>NC_136068.1:394415812-395696645 GCF_964261635.1 Lissotriton helveticus | reverse complement strand
ACTATACAGTTATACACACCTTACTTATTCAAGCATATACTAACACATATTTACTCTCTTACACAATCCCTGATACAAGTTCACAATGATCCATACAGCCACTCACACATTCAGTGGCTCTCATGCACAGTTAATTATATATGCCAACTCTCACATGTACTGTGTTTTACATATGTACTTACTATGACATGTAGCATTGAGATATCCATTCACTCATCAATACACTCATGCACACAGTCAACTGCCCATGTAGCTGTTTCCACATGCACTCTTGAACTCATACACCTAGTGAATCAACTGCTGACACATCTATGCACAGAGTCACACACCTCCCAGCCACCCCCACACAAACTCAATCTCCCATACAAATACTTGGGCAACCAATCAATAACACATATAGCCTCTCGTATAGCTAATGATCAACACATGCAGCAGTTTACATCACAACAGACATACTGATGCACACATTCAGACTGTTTAGTCACTAACCCATGCATTTAGTACGACACATTTATTCACTCACTCACAGTCAGTCACGCACCTACTAAATCCTTCATCCAGACACTTATACATCCACTCATTCTTCAATATATCAAACATATTTAAACTTTACAGAAACACACAGTCACTGGATGATGTCATCAGTGATGTCATCAGTGATGTCATTTGAGATGTCATCAGTGATGTCATCAGTGATGTCATTTGAGATGTCATCAGTGATGTCATCAGTGATGTCATTTGAGATGTCATCAGTGATGTCATCAGTGATGTCACTGACCATGTCATGAATGATGTAATATGTGACATGATCAGCAGTGGATTGCGGGTGCGCGATATATAGTTAGTGCAACTAACTATATATGGAATTTCAATGGTTTTGTGTGAGTAAAATAAGGTTTTTTAAATGCTAATTCCTAACTATATATGGTCTATAACCTATGGTTTTTTCAGTGAATTTTCAAGGTTTTGTAAATGCTAATTCCTAACTATATATGGTCTATAACCTATGGTTTTTTCAGTGAATTTCAATGGTTTTTTAATAGCAAATATCATAAGCTGTCGAATGTCAAGTACGTGGTAAGTGAAAACATTTTCGTGTTTATGCACACTGATCTGCTTTAAATGGTGCCCCCCCCCCTCATTTCTATTAGGAGTACTCTCTCTTTGCAGATAGTGAAAGGTAGTTAACGCAGGCCTTTGCCCCCATTGTAATCCGTCGTGCCTGCTTCTCTCTCCATTTGATTGATTGTTATCCAAGTATTTACTGTTTTAGAATTAGTTCTCTTTGGTTCATTCTCTATTTACAAACAAACACAGAGTCGCAATACTCTGTTTAGTCTTTGCAGATAACGAAAAATCGTGTAAAAAAAAAGAAAAGGAATCGAGCAAAATCAGTAGGCCACTAATGGGATTTCTTTTTGACCTCGCTAAAATAGAAACATTAGGAACAACCCCTCATGACAAATACAAAACTAGTGAGATGAACTGAACTCCACACAATGATGGCTGCAAAACAGCTCGGCTCCGCCACCCACCCCGCCCAAAATAACGATAAAGAACGGCTGCCATGATTGGTTGCGGAATGACCACGACGGAGCTACGAAATGGTGCTGCTCTCATGCTAACCCCAGCTTCAGTCTGAAACATCCAGAAACACTGTAGACTACCAATTCGATCAGTTCCGGTAGCGCCCCAATGTAACCCGGTAGAGAAGAACTAGCCCTCCCCTCTTTGACTGATGGTTCTTGTTGCCTGTCCCTTCTGTTGTCATTTAACAGAACTATTTAGCCTGCTGAAAGGGGTTGTGTTCCGACCGCTGGTTGGTGGAGACATTTTGACTATATTCTGTACCTGCGTTGTCGCGTAATGCGTCATATGACGTGCCGCGTTAGCGCATCCGGAAGTCATCCGGGGCGCGCAGCGCGTAACGTAAGCATAACAAGTCATGTGACTTGTTAATAAAACTTTTCATTGGTTCATTTTACTTTTCTTATTGTAATGATGAAAGGCTTGGTCATATGACCTAAAAATTACGCTTTTCATTACTTCCGAACATTATTTTTTCTTAAATATATGTTATAATGTTCCAGGCTAATGTACTTTCCCGGAAATTTTACAACTGTCCTGCAAGTAAAATATATTCTTTTTTCGAGAAAAAGAGCGTTTCTTCGTCCCATGACGGAGCCGTTGAGCAAAAGAGGGTCGACCTGCTGTCTTAGTCGCCGATAAGCCTGAATATGAGATTCTTATCGATCACTTTATGTTGCAGGAATAGAAAACACAACAGCCCTTGACCATTTATCTTTACTGCGTTCCTTCGTATTATACCTTTTACCCTTCATGTAATTGGTCTGCTTTATTTCACTTGCCTTTTAATGATTCTAAAACAGTCACTATTATTAAAAACTTTACCAATGTATATACTACTACCATGTTTTCTTTTAAAAACCTTTATTGTGAAAATTTCATTATACAAATACGAGCCTATAACCACGTGGGCCTGCCACAGAGCAAACTGTAATCGTATATGATGAATAGACATTTACACTGTAGAGGAACGTAACGGGCGAGCCATTAGGTTGCAAGAACTAAGGTGTCTAACAGTTACGGAATCGGTGGACGTACATTTTATAATTAAAATACGACAGGGCCAGTTACAATAAAATTATCTAGATATACATTTGCGGGCAAGTACCATGGGTGACGTTAATTCGAACTTTCAACAGTACAGTAATCAATAACACATCAGAACTTAATATCAATAGGGATGTCGAAATATTCAATCAATTCTCGTCCCCGCCCGCCATGTGCTTCAAAACTGCATACGTATCTCGTGATTTCAAGGTTCTGCAACCAGTACACAACAAGGAGTTACGAGTCCCATTTATTCCGGCGCCATTTTGGGCGAGGACGGGCAGGTCCAGGATATAGTCAAAATGTCTCTACCAACCATCGACTATGATGATGTTCATATGCTGTATTTATTAGAGTAACACTCATCTGTCCACATGAAATTAATTTGCCACAATCTAAACATGTCATTTTAATCTTTCCAAAGTTCTTCTAAATATTTGGGACCGTTTCCCTTGCCTCTGAAGCTCTCAGTGCCACTTCTTTGATGAATGTACTAGCAGGTCAGGGGTTCTCCTCCAAATCTCTCTTTTATGCAGCACTATAATTAATTGGTGCCACCTCTCCATATGACGATGCATGGTATAGTTACCACAACTATATTTTTTTTCGGTTCCTCTGGAGAGTTCATCGTGGCAGATGAAGCGTGTAACGTACCGGGCATTTACCTTTTTTTGCATGTACAGGAAAGGAAAAAAAAATCGAGCGTCCGAGTTCTAAGGTGTCCCAGGGCCATTTTAGTGGACCAGGCCCAAATCCAAAGAACAGGCCGCCATTTTGAGAGTCCTCTTGCAGCCGCCTGTCGCTGTAGCATCAAGAGCAGCCGAAACTCAGCTGAATGGCAACTGAAACGGTAAAGGGGCGCCCCACTACAGCAGACGAGCCTCCACCTAGGAAGGCCCATTCACGCCGGCTCCCCCCCCCTTCGGGCACCCCACGCCGTTATTCGGAGCAGTATTGTAGGATGGCCACACCAGTGCGGCAACTTGCTAGACATCACCTCGGTGGTAACCGAATCTCAACGCCTTGTGGTGTCTCCTATTCAGAAAACATTGTTATGCTGCCTTCGACCTATTCGCCGCAAGTGCGCACACAACTCAACTGCATAGCTTGCTAGACACCACCTCGGTGCCATCCGGATCTTGGAATGTCAGCACCTTTTGGTGTCTTCTCTTCAGAAAATATTATTGCGCTGCCTTTGGCCCCATTCGCACATCAGTCCGCTACTGACGCCATCTCACAGGCTAATGGGGCGCCCCACGCCGACTTTCAGCATTGTAGAATAACCACACCAGTACAGCAACTTGCTAGACATCACCTCGGTGCCATCCGGATCTCGGCGCCCCACTGCAGATGAAGTGCCTCTCAACTATGAAACCACCACGGTGACATCCGGATCTTGGCGCGTTGTGCTGCCTTCGGCCTATTCGCACATCGGTCCGCTACTGACGCCATCTCACAGGCTAATGGGGCGACCCACGCCGAGTTTCAGCATTGTAGGATGACCACACCAGTACAGCAACTTGCTAGACATCACCTCGGTGCCATCCGGATCTCGGCGCCCCACTGCAGATGAAGTGCCTCTCAACTATGAAACCACCACGGTGACATCCGGATCTTGGCGTGTTGTGCTGCCTTCGGCCTATTCGCACATCGGTCCGCTACTGACGCCATCTCACAGGCTAATGGGGCGACCCACGCCGAGTTTCAGCATTGTAGGATGACCACACCAGTACAGCAACTTGCTAGACATCACCTCAGTGCCATCCGAATCTTGGCATCTCAACGCCTAGTGGTATCTTCCATACAAAAAATATTGTTACGCTGCCTTTGGCCCCATTCGCACATCAGTCCGCAACTTAGACACCACCTCGGTGCCATCCGGATCTTGGAATGTCAGCACCTTTTGGTGTCTTCTCTTCAGAAAATATTATTGCGCTGCCTTTGGCCCCATTCGCACATCAGTCCGCTACTGACGCCATCTCACAGGCTAATGGGGCGCCCCACGCCGACTTTCAGCATTGTAGAATAACCACACCAGTACAGCAACTTGCTAGACATCACCTCGGTGCCATCCGGATCTCGGCGCCCCACTGCAGATGAAGTGCCTCTCAACTATGAAACCACCACGGTGACATCCAGATCTTGGCGCGTTGTGCTGCCTTCGGCCTATTCGCACATCGGTCCGCTACTGACGCCATCTCACAGGCTAATGGGGCGACCCACGCCGAGTTTCAGCATTGTAGGATGACCACACCAGTACAGCAACTTGCTAGACATCACCTCGGTGCCATCCGGATCTCGGCGCCCCACTGCAGATGAAGTGCCTCTCAACTATGAAACCACCACGGTGACATCCGGATCTTGGCGCGTTGTGCTGCCTTCGGCCTATTCGCACATCGGTCCGCTACTGACGCCATCTCACAGGCTAATGGGGCGACCCACGCCGAGTTTCAGCATTGTAGGATGACCACACCAGTACAGCAACTTGCTAGACATCACCTCAGTGCCATCCGAATCTTGCCATCTCAACGCCTAGTGGTATCTTCCATACAAAAAATATTGTTACGCTGCCTTTGGCCCCATTCGCACATCAGTCCGCAACTTAGACATCACCTCGGTGCCATCCGGATCTTGGCATCTCAGCGCCTTGTGGTGTCAGTCAGAAAATATTGTTGCGCTGCCTTTGGCCCCATTCGCACATCGGTCCGCTACTGACGCCATCTCACAGGCCAACGGGGCGCCCCACGCCGACTTTCAACATTGTAGGATGGCCACAGAAGTGCGACAACTTACTAGACACCACCTCGGTGCCATCCGGATCTTGGCGCGTTGTGCTGCCTTCGGCCTATTCGCACATCGGTCCACTACTGACGCAAACTCACAGGCCAACGGGGCGCCCCACGCCGACTTTCAGCATTGTAGGATGGCCACACCAGTGCTGCAACTTGCTGGACACCACCTCGGTGCCATCCGGATCTTGGCGCGTTGTATTGCCTTCGGCCTATTCGCACATCAGTCCGCTACTGACGCCGCCTCACGTGCCAACGTATTTTCTCCGCATTTTATACCCTATGCCGCATAACAGGTCATGTGACTTGTTTATAAAACTTTTCATTGGTTCATTTTACTTTTGGTTTCCTAATGATGGAAGGCTTGATCATATGACCTAAAAACAACACTTTTCATTGGATGAAAACTTTTTTTTTCCCCCAAACGATGAAAGCCCCACCTTGTTTCTGGATGTTTCAGACTAAACTGGCGTCAGCATGAGAGCACCACCATCTCGTAGCTCCGTCGTGGTCATTCCGCGAGCAATCATGGCAGCCGCTCCCCACCAGAAGCCTGCAGGAGTCGGAGCCCCCAAAACTTTTGATGAATTCTCAAGGCGGAGGGGACGCTTTCGAGAATGGGGTCCAAGACCTAGCAGACAAGCGTCCGATTTCCAAGGTGTCCCAGGGCCATTTCAGTGGACCACGCCCAAAAAGGAAAGAGCCTGCCGCCATTTTGAGAGTCCTGTGGCAGCCGCCTATCGCTGCACCGCAAGAGTGGGCGCAACTCAGCTGAATGGCGGATTTTGACACAGTGGACCAAAAGCGGACGGAATGGCAACTGAAACGGTAAAGGGGCGCCCCACTAAAACAGATGAGACTCCACCTGGAGAGGCCCGTTCACGCCGCCTCCCCCGGGGCGCCCCACGCCGTTATTCGGAGCAGCATTGTAGGATACCAAAACCAGTGCGGCAACTTACTGGACATCACCTTGGTGCCATCGTTCTGCTGCCTTGGACCTATTCGCACAACAGTTTGCTACTGATGACCCACCCCCCGCGACGCCCCACGCCGTTATTTGCTGGGTGGCAACTTACTAGACATCACTTTCGTGTCATCTAGATTTCGGCGCGTTCTGCTGCCTTGGAACTATTCGCACAACAGTTTGCTACTGATGACCCACCCCCCGCCGGAAATCTGGACGTTGTGCTGCGTTGGGACTATTCGCACAGCCGACCGCTACTTCGTTGTTTTTCCCTAAAAATGTTTATATGTTATTACTATTTTTGTTTTCTTGTATATATTTATAAATTATTAAAGTTTTATAATCTTACTACTTTGTCGGAGTGCTATATATTTTTAATGTGACACATAATTGTAAAAACTTTGATGTACAAAGAGTCATCCCTGGAATCTTCCGCTTCACGCTCGGTCCCCTCCCCAATCACAATACAGGATGGTTTTCAGATAATAGCAACGCTTCTGCTGTGACGGATCTCATCGAGTGTGGGCCTTGATCTACTATAACTCCTTTGAAGAGGGGTGATTCTTTACAGCTGTGGCCATAAACTACATCTGCAGGGCTAGCTGATAGCCTAGGACCGGCCTGGACAATCGGACACAGAGGAAAAGGAGTGTCAGAGGGTGCGGTAGTGAATAGGGCGAAAGGGAGGTGTCGGGCGGGCACAGGGTGTGATTCTCAGGGAAGAGCAGCGCAGATGGGGGGAGGTTTATTACCCATGCATAAGACAGAGAGCGGGGGTGACCACTGCCTGGGTGAGATGCTTGCGAGGGTGGGGAGCCATGCTAAGGATCGACAGCGTGCACAGAGTGGGTCTGGTCAAGGCATCTAAAATGGCTGCCGTGCACGACAAAAGTGTGGCATTTGAAAAAAGACAAGATGGCGCAGACAATGTTTTTCAACACTTCCTGATTTCCTTCGAATCGAACGTTAACAGACGTTGGGGCATATTACCAAAGTTAAGCGATATTTATCCCTAACGATGCATTGCAAAGATTTTTTTACCGTCAGAAATTATCGCAGATAAACCTTGCTATTATCAAGGTTTATCGCAAATACGATAAAAAACGACCGCAATGCATTAATATCACTGAAAACTCAGCGATATTCATGCATTACCGAGCTAATGCTCTTAGCCATGTTATCCACCTCCCATTGGATAACATGGCTAAGAACTGCTCAGGGCAGCTGTTACTTTTTGGAGATATTCGCGCTTATCTCGAATATTTCCAAAAGTTGATAATAGGAGATAGCGATGTTAGCGACTGTTTCCAGTCGCTAACATCTTGGCATGCCCACTTTGCATGTCATTAGTGATAAATATCACTCACATGCAAAGTGGGACCCAAGATGGTCGCTATCTCCTACTAGCCGTCGCTAACTGGTGTTAGCAACAGCTAGGTAATACAGATATAATTTTATCTCCGCGAAGCGGAGCGCTGTTACAGATATATATCTTGTTTTTGAACGTTAATTTCTCAAAATGCACTGAAGCACATATATTGAGACATAGCAAAGGCACATCGGGCTACCAGTCCCTAATATTTTACCAAGTTTCGTGCAAATCCATTCAGCCGTTCGATTATTATTATTATTTTTTTTTTTTGCCCCGCGGGGCCCTTTTAAAACCTCCACATCAAACCTAGGGGGTCAGCGAGGATCTACTATGCCCCCTTATGGTCATTTGCCCCTTCGCTTTGGCCTCCTCTTGTCTCTCGATCCTACCGAGAGACAAGATGGCAGCCGCTACGTACTGTTTGGAATGTTTACAGACACCGGAGAGCCAATCAGCTTCGCTTCGCAAAGCTCCGTAACGCGAAAAGTACGCGAAGCGGTGCGCTGTTACAGATATATATCTTTTTTTGAACGTTAATTTCTCAAAATCCACTAGAGCACATATATTGAGACCTAGCAAAGGCACATCGGGCTACCAGTCCCTAATATTTTGCCAAGTTTCGTGCAAATCCATTCAGCCGTTCGATTATTATTATTTTGGTTTTTTTTTGCCCCGCGGGGCCCTTTTAAAACCTCCACATCAAACGTAGGGGGTCAGCGAGGATCTACTATTCCCCCTTATGGTCATTTGCCCCTTCGCTTTGGCCTCCTCTTGTCTCTCGATCCTACCGAGAGACAAGATGGCGGCCGCTACGGACTGTTTGGAATGTTGACAGACGCCAGAGAACCAATCAGCTTCGCTTCACAAAGCTCCGTTGCGCGAAAAGTACGCGTCCTGGGACGCTGCCCGGTCCGCTGTTACAGATATATATCTTTTTTTAAACGTTAATTTCTCAAAATCCACTGGAGCACATATATTGAGACCTACAAAAGGCACATCGGGCTACCAGTCCCTACAATTTTGCCAAGTTTCGTGCAAATCCATTCAGCCGTTCGGGCTAAAAGTGAGGCCAACCGCCCTATGGAAATTAACATGGGAAAAACGCGTTTTGGGACCCCCCTTTTTTCTCGGCCCCCCCTTGACGAACCCCCCCCAAATTTTCAAAGGCTGCTCAGAAACAAAATGTGCCATTTTCCTGAAAATTTCAGCCAATTCTGTCCACAAACGGCAAAGTTATTAGACATAGAATTTTCAAAAAACCCATAGAGAAAAAATCCTAACTATATATACCTACTGGCGACCGCCAGTAGGTAATATATATATATATATAATCACTGAAAAAACCATAGGTTTCACACCAGTTATAGTTAGGAATTAGCATTTAAAAAACCTATTAAATTCACTGAAAAAACCATAGGTTTCACACCAGTTATAGTTATCTGGAAATTTTACTCGCATTAAACCATTGAAATTCCCACGTTATAGTTAGTTGGACTCACTATAACTTGCGCGCCTGCAATGCACTGCTGATGACATCACATATTACATCACTCATGACATGGTCAGTGACATCACTCATGACATCACTGATGACACCATCCAGTGAATGTGTGTCTTTCTGAAAAATAAATATTAGTGAGTAATGTTTAAATATTTAAATATATGTATTAATGCTTCACTTTGTGTATAAGTGGCTGCATGGGTTGGTGAGTAGCTACATGTGTAGGTATATGGGTTATTAGATGTTTTTCTTAGTATCAGTATGAGTGTCTGTATGGTTTGGTGGGGGTATTACTTAGCACATAGATGCATGAATGACTGACTCTCTCTTTGTGTGTGTTTTGAACACAGCATATGTGCAGGACTGTATGGGTGGATGAGTGTATATATGTGTGTGTTAGTGACTGAATGACTGTCTCACTAGTGTCTTTATCAGTAACTACATATGTTTTAATCTAATATATGTGAATATTGATGTATATAAGTGAGTATATGTGAGAGTAAGGGTTTTTAAGAGTTCCTGTTTAAATTAGTATGTGCTTCTATAAGTGATTGTTTGAGAGAGTAAGTACGTGTTCGTTTCCTTAGAAGTAAAGTGGTAGTGTGTGTATAGCTGTATATGCAAATAAATGGATGTTCAATAGTTTATTTGCATGTGTGAGTATGTGTCAGAGTATCTTTTAGATGACTGTCGGTGTGTATCAGGATGTATAGGTGTATCACTACATATGATGAGTGAGTATATGTATGAGTGACTATATAGAACTGTTGGTGAATAAGTGGATGTGTATATAGATGGTGGAATTATTGAATTGGTTGTTGTTACTGGTATGGGTATCTCCATCTTTTTGAAAATTTTAGTTTCTATTATTGAATATGTGCTTCAAGGGTTACATTACAGTGAAAGGAGGTCTGTCACTCTGTCACAAGGATGGTGTCATCAGTGATGTCATGAGTGATGTCACTGACCATGTCATGAGTGATGTAATATGTGATGTCATCAGCAGTGCATTGCAGGCGCGCAAGTTATAGTGAGTCCAACTAACTATAACGTGAGAATTCCAATGGTTTTATGCGAGTAAAATTTCCAGCTAACTATAACTGGTGTGAAACCTATGGTTTTTTCAGTGAATTTCAATGGTTTTTTAATAGCAAATCTCTATAGGTATAAAAAGTAAAAAATGTAATAACGAATTTTATATTGTATAATTTTTTTTTCTTTTTTTGCCCTGGGGCGCTCCCGGGGCACGTACCGGTGAATGCACGGGTAAGCGCAATGTTACGGCGCGCCCCGGGGCGCGTACCGGGGAGCGTCCCATTAGCGCTATTCTCGCGAATGAAAACAACATCGTGACATGTCGCGTAGCCGCGTGATGCGTCATATGACGCACTGCGTGAGCGCACCCGGAAGCACGCAAGCGCATACGATCGCGCAACGTCCTGGCGCGCTTACGCTACGCGCCCCCGGGCGCGCCCCGGAGTGCGACTACGGGCGCGCCCCGGGGCACGTAGCGTAAGCACGTCGGGTCATGTGATCTGAAAATAACACTTTTCATTGGTGCAGATCAGTTTTGGTTTCCAAATGATGTAAGCCCGGATCATGTGACTTGAAAATAACACTTTTCATTGGTCAAGAACAGTTCTGTTTTCCAAATGACGAAAGACTCCACCTTTTTTCCTTATTCTGACTTTGTCCTTTGACTGAGGAAGACCTGTTTCAACAACAAAGAGAATTATTTTGTACTTTAAAATGGCTACAGTAGCAGCAGCAGCTGGAGCATCTGCACCACCACCACCACCACCACCACCACCACCACCAAGAGGACCACCACAACAGTACATTAGTGGACAAGAAGAGGAGGAGGAGGAGGAAGAGGAAGAGGAGCAGGGGAGAAGATGGCTGCCTGAAGACAATACCCCATACCAGCCAAGGCCACACATTGTATGGGAGTTTTTTTCAATCCCAGAGGGCAAAAAAAAAGTCAATGCGGCCAAGGTAACTTGCCTAATCTGTGGCTCAGAACTCTCAAGGGGCAACCCAAACAAAAAATATTCCTTTGGTAATAATACCATGATTAGACATATGACCCGCAAGCATCCAAACAACTATTCTCGTGCAGAGATGAGGGAACTGGCCAGAAACCTCCCCCAGTCTTCAAGGACCACCTCAAAAGAAAGCAACCCACTCCATCGGGACCAGAAACAACGGAGACGATGCCTTGCATTCAAAAACTATTTGAAGATTTTAGAGTAACATGTATTTACTGTGGTAAGCTCATGTCGTATGGTGAAAAGAGCGTAAAGCTCATCGTCTTTGCTGGTGACAACCACAATTGCCCCAAAAAAACCCAAATTTTTTCCGGTTTTTGTTTTTTGCTCCAGTTGAGCCATTTTCAATTCCCTTTTTTTTGTTTCTCCCCATAAAAAATACAAAAAAAATATAAAACTGTTCAGAAAAGCCAAAAAAAGTACAAAATGTTCAAAAAACATTAAAAAAATATAAAACAACAAAAAGAAGAAAAAAACAGTTCTTTTTAGAACTACCTTTAATTTATCAAAATAAACCTATATTTTTAAAGAATCTCTGTCAATTTTTTTTCCTCAGGGTACGCGCACCGGGGCGCGCACCCCCAAAAAAGAAAAAAAAATGAAAGAAGGAGTTAGCATGAGGGAAGAACACAAAGAGAGTAATGTTAAGAGAAAGAGAGCTAGAGGGAGAAACACAGAGGGATTGTTTATTACATAGTAAAAAACAGAGAAGGTGTAATAGGGTGAAAGTGAGAAAAGTAAAATGAATAAGGGAGCGAAAGAAGGGAAGAGAGAGGAAGAAGACTAAAGTAGCAATAGTGGGAGAATGTGAGTGGGTGTTGAAAGAAAAAGAAAGGACAGTACAAAATGGGGAATGAAGGGTAGTGACGGAACCGGGATGAATGAACAACGGTGAGGGAGGGTGAGAAAACAGCAGTGAGTCAAGAAAAGAGGGGTGAAAGAGGGTGAAAAATTGAATTAGGATAAGACATGGGGAGTGACAAAGAGAAAGGACAGAGAGAGTAAAGGAAACAATGCCTGAATGGGTGTGAGTGAAACAGCAAAGAAAGGTAATGCAGTGTGTGTGACTTATAGGGAGTCAGTGAGTGTAGGTCGGGGTGTGGGTGTGTAAGGTGTGTCTGTGGGTGTGGGTGTGTGGGGTGTTTCGGTGTGGGTGGAGGTGAGGGTGTGTGAGATATGTGTGAGGGGTCTGTGGGTGTGGGAGGTATGTGTGTGGGATGTATGTGTGTGTATGGAATGTGTGTGTGTGTGTGAGCAGTGTGTGTGTGTATGAGGTGTGTATGTGGTATGTGTGTGGGCTGTATGTCAGAGGTGTGTGTATGTGTTGGGAGGGGGATGAGGTGTGTGTGTATGAGTGAAGTAATTAATTAAGAAAAATAGAATGAGTGAGGGAGCAAAGGAAGGGAACAGAGGGTAAGTGAACTAAAGAATGGGGACTGAAAGAAGTTGAATATGAGAGGGGAAATAGGGAAATTGGAGTAAACATGGAGAATAAGAATAAGTGAGGGAAGCAGAGTAAAGAAACAGGAGTGAGGTTGGTTGAGAAAATATTAGTGAGCTTAAAGCAAAGGGTGATGGCAAACTAAAAATGTTTTGTCACACTTACCATATAATAAATGTAACTTTAATTACATTTTTTTACTACACTTTGTATCTGTGAAAGAGAGAAGAAAAAAGAAGTTATAATTAGTAAAATATGTATTTTAAATTAAAAGATTCAAATGAAGAGGTTAAAAAAGCATAACAGTGTATTTAGAAATAAAGTAAGAGTGAAGGACATAGAAAGGGAAATAAAGTAAGGTAGAAGGACAAAACGAGAGAAAAAGAAATAGAAGGAGAGCAAATTAGTAAGAGTAAGGCATATAGATTCACTGACAGAGAGGAAGAGAAGAAGAGAAAAATGAACTGAAGGTAAGAAAGATACTAAAAGAATATGAGTGAGCAAAACTAAATCAGGAAACAGTAGTAAGTAAAAAGACAATGACTGAGAGGGAAAGGAGTCTAATAAAGGATGCATTTAGAATAATGAGGAATGGAAGATAACTGAGAGTAAGTGAGGGAGAGTCATAGAGTGAAGGGATGAAGGGAGAGAGGATAATATAGAAGGATTGAGGGAAAATGAGTGAGGAAGTTAGTAGACAGACACACTAAGAGAAAAACTGAGTGAAGTGGAGTACAATGAGTGAGGAAAGGAAAATGAGTAAGGGATCAAAAAGAAGGAAAGAGAGGAGATGATGACTAAAACAGTGGTACTGAGAGAAAATAATTTGGTGATGAAAGTAAAGAGAAGGACATTGAAAGAAAGGAAATGAGGGATAGTAATGGAACCAGAGTAAAAGAAATGGGATGAAGAACGATGAGAGAGGAGCAGTGAAGTTGTTGTAAAAGAAATGATATAAGGTAGATAAACACAAGTCAACATAACACAAGGAGAGTGACGCACTGAGGACATAGAGGTAGTGAACAAAAAATAGAGAGAAGAGGTCAAAAGAAAGGAGCAAACAAAGATAAGCGAGGGAGAGTGGGTGATTTATAGTGATAGAGTGCGATAATACTGCTGAGTGAGTAAACAGGAATTACTAAAAGAACAAAGGAGGAAAATACGGAAAAGGAAAGTAAAGCAGAGAGACTGAAAGCTGAAAAGTTATGCAAGGGAGAGAGGCGATGCAGACAGTTGAAATGAGAATGAGGGGTTGTCAAAGAAGTGGAGTAAAGGAACGGGGGTTACAGAGAGTGAGAGAAAGACATTATAAGTGAGTAAAAAGAGCTGAAAGGATGGAAAAAGGAAAGTGAGTGTCAGAGAATGGGAATACAATTTAATTTACACAATCCAAAGTATAGAATAACTTGTACAACATGTTACATAGTTTATTTTTGCTGTTCTCAGAATATATTGAAGTTCACTTAAAACAGTGAGTTCAAATTACTCATCATATGACAGCGGGAAAAAAAACACAATCTAAAAGATTGTGTTTTAAAAAAAACCTTAGATACTGACAAATGACAAATGTACACTAATCTTTGATTGACTTACTTTTCCTTGAGGCCAAATAGTATATCATGGAGGTCCTTTTTTCGTTGCAAAGTACTCTGCTGTTCACTAAAAAATCCATTTCATCGACTTTCTAGAAGAAAAGCTCCAAGAACATCTGAAATATTTTCATTATTTTCATATACTCCTTTTTTTTCAGTCATGACTCTTTACTCATTCCTGTACCTTTCCTTTTGGCCAAATAGTGTCAGATGTATGAGTATATTTTCAAATTAATTCTAAGAAACTCTGAAATTACATGTTTTCCGACGTTCTGAAAGAAAGGCTCATACAACATTTTCACAATATTTAAGTATTTGTAAAACCATCTCTGACTCACTCATGTTCATCATTTTGTATAATACTAATATCACTTACTATGAGATCCACTTACAGTACCTATATGACAAGTCAATTTTTTATATTACCTGGATCACTTTTACTCAGAATATATTTTTAAACAGCAAAATAACCTTTATTAACTGCTCCCGTCTTCATAGGCCAATTACCTTTACTTACATTTTGGTTGTAAAAACACTAGGTACAAATTTTTTAAGCCAAAAGGCAAACGTTGTTTGAAAGTCAAATGAGTGTCCTTACAGTGGGTCCAACCTTTACAACTTTTTAAATAGCATGTGTAATGCCCTGATGTTGTAGAAGGACCGTCATGAAAAATAATAGCTACAGTTGCAAAGGTTCTTCCTGATATTGATAACTGAGATGCCACGAAATTTTTAATAGAAGTTGTCAATTTAGTTCCATCAGGTCTACATCGTTGGAACATTAAAATGACATACTGACCATAATTTTGTAGAAATAATGTGGACAGCATTGCAGACTTACATTGGGTACACACCATATTGTGATCCGCTGCTTTAACTAGATTATTAAAAGGCACTGATTTGCAGTCTGGTAAAGTCAAATATATAAATCTTTCAGTGTCTATTCTAGTAGTACTTGATGAAGTACAGTTGTCGCAGTCATGCTGCCATTGATAAGAAAGGCTAAAAAGATTTTTTATATCTACACCTTCATCTTCCAATACATCAAACATATACATTAAAAATTCCTGACAATCCTGCTGAATATTCTGTGAAAATTGATTTTGACCAGAACATATGTCTAAAAGATTTCGAATTTCTGAAACACTTTCTATTTTTGCTCTATCACTGCTACATTTCTCAAACACGGAATTCAACAAACAACAGAATCTTTGATCCCGATTTTCAACAATCTGTTCTTGTATATTTTGAAGAAAACAAACAACATTAACCACTACATTAGCATAGCAGTTGACACCAGAACTGTTTTCAAACTGAAATCCAACAACATCTTCAACAGAATCCTTTTTCTTTCTCCTTACAATTACAGTTTCATCTACTTTTTGTCTTTTTGCTACTACCTCACTGCAATTATTCTCATTTCTTCTTTTTCGGCCTACCACACGTTTTTCAAACAGAGGATATTGAGGCAAATGTGGAGCATACTCTCTTCTTAACCTATTGTATTCTTTAACACAATCTAGATCTGCACAAATCTTTGTTTCATCACACTCAATCAAGTACAATCCTGATAAAGTTCTGACTCGTGATAATGCCACATATGCCATACCCTCTTTAAACACAGAACTTCCAATGTTCACCAAAGCGCTATCTACACTTAAACCTTGAGATTTATGAATTGTCACCGCATATGCCAAACAAATAGGAAACTGTTTTCGGCGAACATATAAGTCTTTCACAAGCAAAAATCTAGCTGAACAACGACAAATTTATTCTATTTCATCAATGCCATCAAATTTAATTTTTAAAATTTCAATTTCATCTCTATTTTTGTAATTCACAAAACCAACAACATGACCCATTGCTCCATTTACCAGACCTCTTTCAACATTTAAATCCTTCTCAAAATGATACGACAATTTAAACACACATTCAGAGTCTTTTCAAAACCAGCAGTTTTAGATAGTCTTCTCTAATGAATTCAATTTTGATTTCAAATTTTCAGACAAAATAATTGTTGCTCCCATATGTTCAATTTTATCTATAGCTTCCAGTTTCACTATCTCTTCATTTTCTAACTTTAACATTTTGTTGTTGAACATGGAACATTCTTTCAGAGTTGGCATCAAACATATGCCAGATTCCTTCTCGTTAATTTTCTTAAAAATATTCTCTGGAACAATGTTTTCATTTGGGTACAAATTTGAAATTAATCGTCCATGTAAAGCTTCTTTCCCTTGCTGACTTACTTTTCCGATTCTTACATCTTGTAGAATATTTTTATAATCTTCATCCTTTGCCTGCCGCATATTTTGAAGCAGTTCTGCATATTTGAAGTTTAACCATATATTAACGTTTCCAATGCTTCCTAGGCACTTCCTGGTATCTTCATGCGTGAGCATTTTGAACACAGGTTGTCCTTTCACTGGAGTCAACTGCAGTAGATCTCCAAAAACAATAATATGTTTTCCTCCAAATAAGACATCATAGTCTGTTCTAAGAATTTCTTGCATTCTCAAATGCACAAAAGCAAGCATTATATTTGACACCATGCTTACTTCATCAATGATAAGAAGTTTCATTTTCTCAGGACTCTCAAAACTTCGGAACACACATCTCCAGATAGCTTGTGATATTGCAATTTGTTATCATGCTCCACTGGCAGCATCAGTAAACGATGTAAAGTAATCCCTTTAATATTATGTGCTGCCAGCCCAGTTGGAGCGGTAACAACACAAGACAGCGGTGATTCAGTCCTTTTCTGCAGATAAGTTGCAATTGCTTTAATCAGAAAACTTTTTCCAGTTCCCACTTCTCCACTTACGTACAGTTGGACTGGTTTAAATGATGTACATGAGCACTCTTTTTTCTCATGAGTGAATCCATGTTCAATCTGTTCTGTGACTTCGTCATATATCTGTTTCTGCTCAAGGTTTAGTTGTTTCACCAAATCTTCTAAGTTAACTACATCATCTTGAGCTTGTTCCATAGCTCTTTCCACCTCATCCATGGCAGTGGCAGCTTCATTTTGAATAATTGGTCCTCCAAGTGGATCCTGACTCAATGAAGCAGAACTCTGACTGTCTTGAGAACTGTCTCTAGCAATCTCTGCAGCAATTGTGGCTTCTTGCTCTATTTCTTCGTTCAACATTTGCAGATAATTTGGAAAAACAGGACATTCTATGGTATCCTTGGTTGCATTAAAAGAATTTTCGTAACAGAGAAAATCACCAAGTAGTTCCTCTTCTGTACGCCATGGCTTAAAGAGTTGCAAAAGAGCTAAATAGTAAAATTCCCTTTTCTCTGGATTTTCGCAACTCAATTTTCGATGATTAATCAAATGGCCTTTTTTCTGTCTCACTAGACATTCTTCACACCCAATGATAGCATACATTCCATTGTTGATATCTTCTCTGATGGTTCTCTTATAAATATAGTTTTGCAGAACTTCATACAAACAACTGTTCTCAAGATGACTACTTCTATTTGGATAGTATGTATCCAACATGTTTGTCTTCAAAATATCTGTACTTTCTGGTTCTTTCTCCGCCAAATACTCTATTTCTTGTACAGATTTCAAAACTCGATTTCGTGTTGCAGCAAGACCTAGACTCACCCAAATGATGGTTCTAGATTTGGCATAGAGACTTGCTGATGACAATCGATCAGAACATTCATATGCTCCAATTTCTCGATGCGACAACATCTTCAGACTGTAACTGTATAATTTCTTGCTTAGACTCTTTTCATGTGAAATGCCCTCCCACATTTCCTTCAGTTCTGTCTTTTCTTTTTTTGTGATGTAAGACGTCACATATCGAGCCACAGCAATAGAGTTGTCAGCAACGAATTGAATATCCATGTTAGCATTCCACATGGACAAAATCACTGGGTTGTAGTCGTTGATGTACTTGGACTCTTCGTTTCTTTTTAAATTGTATGTATTTTTTGGTGATTTCCTCGTCACAGAATGTCGCAGAGAAGACATCAAATTATTTACTCTCCCTTTAGAAATCACTGGTCGTGGAAAGCTGAAACGACATTTTGTGTAGAACTTGTCCTTGTTTCTGAATTTTCGACGACAGTACTTTCCACAACGATGGGATTGAAAGCGTAAAACTTGTTGCCTTAAACTGTTTTCTTTGGTAGTTTTCGGAACAGCACATGTTGAATACTCTTCAATGAAGCTCATCACTGTCTCATCCGAATCTGTTCCATATTTGGGTGCATCTTTAATCCACAACAACATATGTATATGAGGAGCACCTCTCGCTTGATACTCCTTTCTCCAAAAGAAATCCAAAACCTCTCCAAGGGGAGGATTTTTTTTGTTGGTAATAAAAGACATCATAGCTTCAAATCTATGATTGAAATATCTGCACATATTCACTGGATCCAAAGAACACAGTTCTCCAGCAGTTTTGAATTCTATATTTTGAATATTTGCATTTGCCTCTCGTAGAAATTGAATTAAGTCGTCCCATGCATACTCAGCACAGCTAAGAGTGAGGAACCATGTAGGAGTTCCTAAGTTTCTTAGCATACATTTCAATTCCCCATGACGACGGAACCAATACTCATTTGTACCACGCTGACATGCCATGAGATTGATTAAATGAGATTCCAAAATATTATCTTGCAGATTCACTTTCTCCATAAAGTCTCTCGCCGAAACATTTTGCAAATGTGCTCCACTTTTCAGTATATGGTTTACTGCATAAGAAAGCCCAGACAAGTCACTTTCATACAGTAGATGAAACAAATAGGGAATGCATTGACGAAACCTTGGATCTTCAGCATATAATCTTACAGTTCGATATTCAGATGCAGGAATTTGAAGTGGTCGATCGTCATATCGTCCACCTCGACCTGTTGGAAATAGCTGTGGAAAACAACGAGCTTCCAAACTTTCTTCCCATACACTAATGGGACTTCCTTTTGCTGCTTTCATTTGAAACAATTCAATTGCATTCCCCATTACTTCTTTGGAATGCAAAGGATGAACAGTATAATGTTCATATATTTCTTCACTTCTAGACACATCAACTTTTTCAATTTGCCCGCCTGAACAATCACTGTCTTCATCTGCAGCTGTTTCCTCTGCTGCAACACATACATCTTTGTAATACTCATTGTTTTTGACTAAATACAACGTTGCCTTTTTGACTTTCCTAACATCCACTAAATCTTGCCAGATTTTCTTACTCTTTGTCGGAACCCCATTAACTAGAATAACTAAAGGTTCCTCTTCTACTTTTTCTATACCAATCGTATCAATATTTTTTTTTAAATCTAGAGGCAAATAAACAACTCTTCCCTTTAATCCTCTATGCAAATCTGTAGGAGGCAATTTCCCTATCTTAGGCTCCATGCGAACAATTGCCTGAAAAGGATGGACACATTGAATCAAAATAGACTCATATGTATTTAAATCCATCAATTCACGGGGAATGTCTACCAACTCCAGATTATTATGAACAGCTCTAGCAGGCATTCTGTTTTGATTTAATTTATCATAACAATATTTACAAATACGCTGATCAGAACTCAAATCAAAACAATTCTCCACCCACAAATAAGTTGCAAAATCCTTCCACTCATAATTATTTATCTTTTCACTTTTTACGTATAAATCAACTAATCTAGTTTGATGCTTATAATGACTTCGTCGACAAAACACACAAGTAAAATTCGGCCTTTCACTTGATTTCACCTTAAACCTGGTAATTTCTTGCTCAGACTTTTCTGTACTTGAAATCTGTACATTGTCTTCCACATTACCTTGAATTGCTGTGTCAATTTCTACACTGTCCTCTTTTTCACCAAAATAACAAATCTCAATTTCTTCACAAATCTTCTTCACATCTAATTCAGTTCCATGCAAAAGAGCACTGTTTAATTGTTTAAGCTTAAGTGCTGGACTTTTTGCATAATACAACATTCTCACTAATTTCCTCATTTTGGTATGATGCACTGCTAACATCCTAATGATGAAAAACACTCTGACAGACTTTTCTAGAAAGACAAGCCAGTGAATGCCCTTGCAAACCTGTATTTTCTCTCACTCTGCAAGGATCTAAGTCTTGCAACAACTTCACTTTCTGCTTTAGACTTTTCTTACTATATGTACGTAAGAAATTACAAAACAAATCAATTGATTCCTGTCGCACACTACAAATACGACTACACTTCCAAGTGTACACTGGACCCTTAGTACGTCTCCCTAAAACTTCATCAGTTAACACCTCTTCTGGTTCTCTAGGCACAAGTTTCTCTTTTTCAATCGGACAACCGTCTTTCACTTCATACGCTCGACCACTGGTGTCAACTGCATGCACTAAATCATTCTCCTGGAAGTAACTCTCCTCATTAAAAAAATGGCTCACAACTTGAACTGTGCATCCATTCTCCTGATAAAACTTTACAAAAATTAGTCCGATTAATTACTCTTTTCCATCTACTGTTTAATTTGAAAACATCAATTGTCTTGTTAAGTGTCCTAATTCTATTAATTATTAAAATAAATAATTTTTTCTTAACTTCAAAAGCCTGATCAACAATCTTCTCTACACTTTTCTTTTTCTTATAAAAAGCAGCTCTCTGTTTACCTTTCCTAATGTTTTTTAACAAATTTAAAACCACCCTATTGTGAAACATTCGTTTACGAATGTCTCTAAACTGATTCTGCCTTCTATTCCTATACATATTATTCTCTCCTGCTCCAGTTGTAGGATTCTTTGAGGGTCTCTCCTTCCCTTTCAAATTTACTCTCTCATTCTCTTTTTCTCCATGCTGTCCAACATTTTTTTTTTATCTACATATGTTCCGTAAGAAAGACTTACTTGTCTTACCAGGAGCTTTGTTCCTGTTTTTTGAAGTATTTGTTGTTGAAGAGTGCTGTAATTCCGTTGCTGTTTTTGTTTGTAACCGTATTTCATTTTTCCTTCTTCTTTGCCTTGAGGGCATCTTTCCTTACTCTTGAAATCTTGATTTCAATCTGTGTTAAAGAAAAAAATAGCACATTATAGACCACTATTATCAAGCAACAAAGTAATGACAAAAAGCAAACGGTCTATTCAGGGTTACAGATCAAGTGAGGATTCTCCAAGGGTGCAGAAGAGGTGAGACCTGTATTGAAGAGTGTAGTGGAAGAGAGGTATGTCCACAGGTACAAAGAAAGTGAGACCTGTGTCTAAGAGTGCAGTAGGAGATAAGCTTCATGAAGTCTAGTCCACTGCACTCTTACACACAGGCTTCACCACCTATGTTCTCCAGGAAAGGCCTCTCTCCCACTACAGTCTTGAACACAGGCCTCACCTCGTCTGTCCCTCTGGACATGCCTCACCTCATCTACACAATCTACTTCCTAATCTAAGGTAACACAGGTGACTTTATTGTGAAAAGATGAAATATATGTATTTAATCATGCAGACACTATTTATTCCTTCTCAAAAAACTAAAAGTCATTGTTTTCCACCAAAATCGTTTTTTAAATAACATTTTAGACACACAGTGCAGATCCTATGTACAACCATTCACTGTTCATGACTACAGTGGAGAGCACTAAGCTCCTCTCACCCTTGGACAAGCCTTACCTCATCATTGTCCTCTGAACAGGCCTCAATGTATTGAGTATAATTGATAGTAAGTAGGTGCAGATGAGGTGACGCATGTCCAAGGGTGTAAATAAGCTGAGGCCTGTCTAAGCATGCCAATTAGTTGAAGTCTATTCAGGGTTGCAGATGAGGTAAGGATTGTCTAGGGGTGCACAAGAGGTATGGCCTCTATTGAAGAGTGTAGTAGAAGAGAGGTCTGTCCACGGGTGCATGGAACTTGAGACCTGTGTCTAAGAGTGCAGTGGGGGATAGGCTTCATGAAGCCTAGTCCACTGCACTCTTAGACACAGGTCTCACCACCTACGCTCTCCAAGAAAAGCCTCTCTCCCACTACAGTCTTGAACACAGGCCTCACCTCCTCTGTCCCTCTGGACATGCCTCACCTCATCTGCACAATCTACTTCCTAATGTGAGGTAACACAGGTGACATGATTGTGAAAAGTTCAAATTTTTTATGTAATCCTGCACACACTATTTATTCTTTCTCAAAAATGTAAAACTCATTGATTTGCCACAAAAATGTTTTAGTAGTGTAATGAAAAGCTTATACATATGACCTTTTCTCTGTTTTTCAAATGTTATTCTAAAAAAAGATTATGAGGCCTAAGCAGGAGTGCAGATGTGATGAAGCCTGTCCAGGGGAGCACAAAAGGTGAGGCTTGTGTCCAAGAGTGCAGTGGACAGGACTAAACTGGAGTGGTGTGCAAAAAAATAGATGAGCCTCATTTATAAAGCCCTGCGTCAGTTTTGCGCTACTGATGCGTCACTTTTTGTGACGCATCGGCGGCATAAAAAATGTGCCTTGTTGCGCCATATTTAAAAAGTGACGCATGTAGGTAGATGCGTCACTTTTTAAACCTCTGTGCCACATTATACCTCTTTCAGGTGTAATGTACACAGAGAAGTCATTTCTCCGCAAAAAGCCTCGTAATAGTGACACAGTGAAATCTATGAGATATCACTGCGTCACTTTTAGGACACTTTTACGTCAAAATCTTGCGCCTGCCTTACAGCAGATATAAGACTGAGGCAAACGCTTTCACATGCAGCTTTCCCCATGTGAAAGGATGCATTGCTGGAGTACAAGCATTCCATTTCAGTACTGAAAACTCACTATTTTACAAAATACATTTCCAACTCTCTTGCAAACAATCCTACCAAGCATTACCAAAAAAATAACACAAACCAACAGCAAAGAAGCTCAGTGTGCTTCCTAATCTGAAGTAACACAGGTGACATGATTGTGAAAAGTTTAAAAAATGTTATGTAATCATGCACACACTATTTATTCTTTCTCAAAAATGTAGAAGCCATTGATTTGTCCCAAAATCGATTTTTCAATAACATTTTAGAAACACAGTGCAGGTCCTACTATTTATTCTTTCTCAAAAATGTAAAACTCATTAATTTGCCCCAAAAATATTTTAGTAGTGTAATGAAAAGCTTATACATATGACCTTTTCTCTTTTTCTCAAATGTTATTCTAAAAAAAGATTATAAGGCCTAAGCAGGAGTGCTCATGTGATGAAGCCTGTCCAGGTGAGCACAAACGTGAGGCTTGTGTCCAAGAGTGCAGTGGACAGGACTAAACTGGAGTAGTGTGCAAAAAAATAGATGAGCCTCATTTATAAAGCCCTGCGTCAGTTTTGTGCTACTGATGCGTCACTTTTTGTGACACATTGGCGGCATAAAACATGTGCCTTGTTGCGCCATATTTAAAAAGTGACGTATGTAGGTAGATGCGTCATTTTTTAAACCTCTGCGCCACATTATACCTCTGTCAGGTGTAATGTACACAAAGAGGTCATTTCTCCGCAAAAAGCCTCATAATAGTGACGCAGTGAAATCTTTGAGATTTCACTGCGTCACTTTTAGAACACTGTTACGTCAAAATCTTGCACCTGCCTCACAGCAGGCGTAAGACTGAGGCAAACGCTTTCACATGGGGCTTTCCCCATGTGAAAGGATTCTCACACCTAAGCAGGAGTGCAGATGAGATGAAGCCTGTCCAGGGGAGCACAAAAGGTGAGGCTTGTGTCCAAGAGTGCAGTGGACAGGACTAAACTGGAGTAGTGTGCAAAAAAAGATGAACCTCATTTATGAGGCCCTGCATCCGTTTTGCACTGCTGATGTGTCACTTTTTTTGACGCATCGGCGGCATAAAACATGTGCCTTTTTGCGCCATATTTAAAAAGTGACGCATGTAGGTAGATGCGTCACTTTTTAAACCTCTGCGCCACATTATACCTCTGTCAGGTGTAATGTACACAGAGGGGGCATTCCCCCGCAAAAAGCATCGTAATAGTCACGCAGTTAAATCTATGAGATTTCACTGCGTCACTTTTAGGACACTGTTACGTCAAAATCTTGCACCTGCCTCACAGCAGGCGTAAGACTGAGGCAAACGCTTTCACATGGGGCTTTCCCCATGTGAAAGGATGCATTGCTGGAGTTGCGTCATTTTTGTGACACACTCCAGCAATTCGTCACTTTTGCGCTTACAGATACATCAGAAATACTGACTTATCTGTAAGTCCTAGAAACATGATGCGTCATACATTAAATATAATGCATCATTGGTGTCACAAGGAGTGCACAGTTAAAAGTGACGCATCGCTGTTTTCATAAATAACGCTCTCAGTGTGCTTCCTAATCTGAGGTAACACAGGTGACATGATTGTGAAAGCTTCAAATTATTTTATTTAATCATGCACACACTTTTTATTCTTTCTCAAAAATGTAAAAGCTATTAATTTGCCCCAAAATCGATTTTTCAATAACATTTTTGAAACACAGTGCAGGTCCTATGTACAATCATTCCATTTCAGTACTGAAAAGTCACTATTTTACAAAATACATTTCCTATCTCTTGCAAACATTCCTACCAAGCATTACCCAAAAAATTAAACAAACCAACAGCAAAGAAACTCAGTCTGCTTCCCAATCTGAGGTAAAACAGGTAACATGTTTGTAAAAGAATCAAATATTTTTATATAATTATGCACACACTATTTATTCCTTCTTAAAAATGTTAAAGCCATGGATTTGCACTAAAATCGTTTTTCAATTACCATTTTAGGAACAGAACACAGGCCCTATGTACAAGCACTCATTTTCACTACTGAAAGCCATTAATTTGCCCTAAAATCGTTTTTTATTTAATATTTTATGAACAGAGCACAGATCCTATTTACAAGCATTCATTTTCACTACTAAAACCCATTGATTTGCACTAAAATCATTTTTCAATTACCATTTTAGGAACAGAACACAGGTCCTATGTACATGCATTCATTTTCACTACTGAAACCCATTCATTGACCCTAAAATTGATTTCTAAAATAACATTTTAGATACAGAGTGCTAGTCCTATGTACAACCATTCAACTTCACTACTGAAACATCACTATTTCCCAAAATACAAATCCTCTATTTTACAAATATAGAAACCATGCATTTTCAAAAAGCATCACACAAACCAACAGCAAAGAAAATCAATGTGCTTCTTAATCTGAACTCTCTATCTAAATGAATCATAACTCACCTTTACAAATGCTTTAGCAGATTCAGAACAGTGTCAGATACACACACACCAATATTTGTTTAGCAGAGCAAAAGGTATGTTCTCCAGGCACTGCAACCATTAATGGCACAGAAAACCTCTAATTCTACACACATATTCCTCATGGTAACCAATCAAAACTCTTCCCTCTCTATTTTCAAATCAACACCCTTCCCCCCCTCAGCCCTTTCTACCTGTTACCATGGCAACTCCCTCCTCACTGAGCTCCCAGGGTTAAAAGTTTATTCTACAATGTTGCAAATCAAATCAGCAAGCATGTTTGAACTCTCAATACACCAGCTTATCCACTGCAATCTTTCTTTAAATGACTTTTTCTTAACCATTCAAATTACTTCTTTCGCATAACAGAACCATGCACCCTAACTTTCAGTTTCCAACTATCTGAATCCACCAATCATTGCTTGTGATTCAAGAGCACTGAAACTCCACAGTTTTTTTGCAAACTCCTACTGTTCCAACTGCCATTTCATTCCTACACTTCATCTGACTGCACCAGAACCTCCTCTCACCATGTACTCTGTCTGGATTATTGGACATAGCTACATTCACTGGGCTCAAAGGTATGCAGCTACCAGAAATTTTCACAACCTTGATTTACCAAATGTGCACATAAAATGGATTGGCCAAAGAGGATTGAGATGTCATCAATTGATACCATTGGTGAAAACCTTTTACCATCTGCCACACCCTGACCTCATAATTTTGCACTGTGGTGGAAATGACCTAGGCACTTTGACTGGGGTAGGTCTGGAGATGCTTTTAAAGGACACCTTTGGGCAATTGATGACAATTTTTCCACAAACCGCCATGGTATATTCCAATATATGCCAAAGACAGAAATGGAACTGGTCCAACCAATTTTGTCCACAATTTGAGAAAGCACGGAAACATGTGAATAAATCTGTTTCTGCTTACATGAGAGACTATGGAATGGGTTCAATATACAACAACAACTTGCGTTACAACATGCAAGATATCTACAGAGGAGATGGTGTCCACTTCTCAGATGAGGGGAATAGAATATTCCTCCTGAATTTAAGACTGTGCATTGGTACCTACTTGTAGGTACCTAAATCAGCCACAGAACCCAAAAGCTCTTTTCAGGGCTACCCTACCTCTGATCACTCTAAATGATTTTCTTTTTCTAATTTTTTTCACTATTTTTCACCAAAGTACGCTCCCCGGTACGCTTCCCGGTGCGCGTACCGGGCGCTCCCCCCGCGAAAAATTAATTTTTTTTTCTCGCCTATATGGGCCTCCTAAGACCCCCTTGGAAAACCTAGAGGGTCAGGGAGTGCCTACCATGCCCCCTTATACCCATTCCCAACGTTGTTTGTCCTCCATTTTCTGTCTCAAATCTACCGAAACACAAAATGGAGGACTCCCGTAGCGCTGTCGGGACAGACTAATTTGCATGTATGAGTGTTCTGCTTAATTCAGATGCTCTGTCCATCACCACCCCCTTTTCTGAATCGTTTTGGCCACAATAGGAGTGGAAGGGTATGCTCAAACATGAGTCCCTTGCTCACTGCATCATCAGGATTCAAGCAAGCTGGGCCGAAGATGGCTGCAATGCCAGAAACCGGTCCCCGGAAGCTTGTTTCCTTTCCAGTAAAGAATTGGCTTAGTAGTTTGTTCTGCCCTGTTCCCATGATGCACTGGGCCAGGGACAGACTAATTTGTATGTAGCCGGGTTCTGAACTGGGATGGTGCAGTGAGCTAAAAAACGGTGATGGATCAAGCCCTGATCTTTTGACTGGGTATGAGTGTTCTGCTTAATTCAGATGCTCTGTCCATCACTACCCCCTTTTCTGGATCGTTTTGGCCACTATAGGAGTGGAAGGGTATGCTCAGACATGAGTCCCTTGCTCACTGCACCATCAGGATTCAAGCAAGCCGGGCCGAAGATGGCTGCAATGCCAGAAACCGGTCCCCGGAAGCTTGTTTCCTTTCCAGTAAAGAATTGGCTTGGTAGTTTGGTTTGCCCTGTTCCCATGATGCACTGGGCCAGGGACAGACTAATTTGCATGTAGCCGGGTTCTGAACTGGGATGGTGCAGTGAGCTAAAAAACGGTGATGGATCAAGCCCTGATCTTTTGACTGGGTATGAGTGTTCTGCATAATTCAGATGCTCTGTCCATCACCACCCCCTTTTCTGAATCGGTACGCGTACCAGGGCGCGCA
This sequence comes from Lissotriton helveticus, assembly GCF_964261635.1. Classification (NCBI taxonomy): domain Eukaryota; kingdom Metazoa; phylum Chordata; class Amphibia; order Caudata; family Salamandridae; genus Lissotriton; species Lissotriton helveticus. The sequence goes on along the minus strand of NC_136068.1, from coordinate 395,668,921 downwards.
CCGGGAAGCGCTCCCAAAAATTAAAAAAGTTAATTTACATAAAAACCACTGGAGACACTTTAATCAAATATAGAATAGGCCATACTACATACCAGTCCCTACCATTTTCCCAAATTTGGTGGAATTCCATTGAGCCATTTGGCCTGTAGCCCACTCTAAATATCCTGAGGTGAATTACTTGACAAAAACACATCTGAAGTGTTACAATTTACAACCAATTAAAATGTTACTTTCATTTTCTACTATTATTTCATGACATTTGATTGGTTATGTACATGAATATATATAAAGAAAGAGAGGGAAACACAGCCATTTTGAATAATACTTCCTAAAGTACATTTAAAAAGGATTTTCACTGAGAACTTAAACTTCTTTTTCAAAGGTAAGATGTTATTTTGAAAACTGAAGTATGTTGTGCACTTTAAGTTAATTTGGAAAACATTTTCTGATAGTTATATACTATCCCTCTGTAATAGTTATAGATTGAGATAGGCTTCTCTGTTATAGTTATGGATGGAGTTAGGCTTGTCTTGTTTAATTATGAATTTACTTAGGCTTTATGATATACACTTTTTTATATTTCTACTTCCAGTCTGATACCATACACTGCCCAAAGATAACTTCACTGTTAAAAAATCAAAACTACCTGTCTGAACTTAAACCCAACAGTGCCCTATCTCTACTGATATATTTATTTGTTATGCAAATTACAGCAAGAAAATGGAAGGAGAGCAGAATATTTCCTTCAAAATTGTTCTGGAGAACAACGGTGAAATTTTTTTTGTAGATAATGAAGACTTAGATTTCATGGATGAATCACGGGACTATGAATTAGTTCAATGTGTAGAAGCAGTAGATTCACTGATTGAAAATGAGGACATTTCCGACAATGTGTTGTTAGAAGTTCTGTTTAATTTGGAAAAAGAATCAGAAAAATAAATGTATATTTAATAACCAAAAATTGTTCGAGACATTATTCATTTTTATATGTAATTCATAAACTAGTACCAAATTGATTATAATGTAAATTCAGACTTATAGTATACTGTGCAACTTTTTTTATGTTACATAGTAATTTTGCTCATAGTTACTTCCTTTCTCCCACTATATTATCTCCAATGTGTATTTGACATCTCTTTTTCATCTCCTGCCTCCATGTTATTTCTCCTTTCCTGACAGACTATGGTTATGGATTCCATATACCACAATAACTTCTGTAACAACATGCAAGATATCTACAGAGGAAACGGTGTACATTAAATTTAAGACTCAGCATTGGTACCTACATGTTGGTACTTAAAACACCCAAACAACACAACAACTCTATGCAGAGCTACCCTACCTCTAATCACTTTAAATTATTATTTTCCTGTTTCACTGAGTTTTCCCATGTGTGGGGGGTGGAAGTGTGTGGGGGATGTGTGGGGTGTGTCTGTGAGGTGTGTGTGTGTGTGTGTGTCTGGGGGAGATGAGGTGTATAGGTGTGTGTAGGTGTGTGGGGTATGTGGGTGTGGGTGGGGATGTGGGTGTGTAAGGTGTGTGTGTGGGTGTGTGGGGTGTTTGGGTGTAGGTGGGGGTGTGGGTGTGTGAGGTGTTTGTGGGGGGGGTGTGGGTGTGGGGGGTATGTGTGTAGGATGTGTGTGTATGTATGAGATGTGTGAGTGTGTCTGTGAGGTGTGTGTGTGTGGGGGGGGAGGTGTGTGTGTGGGATGTGTGAGGTGTGTCTGTGAGGTATCTGTGTGTGCATGTGTGTGTGTGTGTTGGGGGGTGAGGTGTGTGTGTGAGTGTGGGTGTGTGGGATGTGTGGGTGTGGTATGGATTCCATATACCACAAAAACTTCTGTAACAACATGCAAGATATCTACAGAGGAAACGGTGTACATTAAATTTAAGACTCAGCATTGGTACCTACATGTTGGTACTTAAAACACCCAAACAACACAACAACTCTATGCAGAGCTACCCTACCTCTAATCACTTTAAATTATTATTTTCCTGTTTCACTGAGTTTTCCCCATGTGTGGGGGGGGAGTGTGTGGGGGATGTGTGGGGTGTGTCTGTGAGGTGTGTGTGTGTGTGTGTATGTCTGGGGGGGGATGAGGTGTATAGGTGTGTGTAGGTGTGTGGGGTATGTGGGTGTGGATGTGGGTGTGTAAGGTGTGTGTGTGGGTGTGGGTGTGTGGGGTGTTTGGGTGTAGGTGGGGGTGTGGGGGTGTGTGGGGGGTGTGTGGGTGTGGGGGGTATGTGTGTAGGATGTGTGTGTATGTGTGAGATGTAAGTGTGTCTGTGAGGTGTGTGTGTGTGTGTGTGGGGGGGAGGTGTGTGTGCAGGATGTGTGGGGTGTGTCTGTGAGGTATCTGTGTGTGCATGTGTGTGTGTGTGTTGGGGGGTGAGGTGTGTGTGTGAGTGTGGGTGTGTGGGATGTGTGGGTGTGGGTGTGGATGTGTAAGGTGTCGGTGTGTGGGTGTGGGGTGTTTGGGTGTGGGTGGAGGTGTGCGTGTATGAGGTGTGTGTGTGGAGTGTGTGGGGGTGTGGGGTTGTGTGCGTGTGGGTGTGTGTGGGACGTACTTGTAGGTACCTAAAACAGCCACAGAACCCAAAAGCTCTTTTCAGAGCTACCCTACCTGTAATCACTCAAAATGATTATTTTACACTATTATTTTCACTATTTTTCACCAAAGTACGCTCCCCGGTACGCTCCCCGGTGCGCGTACCGGGCGCTCCCCCCGCGAAAATCGGAATTTTTTTTTTAAAAAAATGTCACCCGCGGGACCCTTTTGTGGCCCCCACATCAAATCTAGGGGGTCAAGGGGATGTACCCTGCCCCCTTTTGGTCATTTCCCCCTTTGTTTTTTGCCACCTCTTGTATCTCGATCCTACCGAGACACAAGATGGTGGCCACTGCGGACTGTTTCGAATGTTTACAGACACCCGAGAGCCAATCAGCTTTCCGTGCGCAAGTCACGTAGCGCGCCCGGTGCGCTCCCCGGTACGCGTACCGGGGCGCGCTTATAGATATATACATTTTTTTAAACTCAAATTACTCAAAATCCTCTGGAGCACATATCTTGAGACATAGCAAAGGCACATCGGGCTACCAGTCCCTACAATTTTGCCAAGTTTGGTGAAAATCCATTCAGCCATTCGAGCTGAAAGTGAGTTTGACCGCCCTATGGAAATTAACATGGGGAAAACACGTTTTGGGACCCCCCTTTCATCTCCGCCCCCGGTTGACGAATGCCCTCCAAACTTTCAGGGAAGGAGCGGAGTGCCGTGAGGCAAAGTTGAGGAAAATTTCAGGCAGATTCCTCAACCGGCGCCAAAGTTATTCCCAATAGAATGTTGCGATTTCCCTATGGAAAACAATCCTAACTATAACTACCTACTGGCGACCGCCAGTAGGTAATATATATGTATATATATATATGTATATATATATATATATAGGTAGCTGATAGGAACCTAGAAAAGTGTTTTGTGAATTTTAGAAAATATTGTTTACAATTCGAAGGAACTCCTAATGTGAAGAATTGTTTACTTGATGTATCTTGAATTCACATTTATACAATGATTTTAAGTATTAATATAATTGTGTATATTACTTACATGGTTTCGCCTGCTAGAAGATGGTGGTTTCAATTGTACTGTTTTTGCATGTTTGCACTTTTGGGGTGGTCTGTCATCAGTGTTTAAAGACTCATTGCTCGTATTTATGCTTTATGTAATGGTAGTGTTTTCATCATGAACAAGGTAGCTGTGACTACCAAAAAGCATCGATTGAGACTCTTAAGCCTCAAATAAATTTGGCAACTATATCATTGTCCTGAGTGCCGTGCTCTTCTGTGACTTTGGTAGAGATTGCTGGAGAATATATTGCATTAGATGGCACCCAGATAGCACTAAATAGTACCCATGACACCAATATATCCATATTCTTTTATGACCTTGCTTGTAGAGGCATATTCATGTATATAGTAAGAAGGTACATAAACAAATATCATATACATATGTAACACCGTATAGTCAGGATACTTTATTCACCCAAGCCATTATTGAAGTTACTTAGATATAAGCCCTGTCTTCATAATGCAGTGGCAACAAAAAACATCCACATGTTTCTTGATTTTATTATTAGGTTCACACTAAGCTCAGTGATTACACACACAGCACCAGATTGCATCACTAACCACAACACCAGACTGCATGCACAGCGATTGCCACAGCACTAGATTGCATGCACTGCACCATCTACTGCACCAGATTGCACCCACAGCAGTTGTCACAGCACCAGATTACATCCACAGCACCAGATTTCACCTGCCACAGCATTTGACTGCACCCCCTGCAGTTGCCTCAACACTAGATGCACACACAACACCAGCTACATCACCAGACTGCACCCACAGCACCAGATTTCACTTGCCACAGCATTTGACTCTATGCATCGCATTTGCCACAACACTAGATTGCACGCAGAGCATCAGCTACATCACCAAATTGCATCCATAGCACCAGATTGTATTTGCCACAGCACCAGACTGCACGCACAGCAGTTGCCCTAGCACTCAATTGCACCCACACTACCAGCTTCAATCCCAGATTGAACCCTCAGCACCACTTTAACCACAGCACTTGTCAGAGCACCATATTGCACTTGCCACAGCACCAGATTACATGCACAGCAGTTACCGCAGCACTAGGTGGCCCGTACAGCACTAGTTAGAGCACCAGATTGCACCCTCAGCACCACATTGACCAACAGGATTTGCCACTGCACCAGATTGCACACAAAGCAATTGGCACAGCATTAAGTAGCATGCACAGCAGTTGCAACAGCACTAGGTGGCACACACACCACCAGTCATAGCACAAATTGCACCCACATCACAGCATCGTATTTCACGCATAGTACCAGATTTCACTTGGCACGGCACTAGATTGAACTCACAGCAGCTTCCACAGCACTATGTTTTACCCACAGCACCAACATTGCACCCACATCACTTACCACAACACCAGCTATAAACCCATAGCACTTGCCTTGCACTGGATGGCATCCACATCACCAGGTATAACCCCACAGCACCAGATATAACCCTATGGTACAAGATATCAATCCACTGCACCCGATAAAGATCCACAGCACTAGATATAACCCCGCAGCCAAAGAAATAGATCCACTGCACCAGATATAAACCCACAGCACTAGCTATAAACCCACAGCACAAGACATAAACCCACAGCACTAGATAAAGATCCAGAGCACTAGACAAAACTCCACAGTAACATATACAACACCATAACACAAGATATAAACCCACAGCAACAGATTACACCCACATTTCCTACATCTATGCCATCTATTTCCCCAATTGTCTTGTCATCTCTCTCCCCCTTTTATGTGTTCCATTCCCCCTCCCCTGCCTTCTCTTACCATTCCATTGTATGTACTTTCCCCCACCCCGTCATGTCTTTCCCATTGTATGTTTTCCCCGAAATGTCTTGACCTCCTCCAATTATTTTTGTTACATGATCCAGATCCACCATTTTCTTACCATTTAGTTGGTAAGGAAGCGCAGCGGCTGTCTTACACTCTCGAGCATAGATGGGAGGCTGCGGAGGCATGTGATGTGTGATGCTGCAGTGAAGCTAACCTGCCACTGCCCCTGCATGCCGCTGACATTGTGGCTTGCAGTCACATCATCTTAATACCAGTAGCTTGATCTTGAAATGTTTTTTTAAAGGGCAAATGAAAAATCCAGGCACTTTCCCCCCTGCGGACATCCTTGCACGTATGTATATGTATATAAATAGGTATACCTATATTTATATATAAATATTGTGTGTGTGTATATACCCACACACAGTGGGCCCGATTCACAGAACTAATTGAAGACAAAATCCTAAACTTACTACTTTTGGTATGCACAGAAGTTAGGATTTTGTCTTAAGTTTGTCTTAAGACAGACTTAAAACAGACTTAAGACAGACTTAAGACAGACTTAAGACAGACTTAAGTTAGGATTTTGTCTTAAGTCTGTCTTAAGTGTGTTTTAAGTCTGTCTTAAGTGTGTCTTAAGTTTGTCTTAAGTCTGTCTTAAGTGGGTCTTAAGTTTGTCTTAAGATAAACTTAAGACAAAATCCTAACTTCTGTGAATACCTAAAGTAGTACGTCTAGGATTTTGTCTTAAGTTAATCCTGTGAATCGGCCCCAGTGACTTTTCCTTTTTAAAGTTTATATTACTGCATACACACACTGGGCTGTATTCAATAAATAGTGTATTTTAGGTGAGTTATTTGAAGTTCACAACTCTCAGTTTACCAATATTGCTATGCATTGTGCAAGGAAATCTTGTTTCTCCTTATAGAAGAAATTTAAAGGGATTTTTCAAGTCCCTGCAGCTCATCTACAACTCCCAGTTTATTGAACACAGTCCGGTGGTGAGCAAACTCTTTAATGATCCCCATTTTATTTTAGAAATGCACATTTGTAAAAAAAATTCAAAATGAAAATTTGATGATTTGGAATCTGATAAGGAAGCAAGAAAAGAATCTAGACATGGTGAACAGGAGGCAGAACCAAGCACACGCAGTTCTGCATGTCCAGTTTAAGCTCTAACAGAAAGTAGCCATGTTGATGCTCCTGTAAATGATATTGGAACATATTTTAGTGAATCAAAAGAACAACAGATAATTTTAAATACAAACTGCAAATAAATACATATAGCCCACCATAAAAGTATGACTTCAAGAAGGTTTCGGGTGGACCACGCTGTTTCCGTCATGTGTGGATTTATCAATATTCACAATGGCATAGCTACTCTCCACAACTGAAAGGTGCGATTTGCAAGTATTGCACAGTTTTTCCACAGCCAGTTCATTGTGGAACACAAGGATCATTCATAGCTATGCCTTTCACTAAATATAAGATACTTCCATGAAAGTGCACGCAACCATGTTTCATCATCTTGGCATAATAATGCACAAGTGGGTGCAACTCACTTTTTAATGACCAGAAAGAAACCAGAAACAAGTATTGTTTGCTAAATAGAAAGCGCTGTATAAAAGGCAAGGTAAAGTAAATTAGAAAATATTATTTCTAATTTTCTCCACTATCTTATTTTGTGGCACACATTACATTGCTTTACGTGGGGGAAAAAGTACAACCAGAAAAGTGCAATGTCTGTAACTATTTTATATTGAAGCAGGAGATGTGATCCTAAAGAACCATCTGGGAAATGCACTGGGTTATACATATTACACTTCAGTTTATATTAAAAATTAATTCATTACATTATTTGAAGAACCATTAAGAGAAGATCTAGTATACTAAGTCAATATGTCAAATGTATTTTTAATTATTGCTGATGGAAGTGCTGGCATATTCAGAAAAGAACAGATGGCACATGGAGATCTTGTAAACACACGTAGCACCGTAGCTATCATCAGGGAAGAACTTCTTAGATTTGCAACCTTAAACGAAATGGAGGCTATCTCAATTGCAAATATGATTATGGATGCATGTTCTAATGTTCTTTGGATTAAATGTAGGAAAATTCCACGGCCAAGGATATGATGGATGCTGTACAGTGGCAGGAATTGAAGGGAAAATATTCTAAAGCTGCTTATGCTCACTGTGCTGCACATAAACATAATTTGGTTGTTAACGACCAGCATGTTGTTTCTAATATACTGAATTCTATTGGCACAGTGAGCCATCATCAGGTTTTTCAGTGAAAGTCCAAAAAGATCTCTTATTCCCTTTTTTTAATTTTTTTTTATTTTATTGACAGGAGTTTACATCCAAAACAGTGCAGTCATGGCAATAATACATCAAGAGACAGTAAAAAGAGAGAAAATTGAATTCATTACAGCGATCAATCTTAGAAAAAATTTCTTATGAGCTAACAGAGCAGGTAATGGGGAACAAAAACAGAAAAGAGACACAGAAATGCTAATCTCCAAACAGGTAAAAAAAACATAAGCATGAGTGGAATAAATAAGTTTATCCTACGATTTCAATTTCTCAATTTCAATTAATCCAATCTTCGACCGGTGCCCATATCCTAATAGCTATCTCCCTCCTCCTCCTGCCCTTTAAAGAAAAGACTGACACTTCGAGCCTATGGATAGCTAATAATCTAGCTCGCCAATTCATGAAGGTGGGAGCTTCAGGGGACAGCCATTGAGAAGTTATACGCAACCGGATCTGAGACATAGCTATAAACAAAAAAGCTGATATATGTCGCAAATTTCTGACTTCTTCATTGATCCCAACATCAACACCAAATATCACCAGTTCTGGAGACAGACTAAAATTAATCTTGAGCGTTGAACTAATAAAACGCTCAATGTCTGCCAGAAAACCAGAAAGGGATGGACAAATGTAAAACATGCGAATGATATCCGCTGCACATAGCCCACACCCTGCACAAGAATCTCCCTTTCTACTACCCCATTTTGAGATTTTGGCCGGTGTGTAATATAGGTCTAACATTGCCATATAACTTTGGGTTCTAAGGGTTCCGGAAACCAAAACCTCACTGGCAAGCTCCAGAGCTGGTCTTAAATCAATACCTGTCCTTCCAAGCTTACCTTCCCACTTAACACTTTGGACCAACAAATAATCAGGAAAAATAGATAATAAATGCTGATACAGCATTCCTATTCTACTTCTTGTTTTAATTAATTCTATAATGGGGAGGTTATCTAACATGGTAGGTGCAGCCTTCAGAGATTTATGAAGAAAGGTTTGAATCTGAAGATATTTTAAAAAATCATGTGATATCAACTTAAAGTTATCCTTTAAAGAAACATAAGATAGAAATTGACCATCCCCAACTAAATCCCCTATCGCCCGAACTCCAAGCACTTGCCATCTAAACATCGTTTGATCCTGAAATATGCCAGGTAGAAGTCGAGCAGCTTTAAAGGGGGTATAAATATTCAAAATGGGGATACGTAGTTTCCGCCTGATTTTCCGTCAGGTGACAAATATAGCCATTATGACCTTGAATCTCGTTATTTTATAATAGCTTGGTTCTAACACCTCCAATAGAATACCCTTGGCTTCAGCACCTAAGCCTATCTCAAAGATGGTCGGATGATTACATAGTGGCACAACTGCCTTATCTCCAAGTAGCGGTACACCCAGTGTCTGAGCCATAGCTGCCCAATAATAAAGTAATACATTTGGTACAGACCAACCACCCCGATCCCGGGGCAGGCACATCCACTTAGTTGCCCAACATGAGCGCCTATACCCCCACAAAAATCTATAGCAAATCTTATCTGCGTTACTCAGACTACTTTGAGACAATTCAAAAGGAATCGTCCTGAAAAGGTATAAAAACTTCGGGAGTACTAACATTTTAAGGACACTGCATCGACCGTATAGAGAAGGTGGTCTAACCGCTCTAACCGCCTCTACCACCGGTAATAGCTTCAACTGCGGCAGTTATACGAACCCCAAGATATATGGCTTCTGTGACAACTGGAGCATCGGATAATGGCATATCAGGTGTCTGAACTACCTGAGTTTTAAATACATTTAATTTGTACCCTGACACTGCACCAAAATGCTCAGCCGAGATCTTAAGTGCGTTGAATGCAGAAGGAACACCGGATGTTAAAACGACTATATCATCTGCATACGCTAAGGTGCAATACGTCATGCCACCAACCCTTATCGGTATTATGCCTGATTCGCCTCTATCTTACTCAGAAATGGATCGATATAAAGGGCGAATAATAAAGGCGAGTACGGACACCCTTGCCGTGTGCCCCTGCTTATAAAAAACGAGCTGGTCCGTTGACCGGAGATGCGAAGTGCAGCTTTTGGGGAGGAATACAGTGCCTGAATCGCCTGAACAAATTCAGTACTAAATCCAGGGGTATGACGATGTCTGAATCTGCATGTGCTGACAATAATGGCAGTACCCCCTTTTTACAGGATAAAGCTGAATCGATATCTGTGGCCCCTGGACAGGGGACCACGGAGGATTATTTGGCGCAAAATTCACAAAGAATGGACTCCACTATGAACTTGAGCAACCCGGTGAGCTGCATTCTGGGAAACATAGTTCAGTTAGAAAGTGAAGCGCCAGTTCTGGAACATACGTGATAAGATAAGCGATATTACTAGCCAGGCTGTGGATATTGTGGATATTACTAATCAGCTCTGTAAAGAGCTCGAAGGCGAAAACATTTTCTCTCCCTCAGAGCATACTGGGTCATCTCTGGATGAATAGGAGATTGATCCTGACTGGACGGATGATGGCAGTGACAATGGGGATTGGCGCCAGAATGATATCTAGAGCAGGGGGCTGGGTCCTCGGCATCCCCGGACAGTTCGAAAGGGGAATGGGCAAAAAACATGGGTTCCTGTGAGAGAGGACTCGGGGATGCGGGGTCTCTCACTCATAGACAGCTCCCTAACCGATGGTGGGGATCCAGAGGAAGGCAGGTTGGTGGCGATAACCGTAACACAGTTTCAGGAACCTGAATTACCACCCTCTGAGATCATGCTATCACTTATCTATCAAACAATTATTGCGCATTGGGAGGAGTCACGTCAAGAGAATGTCCGTACCCAGGGAGCTTGTCGTAGAGTCCAGAATTCATCCGGAGAGTAGCAAAAACTTGCACGGAAATAGCAACGAGAATTGGGGAATCAGAGGAAAGGATTTCCACCCTTGAAGATGCTCTAGCTGCTCAGAAGAATGCAACTGATTTAATTGGGGCATAGAAAGAGGACATACTATGGAAATTAACTGATTTGGAAAATAGGTTGAGAAGAAACAATCTCAGAATTTTAGGGGTTCCGGAGGGCCTTGAAGGGGGGACGTGAGGCAATTTGTGGTTGAGCTTTTCCAAGAGGCATTTCCGGAAATTCTACAGTGGGACTGGCAGTTTGAAGTCCTCCGTGCCCATCGCTTTCCTTTTAAACACCGGAAAAAGACTGGGGATAAGCCCCGTGCAATTCTGATATGCCTTAATAATTTCTTAGCAAGGGAAAAACTATATGAGTTAGCAAGGCCGGATAGGAAAAGGCGAGGTAAGGGCTGTGATTTTTTTGTCTGGCCAGATTTCTGTCCAGCAACAGTGGAGCAGAGGTGGCAGCTCCGCCAGCTGATTGCACCCTTTCAGGCAAGGGGGGCACAAGCTTTTTTGCTTTTCCCTTCAAAGTTGAAGGTCATTTGGCAAGGGCAGAAACATTTTTTATGTCTGAAATACAGGCTAAGGAATTCCTTTCTCCGATATAAATTCGGAATATGGAGTTACCGTTCTGGGGGTATTTCGTGTTTTCTCAGGTAGAGTAGGAGGACGATGGGGCAAGCGCTAGTTGTATGATGGGAGTAATAATGTCTATGGTTCTATATGGGCTGTTTCTTGACTTGTCTTTTCTTCTCTCATTATGTCAAATATGTGTTTTTTTATTATAACTAGTGTTCTTGTCCTTAGCCCTCCCTCTTTTTTTTGTGTCAAGGGGTGAGGGAACCCGTGCGGGAGTGGGCCAACAGCTTTTTCCATCACAAGGACTTTGTCCTGTTGCCACTTAGGGGTGTTGTAAGGGATGGGGGAGAAGGGTGGGGGGTTCTTTGGGTGGTAGGGTAGGGGTATGGGGGGCTGGTGATGGGGGGGTGAGGCAGGGGTAAGGATTAGTAGGATTACGAAAGTCTCTGCAGAAATGGCAATGTATTTAGATCAAAATGATTATATGTTTATTTTTTATGTATTGAAAAATTGGGAGTTAAAAAGCAAGCTGCGTTTTGATTGTTTAGATGGGGCAGGATAAACTTGTTATAGGCACATGGAATGTGGGTGGTCTCAACGATGCTAAGAAGCGGGCTTTATTTGCTAAAAATTTTACAGAATATGTATCTTGACATTTTATGTATACAGGAGACACACATTCCTTGGGGAGGCGGGATTGTTTGAAGATACCAGGGTTTGATCTTATAGCATGCTCCAAACAATCTTCTATGATAAGAGGAGTGGCTATTCTTATGAAGCGGGGGGTAGGGGTCTGCAAAAGGGTCCGGGAAGATCGAATGGGGAGGTGGGCTATTGCCGAATTTTCAATTGGTGGTAGACTATTAACGGTATGCACTGTTTATGGTTCTAACATTGACGATGCTGAGGTGATTACGTTTCTAAATGTTGAGTTAGCTACGTGCCCCAGCCCACTCCTGTTATGTGGGGATATGAATATCAATATAACAAGTGATTTTAACCTTGCAAAAGAGGTTAATTATGTTGGTAGGAAGCCTAAAGTGTTTAAAGCGCTCCAGATCTCTACTTCAGGAGCATGGAGCTATAGATTTATGGTTTTTGCAGAATAAATTAGATGATGGATACACATATTATTCGGCTCCCCACAATAAATACGTTAGGTTAGATTATGTCTTTCTTTCAGAGCAGGTGGCAGCTGTCTCTTCCATTTTCTCTCCTCCTCGGATTTTATCAGACCATAATCCATTGATAGCAGAATGCCCATGGCCACAGATTAGAAAACCTCCACATGAGTGGACATTTGAAAGAAAGCTGTTATTGGACGAGGCCTATTGTGCTCATATCAGGAAATGGATAGTCGAATTTTTAAATATTAATAGGGGCACTGCTTCAGATCAGACCGTTTGGGACACTTTGAAAGCTAGCCTGCGAGGAGAAACTAAAAGCTTTTCCTCATATAGGTGGAAGACAGAGCAAGAGTTGATTAAGAGTCGTGTGAAGGAGTTAAGGGATGCTGAAGTAGAACTCGCTCTTAAAATTAAGCATGGTCACAACATAGAGTATTGTCAACAGGAAGTTGCAATCATGAAAGCCAGACTTTTGGAGTCCTTTGGACAGGACCTTGCCACAAAATGTCTTCAATATCGTACAACGATGTTTGAGTTCGGTGAGAACTCTGGCAGGGTTCTTTCCAAGAGACTCCATCAGCGAAGTGTACAGAGTCGTGTTGTAAAAATTCAAGATTAAATGGGGTAGTACACGACACTCAAGAGGGTGTAAAGGCAGTGTTTTTAAATTACTATACCAATCTGTATAAGGAGGATATTTTGAGTCCTAGGATAGAGATCGAAGTGGAGGACTTTTTATCAGGAGTTGATACTTCTAAGCTGTCACAGGAGCAGAGTGAATTTTTATCGGCTCCTATTCAATGGGATGAGGTGGAACTTGCGGTGAAGTCCTTAGCTAATGGTAAAGCTTGTGGTCCAGATGCTGTGCCTCTTGAGTTCTATAAGATATTTCTGGGAGAGATTTGGTTAGACCTGCTTAATGTACTTAGAGCTGCACAGAAGGGTATTGTCCTGGAATCTTGGCAATACACTACTATAGTTCTGTTTAAAAAGAAACGCAAACTGGAGCTTTTACCATCATCCTTATATATCCCTAATTAATAGTGATTCTAAAATTTACTTGAAAATTCTGGCAGCTAGGCTAGCTTGGGTGATCACTCCCTTAGTCTCTATGCGCCAGCATGGATTTATCCCTGGGCGGGACACGTCTGATCATGTCAGACCTGTTATAGCTTTATTAGATTGGGCACAGGTCACGGCCTCTCCCCTCGGGGTGATCCTGTTGGATGCCGACAAGGCGTTCGACAGGGTCTCCTGGGGGTGTTGTGGGCCGTGCTTCAGTGGAAGGGATTTAGGACTGAATTTGTTTAGGTGATTCAGGCACTGTATTCCTCCCCAAAAGCTGCACTTCGCATGATCTCTTATTCCCAATGTGCCATTGATAAGTGAAACATGATGTACCGCAAAATACAAGAGCATTCAAATTTGTAGCTTAAACTTTGAATAGATTTTTAAGCAATTAAGCTTACTGGTCACTACAGCATCAGGGAACACAAGCCAGGATTCTTCATTTCAATTGCAATGTTTCTCAAACAGTGAGCTTTCTCTTTTGCTTGACCATTATTTCAAATCTCTCATCACAATTGAAATCTGTAAGCCAGGCTCTCCAAGCTGTTCAGCTTGATATCCTCAAGGTGTGTAATCACATGCAAGACATTCTGTCTGTGTTCTGTTATCACAGACTAAACACAGAAGAGTAATTTTCAAATGTTCAACCAATAGCAGAAAAATGGAACATCAAGCTTTGTGTTCGAGACAGTGCGTCCGGCAAGTATTTCATTCTGATTTTTGTTCCTCTTCTGTGAAAGAATACTATCGCCAGTCTAGCTAAGTGCCGTACATGGACTCTATCATTGGATCATTAGAAAGCAGGTTTAGAAATGAAAGCAAGAAACATTTTAGTCTGTTCTCACTTTAGCCAAAACAAATGGCAAAAATGACACTTGAACAATACAAATGCCTGATTGCAAACATAAAAAAACCCGACATTGAAAACCTGGAATCCGAAGCAGTCACATGGTTTGAGATCTGGTCAAGCAAGGATGAGCAGTTTGACAATGGATTTCTGGATTTGCTAAACCACACAGATTTATTTCCATCAGTCTAGTAAGCAATTCTCATTGCTCTCACATTCCCAGTGACCACTTATACCGTGGAAAGGTATTTCAGCACAAGGAGAAGGGTAAAAACCTCGTTGAGGTTGACAATGGCAGATGATCGCTTATCGAGTTTGTGCATGGTAAGCATACATCGAGCAGAAATTGATGATAATAACAAGCAACAGGTGATTGAAAAAGTAATTGATATATTTGCGCAAGACCACAGATGTTTACAGTTCCTTTTTTTGAGATCACTAACCAGTGAACAAAAACTGTATAAAACTACTGTTTGAAAAAAGTGATTATTAAATTTGAGCAAGAAAGAATATGTTTGCAGTTCTTAATCAGCAACAATTATCTTGTTAAAATGTATGGGGTTTTTTTCAATTTGGAGGAGAATAGTTGTTATTTATATACATATATTTTAGTTAATATATTTAATGATATTTATTCTAATATATTCAAGTTAATGCATTTTCAAAATAAATGCATTTGTCATATATTTTAATTGTCATTCATTTGTGCACGTTAACACCAAATGCAGATTTACATTTTTTATAATTCAGTTATAGTGCCTTGATCATGTGTGTATGCATAATATGGTGCATTCAATAGTGTGAACTAAAAACAGAATATAAATTGCTGATCAGATAATGTCAGTTTGATCCTTAAGCTTTTGCATCAGGTATCTAAGCCCTTTGCATGCCTGCGCTTTATGGGATAATAACTATGCCCCTGCCCTTTGACATTGTCATAAAGAGTCGGAGGATGGATGACTTTTAAATTATGCCCCTTTAAAAAATATTCTGTGGACGCCCATGGCAGGAGAATTTTAACATTACTTATAATAAGATCATTGAAGCGGTGTGTAAAATTACTGAACTGGTGATATCTATTCCTACCGATGGGACCAGATTTGCTCAAAGTGTAATAAACAACGACCTTTAAGATCAGTGCACAAACAGCATTTTATATTGAGTGCCAAGGATCACAAGTCTGTTTCAGATTGGACATTCTAGATAGCAGGAAATTCCCACTGCATAGCATGAATTATTACAGTTTGTTTGGACTTTATTTGTATAAAACTCATCATATTAGTGAAAGTGTAAGCATCATTTTATCTTAGTTGCCCATGTTCTGAAAGCTACTCACTTTAAACTTATTATATGTTTTTGCAGCAAAACAATTGTAACATATTGCTTTTTTTATTGTCACACTACCCATCACTCATTTATTTTCAAAATCTGCAACTATACTTTCATATGAGAAAGCAGGAAACCAAAGAGTTAAGCTTTCTGGGGAAATGGTGGTGTGTGACCAGATCATATACGATAAAATCTGCTGTCTGCCTTCAGAGTACTGCCTCGAGATGGATATTGAACCCCTTGCAACAGCCTTATAATGTAGAACAGACTGTACTTAATCCCATATATATGTATAAACTCACACATTACCATTAGATACAAATGAAACTGCTGTTTAGGACTCCAGGGCAGACACATGCACAAATGTGTTCATAAAAAAGTATGATGTAGTAATATCCTAGCTGTTTTTTGATTCACTGCCTCATTATTTCCATGGAATTGGATTGAAAGGGTAAACAGACATAATATCGACTACAAAATATCGAATGTACATAATATCGAGTTTAAAATATAGACTGGAAAAAATATCGAATGGACAGAATATAGACATCAAAAATATCGTTTTTAAGGTAAGTAATGTAATATCAAATGGTAAAAATATAGAACGTTAAAATATCGAAGTATATAATATAGGTTATTAAAATTATCGATTTTTTAATAGTATCTAATTTGTTATAGTGTTTTTTATGTTATTATATGTGTGAAAATTGTGTATTTATGTTATAATTAATTTTAAATAATGAAATTTGGTTTTTTTATTTTTGCGTAATTTAATTCTGTAGCGGGTTGTGGGTTTATAGGGGAATAGGGTGGGAAGTAATTTAATTATAATTAATTAAATATGTAAATTTATTTATTGGTATTCATTTTTAATTAATTGTTAATTAATTTATATTTGGTAATTAATTACATTTTAATTGGCAATTAATTTTAATTAATTGATTAATTGCTAATTATGTTAATTTTACTAATTTATTTTCTGTAGCGGGTTGTGGGTTTATAGGGGAATTGGGTGGGAAGTAATTTAATTATAATTCAGTGAATATGTAAAAATATTTATTGGTATTTTTTTAGAATTATTTGTTAATTAATTTTTTATGGGTAATTAATTAAATTTTAATTGGCAATTAATTTTATTTAATTGATTAATTGCTAATTATGTTAATTTTACTAATTTATTTTCTGTAGCGGGTTGTGGGTTTATAGGGGAATAGGGTGGGAAGTAATTTATTTATAATTAATTTAATAATTCGATTTATTTAATTGTATTTAATTTGAATTTATTGTTAAATAATTTTTAATTGTTAATTTATTAATTATTCATTTGTAATTAATTTGGATTAATAGGTAACTAATAGTAATAATGAATTTTAATTTGTAATTTTAATTGATTAATTGTTATATTATATTAAATTGGTAATTACTTTAAATTCATTTTTTATAGATATTAATTTATATTTTTTTAAATAATATATGAAGTGTTTACTTTCCCTACTGTTGCACTCTCTGGAGTGGGAATAGTCATTTTTACCCCTACGCTATCCAACGCTTTACCTATTGTTGCACTCTTTGGAGTGGGAATAGTAATTTTAACCCCTACGCTATTCAATGCTTTCCCTACTGTTGCACTCTTTGGAGTGGGAATAGTAATTTTAACCCCTACGCTATCCAACGCTTTCCCTACTGTTGCACTCTTTGGAGTGGGAATAGTAATTTTTACCCCTACGCTATCCAACGCTTTCCCTACTGTTGCACTCACTGGAGTGGGAATAGTAATTTTTACCCCTATGCTCTCCAACGCTTTCCCTACTGTTGCACCCACTGGAGTGGGAATAATAATTTTTACCTTTACGCTATCCAATGCTTTCCCTACTGTTGCACCCACTGGAGTGGGAATAGTAATTTTTACCTCTACGCTATCCAACGCTTTCCCTACTGTTTCACTCTTTGGAGTGGGAATAGTAATTTTAACCCCTACGCTATCCAATGCTTTCCCTACTGTTGCACTCTTTGGAGTGGGAATAGTAATTTTTACCTCTATGCTATCCAACGCTTTCCCTACTGTTGCACTCTTTGGAATTGGAATAGTAATTTTTACCCCTACGCTATACAATGCTTTCCCTACTGTTGCACCCACTGGAGTGGGAATAGTAATTTTTACCCCTACGCTATCCAACGCTTGCCCTACTGTTGCACCACTGGAGTGGGAATAGTAATTTTTACCCCGACGCTATCCAACGCTTTCCCTACTGTGGCACTATTTAGAGTGGGAATAGTAATTTTAAACCCTACGCTATCCAACGCTTTCCCTACTGTTGCACTATTTGGAGTGGGAATAGTAATTTTTACCCCTACGCTATCCAACGCTTTCCCTACTGTTGCACTCTCTGGAGTGGGAATAGTAATTTTTACACTTCCGATATCGTACGGTAATAATATTGGATATTATTTAATTATATTATGTTACTATATATATATGTTTTAACAAATATTATTGTAAAGAAAATGTTTTATAACTTTTATTAATTATTTAATTATTATAAGTTAATTTAAGTATTTTTAAGTATATTTTAGTAATTAATTTTTCATATTAATTTAATTTAACACTGTTTTTAATAAAGTAGATATTTTAATAAACTATATTTTTGTAAACAATATTTTGTACTAGATATTTTTGTACTTACCTGTTTGTAGATACAAACTCGATATTCTGTCTGTCGATATTTTGTCAACGATATTTTTGCTACTCGATATTATGTCCCTCGATATTATGTCAGTGATCCGATTGAAAGGTTAGTACTCTGTACTGTGACCGAAGGTGAGCAGACAATGCACATGGTAAACTCTAATAAGGAGTCACAAATAAACAGCCACAGTCACAGTGTAACATAAACTCTTCCCCTCCAGCTATCTGTACAGCTTAGCATGTATGTGCTTTATGTTGCCTAATTGTTTAGGTAAAGTCAAAACTGTTGTTAGATAGAAAATCCTTTGAGAAGATTTCATATTTCAGCTTCCCAGGAATGACGTCAGATTGTACGATGTCATATCATGCTGGCCCTAAATTACATTTGAAATAGGAAAGCGGTGCATCCAAGACGTGAGGCATGATGTTTAATTTGTCTAAATATAGAAGAAAGGGAATGTAATATTTCAGACTTTTGATGTGTATCTATTTAATAAAGGCGCGTTTGCTTAATAAATTCGAAAAATTTAGAAATTCTGCCAGAAAATGTTTTGTTTACTGGATTTATATTAATACAATGATTTACAGTTACTGCAACTAATTGGTGTGAACGTGCCTCTGTGTTCTGGGATTCCTGATGAGAGCTTTTTCGTAGCTGTGATGACATTTTAAACTCTACACACATAATTAATTTTTTTAACCATATGACCATACTTTGTTTATAGAGGCCAGTGTTTTATTTTTGTACATGCTTTTGTTTTCATGTAGGAAATGGCAAAAACAGACGATGAACAGCGTTGTGCGTTCTGTGATAACTTTTATAAATTTGGCATATCTAACAACCAAGACTGAAGAATATGAAGACTGTTTCCCAGAAATTGAATCCAAAATACTGAACCTCCCTGAAAAGATGTGTAACTCTTTAAAATAAAGCAAAATGTGAAAGATCAATATCAATTGTGTCAACTGATATATGAGGTCACTTAACAATTGTGATGTTGTGGCGGCTGATCAGATTTGAATGTGGTGCGGCGTAACTGCTGACCACAAATTTGACTTAGCGGGCGAATACAGTGAAGAGGATTTCCTTTAGCATGGTTCACCCACAAGTCTCACCTCCCAGAAACAATCTATGAATAAATCAGGGTCTAATGCAGCATTTTGTAGCACTGTGCTCATATAAAATGGTTACAAACCCAGAGATTTGTAAAGGGTGCTAATGAAATATTTTAAATATTTCGAGGTGTGCCAGGGTAAGCCTTTCCTTCCCTAGGGGTGCTGAGGCATGACTTCTTCAAGACAAACGTGAACAAACTGTCGCGAAACAGTGATATTTTCAGCATAATTGTCTAAAGAACTATATTTAAGCTGTTTATTAATCCAATCATGAAATGCCAAATGGTCTAACATTTTTCATATGGCAGGAAGCTCTTTCAAGACTTAATTTCTCATCCACTTTTTTAGGGTATTTTCTTTGTCTATAATACGATAGAGGCTCTGTTGTAAGATGCAGGGTCAAAAAATAAGATGGGTGAATCTCTAATTCACAGGCCAGTCGTTGCTATCTACCTGGCCAAATAGTACCTGATCTCTGCTATTTAATTGGTGACTGTCACAATAGTACATAATTTTTGCTGTTTAGCCAGCCACACGCTAAATAGTAGCGATTATGTACAAGTTGATTGTCGGCTGGATAAACAGTGTGAAGGAGGTCTTTATTTATCCGGCCATTAAGGAATAAGGTACAACAAGCAATGGTAGAGTGTTAGCCATCTTGTAATGGAGAAGCAAAATGTCTGAGGCATTTGAAGGTAAGTGCATATACAAATGTACATTTGTTTGTATAAAGGTAAGTGCATGAATTATTTACAGATGAGAAAACTGTAAAATCAATTTTAAATAAAAATGTTTGTTATTCTAATTTTCAGATAAGAAATGTAGGAATTAAACTTCTATTTCAGGAGCTTTAGAATATGGCACACAGATATTTTGCACTTCAGCCTAGGAGTATATGTCTGTCTGCAAAGAATGATGAGTGTGATTTTAAGGCGTGCAACATAAATATTTTATTCACTAACAAGAATATGTTTTTTTTATATTCATGGTCCTCTATTTTTGATGATTTTTTAGGGATATGGTCTTTTTTGGGCTACTTATGGAAGGACGTGTGCTAGCTTTAGGCTTGGTTGTGCTTGCTTAGTATTTTGAACCATGGCAAAATAGCATCAGTCGACAAGCAGCAGCAAACAGGGAATGCAGAAAGATAGGTGGTGTCAGGGACCCAGAGTGATGGACATGTACAAGAAGCAATTGGTGCTTCGGGTACTGTGCTTTGGGACACTTGCAAGAGTTAAATTGAGTAATGGGGCTTCTGTGGAATGGGAAAGTGAAAGCAGGAGACAGGAAAGTATGCATCTGGCTAATTCACAGTTCACTGTGACCTCCAATTCACCAGCTGGTACACCTCAGAACTCAGGACCACCAAGTGCAACTTCCACCAACTGGAGAAACGATGGCACACCACCAGGCACCATGCTGCTCACTGCCCTGTCTGCCTGTCACTGGCCTCTGCTCACTGCCCTGTTCACCTCAGCCATCATGTCTTCCATCCATTCTGGGAGACTCACTGACCCCTGCTCCCACCACCTCTACAGCCGAGCAACAAACTCAATCAGCAAGCAACTCACCAGCATCTTCACCACCTCCATTGCCACTGCAACCTTCCCTGACAGATGGAAAAGAGTAAAGAATTCCTCTTCCAACTCTAGCGATTTTAATAACTATCGTCCGATCTACCTGAACCTCTACTGGGCAAAAGTACTTGGGAAATCCATGAAACAGCAGTTCACCAAATTCGTGGAACAAAACCACCTACTAGATGCCTCACAATCAGGATTCCGCAGCACTGAGACTGGTCTGATTGCCGTCCGATGACATCAGATCACTCCTCGACCATGGAGAAATAGGGGCCCTGATCCTCCTCGACCTCTCCACAGCGTTTAACACCATCTCCCACAACACTCTCATCACCAGCCTCCACAACATAGGCATACAACCAGAAGCCTTCAAATGGATCACCTTCCTCCTCACAGGACGCACACAGAGCATCCAACTGCTTCCCTTCACCTCCGCACCCAAAGACATCATAAGCGGCGTACCTTAAGGATCATCCATCAACTGAACCCTGTTCAACATCTACATGAAGCCCCTCGAAGATGTCGTCAGATTCCACTGATTCAACATAATATCCTACACAGACGACACTCAACTGTTCCTCTCGCTCACTGAGGACCCTTCCAACGCCAAAACCAACTTCTGCAAAGCCATGACCAATGTAGCCAAATAGATGAGAGACAACTGCCTCTAACTCAACTCCGACAAAATGGAAGTACTGATTTTTGGAAAGAGCACCTCCGCATGGGACCGCAGCGGAATCTTCAGATGGATTCCTACCATCACCAGAAAGAATGTCACTCAGGCCCTCCTCACCAGCCACCTCAACTACACCAACACCCTCTATGCTGGGATCCCCACCCAGCTCCTCTGAAGACTCCAGACCATAGAGAACACCACAGCAAGACTCATCCAGGATCTCCCCAAAAGAACCCACGTTGTCCCCCACCTGAGAGATCTCCACTGGCCCCCCATGCAGAAAAGATGCCAGTTCAGGATCCTCACACCCTCCTACAAAGCCCTCCACAACCTACGACCTGCCTACATCAACAATCAACTGAGCTTCCACCAAACCTCCAAATACCTGCACTCTTCCCCAACTCACCCTCACACACCTCCCACACACATCTGTCGCAGCCGCTGAGGCGGATGCTCCTTTTCCTACATTGCTGCCAAGACCTGAAACAACCCGTGCAGACCTCTCGCTAGCAGACTTCAGAAAGAGACTCAAGACCTGGCTCTTCGATGCAGGCACAGTGCCCAGATACCCCCAAGGGTGACAGTGTGTGCTTTACAAATACTTGATTAATTGATTGACTCTGATGCTTATGAATAAATAAACTTGTTTATAGTATTCAGCCAGCAGAGTGGGTTTCAGGAAGAGATACTTATTGGTCCAATGTTATGAGTGGTCCCTTCAGCTATATTGACATTTTAGTCACCTGCACAATGCATCCCCTTCAGCTATATTGACATTTTACTCACCTGCACAAGGCTAATTCCTTATTGGGAAAGATAGTTTTCATTTTTAAAATGCTAAGCAGTATTTTAAGCGGGCAAGGTCCGGACTCTTCTGAACACTCATTTCTGTTATTGATAGTGCTGTCTCAGAAGAAGAAGTTTTTAAACCAAACATATTTAAATCTGGGAGACAGGATTCTAAGGATTACTTGACTAAAGGCCTTGTGGAGGGGGGTCTAGGAACAGTAGGAGCAGGATGATGATTTTTTATGTTGAATCTTTTTATTGAGGAACATAAGCACGTACTACAGTGTAAAACATATAACAGGCAGTTGATATTAGCAATCATTCTTTGGACATGAAAGGCATGCATTACAAGCAACTGTTATCTTGCATCACATAACTAAGCCTGGGCGGAGTTCGCATAGCAGCGCTACGCAGAACTCCTTGAAGCGGTAAAAAACTCTGCAGCGCTAGGCGAGGTACAGTGAGCGGACAAGTTGCTTGTCCTGCATGTTCACACAATGTTTCTGCCGTACGGCAATGCGTATTGCGTGTTCGGAAGAAAATATAGTGCAAACTGCTTGTTTTCTTCTCTGTTATGGTGCCGGAGTCTACTTTTTGAACCCTCCCTAAATCTTTTCAATCCTTATTTCCCAAAACTTTTTCTGTTCTTTTTTATTTATTATCTTTCCCTGGGTCCTCTTAAGTGTATATTTTGCGTTTTTTTCAACTGTTGTGTATGTTTTAATGAGTTTTGTACTGTTTTTCTCTCTACTTCCTTCCTAAATGTTTTACCTTCTTCTTCAAATTTTTTATTCTTTCTACATTTTATTTTCTGATCCCCCAGCATAATGGCAGAGACCTGTGCCACTAGAAAGGCGGCAAAGAAGAGCCACCTTCCTTGTGGAAGAAGGCTCCCAGAAGGGGTGCAGCCACAGGCCTTGTTTTCAGAGGTGGAGGTGGCAGCAGACATTTTTGTTTGTTTAGCACCACCTCCCCTCCACCATGGCAGCAGGCGGCAGGCCTGTGTCTAGGTACGGGCTCTGAGAGCACCAACAGATGTGGGCAAGGGTGCGCCAGGCAGGGTATCGCTGCTCTGGGGTCCAGCACACCCAAAATCAGCTGACACACCAGTGGTACGACATCCTGGACTGAGAGCAGGTCCTGCTGGATCTACTAGAGGGTGAGTTCACGGGGCTTGGTGAGTAGCTAGTTATTATTATTCTCACATGTGTTCTATGTTATTGCTAAGATTTTTTTACCAAATAGCAAGCATGCTGCTCACATGAATGTAAGTTACTTTTATAAATCTTATATTATGTGCTTGGCGCTACCTAATCGTACTTGTTTGCAACTTTGCACTCACTTTGGCTGATGAAGAACTTATGTTAAGTAATGCAGACTAGAGAAAGACTCCTTTCCTTTGTCCTGTCACTAAGCTAGTGATAGTTAGTTAGTATTAGTAATTTAGCACAGCGCGTCCTCTCATTTCATTTCTTAGGAACTTTTTTGTAGCTCGTACAGTGATAAGCTACCAACCAATTGTATGCATGTGTCCATCTATGCATTTAAAGACAAAATGCAGACTTAGTGAATTGGCCCATCAAAGGGGGTTGGGAATGATTGCGAATGAGATCGGAACTTAGAAGCAAATATCAATTGTCATAGGCATACAACCAGAAGCCTTCAAATGGATCACCTTCCTCCTCACAGGACGCACACAGAGCATTCAACTGCTTCCCTTCACCTCCGCACCCAAAGACATCATAAGCGGCGTACCTTAAGGATCATCCATCAACTGAACCCTGTTCAACATCTACATGAAGCCCCTCGAAGATGTCGTCAGATTCCACTGATTCATCATAATATCCTACACAGACGACACTCAACTGTTCCTCTCGCTCACTGAGGACCCTTCCAACGCCAAAACCAACTTCTGCAAAGCCATGACCAATGTAGCCAAATAGATGAGAGGCAACTGCCTCTAACTCAACTCCGACAAAATGGAAGTACTGATTTTTGGAAAGAGCACCTCCGCATGGGACTGCAGCGGAATCTTCAGATGGATTCCTACCATCACCAGAAAGAATGTCACTCAGGCCCTGCTCACCAGCCACCTCAACTACACCAACACCCTCTATGCTGGGATCCCCACCCAGCTCCTCTGAAGACTCCAGACCATAGAGAACACCACAGCAAGACTCATCCTGGATCTCCCCAAAAGAACCCACGTTGTCCCCCACCTGAGAGATCTCCACTGGCCCCCCATGCAGAAAAGATGCCAGTTCAGGATCCTCACACCCTCCTACAAAGCCCTCCACAACCTACGACCTGCCTACATCAACAATCAACTGAGCTTCCACCAAACCTCCAAATACCTGCACTCTTCCCCAACTCACCCTCACACACCTCCCACATCTGTCGCAGCCGCTGAGGCGGATGCTCCTTTTCCTACATTGCTGCCAAGACCTGAAACAACCCGTGCAGACCTCTCGCTAGCAGACTTCAGAAAGAGACTCAAGACCTGGCTCTTCGATGCAGGCACAGTGCCCAGATACCCCCAAGGGTGACAGTGTGTGCTTTACAAATACTTGATTAATTGATTGACTCTGATGCTTATGAATAAATAAACTTGTTTATAGTATTCACCCAGCAGAGTGGGTTTCAGGAAGAGATACTTATTGGTCCAATGTTATGAGTGGTCCCTTCAGCTATATTGACATTTTAGTCACCTGCACAATGCATCCCCTTCAGCTATATTGACATTTTACTCACCTGCACAAGGCTAATTCCTTATTGGGAAAGATAGTTTTCATTTTTAAAATGCTAAGCAGTATTTTAAGCGGGCAAGGTCCGGACTCTTCTGAGCACTCATTTCTGTTATTGATAGTGCTATCTCAGAAGAAGAAGTTTTTAAACCAAACATATTTAAATCTGGGAGACAGGATTCTAAGGATTACTTGACTAAAGGCCTTGTGGAGGGGGGTCTAGGAACAGTAGGAGCAGGATGATGATTTTTTATGTTGAATCTTTTTATTGAGGAACATAAGCACGTACTACAGTGTAAAACATATAACAGGCAGTTGATATTAGCAATCATTCTTTGGACATGAAAGGCATGCATTACAAGCAACTGTTATCTTGCATCACATAACTAAGCCTGGGCGGAGTTCGCATTGCAGCGCTACGCAGAACTCCTTGAAGCGGTAAAAAACTCTGCAGCGCTAGGCGAGGTACAGTGAGCGGACAAGTTGCTTGTCCTGCATGTTCACACAATGTTTCTGCCGTACGGCAATGCGTATTGCATGTTCGGAAGAAAATATAGTGGGCGGAGCTAGCAGCCGCGGAAAATGGCCGCATAGTCCCGGAGCTCCGTCGACACCATCGTTCTATCCTTCACTATCCTGCAGCAACCCACGATCTACGTCCCCCCTTCCCTCCCTCAGTGTCGCGGAACATCAGGGGACCTGGCTACCCGACGTGAAACGGATCCATTCAACCCCGGCGGAGCGGGCGGGCTGCCCCCGCTGGGACCCCTGGAGGGCCTGCGATCCACGGCCTCAAGTTGTAACGTGCCCGCGTTGCGTGCTGTGACGTGCGGCAGAGTCTGAGCTGCAGCGCCGCCAGCTGTCGGGACCCTCCGCCGGGCTCGGAGAGGTGTCAGAGGCGTGGACGCGGGGAGCGCGGCCATCATCATCTACACAGCGGACCCGACCTTCGCCATCCCCTACGGTGAGAAGTCGGGTGGGGACGGGGCGCAGGTGCGGCCTACCTCGTTCCGGGGGCGCCAGGGGCACACACAGCAGTCGTCGCGGACTTTGTCTGCGGAGGGGGGAGTGTAGTAACTCGCTGTCTCCCCCCCCTCCTACCCACCCAAGGTGCCCTGGTCAGCTTGCGCAACCCGAGATCGGCCCTTCTCCTGGGGCCCGCGCACCTCCCCCGCTCTCCCGCTTCTTCTTCACCGCGAGGCCTGGGCCTCACAGCATTGCTAGCGGCGGTTGTACTGTCTGGTGGTTGCTGACCTGCCGCTTCGGACTATCTCCTGAAACTCCCTGTAGGGCTGCTCCAGTGGCTTGCAGGCGGCGGACTTTAGTTTGGCGGCCACCTTCCCCTTCGCGCGAAGGCGGGGGCATAACAGGAACCAACACACCATGGGGAAGGGAGACAGGACCCAGAGCAAACTCCCCTTCTCGCAGCGGAGAGTCCAGGTGCTGAGCCCACAGGCGCACCAGGATGAGGTCCCGCCTGCGGGTGAACGCCCAGAGGACAACTCGGAGATAAAAACAATGCTCCGCTCCATGGAATTGAATATTCAGACAAATATCACGGCGCTGGGGACCAAGATGGACGCCATGTCATATAGGATGGACCGCATGGCGGAGCGTCTCGACAAACACACAGAGAGGCACGACATGGCGGAAAGGCGCATCACGGAGGTGGAGGAGGCCCAGACAGACTTGGATACCGCGAGACGCCGGGCGGATATGTTGATCAAGACCCTTCAAGACAAGACGGAGGATTTAGAGGCACGGTCACGTCGCTGCAACCTTCGCATCCTTGGCCTGCCGGAGACCACTCAGACCGGGAGAATGGAGCTGTTTGTGGAAAACCTGCTAACTAACCTGCTCGGAGAAGGAGTGTTCTCGTCCATGTTTGTGGTCGAACGTGCTCATAGGTCGCTAGCCCCGCGTCCTAACCCGGGTCTCCCTCCACGGCCAATTATTGCAAAGCTGTTGAATTACAGAGACAGGGACACGGCACTTCGGTTGGCACGTTCCAAGGGTGTTCTACAATACGAGGGCTCGGCGATTTCCATCTTCCCCGACTTCACGGCCCGGGTTCAGGAGGCGCGCAAACACTTTGCGCCACACAAGAAACGACTCAGAGATATGGGCCTGGATTACGCCATGCTGTACCCGGCAAAGCTGCGTGTGAATAGGCAGGGACACTCGCACATCTTCACTGATCCTGCAGAGCTGCAAAAAGCATTGAAGAAATGGGCTCGAGACAAGCCGGAAGAGCAGGTGGACAATCAGGAAGAAGACGATCAGCAACGTGGGGACAATCAGGAGTGACCTGGCTATGGCCGCACTGTGGTACTGTGTTCTACCATCTGATCCTTTTTGAGGTTGTGTTGACTTGGAGTGATCTTGATTCGGTGGTACTATTCACTGCCGAGATGTCGCAGATAAGAGGGCGTGGGCGGCGGGTACGATTATTGTTCACTGTTGTGTATAGACTGCACCCACTGTGACTGTTGCTCTCTCTGCTCATTATTGCTGGATGGGTGATGGTTGCGACAATGGGGGTGTGGGTGGGGGGGGGGGAGATGTCCCTGGCATAGCTGGGGGATATGTAGAAGTTTATCTGTGGTTTGATGGGGTGATCCATGCTTGATGGTGTACGGCGGGGGGTGGGGACTCAGGAAAACAGCGTTGGGACTTCCTAGGCAAGCCTGTAGTGGCTGGCTACCTTTTGCCCACGAGCCATAGGCTATGGGGTTTCTGGACTGGTGGTTGGGGAGGGGCGGGTGGGATGGGGACCTGAGTGACCGAGTTGGGGGGGGTCAGCTGTGGGAGGAGGGTGGAATGTTGGGGTTTGTTTTTGTCTTTGTACTGTTCTTTTTGTTTTTGATTGAAAATGTGCTTTGCCAATCTGTGCGGGGACCTCCCAATATGCAAGCAGATGTTGCTCCCCTTCCGTTTCTCCTGCTTGACTGTGTAGCTGCAGTTACCGCAAATCTATTCTGCAACTTTATTATCTTCTGCTATGGCGGGTGGGACTGACACTTCCGAGCTCACGGCACTGAGCGAGCCGGAACCTGCACACTTAAGAGTCTTAACTTGGAATGTACGGGGCCTAAATGACTTCAGGAAGCTTCGTAAAGTCCTCAGTTACCTGCGCAGACATCACATAGATCTTGCACTGTTACAGGAAACACACTTGCCTTTGACCAGCAAAATGCTTCTCCATAAGGGTCTGGTGGATTGCAGTGTAGCTTCTGGGTTCACAACACACTCTAGGGGGACTCTTATTTGGGTTAGCCCAGGCTCCAAACTAACACTGACGCCCCTGGAAGTTGACACTGAGGGCAGGTATGTCCTCTGCAGATGCAAGGGCAGGGGTCTTGATTGTATGGTGGTGAATGTGTATGGCCCAAACTTTGACTCCCCGGAGTTCTATACGACATTGGCTCAGAAATGCGAGCTGTATGGATGTACAGGGATGCTCTGGGGTGGGGATTTCAATCTGGTTCTTGACCCGATGTTGGACAGGTCTGCGGGACCGCATAGGAGTCCGTCGGCAGCAGCAGAGGTGCTGCAGACTGCAATGACGCGTCTGGATTTACTTGACGTTTGGCGGCATAGGCACCATGCCAGAGGGGGCTACACGCACTATTCCTCGTACCACGAAATACATACAAGAATTGATTACTGGCTAGCGTCGCGGCCTCTGGCTAGCAGAGTAAGGGATTGTCTGATTCTGCCCCGTACACTTTCAGATCATTCTCCTCTCCTCATGCTTCTCGAACTGCCGACGCCTCGTCTCCCCCCGTTCACGTGGCGCTTTCCCCCCTATTCTTTACTAGACGAAGTTTTTCGGGGTGAACTCGCAGAGGAGATCCAGAACTTCTTTGACATCAACTTGGGCTCTGTGGATGACTTCCAAACGCTGTGGGAGACATTCAAGGTATATGTGCGCGGTGTTGCTATGGCCAAACACTCCAGCGTCCTTAAATCCATTAGGCAGCGGCTTCAACACCTGGAGACGCGCCTGACAGAGCTGGAGCAGAAGCTGCAGGCTGGCCCTGACGGGGACACACTAGTTACTATTAAACAGCTAGTAACGGAATACAATGAGGAAGCCGATAGGGAGGTCCAACACTTGGGCAAATATGCTACAGCTCGCACTTATGGCGAGGGTGGGAGACCTGGATCTCTTCTGGCCAACATGGTTCGCAGCGAAAGGCGACAGCTTGCAGTTGGCGAGTTGGTGTCGAGTACGGGCGAGCTCCTGACCGACGAAGAGAGGATTCTAGAAGAGTTTCGACTGTTCTACTCCACTCTTTATGAGGCTAAAACCACCGGCATGGATGGGGCAATAGATGATTATTTAGACTTTATTGAAATGCCACAGCTATCAAACGCGCAGAGGGAGTTCCTGATGATGCCTATTCAGAGGGAAGAGATAGTTGATGCCCTGAATAGCATGAGCACGGGCAGTGCTCCGGGAGCCGACGGGCTGACGGTCGGCTTCTACAAGGCCTTCGGGGACCTGTTGGTTCCCTACCTGTCGACTCTGTTCGACGGCATATGTCAGGATGGCTGTATGCCGCCGACCATGCGAGAGGCTCTCATTATTACCCTCCTTAAACCGGGAAAGCCCCCGACAGAACGGAGCTCATACCGGCCACTCTCGTTGATAAACGTCGATGCCAAGCTATACGCCAAAGTCCTGGCGACACGTCTTGCTCTCTTAATCCCGGAACTAGTTGCTCCGGAGCAGGCTGGCTTCATCCCCACCAGGAGCCTTACCTACAACATACGCACTGTACTGGGGACAATGCAACATGTAAAACCGGAGAGTAGGGCGCTAGCTGTATTTCTGGACATGGAAAAGGCGTTCGACTCCGTCGAGTGGCCCTTCATGACCAGAGTGCTACGGAAGCTGGGCCTGGGAGAACCCTTCCTGCAGATGATAGGTGCGTTATATTATGAACCATCGGCTAGAATTCGCCTGGGCAACAGAGTGTCGGACGCCTTCGCAATACGCAGAGGCACCAGGCAGGGCTGCCCTCTATCACCACTGCTATATGCACTCGTGGCTGAACCTCTAGCGTGCGCACTGAGGGAATACCATAGTCTCGAGGGAATCAGTTTCCCTACGTACAAGATCTGCATATCCACGTATGCTGACGATACCCTCCTCTATGTTAGGGATCCAGAGCTCAATCTTTCCTCTGTGTTGCGGGAAGTAGTCCAGTTCGGAGCGTTATCGGGACTGAAAGTTAACTGGAGCAAATCCGTCGCGTTCCCGCTGACCCCGGCAACGAGTAAGTTTGAGATGGATTATCCGCTACAGTGGTCGGATGACCCGGTTCGGTATCTGGGCATACAGTTGCACCCGGACCCAGACGTTCTAGTGAGGGAAAACTATGGGGTGGCCTATTCCAGACTGTCCGACGATATCGACAGGTGGTGCAAGTTGCCGTTCTCCCTCTCAGATCGCATTGCCCTGATGAAAATGATTGTCCTGCCCCGGTTCCTGTTTTTGTTCAACACCATCCCGGTGACTTTACCGAAGGTTTTCTTCAAGACGCTGACCCAGGCTCTCACGCGGTTGGCCTGGGGGGGCAAGCAACCGAGGATACAGTGGCAAATCCTAACGCTCCCATATGAGCAAGGAGGATTAGGTGCGCCCGACTTAGAGAGATACTATAGGGTTGCGCAAGCAACACATTTGCATACATGGACTCACGGGGATCGTAACATCCCCCACGTGATACTTGAAACCCTTTTTGCCGCCCCTCTCCCCCCTCCGGCCACGGTGTTTGAACCGACCTCGCGCCGGGTTGGTACATTGGATTCCATAACAGCGACTAATCATGCGTGGCATTCTTTGGCTCGGAGTCACGGACAGGACCTATTGTATTCCCCACT
Organism: Lissotriton helveticus; assembly: GCF_964261635.1. Lineage (NCBI taxonomy): Eukaryota > Metazoa > Chordata > Amphibia > Caudata > Salamandridae > Lissotriton > Lissotriton helveticus. Next base: position 395,637,832 of record NC_136068.1, on the reverse strand, counting down.
AGTCCCTATTGACTGGGCTGTGTGGCTCTCACCGCTACGGGAGAGGGGGGTCCTATGCGCGCTTCGACAATTGGGCATCCTCAAACTGGGAGACCTTTTCAAAGAGGGTACAGCGATCACCTGGACACAGCTGGCGCAATCCAGGCCGTCTGCTACGCTAATGCAGCGCTTCCATTTCCACAGAATCCGCGCGGCATTACGGGACACGTTGGGCGCGACCATGCAGGAGCCTCCGGAAACCCCGGAACTGACGTACGTTATCAAGACGCCATCCCCTAGTCACCTGGTGTCCCGGTTGTATCGGATAGGCCAGTGTAGCGGCCAACACACTATCTCCAAAGCCCGATCGGCATGGCAACGGGATCTGCAGGCAGAAATAAGCGATTCTATGTGGGAATACTGCTGCCGCAATACCAGAAAGGTTTCCATGAATGCTCGACATAGACTTATCCATTTTAAATTCCTCCAAAGAGTGTATTACACCCCTGAACGCCTACATAGGTATGGCCTCCGACAATCAGCGGAGTGCGAGCGCTGCCACTCTCCAGTTGCGGATTTCATGCATCTTGCGTGGACGTGCCCGGGCATCAACAGATTCTGGGCTGACATTTTTGGGGAGCTGGGCTCCATACTGGAGACTGAGTTACCGGTTGACCCGGCGCTGGCGCTCCTGGGACACTCCAGAATTCTCCCACCGGCGATGCGTCGCCTTGCAGACCTGGGACTCATAATGGCCCGACGACTGGTGGCGCGATGTTGGATGCGAGGTCCTCTTCCGACCAAAGATGGATGGTCCAGAGATATGCTATATGGGTGCACTCAGTCACAGCTCTATAGCGAGCTTCTACCCCCTCGCAGCAGACCGAAAAATTTCTGGGACCAGTACCTAACATATTCTACCAAAAAGTCTGATACGGATTCGGGGCATGAGGAGGAGGAGAACCCGATAGGGGAGGAGGACACTGAGGCTCAGGGCTCTATTCTTGTGGGTTAAGTGCTTAGTGGAGACCTGGACACGTAGCTGGCTGAATCTCCGGGGGCGATGGGAAGAACTTCCTAGTATGTCCTTTGACCGCTATTTCCAGTGTGTTACTTGCAGGGCGGGTCGTCACAGTACACAGGGGGCTCTGAGATTTGGAGTGGGTGGAGGGTATGTCACGGTTTGGGAGGACGGGTAGGGTGGAGGCATAGGTTTGGGACTCACGCAGAGGCAAGCACAGGGGTAGTTAGGGGGGGTAGGGGGTAAGTTCAGGAGGGGTGGTTGTAAGAGAAGTTATACGCTAGGTTTCAGGGGATAGACAGACATTCCACACCAACACACATATCACACAGTGGGACTGGGTGGGCTCCAAAAGGGGGGGGCGAGGTTAGGAAGGGTAGGTCATGGAACTTAGGGTATGTGTGCTCAAACAGTGGAGAAGGGGCAGGGTGTCCACTGTTCTCTGTGGGGCTCCTGCTCCGTTGACCTGCCGGTCCTACCATGCTGATCTTGAAGTTTCCTTACATTGCTGCCGGCCTCCGGGTTGTAGACATGGAGCTGTGTGTATGTACTGTCACTGAATAAAAGTTTATAACCCAAAAAAAAAAAAAAAAAAAAAAAAAAAGAAAATATAGTGCAAACTGCTTGTTTTCTTCTCTGTTATGATGCCAGAGTCTACTTTTTGAACCCTCCCTAAATCTTTTCAATCCTTATTTCCCAAAACTTTTTTCTGTTCTTTTTTATTTATTATCTTTCCCTGGGTCCTCTTAAGTGTATATTTTGCGTTTTTTTCAACTGTTGTGTGTGTTTTAATGAGTTTGTACTGTTTTTCTCCCTACTTCCTTCCTAAATGTTTTACCTTCTTCTTCAAATTTTTAATTCTTTCTACATTTTATTTTCTGATCCCCCAGCATAATGGCAGAGACCTGTGCCACTAGAAAGGCGGCAAAGAAGAGCCACCTTCCTTGTGGAAGAAGGCTCCCAGAAGGGGTGCAGCCACAGGCCTTGTTTTCAGAGGTGGAGGTGGCAGCAGACATTTTTGTTTGTTTAGCACCACCTCCCCTCCACCATGGCAGCAGGCGGCAGGCCTGTGTCTAGGTACGGGCTCTGAGAGCACCAACAGATGTGGGCAAGGGTGCGCCAGGCAGGGTATCGCTGCTCTGGGGTCCAGCACACCCAAAATCAGCTGACACACCAGTGGTACGACATCCTGGACTGAGAGCAGGTCCTGCTGGATCTACTAGAGGTTGAGTTCACGGGGCTTGGTGAGTAGCTAGTTATTATTATTCTCACATGTGTTCTATGTTATTGCTAAGATTTTTTTACCAAATAGCAAGCATGCTGCTCACATGAATGTAAGTTACTTTTATAAATCTTATATTATGTGCTTGGCGCTACCTAATCGTACTTGTTTGCAACTTTGCACTCACTTTGGCTGATGAAGAACTTACGTTAAGTAATGCAGACTAGAGAAAGACTCCTTTCCTTTGTCCTGTCACTAAGCTAGTGATAGTTAGTTAGTATTAGTAATTTAGCACAGCGCGTCCTCTCATTTAATTTCTTAGGAACTTTTTTGTAGCTCGTACAGTGACAAGCTACCAACCAATTGTATGCATGTGTCCATCTATGCATTTAAAGACAAAATGCAGACTTAGTGAATTGGCCCATCAAAGGGGGTTGGGAATGATTGCGAATGAGATCGGAACTTAGAAGCAAATATCAATTGTTGCAATTTATTCCAAAATCTCTGGAATAGCTGGGCAAGGAAGGTTTAGGAAATGCTGAATAGATAGGAAACTCCGCAATACTAGTCTACTATTAGTCAAAACAATTTAGGAAGTTCTAGGTTATTGCAATTGCTTGTTCCTGTTTGAACATTTTTTTCAAGAGATTAATTATTTACCACCAGTCAGTCAGTCATAATAACTTTATTTCACTGATAGAAAATGGCATAAAAAGAATTCATCAGTTCAAAAGAGAAGGAAGTAAAACAGGAACTAGTCATCATCATCATCATCACTTAGCTTTATTCGATTTTTGATTTAAAAATCATAAAAGCATACAAACAAACAGGAAAAAAAACCATACAAACAGTAATATATCTACACGTTAAAAGAGCGTGTGCCCAGCCTGTTGGAACATTTCATTAATTATATCGCACTGTACATAAAATTAGCATTTACAGTCTGGGTTAATACGTTGGCTTGTCCCTTCAGAAATTACAATTTTTGTACAATAAATCAAATCTATTGCGGGCAGGAGAGCTACTACCAGTAAAAGCACGAAGTCCACTTCCCATCAAATATTTGTGTACTGTCGTTGATCTTAGTAGAGGGATATGTGGGGTACTTGGGTAGAAATCGTACAAGTCCCAGATGGAAATGGGGCCATCTCCTTCTTTGGGCTGGGAGGATCGTAGATGGGGGACAATGTTCCGATTCCTAAATTTAACTAGAATTAGGTCCCCAGGGATGTCTTTAGGTAATGACCCTAACCAGCCCACCCTTCTAACACTCAGAATTCCACCATCTTGATTGGGTAGGAGGGGTCTGTTTTTATTTAGCCAGAATATGACCTTATTTAATAGGTCCTGGTGTCTTTCGGGTTTCCCGTAAGTGGGTGCCGGTATTCCTGAAAGAACAAGCACAAAAGGGGCGGCTTCCGGAGGTAAATGGATACATGCTACTCTGTTTCGCTCTGCTCTAACAACAGGGTAATTAGTTAACACGGATTTGGGGGCAATTTTAGTAGCAGTTAGGGGTGGTATATTAGGAGTTTGACTTTCAATTGGGACATTTTTCCTGATGTTAATTGGCATAGGGGCTTCGGGTGTAATGGGTAGGTTGGAACGATTGGGTATTACCGTCTTTATAAGAGGTAAAGAGTTGGTTTTAATGGTTGTCTCTATATTTGTCAGCCTATCCCCCAGGATATTAACTTTTTCTATCAAGGGTGCTATTATAGATCTTAGCATTTGCTCGGGCTGAAATAGTAGTGGCAACTGGGGCAATGATACTTGGTCATCCAAACTTTCTACACCCCCCTTAGATACGGTGGAGTTCATGGCGGGCGATGTGAGACCAACGCAAAGTTTTTGTATTTTGTGTTGAGTTCCATGGTCATTAACCCCGTCATATTTCCTTTTGACGCTTGAGCCCTGTGGCAGTACAGCGGCTTGGGTGTTGACCTCATTAGGTGATGGGGATGGTTCGCACAGTCTGCCAGCAGGGATGTCGATACTAGAGTTTTTTACAGGGGAGGGGGATGCTATTGGAGCAAACTTAGTACCATACAAAGCATTTAGTTCCTCCCAGTAGGACAAGTTTTGCGGTCTACCCATAGTTAATGGGGGAGATTGCGTAATATCTACAAGTTGGCGAGATACATCAATATCTACTTCACTTAGAGAAGACAGTATCTTCCTACTCTGGATTTCCTTTTCCATCCCCTTGCCCGAGCCCCGCTGTAAAAATGAATTTTTATTTGCCTCCTTTCGCATCATTCTTGATGGAATATGATCAATGTTAATGTCTTTCAACGTGGAGAAAAATGTTCATGGAAAGTCAAAATATAGTGTAGATCTCTGTACCTTGTGTAGTCGGGGTGCCAAGGGAGGTGGCCCGTCCCGTCCTCCTCAGGCCTCGGAGGGCCACAGAGGGCCCGCCCTTTGCCCGGGCTTAGCCCGGCTGGTCCCGCGCGCATCCCGCGACGCGGAAGGTGTCTCTCCCTTATCAGCGCCTCCGGGCGCGAAAGTCCATGCAGGTGGGCTGGTGGGCGTGTCTGCGCTGGTGATCCTGGGAGCTGTAGTCTCCCCCTACTGCGGCCGCGGGATGGGGTGAGTGGCGGCAGGGGAGACTAACAGCGAAAGTGGCAGCAAGTGCGGGTAGATGCTTGGCGCGGCCCCCGCTCCACCCAAGGTGTCTCTCCCTTATCAGCGCCTCCGGGTGCGAAAGTCCGTGCAGGTGGGCTGGTGGGCGTGTCTGCACTGGTGATCCTGGGAGCTGTAGTCTCCCCCTACGGCGGCCGCGGGATGGGGTGAGTGGCGGCAGGGGAGACTAACAGCGAAAGTGGCAGCAAGTGGCAGCAAGTGCGGGTAGATGCTTGGCGCGGCCCCCGCTCCACCCAAGGTGTCTCTCCCTTATCAGCGCCTGCGGGCGCGAAAGTCCGTGCAGGTGGGCTGGTGGGCGTGTCTGCGCTGGTGATCCTGGGAGTTGTAGTCTCCCCCTACGGCGGCCGCGGGATGGGGTGAGCGGCGGCAGGGGAGACTAACAGCGAAAGTGGCAGCAAGTGCGGGTAGATGCTTGGCGCGGCTAGTCACATTGGGCATTATCTCAATTATAAAGTTCAGCTAAAGAATACATCTTCTATTGCAGATAAAAAGAACGAGGCCAGAGAGAAGCATATCAAGGGGTCCGTTAATTGCTGAAAATAGTAAAGTGCTCTGCTGCTTTGTCTAATCTTCAGCTGTCGTATAAGGGGAAGAATATATCTATTCCTTTCATTTGTGTAAAATGTACAAAAGACACCACGTGCCAATCCTCCTGGGATGAATGATTATCGCATGGGCATAAAGAAAGAGCATCAATGGAATATGTTTTGGGGGAAAAGCCTAACATAAGTGAGATATATTTTAATTGTAATCTCAATAGTAAATATCTATGGTGGAGATTTGTTACAAATGACTGGTATGAAGTTGAAATGTCAGTTATACAAGGACCTGAAAGATGTCTGACAGTCCTCCGGTTACTGTTCATACCTTTTTGTACCAGGATAGTCTAATAGGTGCAATTTTAGCTCTTTTTTGGAGATTAACAAACAAGATTTTGGGTCCTCATAAAGGTTGCGTAGGCTGATTGCCTGTAAGTTTGTCTCAATATAATTTAGCCATTTAATTTGATGTACGCCATCTAAGTTCAGGCTGTCTGCCAGAATATGTCTTGTCAAGCTCAGCGTTTCTTTCCTCCAAACTAAGTGCCACAGAGGAATCGGGGCAATACTCATTTTTTTCTGTTATGTAAGGGACGCTCAGCTCAGAGTGGGTTATGTATGGCGCACAAGAATGTGGAACACATATCAATCTTTTAAAAAAGGTGTCCTCTATACTCTGCAATTTTGTAACATTCGAGAAGCCCCAAACAGCTGCCCCGTAAGTGGCGACAGATAATGTTTTTTCCGTGTAGATCTTTTTTATTGCATTTAGTGGTTTAGAGCCGAGTTTCTTTAGGTATCTAAAAATTCCTCCAATACTTTTTTCCATTACACCGGTTCTAGTAGTCACCATATCTAGCCAAGTATTTTTATTATCAAAAATAATCCCTAGGTAATTAAAAGAGTCCACAATCTCAAGTTTCCAGCCTTCAAAAGTGAGGGTGGGATGTTTTGTTCATTTCGTGCCCGCCCTAAGAACAAATTACTTGGTTTGGTTTACTTTCATGTCTAAATTGTTACATACTCCTCTATGAGTCTCTGGAGTGCATTACCAGTTTGTGCCAAAAGGACTGCATTTTCTGCATAGAGGAGTATCGGGACAGGAGAAGACTTAATAAAAGGTACATCTGGGGTAGAATCTACCAAGGCTGATTCCACCACATTGGTGTAATAAAGCGAAAAAAATTGGGGCACATCTCTGTCACACCATGGGTGATGTTAAAATGTCTTGTGTGTTCTCCCTTTTTCCTATAACGTATGGAAGCCACAGCATCAGTATACATCTCTCGATTAAAGGTAATTATCTCTGTCTCTATACCCATATCTTTCATTATAGGCCATAACTTAGAGTGAGCCACACAGTCGAAGGCGGTTGATAAATTCATAAATGCTGTGTACAAATGTGCATTCTTGGCCTCCATATACTGCGCGGTTATCATCAATCTATCAATCAATCAGGGTTTATATAGTGCGCTACTCACCTATGTTAATAGTTCTGTTTGCATTTTCTTGCTTTATGTAACGTTTGTTTACTTTTTGTAATTCTTGTAAAGATCACAGTCTGCATAAAAAAATATGTTTCTTCAATACATTTGTGAAAATGAATTTAGCGACTGTGATTAAAAATTGTGTGATTTGAATTGTAAATTTTGTAAATGTTTAACAGTGAAATTGAAATTAAGTTCCGTTGAAATATTGTGAGTATTAACCCCATATGCTGTGCCAGTGTGAGCCCAAGTCGCCCTGTGGGATTTGGCCACTTTCACTACTGTATCACATGTTAGGCTAACATGAGTCACACGGAGCACGCAACATAGTTTGAAATGTAAAACTCTTGATAAATTTAGTAAATCCAAGGAGTGCACTTTCCACACTTACTTTTCATAGCTTAGAGTGAGCCACACAGTCGAAGGCGGTTGATAAATTCATAAATGCTGTGTACAAATGTGCATTCTTGGCCTCCGTATACTGCGCGGTTATCATCAATCTATCAATCAATCAGGGTTTATATAGTGCGCTACTCACCTATGAGGGTCTCAAGGTGCTGGAGGGGGGGAAGCGGCTCCGGATCAGTCGAAGAGCCAGGTCTTGAAGTCCTTCCTGAACATGTGCAGGGTCGGGGACTTTCGGATGTTCACAGGGAGCTTGTTCCAGGTGTTGGCTGCGATGTAGAAGAAGGCTCTCCCTCCGGTTTTGTTTATGCGGATGCAGGAGACCTCTGCCAGGGCGAGGTCCGTGGAGCGGAAGTTCCTCTTGGGTATGTGGGTCCGATGGGTATGTGGAAGGTTACTCTCTTGTTGAGGTATTTGGGTCTGATGTTGTTGAGGGCTGTGTAGGCGTGGATGAGGAGCTTGTAGGTGACCCTCTTCTCGACAGGAAGCCAGTGGAGGCCACGTGGGTGTTGGGTCATGTGCTCGTGCCACGGAGTCCCGAGGACGAGTCTGGCTGTGGCATTCTGGATGGTTAGTAGTTTGTGTAGAAGAGAGAGTTCTATTGATTCAGGCATAGAGGGCGTTACCATTGTCCAGTCTGCTGGTTATGAGTGTGTGGGTGACGGTCCTTCTGCAGTCGGAGGGGATCCATTTGAAAGTCTTATGGAGGATGCGAAGGCAGTTTAAATTAGTGGAAGTAATGGCGTTGATCTGGCGGTTCATGGAGAGGGAGGAGTCGAGGATGATGCCGAGGTTCCGAGTGTGGCTTGTAGGGGTGGGTGGGCTTCCGAGGGCGGGGGGGTCACCAGGTGTTGTCCCAGGCGGCAGTGCAGTGTCCGAGGATGAGGACCTCGGTTTTCTCTGCATTGAGCTTCAAGCAGCTGTCTTTCATCCAGGCTGCCATGTTCTTCATTCCTTCCTGGAAGCAGAATCTGGTGTCTTCGGGATTCTTGGTGAGTGAGAGGATGAGCTGTGTATCGTCCGCATAGGATACGATGCTGAGCCCATGCTGTCTGACCATGGGGGTTCAAATTGAGACACTGGTCTACTGTTCTCTTTCCTTTTCTAAGCCATATTGGCTGGGAATTATTATGCTCTTTTTAAGGGTGCACTCCTCCAATCTGTTCAATAATACCCGCCCCATTAGCTTTGCTGTCGTGTCAAATAAAGCTATGGGCCTATAACTCTTTAGGGGGGCTTTCTCTCCTTTCTTAAAGGTTGGTGTTATGACCGACTTCTTCCAAGAAGCCAACGGACCTGTCCTCGCTATGGTGTTAAAATACATTTGTGAGTAATAGAGCCCAAAGGTCCTGGGTATCCAAAAAGAAGGTCCTGGTTATCCAAAAAGAAGTCGAACGGGACCCCATCGGGACCAGTGGCCTTAGATCTTTTGGAGTGCTTGAGGGCGAGTTTAATTTCTTCCAGAGTAAAACTTAAAAACTCTCCAGGATGATGGGATAAGAGTGACACAGACAGAACAGTGGGTTGACCTGTTTTCAAAAAGTGCTTCAAAGTGTTCAACTCATGCATCCTCATCCACATGGGATTCTAGTGAAATTTCATTTTCCTCTTTTAGAAAGGGGGCATTAATTAAAAACCAAAAGTCCCTGCCGCTATTTAATCCTGACGCTCTTTGCTAATTTTCCCATGCCTCCTCTCTCAATAGATGTAGCTTATCTGATCTAGCCTTCCTATAGGTCAAAGGGACTGATTTCACCAAGTTCTGGTCTCTTGATACTACCCTCAAATCATCGTGAAGATTCCTAAGGGTCTTTGCACACGTGTAATCGAACCAGCGAACCCTCATGCGTGTCCCACCCGATACCAAGGTAGTCAAATTATCCTTGATCTCAGATAGGATCCGCTCAAAAGCTGCTGGACAATCGGTGTGAGATGCAACTGGGTAAACAAATCAAAATCTCCTGGGGTATTCAACCAGTACACTCTACAGTATTCACCTTTTCCCATTTCAGGCAAATTCCCATTTGTCCTAGTTATTGAGAGGTTAGGCAAGGGTTTCTCAGGTGATTTAGCACTTTGGGCAATTGTAGTGAGGTATGTCATTGCCGCATGATCACTAAAGGTGTTAAAATGTATCTTAATATCAGTAAAACATGGTTTAACGGACTCGGAGACTATTATATAATCCAGAGTCGAATAATAAGCGCCTGTAGTGAAGGTGGGGAGCAGGTGGCTAGTTACACTGTCATGTGGATTAATTACCTCAAGGCTCTTTGCCATTAGAATCCAATTTAGGGTATTTCCAGCATCGTTGTGGAAAAAATGGTGAAGTGGTTTTCCATTGGCGTCTAAGATCCTACATGCGGTGGAGTTCCCCCTTTTGCATGTGTGGGCTTCAAATCCTCCATCCAGACTATGTCGGAGACTTTATGGGAACTTTTCAAAAAGTCAGCGATGTCTGTTTCCAGGGGGTCCAGGACCAAAGCCCTTTGAGGTTATTATTATAGAAGTTAATGAGAATCCAGCCTTTATATGCCTCAAGTAAAAAGGTTTGATAATATGGTGTGGTATTTAGGAATTGTATTACCTTCCGTCTCAGTGTGTTTGCCACTAATGTTACTATTCCTCCTCTAGAGTGGCCAGCCCTGGACCGTAATGCAGGGGTATGAAAGGGCCGATAGTCATCTAAATGTATCTGATCAGTTTCCCATGTTTCCTGGAAGTATAGAATATCATAGGTAGTCACCAAAGTCAACCAATCTGAATTGGCCTTTCTCTTTTTATATCCAGTTATATTCCGTGAGAAAACTTTAGCTGACTTTAATTCATTGTTTTTTTCCTACAGCCTCATGAACAGTTTCCAAAGGAATTTCAGCAGAGTGGTGGACATGAAAGCCAGAAGGAGATGAAGGGAACCAAACTTTTTCTTTGTATGATTACAAGGGGAAATTGCCCAATCTCCGCAGTTCGTTAATAGATTCCAGAGGAATTTCAACAGACTGTTGGTCCTGAAAGCCAGAAGGGGGTGAAGGGAAACTAGCTTTTTCTTATGAGAATTTAAATGGGAATTACCTTGTCAGTAGCAAGAGTCCAGGTCCCCAAATGGAGCAAATCTGTTAAAGAGGGGAATTGAGGGATTGGGAGGGTGGGAGTAGGCCTTCATTAAGGAACGAGGATTGCGGAGATCATTAGGCTTCTGATGTGCAGTTATGGAAAGCCTAGGGGGTTTGTAGAAAAAACCTAGTGGAAGGGCACCTATCTGGGTGTTAAAGGTAGGAACATTAGGGAGGGATCTCAATAGGTCACCTACTAGTCGCTGGTTATTCAAATTCAAAACTATACAATCCCCTCCTACGCCCTTGGAGCAGAGCCCACCCATTTCTCTCGCCTCCCCATAACAAGGTGCGAGTATAAATTACAGCTTCCCTTAAAAAAAATTGAAAGCCAAAGTAAGGCCTAATGCATTAATTGTTCAGTAGTTTCCTGTTGTTCCAAATTAATATGGGGGGTACCAGCTAAAACAATAACAAAACGGGAAGCCGCCGGGGGAAGGTCCAATCTTTCACCATGCATGAGTACCATATTGTCTTCAAGCCTTATATGTCCTTGGTCTCGCAAATTGCCTTGCCGTTGGTGAGAGTCAGAAGCGCCCAGCTCACCTGAGTGTGCATTATTTACTAAAGGTGCTGTGACAGTGAACGCCTCTCCCACTCAGGCCTTATCAATAGTTAGCGGGGGATGCTCTCTCAGTTGCCAGATCATTCACATTCCCCTGTAGCAATGTCAAAGAGGGGGTCTTCGTCGGCCTTGTTATGGTAGTAAAGGTGTCCAAAGAGTCCATGATAGATGATGGTAACTGGGTTTGAGGACTCCTAGATCAGTTCCTCCTCCCAAACCAGTAACAATAGTAGCAGTTCTGTTACAGAGTAGAGTCAAAATATTCTATATTTTAGAGAGCCTATTTAAAAAGGGTTTGAAGAATGTTGTCAGAATATGTTCCAAATTTTGGGATGAGACCTCGGGAATAGTCAATGTTGAGGCATTCATAGGGCTAACAGGGTGTGTAACAACAACTGTTATGTTATGTTATGTTATGTTATCCAGATTTATTAAGCGCACAGATGCCTCAGCAAAGAGGCGTCCTGGGGCTGACGGAACAGAAAACCGGATGGGGCAGTATCAAAGAGAACAAACACAACAAAATTTAGAGATCCAACGGGAAAAGGAAAGTTTTTACAGCTCTCCTGAAACCCAGAAGATTGTCCATCGCTCGAATATGCACAGGGAGAGAGTTCCACAACCTGGCAGCAAGCACACGAAAGGAGCGGCCGCCAGATCTGGACCTCTTGAAGCGAGGAACAATAGCCAAATGCAGATTAGAGGACCTCAAAGAACGAGTGGGGATATAAGGCAAGATAAGATTCTCAAAGATCTGGGAGAAGAAAGTTTAAGAATTTTAAACAAAAGACAGATGCACTTAAATTTAATACGCTGAGCCACAGGAAGCCAATGGAGCTTTTGAATGGTTATTTTGGCCGAGCAAAATCTGGGTAGGCCTACCAGAGCCCTTGCAGCAGCGTTTTGAATACGTTGGAGTCTTAATATTTCAGCCTGATTAGCTCCAAGTAAGAGGGAGCTGGCGTAATCCAACCTGGATAGAATCGTAGCCTGTACAATGAGCTGTCTGGTGGGAGCGTCAAAGAACCTAAGAACAGGCCTAAGTTTACGAAGGGTGCCAAAACAAGTGGCAGCCACTTTTTTAGTGTGAGTAACAAAATTCAGTTGAGAGTCAAGCCAGACCCCCAGATTTTTAACCTCGATGGCAGGAGTAGGGGTCGGACCGAGTTCAGATGGCCACCATTTATCATCCCAGAGATGACTCTGTTTACCAACAATGAGCACCTCGTTTTTTTGGCGTTCAATTGGAGGTAATTGTCTGTCATCCACCGGGCCACTGAGAGAAGACCCTCGCGAAACTTGGCAACCTCAAGATCAGAGGCCCCACTTATTGCAACCGTACCCTGATTAGAGCTTTTTATACCCCTTTGGTTCAGATTGGGCTTTGATAAGGCACGTTTTTTTGTCCTCCTGCACTTCTGTTTTTTTCGGGGGTTCCATGACTGGGCTTCCCTCAGATGCATTTTCAAGCTCATGTGTGTTAAGAGTGTCAGCAGAGGCTGTAGTGGAAAACTCTGTGTTGTGGCGAGGGGAGACTGAGGGTATACATCCTCCATTTAGCTTCAAGGCGGGTCTTACCTCCTCCAGTGAAAGGCGTCTCTCCGTTAACTCGATTTCTTTGGACAAGACGTCAGCCGCCCTCAATAAAAAGGAGTCCAGTGTGTTCATGATCTCTCCACCGGGTTCTGTTGTTTTTATTTTCCGCTTTGCCATCCCGTGAGAGGGGAGTGTCTCTCAACCAGTGATCCAATAATCCAGTTGTTAGAGGGGGGCCCAGCTCAGCCTCCTCCGGGCAATGACAGGCGTGGACGGGCCCGCCCTTGGCCCATGCTGTGGGAGCACGATGGTCTTTTGTGCGGGAAACCAGGAAACCAAGGAGCGGAGGGAGTTGGGAGATGCAGCCCTCCCCAGCAGCGGTAAATGGCAGGCTACTCCTCTCCTCAGTGAGGGTGTTCTCAACAAGCAGCTACAAGGGCTGATGTGTTTTAAGACTTCTTACGGCTTGTTGAGGCTCCAACAGTCTCCCCTATTGGTCTCCCCTGAGCAGCTTGATCTCTTGGACGAAAACTAGGGACTGAGCACGCCTTCCGTCCTAGTCCTTGTCCTCCGCTCAGCCCAACCCAGCCCTTCCGTTCCCCCCTCCATACCTCCTGGTCCTCCTGGTGGGGGAGGAGGCGAGGTGGGGTTCTGGTAAGGGGCCCAGTGCAAGTATTTTGAAGGCCACTAGGTTGGACTGCAGGCCGCACCCATATCTAACTGGGCAGCCACCGCAGTGCACCAGGCGCCTCTCTTAGCGCCATCAACTCGCTGCCCTCGCAGCCACTCTTATGGCATCCGGAGGTGCAGTTTGTATTTGATGGCAATAGGCGTCCTCAGAAGTGCCTAGGGTGCCTGAGGTTACTCACCACTCAGCTCCTCTGCTCTACTCCTCAGCTTACCAGCAATTATTTCTTGTCTCTGTAATTATGTTTTACATCAGCATCCAGGGGCAAGAGCAAGGGGTCATTCGAGGCAGGTGGCGGAGCTGGAGGTGAGCTCCGATGGCTCTGCTGGCCCCAGTAAGTCCTCCTGTTGTTAATATTAATATATATTTCCCTAACTTTTACTGCTCTTTAATTTGAACTATTTTCTGCCTGTTTCCAAATTGTATTTTTTCCCCCAAATCCTCTTATATCTATCCATTTAAAAATCTTGTTATCCCTGCATTATCCTATTTACTAATTTATTGTATATTTCTATTGTCTGTATTTTACCTCAAACTACCTCTGTCTGTACTAGTTTGTCTGTAGCTTCCTTTCGTCTGGTTTTTCAGTCAGCTTTTCCTCCCTCCATATATATTTTGTGCACGCCATGGAATACTCTCTGGATGCACCTTTCTGCAGTCTATCACTAGACACTTTACCCGCAATTATTAGTTTGGACTGGCGCTACCAGTGGACTAACTCCGTGGGTCTATTACTTTGGGGTTTCAGAATATTATTTCTTGTTGATACGAACATTTTTGGATACCACAGAAGGATAACTTTTGATTACAATGTTACAGTGCTGGTTCCAGCCCTGAAGAAGTCAAGGTGTGAGATATCACATGACAAAACACGTGTTGGCTGTAGGAAGCTGTATTGATGAATCGCCCATATCAAGCTGCATTGTTGATGAATTGCTGATGAGCCAAGCCATACTATTGATGAAGTTGTATTGATGGAAAGCGAATATGGATTGAATTATGTCCCTGAACAGATGTCTAAGGATTAAAAGTGGACAAGAATATTTGAGACTGTCATTGATCATCTAGTATTTTAAGTGTGCTCGGAGAGGATTTGTATTGATATTTCATGGACTCCCTAGTGGTACTGTAAAACTCAGAAAAGACATTGCTCCTTACTACTCTACTAGCACTACTACTCTGCCGTGCAGTTTGCATGCCCAAGTAAGGTATTCTATGCATGTTTGTTGAGATGAGAAGGATTTCTTTTACTTTCTCATGCTCAATCAGTAAAACGACAGAGTGGCCATGTTGTGTTGTGCCTTCTTCTTATCTAGGCAAACACAAGGTGATGATGAAAGGAGCGCTGAAACTTCTCAGATACTCACCCCTAGTCACAGATCTGGGTTGAATCCATCATCAATCTTTAGCTCACTTCGCCACCTCAGTTCAGACCCAGCTATATGCAAATCAGTCTTGACCCTGTGCCTCATGGGAACAGTCCAGCCAGAACTGCAAAGCCAGGTCTTCCCTGAACCGAAAACAAGCATCCTGGGACCGGTTTCTGGGTAACACCCTTCATCAGCCAGGCTAGCTTGAATCCAGTGGCAAAGTAAGCAAGGGACCCACGTCTGGGCATACCCTGCCAACTTAGGGCAAACAAAACAAACACAAGGTGATGATGGACGTCGCGCTGAAACTTTTCAGATACTCGTCCCCAGTCACAGATCTGGGTTGAATCCATCATCATTCTTTAGCTCACTTCGCCACCTCAATTCAGATCCAGCTATTTGCAAATCTGTATTGACCCTGTGCCTCATGGGAACAGTCCAGCCCGAACTGTCAAGCCAGGTCTCCCCTGAACTGGAAACAAGCATCCTGGGACCGGTTTCTGGGTAACACCCTTCATCAGCCAGGCTAGCTTGAATCCAGTGGCAAAGTGAGCAAGGGACCCATGTCTGGGCATACCCTGCCAACTTAGGGCGAACAAAGCAAACACAAGGTGATGATGATTTTTTTTGCATATTTAGTTATGGACATTTGTTTAGACAATTATTTGGACTTTCTTTACTTTGGACAGTGGTTGGGGTTAGGGAGAGGGGTGTCCTGAGTGTTGTAGGTTTTCTGGTTTTTATTTGTTAGGGGAATACATTTTTTATAGTTTTACATATGATTGAAATCTTTTTTGGGAGGGGTTACTCTTTTTCTTCGCACTATTTCCATTGCCGCAGGCCTGCAGCCAGTTTTTTAAATCAGCAGATAGTGTAGCGCACCAACAGATAGTTATACTGTATCCTCACTTGTCCTACTACTCACTCCTCCTAGTCTCAGCAGTCTGCAACTATATCAACCTCTAAGGCAGTGGTTCCCAAACTGTGCGCCGTGG
The DNA here is from genome assembly GCF_964261635.1 of Lissotriton helveticus. NCBI lineage: Eukaryota > Metazoa > Chordata > Amphibia > Caudata > Salamandridae > Lissotriton > Lissotriton helveticus. Next base: position 395,622,266 of record NC_136068.1, on the reverse strand, counting down.
CGCCCTGGTGCGCCATTATCAGGAGCCAGGGGCGCCGCGCACGATGTGGGAAAGGAAGTGTGAAAGTCGCACTAAGCATGTGTCACTTTTTTCGCCCCCTGCCTCCACGATGAATAGGCTGCCCTGCCCCTAATTAAGCACTGTGACTCGGGCGTTCACCCATCACTGCAGGTGTGAGTATCGGTCAGCGCCTAGACTCCGGGGGTCATACCATCACTGTGCTCGTGGGACAGGCAGCAGTTCCGGGACATTAGCCAGCTCTTTACATCTCGGAGCCCTCCGATGAGAGTCAGCAGCACGGGCGCCTCGTGCAGGAGGCTTTGCGCCGCTTTTAAGGTGGCGTTGATTAGTGTGGGGGGTCAGAAGTGAGTTACCCGCACATATGGGTAGAGAAAGCCCTTGGTGCATGTAAAACATATCTCTTCCTTCTCGGTTTGCCCAGTGGCCCACTTTCCATCACATCGCCTCTCCATTGCTACCCTCTCATGAGCATTCTTATCCGTACGATTCATGTCATGGTGGTCCCACAGACATCTGCCAAGCCACCCACTCACCGACATAACCATCCACCGACCACCCCCTTCCAAAAGATCCATGAATCCACCCGTCGACTCAGTCTCTCCATCCACCCACTAACACTCCTTCTCTCTTGCTGTCTCGACTTTTTCACTCCTGTGCCACTTCACCTGCTGCACGATTGACAACTGCAGTTTAGGGTGATTAATCCTGCCTATCCCCCCCCCAAACCTCATGAAAAGGAAGCCACTGCTCTTGTTATCTTAATACCCTATGACCGAGGGGCGGAAATTCTACAGACCTCTACGAAGTGCCCAGCACGTGGAGAGCCACTAAAGAGGAAATACCCCTGGATCACGGGCCAGATGTGCGGGTTTAAGGCAGGTTCCAGCACTCGCGTGAGAAAAACAAGGACCCCCTGGGTAGTGATTCTTGAAGACTCCTAGGGCAGGGTAAATCAAATATATGCAAAAAAATTCCTAGGCAGTCTTGGTGTTAGACAACAAGATATGGGACCCAATTATGACTAGGAACAGGCATGCAAAAAATATATATGTAATCAAACGTGCAGGACAGACATGTTTTTAATATACACAATAAAAATCATATACAGAACCAGCATAATTCAGATTATACGACAGAACACAATTAAAATTATTATATGCAGTGGTTACATATAATGGCATAAAATACACTTTGGCAAAAAAATAGTTAAAAAGACACCATAGATGATTGGGACAAGGTGTCCAGGAACAAATGAAGAAGAAATTACTCGACGCGCGTTTCGGCGAAAACACCTTCTTCAGGAGCCACAATTAACAATCTGTAATTACATATAAAAAAGAATTTGTAAACTACGATTCTATAATGACTTGCTTCTATAAAGTAACATAACATAATCAACAAAAAATGTACATAATACATAACATACTGCATGACTAAGTGCCACCGAGTGATATGATACACATATTATATGCACAAGATTGAGTAGTACTCGAAGATCCAATTTCAAAAACTATCCGTGACATATTGATAACTTTTTTTAGGTTATTAAAAAGACAAGTACTGATGCATAAATATTTACATAAATTAATAGATATAAACTTACAAGGATAGACAGGAACAAACCTATAATTGATGATATCGTGCGAAGGACAGGTCAAACATGTACCTACAAAGCATGTATACATACAGAATATGCATTAACATTTTATGAAACACAATTGTTGATACAAAAAGTACATTGAGTTAAATATAACAATACCACATTGATGCAAAGGTGTATATAAATTCATGTCCCAGTCTATAGATTTCAATCTCAAATAGACCTGAAATATATATATATATAGTGCCTATAGCTATGATATTCAAGGCTGAATGTTAATGCGGAAGTTCTGAATTACGACAAGTATAGCAAATACTTCGTCTGGTACTTGTTTGAGAAGATATATTGTTTCATTCGTAGAAATCGATCCGGTTCAAAAGTGAAGCTGTAAGGAATTATTTCACTGAATACCAATTGTCTGCAAAACATAATAACAATAATGGTGCCGATCGATTTATTAACTAAGAACTGTAATCCTTAAGGAAATGAAACATAAATAAGTTAGCTATTTACCTGAAATGGTTATTTCTTAATTTGGCATATATTCAAGGTCCATGTATTCACGAATGTTTAACAAAGGGCGAGTGATACGCACGAAGAATCTGAAAAAATCAGGTATGTGGACGTAAATCCCTAATGTTTCGAAAGACAGCCTAATGATTAAGCTAAAAGATGATTCATTACCTGAACCAGAGAATGAAAGAATGAAATATATCTTGTTATTCGTGGGGATTCAGTCGATAAAAGGTCAATATAGTTCCAGTCATGTTGTTTCTATGGCGCAAGATAGTGGCTGTGAATATCAAAAAAGCACCCACAGTTTGTCAAAACAACGTGTAGAGATACTTGTCGGTATATATTTTATAAGTTTAGACCTATGCATCTATGTATCACCTGTCAAAGAAACTAGGGTGTCAGGTAAGGGACCTAATATAATTGTTGGAATCTATTATCGCATAAGTAATGACTAATGCCACAAGCCATCTATATAAACGATTCTAACAGGTGACCAACAGAGTGGAATATCGACCCCATTATCTAGATTAAATACAATTGGGGTGAAAATACGTAACTGATAAAGGTGCCTGACTTAAGCTAGCAAACTCCGCTGAGTCCAAATGGAAAAGTTACCTGATAGCGAGAACACGTTGAAAACCGGATGGAGCTGACGACGTGACCCTGATGTGGCGTGTCGTCAGCAAAACAAGAATCAATTGAAGAGTGCTGACCATTCTCTTTAGATGTGTTTCAACAGGGGCGGAGCTGTCGAAATCACTTGGAAATGGTCATGAAAATAAATAATGGACTAAAGATAAGGAAAGAAAGAAAAGACTACGGGATATCTTTAATGAAGACGTGCCTAGGTTATGCGATGTAATATGTCGAGCATCGGTTTTATTAGACGTCTCTATAAAACTAATGGATAATTCAATGTTCGACCAAGGGTGAACTCTAAAAGAATTATTAGGAAAAAATACCAAAATAAATAACAGCGGTGATTAATATAAAGTTTAATCACAAGAATAGAAGTATATTAAATTAATAACGGCCACATGGTGGTAAATGCTATAATATGCCAGACTATGGACGTAAAACGTTTCAGATAGCACAAATAAGGAAAAGTGTGATGTGATTAATAATCACATACAGAAATATATACAACAGATACAGCATCACATGTATACTTAATAAACGTGAACTTTCAAAACAAAATTGTATTACGATTTGTTAATATGCACTAACATGTAACATCAACAGATCTAACAAAAACATTTACTATATTTAACAAACACTATACTGCTAACAACTCCTTTTGCGCTACCACCAATATCAAACACCAACAATCATCTAACAAAACACCTACAGCACCAATACACAAACACCACCAACTGTATAAGCATCAAAACCACCACTACCACCAACAAAACCACCTACCAGCACAAATACCATTACAAAAAATCAACACTTCTAACACTCCTTTCATATCCCTCCTACTACTCTTCTACTTCTCTCTCCTTTCTCATGCCTCATACTGCTCTCCACACTTTCCTTCCTTCAAAAGCAGGCTAATCTCCTCCACGCTTTCTTCCTTTTCCCTCATACTGCTCTCCCCACTCCCCTTTCTTTTGCCTCATGCTACTCTACTCCTCAATATACTTCACTAACCCTCTAAGGCAGTTGTTCCCAAACTGTGCGCCGCGGCACCCTGATGCACTGTTATCAGGAGCCAGGGGCCGGCGCACGATGTGGGAAAGATAGCGTCTGGCCGTGTGTATATTATGCATCTTTTTGAGGCCCTACCAGTGCCTGAATGCAGGATTAACGTATTGCAGTTTATCCGGCGCAAGATATGCAAAGTACAGGGGAGTTACGAGGGGTAAATACCCCGAAACACGTGTACAGGGATGGCGAAGACTTGAAGATACTCGAGAATTCGAAAGAAGATGCATCGCAGAAAACTGTACTACAATTACCATGGTCCTTAGGGGCGATCCCGCTGGTGTATAAGCAGTGTGCAATCCCATTTTGTGAGAGTTACAAATGCCACCTGCTTAATACGGGTACAATGGTTTGTGTTTTCACAGACGTAGCCCTTGCCAAGTGCTTTTGACTTTTAGACTTTAGGCCCCCTGTGCAGCGATGTCACAATTGCAGAGCGCCAGAACACCATAGTAATAGTGCAAACATGATCACACGCACACTCGTGCATGAATAAACACACAAACTCCGCACACAGGCTTCATTTGTAACAAGCGAAGCCCCATTTTCTTTCTTTCTTTTCCCACCCGCCCACCGGTAAAAAAATGGTGGGGAGCCGCCAACTGCCAATTAGGTCAAGGGAGCCACGGGTTAAAAAAGTTTGGGAACCACTGCTCTAAGGACTTGGAGGGGGTGTGGGTGTGTGAATTTCCATAGTATATAGATTATTGTAGCTCAACAATGAATCTCCTGCAGTTCTTCTCTGACCTGTTATTAGGCGAAGCAATGGCTGCATGGTTTCCCAAGGTGCCATGGTGGAGGTAGTAGACAGTAGCAGCATGCTAGCGGACTAGTGGAATACTTTTGAAAGCACCAGATCCAGAAGCGAGGTTTCACTCCCTCCTAGCCGAACTCAAACTGTAGGATGAGGAATATTCCTTGCATTAAATTGAAATAAAAATACAGTTAATGTCATTTTATATGCAAGCTTAGCAAAAAAAATGAGATAGTCTACAGAGGGAGACAAGAGTAAGACTAGTAGGACACAAGAAGATGACTTCCAAAGGAGAAAACATGATAAGCAATGCTAAAGTAAAATAAATAATCAGAATGGTGAGCTAGTAAAAGTTACAAACTGAAGTAGACTTGAGCTATGAAGTGGACAAGCGTAACTTTCAGTGATGGAAGGAAGATCATGCTAACAATTATGAATTATGTTCCTCTGAAAAAAAAGAAACATTGAATACTGGGCATGGGTGGGCAATCTAATATATATGATATTGCCAGTGTGGGCGATTCTTAAAGCAGAAGAAAATCTTCACCCTGCCTTGAGTTGGAGTTCATCATCATCAGAAACTTTATTCAATCTTTTTTTGTTCAGATCATAAAAGTACATAAAAAGTAGATAAAAGGAGGCATATAAAATCACAACCTATCACAGTTCTTTTCGTAAAAGAGTCCCCTTGATCAAGTTTACAGTGCATATCCATATAAAACACACTTGAGAACATACATTGGGTTAAAAACAACTACGTTTTTTTTAAAAGAGCCCTTAATTGTGGATGATCAGACGAGTGATTGTGAATCGGAAGTGCCGCATGAGTTCTAATCCCTGTGTACAGCCAGCGGACTAAGTGACCTCCCGCCCCCATGTAGTGGATCAGGTGTACTAGCTCATGCTGTTGTGGCTTAATGCGCTGTGTAGCCCAAGTCGTCCTGATAAAGTGGGTCATAGTGGCATGCAATAGGTAGTGTCTGTTCAAGGTCCCGGTCACCTGCACAAATGTACGGTGTTCAAGTATTAGGTCATCTCCAAAGAAACTACTCACTCCCTCAAATCCGCTCTCCGTCCAGTGTCTAAGGGTATTTTTGGTGAGTTTTCCCTGTGGTGTCAGGATGCCTAATAAGGGGATGTTATCTGCATACGGCAAAACAGACGATGTGTAGGCCAGCGCCTTCCTCCAACAGAGGAGCGCAGTGCATAGTAATGGGTGGCACCGTCCTGGTATCTTACTTTTGGGTAGCAGTAGAGTATGTAATTCGCCTCTGTCTAACTGGTCCGTTGTCCATCCGATCTCATGAAGGTTCCTTCCAGCCAGCCAATAAGCCAACCATTGGAGTTGACTGGCGTAATAATACCCTCGAAAATCGGGGGCACCTAGACCTCCCAGAGAGGTACCGAGTTGTAATTTTCGCAGACTAATCCGCCGTCTACCCGACCCCCATATAAGAGTGGTCAGTAAAGTGTTTATTGTCGTAAAAATGCGGTGTGGGAGACATATGGGTAGATTCACGAAGTGGGACAGTAAGCGGGGTAGCATCACCATTTTTGCTATTGCAATGCGGCCCATGACTGACAAAGGCAGCGAGGTCCAGAATCCGATTCTGCCACGGAGACCTGCGATGGTTCTAGAGATATTGCCATCTAGCTGGTCCTCCGTTTTCCTGTATATGAAACCCCCAAGTACTTAAAGCTGGACTGAGCTACCGGGATCATATAGGTGCCGAAGGGTATAGAGGGCGGATGTGGTGCCTCCCAGAAGTAGAATCCCACAGATGTTTCTGGATTTATAGCCAAGCCCGAGACCTCTTCAAACTGACGGAAGGTATCGTACAGTAGCGTATGATCCGATTCCAGGTCTCGGAGATATAATAACATATCATCCGCATATATGGAGAGTATATGGGATGACCCTGCCATTGGAATGCCTAGTGCAGGCGCGTACTTCCCAAGGGCGATGGCCAGTGGCTCGAGCGCCAGAATAAACAACATTGGGGACAAAGGGCACCCCTGTCTGGTGCCTCGGTAGACCGGGTATTCGGGCGATACATAGCGCCCCGTCCTTGCCCGAGCTGTGGGATCAGTATATAACAGCCTGATCCACCTCAACAGAGGGGTCGGGAAGCCAAATCGTTGCAGGGCCTCAAACATAAAGGGCCAAGAAAGTGAATCAAATGCTTGTTTGAGATCTAACGCAATGCATCCCGCCTGTTGTAGTTCCGTCGGTGCTGCCGCCATTAATGCGTGCAGGCGTCTCGTGTTTAGGGAGGTACTGCGCCCGGGAAGGAATCCGCACTGGTCTCGATGTATGAGTGCGGTCAGATGAGGTTGGATTCGCAGAGCAATAGCTTTGCTCAGTATTTTGTATTCTGTGGACAGCATCGATAAGGGCCTATAGTTTGTCAGTTCCGAAACATCCCTGCCCGGTTTAGGTATGGAGTTCACTAATGCCTGCATTGTTGATTGTGGCAGATGACCCTCGTCGAAGGCTATCTTATATATCTTTTCCAGGATTGGTACTAATGTGTCGGCATAAGTGGAGTAGAACTCCACTGGGAGCCCGTCCATGCCTGGTGTCTTATTTCTGTTTAAGTTCTTAATCGCTGCGCGTATTTCATGTTGAGTGATAGGTTCCTCAATCGATTTCTGCGCGTCTGCTGTTAATAGGGGGAAGGGGAGATCCCTCATAAAGTCAGTTATTTGCGTGGGGTCTTCCCTCTTGATCCGCTCATACAGTGCCTTCAAGTGATCATGAAATGCCATGTTAATGTCAGATTGCGTGCTCACTAGGGTGCCCGCCCGGTTACGGACCTGGGTAATGATCGGGGTTTCGGGCCTATCTCACACCAAGCAGGTTAGCAGAGCGCCCGAGCGATCCGCCTCTGTGTGTTGCCTCTGTAAATAAGCTTTGCAGTCAATGACGCGCAGCGTTTCCAGCGTCTCTGCATGTAAGATGTGTTGTTCTTGTAGGGCCTGTTTTTTTTCGGGGTCCTCGACTGCCTCCCATTCCAGCACCGTTAATCGGGCTTCTACCTCACATAATTTTCGGTGTATCTCCTGTCTGGCGCCAACCAACTGCCCTATCGCAGCACCACGCATTACCACCTTCATCGCATCCCAGACCACCAAGTTGGAGGAAGTAGATCCCCAGTTAACCTCCCAGTAGTGTGTCAGGGTTTCTAACAGGGATGTCCTAAACGGCCCGTCTTCTAAGAGTTGCGGGTTGAGTCTCCATGTAGGGACTGGAGTCGGGACTCTACCCCAGGAAATGAGGCACTTCAGGGGCCTGTGGTCCGAAAAAGTCTTTGCTAGATATTCCGGGGCACTTATCAGTATAACCAGTGTGCGGGTCAATGTGTGTGTGTAGGTCGTGTACCGGGGAGTAGAAGGAATATTCCTTGTGCGTTGGATGTAATGTTCTCCAAACATCGCTCAGTCCCCAGCCCTCAGCCCATGTTTTAAAAATGTCCGATAGCTTCGCAGCGCTAGTGGCCTGTAGGGGTGGGTGTGATCTATCCAAGTCCAAGTCTAGCACAGCGTTCCAGTCCCCTCCTAGCACCCAGGGTATATCAGCCCAAGTGGACAGTGCCCACCCAACTCTCTGTAGGAACGATTCTTGGTCATAATTCGGGGCGTATATGCTGCCCAGGACAATCAGTCTTATTAGAATGTACCTGCCCTGGTCATCAACTTTCCGTTCTATTTCCACGAACGGCGTCCCGTGTCTCACCCAGATAGTGGCCCCCCTGGAAAAGGCAGAGTACGACGTGGAGTATATGGCCCCTCTCCACTTGCTCCTTAACTTCTGTGCCTCAGTGGCTGTGAGGTGTGATTCCTGCAGAAAGGCAATTTGTGTCTGTTGTCTAAGGAGGTATGAGTGGATTCTGTGTCTTTTCTGCACTGCCCCTAGCCCACGCACATTCCAGGTAAGAATTTTGTATGCTTCAGACTGCTCAGCCATAATCGTCTTGTAGTGGAACTAATTCTGTCAGTGGTCGTGAATTAGGAGCACTGGAGAGCAGAACCCAGGAAAGTACACAGTTGACAGTCAGCTACCCTTGAGGCGGAAGCCGGGGATGTTGTTCCTTAATCTTTTAAAAATAGCGTATTTTGCACATTGCTGATTTTAAAACAAACTGTGTTTCGTTTTATTGCTCACTTTACTGTTTCTGGGTTCTTGATGACACTTGCCTGCGCAGCGGAGCCAGCGCTGCTGTAGGAAGGGTCAAAGTTCGCCGCCATCACCACCCACGAGACACTGGGCCACGCCCCTTAGAACTAGCCACGCCCCCTACCCGATGCATATAACACCGCGCTGAGCTACAAGCCGGTGTTGACAGTCAGCTACCCTTGAGGCGGAAGCCGGGGGTGTCGTTCCTCAATCTTTTAAAAATAGCGTATTTTGCACATTGCTGATTTTAAAACAAACTGTGTTTCGTTTTATTGCTCACTTTACTGTTTCTGGGTTCTTGATGACACTTGCCTGCGCAGCGGAGCCAGCGCTGCTGTAGGAAGGGTCAAAGTTCGCCGCCATCACCACCCACGAGACACTGGGCCACGCCCCTTAGAACTAGCCACGCCCCCTACCCGATGCATATAACGCCGCGCTGAGCTACAAGCCGGTGTTGACAGTCAGCTACCCTTGAGGCGGAAGCCGGGGGTGTCGTTCCTCAATCTTTTAAAAATAGCGTATTTTGCACATTGCTGATTTTAAAACAAACTGTGTTTCGTTTTATTGCTCACTTTACTGTTTGTGGGTTCTTGATGACACTTGCCTGCGCAGCGGAGCCAGCGCTGCTGTAGGAAGGGTCAAAGTTCGCCGCCATCACCACCCATGAGACACTGGGCCACGCCCCTTAGAACTAGCCACGCCCCCTACCCGATGCATATAACGCCGCGCTGAGCTACAAGCCGGTGTTGACAGTCAGCTACCCTTGAGGCGGAAGCCGGGGGTGTCGTTCCTCAATCTTTTAAAAATAGTGTATTTTGCACATTGCTGATTTTAAAACAAACTGTGTTTTGTTTTATTGCTCACTTTACTGTTTCTGGGTTCTTGATGACACTTGCCTGCGCAGCGGAGCCAGCGCTGCTGTAGGAAGGGTCAAAGTTCGCCGCCATCACCACCCACGAGACACGCCCCTTAGAACTAGCCACGCCCCCTACCCGATGCATATAACGCCGCGCTGAGCTACAAGCCGGTGTTGACAGTCAGCTACCCTTGAGGCGGAAGCCGGGGGTGTCGTTCCTCAATCTTTTAAAAATAGCGTATTTTGCACATTGCTGATTTTAAAACAAACTGTGTTTCGTTTTATTGCTCACTTTACTGTTTCTGGGTTCTTGATGACACTTGCCTGCGCAGCGGAGCCAGCGCTGCTGTAGGAAGGGTCAAAGTTCGCCGCCATCACCACCCACGAGACACTGGGCCACCCCCCTTAGAACTAGCCACGCCCCCCACCCGATGCATATAACGCCGCCCTGAGCTACAAGCCGGTGTTGACAGTCAGCTACCCTTGAGGCGGAAGCCGGGGGTGTCGTTCCTCAATCTTTTAAAAATAGCGTATTTTGCACATTGCTGATTTTAAAACAAACTGTGTTTCGTTTTATTGCTCACTTTACTGTTTCTGGGTTCTTGATGACACTTGCCTGCGCAGCGGAGCCAGCGCTGCTGTAGGAAGGGTCAAAGTTCGCCGCCATCACCACCCATGAGACACTGGGCCACGCCCCTTAGAACTAGCCACGCCCCCCACCCGATGCATATAACGCCGCGCTGAGCTACAAGCCGGTGTTGACAGTCAGCTACCCTTGAGGCGGAAGCCGGGGGTGTCGTTCCTCAATCTTTTAAAAATAGCGTATTTTGCACATTGCTGATTTTAAAACAAACTGTGTTTCGTTTTATTGCTCACTTTACTGTTTCTGGGTTCTTGATGACACTTGCCTGCGCAGCGGAGCCAGCGCTGCTGTAGGAAGGGTCAAAGTTCGCCGCCATCACCACCCACGAGACACTGGGCCACGCCCCTTAGAACTAGCCACGCCCCCTACCCGATGCATATAACGCCGCGCTGAGCTACAAGCCGGTGTTGACAGTCAGCTACCCTTGAGGCGGAAGCCGGGGTGTCGTTCCTCAATCTTTTAAAAATAGCGTATTTTGCACATTGCTGATTTTAAAACAAACTGTGTTTCGTTTTATTGCTCACTTTACTGTTTCTGGGTTCTTGATGACACTTGCCTGCGCAGCGGAGCCAGCGCTGCTGTAGGAAGGGTCAAAGTTCGCCGCCATCACCACCCACGAGACACTGGGCCACGCCCCTTAGAACTAGCCACGCCCCCTACCCAATGCATATAACGCCGCGCTGAGCTACAAGCCGGTGTTGACAGTCAGCTACCCTTGAGGCGGAAGCCGGGGGTGTCGTTTCTCAATCTTTTAAAAATAGCGTATTTTGCACATTGCTGATTTTAAAACAAACTGAGTTTCGTTTTATTGCTCACTTTACTGTTTCTGGGTTCTTGATGACACTTCCCTGCGCAGCGGAGCCAGCGCTGCTGTAGGAAGGGTCAAAGTTCGCCACCATCACCACCCACGAGACACTGGGCCACGCCCCTTAGAACTAGCCACGCCCCCTACCCGATGCATGTAACGCCGCGCTGAGCTACAAGCCGGTGTTGACAGTCAGCTACCCTTGAGGCGGAAGCCGGGGGTGTCGTTCCTCAATCTTTTAAAAATAGCGTATTTTGCACATTGCTGATTTTAAAACAAACTGTGTTTCGTTTTATTGCTCACTTTACTGTTTCTGGGTTCTTGATGACACTTGCCTGCGCAGCGGAGCCAGCGCTGCTGTAGGAAGGGTCAAAGTTCGCCGCCATCACCACCCACGAGACACTGGGCCACGCCCCTTAGAACTAGCCACGCCCCCTACCCGATGCACATAACACCGCGCTGAGCTACAAGCCGGTGTTGACAGTCAGCTACCCTTGAGGCGGAAGCCGGGGGTGTCGTTCCTCAATCTTTTAAAAATAGCGTATTTTGCACATTGCTGATTTTAAAACAAACTGTGTTTCGTTTTATTGCTCACTTTACTGTTTCTGGGTTCTTGATGACACTTGCCTGCGCAGCGGAGCCAGCGCTGCTGTAGGAAGGGTCAAAGTTCGCCGCCATCACCACCCACGAGACACTGGGCCACGCCCCTTAGAACTAGCCACGCCCCCTACCCGATGCATATAACGCCGCGCTGAGCTACAAGCCGGTGTTGACAGTCAGCTACCCTTGAGGCGGAAGCCGGGGTGTCGTTCCTCAATCTTTTAAAAATAGCGTATTTTGCACATTGCTGATTTTAAAACAAACTGTGTTTCGTTTTATTGCTCACTTTACTGTTTCTGGGTTCTTGATGACACTTGCCTGCGCAGCGGAGCCAGCGCTGCTGTAGGAAGGGTCAAAGTTCGCCGCCATCACCACCCACGAGACACTGGGCCACGCCCCTTAGAACTAGCCACACCCCCTACCCAATGCATATAACGCCGCGCTGAGCTACAAGCCGGTGTTGACAGTCAGCTACCCTTGAGGCGGAAGCCGGGGGTGTCGTTTCTCAATCTTTTAAAAATAGCGTATTTTGCACATTGCTGATTTTAAAACAAACTGAGTTTCGTTTTATTGCTCACTTTACTGTTTCTGGGTTCTTGATGACACTTGCCTGCGCAGCGGAGCCAGCGCTGCTGTAGGAAGGGTCAAAGTTCGCCACCATCACCACCCACGAGACACTGGGCCACGCCCCTTAGAACTAGCCACGCCCCCTACCCGATGCATGTAACGCCGCGCTGAGCTACAAGCCGGTGTTGACAGTCAGCTACCCTTGAGGCGGAAGCCGGGGGTGTCGTTCCTCAATCTTTTAAAAATAGCGTATTTTGCACATTGCTGATTTTAAAACAAACTGTGTTTCGTTTTATTGCTCACTTTACTGTTTCTGGGTTCTTGATGACACTTGCCTGCGCAGCGGAGCCAGCGCTGCTGTAGGAAGGGTCAAAGTTCGCCGCCATCACCACCCACGAGACACTGGGCCACGCCTCTTAGAACTAGCCACGCCCCCTACCCGATGCATATAACGCCGCGCTGAGCTACAAGCCGGTGTTGACAGTCAGCTACCCTTGAGGCGGAAGCCGGGGGTGTCGTTCCTCAATCTTTTAAAAATAGCGTATTTTGCACATTGCTGATTTTAAAACAAACTGTGTTTCGTTTTATTGCTCACTTTACTGTTTCTGGGTTCTTGATGACACTTGCCTGCGCAGCGGAGCCAGCGCTGCTGTAGGAAGGGTCAAAGTTCGCCGCCATCACCACCCACGAGACACTGGGCCACGCCCCTTAGAACTAGCCACGCCCCCTACCCGATGCACATAACACCGCGCTGAGCTACAAGCCGGTGTTGACAGTCAGCTACCCTTGAGGCGGAAGCCGGGGGTGTCGTTCCTCAATCTTTTAAAAATAGCGTATTTTGCACATTGCTGATTTTAAAACAAACTGTGTTTCGTTTTATTGCTCACTTTACTGTTTCTGGGTTCTTGATAACACTTGCCTGCGCAGCGGAGCCAGCGCTGCTGTAGGAAGGGTCAAAGTTCGCCGCCATCACCACCCACGAGACACTGGGCCACGCCCCTTAGAACTAGCCACGCCCCCTCCTCCACCTCATAACTATGCACACTCCTCGGAAGCGCAGCGGGAGCGCCCTCAGCACGCCGAAGACACGCCAAAGACTAGCCCGTCTGTGCCCGTCCGGGGCACGGGGCAGAAGACTATGCTCCCCCCTCGCATAAAAGACTGGTAAGATCCCCTACGCAACTAAGAGCGTTACGCCCGATCACTAACATGAGGTGCACAACACTCGATCTCCATAAAATAGGAGTCTCCTCCTGCCCTAACTGCAAACTTTCCACTACCATCCGCCAACCCTATCCTGACGCTGCGAGGAGACACAGGAATCTCAAACAGCCTCGCAACGTTAAGGCACAAGAATACGTACTCTACAGTACTAACTGCCGCTCACTACCAAAACATAAATTGGACATCTTCAACCTCCTATTGGATGATAACCCCAGCGTCCTCCTTCTAACAGAAACGTGGCTACACGAGAGTGCTGGCCCGGACGTTGCTACTGCCCTCCCCGACAACTATGCAATTACTAGGATAGATAGAAAGAAACAGCCAGGTGGTGGAATTGCAATCATCTTTAACAGAGACTTGAAATGTACGTTAGAGTCAGTAGCCATCCCTGACTGCGAAGCCGGCTTTTTCAAAATTTCTTTGAACCCGAACTTCACAATGTCAGGCTTATTGATATACCGGCCCCCCGGCAATTCATCCCAGTGGGCATCAAATCTAGCCAACCATATCACTCCATTCTACATTGCCTCAAAAAACTTCTCACTCATTGGTGATCTAAACTTACATCTTGATGACCCTTCCATCCCCTTTTGCTCTAATTTGTTAGATGATCTGACGGCCCTAAATTTGACGTTAGTCAATTCTGGACCCACACATAAAGCGGGCCATCTGCTCGACCCCATTATCTCCAATATCAACGAGCTTAAATGGCATAACACCACTCCCATTTGCTGGTCTGACCATCATCTAATAAAGTTCAGCATCAATCTCCCACCTACCTCTACTATGCAATCTGACTTTCTAGCTACATCCAGGAAAAACTGGAAGCTACTGGACACGGCAAAACTTAATTCAGCACTCCATGAAAACCCTCCTAGAAATGGTCATTACATGAACAGCCTAGCAGTAGCTACTCACAAATGGCTCAGTGACGCCGCGGATCACTGTTTACCCACCCCTCAGAGCAAAGGAAATAGACACCGCCACCCTGCCCCATGGTTTAATTACTTCTTAAAAATCGAAAAATCGAAATGTAAGGCACTTGAGCGTCAATGGCGTAAAGACTACGCCCCTGATACAAAAAAGACCTATCACGAAGCCAGAAATTTATACCACACTGCCTGCGCAAAAGCGCGAGCCTTATTTGTCTCAAATACTATCATGGAAGCAACAAATAAGCCGAAAACTTTGTTCAATAAAGTCAAAGAACTAGCAGGCGCACAAACCACAGCCTCGGCTCCCCCCCTGAATACTCAACAATGCCAAGACCTAGCATGCTTCTTTACTGAAAAAATCGAGACAATCATCAGGGACATTAACACCAACAACAAGGAACCACCCCCCTCTGTTGACTCGGAACAGGCTTCCTCCTGTGAAAATACCCTGGAATCCTGGCCTCCCATCTCGGTAGACACACTGAAAACCATTTTTAAGACCATCAAGTCCGGCTCCCCCAGGGATCCGATTCCGATTAAAGTAATTAAACAACTGGACGATTGCTCCCTGGAAATCATCGTAGATACTTTAAATTCCTCGTTAGAGCTCTCCACCGTTCCGGCCCTCTGGAAACACGCCATGATAACGCCATTGCTAAAAAAGCCCACAGCTAATCCGGAAATTCCAGCCAAATATAGACCCATATCCCTGCTCCCTGCCTTTTCCAAATGCTTAGAGAGACACGTTCACTCGGCCTTATCTACCTTTGTTGAAGAAAACTCGCTTTTGCATTCCTCGCAATCAGGTTTTCGGGATGGTTTCTCGACAGAAACCACCCTTCTTGGAGTTACGGAACACATAGGGAATCTCCTCGATAATGGTCAGACGGTCGCGCTCGTGCTTTTAGACCTGAGCGCGGCCTTTGACACCATATCTCACGAAACACTCATCAAGGCGTTACACAGAAATGCTGTCCGTGGAAAAGCGCTTGAATGGATTCGATCTTTCTTGGCGGAACGGACCTTCCAAATAACAACTTCCTTGGCCTGTTCCGACACCTTCAACGCCCCCCACGGAGTGCCACAGGGATCTATTCTAAGTCCCCTGTTTTTTAACCTTTACCTCAGACCCCTGGCTGACCTAGCTGAAAAATCTGGACTTACCCTCATGACCTACGCCGACGATTCCCAAATTATATTCTCCCTATCTGAATCTTGTCCGACATCTCAATCTCTTCTCAAATTAGGGCTTCAAAACATCCTAAATTGGATGACAAGAAACCAATTAAAGCTCAATGGAGACAAGACCGAGATTCTTCTCTTGGGAAAACGTCGAGATCTTTGGAATCCCTCTCACTGGCCAAACCAGATGGGTAATTTTCCTACCCCAGTAACTCAAGTACGTAATCTGGGAGTCATCATGGACAGCGCCCTCTCCATGAGCCAACAGGCCAGCAAAGTTGTCGGCCTTTGCCTCATCATCATCAAATGGCTGAGGAAAATCCTTTGGATGCTGCCCTCCTCCACTCAAAAGACCGTAGTCAACGCCCTCATAACATCACGGCTTGACTACGGCAACATTCTGTACCTGGGCTCCAACAAAGCGGTAATCAGTCGACTACAGCTTGTCCAGAACGCTGCCGTCCGACTACTGTGCAGAATCCCCAAAAATTCCGGAGTCTCGAGCTACCGACGGGAACTCCACTGGCTCAGGGTAGAAAGCAGAATCCGTTTTAAAGCCCTGAACTATATGTTCAGAATTAAAGCAGGTACTGCACCCAAGTACCTTCTAGCTCTGGCCCACCCCTATACTCCTAAGCGAAATCTTCGCTCAAAATCAGCTGCCAACTTCTGTGTCCCAAGATTTAAATTGGCAAAAATAGGAGGCAGATTGTTCGCCCACCTTGGGCCATCCCTCTGGAACGCACTCCCTCCCTTCATTCGAAAGGAGGAAAATCAAGTCAGGTTCAGAAGGCACGTCAAGACCTGGCTATTCGAACAATAATCAAGAACAGCCAGTAATCTCTTTGACATCCTTATGCTGGGTCTCGGCGCCGGGAAACCCTTTTTGGGTAGCTGTAGCGCCTTACAAATGTAAAAAATAATAAATAAAAAAAAAATAATAATAATACACCTCTAAATACATTTAACATAAGCAAAACTAACTTGGCGCAGCAGTAGAACAAATCTGGGCCCAACATTAACAATTGGAACATAAAAAACCAAAGTCTTGTGCATTCGTCAGTGTGGGGTGGCCTAGCACACGTTTATGCATTTTGTTGTCAACTCCGGGCTCTACCGGCTCAATGGTGGCCCGGCCGGGGTCATGTATCACATAAGAAGAAATCACTGTAGTGTTTAAACAGTATCTGGGGGCTATCAGTAAACTTCCTCGGGCACTGCCCAGGGACACCTACTGCAATTCTGGTTCTGGAGGCGTGGCTTGCACTGGGGAAAGGGTCTGTGCCATACTCCACAGTTACATTCTACCACTCTCATACATAATTTTCAGAAATAAGAGGCAGATTCCAAATATACAAATTGCATCAGTAAAGGATACCGTACTACGTCTATAACAGAGCTATCGACACCGGTCTCCATCTGCCGACTCAACTGTCTATTAGATCGTCCGCAGCTCTAGGTGTAATGGTAGGGAAGAGCAGCACACTGTTCTCCGAGTCCGAGTGTATCGTATTGTCCTCAGAGTCTGTGGTTATTTTTGCAGAGTCTTTCCTGTAGGTGCGGGCGATCGAGAGGGCCACCAGTTGGTCCTTCTTCTGCCGGTCCCGCGACGGTCCTCACCGAGCGTTCCCTTTCCCGGATCCAGAAGATGAGTGGCGGCTTCCCCCGGAGCCCTCCCCGGACGCCCCCGCTCCAGCTCCCTGGGACGCCTCCTGATCACTGTCCAGCCCCATCACCTCCAGCCACTCTTCACTGTCGGCTGGACTTTCAAAGAAGTGAGATTTCCTTCCATGAATAACTTTTAGGCGGGCTGGAAAGAGTAATGCGTATTTCAACTGTGCGCCCCTCAGCTTCTTTTTCACTTCCAAGTAAGAGGCCCGCTGTTTTTGTACCGTGTTCGTGTAATCCGGATATAGTGACACCCTCTGGTTCTCAAAGTGAATGATGGATTTCTCCCGGGCTTTTCTTAAAAGTATGTCTCTGTCCCGGTAATTAAGGATGCGGACTATGAGCGGGCGTGGAGGGCGGCCCGGCTTGGGTTGTCCGGTCGGGATCCTGTGCGCCCTCTCCACGCAGAAGTATGGGGAAAGCCCTTCCGACGTCACGTGATCTTGGAACCACTGCTCCATGAACTCCGCGGCTTGTGATCCCTCGCATTTTTCTGGCAGACCGATCACCCTTACATTATTACGCCGGTTACGCCCTTCTGTGTCTTCAACCCTTTCCATCATTGCAGTGACCTGGCCCTGTATGTCTCTGATAGATGTACTGTGGTCCGCCACCGTGGCCTCAAGGTCCGCGAGCACCAGTCCTTGGTCTTTGACTTTGTCCGCTAACTTGCCGTGATCAGCTTTTAGGAGGGATAAGTTAGTCGTGAGGGCCCCCATTTGCTGCTCCATGGCGTGTCGCGAGTCTCGGATTTCCTGGAATATGAGGTCCAGCTTATCTGGTGGATGAGTCCCCGGCGTTGACGGGTCGGCAGTGCCCGCTCCGCTGCTGCTCGCGCTATTCCCCACCTGCGGGCAAGGCCCAGTCTGCCCCCCCGGCCCTCCGCAAGCTTCGGGCCTTTCCGCACCATGTTGTTCCAGGCCCCGTATGTGCTCCTCGGCCATAAGGGCGTCACAGTTCAGGCAGCAGGCCGTCACTCCCTCGCCTCGTCCCCCCAGGCGATGTCGTGCAGGGGGGTGTGTGAAGATAGGGAGCCAAGAGTCAGGCACCCCAGGTGCAGGTCAGACTCACCTCCCTGGGGGTTCGAGCCGCCACCCCAGTGGTCTCTTGCCCTCGTCGGGCCTCCACCCAGCAGGACCTCACACCACTGCAGAGCGGGCCCCCTTGGCCTCCAGGCCAGGCAGGTGTGGAAGGGCAATTGTTCAGAGCTCTTCACTATGGCCTTTGCTCGTGGCTGGTGTCCAAAGCCCTCGAAGGTCCCAACGGGTCCCGCCATGCAGCTTCTCCCCCCGTCGGCCCCTCTGTCTTTCAGCGGAGCTGTCCAACAAGTAAGAATGGGGCAGGGGGGAGGGGGAGGGGAAGGAGGGGGAGACCAAAGATATCCTCTGCCTACGGGGGTCCTGCCGCCCCAAGATGGCGTCGCAGGTCGTTACCAGCGTCAGGCGGGCCGGGCCGCGGATCGTAGCGCCACCGCCTCTGCGCCATCTGCACTAAGCAGCTCCCGCTTCCCCTGTGTCCGGCAATGTCCGGGAGGGCCCAGGCGATCCCCACAGCCGCCCACAGGTCGCAAGCCCGGCCCCCCACAGGTCCGATGTCGCCTGTCGAGCGGGCCCTTGAATCCTGGTCCCGCTGCCGAATCGCTGCAGCACTCCACCTCCCGGCTCCTGATGATGGAGCAAGGATTCGCACGTTACGCGACTTGCTTGAATTCATGAACCTCGAATAACATGTAACAGAGTAACCCAACATGTTTGTCTTACTAACTTCCCTTTATTTCGACATTTGGGGTGTCCTAGAGACGCTTGCCTATGTGTTTACTAACTCAAATAACGCTTGTCCCTAAAAATGGCCGCTGCTTGGCGGGGTTTCTTCTGCGCATGCGTTAGTCACACTCACGTGACGTAACGTACTTGCAGTTCTGGTGGGAACCTTTGCGCTTGCGCACTTGCATTAAGATGGCCGCTTTGTGTCCTCACATGGTGAAGCTTGCGCTGATGTTTTCTTGTTGTCATTTATTTGCACTAAAACCTAATGCCATAGTTTATATAAAGTAGGGGGTATAGAGTAGCTATTCATGGTATACAGTGTATTCATTTATTTCTGTGTTGTTAATTTGTTTTCGCTTACTTTTCATGTACCGCGTTCTTGAGGGTTTGAGAGACACTCGTGAATCCTTCTTGAACAGCCTTTCTGCGCATGACAGTCTTCTGCCGGTGGCATTGAATCCCTGCCAACCAGAGGTCTCAGCCAAATGTGCCTGAGAAGATGCACCCTCACCTAGCAGAAGAAGCTGAACTGTTCTGCAAATGCTACATTTGTAATTTATCCATTGTATTCAGTAGAACATGTCATGGGAACCCCAAAATCAATAGGCGGTCCCAGAATATGTTAATAGAGGCTTGTAGAATTGAAATGTGATTGGTGTGTTGACCTATCCTACTTGGGCACCAATAGAAATTAGGGATTCTAACACTTGCAACATTTGGGGGGTGGTACACTGACCCGAAAACAGTACAACTAGCCTAGGTTTAGCTAGAGAAATTGTCCGACTTGTCCGAATAGCTGACCTGTCACTGACCCAACGCACTCAATAGGTGATTGATACAGACTGCTGCGGAGCACTCTGTCCGAAATTTCTATAGACTCAAGAGGTTTTGCTGAAAACCTTAAGTGCTGGCGGAGCACTTTGCTGATGAAATTGATAACTCAATCGGGGTTCTGGCTGATAGCTGCAGAGAGGGTGGAGCGCAGGCGTTTCTTCCAAACTGCGTGTGCTGGTCGTGCCTTGGTGGTCCTGTCCTGATCCTAATCTGGGTTTCCTGTCCTGTCCTGGGGTGTCCATTCTGCACCTGCTGTCCTACTGATGACGGTTTTCCTTTGGGGTTCCTCCTGTCCTTAACTGACCCGTTGCCAGGGTTGGTCTTCACACCAGTCTAAGTAAATATAGTGCTGAAACTCTATATCGCACCTTTCTATTTTTTCTGTCTTTTGCTTTAATAAAGACATATTTGCATATGTTGATTTTCCATGCTTTCTGCACTACTAAAGGATTTTTATCTTTTTCCATTGTCTTACCCATTCTTCAAGTACATTTCTTTTTTTTTAGTTCATGATATATAGATGTTCCTTTTCTTTACCCATCCTTTAGTAAATTCAAGTAATTGCACTGTTTTATTAGTATGGTTTACTCTTACTTTACCTATGGTTCCTCTTCATGGAGAAATATTTCACTGTGAAATTCTACTATGTTCCTTAATTTTCCCGTCCCTCAGACAGCATACTGAGTTTAAACTCTGAAACCTATTTCTAGTATTTCCTTCTTTTAGACTCGTAAATGGTTGGCTTGATCTATTTTCTTTATGAATATGTGCTCTTTATTATCTTGGTTATTGATTGTTTACTGGTTATAAATCTTATGCTTTCTGAATCTGAACTTTAGATAAAGGTTTTTAAAACTTCTTGAGTTTGTTATTATTTATGAGTGCAAATAAAAAAAAGTATTTTGGTATCTGCTTTTCTTTTACAGCAAGCTCCCTGATCCATTGTGGTCATAGGAACCCGTAACAGTGGATTGGTAAGTCGGGTACACTGGAAATAAAATAGGAAGGAACTAGGGTTACTGGTAGTAGAGTGTATGGTCACCTGATCAATAAATATGGTAATTTGAAATTATATGGGCCCGATACGTGTATGGTAAAATTGTTGGTCGGGTGACCTGCGCGCTCTATCAGTAGTTTTCTGGTAGCAGAGGTAATGGTTAGGGACTAGTTAAAGTTAGGTAGGACTAGTTGAAATAGGTAGGTAGGTCGGATGCTGCTATAAAGATTTTGCTGCTAAACTGTGAATATTATATTGCTGCTAAATTGAAAATCACGTGAAATGTTTTTGCTTTGAAAATTATGAAATGTTTAAATTGTTTTTTTCTACTGTTATATTGATAAATGTACTAACCCACTCGTTAGTGATTGTTATATGTTGTCTGGAATCCCCAGGGAATTGAATAGCGGGTGGTGAGGAGAATCCACGCCGTACTGAGGTCATTGGCTTGAGGAAAATTGGTGCAGGTTAGGCAGAACTGGGAGCACTGATTAGGGTTTTCTGTATGAATAGTTGAATAAATGATAGTAACGAGTTCGCTAATGAAACTTCAGTTGTGATATAACCTAGTAAGGGTCACACGAGAAAGGAGTAGTAGGTTCATCGGAGCTTGAGTGATAGCAAAAGAGTTCGCTAGTGAAACTTTAGACTTAGTATATATCCCGGAAAGAAGTGGATGAGTCAAAAGAAGTAGCAGGGTCTCTAATGCTTGAATGAAGGGTAGGCAGAAGAGATCTATCCGTAGTGTATGAAAAGTAGACAAAAGAAGTTTACTTGCAGTAAAACGTATCTTTCCTTTCTAGACACTCGAGTACAGTGGCGAATGTGTTTACGTTGTTAATTTACTAAAGCACTTGCACTTTAAAAGAGAAATTAAGTTTCCGTTACCTTGTGAAGGAGGGAGTCAGTTGCGGAGCTGCTCTGACGTCACTCTGTGCCGCGCTGGTATTGGTCGAAACAGCGGGTGTGTAGCGGAGCTGGAATTGTAAAGGAGGGGTGAGTGCCGAAGCGTGAGAACCTGTCTCGCGAAAAGGCCGCGCACCCATTGGTCGAAATTATTTAAAACCGTGCACTTGATTGGTTGCACGAAAATAAAAGACGCATTTGGATTGGGAGTGATTTTGTAAACAAAGTTGCTTGTAGGAAGTTATATGTGGCATACATATAGGCCAGAGACTAGACCTGATCCAAGATATTTAGGGTTTGAGAACGATCAGTGGAAAGGTCGTAACACCAGCATTATGTACGGAAATAAGAGAAAATTGTCCCTTGTAAACAAAGTGAAGAATTATTTCAAAAAGGACAAACCTATCAAAACCAGAGAAGGTGTTGTCATACCGCCACCTAATACTCCCGCATCTTTCATGATGTTTGATAAAGGGTACCACTCGTGTGTGTGGTTGGAAAATTGGGCGGAATACACAAAAGAAGATGGAATTTTGGCTTTTCCATTGGAAGGTACATTTAATGGCAGGATTTTATTTAATTTGAGAACCCGAATGAATGATTTACATCCCAGACCCAGATTGACACAGTACGAAGCCCTAGAGGAATGGGAGATAGAAGCTTTTGAGAGGGACAAACCCCGAATGGATAAAGGGTTAACCAAATGGTATCCGAAATTAATGCAAGAGACCCGAGACAAAAAAATGAAACAGTGGAGACAGAATATGATTGTAGAAGGACTGTATCCAATGATGGCAATGGGTGGTCCTGCGGGAGAGAAAAAGACAGAAAAGACCAAGCATTGGGTGTCCAGTGGGGATTCAGATGACGATTTATTGGATGATATGTTTATGAAAAATCCGCCTCCTTATAATGAAGGACCCAGATCCTCTAGTGTAGGGGATACTTCCCAACGACTCCCGTGTCAGGAAGGGAATAGATCTGTAAACGCAAGAGACAGTTGTCAAATACCTTCCTATAATGAGGGCCTAGGACCCATAGGTGCCAGAGACACCTGTCTAAGACCACCATTTAGTGGAGAATCAAGATATTCAGGTGAAAGAGACCTTGGTCCAAGACCTCCTTATGAGGAAGAACCGAAATCCTTAAACACAGGAAGCCTGTTCCCAAAACCTAATTATGGTGAAGGACCAAGTATGACGCATCCAACTGCCCCAACATTGTCTCCTCAAATAGTACCTGAAATAAGCCTGGAAAGAATACTGCAGGAAAGAGAGTGAGAGGCTCCAGCCAAACAAAGAACCAAAATAATTCAGAAAATTTCCCAGTTAAATACAAGCCCCGAAGCCTTGACAATCCCAGTAACTATTGGACCAGTTGTTCCTTTGTATGGGGATAGACAAGGGAGTCCAAAGGCTCCGATCATTACCCCAACTGTAGTGCAGCCAAGAAAAGAGCCCTTAATTGTGGATGATCAGACGAGTGAATGTGAATCTGAAGTTTCTTTAATGGATTTACCGATTAGGGACCCAGGAAGGAGTTTGCAGAAAAGACACAATCCTTTCAATACGAGAGAGATTCAAATGGAATCGACTTCAGGTACCAAAAGTGTCACATTGATGACTCCTGAAGAAATTGAGAGATGGAGTCGAGAACTAGAGAGGCAAACTCCTCAGACATGCCATTTTATATGCAAGCCTAGCAAAAAAAATGAGACAGTCTACAGAGGGAGACAAGAGTAAGACTAGTAGGACACAAGAAGATTACTTCCAAAGGAGAAAACATGATAAGCAATGCTAAAGTAAAATAAATAATCAGAATGGTGAGCTAGTAAAAGTTACAAACTGAAGTAGACTTGAGCTATGAAGTGTACAAGCGTAACTTTCAGTGATGGAAGGAAGATCATGCTAACAATTATGAATTATGTTCCTCTGAAAAAAAAGAAACATTGAATACTGGGCACGGGTGGGCAATCTAATATATATGATATTGCCAGTGTGGGCGATTCTTAAAGCAGAAGAAAATCATCACCCTGCCTTGAGTTCGAGTTCATCATCATCAGAAACTTTATTCAATCTTTTTTTGTTCAGATCATGAAAGTACATAAAAAGTAGATAAAAGGAGGCATATAAAATCACAACCTATCACAGTTCTTTTCATAAAAGAGCCCCCTTGATCAAGTTTACAGTGCATATCCATATAAAACACACTTGAGAACATACATTGGGTTAAAAACGACTACGTTTTTTTTTTTAAAGGTTAATTAAAACAGTTAACAATAAAAGATCCTCAGACTTCATTAATGGACAACATATTTCCTTTTACGCATGGATGCCCATAAAAAAGATGCTACTGAAAAACAGGCAAACGGGTTCTGGAGTGTTTTTAAAAAATATAATGCAACCTGTCATTGGCATAAATTGTGTTTCTTTAAAATCAGTACAATACATTTCTTTCTTTCCTCAGCATATATACTACAAAAAAATATCAAGTGCAAATGGTTTTGTGGTGAGTTAAAATCGCTGGGGTACAAGGATATATCAGAGTGCCTAAATCTTCTACCCGGATACCCTAGCATCAACGGGGTCAGATTTAGGCGAAATCTCAGGAAGATAAACATGTGGGTGTTAGTTGGTACATCCAGACCCTCTGCGCACCGTGGTTCTCCGCTCTACGGTCGTATTGAGCCCTCAGCTTAAAAATCTCAGCCAACCTCAGCTTAGGACAATTCTGGCATGCCATTGGTTCCTTAAAAAGATTTGACAAACCTAAGGCACTAAACTCTGGCTCATCATAGTTTAACCATCCACTCTTGTTGTGGTTCTCCATTTTAAGTATGTCTATAATAATCCTTTGGTTAAGGGAGACAGTGTGCCTATGCCTTTTTTTTTTTAAACATACTTTATTTGTGGATGTATATTCAGGGTATAAGCATACATTATTAAGTACTGAGCATTGAATACATCACGTTTTTCCAGTTTACTCCCATTCTGTAAATAAGACGGACCAGATCACTGTAATCAGGACGTCCACATTCAGTGACCCACACAATATCAGGGTCCTCCGTGATTGCCAGGACCTATCCCAATCCCACCCATTCCCTCCCCAACTAACCCCCCCCCCACCATACCCGGGTGTCAATAAACTCTCAGCTGTTCCATCTCCTCTCCATATTAAGGACCACTCTCAATCCAGAATAATCAGTATATGCCTACCTAAACACGTCAGTTCCATCTCAGTGTCTATTATACTCAGCCTTCCTCCCTCAGGGTGTGGTGTGCTGTCTTTCGCTTTGGGACAGTGGCTGATCTGATCTGTCTAAGTCCTGTAGCATTACCTCCTAATCCTGTGCCATGGGAGTTTTCTGCCTCCCACCCTCCTCCTCTTTTCTAAGGGCAATACATTCTGCTCGACCCCACCTCACTACCTCCGCCTGCCATTTCTCCACCCTGGGTGCTCTTGGGGATTTCCACCTCATCGTAATCGTCCTGATCGCCAAGAGGAGGGCAAAATCTACAAATCTTAGTTTGGTTTTCAACGGGTTGGGACGTGGGCGGGCTCCCACTAAGCAATATATGGCGTTCTCCTTCACCTGTATCTGTGAGACCTCCCTTATTGTGTGGCATACCTCCTTCCAATAACTACCCAACTGTGGGCATGTCCAAAGCATATGTAGGAGGCCCGCCTCATCTGCCCTGCATCGCGGGCAATGATGGGGGGCATCGGGAAACATCCGGTGAATTCTCTCCGGGGTGAGATACGCCCTGTGGAGTATCATTGCTTGGATGAATTTAAATTTCACGTTCCGGGAGATCCTTTTGGGGTGTTCCTGGACCATCCGCCAAGTAGCGTCAGTAATTTCCTCCCCAGTATCTTGTGACCAGATCTCTCGTAATGTGGTAAGGGATAGTGCCGCATGAGTTCTAATACCTGTGTACAGCCAGCGGACTAAGTGACCTCCCGCCCCCATGTAGTGGATCAGGTGTACTAGCTCATGCTGTTGTGGCTTAATGCGCTGTGTAGCCCAAGTCGTCCTGATAAAGTGGGTCATAGTGGCATGCAATAGGTAGTGTCTGTTCGAGGTCCCGGTCACCTGCACAAAAGTACGGTGATCAAGCATTAGGTCATCTCCAAAGAAACTACTCACTCCCTCAACTCCGCTCTCCGTCCAGTGTCTAAGGGTATTTTTGGTGAGTTTTCCCTGTGGTGTCAGGATGCCTAATAAGGGGATGTTATCTGCATACGGCAAAACAGACGACGTGTAGGCCAGCGCCTTCCTCCAACAGAGGAGCGCAGTGTATAGTAATGGGTGGCACCGTCCTGGTATCTTACTTTTGGGTAGCAGTAGAGTATGTAATTCGCCTCTGTCTAACTGGTCCGTTGTCCATCCGATCTCATGAAGGTTCCTTCCAGCCAGCCAATAAGCCAACCATTGGAGTTGACTGGCGTAATAATACCCTCGAAAATCGGGGGCACCTAGACCTCCCAGAGAGGTACCGAGTTGTAATTTTCGCAGACTAATCCGCCGTCTACCCGACCCCCATATAAGAGTGGTCAGTAAAGTGTTTATTGTCGAAAAAATGCGGTGTTGGTAGACATATGGGTAGATTCACGAAGTGGTACAGTAAGCAGGGTAGCATCACCATTTTTGCTATTGCAATGCGGCCCATGACTGACAAAGGCAGCGAGGTCCAGAATCCGATTCTGCCACGGAGACCTGCGATGGTTCTAGAGATATTGCCATCTAGCTGGTCCTCCGTTTTCCTGTATATGCGGACCCCCAAGTACTTAAAGCTGGACTGAGCTACCGGGATCATATAGGTGCCGAAGGGTATAGAGGGCGGATGTGGTGCCTCCCAGAAGTAGAATCCCACAGATTTTTCTGGATTTATAGCCAAGCCCGAGACCTCTTCAAACTGACGGAAGGTATCGTACAGTAGCGTATGATCCGCTTCCAGGTCTCGGAGATATAATAACATATCATCCGCATATATGGAGAGTATATAAGATGACCCTGCCATTGGAATGCCTAGTGCAGGCGCGTACTTCCCAAGGGCGATGGCCAGTGGCTCGAGCGCCAGAACAAACAACATTGGGGACAAAGGGCACCCCTGTCTGGTGCCTCGGTAGACCGGGTATTCGGCCGATACATAGCGCCCCGTCCTTGCCCGAGCTGTGGGATCAGTATATAACAGCCTGATCCACCTCAACAGAGGGGTCGGGAAGCCAAATCGTTGCAGGGCCTCAAACATAAAGGGCCAAGAAAGTGAATCAAACGCTTGTTTGAGATCTAACGCAATGCATCCCGCCTGTTGTAGTTCCGTCGGTGCTGCCGCCATTAATGCGTGCAGGCGTCTCGTGTTTAGGGAGGTACTGCGCCCGGGAAGGAATCCGCACTGGTCTCGATGTATGAGCGCGGTCAGATGAGGTTGGATTCGCAGAGCAATAGCTTTGCTCAGTATTTTGTATTCTGTGGACAGCATCGATAAGGGCCTATAGTTTGTCAGTTCCGAAACATCCCTGCCCGGTTTAGGTATGGAGGTCACTAATGCCTGCATTGTTGATTGTGGCAGATGACCCTCGTCGAAGGCTATCTTATATATCTTTTCCAGGATTGGTACTAATGTGTCGGCATAAGTGGAGTAGAACTCCACTGGGAGCCCGTCCATGCCTGGTGTCTTATTTCTGTTTAAGTTCTTAATCGCTGCGCGTATTTCATGTTGAGTGATAGGTCCCTCAATCGATTTCTGCGCGTCTGCTGTAAATAGGGGGAAGGGGAGATCCCTCATAAAGTCAGTTATTTGCGTGGGGTCTTCCCTCTCGATCCGCTCATACAGTGCCTTCAAGTGATCATGAAATGCCATGTTAATGTCAGATTGCGTGTTGACTAGGGTGCCCGCCCGGTTACGGACCTGGGTAATGATCGGGGTTTCGGGCCGATCTCACACCAAGCAGGTTAGCAGAGCACCCGAGCGATCCGCCTCTGTGTGTTGCCTCTGTAAATAAGCTTTGCAGTCAATGACGCGCAGCGTTTCCAGCGTCTCTGCATGTAAGATGTGTTGTTCTTGTAGGGCCTGTTTTTTTTCGGGGTCCTCGACTGCCTCCCGTTCCAGCACCGTTAATCGGGCTTCTACCTCACATAATTTTCGGTGTATCTCCTGTCTGGCGCCAACCAACTGCCCTATCGCAGCCCCACGCATTACCACCTTCATCGCATCCCAGACCACCAAGTTGGAGGAAGTAGATCCCCAGTTAACCTCCCAGTAGTGTATCAGGGTTTCTAACAGGGACGTCCTAAACGGCCCGTCTTCTAAGAGTTGTGGGTTGAGTCTCCATGTAGGGACTGGAGTCGGGACTCTACCCCAGGAAATGAGGCACTTCAGGGGCCTGTGGTCCGAAAAAGTCTTTGCTAGTTATTCCGGGGCACTTATCAGTATAACCAGTGTGCAGGAGCATAGGAATCGGTCAATGCGTGTGTGTAGGTCGTGTACCGGGGAGTAGAAGGAATATTCCTTGTGCGTTGGATGTAATGTTCTCCAAACATCGCTCAGTCCCAGCCCTCAGCCCATGTTTTAAAAATGTCCGATAGCTTCGCAGCGCTAGTTGCCTGTAGGGGTAGGTGTGATCTATCCAAGTCCAAGTCTAGCACAGCGTTCCAGTCCCCTCCCAGCACCCAGGGTATATCAGCCCAAGTGGACAGTGCCCGCCCAACTCTCTGTAGGAACGATTCTTGGTCATAATTCGGGGCGTATATGCTGCCCAGGACAATCAGTCTGCCATCCAGGGTACCTTTTATTAGAATGTACCTGCCCTGGTCATCAACTATCCGTTCTATTTCCACGAACGGCGTACCGTGTCTCACCCAGATAGTGGCCCCCCTGGAAAAGGCAGAGTACGACGTGGAGTATATGGCCCCTCTCCACTTGCTCCTTAACTTCTGTGCCTCAGTGGCTGTGAGGTGTGATTCCTGCAGAAAGGCAATTTGTGTCTGTTGTCTAAGGAGGTATGAGTGGATTCTGTGTCTTTTCTGCACTGCCCCTAGCCCACGCACATTCCAGGTAAGAATTTTGTATACTTCAGACTGCTCAGCCATAATCGTCTTGTAGTGGAACTAATTCTGTCAGTGGTCGTGAATTAGGAGCACTGGAGAGCAGAACCCAGGAAAGTACACCTCTAAATACATTTAACATAAGCAAAACTAACTTGGCGCAGCAGTAGAACAAATCTGGGCCCAACATTAACAATTGGAACATAAAAACCCAAAGTATTGTGCATTCGTCAGTGGGGGGGTGGCCTAGCACACGTTTATGCATTTCGTTGTCAACTCCGGGCTCTACCGGCTCAACGGTGGCCCGGCCGGGGTCATGTATCACATAAGAAGAAATCAATGTAGTGTTTAAACAGTATCTGTGGGGCTATCAGTAAACTTCCTCGGGCACTGCCCAGGGACACCTACTGCAATACTGGTTCTGGAGGCGTGGCTTGCACTGGGGAAAGGGTCGGTGCCATACTCCACAGTTACATTCTACCACTCTCATACATAATTTTCAGAAATAAGAGGCAGATTTCAAATATACAAATTGTATCAGTAAAGGATACCGTACTACGTCTATAACAGAGCTATCGACACCGGTCTCCATCTGCCGACTCAACTGTCTATTAGATCGTCCGCAGCTCTAGGTGTAATGGTAGGGAAGAGCAGCACACTGTTCTCCGAGTGTATCGTATTGTCCTCAGAGTCTGTAGTTATTTTTGCAGAGTCTTTCCTGAAGGTGCCGGCGATCGAGAGGGCCACCAGTTGGTCCTTCTTCTGCCGGTCCCGCGACGGTCCTCGCCGAGCGTTCCCTTTCCCGGATCCAGAAGATGAGTGGCGGCTTCACCCGGAGCCCTCCCCGTACGCCCCCGCTCCAGCTCCCTGGGACGCCTCCTGATCACTGTCCAGACCCATCACCTCCAGCCACTCTTCAGCGTCGGCTGGACTTTCAAAGAAGTGAGATTTCCTTCCATGAATAACTTTTAGGCGGGCTGGAAAGAGTAATGCGCATTTCAACTGTGCGCCCCTCAGCTTCTTTTTCACTTCCAAGTAAGAGGCCCGCTGTTTTTGTACCGTGTTCGTGTAATCCGGATATAGTGACACCCTCTGGTTCTCAAAGTGAATGATGGATTTCTCCTGGGCTTTTCTTAAAAGTACGTCTCTGTCCCGGTAATTAAGGATGCGGACTATGAACGGGCGTGGAGGGCGGCCCGGCTTGGGTTGTCCGGTCGGGACCCTGTGCGCCCTCTCCACGCAGAAGTATGGGGAAAGCCCTTCCGACGTCACGTGATCTTGGAACCACTGCTCCATGAACTCCGCGGCTTGTGATCCCTCGCATTTTTCTGGCAGACCGATCACCCTTACATTATTACGCCGGTTACGCCCTTCCGTGTCTTCGACCCTTTCCATCAGTGCAGTGACCTGGTCCTGTATGTCTCTGATAGATGTACTGTGGTCCGCCACCGTGGGCTCAAGGTCCGCGAGCACCAGTCCTTGGTCTTTGACTTTGTCCGCTAACTTGCCGTGATCAGCTTTTAGGAGGGATAAGTTAGTCGTGAGGGCCCCCATTTGCTGCTCCATGGCGTGTCGCGAGTCTCGGATTTTCTGGCGTATGAGGTCCAGCTTATCTGGTGGATGAGTCCCCGGCATTGTCGGGTCGGCAGTGCCCGCTCCGCTGCTGCTCGCGCTATTCCCCACCTGCAGGCAGGGCCCAGTCTGCCCCCCCTGGCCCTCCGCAAGCTTCGGGCCTTTCCGCACCATGTTGTTCCAGGCCCCGTATGTGCTCCTCGGCCATAAGGCCATCACAGTTCAGGCAGCAGGCCGTCACTCCCTCGCCTCGTCCCCCCAGGCGATGTGTGAAGATAGGGAGCCAAGAGTCAGGCACCCCAGGTGCAGGTCAGACTCACCTCCCTGGGGGTTCGAGCCGCCACCCCAGTGGTCTCTTGCCCTCGTCGGGCCTCCACCCAGCAGGACCTCACACCACTGCAGAGCGGGCACCCTTGGCCTCCAGGCCAGGCAGGTGTGGAAGGGCAATTGTTCAGAGCTCCTCACTATGGCCTTTGCGCGTGGCTGGTGTCCAAAGCACTCGAAGGTCCCAACGGTTGCCGCCGTGCAGCTTCTCCCCCCGCCGGCCCCTCCGTCTCTCAGCGGAGCTGTCCAACAAGTAAGAATGGGGGAGGGGGGAGGGAAAGAGGGGGAGACCAAAGATATCCTCTGCCTACGGGGGTCCGGCCGCAGCCCGGGGCGTTTCCCGGGCCGACGGCCCCAAGATGGCGTCGCAGGTCGTTACCAGCGTCAGGCGGGCCGGGCCGCAGATCGTAGCGCCACCGCTCCGCGCCATCTGCACTAAGCAGCTCCCGCTTCCCCTGTGTCCGGCAATGTCCGGGAGGGTCCAGGCGATCCCCACAGCCGCCCACAGGTCGCAAGCCCGGCCCCCCACAGGTCTGATGTCGCCTGTCGAGCGGGCCCCGGAATCCTGGTCCCGCTGCCGAATCGCTGCAGCACTCCACCTCCCGACTCCTGATGATGGAGCAAGGATTCGCACGTTACGCGACTTGCTTGAATTCATGAACCTCGAATAACATGTAACAGAGTAACCCAACATGTTTGTCTTACTAACTTCCCTTTATTTCGACATTTGGGGTGTCCTAGAGACGCTTGCCTATGTGTTTACTAACTCAAATAACGCTTGTCCCTAAAAATGGCCGCTGCTTGGCGGGGTTTCTTCTGCGCATGCGTTAGTCACACTCACGTGACGTGACGTAGTTGCAGTTCTGGTGGGAACCTTTGCGCTTGCGCACTTGCATTAAGATGGCCGCTTTGTGTCCTCACATGGTGAAGCTTGCGCTGATGTTTTTTGTGTTGTCATTTATGTGCACTAAAACCTAATGCCATAGTTTATATAAAGTAAGGGGTATAGATCAGCTATTCATGGTATACAGTGTATTCATTTATTTCTGTGTTGTTAATTTGTTTTCGCTTACTTTTCATGTACCGTGTTCTTGAGGGTTTGAGAGACACTCGTGAATCCATCTTGAACAGCCTTTCTGCGCATGACAGTCTTCTGCCGGTGGCATTGAATCCCTGCCAACCAGAGGTCGCAGCCAAATGTGCCTGGGAAGATGCACCCTCACCTAGCAGAAGAAGCTGAACTGTTCTGCAAATGCTACATTTGTAATTTATCCATTGTATTCAGTAGAATATGTCATGGGAACCCCAAAATCAATAGGCGGTCCCAGAATATGTTAATAGAGGCTTGTAGAATTGAAATGTGATTGGTGTGTTGACCTATCCTACTTGGGGACCAATAGAAATTGGGGATTCTAACACTTGCAACATTTGGGGGGTGGTACACTGACCCGAAAACAGTATAACTAGCCTAGGTTTAGCTAGAGAAATTGTCCGACTTGTCCGAATAGCTGACCTGTCACTGACCCAACGCACTCAATAGGTGATTGATACAGACTGCTGCGGAGCACTCTGTCCGAAATTTCTATAGACTCAAGAGGTTTTGCTGAAAACCTTAAGTGCTGGCGGAGCACTTTGCTGATGAAATCGATAACCCAATTGGGGTTCTGGCTGATAGCTTCAGAGAGGGTGGAGCGCAGGCGTTTCTTCCAAACTGCGGGTGCTGGTCGTGCCTTGGTGGTCCTGTCCTGATCCTAATCTGGGTTTCCTGTCCTGTCCTGGGGTGTCCATTCTGCACCTGCTGTCCTACTGATGACGGTTTTCCTTTGGGGTTCCTCCTGTCCTTAACTGACCCGTGGCCAGGGTTGGTCTTCACACCAGTCTAGGTAAATATAGTGCTGAAACTCTATATTGCACCTTTCTATTTTTTCTGTCTTTTGCTTTAATAAAGACATATTTGCATATGTTGATTTTCCATGCTTTCTGCACTACTAAAGGATTTTTATCTTTTTCCATTGTCTTACCCATTCTTCAAGGACATTTCTTTTTTTTTAGTTCATGATATATAGATGTTCCTTTTCTTTACCCATCCTTTAGTAAATTCAAGTAATTGCACTGTTTTATTAGTATGGTTTACTCTTACTTTACCTATGGTTCCTCTTCATGGAGAAATATTTCACTGTGAAATTCTAGTATGTTCCTTAATTTTCCCGTCCCTCAGACAGCATACTGAGTCTAAACTCTGAAACCTATTTCTAGTATTTCCTTCTTTTAGACTCGTAAATGGTTGGCTTGATCTATTTTCTTTATGGATATGTGCTCTTTATTATCTTGGTTATTGATTGTTTACTGGTTATAAATCTTATGCTTTCCGAATCTGAACTTTAGATAAAGGTTTTTAAAACTTCTTGAGTTTGTGATTATTTATGAGTGCAAATAAAAAAAAGTAATTTGGTATCTGCTTTTCTTTTACAGCTAGCTCCCTGATCCATTGTGGTCATAGGTACCTGTAACAGTGGATTGGTAAGTCGGGTACACTGGAAATAAAATAGGAAGGAACTAGGGTTACTGGTAGTAGAGTGTATGGTCGCCTGATCAATAAATATGGTAATTTGAAATTATATGGGCCCGATACGTGTATGGTAAAATTGTTGGTCGGGTGACCTGCGCGCTCTATCACTGAGGCCTACCTCGCAAGTCTTGGCGGCCTGGAAATCAGGCCATTTTGCTGCCACACCTCGCTTGAGGCTCCGTTTTTCGGGCCGTAGCTCCCTGAGCTGGACTTTTCCTCCGATCCACCAGTACTGGGTCCGGAATGTCACCCACAGCTCTGTTTTTACCCGGATAAGGCCCGGTCGGGCTCGAAGCTCTAGTGAGAGCCTTCCGCCATCGTGGCTGTTCGTCCACGCCCCCCCAACAATGTGCCTATGCCAAATCGACAACCACAACATGAGTGGAGCCAAGTGAATTGAGTCAGTAATGTGGGGAAGGACCAATTCTACATGGGAAATATAATTTGGATACGATTGTGTAAGGGGGTTAGAGACTTTAAGAATTTATTTTCAATTATCTGGAGTGGTTCGATGGGGGCCATGCCCCATACGCCTGCCCTATATGCTGCAGCTGATACTGCCTTGGCATGACAGATCTTTTTTTATAGGGCCAAGAGGTCTAGCACACAACCTTCTAGTAAATGTTTTTAGTGCCGCTAAGCTCCTATCCATAACCGTGGCCCTTCCTTCCACCAACTGTGTTCAAAGATTGGTTCTTATTAAAAAGGACTCCTAAATATGAAAAGGAATTAACCGCCTCAATTTTTATTGCATCCATTTTGAATTTTTCTTTTTTCCTTGCCTCTGCAATTAGTATAAATTACTTTGCTTGATTGATTTTTAGGTCCAGCGTACTCATAAAATCCGCATATGCTGTTATCAGACACTGGAGACCCACGCCTGTTCTAGAAAGCAGTACGGCATCATCGGCACATGAGAAGATAGGGAGCCAGTGGGAGTCAAATCCGGGAACATCCAGGGATGCACCCGCCAGCGCATACTCCACTATTTGTATAGATTGGGAATAGAAATGGTACGAGGACGCAGCCTTGTCGTACCCCTCTAAAGATCTTATAGGGGCGGGTGTGCTCCACATTCCTCCCATACCATACGGATGCAGAGGCATCAGAATACAATTGACGAATGAAGTCGATTATGGGCTGGTGGATTTGCACCTATGCCATAATGTTCTGGAGCTTTGGGTGGGAGATGCAGTCTCAATCAATCAATCAATGGGAGATGCAGTCAAACGCTGCAGTTAAATCCATAAAAGCTAGATAAAGTTTCCCCCTCTTAGACCCTCACATATTTATTCATGATATGAGAGAGGGTCAGGCACTGATCAATAGTGCCCTTCCTCTGTTGGAATCCATACTGGGTCTGCATTAAAAGATTCCTGTCTCGCGCCCAGGATTTGAGCACAGACAAGTAGAGACGACCTATCAGTTTTGCAGTTGTGTCAATAAGGGTGAGGGTATGTAGTTTTTGGGAAAGATCTTCTCTCCCTTTTTAAAAATTGGGACAATTTACCTAGGGATTGCTGCCCCCTTGGATCCTAAGGGAAGTATACTATTTACTGCTCTCCCTGGTCCAGCTATGTCCCTTCTAAACGAGTCATTGTCCCAGGGTTACGTACCTGACACCCTTAAGGGGGCTACTGTCATCCCCCTCCTGAAGAAGCTAGGGGCGGACCCTAAAATTCTAACCAACTACAGCCCGATCTCATTGTTACCTTACCTGGCCAAATTACTCGAAGCCCATGTGGCCAGAAGTCTATCTGCCTTTCTGGAGCGGTCCGATTATCTGGATGCACATCAAACAGGGTTCCGTCCAGCTCCTTCCAGAGAGTCAGTTATACTGACAGTATTGGACACCCTTTGGGAGAAGGCTGATAGGGGCTCTCCGCAAGCCCTGGTGCTGCGGCACCTTTATGCTGCATTTGACAGGGTCGACCACAATATCTTGGTCAACCGTGTAAGGAAGCAGGAATTCAAGGTTCAGCCCTTGAATGGATCCGCTCCTTTCTAGGAAACCGATTTCAGGCGGTCTGCCGAGGCCAGTTCACAACCCCCAAGATAAGAACTACGGGGCAGATTTATGATGACTGGCGCATCCCCAGGGATGCGCCAGTTATTTTGCGCCGCTGCTCCGCCACCCATGGTGCGCCGCATTTACAATGCGGCGCACCATGGGGCAAAAACGGCACAGATGCGTGACGCATCTGTGCCGTAAAGGTGGCGCATTGCTGGAGTTGCGTCGCAAGCGTGACGCAGCTCCAGCAAGGCTCGGGGGTGCCCCATCTTTACAATGCTGTGTCAAGACCTACGCCTGCTTCAAGCAGGCGCAGGGTTTTGACGCAGCATTGGCCTGAAAGTGACTGAGTGAAATCTTATAGATTTCACTCAGCCACTTTTGCGAGGCGCACCTGCCCCGGAACGCCCACCCTGCGCTGGAACGCCCACAAGTGGCGCAGGGCTTTACAACGTGACGCATCTGCCTAGATGCGTCATGTTGTAAATGGGTCATAGGGATGCGCCACGTTTACGCCGCAGTTGCGTGACGCAAACGTGGCGCATTCCCAACATAAATCTGCCCCTACATGTGGTGTTCCTCAGGGCTCCTCACTTCCCCTCACTTGTTTAACCTTTACCTTCTCCCTCTGAACCACGCCCTGAAAGAAAGGAAAGTTCACACCTTTAATTACGCGGATGATTTCCATCTTGTGTTTTCCATTCATAACTCTCCCTCATCAATCCATGAATTTTTGACTTCGATGCTGTTCACCCGCGAATGGATGAACAGCAACCATCTGAAGTTAAATCCAGATAAGATGGAAGTGATCCTAACAGGAGGTCCTTTCAACCCTTGGAGTCCCTGGTTTTGGCTTAAAGAGCTGGGACAGTCCCCTACCCCTTCTATAGCTGCCAAAACACTGGGGTTCATAATTAATAAGGACCTCACAATGAAAACCCAAATAGGATCTGTAATCTTACCGTGCTTTTTCCAGTTGAGAAAAATAAGGAAAATTAGTAGGTTCCTTACACAGGAAGTAAAAATACAGGCAGTCCTTGCTGTGGTGATATCCCATATAGATTACGCCAATTCTCTATACTTCGGTATTCCTGCTTATCTCACCCACCGTCTTCAACTGGTACAGAATCAGGCAGCTAGACTGATTCTTCAGGAAAACAGGTGTCAACATGTCACTCATCTTCTGAGGAAGCTGCACTAACTCACCATAACTCAGAGATGCGCCTTTAAGGTGGGATGCATTATCTTTAAATCCCTGAATGGTAAAAGCCCCAAATTCATTGACAATCTTATTGAAAGATACACCCCGACCCACAATATGAGATCTGCCCATATGCACTTCCTGACTATACTTTCCTTCAAATTGAAAAGTTTTGGCGGAACGAGGTTCGCAATACTAGGCCCCAGATACTGGAACTCCCTGCCTCTAGAAATCAGATCCTGCACAGACATCATGAGTTTTCGAAAACTTCTAAAGACATGGTTTTTTAGACAGGCATATGAATAACATCTTAGGGCCGGCACCGTTAGAGTAACGGCATGAAACCAATCTGGTGTACGTGCGCTGTAAGGCTAAAGTATAACATAACATAACATATGTCTGGCTTGCAGAGAGCATTTATAGCCCTAGCCTCCTCACTGACCACAGCCTCCCAACTAGCCCAACCTTGTGCCCCAACCCAAGCCCCTTCCCCATCCCAGTTCCTAACCCTGTCCCAAGCACACTCACTTCTTTGCACGCACAAACTACAACAGACACAAGCAGCACATGCACACATAATTACAAACACACCAAGAAACACAAGCACACACCCAAACAACATTCAGATACCAAACCTACAACCACCACCATACCCACAACCACCACACCTATCACCACACCCCAACCACCACACCATCCACCATCACCATACCTACACCACACCCACACCTACTACCACACCCACCACCACCATACCCACCACCACAACAACCCCCCAACAACACCCACCACCACCACACCCACAACCACCACACTCACCACCACACCCACACTCACAATCTCCACCACATCCACAAGACCACAACCACCACCTCAAGAGCACACTTATTCAAACACACACCTACATGCAAAACAATACCCCCAAACACAAACACCCACACTCACCTGACCAACATACGGATGTATGATGATACATCGCAAACCAAAACAACACGTGCCTTTACAACGCGGTTTTTAGTTCGCATGTACCGTCACAACGCATGTTTTTACAATGGATGGCATTAGTTCGCATTTCCTTTGAAATGCATCCTAAATGCCTTTACAACGGTCCCCATTTCCCTGCATGTATATACAACGCAAAATAACCCCCAAACACTAACACAGTATCCTAAATAACACACACTCCACAGCATTACCCTACAGTACAAACAATAGACTATCCTACATTACAACCCCCTCTACCTAAACCCTAAAACATTACCATACACTATGACCCCCTGATACTACCCTAGACCCCAAGCCCTAAACCCTAAAACACTACCATACACTATGACCCCTTTACACTATCCTAAACCCTAAGCTCTAAACCGTAAAACACTACCATACACTACGACACTACTACACTACCCTAAACCCTAAACCACTACCCACACTACTCCCACCCAAAGCACAATCATCCTTACCTCTCTTTCTATGTGGTTCCTCTCCAGCGTCGCCGTCTCTGCTCCTGGTCCAGCATTGATGTCTCTGCTCCGGCGCATTACATCACATGCGTTTTA
This sequence comes from Lissotriton helveticus, assembly GCF_964261635.1. NCBI lineage: Eukaryota > Metazoa > Chordata > Amphibia > Caudata > Salamandridae > Lissotriton > Lissotriton helveticus. The sequence goes on along the minus strand of NC_136068.1, from coordinate 395,584,227 downwards.
AAAGTGCATGCAATATAATGGTACGCGTCGCAATGTGTATGTGTGGTAATGTCGCTTGCGCTGTAACGCATGCGACGTAAAGCCATGCTTAGTGATGCCAGCATTGTAATGGGTGTTCAGCCCAACATACACCTGTCAATAAACACCCACCCAAATGTACAAACCATACACCAGACCAAGATGCAACTGCACAACATACACGTGCACATAGCACCATATACCTCTAATACCCAGTCCTCTCCCACCCTTCCTACCTTTTATCCTAGTTCATATTTTATTTCTGCCTGACCTTCACCCCTTCCAAATGTAAAAAACACCCCTCCAAAACCCAAAGCGAGCCCTCTCACCACTTCAGAATCCACTCCTACGACCTGCTCTGACCCCACCTCTCCCAAACCAACTCCTCCCAAGAAAGACCATTGAGATGCCCGTTCAGTATCCATTATATGCCCCTTCCTGATGAGATTCCTCTTGGCAGTTAGATAGGAGGCAAGTTTCCACCAAGGGTATTTGTTGAGAGAAGTATCTCATGTGGATAATAAAACCACTATTTTATTTCCAACAAGTTTTTCCTGACAATTTTCAATTGCTTGATTCCTAGAATTGTTTATGACTAAAATGTGAAGAACATATAGTTTTTCGCAAATACTTTATTGATTTTCACAAGGTATACAGATAGCATATATTCGGTTAGTCGAGGGTGTCCACATTTGCATGTGCGTATAAAGCATTTGGGTAAAGCGCCTTTGTGGACACCATGAGCCCAAACAAGCGTCCATTGGTAGAAGAGAAAGGGACAGACTAAGGAAGAGAAAAAAGAAAGAAAAAGGAGTAGAGAAGAGAGAGGGGTGGGCACAGATAAACAATACGTAATTTGGCACACATGAGCATTATTGGCAACTTTATATACTTTGACGTTCTAGTAAGCATAATCAAGAACATTTCACTTACATTCAATAATTCAGGTGTAATGGCAGTGAGGTCACCGATTATGTTTCTGTGGTGAGGGCTTTGTTCATGGGGGTTCATAAGAGTCTAGAAACACGTCCAAGGAGTTCCACCGCGACCTGGAAGACGGCTTCCAGGGGGAAGTTTGTAGTATAATGTTGTCTGCCCCTCTGAGATGGATGATCCAGTTTATCCAGCTTTTGTATGCATGTCCTTCCAATTGGCAAGAACCATTTTCACTGCCAAAGTTAGTAACAGGTCAAGTAGGTCTTTGTCAGAATCATTCCTCAAGTTTGTGTTTATGCATGGCGTGGGCAAGTTGAAGGAGTCTCTGACCATAGTACACTCAAAAACAACATTTATGTGGGCAAAGACTTTGTCCCAAAATGATTTAAGTACAGAACACTGAAAGATAATGTAGGCTAAATCCCCTGTCTCCCGATTACAGTTCCAGCATGTTGCATCCTTTCTAAGCCCTAGTGCAAATAACCGGGCTGGGGTCCAAAATGCCTTATGTAGTAGCCAGTATTTTGGTTTGGGAGAGAACCGGGGAGATCTTGTTACGTGAGACGGATCTCCATATTGCGGGCCAGTCCTGTTCTTTTGGTGGCTCTGGGTGCAGTTGCCTCAGAAGGCTATAACCTTACCATTAAGTCTAGAGAACTTTGGGCAGAGGAGTTTGTATATCTGCGAGACTTGGTGGCCCAGTTTGTTAATATTTTTCACAAATAAGGAGATTGACAGTTGGGCGGTAGATAGTTTGGCTTTTGTGAGGGCCGATCTAATATTTAAGAAGTTGTAGAACTCAATGTCAGCTAGGCCATACCTTGCCTGGAGGGCTGAGAATGTAATTGGGTAGGTGTTGTTTTCTAGTTTATGGGGGAAGAGTATTCCTTTCTTAATCCATGTGTCTAGGGTTAGGCTTTTGCCTTTGTACATTATCTTGCTATAGGCCCAGAGTTATTCCAGTTTAGACCCTTTAATAATATAGTATTGAAGGGTCCATAGTATTGAAGAACTTATTTTTAATTACCATTATTGCAAGAAATGCAACTTTGTGCATACAGTGGTTAAAATTGTATAAGATGGTCTTTCGGTATTTAGGTGCAAGGATTCATCATGATAATGGACACTTGCACCAACAAAAATATGTTTTTATTATTTTTTTACTGTCAATACAGGTGTATTTATTTCACCTTGATACACGATGAGAGTAAACACATATGCATTACACCTTAAAAATTAACGTGACAATTTAAATTTGATACAATGCAGGAATTGCACTTGACAAGAGGAAATGTTACATGGATTACTATGTTTACTGATTCAAGTTTGGGACTGACATCGATTTTGCAGGTATTTAAAATTGTATGTTACACCTTGTATAGTGCAATTTCTACATCATGTTACATTTCACTTATTCTAATGATGTGTAATGCATATGTTTTTAATTTGACAATTTATACAATGTATTTCAACACACTTGTACGATCACTTTTTGATTTTTTGATTGATGTCCTTTTTTGAGTGTCCATTTTTTAGAAGGCAGCTTGCGTCAAATTTACAAATATAATGAACTCATGGAGGTGTGTTTCATAAAATTTTTTAATCATCAACATTACACACATGGATTGCACATTGGTATGCTATTACATGTAAGAAAGATTTACAAATGCATGAGTTTAGTGCAAATGCTAGCAGACAAGTCAAAAGTTGACAGGTAACAGAGGAGCTTACCATCGATTCTGGCCACGACGGGGTTGAATTGCTTCATGGTCGAGCAGCAGAGGTAGGACTTGGAAGATCTGGTCCATGGCGGAAATGGAAGTGTGAAAGTGAGAAAAGGTGAGTTTTTTCCTTATATCCTTTCCAGTCCGCCAACTCAGGTGTGGAGGTTTGACCGCCATAGTCATGTCGGCGGGACGGCACATTGTGATTGGCCTGGTGGACAAACCGGCTGTCCGCCCTTTGACAGCTGCTTTTGCAAATGGTGCCATTGATGTGGGTGAACACACCTGGCGGAGCCGGCGGCACTCCGATGGTCTTTCATCCAGTGACATGCCAGCATCTAATTAGAGCGGGCGGACCAGCTAGTAGGCGGACGGGAAATCCGTTGGAAAATCGACAGCTGGGCCGTTACTGCCTAGATCTAAATCAGACCCTAAGAGCGAGAAACTGAAAACAAGAACAGCTGTATCATTATTGCTTCTCTGGCTAAGAGCAGAGCCAAGAGCCTGTTTTAATACTCTTCTACTGTCCAAAGTGTGTTTATTTAACCCTATCTTTCTACAAGGTAGAGCATGATTTTTAAAAGGGGCAGCTTTGAAACAGTAAGCAGTGTATATCTGTTTCTGTCTGAGAGGTGCAATGTGAAAATAAGACACTAATGCAAAGAAACATGGGGCTTAAATAAATGCACGTTACAAAATGCAACCCCATAAATATAGGTGCTCACCTGCGCTGACCCAGCACAGCTGATCATGATACGACCACCTCCTTTAGAATTACCAAGTTTTTTAAATCCAGGACCACAGGGTGCTCTGTCTGGTGTGGGAGCTTATTCAGTCTTGCCTCCTTCACCAGTGGCAGCTGGTAGAATTTGAAAGTGGTGGGTCATAAAAGTTAGGTAGGACTTTTATGTTGGGGCAAGCTTATTGGACAAGCTGGGTTTATTTATTTATTTATTGTCATTTTTAAAGCGCGGCGAATACCCGTAGGCGTCTCGGCGCTGGCTAAAGGGCATGGGTCAACATCCAGGAGAACCAACGGAACCTTCCTAACTATTGATCAAACAACCAAGTCTTAAGTTGTTTACAAAATATAAGCAGGGATGGACTGGTCCTGATGTAAGAAGGTAGGGAATTCCAGAGTTTTGGGGCGGCAACCAAAAAACGCCTGTCGCCCCAGGTGACTGTTCTAGTACGTGGTACTACTAAATGATTGTGATGGATGGAACGGAGAGAACGAGTTGGTATGTAACGGAGAAGGTTATGTTTGAGGAAGTGGGGGCCTTGATTGTTGAGTGCCTTGTAGACAATGCACAGCGATTTAAACTTAATTCGACTGCGTATTGGGAGCCAATGAAGTTTCCTGATGGTGTTGGAAACAGATGCAAACTTGGGAAGTCCCGAAAGCAGCCGGGCTGCTGCGTTTTGAATCGACTGCATCTTGTTTGTCACTCGAGTTTGGGCATGTAGGAAGAGGGCGTTACAATAATCCAAGGCGGACAACACCAATGAACTGACCAGGGTTTTCCCGGCTGAATCCGGTAAAAAAGGTAGAATTTTCCTGATCATCTTAAGTTTCATGTGAGCCGTGGCAGCCATCTTGTTAGCATGCGCCATGAAATTAAGACCCACATCAAAGGTAACGCCCACATTCCTAACTTTGAGAGCTGGACTAGGAGGTGTTCCAAACGATGTCGGCCACCAAACTGATGACCAGCCAGGAGAAAGAGTTCAAGAAGTTCAAGAAAGATTGACAAATGGTGCATTTTAAAGCAAATTTTAATAACGAATTTAGGTAGAAAGCAAGAAATTTAGAAAGCAATTGTGAACTTGAGGTCTTGAAATATTTGAACACATTAAAAACGACCTCATATGTTACTGCATTAATGTCTTCAGCAGTGACTGTAGTATGCAAATTGTACAGGGCAACAACTTCGGACCCTTTAAAGTGTGTGTTTGCTCAGTGTCTTGCAATGTGTGCAGCATCGACTTTGGAAGAAGGTGCTCTAACCAGGCTTCAGGAAGCACCCACAACTGCAGGCTGCAATCAGCCATATAGAAATATGTGCAGGCGGGCCTTTAAGTGGGATGAAAAAAGTGTGGGAATCTCTAAAAGGAAGCACCTGAAATACATTTCTGTGATTCCCATAGTGTGCCATCCAACCGGTATTCTGTATTCACCCTGAGCTGTTATTGCATTCACATATGTACCACAATAACTGACATACACCTAAAACCTGCCAGGGCTATTGCCTTTGTCAATGGTTGTTAGCTGTTTAAGATAAATGAGTGACAACAATGATTTCTCATAAATAATTAACATGGAACATTTTTTACTGTGAATTAAATAATATTGAGGCCTGTGCAAAGGAGTATTCCGTTATGTGCACTTTATGTAAGACATGCATGCCCTTTTTATCTCCATATCTCCTCCAGCTGCGCATCTTCAGCCTCATCTCTTTCCTCTTCAGCCCCCTCTTTCCACTCTCCCCAAATGCACAGCCTCACATCTCCCTCACTTCATCATTCCAAAACCTACATGTAAGCACTTTATTTTCGTTCACTTGTTGCCTTGTAAATATTTTGACAACTGCGTAACCCCTTCACACTCTTTACACATGAATTTAAGATGCAACTGGAATTTGTGACCATTGCTCTGTGTACTCTGTAGAGAGGCCAACCTACTGACTGAAGTTCATACTGCCTTCAGCCTCAGCGCCAGAGCTCTCAATCACAGCCCCTGGTAAACACCTGGCATGACTCAAAATATGCACAATAAAAGCATTTAATTTTTTTTACGTTTTTCAGGTATTTCCCAAATCAGGACACCATAGGCACATATGACTCCCTTTGCGCTTGACTCTGATATTTGGATCAGTTTTGCAAGGGAACTAAAGCCCTGCTCGCCTTTGAATCAACTTCGCCGGGGAAAAATTACAGCAGCTCCACTTCTAAAAGGGCCAGTGACCTACAGCCACAGCCTGGGGTGTTACAGTGAGGGAGAGCAGCATGCCCAGGGGTCTCAGCACAATCTACATAATACAAGTTTAGCATTATAACGCCTACCATTACCAAAGCCAAGGTGCCACATCTCACATACAGTGCTTGCATCCAGTCCTACCCTGGGACTAATATGAAAGGATGGGAACTATCTATACCTGTAAATGATGGACGTCTGGCCTCACTCAGGGATGTAGCTTGCAACACCAGAAACCGTGATGCTGACAGCGTCACTGACCTACAATGAATACCACCATAGATTCCTTTCTTTTCTTTTGGCACTTTAGTCACTTTTCCTGAATTGGAGCTGGTGTTATGTAATCACCATAGCATCCAGAGGTTTTTGCCACACCACTTGCTGTGCTCTTTTATGAGTGTTCAAATATAGAGCGGCTTTTATGCTTCAATTTAGCATCACCTGCTGGGAGAGGAGAAGGACATAGGCATTGAAATAGATCCTGAAAATCCAAAGTACCAAGGGATAGTGACATAGGGTTTTGGCTCTATTTGGGTTAGATCATGTGTTGTTGTGTAACATTTTAGGACCCTATTGTAATTTTCCCGATTCATGCCCTTATATAGGTATAAATCACCATATCCTTATATAGGCATAAGAATCATTACCATATTTAGACATAGCTCATGCAGGCCAAATACAGTCGGGCTACTTCCACTAGTTCTGAAAATCCACAACGATTTCTTGGAAAACTCGGGTTCAGCAGCTAGTGACTTCCCCTTGCTTGAATACTGACTTGTCCAAGAACTCATGGAGTTTTCAAAGAACTGAGACTCTTTAATGACGTTATTATGTCCACCTTTATGTCAATCTCAGCACCTTCAAGGTATAAATATGCCTTCACTTGCCATAGCAAACACACGGTGGTTTGGAGCAGTTCGACAATCTACTTGCCGGATGTGCCCTGCTGCTGCAAGTGCCAAAGGAAGCCGACCCTCCAGCAGATGCTCTGAGAGAGACGCTGTCTTTTCTCCTGCCGAGAAATCCAGCTCCAGTGTTTCCAAGCTACCCTTGCCTGATGTTGGGAAATCGAGTCCTGAGCCTGACCTTCTTCATTCCAAATCAAGGAGCTGATTAGACCCTAAGAGAAATCTTGGACAGATTCTTGGCAAAAGAATACTACATTTATGCTACACCTCACTTACTTCTTCCCTCGTACTAAGCTTAGGTTAGGTACATCGGGGTAGGCGTATTTTAGAAGCACCAGTTGAGTACTTTTAGCCTCTGTTTTTTATGTATGTATTTATCTATGGTTTAGAAACCCTACAATGCTCTTACAGTATTATTTTATTCTACTCTTTACTGTATGCATTATATTTTTCAACCAGACTTACGATTGTAGCAGTTCATTTCTTATGCTTGAGAAAGACGACTGTCCAATAAATCCTTTTATTGAAAACGCCAGTCTATCTATTTCTTTGCACCTCTGGTGAAACGAAGCATGCACGATTGACTGAGTGAAATATCTATCTATTGTTTCCACGACTCTGAAGATCAGTTTATTCTTGGGGAAACAATGTTGTCATGTTTATGCGGTTGTCAGAAACTATCCCTTCTTGTGAACTCAAGAAAGTTTCTAGTGACCTCTGAGCTAGCTGGCACTCACAATTAAGTTTAATACATTCGATAGAGACCTAGTCGACAAAAGCCCTATGTCACATCTATAGGATATATTATTCCAAGGCGCAGAGCCTATTGGGAATATAGGAACTACACTACATGGCCCAACGTTTGGTAAGGCCCTAATTTAACGCTAGATACTTGAGTAACTCAGTCGTTCTTTTCACAGAGACCCCTTTATCACGTAAAAACTCCAAAAGACGTCTGGAGTGGGTTAAAGGATAAAATATCCGCCATAACTAAGTAGGACGAAAAATCCTATGTATTAGTTTTTGGTTTTGTTCAATGTTGAAAGATACAGTGTTCCAAAATATTGTGCACCTTATCTTTATTTCCTTGAAACTTGCTCTGTAAGACTTTCAACAAAATGTCAAATAGCAACACCGAGAACGGTGGAGCTGCAGGAACTGCAGCCCGACTGGGTTTAGACACCACAGGGTTTAATGAAGATGACGTAGATGCTATAATCATCCCGGAAAATGTGCGGAAACCCATAGCTATAAAGCTTATAGAAAATGGCCTATCGCCAAGAGGTGGTAGAGTCATATTTGTCATAGAGGCACATGAATATCGGCAGACAGAGGTATTCTATTCATGGATTATCTTTCCACAAGCAAATCCGACAACACATGTGTTCCACTTCTACAAGATGGAGGAACCTCCAGCGGAATACGCTCCTTTCGAGGACATTGAGATTCCACTAACTTACCAAGAGCATCAGCTTTGGTTTAAAGGCGCCCTACAACATCAAAATCACATTACCAGGCTCGGTCCACTAGGTAGACCAGGAGCAACATGGCCGGTACTAGCTAGCTATACACCACATCCTGCCGTAGAACAAATGACAGGTCCAGAACTGTTAGCCTAACTAAGACAATTAATCAAAATACATAGACAAATGGTACAATATGTCATGTGGACTTTAACAGTCCAACCTGCTATAAGAATTCCACAGCACACCCCTCATCAGGGGAACACAAACAAAATTACACCACAGACTATACAATCAGTAATTGGTAAATTGCCTGCAAAAAGGGAACAAATTCCATTCTGGTTATCTCAAAAAATTACTCAAATAGAGGCAGTATTTCCGGATAGTACACCTCATGAGAAACACAGGATTTTAACAATCTGTTTACCAATGGGGTTCACACCACATGTGGAGGACTGTGACACTTGGGGAACAGTCTTTGCTTCAATCTACAGAAAAACATATGGTGTTCCGTCTATGGCGGTAATACCTGACGTCCTGAAACAGATTCAAAATGAATACGGACCAGAACCTGCCTTGAATCTTAGTATGAAATTACTAAAAGATTACAAACAGGTCTCGGCTATCTTATTAGCTAATATCAAAGGTGAAGCAGCATCTGTGGCAATCCGCCAAAAATTAAAAGAACTTGATATTACTGAGCAACCGTATGAACTGGCTAGAATAATTGAAAAATCCTATGAAGAACTAGGAAGAGATAATTTGGGTGGGAAACCAGTAAAATCTGAACTGACAGAAAATCCTGAAAAAGTTTTTATCAAAAACAATCTCACTACACCTAAAAAGAAGTGGGAAAATAGTAGACAGTCACTTCCTAAAGAGAAGCGTTCTTAATCCAGAGGTAGATCTCCTCAAAAGGAGCGCTCTGAAAAGAGGTATAACCTTAGAAATAGGGATAATTCAAGAAAACCTGATAGATATCAAGATATTGATACACGCTCCTCTCGTACCTTTCAGACTTCCTTGCAGAAATCTGAAAGAAGAGGACGATCAGAACACAAAGAAGAACGCGTGAAGTCCAAAGACGATCAACACGTTCCAAAAAATAAGAAAACTGAATTCACCAAAAAGAAGGTAGCAATTAATAAAATCAGACATGCAGAGGATCCTGAGGACAAAACTCAAGAACGGGGAGTGGGCCCAGACAATGCTGGACAGTGCAGCAGAGGTCACCATAGCTTGCAGGATCCTGAAGGATCCTCTGGAGACAGTGGATCTGAATGAATACATTCAAGTTGAAACTACAGATACTAGGGTTAGTGTACCACACAAATTATATGAAGTCACACTCCAAATAGAGGGGGACATAACTAGGAAAATAAAAGCACTCTTTTGGGAAAACCTATCAAAGGGTTATGACATTCTTCTGGCTGAAAAAGACTGGCCACGTGAATTTGTCAGGGAGTGCCCACATGGCGGAGAGATCATTATGCCAGCCTTCTCAAATCATATTCCTATTAATAAAAAATACACCTATGCCAGAAAATGGGCTGTGGCTCAGGCTCCAGCATTCAATAAAAATCATGAGGGAGGGGATGAGGACTCTCCTCACCATAAGATCCAGTTAAAAAATCAACCGACTGCTCAGAGGCAGTATCCAGTTAAGCAGAACCCACACCAAAAAAGTCGCCGGCACGTGCATCGGCTTGCTGAGAAATCTCAGCCATATACTGGGCTTTTTTGATGCTAAAATCCGCCAGCTTATTATACAAGCAACCATCCTCTCGCGTCTTGACTACGCCAATGTTCTCCTTTTAGGTGCTAACAAAGGAGAGATAGCACGGCTGCAACGTGTTCAAAACTCCGCGGCGAGAGCCCTGGTCGGCCTTCCACGTAGATGCTCAGCCAGAGCTACCATTCGCAAACTACATTGGCTACCTGTTGACGCTAGAATTAAATTCAAAACCCTAATCATGACTTTTAAAATCCTTAAATTGGACAGTCCTACACTGCTCCGACCCCTCCTCACCCCTTATGTCCCATCGCGCACTCTGCGATCGTCAAATCAACATCTTTTATGTGTTCCTCGCACAAAACTCTGCCGCATGGGCGGCCGCTCCTTTAGGGTTTTGGGAGCCAAGTTATGGAACAAACTACCCCTTAACATTCGCTCCTTAGAGAGCTTGTCTGCCTTCCAGAAAGCTACTAAAACTCACCTATTCCCTGCCCCGTAACTTCCCTCTCCTCTACGCCTCTGGTCAGGTCTGTGACTTCATTAGCGCCGGGACGCCTCATTGCTGGGGCAGCTGTTTTGCGCTTTACCAAATAAAGAATAGAATAGAATAGAATAGAAAGCTAAAAAACAGGTCAGGGAGATCATAGATCAACTTGAATACCAAGGGGTGATTGAAACATGCACCTCGTCCATGAACAATCCTTTGTTTCCTGTCTCCAAACCAGACTATACATATTGTCTAGTCTTGGATTACAGATATTTAAACTCCTGCCGCAAAACGTTTGCAGAACAAAATTCACACAGTGCAGCACTGATGAATAACAGCGTTCGCAAAAAATACAAAACAACGTTAGATATTTCAAACATTTTCTTCTGTCAAAACATTGCACCTGAAAACAGGTACTTGTCCGCTTTCTCAATAATGGGGACACAGCGACACTTTTGTCGTCTCCCCAAGGGATTCAAGAACAGTGCTGGATTATTTTCAGCCAGAGTAACAGAGTTACTACAAACGTATGATGATGATGCATTATCTTATGTCGATGACATCTATCTTACAGATGATGATTTGGACAGGCACTTGACCAGGGTGAGCACCATAATACTTGGATTAGCCGCTGTAGGGTATAAATTCAACTTTAAAAAATCAAGAATTGCCCACCTCAACGTCCTATTCTTAGGATACGAATTTCAAGTGAAGGAAAGAGCTTGGCAGCAAACTTTTTAGAAAAATGTGCGCTGCTCCAACCTCCAAAAACGCTGAAAAACTTACAGTCAGTTCAAGGATTCCTGAATTTTGGAAGAACTTACATTCTAAACTATGCAGAGAGGGTTAAACCTCTCTACGAATTAATCAAACCTGATTTCAAACAAACTACTTGGACACAAAAACACACAGAAATTTTGCATTCAGTGCAAACAGACATGTTAGCAACAAAACATTTGCAAACACGCAACAACGTATGCAACCTTGTAATCTGAATCATCCCAGGAAGATGCGGATTCACATACCTAACCTTTAATGAAGGTGAAAAGGTTTAATGAAGGTGAAAAGGTACCAATAGCTTACAAATCACACGTGTACACACAAGCTGAAATGAAATTCACTTCAACAGAAAAAATTCTGCCAGCGGTTCAGACTGCAGTGGCAAGAGAAAGAGCACTCGCGCAGGGAAAACGCATAAAAATCGTTACTCTTGTACCTGCCTTAGAGGCAGTGACAAAGGCAAGCATTCCGAATGCAAAAGCTATACATCCAAGATGGATACAACGGGTTAATTCTCTTGCTGCGACAGACGTTGAATACTTTTTTGATCCTTACTTGAAGAATTTCTCCAATACGAACAAGAATGTCCTCTGCCCACTGAAATTCTGCCTCTAGAACATTACGGCTGTATAATATATACAGATGGATCAGTACAGCCCGCAATTGGGGGAAAACAAGCTTATAGTGCAGCGTGCGCGCTTGTTAAAGGTCGCTGGCGCGATGGTAAATTCAGACCTATGGTCACAAAAACTCAATCACTAGGAGACTGTACAGCTCAGCGAGCTGAACTCCAAGCTTTCAAGATGGCGCTGGAAAATACCTATCGCGAATTCCCCACACTCATAGTGTGCGATTCGTATTACTGCGTCCAGTCTTACAATGAATATCTGCAGAACTGGGTTCAAAATGGTTTTAAAGACGCAAAAGGTGGCACAATCAAGCATAAAATGCTTTGGGAACAGAAAGAACTACAAAAGACTCACATGATCCATACACTGAGTCATCAGCTTGATGGCGTTCACATTGAAGGGAATTCATTGGCTGATGAAGCCGCAAAGGCAGCTGTGCAAATGGCTTCCATAGCTGCAATCACTCGTTCAAAAACAGAAATAGACAGCAAAATAATGCAAGCTGTCACTGCTTCAATAAAAAACAGTGGCAAAACATTACCAAAAGGCTTTCCACTCAAGTACTCATATATAACTGATGCGAATAATGTTCCGTTTGCTCGAATCCCTGGAGTGGGGGATAGAGTAATCCCAAACATGGGGCATAGATTAGGACTAATTTTAGCAGCACATGAAGGGCATGCCATTGCACACGCAGGTGTTTCTGCCATAGTTTCATTAATAAAACAGCGATACTGGTGGCTGCGCATGAGGAAACAGACCAGAAACTATGTTTTGGAATGTGAAATCTGCCAGAAAATGAAAGTTTCAACAGTGAAACGCGCGGCGCAGACGTCCCATCTAATTTCAGATAAACCATTAGCATGTGTTTACCTGGACCACTGAGGTCCCCTTCAGAGGGACGGTAACTATAAATACATCATGGTTGCAGTGGATTCTTGAACGAGATCCATTTGGATGTGGCCTCATTGCTCGGCTGACGCCCGAACTGTTATAAAAGATTTGCGAGTCTTTCTCGGCACATACGCAATCGGCAGGCTACATTCTGACCAGAGTCCTGCGTTTATCTCTAGGGCTTACAAGGAGGCCATGGCCAGCTTGGGCGTTGCATTGCAGTTTTCGAGTCCACTCCATCCTGAGGGAAATTCGGTTGTGGAGAGAAAAAAACGTGACATAAAGCAATCTATAACAGCTAGGGTATTAGGTTCGGGTGATGGGTGGGTCAAACATCTAATAAGTGTCCAACGTAGTCTTAATAACCTGCCAAGAAATTCTCTGGGTGGAATCACTCCATATGAACTGTTAGCCTAACTAAGACAATTAATCAAAATACATAGACAAATCGTACAATATGTCATGTGGACTTTAACAGTCCAACCTGCTATAAGAATTCCACAGCACACCCCTCATCAGGGGAACACAAACAAAATTACACCACAGACTATACAATCAGTAATTGGTAAATTGCCTGCAAAAAGGGAACAAATTCCATTCTGGTTATCTCAAAAAATTACTCAAATAGAGGCAGTATTTCCGGATAGTACACCTCATGAGAAACACAGGATTTTAACAATCTGTTTACCAATGGGGTTCACACCACATGTGGAGGACTGTGACACTTGGGGAACAGTCTTTGCTTCAATCTACAGAAAAACATATGGTGTTCCGTCTATGGCGGTAATACCTGACGTCCTGAAACAGATTCAAAATGAATACGGACCAGAACCTGCCTTGAATCTTAGTATGAAATTACTAAAAGATTACAAACAGGTCTCGGCTATCTTATTAGCTAATATCAAAGGTGAAGCAGCATCTGTGGCAATCCGCCAAAAATTAAAAGAACTTGATATTACTGAGCAACCGTATGAACTGGCTAGAATAATTGAAAAATCCTATGAAGAACTAGGAAGAGATAATTTGGGTGGGAAACCAGTAAAACCTGAACTGACAGAAAATCCTGAAAAAGTTTTTATCAAAAACAATCTCACTACACCTAAAAAGAAGTGGGAAAATAGTAGACAGTCACTTCCTAAAGAGAAGCGTTCTTAATCCAGAGGTAGATCTCCTCAAAAGGAGCGCTCTGAAAAGAGGTATAACCTTAGAAATAGGGATAATTCAAGAAAACCTGATTGATATCTGATAGATATCAAGATATTGATACACGCTCCTCTCGTACCTTTCAGACTTCCTTGCAGAAATCTGAAAGAAGAGGACGATCAGAACACAAAGAAGAACGCGTGAAGTCCAAAGACGATCAACACGTTCCAAAAAATAAGAAAACTCAATTCACCAAAAAGAAGGTAGCAATTAATAAAATCAGACATGCAGAGGATCCTGAGGACAAAACTCAAGAACGGGGAGTGGGCCCAGACAATGCTGGACAGTGCAGCAGAGGTCACCATAGCTTGCAGGATCCTGAAGGATCCTCTGGAGACAGTGGATCTGAATGAATACATTCAAGTTGAAACTACAGATACTAGGGTTAGTGTACCACACAAATTATATGAAGTCACACTCCGAATAGAGGGGGACATAACTAGGAAAATAAAAGCACTCTTTTGGGAAAACCTATCAAAGGGTTATGACATTCTTCTGGCTGAAAAAGACTGGCCACGTGAATTTGTCAGGGAGTGCCCACATGGCGGAGAGATCATTATGCCAGCCTTCTCAAATCATATTCCTATTAATAAAAAATACACCTATGCCAGAAAATGGGCTGTGGCTCAGGCTCCAGCATTCAATAAAAATCATGAGGGAGGGGATGAGGACTCTCCTCACCATAAGATCCAGTTAAAAAATCAACCGACTGCTCAGAGGCAGTATCCAGTTAAGCAGAACCCACACCAAAAAAGTCGCCGGCACGTGCATCGGCTTGCTGAGAAATCTCAGCCATATACTGGGCTTTTTTGATGCTAAAATCCGCCAGCTTATTATACAAGCAACCATCCTCTCGCGTCTTGACTACGCCAATGTTCTCCTTTTAGGTGCTAACAAAGGAGAGATAGCACGGCTGCAACGTGTTCAAAACTCCGCGGCGAGAGCCCTGGTCGGCCTTCCACGTAGATGCTCAGCCAGAGCTACCATTCGCAAACTACATTGGCTACCTGTTGACGCTAGAATTAAATTCAAAACCCTAATCATGACTTTTAAAATCCTTAAATTGGACAGTCCTACACTGCTCCGACCCCTCCTCACCCCTTATGTCCCATCGCGCACTCTGCGATCGTCAAATCAACATCTTTTATGTGTTCCTCGCACAAAACTCTGCCGCATGGGCGGCCGCTCCTTTAGGGTTTTGGGAGCCAAGTTATGGAACAAACTACCCCTTAACATTCGCTCCTTAGAGAGCTTGTCTGCCTTCCGGAAAGCTACTAAAACTCACCTATTCCCTGCCCCGTAACTTCCCTCTCCTCTACGCCTCTGGTCAGGTCTGTGACTTCATTAGCGCCGGGACGCCTCATTGCTGGGGCAGCTGTTTTGCGCTTTACCAAATAAAGAATAGAATAGAATAGAATAGAAAGCTAAAAAACAGGTCAGGGAGATCATAGATCAACTTGAATACCAAGGGGTGATTGAAACATGCACCTCGTCCATGAACAATCCTTTGTTTCCTGTCTCCAAACCAGACTATACATATTGTCTAGTCTTGGATTACAGATATTTAAACTCCTGCCGCAAAACGTTTGCAGAACAAAATTCACACAGTGCAGCACTGATGAATAACAGCGTTCGCAAAAAATACAAAACAACATTAGATATTTCAAACGGTTTCTTCTGTCAAAACATTGCACCTGAAAACAGGTACTTGTCCGCTTTCTCAATAATGGGGACACAGCGACACTTTTGTCGTCTCCCCAAGGGATTCAAGAACAGTGCTGGATTATTTTCAGCCAGAGTAACAGAGTTACTACAAACGTATGATGATGATGCATTATCTTATGTCGATGACATCTATCTTACAGATGATGATTTGGACAGGCACTTGACCAGGGTGAGCACCATAATACTTGGATTAGCCGCTGTAGGGTATAAATTCAACTTTAAAAAATCAAGAATTGCCCACCTCAACGTCCTATTCTTAGGATACGAATTTCAAGTGAAGGAAAGAGCTTGGCAGCAAACTTTTTAGAAAAATGTGCGCTGCTCCAACCTCCAAAAACGCTGAAAAACTTACAGTCAGTTCAAGGATTCCTGAATTTTGGAAGAACTTACATTCTAAACTATGCAGAGAGGGTTAAACCTCTCTACGAATTAATCAAACCTGATTTCAAACAAACTACTTGGACACAAAAACACACAGAAATTTTGCATTCAGTGCAAACAGACATGTTAGCAACAAAACATTTGCAAACACGCAACAACGTATGCAACCTTGTAATCTGAATCATCCCAGGAAGATGCGGATTCACATACCTAACCTTTAATGAAGGTGAAAAGGTTTAATGAAGGTGAAAAGGTACCAATAGCTTACAAATCACACGTGTACACACAAGCTGAAATGAAATTCACTTCAACAGAAAAAATTCTGCCAGCGGTTCAGACTGCAGTGGCAAGAGAAAGAGCACTCGCGCAGGGAAAACGCATAAAAATCGTTACTCTTGTACCTGCCTTAGAGGCAGTGACAAAGGCAAGCATTCCGAATGCAAAAGCTATACATCCAAGATGGATACAACGGGTTAATTCTCTTGCTGCGACAGACGTTGAATACTTTTTTGATCCTTACTTGAAGAATTTCTCCAATACGAACAAGAATGTCCTCTGCCCACTGAAATTCTGCCTCTAGAACATTACGGCTGTATAATATATACAGATGGATCAGTACAGCCCGCAATTGGGGGAAAACAAGCTTATAGTGCAGCGTGCGCGCTTGTTAAAGGTCGCTGGCGCGATGGTAAATTCAGACCTATGGTCACAAAAACTCAATCACTAGGAGACTGTACAGCTCAGCGAGCTGAACTCCAAGCTATCAAGATGGCGCTGGAAAATACCTATCGCGAATTCCCCACACTCATAGTGTGCGATTCGTATTACTGCGTCCAGTCTTACAATGAATATCTGCAGAACTGGGTTCAAAATGGTTTTAAAGACGCAAAAGGTGGCACAATCAAGCATAAAATGCTTTGGGAACAGAAAGAACTACAAAAGACTCACATGATCCATACACTGAGTCATCAGCTTGATGGCGTTCACATTGAAGGGAATTCATTGGCTGATGAAGCCGCAAAGGCAGCTGTGCAAATGGCTTCCATAGCTGCAATCACTCGTTCAAAAACAGAAATAGACAGCAAAATAATGCAAGCTGTCACTGCTTCAATAAAAAACAGTGGTAAAACATTACCAAAAGGCTTTCCACTCAAGTACTCATATATAACTGATGCGAATAATGTTCCGTTTGCTCGAATCCCTGGAGTGGGGGATAGAGTAATCCCAAACATGGGGCATAGATTAGGACTAATTTTAGCAGCACATGAAGGGCATGCCATTGCACACGCAGGTGTTTCTGCCATAGTTTCATTAATAAAACAGCGATACTGGTGGCTGCGCATGAGGAAACAGACCAGAAACTATGTTTTGGAATGTGAAATCTGCCAGAAAATGAAAGTTTCAACAGTGAAACGCGCGGCGCAGACGTCCCATCTAATTTCAGATAAACCATTAGCATGTGTTTACCTGGACCACTGAGGTCCCCTTCAGAGGGACGGTAACTATAAATACATCATGGTTGCAGTGGATTCTTGAACGAGATCCATTTGGATGTGGCCTCATTGCTCGGCTGACGCCCGAACTGTTATAAAAGATTTGCGAGTCTTTATCGGCACATACGCAATCGGCAGGCTACATTCTGACCAGAGTCCTGCGTTTATCTCTAGGGCTTACAAGGAGGCCATGGCCAGCTTGGGCGTTGCATTGCAGTTTTCGAGTCCACTCCATCCTGAGGGAAATTCGGTTGTGGAGAGAAAAAAACGTGACATAAAGCAATCTATAACAGCTAGGGTATTAGGTTCGGGTGATGGGTGGGTCAAACATCTAATAAGTGTCCAACGTAGTCTTAATAACCTGCCAAGAAATTCTCTGGGTGGAATCACTCCATATGAAATCCTTTTTGGTACTAGAATGTTGGTTGAAGACCTTGATCGTCATACTTCAGTGGTGGAACAAAAACCCTTTGATATCAAAGATCGTTTGGCTGTTTTATAGGACTTAAGTGAAACAAGATGAAGTCTAAGCAACACCAGCAAAAAGCCAACTACCACTGAAGAAAAACCACCTGTCCCAGCAAGACCTGTCTGGTTTCCAAAGATTGGGGATCTGGTCCAAGAAAAAATAGCGGACAAGAAGGAATTTTAGCCTTCTTACAGAAAACCAGTACCTGTACTAGCAGTCCACAGATCAAGAACAGTGTTACTGTTGCCCTTGCTGGAAGAAAGGAGAACCGGTCTGTATCAATTGACCTGGTAAAACCACATCATGTGGCCGATAATAATTAGTAGGCCCAGTGGACTCCCAAGATGTAGCAGTCGACCAAATCTTGCTACTATCCAAGAGGTTCAAACTGAAAAACTCATCACCTTTGAAGATTCTGCAGTAAGAAAAGAAGGACTATGCAATAAAGCCAAGGAACTTGTGCCTCTTGAAACCCAAATTACTGTTCGTGAAGAAACTCCCGTCTACAATAAAGTAGCATCTGACTATACAAACATGTCAAGGAAACAAGCAGCTCCAGCGATTTCAAATAATCCGGATGCAATACCAACAATTGACAGAACTGCCTCTGGCTATTTCATCAACTTCGATACCTTTTCTGAGGATCCCAGTGAACCTGAAACAGCATAGACAAACAACACTTTCAAGGAACAATGAACAGAACTTGGTCAAGAGCTTGCAAATACATATCTGGTTTCACCATGGGTTGAATTTTGGATTTGGTTAGGTGTATTTTATCTCCTGCTATGGCTCATTCTTGTTTTAAGTTTGGGAAAGCTGATAGATGGAAAACACATTAAAATGGACACAGCAAGTAAGAACATCAACTTGCTCCTGAAACCACACAAATCATTTCATCGTGAACAACAAGACTTGTCATCAGTAAACATCACAGCGCTTCCTCTACCTGGTGAAATAGCATGGGATAGAACTGATTATGACATTTATGGCCCTGTCGAGCTGCTGAAAATTCCACACCAATTTAAGGTTTCCTTGAGTGATTTTGTTTCACCTAGTACATTTTCCGATGATTGGGACTTTGAAACTGTTAATAACATGATGGCAGATTTAGAAATGTCAGCGAAATAGCGGGACGTTAGCTGGTACCTTGGGGTGGGAGCCATCTTGGGGGAGGAAGTGCCGGGTCTGGACGCCATCTTTGTATGCAGGCTAGTTGCTGCCTGATGCCCTCGCACGGTCGGGCGCTACTTAAGACAATCTCACTTGGGTCTCTCCCTGTTAGGTAAGCGCCGCGACTATTGACGGCTGCTTGATCATTTTAAACGCTGGTGAAGTAGCGCGAGTACTGCACTTTTTAACGCAATAAATTTTTTATTTGGCATTTAGGGCCTCTAATATTGTTTCTTGTGCCCTGCGCTTACTGGGCTTGTGTTAGGACATACCCGCATATAAAAATCCAATTGCACTGCTGTTTAGCGGGACGTTAGCTGGTACCTTGGGGTGGGAGCCATCTTGGGGGAGGAAGTGCCGGGTCTGGACGCCATCTTTGTATGCAGGCTAGTTGCTGCCTGACGCCCTCGCACGGTCGGGCGCTACTTAAACCTGCCATATGCAAGCGCGCAGCGCACGCGCGCAGCGGGCGCGCCATGGGCACGCCAGAGGCTCGCCACAGGCAAGCCCATCTGTGCCCATCCGTGACCAAACGGGACCCGGGGCCACGACCCCTGGCCCGCGTCTCACTTATAACAGAGGTGAGCTGTGGGAAGCCAATCTAGGAAACACACCTCTCAGTCAGGGGTGTGTTGCCATACTCCGCCAGGAAGGACTTTTGAAAGTACCTAGGTTATATCCTGGTCGTAATGACAGATACACGGCTCGTGGCTTGCACTACGGTCTTCTTAATACGCGTTCCCTACAGCGACATCATTTGGAGGTCTTTACTCTATTGGAAGACGGGGAATTGGATCTACTAGGAGTAACGGAAATGTGGTTAGAGGACTCCTCGATGCCTGATCTCGTAGCTTCTATGCCAGCACACTTCTCGGCGCTGTGTCATAACAGAGCGGATACTAGGAGAGGGGGTGTTGTGGCCCTTCTCTATAGCTCTCGCCTACGGGGCGAAAGACTTTTGGCCGAAAGTATGGGAGGTGCTGAGGTGTTGGGTGTTAAGTTGAAGCTGGGGACAGATTGTATGATCATTCTTCTAGTCTATCGCCCTCCGTGGGCATCGCCGGATTTCCCGGATTTGTTCCTGAGACTGGTCCAGGATATACGTTCAAGATATGATAAAGTGGTCATCATGGGTGATTTTAACTATCATTGGGAAAAAGTCCCGAAAGAAGGACAAGCTTTTCAGATTGATGAGGCATTGACATCATTGGATTTTGTCCAACAAGTGAGGGGCCCGACACATGTCAAGGGTCATACCCTTGACCTGGTCTGGATGACAGTTCCAGCGCAAGGTTCGGTGGTTGTCCAGCCGTGCGTATGGTCCGATCACCATTTGGTGAGGGGCGAGATCCTGTTGGATGAACAAAAAAGGAAGTCCAGGGAAGGGTGGAAGGCGGTTAGAAAGTGGAGAAACATCGATGGAGATAAAATGGTGGATCATCTCCGTTCTTATCCACTATCTAACAACCGGAAAGAGAATCCAGATATCCTTTGCAAGGAACTATTGGATAAACTTAGGAAAGCCACGGATTGTGTGGCACCAATCCGTAGGATGAACTTAGTGGACAGAGGTTCCGGGGCCCCATGGTATAATGAATCACTCAGGGAGAAGAAACGGGGGCTACGGAAACTGGAAAGAGCTTCGCAGAAGGATTATAACTCCAACTACCGGAGTCGGTATACACAGGCACTCACTAGCTATAAGCAGGCGATCATAGCTAGGAAAGCCGAGTTCTTCGAGGAGAGGATTGTAACTGCCACGAACCCCCAGAAAGAAATTTTCAGAGTCCTCACGGAACTCAGGAAAAACAAGGAGCAGACTACGGAGTTCACGCAGGAGGACTGCCAAAAATTTCAAGACTTCTTTACTAACAAGATTAAGGATCTTATCTCTGAAATTGTTGCGACCCCCAAGTTTGACTGCCCGCCGCAGACTATGCCTGCTAGGATGCCAGTGACTAACCCATTAACTGCCCTACCCTTGATTACGAAGGAGAGGCTGACACTGCTTATGGGGCGGGTCAAATCGGGCTCTCAGGCAGATCCGTGCCCACCAGAAGTGTTCAAACTGGCACTACCTGGTATAGAGGAAGACGTGTTGAGCCTTTTGAATTCATCCCTACAGACAGGACAAGTTCCGTCTTCCTTCAAGGAGGCTCGGCTGATTCCCCTGCTGAAAAAAACGGGGGCGGACGTGAAATGTCTGAAAAATTTCAGGCCAATCTCTCAGCTACCGTTCCTAGCGAAGGTGGTGGAGCAACATGTACTTACCATTCTGTCAGAGCACTTGGAAAGTAACGTCCTGCTTGAGCCGAATCAGGCTGGGTTCCGTGCGAATCACGGCACGGACCTCGTTATGTTGTCTATTTTGGACGAATTGAGGAACAGAGCAGATAAGAAAACTCCAGGTGCCCTGGTGCTGCTGGACCTCTCCGCGGCATTTGACACCGTTTGTCACATACAACTATTGTCGCAGTTGAGGGATCTCAGCATTCAGGGCACATCACATGTCTGGTTCTCCTCTTTCCTTCAAGGGAGGACACAGAGAGTGCAGCTTGGTGACCTGCTTTCCACCACAACATCGATCACCTGCGGAGTGCCGCAAGGGTCTGCTCTGTCACCCCTTTTATTTAATATCTACTTACAGCCTTTGATTCGGCTGCTTAATCGGATGGACTGCCAGGTGTACAATTACGCGGATGATACCCAGATCATCATCCAATTGGACGATGGTCTGGATGCTTTCGCAAGATTGCAAAACATCTTGAAGTACACAGCCAATTGGATGTCCATGAACTCTTTAAAGATCAACCCTGACAAGACCGAGGTGTTGCCAATCACCATCGCTGGCAACCCATGGAATGATCGATTCTGGCCAAGGGAACTAGGGTCACCCCCGGAACCGGCGGCCGTTGTTAAAAGCCTGGGCATCCAAGTGGATGGTAAGCTGTCCATGCAGAAACAAGTTATGGCTGTGGTGGGTACTTGTGTCGGCCTTCTTCGACAACTTAGGAAAGTTTCCTCGTTGTTGTCCTTTTCCACCCTGAGGCGTGCGGTCTCTGCTACAATCCTAGCTAGGCTAGACTACGGTAACTCGTTGTACATAGGGTTGCCACAAAAACTCTTGAATAAGATGCAGGTTGTCATGAATGACGCGGCAAGACTTATTTTTAAAAAGCCGAGGAACACGCATGCATCCCCCCTCATGCGAGAACTGCATTGGCTGCCAGTTAAGCAGAGGGTAATGTTTAAAGGGTTGTGAATTGTGCACAAAGCCCTCTATGGCAGGGCGCCAAGTTATTTGAAATCTCGCCTGACTCCCTATAGGCCAGGTAGGGCGCTACGATCTGCAGAAGCTACCCTCCTCACTCAACCACGCTGCAGAATGGCTACCGTAGGTGGTCGCGCCTTTTCCTTTACTCTCCCAGCTTTGTGGAACAAACTGCCAATGGAACTGCGGAAGGAAACCAATTTGTTGTCCTTCCGAAAGAAATTAAAAACAGTGCTCTTTCAGCAAGCGTGGGGTTGCCTGTAATTTATGACCAGCTGTTTTTCTGTACTTGTATCTGTGGATCCTGACAAAGCGCTTAGAGACCCCCGGGTTATAACGCGCTATATAAATCAAATAAATAAAATAAATAAAATAAATAAATTAAATAAAACATGAATACTTAGAAGATTCATCAAATTACGAAGAAATGTATTGTTTTAATCATTTTGGTCATCATTATTTGCACAAATCTGCAAACCCTAGAAATGTTTTAACTTATAATCAATGGGAAAATTGTCCAACGCCTCCAAAAGGTAGCTCTAAAACATTCTATAGAAAATTACCATATTTTACAGGTTTTAATGTTACAAACCCAGAAAGTTTTTACTTCAAAAACGTTAATAAGACAGGCATGAAAAGTATGTTGACAAATACTAAACAGATTTATTCTGTGGCCTTTTATACTCATTAGGCTTTAACTTTTGGAAAGAAAACATTGAGACAAAAACTGTTTGGGCACAAAAGACTGGCAGGTACAAGGTTTAGAAGCATTATTTAGAGATTCAGAGCCTGCATCATCCCAGAGCAAATAATGTTCTTTTGTTTTTGTTTTTTGTAAACAAATTTTTTATCGGCAATCATATCCAAGAGGAAAATCATTTAACATAATACCGCAGTATGCGTCAATTCCAATCACAGTCAATGGTACTCATGCCTTTTTATGGAGAAAAAAAACCCTGCCCCCTCCCCTTTTCGGTCCCCTCCACCCCTGTCAGTGCGCCTGCAACCAGCTTCGACAAATACAGTGTCAGTAGGTACCCTCCATCCATTAGTGTCCCCCATCATGCCAGTTAGTGTTAGGGGGACAGCTTTCCCAATGTCCACTCTGTCCGTGCGCCATCATTGTGTCTTCTTTGGTAGTCGTCTTCCCACCCGATTGCCAGCTCTATGCCAGATCCTCCTCCTCTTCTTCGCTTGAACTATCCTCCGTCGCTGAAGCGCTATCACCAATGCCTCCCATGCTCTGGCTACATCTAAGGCTTTGTCATTATCTAAGCGCCTGGCCTGTTGCAGTCGGAGTGTGCTCTCAGCCCCTGTCCAGCGCAGAAAAGTAGTTTTCCATCGCAGATAACTAGGGCCCGGCTCGATTTCCAGTGCATGGTGAGTTCCCTCTTAGACAAAATCAAGCCCAGGTCATAGAACCTGCTAGTGACTTTCGTTCGGGGGGTGTGAGGAAACCAGAGCAACAAGCAGGCACCCATGTCCACCACTATCTGCCGGTCCGTGACAGCATTCAGACAAGCCACCACCGCATTCCAGTAACCAGTCAGCCCCGTGCAAGACCAAAACATATGAGCGAAGTCAGCGCCATCCGTCCTGCATCTCGGACAGAGTGACGAGGAGCCCCCAAAGTATTGTGAAATCTTAACAGGTGTCAAATCCGCTCGATGAAGCGTGAAAAACTGGAATAATTGTAACCTGGTGTTTGCGTGCCCTTCCAGGCTCGCCGAACCAACTGAGACCACGTCGTCTCGGGGATGGGTCTCCCAATATCCAATTCCCATCTGACTCGCAGCCCATTCAGGGGCAACACGGCTCCTGCCGAGAGCTTCCGGTAAAGGCAAGTAACGGCCTTGAAAGTACCAGCCGCCATAACCACATATTGGCAACCCAGGGAAGTCGGCGGCTCGGTGAGCCCTCCACTCCAGTGTTTCTGAATACTGGCCACCAGGGCGGCATGCAGCAAGTAATCCCCCCTCGGGAGGCCATAGGTGTCTTGCAACTCCTGGAAAGTCAGCAGCGCCCCATCGCCATAGAGATCCCCAATCATATGCAGCCCCAGTTCCTCCCAGGTTGCCATCGCCGACCAATCACCACCATGCGGAAGGGCCGTGCACATCCCCAAAGAAATCTCCGGGGCATATGGGCGAACGGTACCTGAGCGCTTGTGACTTCGAAGCCAACAAAGACGGAGAGTGCGCTCCTCAAGAGTGAGTTGAGCTAAATCAATCTTCTGGCCCAATATTATGAAGGAGAGGACGTGTCTAGGAAACAGTCTGCCCTTCGGCCCCTCTGGCCCACGAAACTCTCACGCTACTGCCTGAGTAAGCCATTGTAGCTGCGCCGCCAGGTAGTACCATTCGAAATCCAGGACTGCCAACCCCCCATAAGCCCTGGGGCGCATCAAAGTGGTCAGAGCAACACGACGCCTGCCCGATCCCCAGATGAACCCAGTGGTTAAGGATCGGAGTTTGCGAAAGATCGACACCGGTATCCATACTGGTAGGGTGCGGAACAAGTACAATAAACGAGGAAGAGCAACCATTTTCAGCAATGCCACCCGTCCCGCTACCGATAGAGGCAGTGCAATTTTCACCCCGAGTGGGCTGGGTATGCTCAGACGTGAGTCCCAGGCTCTCCACACCACTGGAGTCAAGCTATCCAGGCTGATGAAGGCTGATAGCCAGAAACCGGTCCTTGGATGCTTGATTCCGGTCTGGGAAAGACATGGCTTGGTAGTTCGGACTGGACTGTTCCCATGAGGCACAGGGTCAGAGCTGATTTGCATATAGCCAGTGTCTAACCCAGGGTGGTGTGGAGTGCAAAAAAAACGATGGATTTAGGCCCAGATCCTTGTACTGGGGTGAATGTATGACATTGTTCTACATTCTGTCCATCAACTGTTTTTTTTGCAATTTTCACCCCGAGTGGGCTGGGTATGCTCAGACGTGAGTCCCAGGCTCTCCACACCACTGGAGTCAAGCTATCCAGGCTGATGAAGGCTGATAGCCAGAAACCGGTCCTTGGATGGTTGATTCCGGTCTGGGAAAGACATGGCTTGGTAGTTCGGACTGGACTGTTCCCATGAGGCACAGGGTCAGAGCTGATTTGCATATAGCCAGTGTCTAACCCAGGGTGGTGTGGAGTGCAAAAAAACGATGGATTTAGGCCCAGATCCTTGTACTGGGGTGAATGTATGACATTGTTCTACATTCTGTCCATCAACTGTTTTTTTTGCAATTTTCACCCCGAGTGGGCTGGGTATGCTCAGACGTGAGTCCCAGGCTCTCCACACCACTGGAGTCAAGCTATCCAGGCTGATGAAGGCTGATAGCCAGAAACCGGTCCTTGGATGCTTGATTCCGGTCTGGGAAAGACATGGCTTGGTATTTCGGACTGGACTGTTCCCATGAGGCACAGGGTCAGAGCTGATTTGCATATAGCCAGTGTCTAACCCAGGGTGGTGTGGAGTGCAAAAAAAACAATGGATTTAGGCCCAGATCCTTGTACTGGGGTGAATGTATGACATTGTTCTACATTCTGTCCATCAACTGTTTTTTTTGCAATTTTCACCGATAGAGGCATGGCACGCCAGAATCCCATGGAACTCTGTAAGTTCCTGATCGCCCTATTTACGTTGCCCTCCAACAAGTCTAATTGAGAATGATAGACATAAGTGCCCAAATAGGGGAGGCAACGGTGTTCCCAGCGAAGGTTCCCCTCCATCTGGGGTTCATTCTCCCTCGGGGTCACTGGGAAAAGGCAGGACTTCCCCCAATTGACCCGCAGTCCCGCGAGGCTGCCAAAGTCAAGAAGGAGGCATTTGGCTCCATGAAGCGAGCCGCCAGTATTTGCCAAAAACATCAGCAAATCATCAGCGTATAAAGAGATGTAATGGGATTCGCCCCTCAGCGCCAGGCCCTCATAAGTCCGTCCCATCCGAGCATGAGCTGCCAGCGGCTCAATGGCCAGCGCGAACAACAGGGGGGATAGCGAACACCCCTGGCGCGTCCCACGACCAACCTGGTATGCAGCCGATATTGTGGCTCCCGTTTTTACTCTAGCCGTGGCTGCATTATAGAGCAAGGCAGTCCATTGCACAAACCGCTCCCCCAACCCAAACGCCTCCAAAACCCAGAACATGTATGGCCACTCCACACTGTCGAAGGGCTTTTCGATGTCAATCGAGAGCACAGTGGCCTCCGGGAGCTCTCCGAAATCTCCCCCCATGACCCGCAGCAGTTGGCCTACACAAGTGGCAGTGGTGCGTTGGGGAATGAAGCCCGCCTGATCTGGGTGTACCAAAGCTCGCACATGAGCAAGAAGTCGCGTCGCGAGGATCTTACTCAGGATTTTATAGTCAGTCGTGAGCATAGATAGCGGGCGATAGGCCGAGCGAGAGCTGGCGTCCCCTCCTTGCTTCAATAAGGGTATTATGATGGCCTCCCGGGCGGTGGCGGGTAGAACCCCAGTATCCCAGGCCTCCCTAAAAACAGCATACAACCGCGGGGTCAATACATCCACATAGGCCGCGTAAAACTCAATCGGCAGGCCATCCATGCCAGGGGTTTTGCGGCGGGCCATGTGTTTAATGGCCGTGCGTATCTCCCCCACGGAAATCTCCCCACCTAACCGGTCCACTTGGTCCGGATCAAGACGCGGCAGCTGTGCCGCAAGTAGGAAGTCATCAAGTTCTTCAGGCGCACTTGGCATCGTGCTCCTGTACAGGCGCTCATAATACTCGAAGAACTGGGTGTTGATCTCAGTCTGGGTATAGACCAAGCGCCCCTCCGCCGTGGATAAGGTCAAGATCGGGGTGCCACGAGCCGCGGGATTTGGCAACCAAGCCAGTAGGGATCCCACCTTGTCGCGCTCAGCGTGAGCCTGAACAAGAAATTCCTTATGGTCGAAGCAGCGGAGCCTTTCCATCTGTGTCGCGACCTCCTCACGAGCAGCCGAAACGGCCCCGTGAGCCTCGGGATCCCCATGGCTAGTCCGCTCCGCGAAACGCAATCGATCCTCGCTCTGTGCAAGATCCTGTAGGAGGGTCTTGCGGGCCCTCGCCGTGGCAGAGATACAAACCCCTCTAATCACCACCTTAAAGGCGTTCCACTCAAGGACCCTACTCGATGCCGTGCCCTCATTCGCAGTAAAATAGCCCTCCACGCTGTCTCGTACCAAGGCCTTAAAGGCCGAGTCTTCCAATGCCAGTGGTTTCAACCGCCACGTGGGAATAGCCTGGCGTTGCCGGGTCCACCGGACCACCACCAAGCAAGGATTGTGGTCAGAGACCGTTCTTGCCAAATACTCGCTGTGGCGGACCAAACACTGAACATCAGGTGAGCATAGAATGCCGTCAAGCCGGACATGCAGATCATGTGGGGGGGGGAATAAAAGGAATAATCCCTCTCGGTAGGGTGTTGCATTCGCCATGCGCCTACCAATCCCCACATACATTGCCAATCCCGTCTCCCCTTCGCTATCCTATGAACTGCAGACTGCGCTAGTGGTGGGTGCGATCTGTCCAACTCCACATCTATCACTGAGTTAAAATCCCCTCCAAGTAGGACCGTGCCCGCTAAAACTGTTGCCAGCTTCCCCGATAGTCATGCAAAGAAGGCAGGTTGCTCTACATTCGGGGCGTAAACACTACAAAGCGTCAAATCTGTCCCGTCAAGCCGGCCCTGCACAGCCACAAACCTCCCATCAGGATCCACCAATGTCCCCAAGGGCTGAAACGGAACCCCTGCTCTCACCCAGATTAAAACTCCCCGTGCAAAGGCTGAGTAGGTAGTGTAAAACAGTTGGCCCCGCCACCTGCGCTGCAAGGCCCACCCCTCTGATTGGTCAAGATGTGTTTCTTGCATGAAAGCCACTTGGATCCCTCTGCGAACAAGATAGGCATGCACTTTGTGTCGTTTCAGCATGGAATTCAGTCCCCGTACATTCCAAGTTACACACTTTAGTTCAGGTAGGGTCCCCGTTCAAAGTTACACATACAGTTTGAGTCATTGGTAAAACCCCAGGCGCACTGACATTCCCCCGGAGCCCCAACCCCAAAACAGCCCAACAATCCCTCTTCCCACCCACCCCCAGAACAGGCACTGAACTGTAGAAACCCATCCAAATTCAAAGTCCCAAGTGAAGAAAGTCTCTGGTAACTACCAGAGTCTCACAGCAAGTGTGAGATCGGGGGGGGTTCAGCACCGCAACAACGTGGACAGCGAGTCTCATTTGAGTTGGTAACCCGACCTCCCTCATAACTCCCCTGATGTCCCACACCCCCAGGCAGCCAACGTTAAGACCTACTAAGCACAGTCACCATCGGCCCATCAAATCTCGGTTACCACGGAGTGAACATTCCTCCCCCCGCCCCACAGTATAAAGCACACAGTTATTTACTATACCACAGTGAGAAAGGTACAGGGATCACTCATCAAGAAGGCCATCCGCAGTCCCTGGTGTGACATGAGGCAGAGTCGGACCACCACCTCTCGAACCCTCAGATGTCACATCGTCCGACCCCCTATGAGAGCCCGAGTCCGCTGCTGACGTTGTCGCCACTGCCCTGGAAATAGTAGAGACCGCTCTGAGGGCCTCTTTGCGTTCCAATTCAGTCTGCGATATGGAGGGCACTCGACTAGTCGCCGGTTGTCTCCTGCTCCTCCTGCTCCGTCTAGGTTTCGGTGCAATGTCCTGCTTCTCCCCGGTCCTCGGACGAGCGTCTGTCCCGGCCTTATAGGACTCCAACCAGTCCCATACTTCCTCAGGGGTACTGTAGAAGGAGGAGGCGCCCTCCATCATGATCCGTAGTCGGGCTGGAAACAAAAGGGAGTAACGGATACCTTCATCCCGGAGAGCTTTCTTGACTGCTAGGAACGAGGAGCGTTGTCGTAGGACCTCGAAGGAATAGTCGGGGTAGATGGAAACTCGGGCATTGTCCACCTGGTAAGGTCCCATTGTCCGCGCTCTCTGTAAAACAATGTCCCTGTCCCTGAAATATAGAAGGCGCGCAACAACCGGCCGAGGGGGCCGACCAGGTGCAGGGAGGCGGGCCGGGACGCGGTGAGCTCGCTCCAGCCTGTAAAATTGCGTCAGCCCTTCAGGAACAACCACCTCTCGTAGCCAGGTCTCAAGGTAGCTCACCATGTCAGTCCCTTCAACGTTTTTGGGCAGGCCCACCATGCGTATGTTGTTACGCCGGTTGCGTCCCTCCGCATCCTCAGCCCTCTTTTCCAGCACCTGTACCCTCCTCTGCAGATCTCCCAGGGTGGTCTCTGTCGCTTTGTGGGCAGGTTCCAGCACATCCAGCCGAGCCTCAGTCTACTTGACACGGTCTACCAACTTTCCGTGGTCTGCCCGCAGTAATCCCAGACTCGTGGATACCTGAGTGATGTCGTTATGTAGGGCCTCCCTCGTGTCGCCTATGGCTTTCAGTATCTGATCCAGCTGGCGCTGCTGGAGGCCCGCTGTGGAGCCACTGGCTAAATCAAGGTCCTGGGCGCCCGGCAAGTCCTCTGCGGGGTCAGGAGGCGGTTTCTGGCGCGGCTTTCCCATGGTGGCGGCCGTCTCCCAGCCCACAGTCCCCGTGTCCGCGAGGCGTCCCCCAACGTAGGCCCACTAGGGGTACTCACTGAAGTCGGCAGCTCGTAGTCTACGCCGTACAAACGATGGTCCTTCTGGTGGGGGGTCTAACGTCTGCAATGCCAGCGTCCTCCTGGCCGCAGGGCCTAGAAGCGGTCTCCTTGTCGTTGCTGTCCCCGGGCGAGGAGGCGGAACTTTGTCAACGCGTGTGGGCCCTTTGTTGTCAGTTCTAGGGTCACCAAGATGGTCTATCAGCCTCTCACATTCCCCAACAAGCCTCAGGGAGCACTATCGAGGCACCAGGGTGAGCTGCATTCGCCGCTTAAAATGCGCCAAATCATGAGCGCTGTGCTCCTCAGCCACTCCACTCCTGTGGGGAGGAACTCCACCAGTGAGCCCCGCCGACCGTGTTCCTGCACTCAGTATCCACCGGTACCCCGGGTCAGCCAGTACTTCAACGTCTGCGTTTAGTTGGGTTCAGCCCACCATCCTCGCTAGCCGATCACCCGCGCACTCTAGACCAGGTCAAATACACCGGACCTCATAGGCGTGCGGCTCCGCTCCGCGGTTGTATCCAGGGGGTCCCCTGCAGCCCAGCTGGTCACCACCTCCGCACTGTGCGCTTCGGTCCTACTGGTCGGGAGTCCCGAAATCACGGGGAGGCCGCAGGCCGCCCAACCAACTTCTCCAGCGCTATTGGGGGTGCAGCAGGGCTCCAGCTCGCCAGGATCAAGGCAGGACACCGTCCGGACCTCTGGGCACACCAAGGCTCCTCTCGCCGTCGGCTCCCACAGCCCGAGCTCGCCGTCGGAACCCCGACTCCTGCCAGAATTTGAGGCCGGCTTGCTCCGGCACGGCATTCAGCCCACTCGAGGCCGGTGATGAGCCCGGTCGTGCAGGCCGCAAGAAAATGGCCATTGCAAAAACAACAAGTGATGGACTGAATGTGGATCAATGTCACACACTCCCCCAGTCAAAAGATCTGGGCCCAAATCCATCGTTTTTTTGCACTCCACACCACCCTGGGTTAAACAATGGCGATATGCAAATCAGCTCTGACCCTGTTGCCCCATGGGAACAGTCCAGTCCGAACTACAAAAGCCATGTCCTTCCCAGAACGGAATCAAGCATCCGAGGACCGGACCGGTTTCGAGGTAATACCTCTCTTCAGCCCGGCTAGCTTGACTCCAAGTGGTGTGGAGTGCCTGGGACCCACGTCTGGGCATCCCCAGCGCACTTAGGGCGGCAATTGCAAAAACAACAAGTGATGGACTGAATGTGGATCAATGTCACACACTCCCCCAGTCAAAAGATCTGGGCCCAAATCCATCGTTTTTTTGCACTCCACACCACCCTGGGTTAAACAATGGCGATATGCAAATCAGCTCTGACCCTGTTGCCCCATGGGAACAGTCCAGTCCGAACTACAAAAGCCATGTCCTTCCCAGAACGGAATCAAGCATCCGAGGACCGGACCGGTTTCGAGGTAATACCTCTCTTCAGCCCGGCTAGCTTGACTCCAAGTGGTGTGGAGTGCCTGGGACCCACGTCTGGGCATCCCCAGCGCACTTAGGGCGGCAATTGCAAAAACGACAAGTGATGGACTGAATGTGGATCAATGTCACACACTCCCCCAGTCAAAAGATCTGGGCCCAAATCCATCGTTTTTTTGCACTCCACACCACCCTGGGTTAAACAATGGCGATATGCAAATCAGCTCTGACCCTGTTGCCCCATGGGAACAGTCCAGTCCGAACTACAAAAGCCATGTCCTTCCCAGAACGGAATCAAGCATCCGAGGACCGGACCGGTTTCGAGGTAATACCTCTCTTCAGCCCGGCTAGCTTGACTCCAAGTGGTGTGGAGTGCCTGGGACCCACGTCTGGGCATCCCCAGCGCACTTAGGGCGGCAATTGCAAAAACAACAAGTGATGGACTGAATGTGGATCAATGTCACACACTCCCCCAGTCAAAAGATCTGGGCCCAAATCCATCGTTTTTTTGCACTCCACACCACCCTGGGTTAAACAATGGCGATATGCAAATCAGCTCTGACCCTGTTGCCCCATGGGAACAGTCCAGTCCGAACTACAAAAGCCATGTCCTTCCCAGAACGGAATCAAGCATCCGAGGACCGGACCGGTTTCGAGGTAATACCTCTCTTCAGCCCGGCTAGCTTGACTCCAAGTGGTGTGGAGTGCCTGGGACTCACGTCTGGGCATCCCCAGCGCACTTAGGGCGGCAATTGCAAAAACAACAAGTGATGGACTGAATGTGGATCAATGTCACACACTCCCCCAGTCAAAAGATCTGGGCCCAAATCCATCGTTTTTTTGCACTCCACACCACCCTGGGTTAAACAATGGCGATATGCAAATCAGCTCTGACCCTGTTGCCCCATGGGAACAGTCCAGTCCGAACTACAAAAGCCATGTCCTTCCCAGAACAGAATCAAGCATCCGAGGACAGGACCGGTTTCGAGGTAATACCTCTCTTCAGCCTGGGGGAGTGTGTGACATTGATCCACATTCAGTCCATCACTTGTTGTTTTTTGCAATTGCCGCCCTAAGTGCGCTGGGGATGCCCAGACGTGGGTCCCAGGCACTCCACACCACTTGGAGTCAAGCTAGCCGGGCTGAAGAGAGGTGTTACCTCGAAACCGGTCCGGTCCTCGGATGCTTGATTCCGGTCTGGGAAAGATATGGCTGTTGTAGTTCGGACTGGACTGTTCCCATGGGGCAACAGGGTCAGAGATTATTTGCATAAAGCCATTATCTGACCCAGGGTGGTGTGGAGTGCAAAAAAACGATGGATTTGGGCCCAGATCTTTTGACTGGGGGAGTGTGTGACATTGATCCACATTCAGTCCATCACTTGTTGTTTTTTGCAAGAAAATGGCCGGCGCCAGCACTACAAGCCCTCCGGAGCTCCGGCGTATCTCTGCCCCGGGTCGCCTCTCACCCCACCGGACAGATCCTCAGTGTCCCCGCAGGGAAAGACAGTGATGGCCAACCCTCCGGGGACATCAGGGCAAGGATATTCAGGATAACAGTGGAGGTGGGCACGGAGCTTCGTGCTCACGCGTCCATTCCTGTTGGTGGTCAAGCCACGCCCCCAGAGCAAATAATGTTCTTATATGAAACTGTTCAACAGACATCTTGTCTTGGCCTGGCTAAGATAAATAATTTAAACAAACCGTCCATACCTAAGCCCACACCTGACAGTAATTTAACTTCAGAAGAGGAGGTAGACATAAATTATATCCTTCTACAAAACAGAACAAATCCTGACTGGAAAAAATGGTTAATCTGTTCCACAGACACGAATATCTGTCAAGATAGATTGCTGAACAAGACACAAGGGTTTACAGTAACACGGCCAGATCCTAGATATATCCAGAGACAACATCCAGGGATAATAACAACTTACAGTGTAGGAAAACTGTGCCTTGAATGGTCACAAAAATCTACACTTCCGGAGATAAAAAAACACTTAACTTTACTTAAAGATGGCATTGATTTACGAGAATTCTTACTTGGTCCTTGCAAACCACGTCATAAACGTTTCATATACGCCGGTATATACGCTGCTTACAATGAAGCATGGAAAGTCACGCAAATGGAAACAGCTGAAAGAATACGAGAAATTGATCGTATTAATTTAGAGAAAGCACTCTCTGTAGTTGACAATGGGTTAACAACTCTGTCGTCCAGAATTTATTCTTTGGACACCATTGTATCCTCTGCCATAGACATAATGGACCAGGACTTGCTAATGTTACAACATGGCCAGTCTCAATTGCGTTCTCTAATGCTGTTAGCCTGGACATTACAAAACCTTTGTTCTGGCTATGTGCCTTGGCGTCTAATCAACACTACGTCATTGTTTACTGTATTTAACCTTACAGATAAACAAATCTCTTTGGCACAGAGGAGAGCAGACTATACGGTGCTGAGCATAGAAAAACTGGAGAGATTATCATTGACCGTTTCTGAGAAACCATCAGTTGAATGGATAATACATGGCACCATCACGAAACCAGTGACGATTTTCCAGTTTCAATTTTGCTTAAAACATATACCAGCAGGCCTGTATGGAAGGTTGGGTAAAGAATACATAAAGTCGACTTGGGATTTACCATACACACACAAATGTTGGAGTGGGGAAAAAGAGGTAATTCTTAGTGGAAAAAACTGTAAAAACCACACTAAGCAGTGCACTTCTGTGTCAAGGCATTAATTTACATGGAGCCTGTGAGGGTTCATCAAACAACTCATCATGCCACCTGCAGGGTTCCCCGACAGCGGTGATAGATCCAATTTTTAGGCAGCTTTCCAATGGAAGCTACATAATGCTCAATGATCACAGCTGTTGTGGAATGATGCCAGGGACAGCATATCTGGTTAGTGTGTCAGCCAGGGTCACTATTTGTATGCAAGTATTGTTTCCGAAAACTAAGACAGACGGGGAGTCGCCACTATGGCCTTTACTGAACATCTCTTCGATACAAATTGATACTTTAAGCAGAATGAAAGCCATTCTTTTACAAAAAACTGTGCCACTGACCTCGTCCAGAGAGACGTATGATCTGCAAGTTGCAAGGTCCTCTGCAGAGATACATGCATTATTATCAACAAACTGCCCAATACATTTTGCAGAAATGTTAGGTTGTATCTTAAAGATGTCTGATACCAGCGGTATTGTACATGTATTTAAGACCATTTTTTCGGGACTGTTAGCACCCTTTGAAGCAGTCTTGGGCATTTTTCCTAATTTCGTGCACTCTGTGTTCGGCGGCCTGCCTCTCATCTTGGGACTCGTAGCAGGGATCCTATTTTTATTTCTCCTGCTCCCTTATGGCAAATCCGGCCACCAGCGATACCCAAATTACCATGGAGAATGCTCTCCTGGCCAAGCAGTATCGTGACAGAATAACATAGATCCTTGGCTTGGCTCGATGGAGAGATCTGAATACCACATGGTTCCTGTCATTTAGACCAATCTGGCAAGATTGCATCTTACCTGTTCTACGATGCCTGCTTTGTGGAGAGGAATGTGTGTTAGATGTCTGTCTAACACTTTCATCAGCAATGCCAACAGATGTTGGCGCTTTACTGAGTCCGGTGACGGCTCATGTACTGTGTTGCCCCCAACGGCTACCGATCCTGATGACGGCATTCATTGAGATCTCACCGGTAATTACAACTGAAGGTGAGATGCGCGGACCAACAGGCACACAGGTACCATCTGCTGCGAACATTTCTAATGCGACTGACACTGACTGCGATGTTTCACATCTGTGTACAATCGGCCTTCTTAATGAAGTGGTTCAACTTTTATCTACTGTGGTAGACGATTTCTTGGCCAGCCTTGACGAGTTAATGTTTTCTCCTGACACCGAGAATAACTTTTGAAGTTAGCACACAGCGTTCTTTGAACTCTGAAATTCGACCTTCACTTTTTTCAAAACAAAAGCTTCTAACTTTGGAACGGTATTTTTCTACGATTTGATTTGACTTTTTCCAAAACACAATGACCTTTGGCACAATCTGCTTGAAGTAGAACTATTCTTAGAGAACAAGAATTCTTTGAATACTCCCTAGGAACGATATTGACCTAATCCACAGACCAAAAATAGCTTGTACATTCTGCAATGAGATGGTCTCGATTTTTTTTCCTTCTGTAACTAAGAGCAATTTCATTAATGTAATTTTCGTGATTCATTCGGTTAGCATTGCTAATATCATATCATATGCTTACAATGAAATCATTGCTTTTAAACGCGTACTGTACAAATGCTCTTTTTATGTGTACAACCATTTTTTTATGCATTTTATGTATTTTTGGGTGGGATTGTAAACACATGCTCTAGATTATATGTTTTAGTAATTGAACTTAGATGACCATGATAACGTGGAGTGGGTGTTGTGTATTATTTTAGCACCCTATTGTAATTTTCCCGATTCATGCCCTTATATAGGTATAAATCGCCATATCCTTATATAGGCATAAAAATCATTACCATATTTAGACATAGCTCATGCAGTCCAAATACGGCAGGGCTACTTCCACTAGTTCCGAAAATCTACAACAATTTCTTGGAAAACTCGGCTTCAGCAGCTAGGGACTTCCCCTTGCTTGAATACTGACTAGTCCAAGAACTCATGGAGTTTTCAAAGAACTGAGAACCTTTGATGGCGTTATTATGTCCACCTTTACATCAATCTTGGCATCTTCAAGGTATAAATATGCTCACACTTGCCATAGCAAGCACACGGTGGTTTGGAGCAGTTCGACTATCTACTTGCCCAACGCGCCCTGCTACTGCAAGTGCCGAAGGAAGCCGACCCTCCAGCAGACGCTCTGTGAGAGACGCAGTCTTTTCTCCTGCCGAGAAATCCAGCACCAGTATCTCCAAGCTACCCTTGCGGGTTGTTGGAAAATCGAGTCCTGAGTCTTACGATTGTAGCAGTTCATTCCTTATGCTTGAGAAAGAAGACTGTTCAATAAATCCTTTTTTTTAAAACGCCCGTCTATCTATTTCTCTGCACCTCTGGTGAAACGAAGCATGCACGATTGCCTGAGTGAAATATCTATCTATTGTTTCCATGACTCTGAAGATCAGTTTATTCTTGGGGAAACAAAGTTGTCATGTTTATGCGGTTGTCAGAAACTAAGTCCTTCTTGTGAACTCGAGAAAGTTTATAGTGACCTCTGAGCTAGCTGGCACTCACAATTAAGCTTAATATATTTGATAGAGACCTAGTCGACATAAGTCCTATGTCACATCTATAGGATATATTATTCCAATGTGCAGAGCCTATTGGGAATATAGGAACTGCACTACAGTGTATCTAGCATCGGAGTGAATCGAACGTAGAGATATGTCCATCAGATTGAGCATATGCCACAAATGGCAGATGCAGAACTCTGCAATAAGCTTAGTGCAAATTTGTTTCATTTTTATTGGTGCCAAAGGGGCCACATCCAAAGGTAATTCAAGCACTGTCTCTTGTTGGCAATTTATACACCAGAAGGCAGGTCTTACTTGAGGAGCACTCTATTGTGAGAAGAGAGTCCAGTATTCATTCAGTAGTGATAGTCATTTCAAGCCGAGATAGAATGCCAGGGTTTCATGGCATATTCTTTCTGTTGGGTAGCCAAACTGCATCATGTCAGATGAACTGGTTGTGTTCTTCCCTGGAAGAAACATCACAATGTGAAGGAATCCGTCTTAAAACTAATCAATATGCCAGACAGTTTTGAAGAATGTGCTAGCCTGTGGTATTGGAGGAGTTGAAGATAGTGTGCACAAAATCTGGAAAATGGATAGGATACTGGGTCTGCATGAGTTTATGAATCTCTGAAGCAGAGCAGGCTGTTTGTAAGCTGAGAAATCTTCTGCCGCTGAGGTAAAAAGAACCTCTTTTGTGTCAGAACTGCAACTAGATTATTCAATTCATCAAAACACATTTTATCAGTATCTATTAGAGATCATGAGATGATTTCGAACACTCTTTGAGAAGGGGCAAAAGTTTATTCTACAACATTTCCATATTTCTGTTAATGTTAACAAAATTGACTGGTCTTTGGTTTTCATTAGTTAAT
Organism: Lissotriton helveticus; assembly: GCF_964261635.1. Taxonomy (NCBI): domain Eukaryota; kingdom Metazoa; phylum Chordata; class Amphibia; order Caudata; family Salamandridae; genus Lissotriton; species Lissotriton helveticus. Next base: position 395,546,775 of record NC_136068.1, on the reverse strand, counting down.
AATTAATAGGAGCCATAGGTCAGAAGTGTGAGCTGGATTGGGTGGATAAAACAGGTGCAAATGACAGTGTACAGCACAGAGCAGGCTACAAAGGTTACAAACTTCCTGGAAAGTGATATAATCGCGCGGGTGTGAGTGACCTAGAGGGTTTGAGCATCCAGGTGCACTTATGAATCCAGGATTGAGTCAGGCAGGATCATTCAAACTCGCGCACATGGTTGCTACAAACATTCTGCATTTTTTCATACCAAACCCACGGATTGGATTTTTGGCACTTGTGGAAGTGGAAAATTGTAATGGGAAGACAGATTACTCAATGCAAGGGTTAAGTGTTAGGCAGAATTTCTGCTACAGAAAATCAGCTTCTTCCACTTGTTCAATGCTTAGAAGGTTATAGATGGTTTCTTTTTAAACCCTTGTCATTTGAGTTAAAGCTAAATCATAAGGTTCAAAAATAGCGCCTTAATTAAGAAGCTTGTAAGGTACTTTCCCAGACAGTATTGTCTGTATTGCCCAATTTAGCTGTGGGTTTCCCTGCAACTGAGCCTGTCAATGTTGGAGAAGACTTAAGTTCTCTTTTAGAAAACCAAGGGCTGAGGACAATGTATTGTTTAGGGAATACGGTCTTTTGGAAAGCATTTGTATGCCATTGTCTATTACTGTAAGCTTCATCTGTAAGCTTTCTCTTTCAGCTTGTTCTAATTCTTTCTGAAGCTTCTTTCACTGAGTATTTCTGACATTCATTATAAATTGCATATCCTGCTGCAACAATAAAGTGTTTAAATTTAGTTGGATGTGGACCTAAGAGGAAATCGTTAAAATTCAGATTTTCACGAATTTTGGACAGGAGCTCATTTACTGTTGTTAAGCTGGAATATGTTAGCCGTCATTGGCACAGCTTACCCACACTGTATAAAGTAACAGTCACAAGTGTACATCTGTCATATGTCTTTTACAACGCACTTATAAACAGGACCCAAGTCTTCTCAGGATTCTTCCAATAGAAACTCTTTATTCCATTCTCTTCATCAAATGCTTCTAGCCAACACGTGTTCCGTCCAGCCTCATTGCCTAGACTTCCTCAGGGCAAGAAAGTGTACATAATTCAGCCATCAAAAATTATATACACTGAACCGTATTCCCTTACTCAAATTCAAAACTTTGACCTGTCCACAAGTCCATTATATATACCCTAATCACGACACATGATTGCCAATTTTTAGTGCTTCACACTTCACCCAAGGTCCGTGCATGTGATACAAATTCACATTTAATGACCACATTTTATCACAGAAACCTAGGTATGAGGCAGAGACAAGTGGAGTATGTCAACCAAGTGGGTTTAATACTACAAGGGCAGAACAAAAGAGAGGGGTCCTACACTGCCAAAGGGACAGTACACCAGGTAGACTGCAGGCTTCAAAATTTACTCCCTTTGGGTCATAATCATACCACATTCATCAATACTCAAATCATTGCCACTTGCCACACAATCATACACTGGCCAATTAATCCAAAAGTATAAATGTTTATATTCAATATTTCATAAAGCTGTTAAAATCAGGCACGAGCAGATAGCTCTTAATAAAAACACCAGATATCAATGCACTGTTACTCAATCTTCTCCTCCAAGTTATTACATATGCTTTCTATTAAAAACAATTCATAACATAATACCATGCATAAGGGACAGATCATCATAAACAAACATTTTATAAAAAATCATATTTATACAAAGACATAAAATAAAAAACATCAAATTTATTGTTCAATGTAAAAAGACCAAGAAGCGACGCGTTTCGGTGGGATTACAGGTCCAACCACCTTCTTCAGGCACAATTATAACAATTTAAAAAGGTCCCAGCCTTGAAATCTGTTGTAAAAAGAGAAGGAAGGGAAGGTGTATTTGTGCGCTTACATTTCATTTTATAATACAATCTTCATATCAATATTCACTTTTGACAATACGAATACATAATAATAAACAGATACATTTTATATTGTTGGCCATACATTCTATCCGTCACTAACATGCCCAGGGCCACAGATCACTGTTTCACAGAGACATACACAAACATATATGTATATATCTATGTGAAAACCGCTGGCACATCAAGTTCATTGCACAACACAGGTTTCATTATTTTTCATATTGCTACAAATTTCATTGCTTCTCACATTTCTATTCTATTATTCTATTCATATGGGGCCAACCACCTCCACATTCTTGTAGAAAACTAGGGTACACCATCTTTTCGTATCACCCTAGAAAGAAGCTGACTTTATCAATCTTGCATTTATTGCGTGGGTGGATAGCTCTTGCGCACTTCTCAATAATCGTCAATGGGGTTATCTCTCCCAATAATACAGCCCCTAACTTATATTATAAATGCACCCACCTTCTTAACAATTGGAGTTGTCGGTGCTTAGGGCAGTACTAGGAACCTCCTGAAATTATATGTCTCTAAGGGAAGAGAAACGCAATGTCATGGCTATTCTACTTGTCCAGTCCATAACACTCCCTAAATCGTATTAATGCGAAAACCTACCTAAAACAATCAGCAGGTGCTCCTGAAATGTAGTATCACCATCCAGTAAATATGTGCAGATATCCCTGGGCAGAAGCTGTTATCTGAAAACTGAGCTCTATAATAAAGCAACACAGGTTCTATCTTTAGACAAGATCTCCTTTGTCTTAACATACTAACTAAAATCCGCTTTGCGCTATGATTTACCTGATATAGTAAGTCAATGCTGCCAGAAAGTTGCAATCCTATTCTTGACATTTTTCGTTATTGTATAAAGTGGACCATGTGTGCTGATGACGGTTCCTCATATAGGATCCTATCAAATAGGGGAATTGCTTTGTGTCTTCTCGTAATATTAAAAACGCTGCCGGGGTCCTGAACAAAAATGGGAACAAAAATATTTTACGCTAAGATTGCCCTTGTTGTTGCAACACACAAAGTAGCGTATCTTGATGTACAACAATGTGCATAGTTCGAGAGACCCGTAATATGTTAAACAAAATACTGCTACCTATTTGCCAAACAACTACAAGTACATTAAAACCAAAATGTGTCCTAAAGATCACATAGGGTAGAGAAAAGCACACACCTAAGTTCACAAGTGCATTCTCCCAGTTATGTCATTCAGATTGGCAAATTATTAAGGATCCTACCTGCGTATCCATAACATCTCGACATCCTTATATCAATGTGCGCCCATTCTGTGCACATATTAAACATGTCCCATAATAATCCATAAGTGGCCAATCCATGATTCCCCACATCGGTATCTCCCCAACCACAAAGTCAGACTATCCATTCCAGGTGAAAGGACTCCAAACAGCAGATGTGTAAAATTTGTCACTGTGTTCAATAAAAATGTCTAGAATACACTGTATAGAATAAATCACCAAGTGCCCAGCGTTCCATCAAAATTGCTTACAAGGTCCTTCTACCAGAATTCCAAATTCCTTAGCGAATTCTCCTTGAGTCAGAGTTCATTGTCAAATTCTGAAGAAAAAAAACTACACAAGTTCCCTGTATTATCATTACTCCAATTAGTATTGCAAATTCCCCATTTGAAAGTGACTCACAAGATTGAATGCCAGGCAGGTTCTAATATCAAGTACAGTCACGTTTATTCATAAATCTGTCATACGTGGGGTGGGGTCTGGTTGATGAACCGAAGGACCAGGAGTTTTGGAAAGACATTGATGCATGCCTATTTCGATATCAACAGGCCACAGGGATAACTTTCAGGATACAATTCAGTTGAGTTATACGTACCATTTTGAATCATATTATTTAATTCAGCATTAGTGATGTTTCTTTTCTGTACCAATTTGGAAATTGTGTTGAACTGAATTTTGGAATTGACTGAAGTCTCTCATGGACCCAAATCAAGTAATCTGCTGGATTGTCGTATTCAGGAAAATTATTTTTCTGTGTATTATGCAAGTTCCAAACAGGGCTTACAGGCCTTGCATTGGCCAAAATTGTGTTCCCCAAATACTTTTTCCATGAATATTGTCATTTCAATAATCATAGCTTCACATAGTAAGATATTTAATCAATTCATGTGAGTAAATATGTCTGTTACTGGTAATTTGGGTTTGTTTGGAGTTGCTCAAGCCTTTTGTGAATAATAAAAAGTAGAAGGATTTCTCCTGTCAGCACTGTTAAACTAAGGAAATGTATTTATGAATTTCGGGTGACTACTTAAAGGTGATACCTGGCAGTGTTACCACTGTGTGTAGTTGTACATGTCTTGGGGATAACTAACTTTGTGTATGCAATAATGGCCACAACGATTTTAACAGTACATTTCTGTCTAATGAACAGCATTTAAATAAGGATCCTCGTTATCAAGGTTTGTGTAGACCTGAAGGTCCAACATCATACATTTAACCATTTTAATGCCCCATTCCTCTGAAAAGGAACCAGGTATTATTACATCTTCTATTACAATAGTTAAAACATAGGGGATTTGCAACAGTCCTGCAGTCCCAGTATTTGATAAGGAACCTTTTCCAAACCACGCCGTCTGGCACAGGATATGCAGTAATGTTTACAGCGTGATGATCTTGTCATGTTCTGGGAGAAGAAGAATGTGAGACCAACCCTTTATTGGAGACGTATCTGGGCTACTCTTGAGTTCTACTCCTATCATGAAGCGTTAAAGGAAGCCTTAGACATTTCTGGGTCAAAGCATACCCTGGATTAAGTATGTAAGTGAGACATTGGGTAGAAGGGGTGTGGGAACCTGTGGGATGTTTCACAGGTAGCTGCCTCAACCAATAAATTTATTATAAAGAGAAATTTATGGGCAGTGTAAATTGACTCAATTGTAGCCAAATCCTTCATTCGGCCCCCTGACTGATTCTTTTCTTTTGATGAAGGACAAATGTAACTTCTTGATGAGATTGAATCTCCAACAGCCAGAAAGTTATATCTCCAATTGTGTTACAGTACACTACCACTTGCCTCCTTCACAGCCAAATGGGCCAAGATTCATGAGCCAACCAGGTTGGCATGCCCATACTGTGGGTATAATAAGGAAACAGAAGAGCCAGTTTTTGTTCTTCTGTCCAGCCTACTTGAATGGAAAATGGTTAGTCCCTGTTTGTCAGAACCTAGGAGTCAGGAACTTTGCAGAGGCCTTTTTTATTTTGAAATCAGATGTGAGGCAAAGTCTGGTTTTTGCTGTATCACAATATTTGTTAATTGTGTGGAGGATTAGGCAATAGATGAGTTAGCAACCAATCTCCTGACACTCTTGAGGCTCTGTGACCTCCCTGATTTGTACAACACTGTAACTACTAGAAGAGGTCAGAGTGTACTGATTATATGGTTATGACTTATATTGTATAAAGGTTTTGGCACGATTGAAGGTGCCTCTGACGTCTTACAGGGGCAATGGCTGATTGATGCAATTATTACTCTCATTCACCTGTATTGTTACATGACTTGTAAAACCAATAAAGACATGTTTAAAAAAAACACGTTTTGGCCCGATTTAAGATTTGTTTTATTATTTTATGCATCTTACTGAAGGCACCTTCGCTCCCAATAATTTTATTCAACTGTGTATTTTAATTGTATTTTTTGGCACACTGCCAGAAAAATTATAAGGTATTTTTGTTCTGTCCATCTCAAGTAATATATACTGACCTAAGGCTAAAATAATTTGTTACCAGCCCAGACTTTGCAGATGGCACAATGGGCCCATTTCTAGGCCACGTACAGGACTTTTGAGGTTTGTCAGGGTTGCCACAGAAGGTCCATGCCTAGGCACCAAAGGTTATAGTACTTTTAAATTCATTTGATTTGTTCCGATTCTGTAATCAATCAGCATAGATTGCATCTTATTATTTTCTAATATTTGTTTCTGTACATTTATGGTTAAATGAACTGAAAGAAAGTTATTTACTTGTTTGCTTGCTTTAATTGGGCACAGTGTGTCGTCTTCAATTTGTATTTTTACATTATAAATTCTGTCTGGAGAATTTAAGTGTCGAGCTGGGGTCTCAGATTGTAAGTATTCATGTAGGGGGACTCACCACCAGAAACTCTTGGAGAGTCTGGTGAACTATCGTCACTTCTGCTGCTCTGTTCAGAACCACTGTTGCCCCAGTCCCATTCCACAGAAGTATCTGTAGTTCGTATGACATATCTTTTAGCTAGTCCTGCTACTTCCTTCTTTTTGAAGTGTATCTTGGAGTCAGAAAGGTTCTCTTCCTTTTTTACACGAACCTCAACTTCACATTCTGATTCACCTTTCTGCTTGCTATGTTCTTCTTTTCTGTGATACCCCGCCCTTTGAATTCTCTCTGTCCTTTTACTGTAAGAATCCTGAAAAGAATGGAGAGAACCGCTATCAAAATACTGATACTGATCTAACTTTTTTATCTTTTCATGGTCCCTCAAATTGCAACCACCCCTGCTAGACTCCTGATTTGAAGGTGATCCAGTCAGTTTTTTCTGTTGTATTTGTATTATATTTTGAATTTGTAAGGCGCATAGCTACCCCAAGGGCTTTCCCGGCACCGGCCCGACAGGAGAGCTGAGAGAACTGGCAAGAAGAACTAAGAGTTGAAGAGCCAAGTCTTCAGACTTTTACAGAATAAGCCGTAAACGGTTTCCTCACAAAGTGAGAACGGTAAAGAGTTCCACAAGGTAGGTCCTAAATAAGAAAAGGACCAGCCACGCATGCGGGAGAGTCTGAATTTAGGGACAGAGAACCTCATCTGTTGGGTGGATCAAAGAGGACGCAAGGGTTGGTAACACTGAGCTAGTTTTTGTAAATATTTGGGGGCCACTTTAGTTTTGATTTTAAACATGTAGCAGAGGGCCTTAAAATGTATACGGTTCTCCACCTTCAGCCAATGGAGGCTCCGGAGGAGGCTGGAGACTGATGAAGATTTAGGCACCTGACATAGTAGTCTAGCAGCCGCATTCGGTACCACTTGCAGTTGTTGGGTTGTAGCTTTATTGGAGCCCAGGTAAAGAACATTGCTGTAGTCTAGCCCAGAAGTAACTAGGGCATGGACTACTGTTTTTTGAGCCAAAAGGGGGATCAACCATAAGATTTTTTTTCAGCCATTTTAAAATGGTAAAGCAAATGGCAGATAACCTAGGGCCCGATTCACAGAACTAACTTAAGACAAAATCCTAAACTTACTACCATTTTCGTATTCACAGAAGGCACTTACTCATTTTGGTATTCACAGAAGACACTTACTCATTTCGGTATTCACAGAAGTTAGGAGTCCTAACTTTAGGACTCCTAAATGCCTTCTGTGAATACCGAAATTCCTAAAGTTAGGATTTTTATCAGTTTAGGAGTAATAAAGTTAGGACTCCTAACTTTAGGACTCCTAAATGCCTTCTGTGAATACCGAAAGTCTTAAAATTAGGATTTTCCTCAATTTAGTAGTAGTAAAGTTAGGTCTCCTAAATGCCTTCTGTGAATACCGAAAGTCTTAAAATTAGGATTTTTCTCGGTTTAGCAGTAGTAAAGTTGAGAAAAATCCTAATTTTAAGACTTTCGATATTCACTGAAGACATTTAGGAGTCCTAAAGTTAGGAGTCCTAACTTTACTACTACTAAATTGAGAAAAATCCTAACTTTAAGATTTTCGGTATTCACAGAAGGCATTTAGGAGTCCTAAAGTTAGGACTCCTAACTTCTGTGAATACCGAAATGAGTAAGTACCTTCTGTGAATACCAAAATGAGTAAGTGCCTTCTGTAAATACCAAAATGGTAGTAAGTTTAGGATTTAGTCTTAAGTTAGTTCTGTGAATCGGGCCCCCTAGTGACTTGCTATTTCATAGAGAGATGCTAGTTAATGATGAAACCCAGATTAAGAACGTGGTGTACTGGCAAAGGCAGCGTACCCAATTCGGGGGGGCCAAATGCTGAGGACCCCACAGATTTATTTATTTATTTATTTATGCAATTTTATATAGCGCGGACTTTACCCGAAGGTGTCAGTGCGCTTCACAATAGGAACAGAAATGATACAGGATGAAAACATTACACGAGAACAGATTACAAAAGCAAACGTTAAGTAACATACGGTACAGTGACAATTGTGAGCAAACAAAACTACATGAGGTAGTAAAAATTGTGAGCAACCAAAAATACATGATGTAGTAAAAAGCGCACAAGAGTAAAAAGTGACAAGTGTGCAGGTTACAAGAGAAAACAAAGTATAATTTAAGGTATAAAACTGCAATATATGCTAGACACTCAGGCACAAGAACAAACGTTACGTAGGCGAAGGAGGCACTTGTGCAAGTATCAAAGGTAAAAACATGAACGAGGTAGAAAACAGTGTGTTACAAGGGCAAAGTGGTGAGTGCATGTTGCAAGAGGGTACCAAACACAAGACATGGATAATACTGCAGTAAAAGGCAAACACTCCAACCACAAGAACACACTGGGAAGGCACTTCCATGGTCATGGAAAGAGGACATTTTCAGTAGTGGGAGGTCTTCCTTCAGATAACAGAGAGGACGTGAATTACTTTTGGAGGTGTCTCTGGGGGAGGAGAACTTTGAGGTCCCTTTTGAAGGCCTGGGCGGAGGCGGTGGTCCGGAGCTGAGGCGGAAAGGAGTTCAAGATTCTCACTGCGTTGCCTGAAAAGGATTGGGCCATCGTTCTTTCCTTCTTGAAAGTGGGAGGTTCAAGCAGTAGCTTCTCCACATTGCGTGACGGTCTAGAGCCTCCCAAGAGTTTCATTTTTTCGCCAGGTAGCGAGGAGAGGAGGAGTGCAAGGCTTTGTGGGTGATACAAGCGGTCTTGTACATATCTCTAGCCTCGAGGGGAAGCCAGCGGAGGGTAGATAACATCGGTGTGATGTGATCGCTTCTTTTGGCCCCATAAATGAAACGAGCTGCTGAATGGAAAACAGACTTAAGTGGGGACAATTGGGAATTGGGGAGGCCAGTAAGAAGAGAATTGCAGTAGTCTGGTCTGGAGAGGACCAGCGATTGCACCAGGGTTATAAGGTCCTGCTCCGGGAAGAAGCGACAGATTCCCCAAAGAAGGCGCAGTTGGTATCGAGCAGATTTTGCAATGGAATTGATGTGTGGAATTAGATTGAGTTTTTTGTCTAGTATGACACCAAGGGATTTTGCGCTGTCGACAATGATGGGATTATTGTTTAGTAGATTCATCTGATCCATCCATGATTGAACCGGGGGAGGAGAGAGTGAGGAGGAGAAGAGGAGGAATTCAGTTTTGGAGGGATTCAGAATCAGTTGATGAGTTGACATCCAGTTTTGAATGGAGTCGAGAGTGGAGCTTAGGATGGAGAGATCGTGCGTGGAGGCAACCTTGATGTAGAGTTGAGTGTCGTCTGCATAGAGACGATAGTGAATCCCGAATTTGCTTAGGAGATTTCCCAGTGGTTCTAAATAGAGATTGAACAATGTGGGTGCAAATATAGAGCCTTGGGGAACACCTTGACCTACAGCCACAGGAGATGAAAGACTGTTCGCTATTTTGATCATTTGGGATCTGTCAGAAAGGAAGGATGCAAACCATTTAAGCACTGTGCCCTCCATGCCCATTCTCTGTTGAAGAATATTGAGGAGGGTGTTGTGATTGACAGTGTCAAAGGCTGTGGAAAGGTCAAGGAGAATTAGAAGACATGATCCCCCTGAATCGAGTATCCTCAGCGCGTCATCAACCACTTGCAGTAGGGCTGTTTCAGTGTTGCAGTTTTGAATGAAGCCGGACTGACAATTGTCAAGAAGATCATTGGCCTTGATATGACGAGAGAGTTGTTTTGCTACACATCTTTCTGTGAACTTCGCAAGAAAGGGAAGGTTAGTGATGGGGCGGAAGTTGTTGAGGTCATTCGCATCAGCAGTTGGTTTTTTAAGCAGAGGGGTGACCTGCCCAGTTTTGAAGGAGGCCGGAAGGGAGCCTTGCCTGAGGGAGAGGTTGATCAGAGTGGTCCAATAGGAAAGGGACTGGGTATAGAAGTCAATGGCAATGGCACTGGGGATAGGGTCAAGAGAATGGTTGGAGGGCTTTGTTTCGCGTATGCACTTGAGAAGGGCATCTTCAGATATGGGGTCAAAGCTCGGCCAAATGGCTAAGGATTTGCACACCTCTGGCGGGGTAGGATGAGAGACCTGATCCACAAGTGATTTCACTTTTTCATCGAAGAAAATAGCGAAATCCGCTGCTCTCTTTGTAGAATCATCCACCTTGGAGGTTGGGGGAGAGCAGTCAGGAATCTTGATGAGATTGAAAAGTTTTTTGGGTCTATTTTTGGCGGAGTCAAGGAGGGTTTTGAAGTGCGCAGCTTTCCCAAGGAAGATGTGCTTGTGGTACTTGGATCTTGCTGAGCGAAGCATGGCCAAACTGTCGGTGGAGGGCACTTGCCTCCATTATTTCTCCAGGAATCTTAGCTGCTTCCTTTCCTCATAAAGGGATTTGTTGAACCAAGGTGCTGAGGGAGTGGGCCTTAACCTTTTGCTTTTGAGTGGAGTGACCATATTAATTTCAGCTGCAAGAACTGTGAGGCATTGGGAGGTGAGTTCGTCAACATCTATGTTCGGGTCTAGCCTTGGAAGTGATAACAAAGCTGATTCACAGAGGGGACCGACATCAATATTTTTGGCATCACGGAACCATGAGATGGCCCTCTTGGGTTGGCCAAGAGTTATAGAGTGTGAAAGTTGAAGAGAGAATGGGATGAGGAGGTGGTCAGACCAATCTACATGAATTGGGGTAGTGGTAGAAAGCATGGCTGCTTTAGAAATAACTAGGTCCAGGATTGCGCCCTTAGAGTGTGTTGATTCAGTGCAGTGTTGGATAAGATCGTTTGCAGAGAGGAAGGTGGCCAGTGAGTTTGCAGAGGAGTCTTGCGGTACGCCCCAGTGGAGATTGAAGTCACCTACGAAGGTCTGATTGTTACTTCGTGAGTATTGGTCGCTGATGAAGTCAGTGAGTTATTCCATACACGAAGGGCCACTACGAGGCGGGCAGTAAATGACATGGAATCTGAGGGGTGAGCGGTGTTGCAATTGAAGCTCAAGAGAAAGGCATTCAAAGGTGTGGGAGGAGCTGTTAGGAGAGGCCTTAAGTTGGAGGGCATTTCTAAAGATGACTGCAACACCTCCCCCTGTGTTGTCAGTTCTGTCATTCCTAAGTAAAGAATAGCCTGTGGGTAATAGGAGATCAAATATAGAGTGAGAGGTATCTTTGAACCAAGTCTCTGTGAGGAAGAGCAAGTCAATCTTGTGAAGGGTGATGGTATCGGAGATTTCAAGTTTGTGTTTTACTGCAGACCTGCAGTTGTGAAGCATGCAGCGCAGCTCTGTCAGGACTGTTTTGGTGACGGGGGCACTTGGGCTCTGAAGGGTGATCGGGATATTGTACTTATGCGGGGGTGCTCGGGAGGGTTTAGGTGGATGCTTTGTTCTGACAGAGGTGATGGTCGGAATAATATAGATAGTGGGGTTGCTAGGGTATGCCTGTTGAAGAAGGGTGGCGTTCAGGGGCTTGTGTGAGTTAACGAAGTTTTCAGACGACAGGTTGGGCTTGGCTGTATTGGGGTGAGGTGCATCTCGTGGGAAGTTGGGAAGGAGTAGAGGTGCATGTAGGGGTGGAGATCTTAGAGCATAAGAGTGAAATGGCAGCTGTAAGCTGGGAGATGGAGGTGATAAGAGAGCCTAGCGTATTTTCCAGTGAGAATGAGGCAGAGCACGGGAGGTTGGGTGGCTGGATTGAGACAAGGGGGGGTGGAATTGGTGGTGGAAGGCAGGGAGAGGTGGGGGGACCAGAGGTAAGTTGGGGTGTGGGGTTCATGAGTGGGGAAAGGTGGAGGTTGGGAGCGGACGTTAGTGAATCGGAGGTTAAGGGAGAGTTGTCTTTGTTGGTGTTGCAAGAGGGAGAGGAATTAAGGGCAAATTTAGGGGGAGAGGGGTGCGGAACACGGCGGTAGGGTGGAAGGCGAGGGGAGGCCTGTGTGGAGTCATGAGAATATAGGAGGTTTGGGAGGAAAAGAGGTGCGGTGGTTGTGGAGGTCCTGTCAGCTAGGAGAGGTGGCTGTGAGGGAACGGGCATCTGGCAGAGTGAGGGGGGTTGAGAGAAAGGGAAGTTGAGGAAAGGAAGTGGTTCTGCTGGGCCCGAGGGAGGGAAATGGAAAGGGTTACTAGGAGGGGAAAGGGAGTAGTGCAGCATTACTGGAGGAGTAGGAGGGAGGAGAGAGATGCAATGGGATTGTGGAGAGAACGGGGTGAATAACGAGGGGAGGAGGGGGTGGAGAGGAGGGATGGAAGGAGGGATAAGGGGAGCATAGGGAAAGTTCACTGGGGGATAGGGTTGGAGGAGAGGTGGACTAAAAAGGGGGGTGATGGGAAGGAATATGGGGAGGAGAAGAGATTGGAGAATCGGGATGGTGCAGATGGGACGAGGAGCGTATCGGCTAGTGGTAAGGCTGAAGTGATGTGGGAAGGGACATACTGTGAGGGGGGAGGATTAGAAGGGGAGGTTACAAGGGAGGGGGAGGGATCATGTTACCTTCCTAAAATCATAACTTCAGTCTTTCCCCCGTTCAGTTTGAGTAGATTGTTTGGCATCCAAGACGCAACTTTACTCAGACCTGACTGTAGGGCAGAGGGGTCGGAGCCCTTAGCCGAGAAAAGAGAAAAAATAATCTGAGTGTCATCAGCATAGTAAAAAAGGGAGAGACCAGCCTCTTCCACAACATCCGCCAACAGGCAGACATACACATTAAAAAGCAGAGGGCTCAGCACCGACCCTTGAGGAACCCCATAAGGGGACGGATAGCACTTGGAGTTAGCTGATGCAGAAAAAACCTGAAAGGTTCAGTCAGCTAAAAACGATGCGATCCACTGCAAGGCTAATCCAGCTAGTCCCACCGCCTGCAGGGCTCTCACCATTTTCTTTTCCTTAGTTTTAGGTGTAAATATTTCTCTACCTGCACTCTCAACCTCACCTTTTGTTTTGAGGTGCAGTTTAATGACTCATGATCCCAGAGTGTCACAGCCCACAGATGTACATATTTCAGGAATTATTTTTGATAATTCCCGTTCTCACTCTTGAACAGGAACAGCTGTGAGTCTCTGGCGTACGGCCAAAGCATCTTCTTTTCCATGAATGTTACGTAGAATGATTGAGGAAATTGTTTCAATTACATCTCTACGTTTAAAGCTGGTGCAGTCCATGCTAATTTTGCAGTTTTATACACCTGGAAGAACCCCTGAGGGTGTACTAGGTGTAGTAGTGTAAACACACATTCACAGGAGTTGTATTCCTTCAAGGACAGCACCTCCTAAGGACAAGAAACGGTGTCAGAATTCTATGCTTGTTTTGGGGGGCTGTATGAGAATAGACAACTTCCAACTGGTTGGTCTTGTGAGCAAGCTAGAAGGCATTATCATCAGGTTTCATGGGCACCTTGTCCATGATAGCATTTATAGTCTGTATGGCAACCTGCCCTTGTGGTGAAGGACCTACAGGAACTGCACTTTCTGTTAAATTCTGCAGTACATACAGTCTAAGTCAATCAATCAATCAATATAACTTTATTCAATTAAATGTTGTATCCATAAAAGAGCGATAACAAATTCATACAATTCATTACATTAAAAACCATAAACATATATAAATATGACACTGCTCTCAAAAGTACAAAATAAGCATAATTGTGCATCAGAGCAATGCAGTGTTCATGGAGCAATGTGCTCTTACAGCTGCTTTCAAAAAGGTACCCAGACAAATTGTTTTGACTTTATTATTCTGGTGAAGAAACAATTCACACGCATCGTTTAAATGTCTGACTCCTCCTTTCTTCAGAAAAGGAACTAGAAAATGTTTGGAGTACATAAGATAAAACTCACAAAAGACCATAAAATATAACATTAATTTCCTGAGTTGCCATTATAGGGACATGGAGAAGAGTCCAAATTGATGTTAAAACCCAATGGGAAACATAACAGATATTTCACTGTACCAGCCCTATATCGAAATAGAAGGCTTCGTTCCCACCGCCCCTTCACTCTGGTCAAATGCATTGTCATGTTATCTGTAATTTGTCATGTTCTCTACAATTTCCTTGTGCAATGTACTGGAAATTGCCTCACCACTTAATGCCTGCAGTAACTGTTCTTTGTTAATGTTTAAGTCAAGTGGATTGTCAAAAATCCATTCAATGTAGACTGAACATAATATGGATCTTACGCTAGCTAACCATGGAATCTCACTCCCCTTCTCACAACTAAGGCAATCTTAATGATGTCCCTGGTTAAAGATGCTTTCTCATTTTTCCAAATGGCAAGCCATAATAGCGGCGGTCGGGACTTTATGTAATCCTCAATATATAGGATACCTATTTCTATATGACAAATGTAAGTAGAGGATGAGATAGGTGTCATAAGGGCCGTTCTACAAAATCTGTTTTCTTCCAATTGAACTGGGTTAAAATTCTGAATTCCCCAGACGCCAGCACCATATGCATCCTGAGATAGAGGATAAATGATGTTTCCTTGGGCCACAGGCCAAAATAAAAGATTTGCTAAAATTTGTTTGTAAATCTAAATTGGCCATAAATCAACAAAGCCTGCACCAAGCGTCGTAGGGCTTTCGGCGTATGCGTCATTAAAACTGGATCATCTGCATACAAAAGTGTAGGTGAAGGGAAGCCATTGATTAAAGGAATGTACGCGGTCATATTCATTAAAAATGGGTGAAGTTTATTAATATATAGTATGAGTAAAAGTCATGCTAGTACGCACCCTTGCCTCACACCTCGCAAAACATTTTTAGGGGATGATACCTCACCCTCTATGGTGATTATAACCGTGGCCTTTATGTCTGTGTACAAATATGCAAGAAAGTGCACTAGTGCCTCATCCAGACCCTGCGCCAAAATAATCGCCCAAAGCTTAGACCAATTTACAAGCTTGTGATAGATCCTTGAAGGCTAAATATACTGGTGACTTGCATGCAATTGTATATTTACCTATTATCAGTGCCAAGTTTAAGTGTTGCTCGACTGTTCCAACATTCCTCCTAATCCCATATTGAAAGGGATATAAAACTGGCTGCGAGACAAGATGGTGGCCGCTGCAGTGGCCGAGTAAGGTGCCTGCTCTCTGCTCCTTGGCTGGAAAGAAGAGGAGAAACATTTCTGGTGCTTATACTGTCGCTCTAATGCCGGAACTCGCTCAGTGAGAAGCTCAGAGTGATAATTGATTCGAGCATCGATGGATATGCGGCTGCGTGGCTTTGTGGCTGTGCGGTACATTGTGGTACAGTGAAAGGCTTACTATCGGCTGCTATCTACTTGTGATTCATGACTGGCGGCTGTATCCTGTAAATGTCAGGGGAGCGTTTACCTCTCATCGCTCCATGATAGCCGCCCTTTTCTGTCCTGGTTCTCCTCGAGTATCCGTGTGGCGGTTACCTCCCCTTTCTCCCGGAGTGTCAGCATATCTGTGCGGGGGAACCAGCTCACAGTCGAGGATGCCGCCGAAACCTTTTGCGAAAGCCCCAATCACCAGAAGCTGTAAAACGAAGGTGGGCGCCGAGGAGGCAGTTGTGGTTGAAAAAACTCAGTCGAGTGGATTGCAGCCAGAGATGGAGTCGAATTCTAAAAAAGGAGGTGAGCGCAAGAAAAATGCAAACTCCACAACACTAACGCTTCCCGAAATTTTTGGCAAACAGGCGATGCGTACTAATCCACAAGAGCCCACTAAGGATGTGCTATCGTGCCAGCAACTTCAGGGTGATAATGACATTACTGTACCAACAGATTCCGCTGCTCCTGAAATTCATATATTAATTAGTGAAAAACGAGAAAAGCCTGAGTGGGTGCATTGTGGGCGTTGGAGTTGGTATTCAAAGCAATGATGATGCTACTACACCATCAGCTGTTACTGGGCTGGGAACGCATCCAGCAGTTAGTGACAAAGTCATAAGGAATCCGAGTGGGTGCATTATGGTAGTTGGAGTTCAACCGACTCCAGGCTTGAACCTTTCGGACCCTGTTGAGTCTAACGAGACTTTTGAGGAGAAAATAGTACCTCTGGCGACTGATATTGCATGCTCCAATTCGTTAGCCCTCCAAGAGGCGATTGATAACTTTTACTCTATGTCAGATCATTCTTCGGATGAGAGCATTGACAAGGCTTGGGCCGATAATTGAGATGATAGTAGCATAGATGAAGATTCCAGAGCAAGCGAAATTTCGCCAACGTCAGTGGCAACTAATAGGAGGCACAGAGCTAGAAAACCAAGCTCAAAGGGTAAAACACCAAAGGCAGGGGAGGCAAGGATGGAAGCTGAAACGCAAGTGGGAAACTCTAGTACCAGTCAGCTCCACGAGCCACATAATTCCTCAGAGGTTACATTAGACATGATTTATAACACAATGGTTGCTCATCGGGCAGAAACAAAAATGGAAATCTCCCGCACACAAGCTACATGCAGAAAGGTTCAAACGAGTTACTAAGATTTGCTCAGATATCTCCTCCAGAGTTACTGAGGCTGAAGCGAGAATATCTACATTAGAGGACGTTGTTGCTGTGCAAAAAACAGAACTTAATGCTATTAAAGCCCAACGGGATGATATAACTTTTAAACTTACTGAATTAGAAAATCAAGCACGAAGGAGTAATTTGCGTATCTTAGGGGTCCCGGAAGAAATGGGGGGGCCCGATATACGAAAATTTGTGTGTGATCTTTTTCAAGACGCTTTTCCAGAACTCACCTCTTGGGATTGGCCCACTGTGATTGAACGGGCACACCGCTTCCCTTTTGTAATTAGGAAGCTAAAACAATCGGAGATTGAACAGCCTAGAGCAATTCTAGTCCGCTTTAACAATTTTTTGGCTAGAGAGGCGGTCTTCGGCCTGGCTAGGCCTGACAAATTGAGGTCTGCAAAGGGCTGCAGCTTTTTCGTGCGGCCAGATTTTTGCCCTGCCACGGTTTCGAAACGTTGGCATTTGCGCCAATTGATTGCTGGTTTTCAAGAGAAAGGTGCGATTGTGTATCTTCAAAACACGGCAAAGCTAAAAGTAACTGTTAAAGGACAAACAAAATTTTTTGTTTCAGAAATATCGGCAAGGAGTATTTGATGTCATTATAGAATGGTTATATGTACCTAATAATTATGTGTCCAATAATTATGCTACTTCTATGCGCGGGATGAAAAAAACTCTTAAGCCATAGCAGTTCTTTGTTCCCCTTAGTCTGATTTCGCTGTTAATGATCACCAGCAATTTGAAAAAAAAATGTTTTTTTCTTATTAGTTAATATTTCTCTTTTTCCAACCTAAAAAGGAGCAGAGGGGCACCTAGGGTTCCCAGGGACTAATGGTCCCAATGCCTCATTTGATGGGATTGGTGGGTAGGGTGGGGGGGGTGGTTACAGGTCAGGGGGTGGTGGAGGGCTTGTGGTGGGTGGAGGGGTGTGGGGTGTAAGACAGCGATAGTTATTTTAGAATGCATAGTAGGGCAGATTAATGTATTAGTAGGTTTGTGCGGTATGAGTCAAAATAGGGAAGCTCTAATTCTGTTACTTATTAAAGTATTACAATGAATAGGAAAATTAAAATATGTACGCTGAACATTAATGGTCTTAATGATTTTAAGAAAAAAGGGATCTTACGTAATATAATTCAGTTACCACAAATAGATATTTTGTGTCTACAAGAGACACATATCTCTTGGGACAAGAGGAATTTGTTGAAGCACTTGGATTTGGAACTTCTAATCTGTTCAAGGCAGACTGGGATAAAAAGAGGAATTGCTATTCTTATGAAACAGGGATTAGGGAATTGCGTCAGAACTCTAGTGGATACGTGGGGTAGATGGGGACTAGCAACATTTAATATTGAGGGAAATAGGTTTACTGTTTGTTCTATGTATGGGCCAAACTTAGATGATAGTGAGGTATTGAATGCAGTTAACTCAGAGCTTGCCACCTGGTGACAACCTATAATTTTTGGTGGTGATCTAAACGTGCATATTGATGCTGATATCAATATTAGGACACCGTGGAGCTATAATGGACGTAAGACCAAGACCTATAAAGCCCTCAGAGAACTTGTATTGGGGAACAGTTTGATTGATGTGTGGAATATGTTGCGACCTCTCGAGCCTGGTTTTACTTTTTTTTCGGCTCCACACCAAAAATTTGTTCGTTTAGATTATTTTTTTATCTCTTCAGAACTTCTAGAGAAAGTAAATATTGACATAAAGCCACAATTAGTCTCAGACCATAACCCTGTTAGTTTAGAAATGCAATTACTCTCTCAACACAAAAGCTTTAGCCGACAGTGGTCATTTCAAAGGAATCTGTTGTTAGATGAGGACTACCTGCAACATATGTCTAAAATTTATTATTGAGTTTTTTGCATGTAATAATGAGACGGCTTCGGTCCAAATAGTCTGGGACGCCTTTAAGTCAATCATAAGGGGAGAAACTATCAGCTACTCCAATTTTCTACAGAAAAATAAACGAAATAAATTTAAACAAGAATTAGTTAAAGTGATGAAGGCAGAAATAAAACTCGCTTCTAATATTAAAATAGGTCATGGTATAGAAGACGCTCAATGTGCACTAATCATTGAGCGTGCTGCTGTGTATTCTTATCTAGCTGATCAGGTAGCACTTAAATATAATCAATATAAGACTGAATGCTACGAGTTAAATGAACAAACGGGCAGAATGCTAGCACAAAGACTCAGACAGAAATCCGCTTTGAATGATATATAAAGATTATAGATCAAAATGGAGTAATTCAGGAATCTAAAGGTGGGATATTAAAGGCGTTTCGTGATTTTTATTATTCATTATATAACAAGTCAAATGACGGTCCAGGCACGGCATGTGATGCGTCGGCATATTTAAATAGCCTGGATAAGCTTGCACTTTCGGAAAGTGAAAAGGCGATAATAGCTGCTCCCATCACTTGGGAAGAGATTGAGTTAGCTATCTTAGGTCTTGCTTCGGGTAAAGCGATGGGACCATATAACATACCACTGGAATTTTAGCGCACTTTTTGTAATGTTCTGAAACCAGAATTACTCAAGTTGTATCAAGAGGCCTTTCAGGGTCATCCACCTGACTCTTGGTCCTTGGCCACTATAATCGTGTTTAGGAAAAAAGGAAAAGATGGTACCGAATTAGGATCATACAGGCCAATTTCTCTTATAACAGCGGATAGCAAGATCTTTTCTAAGATGCTTGCCAATAGGCTAGATGATTTTATGCCCATTCTGGTTTCCAAGTTTCAACATGGCTTTATTAAAAAAAGAGATACAACTGACCATGTCAGACGAATCATTGCTCTGCTAGATTGGGCGCAGGCCACGGGATCCCCAGTCAGACTAACCCTGCTGGATGCAGAAAAAGCATTTGATAGGGTCGACTGGGGATTCCTGTGGTCTGTTTTGACATCGAAAGGATTTCCTATTGAATATATAAACGCAATAAGGGCGTTATATTCTAACCCTAAAGCTGTTATCCGGGTCGCTACTGAGATCTCTGAATCCCTAATGATAACAAGGGGGACATGGCAAGGGTGTCCTTGTTCCCCCTTGTTATTTGCGTTGTATATTAATCCTTATTTGAATAGATTAACAAAAGAAGTCGCCATTCCTCCTGTTAAAATTCATCAAGTAGAATATAAAGTCTTCGCATATGCCGATGACGTTACAATTGTCACTTCTAATATTCAATTGGCGCTACCCAAAATTATAGAACTAGCCCAAGAATTTGGTGAATCGTCAGGATATAAATTGAATATTTCTAAAACTCCCGTGATTCACTCTACAAGGGCAGACCGGATGGTATGATGATTTCGCCTGAAGCGTCGTATCTTGGTGTAACAATATCCGCCAAAGTGGAGGATATCGTGCGACTTAATACAGACCCCTTGTTAGACACTGTGAATTGGACCCTGGAGAGACTGAATAATTTACATTTATCGCTGTATGGTCGCACTAACGTACTGAAAATGATGATATTCCCTAAATTTCTTTACTTGTTTCGCACTATACCTCTATTGTTCCCTTCTGTTTTTTTTAGCAAACTAGACAGAATTGTCTCCAGATTTTTCTGGGGCTAACGGAGAGCTAGAAGATCTCTTAAATGGTATACTTTACCTAGGATTAGGGGAGGCTGGGGGGTGCCAAATGTTCGGCTATATTGTTGGGCCCTCTCTTTAAGATATATGGGAATTTTCATTTTTCAAGACTATGTTATGGATGATTCAGTTAGACCATCAATTTACGAAATGGTTCTGGGGACTGAAGCTCGACAATGCTTGTTGAGATTAATAGAACCCAGTTACTATAAAAAAACAAAATGTGAAATTAGGATTTCAGTGTTTCAAATCTGGAAACAGTTTAAAAAGAGATTTAACTGCTGCTTAGATCTAAATTACTGTACACCTCTTTTGCATAATCCGGTCTTACCTGAAATCTTTAGAGGCCCTATTATTCAGAGATGGCACTTTCGTGAGTTGTGTTTATTAGGATATTTATTTTTAACGGGGCAATTTGCTCCGTATTCCGATTTACAACAAAAATATAATTTAAC
The DNA here is from genome assembly GCF_964261635.1 of Lissotriton helveticus. Classification (NCBI taxonomy): domain Eukaryota; kingdom Metazoa; phylum Chordata; class Amphibia; order Caudata; family Salamandridae; genus Lissotriton; species Lissotriton helveticus. Next base: position 395,526,176 of record NC_136068.1, on the reverse strand, counting down.
AAAAACAGATTTTTTTAAATATCTACAAATACGGAGTTTTTGGGAGTCAAAAAATGTATTAAACACTATTATGATGGGAAAAATAGATGTATTAGAAAGCTGTAGGAAAAGAAGTAAAATTGGTGTAATATACCAGATGATGATAAATAGAACCCAGGATAATTTGAATGTATATACAGAGAAATGGCAAAGAAATTTTGGAATTGGGATTGTTGATCTATCTAGGTCAATTGAATTGGCTAGTAGGGTACTATTTAACGGTTCGCTCAAAAGCCAACATTTTATGTCCGTTTTTGATTTCTATTACACCCCAGCCAAGCTGGCTAAATGGAAAGCTAAAAGTGGAGATAAATGTAGCCGATGCAATCATTTTGCGGCGGATTCTATTCATATGTTTTTAGTTGTCCCAAATTAACTCAATTTATTACTGATGTACAATACTTTTTAAATAACATTTTTGGGACATCAACTCAACTATCCGCAGAATTAGTAATATTGGGAATGCAATCGGATCAAATTGGTAGAAAAACAATGGAAGAAGAAGGCCTGATGTTTATATGTATGTCTGTATTTCGTTATTGTATAACCTCACGCTGGCTAGATGCTGATCCACCAACTTTTCATCATTGGCAGTTTAAATTATTAAATATTTATCAACTTGAAAAAGCGATTTATAAACTAAAGGGACGGAGAAGAAAGATTTTCGGTCAAAAACTCTGGGCTCCTATTTCTAACTGGATTTAACTTATCTAATTTGGAAATTAATGTTATGAATTACTTTCCATGTATTCATTGCTATACCTTTGCATTACTTTGGAAATGATGATATGCTGGAATGTTTTTTTTTGCTTTGTTTTACTGTACCCTTTGCTTTCTCCATATATTTATTATGGATTGTACCTTGTATAACTATCTGCTGTCATAAAATCAATAACAATTTTTTTTTTAAAAAGAAAGGGATATAAAACTGACGTTGCTTCTGCCCAGTCCTAAATACAGTTTTAGAAGATTCTCCCAGGAATCTTAGCCATGGTGTCAATAAGGAAGTTAGGTGTATAACAAGTAGGTTGGGTACAGTCTCACTTTTTGCAAATCTGCACGATGATAGATATTGACCAAGATTCAGGTGGCGGGTAGTGAGTCAACCCATTAAAAACATTGACTGACAAAGTTGCCCAGAACTCAATAGAATATTTAAAAAGATTTATTGGAACTCCATACGGACCAGGTGCCTTTCTACCCAGACTTTGAGCAATTGCTTCATCCACTTCTTCTATAGAGACAGAAAAATCATTACAGTGGCCTTTCACCTTTTCTATACTAGGGCATTCAACAGGAGCATACATTTTAGAGAAATGTGCCTCCCAAGTAGCACTAGCAATTTGACAACTTAATGGTGTTACCGATTGTGTCCCTCTTCTTAATGAAGATACCTCACTCCAAAATTAATCACTATTTTTTGTAGTCATTGATAGTGCAAGTCAAGCCCACTGATTTTGCAACATTACCCATTTTATGCTTGCAGTTGCATTTTTGCACATCTTATGGAAAGTAGCCACTGCTAAAGGATCCCTAGGGATAGATATGTGTGCCTGCCTTAAATTACGGTTAGCCATTGAACAGTCATAATCAAACCATCTCGGTTAAGAATGTTTAACGTGCGTGGGACAAAGCAATTTACTCAATATTTAGGCATTAATGGGGGACACTAGAGAGCCTGACGCAAGATGACCACACCCTAGTGCTGGTCTGCCAGGCGGGGCTCTTATCCAACAAATATCAGGCACAATCCTAGCCATCTAGAGGACAAACACTGTAGAATTGACTTGCCAGCACACAAGGATTATATTCCTGTAACCAGCGCTGCCTTTAGTGCGCATTATCGCTGATTTCCACGAGGCTCGTGGCAGATGTAGCATTGCGGATTTCCCATGCTGAGGCCAAAACAAGACCTGACTGAGATAGCTGGCGTGCAAGCTTGAAATGCATCCTGCAATATAGCAACTAGCGGAGGCCACCTGCGCTCTCAGTACACAAGTGAGCGCCGCAGCAAGACCAGTAAAATAGACACCCTCAATTTGCGTATGGACAATATGACGACGAAGCTTGATCGGCATGGCTTGCGCATTACGGAGGCAGAACAGCGCATTTCCACTGCGGAAGATCAAAGTGGGGGCTGTAACTGAGTCTTGTATACAAATGGAAAAGCTCCTTGCAGTCATCCAGGCAAAGAACGAGGACCTCGAAGCCCGATCCCAGCGCAATAACCTCAGCATCACGGGAGTGCCTGAAACTACCAACACGGGCAAACTGGAGCTGTATGTTGAAGCCATGTTAAAAGAAATGCTGGGCGCGGAGCACTTTTCCAGTGTACTGGTCAATGAAAAAGCAAACAGATCTCTGGCGCCGAAACCGGTGCCTGGCACTCGGCCGCACCCCATTATAGCTAGGCTTCTAAATGATCATGACACGGCACTATGGCTGGCAAGAAAGAAAGGCACATCAATCTACCAAGGGGTGCAGGTTGCGCTGTTTCCTGACTTTACGACCGCGGTGCAGCAGGCACAGCGGGAGTTTCATCTGATCAAGAAAAAATTCCAGACACTGAAGATACAGTATGTAATGCTGTATCCAGTGCGCTTGCGGATCCAACACCAAGGTCAAATCAAGATTTTCTCCTCACCTAAAGACGCTATGCAGTTTGTCCGTCAGGTTGAGCGACCGGGAGCCTCGCGCTCTGCAGGAGAAGATGCGGACAATGAGGACTGACACCTTTTGCTAACTGTGACGTAAATAGTGGGTGATGATCATGTCTCATGCTGCAAGCCAGTAGGAGATGGTGGTGGATGAACTCCTAAACTTTGCCTAAACCTTTGATTCCCTGGGGTTGCACCAGCATTGAGGAGGGTATTAGTGCGTTACAAGGTTCTCAGCGGACATGTTTGATATGCTGTAAATAATTGACTGTGCTGGGCGGGTAGGTCTAAACGTGCTAAACATGTGACAGTGGTAGCTGTAAGCCACCATATTTTCCTTTCCTTTCTCAGTTTGAAGCCAAGAACCTGCTGAATTTGTCTGCTGCAAATGGGCTGCTGAAGGTGTAAGTGCACATAAGGCAAATGCAGGACTGCAATGTGGTTGTTGTTGTAGAGGAGTAGTGCTTAGTTCTATTTAATGACATGGGAATTCGCCCTATAATGCGCTCAGCAGATTTCTTACATGCTGTTTCATGAAATTCCAGCTGTTGCTTGAGTAGTTTTCATGGATATGTTATAGCAAATCACTTAGCATTTTTTGCTTGATATGATGTTGGACTCTGTCTGGATGGGAGGTTTTGTTACTGCTCCGACACCCCCCTGTTTTTTGATGGCACTGGGGGGTGGGTTGGCTACTGGTGCCCCCTCTTGGGGGTATACCCCAAATTGTTTCACAATCTTTCAACGAGCACCATGTTGGGTGTTTCTTATGTTCCTATGCGAAGAGGCATGATGTTACATGCACTCGTTCTTAGACTGCTAGTGGGGGTCCTTAGCATAATTGGGATGCTGAAGTGGGTGGGGGGCAGTGTTGGGGTATTTTTTATTGCATTTGCTCGACACGCAAAGTACAGATGTGGCTATTGGTATGTCAAGGTTTGAACAGCATAGTCTGGAGTGCAGATGCACTTGTTCACAGACACAAAATGTATGACAGGTAGCGGCAACTGTAGGAGAGGAGGGTCTGCTTTCCTATGGTCACCCCACTTTTTGCTTTTTTGCTTCACTGGTTTTCGACTTAATGTGGCTGTGGGCCTGCTAGTCAGACCCACAGCCCTGCTGTTTTCTCTCTAAATTTCACACCATGTACTTTAGGTACATCACCATTTAGGATTTGGGTCACTCTTGTGAGTCCCTGTACAGAGTACCATAGGTACCCAGGGCATAGGTGCACCCAAGGCCTACCTGGGGCTGCAGCATATCTTTTGCCACCCCTTGCTGGCCATCCAAACTGACACCACTGGCTGATCACTCAGCTGGGGCAAGGTCGTGTAATCACCCTTGCTTAGGTATAGTATTCCTATACCTACCATTATATATAGACACATACGCACCTATAAGTCACTCCTATGGCAGGCCTTAACAATCCTGAAGGCAGAGTGCTTGGTTTTATGTGAGATGGTGCTCTAGCATGAGCTGAGCCTTTCTGCAGCTTTCGTAACCATGTCCTTATAGCTGTTCTATGATATTGCCATACCATATACTCTTAATTGCATTATAATCCTCACGGTTGAATGCTAACTTTGGTTTGGCTTTATCAAAACATGTCGTGTAAGGTGTCATACGCTTTGGAATACTACCCCCTCGACAGTTCTGGCGAATGGGATAGCATTCCACCCTTCTAGAGGGAGAAGACATGTTGTTCCTACTAATCCCGGTTAAAGTTAACCAGAGCCTCAGCATCACAAAATGGATGCTGCTGCCACAGACACAAGTCTGACCTCCTGCTGCTGGGAGTCCTTCCAGCGAGGGAGGCTTGGACAATAGGTTTCCTGTCTTGGGAGGTGTTAGCACCACCCCAGACAGGCCATAGTGTATTGGGGCAGGGAGGGCTGAATGAAATGAGACACTGCCTGGGGCACACAGGGTGTCCCATGCATAGTCCAGTTCAAACCGGTGCTGGGGCACTCCAGTCTCAGCTCTGGCATGAAACTGGACAAAGGGAAAGTGGTGTAATCACCCCCTTCCCTGGTCCCACCCATAGGAGGGACCTAGCAGGTAATCCAGCCCCTAAATTTGGTATATAGGTAGGATCTGAGTCCCAAGACTTGAGATTTATCCTGACTGAAACTAAATGAAACTCTGGACCTTCGACATTCTACTTGAAGATAGAAGACTGAAGAATCTCCCTTGTGGTCAAGGAGTGACCACCCTGTGTAAGCATATACAATAGAGAACAGGGTATTTAACAGATGAGGGAAATACTGGGCGCACAGCTCACTGGTGATTCGCAGTAGCTATGGTAAAACTAAAAGGTGCAAATGGGTAAGAGGCAAAACCCTAAACCTCTCAAGGTTGTGTCAAGTGACACACCGTAAACAATCAAAACAAGACCCACTGCACACTATAATGAAAGTAAGAGCATTTCAGATGTCTCAATGGACATAAAGTTCGGTTTGCAGCAGTCAAATGAATAGGGACACCAGAGTTCCGGCTCCTCTTTTAATCTTCATACAATGCCAGCCGACACGTGTTTCGTCGCAGGGAAACACCTTTTCCCGCGACTCCTCAGGGCTGTAGGTGGTCTAAGTAGGACCATAGGTCGCAGTGCCGGTGCTAATTCCGTCCCGGCCCTGCTCAAGACCGGGTTCGTCTAAGTACAATCAGTTCCTAGGTCTAGGAATGAAAGGTCTCCAGCGAAAAACCGAAGTAGCTTTACTTAATGGTAGAACTGTATTAGGGCAATAATCCAGTCGCTTGATCCGGCTAGATTCCTATTCCACGTGTGTTGGGTGCAGACACATGTAGTCTTCATACGGGTGACATCCCGTAGTGCGGGATGCGACGCCGACAGGGTGAGTATATTTCAATGGTAGTTCCGGGTACAGTCACCCGGAACTACCATTGAAATATACTCACCCTGTCGGCGTCGCATCCCGCACTACGGGATGTCACCCGTATGAAGACTACATGTGTCTGCACCCAACACCCTGTGTAAGCAGGCACCATCAAGCGATCAATGGTTTGCTTTGTCAACGCTCCCACTGGAGCCCGAGCACAGAGCCTGACAGACCCAGACTTCCAGACTTCCAACAGCCCGATCCACAGTCACAGCAGAGCTGAGACCCGTGGAGGCGACGAGAGACCTGGCACCAGCCATCTTGGAAAGCCAGCGAATTGCTTTCCGAGCAACTTCTGAGGCACCCTCGAAGTTGTGCATTGGGGATTGAGAAGCCTCAGCCCCGAGCACCAACTGCACCAAAGATCAGCCCTCCACACTCCACGAGTTCTGCGTGGGGCCCTTCTGCATTTTCCTGCTCGACACATCTGTCCAGTCACTTGCCCGTTGGCTAGTGGCCTCTGTGACAACGAACCTTTGATTTTACAATGCTGGTCTGGTTTCTCCAGACTGGCCGCCGCTTCCCTGAAAAGGAGAAGCCCATCAGACCTTGCTGGTCTGATCCAGAAGCCATCTTTGATTTCTGCGTGGGTTGCTTTTGTCAAGGCTTATTGACTCCAATCCGGAAGCCGACACCGCCGACAGCGAGAGCCTTTGTGGTACAGTTCGTATCCAGCTCCTGGTTGTCGTTGACACCTCCTGGTCCACGTGGCTGCAGAGACAAGCTTCACAACATCACCTGATTGCTTCACGACATCGCCTGGTTCCTTCCTGCTTGCTTCCTGGTCACTGGCTAGTGACCCAGACTCTGTCCCCTCTGCTTTCAGGTACTCTTCATCCTCGATCCGCCCTTGGATCCAACCGGACACTTCTCTCCTGGTCGCCTGCAGCATCTTTCTCCAAGGCTCCATAGGAATCAGCGACGAAACCCGACACACTTTGACACCTATGCACCCGCTTCCTGTGGGTGAGGTAACGTGAGTACTTCGGTGCTCCTGTGGGTATTGACTATCCTAGTGTCTAAGTTTTGAGTAGCTTTTCCCTAGTCCATTGGGAAGTGCCCTAAAAGAACTAATTTCCAATTCTTTCGTTCCCATTCTAACTCTATGGTAACTCGCGTGTGTGTAAAGACACTGCACGCGCATCCCGTGGGCCTCCTGCTCCCTATCCTTTGGTAGTGCAGCATAGCCCCAGCGATTCTCCAGGCCCTAGGCCTATCCTTTGTTCGTGACGTGGTTCTTATACCACTATTTTAGTATATGGTTTGAAGTGCCCCTAGGGCATTACTGTATTTTGTGCAACTTATTGTATGATAATTGAGTATCTTGATATGTGCTTGTGCCTCTGACCTCATAAAGAGTTCAGAGGATTAATTTAGTAATAAATACATATATTTTATATATATAACCTGTGTGGTGTCCTTTCACTTGGTATTAAAGGGATTGCATATGGTAAAACAGCTGGCTTCACATGCCCTCTTGAGTTTAGCCTAAGACTGCTTTGTCCATGCTACCACTAGGATAGCTGGTCTATAAGGTTGACTTTACAACCATCACCATAAGGGTTGTTTGGACTGCTACAAGGTGCCCACTAGAATAGTGGACATCACATATCAGGCCAACTTCTCACATTGGTGTGCAGCGGTTGGGATTTGAGCTTGCTGTTGATTTGCCAATTGTAATCTTTGAGATATCATTTGAAAGATCACATTAGGTACCATAGGTACATATAATAAGACTTAAAATACTTAAGTTCTACTGAACTTAGTTGTTGTAGACCAAAGGGCCTAGCATACCCTGACTACAACTCCTAGAAAGGTTTAGTGGGAAACACTTAGTGTAGGTAGGTGCACACACCACACCTCACTAGAAAATGTCAGCCACAGGTGAACCTAGTGTATCTCAGCCTGTGGGAGGTGCCCTCCCAGGGCACCCTCAAAATTTGACATACTCAACTTCAGAGAGCTGAGACACTTGCGTACCACAAGGAAGTTGAAACAGGGTTCTAACCCTACCCTTCAGCACCTGATAGACCTCTTAGAAGAATCTGAGGTTCTAAAGGCCTCTAGCACAGGCCCTACAGGGAATGCAGAAGGTATACCATCCACAGAAGATGACCACCCTGTCCCAGAAGAGGAGGAAGAGGAGGAGGAGGAGGAAGAAGAAGATTCTGAGGAAGAGGTAGACAGCAGGTCCCAGTCAGAAGACTTAGCCAGGCTAACCTAAGCCTACATGGGGCTGGAGAAGGGCTAGCCCTTCCCAGACCCAACAGAAGACTTAATCAGAGGTATAGGAGGGAAAGATCCCATTCAGGGGAATCTCTCCACTCCAATGCCTCAATGGGGTTCTCAGAGGGGAATGACTTCCCCTCAGAGGAGAGAACACCGGGCTAGGATGAGGGAAGTCCAAATCAGAATAGAGAGGGAAGAACTTGCCCTAGCCCAAGCAAAACTTGCTTTGGCAAGGGAGCAAAAGTTGAGCGGATTTGATTCCACTGCTGGCAGCAATATCCCTAAGGATAAAGACAGGTCCTATGACAATAGACACCTGAGTAAGATTGTGCCCCCCTACAAAGTTGGGGATGATATCCACAAATGGATAACTGCTTTGGAGAGGGCCTGCAAGGTACAGCAGGTACCCCAAAGTCAGTGGGCAGCAATCTTGTGGCTCTCCTTTTCAGAAAAAGGAAGAGACAAGCTCCTCACAGTTAGTGATGATGATGCTAACAATTACCTTGTCCCGAAGAGTGCTCTAATTGATGGGTTTGGCCTAACCACTGAACAGTACAGCTTGATGTTCAGAGATACCCAGAAGACATAGACTCAGGACTGGACTGATTTTGTTGATTGTGCCACTAAGGCTCTGGAAGGCTGGTTGCTGGGAAGTAAAGTTAAGGACTATACAGGATTGTATAATTTGATCATGAGAAAGCAAATACTTAACAATTGTCAGAACCAGTTGTTGCACCAACACCTGATTGACTCAGATCTGACCTCTCCCCAAGAATTGGGAAAGAAGGCAGACAATTGGGTCATAACCAGGGTTAAGCAGAAACACCAGGTCCAAGGTGGTGATCAGAAAAAGGCAGACCAAAAAGGTGGGGATCAGAAACAAAAAGACCAGAAGTCTTCTTCAGGCCCCCAACAAACTTCTAATGAGGGGGGGGGTCCCAAAATTCCAAGAAAAAGAAGAAGGTCCAAAGAAACCTTGGTGTAATTATTGTAAATCTGCCTCTCACTGGTTCAGTGAGTGCACCAAGAACGGTACAGCCCCTACCACTGTAGCCTCTAAGGCATCTGCACCCCCTAGTACAGTTAACAGTGGTAGTTCCCAACCCAAGGCTTTAGTGGGGTTAACCATGGGTACTGAGGTGGATTCTGGCTTAGTCAGGATACCAACCCAGGCTGTTCTTGACTGTAATGTGGACATGGCTATGTCCTCAACTGTGAGTCCCAGTACTCTGGGCAAGTACAGGCAAACACCTTTGATTAACGACAAAGTGGCTCAGGCCTACAGGGACACATGTGCCAGTGTCACTATGGTGACACCTAACTTTGTGGACCCTGGACAGATTGTACTGGGTGATAATTACCTGGTGACCAATGCAAGCAATGTCACTACTACACATAGTGTGGCAGTTGTTAACTTCTCCTCGGGAGGGGTAACTGGCCTCAAAAGAGTTGTGGTAAGTGCAGACCTCCCAGTTGAATGTCTGTTGGGCAATGATCTTGAATCCTCAGTATGGTCAGAAGTGGAGTATAGGACTCATGCAGAGATGTTAGGCATATCAGCTCATGTCCTTGCTGTGACCAGGTCACAGGCCAAAAAGTGCCAAACTGAACAGGTCTTGGATCCTGTAACTATGGACCAAGTACCACCCAAGAGAAAGAGCAGTAGGGTTAAGGCAGTGCCTTCCCCCTGCCCTCAGGTGAAGATCAGCCTTCTCAGGAAGCTGATTATGAGAAAGCATGGGCGAATTTTGCGAATTCGCAAATTTTCCGAATTCGCGATTCGCGAATTTGCGGATCCGCAAAATTCACAAATTTGCGGATTCGTGGATTTGCGAATTTTTTAAATGGGGGGGGTCTTCTGTGCGAGTTCAAGTGCCTCTTGTGTGTATAAATGGTCAGAGACCGATCAGAGCAGCAGATGAAGAGAAAGAAGCTCCTGGTCACAGGAACAGCACGAGGATTGCGCTCGTGAAAGTCAAGGAAAGAAAGGCCTCTATCCAGCATCACAGCTGTTTTTCGACGGTAGATTTGGGAAGAAGGCACACCTGCCCAGCCTCGACGACGCTCACGATTGTTTTTGGGCTGATGAATGAGTCACTGAATTTGAGCTTCAACTAGTTCCAGCGACCATGTGTGTGTTACTATGCAATCGCACCGATGTGCGCAGGGGTCCCTTGAGTGAGCTGTCAGCACGAGGATTGCACTCGTGAAAGTCAAGGATACAAAGGCTTCTATCCAGCATCACAGCTGATTTTCGACGGTAGATTTGGGAAGAAGGCACACCTGCCCAGCCTCGACGACGCTCACGATTGTTTTTGGGCTGATGAATGAGTCACTGAATTTGAGCTTCAACTAGTTCCAGCGACCATGTGCGTGTTACTATGCAATCGCACCGATGTGCGCAGGGGTCCCTTGAGTGAGCTGTCAGCACGAGGATTGCGCTCGTGAAAGTCAAGGATACAAAGGCCTCTATCCAGCATCACAGCTGATTTTCGACGGTAGATTTGGGAAGAAGGAACACCTGCCCAGCCTCGACGACGCTCACGATTGTTTATGGGCTGATGAATGAGTCACTGAATTTGAGCTTCAACTAGTTCCAGCGACCATGTGTGTGTTACTATGCAATCGCACCGATGTGCGCAGGGGTCCCTTGAGTGAGCTGTCCATCATCCTGTAACTATTTTAGGATGGCGCCGGCAAGCTGCCAGCGCCATCCTAAAATAGTTACTAAGTTAGCTTCAACAGGGAGCACTAATAGATAAAATAAAGCAGGTGCTCGAGCACCAGCTTTATTTTATCTATCAGATGGGACATCCTTCTACCCTGCCTTCTGTTTGCTTACAGAGAGGTCCCACAAAGGGGAGTTGGCTACAGCCCTTTTGAACTTTTGTTTGGGCATCCTGTAAGGGGACCCCTATGTCTAGTGAAGGAAGGATGGGAGTTACCTTTCAAAAAGCCTAAACAAGACATAGTGAACTATGTACTTGGTCCCCGCTCCAGGATGGCTGAGTATATGAAGAAGGCTTCTAAAAACCTTGAGGCTAGCCAAGAACTTCAAAAAGCTTGGCATGACCAAAAGGCGGTGCTGACTGAGTACCAGCCAGGACAGAATGTGTGGGTGTTGAAGCCAGTGGCCCCAGCAGCACTCCAGGACAAATGGTCTGGACCCCACACAATTGTTGAGAAAAAGGGAGAGGTCACCTACTTGGTGGACCTTAGAACTCCCAGGAGCCCCCACAGGGTGCTCCATGTCAACAGACTCAAAGCATATGTTGACAGGGCAGACATGGACTTGCTCATGGCTACAGATGAGGGACAGGAGGAAGAGAGTGACCCTCTCCCAGACCTGTTGGTTCATGATGGTTCAGTTGATGGTGTGGCCTTAGCTGGCAGCCTCACTGACCAGCAGCAACAGGACTGCAGACAAGTTCTACAGTCCTTCAGACATATGTTTTCCTTGACACCTAGTCAGACTAACTGGTGCACCCATGAGGTGGACACTGGTGACAGTCTGCCTGTGAAGCGTAAGATCATGTCAGGGACTGTATAAAGACTGAGGTACAGAAAATGTTGGAGCTGGGAGTAATTGAGCCATCAGAGAGCCCCTGGGCCAGCCCAGTAGTCCTTGTACCAAAACCTCACACCCATGATGGTAAGAGTGAAATGAGGTTCTGTGTGGACTATAGAGGTTTCAATGCTGTCACTAGGACAGATGCTCACCCAATTCCAAGAGCAAATGAGCTCATTGATAGATTGGCTTCTGCCAAGTTTCTGAGCACATTTGATTTGACAGCAGGCTATTGGCAAATCAGGTTAGCTGAGGATGCCAAGGCCAAAACTGCTTTCTCAACCCCAGGAGGTCATTACCAATTCGTGGTGATGCCCTTTGGCTTGAAGAATGCACCTGCCACTTTCCAAAGGTTGGTGAACCAAGTCCTCACTGGGTTGGATGACTTTTGTGCAGCTTATCTTGATGATATTGCTGTCTTCAGATCCACCTGGGAGGATCACCTGATCCACCTGAAGAAGGTTTTAGAGGCCCTGCAGAAGGCAGGCCTAACTATCAAGGCCACAAAGTGCCAGATAGGGCAGAGTAAGGTTGTGTACCTGGGCCACCTTGTAGGTGGGGGTCAGGTTAAACCACTGGAGAGTAAGATCCAGACCATCAAGGACTGGGCTCCTCCAACCACCCAGACACAGGTCCGAGCTTTCTTGGGCCTGTCTGGTTACTACAGAAAGTTTGTTAAGAATTATGGGTCCATTGTGACACCACTTAATGACTTAAATTCAAAGAAGATGCCAAAAAAGGTTCAGTGGACAGTAAGCTGTCAAAAGGCATTTGATGACCTGAAGAAGTCCTGACTAGTCCAAAGAGTTCATTGTCCAAACAGATGCTTCTGAGTTGGGGGTGGGAGCTGTGCTTTCACAACTTAATGTAGATGGTCAAGACCAGCCCATTGCTTTTATTAGCAGAAGGCTGACCCCTAGAGAGAAACGTTGGTCAGCCATTGAGAGGGAGGCCTTTGCTGTGGTCTGGGCCCTGAAGAGGTTGAGGCCATACTTGTTTGGCACTCACTTCAAAATGCAGAATCCTGCACTGCTCAGGTGGTCCATTTCCCTACAGGGGATGGACTTTACAGTGGAGCACAGACCAGGGACTGACCATGGCAATGCAGATGGTCTCTCCAGGTAATTCCACTTAGAACATGAAGACACAACTGGTCAAGGTTAGTCTAATGTCCCTGCGTTGGGGGGGGGGGGGTATGTAGGAGAGTAGGGTCTGCTTTCCTATGGTCACTCCACTTTTTGCTTTTTTTATTTATATAACCTGTTTGGTGTCCCTTCACTTGGTATTAAAGGGATTGCATCTGGTAAAACAGCTGGCTTCACATGCCCTCTTGAGTTTAGCCTAAGACTGCTTTGTCCATGCTACCACTAGGATAGCTGGTATTTAAGGTTGAGTTTACAACCATCACCATAAGGGTTGTTTGGACTGATACAAGGTGCCCACTAGAATAGTGGACATCACATATCAGGCCAACTTCTCACAGTAACAATCTCATCACATGGGTGACAAGGAATGTGCGGGGCTTAAACAACCCAAAAAAAACACAAGTATTAGCCTACTTAGACCAAAATAATATTCAGTTGGCACTTCTACAGGAAACTCAAATAACTGAGCATGCAGTGGGAGCAATAGCTACTCGATGGGCTTGTGTGCCCTTGGCATCATCTTACTCATAGTATGCTAGGGGGTCATGATATTGATTTTAAAAAATGTGGCCTTTGTGCTCTTGCATGTGGATGCAGATGACCAAGGACGATATATAATAGCACAAGGTAACTTATGTGGCACATTAATGACTATTGTCAATGTTTATGGCCCCAATTTAGACAATCCTAGTTTCTACATCACACTATGGAGTACATTTCCCACAATGCCTCCAGCTGCGCTATTTTGTGGGGGCGATTTTAATGTGGTACTAGTGCCAGGTGAGGATAGAATGACATCTGTTGACGCTGCGCATAAAAAGGCTTCTCTATCTGTTCTAGATGGCATGAGAGATCTGTGAATGTTGGATATATGGCGGCTGCGCCATCCTGGTAGGCGGGAAGGTACTTGTCACTCTTATGTTCACAAATCGTGGTCTAGACTCAATTTCTGGTTAGCCACACATGACATAAACATGTGAACCACTACAGTCCGACACTTACCCAAGACATTGTCTGACCACTCCCCGGTACACCATCCCAGTTTCAATGGTGTCTGCAGTCGACTTTGTTGCTTGATCCGGTGTTTAGAGATGGATTGAATGAAGCAATTACAGATTATTTTAGTAACAATGTGGGCTCTGTGCAATATGTGGGGACACTTTGAGAAGCGTTTAAAGTAGCGATCCGGGGAGTCAGCATAGGGCTTCAGGCGGGTGTACTTAAATCCCTAGGAGGCACTATGAATCGACTTGAGCAAGAACTGTGTATCTTGGAACGAGATTATGAACTAACTGCAGACACGGAAACACTTACCACTATCAGGTCGGAGGTCACAGAATATAATGAGACAGCCGAGCAGGAAGTAAAACACAAGTCGCGCAGGTGGAAGGTGAGATATTATGGAGAAGAGGGCATGCCAGGGAAGGCATTGGTGCATAGAATAGCAGAACCATGGGCTAAGTCACACATTGTCAAGGGGATTACAGATGAGGGCATCACACGCTATGACGCACAAGGCATAGTGAACACTGTTGTACAGTACTATCAAGAAATATACAACAATAGACCGTCACCGAGCGTGGAGGAGATAGAGCAGTATTTGGAGGATATTGCGTTAGTTTGGTTATCGCGTGGGCAGCAAGATTTTCGAATGCACCCCAAAACACTGGAAGAATTTCGTGAGACTATCCAGAAGTTACCAAATGGGAAGGCTGTGGGCACGGATGGCCTCCCAGCAAAATTTTACAAAGAATACATTGACTTGCTAGCTCCGTATCTCCGCAAACTATATATGGAGGTCTATGACACACAGAAGCTTTCACCCACACTACGTGAAGCATTGATCATAACACTTTTGAAGCCAGGGAGGAACCAGATAAATGCTGATCATATAGGCCAATCTCCCTTATCAACACAGATGCCAAAATTCTGGCTAAAGTATTGGCCAATCGACTAAACCTCCTTCTACCGGTGATGGTCCTCCCAGACCATTCCAGTTTTGTGCCAACGCGCTCTACTTCACACAATCTTTGAACGCTATTCATGGTACTACATATATTGGAGGCTACGTTGCCTGCGGTGGCGGTCCCACTGGACGCAGATGAGGCGTTTGACACCATTGCATGGAACTATATGTTTGCGGTCCTGCACCACATAGGGGTGCCCTTTATATATGCTAATTGGATAAAATGATTGTACACGAGCCCAACTGAGAGGGTGCACATAAATGGACAGATATCTGACCTCTTCCTGATACAGAGGGGTACCAGGCAAGGCTGCCCCTTATTGCCCCTCCTGTTAGCTGTGGGCTTGCATTTTGCAACAAAGATATGCGTTGGCAGCACCACGCTTTTACCAAAGCCCCCTGGCTGTATCGATGTATGCCGACGACATGGTCCTATATGTTCACGACCCTAGCACACATCTTGAACAACTAATACATTAATATATCCGCTTTGAGTGGCATTCAGGGCTGGGTAATAATTGGGACAAATCAATCATTCTTCCGCTCACTGACAGTACACCACGCTTGGACCTCGGGTACCCGCTGGAATGGGGTGTTGACTCAGTAAAATATCTTGGAGTTTGGATTATTTGGGACCCGCAGGTGGTTATTCGTTCCAACTATGGCACAGCAATCACGAAGCTCGAAGGTCAGATTGCTAGGTGGATCAAGTTACCGCTGTCCCTTGCAGATAGAATAGCATTGATTAAAATGATTGTGCGACCGAAATCTTTATACTTATTTTTAAATATCCCGATTCAACTGACTCCGCACTTTTTCACTACACTTCGCACGTTACTCATCACCCTAACCTGGGGAGGGAAAGCTGGGGAGGGAAAAAAGCGAGAGTGAGGAGGACGTAGTTCACACTACCATATGAAATGGGCGGATTTACAGCCTCATATTTAGGTTATATTATCTCTATTATCTCTGTGCACAAGTGCACTATGCCTACTACTGGCAGCAAGCCCTAGATTACACCCCTCATGTAGCAGTGGAGGCAGGTGCATTCACCCCCTTCCGCTTAAAGCAATGCTGATCAACAATAGTACAATCTTTGACAAAGGGGTAATAGACTCAGTGCAATGTACTGTACATGCCTGGAAGGAGCCGGGGAGGCGTGCGCGGAAACTCCCGCTATATGCCACTCCGGCACCATGCCGCATTATCAGTGACAGCCGAAACTGGCTCACTGAAGCACTTACGTGACGCAGGCCTCTGCACCGTGGGTGATTTATTCCCAGAGGGGAAATTCATAGGCATTTCAAAACTAAAGGAGGACGGGCATGACACTGCAATGATGACATTTATCTATGTAAGACTGAGAGCAGCTGTCAGAGCGCTATACCCTGGATTTCCAGAGGAACCACAAGCATTGGGTGCCTTGCAGTTACTTTAAACTACTCAAACTAGAGTTAAATTGGTCGCACTCCTCGATCATGCCTCCCAAATAGATAAAGCTACGGAAGCAGTAGGGCCTCTGGAAAAATGGAATGCTATCCTGACGGAGCCTTTAACAGTGGCTGACTGGCAATCATGTTGTGGGCTAACGGGGAAGTTGACTGCAAATGGTAACCTTAGGATTATCCGTTTTAAATACTTGCACCAGATGTATTATACACCAACCCAAATATATCAATATGGCTTGGGACTGCTGTGCTCGTTGTACTGCGCCCAAAGCAGATTTTCAACACTTAGCCTGAGCCTGTCCGAAGGTAAATGACTTTTGGGTACAAGTTACACAGACCCTTACAGACATGGTGGGGGAACAGGTGGAATGTACAATGTCAATGTGTCTATTGGGGAAAGTCACTCAACTCAAAGCTACACATCGGCAACTGGTGGCGATCACATTGTTATTGGCGAAGCGCAGACTCTCTATTCATTGAGGGGGAAGGCCTGCACCGACACGAAAATGCTGGCTGCAAGACATTGTATATTTTAGGGATCAACTTGCATGTTATGCGGAAGAATTACCCACTAGCTCCAAACCACATGATATCTGGGGCCTATTGGCCGCCTACTTGCTGACTCGCAGAAAGTACTGTACATGCCATGTTATTGTTTCTTGATTAGACTGCGGTCTGTACTCTCACATGTCAACTGTATGAGTCTGTCTTGAAATGCTATGCTGATCTACTTAACTGTACTTTGTAAATGTATGCATAAGATGCTGATATATTGATGTTACCTTTCAGAAAACTTTAATGACATTTTTTTTTAAGGCATAATTGAGTATAGGCCGGAATCACCCCTTGTCTCACACCATCATTGTCTAAACACACTTCGACCAGGGCCAAATTTCTCTAACTCTATTGTGGAAGAGTTGCTCTTACTCAATATCTCTCCATTTCAATCTTAAGCAACCAGTAATGTTTTGTAGGGTGGATGCCCCACACTCCACACTTAAGGTGTCCTTATTAGACAAAGCAAATGTTACCTTGAGTGGATTATGTTCCCCGTAGGTAGAAGCCATCACTCTTCCCTGTAACACAGTATCAAGTAAGTTAGATGTTATGAAGAAACTATTTATTGTAAAAGGGCATCTTCTGCCCCTATATGTAGGTATCACCTGCTCTCTTGGGCCTACAGCATTCATTACATTGACTAAATTATGGGAATCCAGAAGAGTCTTTAGTTCTGCTCCTCTGTGTCAGTACCAAGAATACATCTATTTTAACTGCCCTCTTTCACGGTACTACATATTACTGCAGAGATATTATGAAAACCCAATCTGGCATTAAAATATCCTACCAAACAAATCCCTGGTGATAGGCCATTGACTGCAGCAGCATTTTGTAATTCCATCACGTAATCGAAAACTTGGTTGAATTTTGTATACGGAGTTTTACAGAAATCATTATTATAAAATTAATAAAATATAAAAACAATTTCTTCTAAAAAATGTAGCACTTGAAAGTTGTTATTATTAGTCAGAAAGGGATTGACACGTGCCACCAGCGCTAGTTTTACCCGATGGCCAATACCACAGCAGCCCTCCTAGAGCATGATGGCATTGCTGGAACATGATATCAATCAAAGCCATCAACAGGAGTATCTTCCACCAACTATGTTTTCTGAAACAAAAGTACGTCAAATTGTTTAATAAACATTATCCACTGTGGTAACAATCATTTTGATGCAAGGCCAGGCACATTCCAACTTAAAATACACAGCTTGGACACCAATCAGCTTTAAGCAGCTTTGGACACCTGTCGTCCCTATTGATCTCAATATTATTGATAGTAGCGGAAAGGGGAACAGAAGGAGTAATCTCACATAAGACTAGTGGTAGAGAATGAAATATTAATTGAGACGTTGAGTATATTTTATTCTTTTCGTCCCCCAGTCAATCTAAGCTTTCAAGATTGCTTAGCGGAGCATATCAATTTCCAGAAACAAACTGAGGCCAGGATTATTTAAAGTAGCACGGCTTAGTCAGATTGTCTGCTGACTGGGCAGGATCTTGTTTGGGCAGGTTAGCTAGCCTATATGTCAGATGGGCTACACGTTTTTTCTGCTGGGCTTGTCAAATTCCTGAGCTAGCAGACTCCATTGATTAATCCTCCTCACTTAAGTACTAGCTACAACATTAAATTGCATATAATTGCCTTGCGAGTTTCATAGGATGGATTGCACAGCATATCTTCTGAACAGCTTGATGCAGCTATTCCTAATCAGAGCTCAGCCACAGAAGTAAGATGTGTGCTCAAAGTGAAGAAGAACTTCAGCACTTCTTCTGGATACTACTTTCTAAAGTATTGTTGACCCAACCGAGCTGTAAGGAATCCATCTATTAAGGAACAGGAATCCTCACCCAGCAAGGTGTCATGCTTCATCCTAGGATTCTGCCGCATGACACGTTTATATCTAGTTTCACATAACCACTTATAAATACTTATATATTCCTAACAAGTAGTATAAAGAAAGTAAGTCAAAACAAGATTAAATAACATTGTTATGAAATATAGTAATAAACAAACATTATCATGGGGGTTTATTTACTTCTTAAACTCGGAGGTTATGAACTTGTGTTGTATTTGCAGACGAGTCTAGGAAATGAGTGATGGGTGACAACAGGTAATCTCTTTTCATCACAAGGAAAATGGGATGGACATATGCCCTATCTAATCTGTGATTATAACAAACACCATACCATCAGGCTTGATAAGAAATGTAGGAATATCTTTCCCTGCCCAGGTAATATGTTGGAAAGCAACTGCAAGAAATAAATCTATCATATGAAAGTTGTGTGAGGGAGTACCCCAGTCATCAGATACACTACCTAGAAATATATTAACAAAAGTAAAAGGGATTTGGGTATGAAAAATTTGATTGATTTGTCTCCAAACTTGTTTCCAAAATTTGTGAATATGAGGACAGACAATTGTGCTTTAAGTCTGCTGGAGACGTATTACAAGACCAGCAAGAGGGAGAAAGAGTAGGATTTATTTTATGTAATGAAGCAAGGGTAAGTAAAGTCTGTTGTAAACAAAAAACAATGTTTGAGTAGTGTTGGCAGCTCTAGAAGATTTCCTAGTTGTAATCCAGACCCTATTCCAAGTAAGAATAGAAAGGGAAAACTGGAGATCAATTTCCCAGGAAACCTCCACTTCCATTTTATTTCAAGTGACTGGAAAAGAGGTTAAATGTCTGTACACTTGGGATGCAGATAGAGAAAGAGACAAAACTGAAAGAACATTAGGAGGCGGAGATGAAGAAGTAGAAATATGTGCCAAATGATTATAAGTTGATTTGATTAATGAAGAGGTAGGTAAAGAAAAGCGTGATTGAGCATCTATAAAAGTTATACATGTATTGCCTTAAAAAATTGATAAACCCAATGGAGCCCTTTAAAATTCCAATCTTTCTCAAAAAATTATTATATTTTTAATTTTAAGATGCTTATTGTACCATATTGAAGATTGCAAACTTGATCTTTAGGAGAGAGTTTGTTTATAACTAAAGGTTGAAGGATTTTCCAAGTGTTATTAAAAATAGGAAGAGAAAGTGACAAAGGGCGATGTGTAAATGGTAAGAGTTCCTGGAAGAAAAAAGATTGAAGAAAAGACTTCTCAATAGTAGTCCATAGCGGTAGTGATGAATCACCATCGTCCTGGAGTAATAAAGCAGATAGTTTAAGAGAAAATGCTGTATGATAGGTTTGAAAATCTGGGAAAATAACACCTCTCAAATATTTAGGACATCTGAGTTTATGTAGAGACATACGAGGTTTTTTATTGTTCCACAAAAATTTAGATAATATAAAGTAAAGTATCTTAAAATAAGAATTAGCATTATTTATAGGGATATTAGAAACGTAAAAAAGAATTATAGGGAACAGCATCATTTTTATCATATCAAGATGGCCCCACCAGGATAAAAACATGGGGTTCCATCTGGATGTGGTAGTTCCCAGAATTGTCTGTAATTCCTTCAAATTTAATAACATGGAATCCTTGATAGAAGATTTAAACCACAACCCCAGATATTTGATTTTATCCGAGTTCCAACGAAAACCAGAAGAAATATAATCTGTGGAAAAACATAATTTGGTCAGTGGGAGAATCACACATTTGTCAACATTTAATTTAATGTATCCAGACACAGATGCAAATAAATACACTTCAGATAGGAAAGCTAGTAAGGAGGCCTGGAATCTGGGGATGTGATAAAAAGAGCAAAATATCATCTGCATATACAGAGAGTTGTAATTGGTTGATATCATATTTAAAACCTGTAATGTGAGAATTCTAATCAAGAATGGTTCAAGAGCAAGTATAAAAAGAAGAGGAAAAGAGGACACCCTTGTCTTACCCCACGATACAAGGGAAAAGACAGCAAGATAAGACTATTAGATAAGATGGAGGAAACCGAGGCAGAGTATAATAAAGAGATATAATTTATAAACCTATGAACAAAACCAAACCAGGATAAGGTAGAAAAAATAAATGACCACCCAGCTCCATTGAAGGCTTTCTCAGCGTCCAAAGAGATGGCTTCTAGAGAGTCTGTGCAGGATTTGGCTTTAGTAAGGACATTAAAGAATAGTCTAGTTTTATCTGAAATATGTCTACCTTTAATGAAACCACATTGCTCTCACCCAAATAGTAGAGGCAAAAAAAGATTCTAGATGAAGAGCTGAAAGT
The DNA here is from genome assembly GCF_964261635.1 of Lissotriton helveticus. NCBI lineage: Eukaryota > Metazoa > Chordata > Amphibia > Caudata > Salamandridae > Lissotriton > Lissotriton helveticus. The sequence continues at coordinate 395,505,484 of NC_136068.1, read as the reverse complement.
TTTGCAATAATCTTGCAATCTAAATTAATTAAAGAGATGGGTCTGTAGTTTTTACACAAAGTATGGTCTTTACCATCCTTAGGAAGAAGGCCTATCAAAGCTTCTTGAAAAGAGCCACCGGATGTTTTAGAAGAATAAAGAAGTGAAATAGTTGATAAAGCTTAGGAATGAGAATTTGAGAGAAATTAGAATAAAAATCAATTGTGAACCCATCAGGTCCTGGGGCTTTACTACGTTTAATAGTAAGATTAGCATTAAGGATATCTAGGTCTTGAATGTCATCATCTAATACCGAAAAATCTAGAGTAGAAGAAGGGGGTTTAAAACAAGTTAAGTACTGATGTAAATCTTCCTGAAGTACAGAGGATTCAGGAGTGTAAAGAGATTGACAAAATTGAGTCAATTCTGATAAGATATCTTCATTTTTATGAACCATACGATTGGTAGAATAAGATAGAGCCAATCTTGGTACATTATTTTCTAACTTTAAGATAATTAGCTAAAAGTTTCCCCGCCTGATTTTGACCTCCATAATATTTAGCCGAAGACTAGAGTAAAAATGAATTCACATTTTGTGTAGGTTTTTTATTAAATTCGAGTTTGGATTTGACAAGTTCATCTAGACAGGATTTAGAATTTGTGTGAAAAAAGGAATGTTCTAATTTTATAATGCATGCCATGATTGTAACTTAAGCAAGGAAGATTTCTTTCAATGAGATACAAAAGAAATACTAAAGTCCCTGGAGGCTGCTTTAAATGTATCCCAAATGATCTCAGAAGGCATAGTTGGATTTTCGTTTTCAAGAAAGAAAGTGGTGGCAAAAACTTCAAATTGCTGGCTAAAATTGATGTCTAAAATGAGAGAATTATTAAATCTCCATCTTCTTGTACCTAGGGTAGGTGGAAAAAGGTCTAAATGTAAAGCATCAGGAGCATGATCGGAAATGAATAGAGATCCAATATCAGAGTGGGTAATATGTTGTGCGAGTGCTTTACAAATAAACAGATAATCTATACGAGAGAAAAGTGTAGGAATACATAATCTCCAAGCATCCACTAGTTCACTAGTAATCGTTGTTGAATAGTAGATGTAAACTGTTAATGCATTGGTGAGGAAATACATTTAGACTCAGAAATACAGTCAATAATGGGGTCCATTGAGGTGGGGGTGGAGGCGGTGGGTCGGGTGGCTCCTATCAACCCATGGTACCTCACCTCCCCCGAGACCCGCAGTCTCTTGATTAAGTCTTTGGACAACTATTTTCTAGACAACGAGGGGTCCGTCTCCTCTGCGATATCCCTGTGGGAGGCCTTTAAGACAGTGATTCGCGGGCAGGCCCTTTCCCTTATTGCTGAATCTAAAAAGGCGAGGAATCGGGAGGTGGTGGACCTTGAGAGGGAGATTGCTGAGATAGAGGCTGACCTGGAGTCGGATGTTACGCCTGGTAAACTCCACGCCCTGGGTCTGAAACAATTTGCTTATAGGTCTTTGGTTACAGATGCGGCTAAACTGATGTTTCGAGAGCAACAGGGTCGCTTGTATGATGTGGGGGACAAAGCGGGTAAGTTGCTGGCATGGTTGGATAAGAAGGAGAGGGCGAGTCGTGTGGTGCCTGTGATTCAGACTTTGAGTGGTGTGAGAGTGACCGACCCGGTTGGAATAGTTGAATGTTTTGCGGACTATTTTCGTGTGGTTTATTCCCCTGTGTCTGAACGGGATGTTGATGACTCTTGCCTTTTGTTGCGTGATATAGCTCTGCCCAGTGTTTCCGATTTAGACCGAGTCTCTTTGGAGTCCCCTTTCACTACGGACGAGATAGCGACGGCCATTCGCTCACTCCGTTCGGGCAAAGCTTTGGGCCCGAATGGATTGCCAATTGAATTGTACAAGCTACGTCCTGATAAGGTGGCGCCTTATCTTCGCACCATGTTTTTGGAATCCCGGGAGCGGGGTATTCTCCCATATGATCAGCGTCTGGCTACGATTGTTGTTATTCCCAAAGACGGTAAACCTCGGGACCTTTGTTCGTCTTATAGGCCCATTTCCCTGTTGAATGTTGAACCCAAGGTTCTGGCTAAGCTTCTGGCTACCCGCCTCTTGACGGTCATCGGTGGCTTGGTTCATCCGGATCAATCCGGATTTATCCCGCATCGCAACACGGCTCTTAACCTACGTCGTCTCCACGGTGCTGTTGCGAGGGCGGGGCTTCTGACGGAGCCGGCCATTTTGGCTTCGATGGCCTTTGATATGGTAGAGTGGCCCTATCTTTGGGCAGCTCTTGAGAAATTTGGTTTCGGACCTGAGTTTATTGGTTGGGTGAAATTGTTATACGCCGAACCCTTGGCACAGGTAGTGGTTAACGGTCGGGTTTCTGTCCCCTTCTGCCTTGGTAGAGGGACCCGTCAGGGATGCCCCTTGTCTCCGTTGCTTTTCGCGCTTGCCCTGGAACCGTTAGCTGCGTGGCTTCGATGGGAACCTTCACTCAAAGGGATCTGTTGGTCACCGGATTTTGAAGACCGCGTCTCGCTTTACGCGGATGACATTCTTCTGTATCTTACTTCCCTGCGTAAATCTTTAAATGTCTTATTTGACGTTCTTACTTCGTTTGGTGCTAACTCGGGTCTGGTTATTAATTGGGCTACGTCCTGTGTGTATGTTCTCTCGGGTGTTTTGCCCCCATTACCGGACAGATTTCCTATCCAGGTTGTCCAGTCTGGCTTCAAGTATTTGGGGATCTTTATTACGCTGGACTCTTCACTCCGGTTCGAGCGTAATCTCCTCCCCCCGCTTCTTAGACTGCGACTGGATGTGGCCCGCTGGCGTAAACTACCCCTGTCTCCTCTGGGCAGGGCTGCCCTTTTTAAAATGATGTCTTTGCCACGATTCCTATACGCACTTCAAAATTCTTTTGACGACGTTCCCGCTACCTATTTCCGAGAGATCGAGAGTCTTCAAAGGCAACTGATCTGGGACGGGCGTCCACGTATCGCCCTTGCGAAACTTACTATCCCTTGGTACGACGGGGGCATGGCGCTCCCCGATATCAAGAGATATTATTGGGCTACCCAGCTGTCTGCCATTAACCACGCAATGTATTCCCCGGGTCGAGATCCGGCCTTTGAGATGGATAGACTCCAGCTGCCGGGAGGGGATTTTAATAGAGCGCTTTATTCCAGATCGGCTGGGCGTCATCTTACGGGCCCGTCCAGGACCGCAGTCAAGGTGTGGCGCACCGCGAATGTGAGTTTGGGATGGGAGAACCGACTGACAATGGCGACTCCGCTTTATGCTTCCGAACGTTTGGGATGTCTCTGGTCTACTAAGGGCTTTGACCGCTGGGATATGATTGGGATATGTAAAGTGGGTGATGTCTGTGTGAAGGGTAGAGTGAAGTCTTTCCAGGCCCTTAAGGCCGAATATGACTTGAGTGATAGAGAGTTTTTTCGATATCTGCAGGTCCGGCATGCTCTGGCCTCAGTTCTGACTCCTGATGTGACCCTACCCGAGTCCTCCCCCCTTGAGGATCGCATACTGGATGGACACCTGCCCGATAGCACTATCTCCCTGATTTATAAGAAACTGATTAATAATCGCGCTGACTTACTGCTCCGACTTAGGGAGGTTTGGGTCGGTGATGGGTTGGACTTGGATGACGAGGACTGGCAGTCGGCACTCTCTTCTCCGAAAGAGGTCGCCATCCCTGCCCGTCTTCGTTTGGTTCAACTTAAGATCCTCCACCGGGTGTATGTAACTGGTCCGCGTTTGGTAGTAATGGGTTTTTCCCCGGATGGCTTATGCAAACGTGGTTGTGGGATGAGTGCTACATTTCTGCATATTCTTTGGGAGTGCCCGGTGGTAGCAGCCTACTGGATTGATGTGCTTGCGGTGATGACTGTTGTGACTGGTATTACCCTGCGGCCTGAGGCCCGACGATGCCTGTTGAATGTGTGGGAACCCACCGACTATTGTGTGGCCCAGACCAGATGGGCGACCTTGGGATACATGGTCGCGAAGCGGGACATTGCGCAGCTCTGGGGTGCGTCCAGACCTCCCGACGTCTCGGTGTGGGAGGATAACATGGACTGGTCCATGTTCCGAGAGAAGACCGTCTATGTAGCTAGGGGCAGACCCAGGGCGTGGACGACGATTTGGGGTCAGTGGAACGAATATCGTGGAGACATTTGTACCCCTCCCTTGGTTGACACTCCCGATGTTACCCTATTTCCCTAGGCTGGCGTTCCCGAAATTTTTCATACTGTTCTAGGATTTTCCTGTCCTCCCCGCTGTCCCCCCCCCCAGCCTTGCCGAGTCCCATTGATTGTGCTTTCGTCTTCCTGATTAGTGGCTTTCCCCTCCGCCTCCTGGGCTGACCTTGATTAATGTGCATTCGCCTTGTTTAGAGTTTGTTGTTGTTTTTTATGTTTAATATAGAAAATTGTTATGTCCTGTCCTATGTTTTGAGCAATACTTGGTATCTGATTTGTGCCTGGCCACGGAAGTGATCGTTTGCTTCTTCTGTTGTGCGTTGCTATTAGCGGCCAGCCCGTGTGGTTGTAGGCCCATCTTTGTACTTTTTATTTGATTGCTCAATAAAAGTTTTTAACCAAAAAAATAAAAAATAAAAAAATAATGGGGTCCATAACCATATTACAATCTCCACCAACCAATAAATATTCATCTTGAAAAGACATCAATTTAGATCATATAGTAGGCCAGAAGGTAGTGTCTAGGGCTGTAGGAGCATAAAGATTAAAAAGAGTCATGGGAATATCGTTAACTAGTAATGAAACAGAAACCCATCTACCCATATCATCCGCATCTTGCGTAAGACTCTGTAAATCAAGACGTTTATGACATAAAATGACTACTCCATTACGATTTCCCGTACCTGGAGAAGCATAAACATGACCAACCTATTGTCTTTTAAGTTTAGGAATCTCCTTATCGAAAACATGGATTTCCTGTAGTAAGGCTATATCACATTTTAAATTCGATAAATGAGTTAGTACCCTTTGACGTTTTATAGGGGAACCAAACCCTTAACATTCCATGAAATAACGTATAGCCATTTATAACAATAAAGGTGACATAAACATAACATAAGAGTAATTATAACAGCTAAAGAGTAACAAAAGTATGTAAATAATGATACTTGACATAGGATTTGCAAGAAAGAGAGATAAGCATTTATGAAATGGAAAAAATAAGAAGTGAGAGTTGAAGTAGAAACGAGGGGAGAAAGAAAAGAAAGGACAGGGAAAAGGAAAAATCTCTGGTGAAGGAAAAGAATATCTGAAAAAAGAGAACAAAGTTTAAACAAGAAAGGAGAAACATGCACAACAAGGAAAAACATGCGCCATAAATTCTGAAAACAAAATAAACTGACTACGAAAAACCTTGACAAGTTGAGGGTGGTGAAGCCACATGAGGAAAATGACAGAAATTACCAGGCAACACAGGGCAGACCGGGAAGGGAGGACACCATCCAAAGCAGACCGGGGATAACAGAGATCATAGATAGAAAAAATCTGCACCTAACAAAAGAACAAAAGAGAAACAATATGAAATGTAAATGTTACATAAGGAAGCCAAAAAACATTAGAATGGATTGAAAACTAACAATCACTGGGAGACAAAGCATATTAAATAGTTAACACAACTAAGTCAAACACTAGAAAGTCTGCATACACATACGAAAGGATTTCACCTTAGTACATAAGACTGTATCTCTGCATCAAGAAACATTTATTAAAAGTGACCTTCCTGACCTTGCAATTATAAAAATGCTATTAGTGAACCAAGAGGCAAAGCAGTTTTGATGTGTACCCTATATGTGGCCTAAATTATTATTACACACATAGCAACATTATCGTTTATTAAATCAGACACAAGAGAGGTTTTTGCCATTTGAAGGTGCTCTGATTTGAGATACTGAACAAAAATGAATGCTCAGTGACAAAGTACTTGCCTGTGATCACACAGTTTGGTTAAGCATGGAAACTAGGATCAATACCAGATTTTCCATTTTCTCGCCGTGCAATTCAGCCACTAGAATGTGAATCTTTTTCTGACATGAAATTTTAATACTTTGTCCTTAAATCTAAGAAGAAGAAATTAGCACATAGGTGAGGGGAAGAATTTACGTTTTATTTTTGGTAGTTTCACATAGTGCTAATCTTACCCAATGACATAGGAGAACTTCACAACAGACACAGGCTACCTTACACATTTTTTATGAGACACCGAGATTCGCCAGGATTTACAGGCTGCAGTGCCAAGGCTGGGATTTGAACCTGGTTCCCCAAGATAACTTTTCTGCCTCTGCAACCACGCAGCCTCCCGTGAAAGCTTGCTCATTTTGGGCTCGAGGTGCCAGGAGGAACTCAAGGAGACCCATAGCCAAGCGCCTGGCTCGAGCTTAGCTGGAGCTTTCAGTGGCTCGCAGACCTCTACACACTGTCATGCTATTTTTTTCTCCCTCTCCAGCACCCTCTATGCAACCTCACTTTCTTTCTATCGTTCTCTCTTTGCGCGCTATGTTCAGTCACTTCTCTCCTTCTGCACCCCAAAGCACACCTGCAAATCGTTCTCATCATCCCCTCCATCCTCCTTTTCACTTTCTAGTGGACTGCTTTTTAACAGTGCAATTGATAATTAACATAACAGTATAGTCAAATTCAATATTTTGCTAAGTTCAAACTGTCAAGAGAAATTAGTACTCTAGTTTACTGTTAAGTATGGGTCCTTAGGAAACTGTTATCAAAACCTGGCTTTGAAACCTAGTTTTTCACTGCTGCTGTGACCTCAAACAGTGAAAAAACAAGCTTAATTTTTCGCTGTTCTTGTTTAATTTTGCAGTGTTCTGACATTTGAACAGTGAAATGCCGTGATCTGAAGCTGATACTTTTGTGGGCAGTGCAGGGCTTTAAGTGGGATGAAAAAAGTGGGTAGTCTCTAAAAAGGGCATGTCCTAAGGTGCATAAGTAGGAACCCTTACCAAGGGGCATAGCCTATGTATTTAAGGGCGTAGCTTAAAACATGTAAAGTTAAATCCTGTGCTGCCCATAGTACCACCTGACCAGTATTGTAATACCTCTCTGTGCGCTTTCATCAAAAACATATCACACAGTAATGGAAATAAATCTAAAATAAGCCGGCCCTATTGGCTTTGCCAATGCTTGTGGCCTGCATCAGAAAAAATAGTAATAATAATAATCGTTTTATTGTCATTAGTTAGAATTGAAATATATTTCAATTTTGAAAATATGAGTGAAGTAAGCATTAGAATGTCTGTGGAAGGGGTGGTAGTCTTCGGAGTGTCTCAAGCCCTCCTGTTCTTCCAGTCACGCCACTTTCCCCTGTAAGCTTTATGTTAGACACCTATGCCAAGGGCCACTGGCATTATGCAATGCTGTGGCCATGGTGTTTTCTGAATAATTGTGGATTTAACATATTTGCCATATAATACATATTTGCTGCATACTTTTCAGATTTTACAAGCAGATGAAACGTTTTTAAAAATGCAGTGAAATGTTGCTGCATAGTGAAAGGGCCCTCTTCAAAGTTGACTGGTCACCTTTCAACTGCCTATTACTCTATTTGAGTGTTAAGCTGTTACTAATGATGTTAACGTGTGAAAGTAATGAGGTAATACTAATACGAAATGTGCTGCCTTACCTCACATAATTTGCCTTTTCTTTCTGCATAATTTGACCTTCACCTGTTTCAGAATTATAGTGGCCCTACCTATACCCTCTATCGCCCCACATCTTTTTGGAATCATCCATTTGCAGTGCCGTTTTTAGATATTTTTCATTATTGAGTCATCGATACTGTTGTCCGGTGTAGTGATATCACAATAAGCCATTAGCCGGCAGTGTGTGCTCAGATAAAGTACAGCGGAATCAGGTAAGTCGAAGAGACAGTGCGAGTAGTACATCCCTCTGCCTACTAATGTTAGTCACTAGACTCCCAAGCCTCCATGTTCATGCCTAGTCAATATCCATGCCACGCATTAAATGAAAATGAAATGCTTCAGTGATTATACTGCAAAAGATATGTCACAGAAAGTAATGCAAAGCAGTTGAATGTTAAAATCAGGTTGCTGCTGACAAAGTTTAGAAATACAAGTAAGCAATTGTCATTGTATGATAAAATGATGAGATACATTCCCTAAGCGCTAGTGTCCAAGTAAACTCATCACCCTGTCAATCATGGTATTGTACATGTTAGCTTGTGGTTCTTTCCAGTATGATTAAGAATAGTTGTACTACTGCGGTACCAGTAAATTGCAGTTTATTTTGTTGTTCATTTTAGTTCCATATTCCCAGAGCATTCTCAGTATCCACCACTTTGATACACCATGTAACATGGCCTTTATTTTGACACCTTTGGTCCAGCGCCCTTCCGTTTATTAGAGAAGTTAGCGTATTAGATACTATCTCCCTATACATTGTTGACGCAATTGACACCACTTCCGGTATACCGCACTCGATGGGACGGCATATCTTGAGGAGTAGGTCGCCTCCCGCTACAACCTGGTTCCGACGGGGATGGGTAGGTTGTCTGACTTCGACACCGCCCATGTGGGTAAATAGGGGCTTATTAAACGATTCCCACTGGTGACTCTGTATTCACGAGTGGTAACGCTAAGAGACCTAGTGGTGGGTTCTTCTCCCCTCCCCCCCCCTCTGGGCGATGACCAACAATCTGCTCTGCGGTGTTCCACCTTTCTCCTGGGCTAATTTATTCACACACGCTCCCGTATTACTGGGCCATTAGTCCCTTGATTACATTCGGGTTGGCGTCACCCACATGTTCTGACTGGCAGGTCCCTTGGCGAGTTAATTTCAGCATTATCTGTTTAAGCATGCAATAAGTTATAAGGCAGCTTTTTGTTCACAAGTGTAATAGCATGCCATTCTATGTATTTGATATTAAAGTCGTCTCTGTCAAAGTTTTCATTATACCTACGAATATGCCCGACACATTGTTGTTATCCACTTAACCTTGTGGGTTGGAGTGCTCTTCCAAAATTCAGGTGTTGTGGTGGCTTCATCTATTGAACTTATATACATTTTCCAGGTTACTAAACCCGTTGGTGTTTCAGTCCCCCGGATCTCATTGAGGCGAGGCCTTATAAATGTTATTGGTGAGTTTATATTCCCTTAAGGAGACAATGTTTTTAATCAACTTTGTGCACAAGTTGCCTAGTTTGTGATAACATGACGCAAGCAATTTTAACCAATCAATACAAGGTCAAGGGGAACTTTTCCCATTGAATTTATAAGGGTTTCCTTTCGTTAAGTAACCATGACAATATGAGAGAGATAATAAATGCCAGTATACCCCGTCATTGGGTTTCGCCTGCCGAAGGCTGCGCTCTGCGCAGCTTTTCGGCGCAGGTGAAATCCTTTGTTTACAATAAGGACTTCGGGAACGTCCCCCGGCTCTCATTGGCTAGCTCCATAAATGGAGGCTAGCCATTGGGTGCCGGATCTGTCCGTCAAGGCCGGACCAGATTCGGGGGCGTTCGAGATTTTTTCCCTGGGCGGAGTTTCGTTTTTTGCCGTTCCCTCCCCTTTCACTGAAAGTGATTTCAGATGCGCTGTCCATTCCCGCCCCCCTCCGTGTGCCTCCCCGCCCCCGCCCCCCCTCGCTGTCCTGTGCACGTTTCCCGCCTCCCTCCTGCCGTCCGTGTCCTCTTCCGCCGTTCGTGTCCTCTCCCGCCCCCCTCCCGCCGTTCGTGTCCTCTCCCGCCCCCCTCCCGCCGTCCGTGTCCAAAGAGGTGCTGCACTTTCCTACGAACGCTTGCTGATCATTGCTTCTTTTCAATTATATAAAAAAAAATCACTCGATTTCCCGCTGTAACGTTTTTTCGTGAAACCGCCATGGGTTTTTAGTTGAACCCCAACTTGGTTTTAGTAGAACCGTGTGCACGGGGCCCATGTCTGGCATACCCGTCCCACTTAAGACATCACACTGAAGTATACAAAAATGTGATGGATGGATTTCTTTAATTAATCTATGCTATTGGTAATTACTCGGGGATGCATCTCAGTCCATCGTTATTTTGCACACCATGCCACCTCAGTTTGGACCCAGCCATATGCAAATCAGTCTTGACCTTGCTACCATGTCAACAGTCAAGCCTGAACTCTAAGGCCAGGACCTCCATGAACAAGAACACGAGCAACCCAAGCCCGGTTGAGCCTTCATTAGGGCTCATCAGTCAAATACAGCTTGGTTCCAGTGGCACAATGTCCACTGGATCATGTCTGGGTAAACCCCACCCACTTAGGGCGTCACACTGAAGTCCACAAAAAGGTGATTATGGCATACTTGAATTATTCTCAACCACTGGTAATAAAGTAATGATCTTATTATCGAGCCTGTTAAGCAACCCGTTTTGGTGCCAGATTTTTTAATACTGCCAGGTTTACGAAACCTGCCCACTTAAAGCCCTAGGGCGGCAAACTGTTGCTCCTGCAAGGTCTTCAGAAATCCAGTGAGGGAAAAGAAAGGCACATGATGCTCTTTCACCTCCAACCTCTGTCTCATCTGTCAGCAGCGGGACTGCTAGATCCACACGGATAGGGAATGGAGGCTGCACAATGAGTGGCTATCACAGAAAAGCTGTTTATTTATTTTTAAAGTCTTATATTGGTGTGAACAAGGCCCAAGGACACCAGAGCACCACACAATAATTATATGAATATCAATATAGATAAAAGAAAGAGATTCAGGGTTTAAAACAGTTTTAATGCAATAACATATTCCAGAAATTATGCTTGATCCTCTGCTATAAATGGCATTTCTAGAGCTTCGATTTTCTCACACTAAGGGCCTGAATTACAGTTTGGCGGATGTGGTTACTCCATCACAAACACGACGGATATCCCATCCTCCGTATTACGATCTATTATATCCTGTTGAAATTGTAATACAGCAGAAGGAATAACTGTCACATTTGTTACTGAGCAACCCCTCTGCCAAACTCTAAATCAGGCCCTAAATTTCTTTGAACAATCTGACAGATCAAGCTATGTTTCAAAAACAGATACAAAACATTTTATCATTTCATACAGAATAAATTCACTCAGCTTTGCAGGAATTACAATTTTTCCCATTCCTCTTAACAGTGCTGTTTATAAATACTCTTTGTGAATTATCACCCATACTCTGTGTTTGGTCATTTGTGTGCATGTATGGGACACAATGAACTGTATTATATATACTGCTACTTTCAGCAATACAATCATTTTAATTTTCAGTCTCACTGTTTCTTTGTTCACAAAGTACATGATGAAATCATGAAATCTTTGTTCATCAGGTACATTCATGACATTATGCACATTAATTCTACTATCTTTTACACTTTTGTTGTAAAAAAACTTTGCGTGCCCTGGTTAAGCATTACCAGCACATTCCACCAACACTTTTCTTTTAACAAAACTGCCCTTTCAGGCACTTTTATTATTTGTTTTGGGGAATAGTATGCAGAATCCCCTTTTTATACCTTTGTAGGTTTTCTTACTAAACACCAGTAACCTATGGAGACTTATTTACCTCTCTGTGTATTTTGTCACGATAATCATTGTTTTTATATTATTCTATCCTAAATTTTAATTCACAGTCTTTAAACTCTGTTACTTTAGTTGACTTTCTGCAATCTATAATGTTTGGTGTCAACAAAGTACAACCATCTCTCTCTCTCATAAATAAATGGAGAAAAACCAATAACTGAATGAGGAGTATTGTTATATTTTTTGTCTTAAGAAATAAGACACAGATAAATTAGATGCCAATGCCATTTGAACTTCTTGACTCTTTCTACTAAGCTGTTAGAAGATGGACTATACAAGTGTGTTTTTTTCATGTTTTACACCACATTTGGTAAAAAAAATCCAGCATTTTTCTTGATGTATAGTGAGTACTATTACCTGATACTAAAATGTGTGAAACACCTTCAACTGAGGAAATCCTCTATAGAAAGTCAATAACAGCATCTGTGGTCATATTTTCACTCAATTCATAGTGCACCCACATCGAGTACTAATCTGACAGATCTAATAAATAATGCATATCCTCACTCAGGGCATCAATTTGGTCCTGAAAAATCCATACTCAATTTTTACTATGGACATCAGGAATCCCAACTAAATGCATTTCCTTCTTTGAGGTTTTCCAGTGTTTGTATGACTTTACACATTCCCCACATTTAGCAATATCAACCTCTGAATCAATTGCTGTCCACCAGTAATGTTTTCCTAGACGTCTCTTAGTGGCAGTAGCTCCAGGATGCCCACTATGAGCTAATTTCAGCAGTTCTTCTCACAGAAAAAAAGGTGATACAAAAACATCATGCCTCCTAAGCATTTCTACCACAATACTTAGTTCATTAGCTATTTGTATATAGTTCCCTAACATTTTACCTAAAGTTTTGATAGGTGGCCAACCATTCATTCATTTGATAACTTTATTTCGGTCAAAAGACCATAAAAGTGCAGATAAAATACATACACAGTAGCACAAAATAGTAAAACAATAAATAACAGCCCAGTCATATATTTGACCTAAAAGTTGATTAAACTAAATGGTTATCAAAACGGACGATATAAAAATCCATAAGTAAACACAGTTATTATTCAAAACGTTTCCGTCTGTGCCACATACCAAATAGGAACCGTGATACAGAGAAAACAATAGGGGGGTGGGTATCATACCTTAGGACCCTACAAGCTTGGGTGCAATGTCTAAATCCTAGGTTCCTACATAGTGGAATCAACCAGCATTTCCTTATTGCTTGGTAGGCAGGGCAAAAAAACAGTACGTGGCGTACATCTTCTTTCCTGTAATTACATGCAGGGCACGTAATATTCTCTGTGTTAGCCCACTTACAGGTAAATACCCTAAGTGGGAGACTACCGTGCCTAAACTGGATGTAGAGTTTCCTCGCAAGTGGAGTATAAATTACATCTAAGAATTCCTCCATTCTTGATTCAATTTTTACTTGGAGGAACTCTACCGTCAGTCTTCCCACAGTAGTGGATCTTTGTAGAGCTAATAGATTCTCATGACACAAGAGCTCTGATTTGGTTATCCCTGAACAACTTACTTCAGGGTTCTCCCACAACTCAGATAGACCAATCCGATTACTGAGTACCCTAATATGTAGAAGCCACGGAATGTTCCTTTTTTAAAAGAGCCCAAACCGCAAAATATTCCTCTCTATAGGAAACCAATTCAGGCACTGACCAAAGCCTCTTCCAATAAAGCATAGGCTGTGCTGCTGCTAGCTCCTCTATCGATTCTAGCCTCAAATCCAATCGCAAGGGGATGAGCGGTGTACTTGCTGGTAAGCCCAGAAAATTCCTCATGAAGCCATGTTCCACCCTCACGAGGTTGGATGTGCTTTGATGGCCCCATAATTCAGCTCCATACATTGAAGCCGTTCTGGCCTGTAGTCTATAGATTTCAACGATAGGGGCTGCAGGTTTAAAATCCGAAATTCTATGGCTTTTACTAATACCCCCCGCTACTTGGGATAACCTAAGGGCTGCCTTTGCGGTCTGCAAACCCCAGTCAAAGTTTTCCGTCAGAGTGATACTGAGGTATTCGAATGTCTTGACTCTTTCTAGAGGGATACCGTTCAAGAAAGGGTTAGGACGGGTCTGTTTCGGGGGATTAAAAATCATAAACTTTGTCTTGTGCAAGTTTATCTCTAGTCCGCGCAGAGCACAGAAGGCTGCAAAGCCATCTAGGGTGCGCTGGATGCCCGTTGACGTTTTAGACAGCAGCAAAGTGTCGTCTGCAAACATCAGAGCGGGCACCCGCCCAGTTGCCAACCTTGGGGCATCATTATCTTTTACACCAAGTAGGTGATCTACTAGGCCATTGATGTAGAGATAAAATAACGTTGGAGCCAGGACGCACCCCTGGCGTACCCCCTTCATCACAGGAAAACAGGCCGACAGATCACCATGTCTTCCGCACCTAACTTAGGCATAGTTGTTCATATGGAGTCTGTTCAAAATGCTCTATAAGTATGTCGGTAAACCCGACACTGTTAATACTCTCCACAACTTATCCCTCGGTACTAGATCAAAAGCGGCCCGCAGATCAACAAAGATGAGGGAGAGGCTGCCACCCTCCACTCTCACCGTTTTCCAGAATAGTACCAGGAGCCTAAATATTTAATCTAGGGTGGAAATGCCCGTCCTAAACCCGGCCTGGAATATAGTCAGAATCTTGTTTTCCTCTATCCACCCTTGGATTCTATCTAGAATAATCCTGCCCATCAGTTTTTGTGTGGTGTCAATCAGACTGATGGGCCTATAATTGTATGGGGTTAACGGACAACCTTTTTTGTGGATGGGGACAATCTCCACTCCAAGCCAGGTATCTGGCGGGTCATTCCCTTTAAGTATTGCATTAAATAGGACAGCCAGGTACGGTGCCCACATTTTTGGTTGAGACCGAAATAGATCCCCAGGCATCTTATCTAAACCAGGGGCCTTATTGAGTAGAAGTTTAGCTATTGCGGACTCCACCTCCTTAAGGGTAATATCCTCGACCCCATCCGGTTGGTGCTCATGCATGGGGGCCACGGCGTCCTGACCCAGCTCAGCATCCAAGGGCCCCGCCAATCGATGCTCATGGCGGGGTCCTGGGGTAACCAGCAAGGGGGTCTCTACAGCTTCTCCCGCCACAAAATTCCTCGACCCCTCCAATCTATGCTCATGGAGTGGTTCGAGGATAGGGAGCAGAGTGGTCTCTTCAGCAGTATTGGCATAAAGTGCTCCAAAGTGGGCTTCCCAAACTACAGGTGCTATGTTCGACATGGGTGCTGGTCCGCCCCCACTCACGCTAGAGCTCACAATGACCCAGAATGCCTTGGAGTCCTTGCGAGATAGTGCTGATCTTAGTTCTTCACATCTGTTCTCCTCCCAGTCTTTCTTTCCCCTAGTAATGGCCTGTTTATACCCAAGTCAGCACTGCTTTATGCTGGTTCTATCCTTTGCTTTTATTGCGGTTAGCAAATCTTTTTTTGCTTTCCGATAGGATACATCATAGCAGGGATGTGTTCTGGCTGGGGTAACTTTCTTGCTACCCAAACGGTGAAACACATCAGAAAGTTTGGCAACCAGCTGCTTGTGAATTCCCATGATCCTAGCCTGGGAATCTGTGTCTAAATCCTTTTCTCCCATTTCCCCCATTTCTGTTAGCTGCGGTAATGCCAGCTGATATATTTCAGCAAGTTTAGTCGGCGAACCCTGGAAATGAGACCATTTAATTCTCCGCCTGTTATTAGATAGCAGGAGAGGCGGTAGGGCAGCATTGAACTCAGGGGCGGGGTTAGACAGCCCAAAGCTCCCAGGTTTCAGCGTCAGGAACAGGGCGTTATGGTCACTATCGTTCCTCGGATACACCCTAAAATCCGACACCTTATCCCAATGTCTAGCTTCCATCATTATGTAATCGATGATGGAAGTATGCCCTAATCTGTTGAAGGTAAATGACCCCGGTCTGTCTGGCTCCACCCTCCCATTACACGCCCGCAGAGACGTTGTAAGTGAGAATGATTTAATTTGAAGAACCAGCAGAGTCCATGCTATACGCTTTAACTTGGTTCAAAACAGTATCCTTCTTCATTGATCCTACCCAATCATCTTGAGATAATGATCTCTAATGAAATGAAATGAATTTGTACTTGTAAAGCGCACTTATACCCCAACCGGGGTTTCCTGGCGCTGTACGCATACCGCTGTGGAACCCTTCCTGGCTTTTCCCTGTGAAATGTCCACTCCTGAGCACCCCCAAGGTGAAGCCAGGCATCCCAGCGCTGTTGGGGCCGTTGTAGCAAATAAGTAGCATATATGACTGACACTACACATTCTTGATCTAATGGATTCATACTTTCTTCCAAATCCATGACTGGTGATCATGACAAACAATCAGTTCTTTTATTTCTTACAGAAATGTGTGTCATTTCAACATTTAATTCTCATAATTTTGGCATTAGCCTGATCAACCTAGATGATGCAGTTGCTGTACCTCTGCTACACCTGTCAAACATATACAGCAACGGTTTGTGGTTAGTAATGATTTTAAAACTTTTTCCCCCACAAATAACAAACATTTTTCCACAGCCCAGACACTAGCCAACACTTCCCTTTCTATGGTACTGTATTGTTTTTCAGCCTCCCTTACACCTCTTGATATGAAAACTATGGTGTACTCCTTCCTATTCACCACTTGACTGAATATTGCTTTTAATCCTATGCCAATGGCATCTACGGTGATTATATTCCTACCTTTGAGATCGTATGGCCGAAGTGCTGGAGCTTTCAAAATGGCTTGTTTAATTCCTTCCCTTTACCCCCCTTCAAATGTAGCTTTCTGTTTCAACAATTTCCTTAATGGTTCCACCAAGAAAGCAGATCTGTGTATAAAATGAGCATAGTACTCACTTGTGCCGAAGAATGATTTCAAAGCATCTTTGATGCTAGGTGTAGGTGCTTCCCTAATCAAATTCACTAAATCATATTTTGGCGTGAGGCCAGCTGAAGACACGGTATGTCCATGTATTCCACTTCAGTCTTCAAAACCTTGCATCTGGATTCGCTCCCAGTCATGCCTCTGTTTACAAGAATTTCTAAAACCTTATCCAATGTCTCATTATGCTTCTTAACAGTTCTTGCATGGATCCTAATATGTCTTCTTGAAAGGTTTGGACGCCCTGCATACCATCAAAAAATGTTCCACTAATTTTTGGAAGACACTGGCAGCAGATGCCAAACGGAAAGGTAATCTTAAATTTCGGAAGGCTCCAAAAGGTTATACAAAAGTAGTCAGATATCTTGAACCTTCCAATAGTGTTACCTGGACTTCAGTCAATTATAGAAAAATATGAAGGCCCTCTGACTGACTTCAGCATTTCCTGTGTCTTTGGTAGAGGATTACAATCTATTATGGTGTTTTTTGTTTGGCAATCTTAATTCTGCACAAAGCCTTATGTCACCCTTTTTTCTTTGTGATCACCACTGCTGACACCCACTCTGAAGAATCAGTTTGCTCAATACTACCATCATTGCATACCATAGATAACAAATCCTTTAGTTCGTGTCTGACAGACAATGGCACTTGTCTAACCTTGTGGGTTACTGGTATGGCATTTTCTTTTAACCTGATATGATGCTCAAACCCTTTTATACAACCAATATGTGGTGAAAACACATTGCTATGTCTGTCTAAAACTTCTTCTGTCCCTGCATCCTTGAACTCATGTTCCACACTGAGAACAGGCAAATCACCCAATACTATTGATTCTGAAGCCCCTGGTTTGAGTAAATCACTAAGCTTGCCAAGATCCTGCCATCCCACAATATCCCTGCCTCTCACAGCCACATATATTTTGGTATTTATGGATCGTCCCCAAACTCCAGTATATCATTGAAATACCCTAACATTTTAATGTTAAACTTCCCAACACTTATGGATTTACATCTGGTTCTGTAAGCTTGACATTTTCCCACATTTTATAAAAGGTATGGCCAGCTAAAATTAAAATGGGAGTTCCTGAATCGGCCATAATGTTTAATTTTATGTTTCCTATATGAACAATGCCTGATGGACCTTTGAATTTGCCTGTCTTGCTATCAACTGCAAGTATAATATTGGAGCACATCTCTTCATCCAACTCTTCAGTTGAATTCACTACCTTACCAGACATCTTTGTATTTCTCCATACACCACAGCATTACCTACTTTCTGACACTTCATATATTTCTTTCCTAATGCTGAACATCCAGCATGGTTCCCTAAATGTATTTTTTACCCATATCTGTAAAGCATCATAGGTTTTTTAGATTCAGGTCTGATAAGTTTGCTTTTCTCATTAACAAAAGTAAAAGAAGATTTGTTACTTCTTAAGTCACGTTTCTTTTCATGTACTGCACAAACTGATTGACTGTGCATTATCAGAAGATAATTTTTTCGTTGAAAGTAAGGATCTTTCAATATCCGCAGCTATTTCTATAACCTCATTTAGTGTTGGGTTCTACAGGCTAAGAGTCGCTCCTGTACTTTTTTTGAAAAACAGTGAAACACAAACTGATCCTTCAGATAAATTTCCATCATGTCTCCAAATTCGCCTGCGGTGGCTAGCATGCACAAACTTGCAATATATTGCTTAATGTTCTGGTGTTCAAGTTGCTTCCTCATGCAATCCATGTCTTTCTACCATAACACTTGGTGCTTCCTTAAAATGTCTTTCCAACCTTTCTAATGCTTCCTCAAATTCGTTCATTGAGGCACATTGACCTTGAGCCAGTTAAACCTCTGGTAAGTTATCGAAAACTTATTGGCCTGCATTTCTAATAAGCCAAACATTATGAACACCATCTTTCTTTCAGGATCATACTTTTTACCATCAATGACTATAACGCTTGAATGACAGTTCTTCCATCTCATCGCAGGTTTTCCTGGCATTCGTAAAAATTACGCAAGCTGGTTAAAACACTTGAATTTGCCATGTCGAATACTGAAGGTAGGTACAATTGTATGTTGATGAAGGCAAGAAGTAATCAATTCTTTAATCAATAATTTTTTTATAAAACTGAAATGTGTTTCAATCAATGTTAAAGTGGAGATTTTTGTTTAATAATTAAACAATGTTTCAACTGAATCCAACTTGACATTGTCTTAGAATATTAATAAAATGATTTCCTGAATTGTTTTCAATATTTAAATTCCTCAAGTAAGCACACTACACTGCAGAGTGTGGTGGTACACTGAGCGCTGTAAACATTGGAATTAAAGCTGTGTAAAGACTCAGGTACGCTGTCTTATTGTTTTCCTTTTAGACTGACGTGCACGTTTAATGACCTTTCTGAACTTTCTTCGCGCACATGCTCTTGCTGGTATCCTGTCGATTGATGAATAGTCACGCTCCACTTCTTCAGCGTGCGGTATGTATGTAAATGCTCAACAATGGCTGCATTACAGACCTCTTGGTGGAATACCCGTACCAGAATTGTCATGTTGACTAATCGGGGGGTGGTGTGGGTATCAGAAGAGTGTAGGGTGGGGTTCAGTTGGGAGATGTTAATTGTTGTGGGGCAAGTTTGGGTGGGAGTTTGTTTTTTCCACTTGGTTCACATGGATACAGATATTGGGTCGGGCCTGGGAGGTACGGGCTGTGCTCCTGGTGAGGGCTGGATACATGATGTTACAGTACCTTTTTGGCAATTGTTGAGGGTAGATACACGGTAATGACATGGAACGTCAATGGACTAGGGAACAAAGTCAAGCGAGTATTAGTATCTAACTATCTTAAAAGTCTCAACCTGGCATAGTCCTCCTGCAGGAGACACACCTGATAGACTCCCACTGTTCTTTTCTGGGAAGAGGGCAATACACTACTCTTGCACACGCAGGCTTTACCAAAGGCTCGAGAAGAGTGGCAACTCTTATCAGGAAATCGCCTCCCTTTTGTGTTACCAAACAATGGATAGACCCCAGCGGGACCTATGTGGCAGTCAAGGGAATTTGGAATCGTAGGAAGCTCCTACTTATTAGTGCTTATGCCCCCCCCCCAAGATTGCAGCAACACACACTAGACAAGCTGACTGAGATCTTATTACACTCAGAACCCGCGAAGCACATAATTGGGGGGGGACTTCAATGACTTGATCGATCCCACTCTAGACCGGACAGAGTGTCACCGCGGGTCGTGTGGACCTACTCCACTGGCTCAGTTTTGAGACTGTCCTTGGGTTGACTGACCTGTGGCGTCGCACCCGAATGCATGTGCTTATTCCTATTTCTCAGGGGCTCACAGGGTGTTCTCTAGATACACCAGCAGGGGAGATTGGCAACATAGACAGGGGGGGAATATCTGGTATGGGGCATTTCGGACCATTTGCTGCTTTTATTAACGGTGGTAGGCAGAGGTAGAAACCTAGAGATGAATTGGAGACTGAGCTTGTGGGCCCTGCAGGACAAAGAGGTTGCCAAAGAAATCCGGGTGGACTCGGAGCTCTATTTTAGGGCGAATGAAGGCTTGGTGCAATCGGCGGTCATTTTATGGGAGGCATTTTAGACGGTGCTCCGTGATAGAGCACAAAATATAACTGCCCATTTGAAATAGCGCGAAACCCAGGAAGTAGAGGCCTTAGAACATAAACTGATAAGTCTGGAAGGCAGCGGGATGCCCGCACCTAGAGGCCACAACCTCTGCCAAATAGCGATAACACGGAGGGAATATCAAGCGCTAGTAACCAACGAAATGAAGGTCCGCTAATTAGCTGTTCAACACCGCTTAAATGAGACAGGAGACAGGGTGGGAAAATTACTTGCATGGCTAGGCAGGAAAGAGTTGGAATCGAGGTGGGTCATGTCCATACGCGAAGGTGCCCAAACACACAATACACCCACAGAAATAGCAGGGGCTTTTGACCGGTACTATGCTGATCTCTACGAAGCTAAAACCCAGACTAGCGAGACACAAATAGTCCAATATCTGGGAACGATTGATCTTCCCTCGTTCTCTCAGGAGTGATAGACTAGATGAAGACTTTACTCTTGAGGAAGTGACAGAGGCCATTGGCTGGCAAAAGCCTGGGAAAACTCCTGGTCCTAATGGGCTAAAGGGGGAATTTTTTAAGCAAAACAGTAGACTTCTGGCCCCACACTTAAATATGTTCGACATGTCGAAAGAGCAAGGGGTTCTTTCAAATGATCTCCGAACGGCAACGGTAGTAGTGATTCATAAACCAGGGAAACCTCAGGAGGAGTGCGGGTCCTATCGACCCATCTCACTGCTCAACATTGAAACAAAGATACTGGCCACTATTCTTGCGAGGCGCCTGTTAGCGGTTGTAGCCCCCCTAGTACATAGAGATCCATCGGGTTTTATGCCAAAATGAGCCACGCGCTTTAACTTACGGCGGTTGGCTAACTGGATGGATACGGTCCAGAATGGGGACTACCCCCACTTGCTCCTCTCACTCGACGCCGAAAAGACATTTGATATCGTACACTGGCCTTTCATGAGACTTACTTTGGACAAATTCGGATTTGGTCCAGTCTTTCAAGAATGGTTGGCGCTTCTGTATGCGGCCAAGGAAGCGAGAATCCGGGTCAATGGGGTCACTTTGGTAAGCTGGCCTGTCCAAAGGGGCATCAGACAGGGCTGGCCCTGGTCCCCCCGGCTGTTTGCGCTGATACTGGAACCCTTGGCTTGTGCCGTGAGATCCTGACAGGGGTTGGGGGGTTTCATAGACGACTCCTGCCTCCTTGATGAAGAGCGCATAATACTATATGCCGACGATATTTTATTATACGTCACAGAGCCGACTGACTCACTCCCCTTCAAATATTCGAAGATTATGTCCGGCATGCGGGGTACAAAATTAACTGGGACAAATCCCCCTTATACCCGATTGGAGGTATCCTGGAGCCATCGGCATACCCAAGCCGCCTGAAAGTGTTGACAGAGGGGTTCACCTACCTTGGGCTATTTATAACCACTGACTTGGCAACTAGTCTAGAGCACAACATTAGACGGGTTCTCCTAAAATTCCAGGAAGATGTCAAGAGGTGGAGGAAACACCCGCGGATTATGGGGAGAACCGCCATGTATAAAATGATCACACTCCCTCAGTTGCTCTACGTGTTACAAAATACATACTGCAAAATACCAGAGTCCGTTTTTGCAGCCCTTAACAACGAGGTGCGTCTGCTTCTGTGGGACGGGGCTCACTAAAGGATTGCATTGCAAACGCTACAGCGAAACCCATATAATGGGGGTCTGGCCCTACGGGACATTAGAGCCTACTGCAGAGCGGCCCATCTCATTGTCATTAATGAGTGGAATCATGCTGCAAAGAATCACGCCACATATATGCTGGAAAGACTCCTATTTAGAAACCACACACATTTGCACTTTCTCTATGGAGGCAGGGGCAGTAGCTGGCTCTTGCCAGTTACTCAGATGTTGCTGGAAACATAGAAAGGGGCCAAAAAGCAAATGAACTGGGGCATGAAACCCACAAGGGAGACCCCGTTGTGAGAAGGGTCGAGATTGGAAAGCTGAGAGGCTTTAGACAGTGGTATTTAATAGGGATCTCCAAGATAGGCGATGCCTCTGGCGCCCTTTAGTACGCTTCAAACCCTTTATCAGCTCAGCAACACTCAAACGTATGCTTACCTTAGACTGCAGCACGCTTTGCATGCGGAGGGTCTGGATGCTGTGACGTTGCGTGAATACTCCCCCCTTGAGGGTAGACTCTTGCAAGAGGAGATTCCTACCAAGGCTATCTCGCTCACATATAAAACACTGATTAACAACATGCCTGATAATTTGATTCCACTCAGAGCTAAATGGGAGCTCGCTACTGGCCCATTGGAAGACATAGACTGGGATGTCGCCCTTATGCTCCCACACGAGGTTGCGATAAAACAAAGACTGCAACTCATTCAATATAAAATCCTACACAGGACATACTTCGACAGAGCTAGACTACACAGCATGGGAGAGCTAACACCCCGGACTGTCATAGATGCCACACAGAGGTGGGCACCTTTATACACACTCTCTGGGAGTGCTCCCAGGTTAAAGCATTCTGGGGCAAAATACTGAAGGAATTTAAAAACATACTGGGAGCTCAACTCCAGTTGAAGGCTGGTTATGTTTTATTGGAGATTCCCACAGAGGTGGACCTGCCGCGATGTCAACTCACCTTAGCTAACTTGGGGTTGATAGTAGCCAAAAGAGACATAGCTCGTTACTGGGGGGTTTCTCAACTCCTCACACTTAAGGAATGGAGAGTGAGTCTAGATCTATACATGATGGCGGAAAAAATGACATATAAAGCGAGGGGTTGCCCTAGAAAATTCTGGAAGATCTGGACTCCATGGATAAAACACTATAGTATAGAAATGGACGAAGAGGGGGAGAGGTCAGAGCTGACAATGTGGAGGTCAGAATAAGAGCCTTGAAGACTGCTGTCCCTGACCCATCATTGATGGGTGTAAACAACTCATGTACCACCCTCCTCATATGTACATATATGGTACCTGGTTTTAACCTCATGTTCTCTTTCAGGAGACTTTATGCTGTATTTCCTGCCCTGCATCACTCGCTAATGTCTGTTATCCAATACGAATTGTGTATCCATGATTACTTTGTTTGTACATCACAACCTAAGCAACTAAATAAAAACAGTTTAAAAAAAAAACAATGGCTGCACGTGATATCGCGATTTCTTCCCTGCTAGCTCTAGTGTTCCATGGTTGTGCATATATCACAAAGGATATCTGCACACTTGAACGGGAAAGGAATGATGTACCCCCAACCAGTCTTGAAGGAATGCATCCATTGCCAAGGCCTCTGTGTCCTGCCTCCAACTAAAAAAATCTGTCCAACTAAGTTGTCAGTCTGGACGTAAATAGATCTGTACAGAAGACCTACCCCCAATTGAATCCCCAAACCTCAGAAGACCTTGGAGTCTAAACTCTAATTGTTAGTGTCTGACATATTCCTTGAATACCAATCTGCCACTAAATTAATTGATCCTAGCATATATTCCACCACTATTGATAATAGTTGTTTGAGACAGAACTCTCATAGTGCCTTTGCTAACTCTGTCAATGGTTTTGACCTTGTTCCACCCATCTTGTTGGCATATCTAACAGATATTAGGCTGAGTATGCATGAGTGGAGCATGCACTTTACCTGCTTTTTCACTAGGCTTTGAATTGCAAAGGAACCTGCTGAGCTCTAAACAATTTATGTGCATTGTCAACTACTTATTAGACCATCTTCCTCAAGTCCATTCAGAGCCACACCTTGAGCCCCGTCCCAATAGACTTGCATCTGATTCGAACACCAGATCTGGGCATGAGAAGAACATTTCTTGCACGTTCAAGGTGTCCGTGTGCTGTCCTCCAAAATATTTCTGCCCTTATTTCCTCACCTAGGGGAACCATCTGTAAATATTGAAGGTCTCTCCAAGGATGCCTTATCTTCAGTCTTTGAAAGGCCCGGTACTAGAGAGCACCTGGAAATATTGCTTGCATTGAAGAGACTAATAGCCCACCACTCTACTACTGTTTGACCATCTTGCCTCCAAAGCGAGTGGTCGCTCACCTCGCTCCCTCCTTCATGCATCACTGGTGGTATCGTAGCGCCGATCTCTGCCTCTGCATTCCCGCTAGCGCGCACCTTCGCTATATCATTTCCACAGCGCGTTGATTGTGTGCATAACCTGCTGGGCATTACCTGTAATAGTATTTTCTTTTCGCTGTGCATTACATGTAATTGTTGTGGCTGGGTATTACTCGAGACTGAATCATTATTTGCATAGCGCTTTGTCTCCGCGCTTGAACCCGCTCCCACTGTGACAGTTCCTGTTACTTATTTGCCCTCATAGCGCCCCATTGCTCCTTGTTTGTTGTTGTTGCTGCGGCCATTTTACTAGTTGACCAGAGCCCTCCCTCCACCTCGCTCACGCCTCCCAGCTGCCCCTCCCACCCACGAGAGCTACAGGTCGTCCTCAAACACACGGAGAGCTGTGACCATCTTGCCTCCAAAGCGAGTGGTCGCTCACCTCGCTCCCTCCTTCACGCATCACTGGTGGTATTGTAGCGCCGATCTCTGCCTCTGCATTCCCGCTAGCGCGCACCTTCGCTATATCATTTCCACAGCGCGTTGATTGTGTGCATAACCTGCTGGGCATTACCTGTAATAGTATTTTCTTTTCGCTGTGCATTACATGTAATTGTTGTGGCTGGGCATTACTCGAGACTGAATCATTATTTGCATAGCGCTTTGTCTCCGCGCTTGAACCCGCTCCCACTGTGACAGTTCCTGTTACTTATTTGCCCTCATAGCGCCCCATTGCTCCTTGTTTGTTGTTGTTGCTGCGGCCATTTTACTAGTTGACCAGAGCCCTCCCTCCACCTCGCTCACGCCTCCCAGCTGCCCCTCCCACCCACGAGAGCTACAGGTCGTCCTCAAACACACGGAGAGCTGTGACCATCTTGCCTCCAAAGCGAGTGGTCGCTCACCTCGCTCCCTCCTTCACGCATCACTGGTGGTATTGTAGCGCCGATCTCTGCCTCTGCATTCCCGCTAGCGCGCACCTTCGCTATATCATTTCCACAGCGCGTTGATTGTGTGCATAACCTGCTGGGCATTACCTGTAATAGTATTTTCTTTTCGCTGTGCATTACATGTAATTGTTGTGGCTGGGCATTACTCGAGACTGAATCATTATTTGCATAGCGCTTTGTCTCCGCGCTTGAACCCGCTCCCACTGTGACAGTTCCTGTTACTTATTTGCCCTCATAGCGCCCCATTGCTCCTTGTTTGTTGTTGTTGCTGCGGCCATTTTACTAGTTGACCAGAGCCCTCCCTCCACCTCGCTCACGCCTCCCAGCTGCCCCTCCCACGCTCCGCCCCCTCCACTATCCATTTAAAGCAGATGTCCCAACGCGCAGCGTCCACGCGCTACGGCCGCGCCGAAGGTGCGCCAAAGGTAAGCCCGTCTGCGCCCGTCCGCGCCTGGACGGCACCCAGCGCCCGTCCCCCTGCTCTATGCCGCTCCCAACCCCCCAGAGTAACTTATGATGCCGCTACTCTCCTCGCCCTCAACGCCGGACGCACCCCACTCTGCTGCGCAGCTACCCCAGGACACACCCACGGCCCATTCTCCTGCCTCTCCTGTAAGTTCAACTGCTTCAGGACCCTCACCAAACACACTTCCTCCATTCACAGCTCCGAACCCAACGACTTGAAATGCATCCTACTGAACACCCGCTCGGTCCACAGACATGCAACAGAACTCTGGGACCTAATCGACACTGCGTCACCTGACATCGCCTTCCTTACTGAAACATGGATGAATGCATCCTCTGCCTCCGACATCGCCATAGCCATACCGGACACTTATAAGATCATTCGAAAAGACCGCACCGATCAAACTGGAGGAGGCATCGCCATCGTCCATAGAAACACCATCAAAATTACAACCAGCTCTGACGACAATCTTGCAACCGCCGAACACCTCCACTTTCAGATCCACACCGACCCCAGGACCACACTTAGAGGAACCCTCATTTACAGGCCCCCAGGCACCCGATCTCAATTCAGCGACGACATCACTGACTTCGTCAGCCCGCACGCCCTCGCCTCAGAGAACTACATTCTTCTAGGAGACCTCAACTACCACCTTGACAACATTCTCGACAACAACACCACCACCCTTCTGGACAACCTGTCCAATCTCTGACTCAAACAACTTGTTGACACCCCCACTCACACAGCCGGACACATGCTCGACCCTATCTTCACCTCCAGCAAGCACATCTCCTTCGATCACACTACAGCTCTCCACTGGACGGATCACAGCTGTGTTCACTTCACCTACAAAACCCTGACCCACAACCGTCCACAACCCTTTCCCCGAAGAAAATGGAACAAAATCACCACCAACCAACTCCTCACATCACTCAGCCAAAAAACTCCCACCTTAGCAACGGACCCAGACCAAGCGGCCACCAACCTCAGGCAATGGATTACCCACAGTGCAGACGAACTAGCACCCCTGAAAAAACACCAGTTGAATTCATCCAGCAAAAAGGCTCCCTGGTTCAATGATGACCTCAAAAAATCCAAAAAGACATGCCGCACCCTGGAGAAGAATTGGAGAAAAGAACCAACCTCAGACAACATGGCCTCCCTCAAGACAGCCACCCGCAAACACCACCAACTGATTCGATCCGCCAAGAAATCAGCATTTAAGGACCGTCTCGACAACAATTCTCACAACAGCAAGGAACTCTTCAATATCGTCAAAGAATTCACCAACCCACCCGCAGCATCCAACGACATCACTAACTCCCAAGACCTCTGCGATGCGTTATCCTCCTTCTTCTACAACAAAATTGCCGACATCCACAACAGCTTCAAGAATACTCCCAATGACCAACTCACCCCACCCCCTTCAAATCCCACCCCTCCAACTAACTACCTTAACTCCTGGAACCCAATCACCATTGAAGACACCATTCGCCTCATGAACTCAATCCACTCTGGCTCACCTTCTGACCCCTGTCCCCACTACATCTTCAACAAAGCTGACTCCATCATCGCTCCCCAACTCCGCGATGTCATCAACTGCTCCTTCAACTCCGCCACCTTTCCAGAAATATGGAAACACGCCGAACTCAGCGCCCTTCTGAAAAAACCAACAGCAGACCCCTCAGAACTGAAAAACTACCGACCCATTTCCCTCCTCCCTTTCCCAGCCAAAGTTATCGAGAAAGCCGTCAATAGCCAACTTGCAGCCTTCCTTGAATCCAACAACTCCCTGGATCCCTCACAGAACGGCTTTCGAGCCAAACACAGCACTTCATATATTTCTTTCCTAATGCTGAACATCCAGCATGGTTCCCTAAATGTATTTTTTACCCATATCTGTATAGCATCATAGGTTTTTTAGATTCAGGTCTGATAAGTTTGCTTTTCTCATTAACAAAAGTAAAAGAAGATTTGTTACTTCTTAAGTCACGTTTCTTTTCATGTACTGCACAAACTGATTGACTGTGCATTATCAGAAGATAATTTTTTCGTTGAAAGTAAGGATCTTTCAATATCCGCAGCTATTTCTATAACCTCATTTAGTGTTGGGTTCTACAGGCTAAGAGTCGCTCCTGTACTTTTTTTGAAAAACAGTGAAACACAAACTGATCCTTCAGATAAATTTCCATCATGTCTCCAAATTCGCCTGCGGTGGCTAGCATGCACAAACTTGCAATATATTGCTTAATGTTCTGGTGTTCAAGTTGCTTCCTCATGCAATCCATGTCTTTCTACCATAACACTTGGTGCTTCCTTAAAATGTCTTTCCAACCTTTCTAATGCTTCCTCAAATTCGTTCATTGAGGCACATTGACCTTGAGCCAGTTAAACCTCTGGTAAGTTATCGAAAACTTATTGGCCTGCATTTCTAATAAGCCAAACATTATGAACACCATCTTTCTTTCAGGATCATACTTTTTACCATCAATGACTATAACGCTTGAATGACAGTTCTTCCATCTCATCGCAGGTTTTCCTGGCATTCGTAAAAATTACGCAAGCTGGTTAAAACACTTGAATTTGCCATGTCGAATACTGAAGGTAGGTACAATTGTATGTTGATGAAGGCAAGAAGTAATCAATTCTTTAATCAATAATTTTTTTATAAAACTGAAATGTGTTTCAATCAATGTTAAAGTGGAGATTTTTGTTTAATAATTAAACAATGTTTCAACTGAATCCAACTTGACATTGTCTTAGAATATTAATAAAATGATTTCCTGAATTGTTTTCAATATTTAAATTCCTCAAGTAAGCACACTACACTGCAGAGTGTGGTGGTACACTGAGCGCTGTAAACATTGGAATTAAAGCTGTGTAAAGACTCAGGTACGCTGTCTTATTGTTTTCCTTTTAGACTGACGTGCACGTTTAATGACCTTTCTGAACTTTCTTCGCGCACATGCTCTTGCTGGTATCCTGTCGATTGATGAATAGTCACGCTCCACTTCTTCAGCGTGCGGTATGTATGTAAATGCTCAACAATGGCTGCATTACAGACCTCTTGGTGGAATACCCGTACCAGAATTGTCATGTTGACTAATCGGGGGGTGGTGTGGGTATCAGAAGAGTGTAGGGTGGGGTTCAGTTGGGAGATGTTAATTGTTGTGGGGCAAGTTTGGGTGGGAGTTTGTTTTTTCCACTTGGTTCACATGGATACAGATATTGGGTCGGGCCTGGGAGGTACGGGCTGTGCTCCTGGTGAGGGCTGGATACATGATGTTACAGTACCTTTTTGGCAATTGTTGAGGGTAGATACACGGTAATGACATGGAACGTCAATGGACTAGGGAACAAAGTCAAGCGAGTATTAGTATCTAACTATCTTAAAAGTCTCAACCTGGCATAGTCCTCCTGCAGGAGACACACCTGATAGACTCCCACTGTTCTTTTCTGGGAAGAGGGCAATACACTACTCTTGCACACGCAGGCTTTACCAAAGGCTCGAGAAGAGTGGCAACTCTTATCAGGAAATCGCCTCCCTTTTGTGTTACCAAACAATGGATAGACCCCAGCGGGACCTATGTGGCAGTCAAGGGAATTTGGAATCGTAGGAAGCTCCTACTTATTAGTGCTTATGCCCCCCCCCCAAGATTGCAGCAACACACACTAGACAAGCTGACTGAGATCTTATTACACTCAGAACCCGCGAAGCACATAATTGGGGGGGACTTCAATGACTTGATCGATCCCACTCTAGACCGGACAGAGTGTCACCGCGGGTCGTGTGGACCTACTCCACTGGCTCAGTTTTGAGACTGTCCTTGGGTTGACTGACCTGTGGCGTCGCACCCGAATGCATGTGCTTATTCCTATTTCTCAGGGGCTCACAGGGTGTTCTCTAGATACACCAGCAGGGGAGATTGGCAACATAGACAGGGGGGGAATATCTGGTATGGGGCATTTCGGACCATTTGCTGCTTTTATTAACGGTGGTAGGCAGAGGTAGAAACCTAGAGATGAATTGGAGACTGAGCTTGTGGGCCCTGCAGGACAAAGAGGTTGCCAAAGAAATCCGGGTGGACTCGGAGCTCTATTTTAGGGCGAATGAAGGCTTGGTGCAATCGGCGGTCATTTTATGGGAGGCATTTTAGACGGTGCTCCGTGATAGAGCACAAAATATAACTGCCCATTTGAAATAGCGCGAAACCCAGGAAGTAGAGGCCTTAGAACATAAACTGATAAGTCTGGAAGGCAGCGGGATGCCCGCACCTAGAGGCCACAACCTCTGCCAAATAGCGATAACACGGAGGGAATATCAAGCGCTAGTAACCAACGAAATGAAGGTCCGCTAATTAGCTGTTCAACACCGCTTAAATGAGACAGGAGACAGGGTGGGAAAATTACTTGCATGGCTAGGCAGGAAAGAGTTGGAATCGAGGTGGGTCATGTCCATACGCGAAGGTGCCCAAACACACAATACACCCACAGAAATAGCAGGGGCTTTTGACCGGTACTATGCTGATCTCTACGAAGCTAAAACCCAGACTAGCGAGACACAAATAGTCCAATATCTGGGAACGATTGATCTTCCCTCGTTCTCTCAGGAGTGATAGACTAGATGAAGACTTTACTCTTGAGGAAGTGACAGAGGCCATTGGCTGGCAAAAGCCTGGGAAAACTCCTGGTCCTAATGGGCTAAAGGGGGAATTTTTTAAGCAAAACAGTAGACTTCTGGCCCCACACTTAAATATGTTCGACATGTCGAAAGAGCAAGGGGTTCTTTCAAATGATCTCCGAACGGCAACGGTAGTAGTGATTCATAAACCAGGGAAACCTCAGGAGGAGTGCGGGTCCTATCGACCCATCTCACTGCTCAACATTGAAACAAAGATACTGGCCACTATTCTTGCGAGGCGCCTGTTAGCGGTTGTAGCCCCCCTAGTACATAGAGATCCATCGGGTTTTATGCCAAAATGAGCCACGCGCTTTAACTTACGGCGGTTGGCTAACTGGATGGATACGGTCCAGAATGGGGACTACCCCCACTTGCTCCTCTCACTCGACGCCGAAAAGACATTTGATATCGTACACTGGCCTTTCATGAGACTTACTTTGGACAAATTCGGATTTGGTCCAGTCTTTCAAGAATGGTTGGCGCTTCTGTATGCGGCCAAGGAAGCGAGAATCCGGGTCAATGGGGTCACTTTGGTAAGCTGGCCTGTCCAAAGGGGCATCAGACAGGGCTGGCCCTGGTCCCCCCGGCTGTTTGCGCTGATACTGGAACCCTTGGCTTGTGCCGTGAGATCCTGACAGGGGTTGGGGGGTTTCATAGACGACTCCTGCCTCCTTGATGAAGAGCGCATAATACTATATGCCGACGATATTTTATTATACGTCACAGAGCCGACTGACTCACTCCCCTTCAAATATTCGAAGATTATGTCCGGCATGCGGGGTACAAAATTAACTGGGACAAATCCCCCTTATACCCGATTGGAGGTATCCTGGAGCCATCGGCATACCCAAGCCGCCTGAAAGTGTTGACAGAGGGGTTCACCTACCTTGGGCTATTTATAACCACTGACTTGGCAACTAGTCTAGAGCACAACATTAGACGGGTTCTCCTAAAATTCCAGGAAGATGTCAAGAGGTGGAGGAAACACCCGCGGATTATGGGGAGAACCGCCATGTATAAAATGATCACACTCCCTCAGTTGCTCTACGTGTTACAAAATACATACTGCAAAATACCAGAGTCCGTTTTTGCAGCCCTTAACAACGAGGTGCGTCTGCTTCTGTGGGACGGGGCTCACTAAAGGATTGCATTGCAAACGCTACAGCGAAACCCATATAATGGGGGTCTGGCCCTACGGGACATTAGAGCCTACTGCAGAGCGGCCCATCTCATTGTCATTAATGAGTGGAATCATGCTGCAAAGAATCACGCCACATATATGCTGGAAAGACTCCTATTTAGAAACCACACACATTTGCACTTTCTCTATGGAGGCAGGGGCAGTAGCTGGCTCTTGCCAGTTACTCAGATGTTGCTGGAAACATAGAAAGGGGCCAAAAAGCAAATGAACTGGGGCATGAAACCCACAAGGGAGACCCCGTTGTGAGAAGGGTCGAGATTGGAAAGCTGAGAGGCTTTAGACAGTGGTATTTAATAGGGATCTCCAAGATAGGCGATGCCTCTGGCGCCCTTTAGTACGCTTCAAACCCTTTATCAGCTCAGCAACACTCAAACGTATGCTTACCTTAGACTGCAGCACGCTTTGCATGCGGAGGGTCTGGATGCTGTGACGTTGCGTGAATACTCCCCCCTTGAGGGTAGACTCTTGCAAGAGGAGATTCCTACCAAGGCTATCTCGCTCACATATAAAACACTGATTAACAACATGCCTGATAATTTGATTCCACTCAGAGCTAAATGGGAGCTCGCTACTGGCCCATTGGAAGACATAGACTGGGATGTCGCCCTTATGCTCCCACACGAGGTTGCGATAAAACAAAGACTGCAACTCATTCAATATAAAATCCTACACAGGACATACTTCGACAGAGCTAGACTACACAGCATGGGAGAGCTAACACCCCGGACTGTCATAGATGCCACACAGAGGTGGGCACCTTTATACACACTCTCTGGGAGTGCTCCCAGGTTAAAGCATTCTGGGGCAAAATACTGAAGGAATTTAAAAACATACTGGGAGCTCAACTCCAGTTGAAGGCTGGTTATGTTTTATTGGAGATTCCCACAGAGGTGGACCTGCCGCGATGTCAACTCACCTTAGCTAACTTGGGGTTGATAGTAGCCAAAAGAGACATAGCTCGTTACTGGGGGGTTTCTCAACTCCTCACACTTAAGGAATGGAGAGTGAGTCTAGATCTATACATGATGGCGGAAAAAATGACATATAAAGCGAGGGGTTGCCCTAGAAAATTCTGGAAGATCTGGACTCCATGGATAAAACACTATAGTATAGAAATGGACGAAGAGGGGGAGAGGTCAGAGCTGACAATGTGGAGGTCAGAATAAGAGCCTTGAAGACTGCTGTCCCTGACCCATCATTGATGGGTGTAAACAACTCATGTACCACCCTCCTCATATGTACATATATGGTACCTGGTTTTAACCTCATGTTCTCTTTCAGGAGACTTTATGCTGTATTTCCTGCCCTGCATCACTCGCTAATGTCTGTTATCCAATACGAATTGTGTATCCATGATTACTTTGTTTGTACATCACAACCTAAGCAACTAAATAAAAACAGTTTAAAAAAAAAACAATGGCTGCACGTGATATCGCGATTTCTTCCCTGCTAGCTCTAGTGTTCCATGGTTGTGCATATATCACAAAGGATATCTGCACACTTGAACGGGAAAGGAATGATGTACCCCCAACCAGTCTTGAAGGAATGCATCCATTGCCAAGGCCTCTGTGTCCTGCCTCCAACTAAAAAAATCTGTCCAACTAAGTTGTCAGTCTGGACGTAAATAGATCTGTACAGAAGACCTACCCCCAATTGAATCCCCAAACCTCAGAAGACCTTGGAGTCTAAACTCTAATTGTTAGTGTCTGACATATTCCTTGAATACCAATCTGCCACTAAATTAATTGATCCTAGCATATATTCCACCACTATTGATAATAGTTGTTTGAGACAGAACTCTCATAGTGCCTTTGCTAACTCTGTCAATGGTTTTGACCTTGTTCCACCCATCTTGTTGGCATATCTAACAGATATTAGGCTGAGTATGCATGAGTGGAGCATGCACTTTACCTGCTTTTTCACTAGGCTTTGAATTGCAAAGGAACCTGCTGAGCTCTAAACAATTTATGTGCATTGTCAACTACTTATTAGACCATCTTCCTCAAGTCCATTCAGAGCCACACCTTGAGCCCCGTCCCAATAGACTTGCATCTGATTCGAACACCAGATCTGGGCATGAGAAGAACATTTCTTGCACGTTCAAGGTGTCCGTGTGCTGTCCTCCAAAATATTTCTGCCCTTATTTCCTCACCTAGGGGAACCATCTGTAAATATTGAAGGTCTCTCCAAGGATGCCTTATCTTCAGTCTTTGAAAGGCCCGGTACTAGAGAGCACCTGGAAATATTGCTTGCATTGAAGAGACTAATAGCCCACCACTCTACTACTGTTTGACCATCTTGCCTCCAAAGCGAGTGGTCGCTCACCTCGCTCCCTCCTTCATGCATCACTGGTGGTATCGTAGCGCCGATCTCTGCCTCTGCATTCCCGCTAGCGCGCACCTTCGCTATATCATTTCCACAGCGCGTTGATTGTGTGCATAACCTGCTGGGCATTACCTGTAATAGTATTTTCTTTTCGCTGTGCATTACATGTAATTGTTGTGGCTGGGCATTACTCGAGACTGAATCATTATTTGCATAGCGCTTTGTCTCCGCGCTTGAACCCGCTCCCACTGTGACAGTTCCTGTTACTTATTTGCCCTCATAGCGCCCCATTGCTCCTTGTTTGTTGTTGTTGCTGCGGCCATTTTACTAGTTGACCAGAGCCCTCCCTCCACCTCGCTCACGCCTCCCAGCTGCCCCTCCCACCCACGAGAGCTACAGGTCGTCCTCAAACACACGGAGAGCTGTGACCATCTTGCCTCCAAAGCGAGTGGTCGCTCACCTCGCTCCCTCCTTCACGCATCACTGGTGGTATTGTAGCGCCGATCTCTGCCTCTGCATTCCCGCTAGCGCGCACCTTCGCTATATCATTTCCACAGCGCGTTGATTGTGTGCATAACCTGCTGGGCATTACCTGTAATAGTATTTTCTTTTCGCTGTGCATTACATGTAATTGTTGTGGCTGGGCATTACTCGAGACTGAATCATTATTTGCATAGCGCTTTGTCTCCGCGCTTGAACCCGCTCCCACTGTGACAGTTCCTGTTACTTATTTGCCCTCATAGCGCCCCATTG
The DNA here is from genome assembly GCF_964261635.1 of Lissotriton helveticus. Lineage (NCBI taxonomy): Eukaryota > Metazoa > Chordata > Amphibia > Caudata > Salamandridae > Lissotriton > Lissotriton helveticus. The sequence continues at coordinate 395,470,938 of NC_136068.1, read as the reverse complement.
CTCCTTGTTTGTTGTTGTTGCTGCGGCCATTTTACTAGTTGACCAGAGCCCTCCCTCCACCTCGCTCACGCCTCCCAGCTGCCCCTCCCACCCACGAGAGCTACAGGTCGTCCTCAAACACACGGAGAGCTGTGACCATCTTGCCTCCAAAGCGAGTGGTCGCTCACCTCGCTCCCTCCTTCACGCATCACTGGTGGTATTGTAGCGCCGATCTCTGCCTCTGCATTCCCGCTAGCGCGCACCTTCGCTATATCATTTCCACAGCGCGTTGATTGTGTGCATAACCTGCTGGGCATTACCTGTAATAGTATTTTCTTTTCGCTGTGCATTACATGTAATTGTTGTGGCTGGGCATTACTCGAGACTGAATCATTATTTGCATAGCGCTTTGTCTCCGCGCTTGAACCCGCTCCCACTGTGACAGTTCCTGTTACTTATTTGCCCTCATAGCGCCCCATTGCTCCTTGTTTGTTGTTGTTGCTGCGGCCATTTTACTAGTTGACCAGAGCCCTCCCTCCACCTCGCTCACGCCTCCCAGCTGCCCCTCCCACGCTCCGCCCCCTCCACTATCCATTTAAAGCAGATGTCCCAACGCGCAGCGTCCACGCGCTACGGCCGCGCCGAAGGTGCGCCAAAGGTAAGCCCGTCTGCGCCCGTCCGCGCCTGGACGGCACCCAGCGCCCGTCCCCCTGCTCTATGCCGCTCCCAACCCCCCAGAGTAACTTATGATGCCGCTACTCTCCTCGCCCTCAACGCCGGACGCACCCCACTCTGCTGCGCAGCTACCCCAGGACACACCCACGGCCCATTCTCCTGCCTCTCCTGTAAGTTCAACTGCTTCAGGACCCTCACCAAACACACTTCCTCCATTCACAGCTCCGAACCCAACGACTTGAAATGCATCCTACTGAACACCCGCTCGGTCCACAGACATGCAACAGAACTCTGGGACCTAATCGACACTGCGTCACCTGACATCGCCTTCCTTACTGAAACATGGATGAATGCATCCTCTGCCTCCGACATCGCCATAGCCATACCGGACACTTATAAGATCATTCGAAAAGACCGCACCGATCAAACTGGAGGAGGCATCGCCATCGTCCATAGAAACACCATCAAAATTACAACCAGCTCTGACGACAATCTTGCAACCGCCGAACACCTCCACTTTCAGATCCACACCGACCCCAGGACCACACTTAGAGGAACCCTCATTTACAGGCCCCCAGGCACCCGATCTCAATTCAGCGACGACATCACTGACTTCGTCAGCCCGCACGCCCTCGCCTCAGAGAACTACATTCTTCTAGGAGACCTCAACTACCACCTTGACAACATTCTCGACAACAACACCACCACCCTTCTGGACAACCTGTCCAATCTCTGACTCAAACAACTTGTTGACACCCCCACTCACACAGCCGGACACATGCTCGACCCTATCTTCACCTCCAGCAAGCACATCTCCTTCGATCACACTACAGCTCTCCACTGGACGGATCACAGCTGTGTTCACTTCACCTACAAAACCCTGACCCACAACCGTCCACAACCCTTTCCCCGAAGAAAATGGAACAAAATCACCACCAACCAACTCCTCACATCACTCAGCCAAAAAACTCCCACCTTAGCAACGGACCCAGACCAAGCGGCCACCAACCTCAGGCAATGGATTACCCACAGTGCAGACGAACTAGCACCCCTGAAAAAACACCAGTTGAATTCATCCAGCAAAAAGGCTCCCTGGTTCAATGATGACCTCAAAAAATCCAAAAAGACATGCCGCACCCTGGAGAAGAATTGGAGAAAAGAACCAACCTCAGACAACATGGCCTCCCTCAAGACAGCCACCCGCAAACACCACCAACTGATTCGATCCGCCAAGAAATCAGCATTTAAGGACCGTCTCGACAACAATTCTCACAACAGCAAGGAACTCTTCAATATCGTCAAAGAATTCACCAACCCACCCGCAGCATCCAACGACATCACTAACTCCCAAGACCTCTGCGATGCGTTATCCTCCTTCTTCTACAACAAAATTGCCGACATCCACAACAGCTTCAAGAATACTCCCAATGACCAACTCACCCCACCCCCTTCAAATCCCACCCCTCCAACTAACTACCTTAACTCCTGGAACCCAATCACCATTGAAGACACCATTCGCCTCATGAACTCAATCCACTCTGGCTCACCTTCTGACCCCTGTCCCCACTACATCTTCAACAAAGCTGACTCCATCATCGCTCCCCAACTCCGCGATGTCATCAACTGCTCCTTCAACTCCGCCACCTTTCCAGAAATATGGAAACACGCCGAACTCAGCGCCCTTCTGAAAAAACCAACAGCAGACCCCTCAGAACTGAAAAACTACCGACCCATTTCCCTCCTCCCTTTCCCAGCCAAAGTTATCGAGAAAGCCGTCAATAGCCAACTTGCAGCCTTCCTTGAATCCAACAACTCCCTGGATCCCTCACAGAACGGCTTTCGAGCCAAACACAGCACCGAAACCGCCCTCATTGCGGCGACCGACGACATCCGAGCACTCCTGGACAACGGTGAAACAGTGGCCCTCATTCTACTCGACCTCTCCACCGCCTTCGACACTGTCTGTCATAACACCCTAATACAACGCCTCTACAACATCGGCATTCAAGGAAAAGCCTTGGACTGGATCATCTCGTTCCTAACTGGGAGAACCCAGAGAGTCCGACTCCCCCCATTCTACTCAGAGCCCACCGAAGTCATCTGCGGCGTTCCTCAAGGTTCCTCTCTCAGTCCCACCCTCTTCAACGTCTACATGAGTCCCCTCGCCTCCATCGCACGTCAACACAACCTCAACATCATCTCCTACGCCGACGACACCCAGCTGATCCTTTCCCTCACCAAAGACCCCAACACCGCCAAAAACAACCTTCACGAAGGTATGAAAGAAGTAGCCGAATGGATGAAACGGAGCCGCTTAAAACTCAACTCAGACAAAACGGAAGTGCTCATCCTAGGATCCTCCCCCTCAGCTTGGGACGACTCCTGGTGGCCTTCCGCTTTGGGATCAGCGCCCACACCCACAGACCATGCACGCAACCTTGGCTTCATTCTAGACTCCTCTCTTTCAATGTCCAGACAAGTCAACGCCGTATCGTCCTCCTGCTTCAACGTCCTTCGCATTATCAAAAAGATCTTCCGCTGGATCCCCCTCGAAACAAGAAAAACTGTCACCCATGCACTGGTCACGAGTCGACTGGATTATGGCAACACACTCTACGCCGGAATTACAACAAAATTGCAGAAAAAGCTCCAGCGCATCCAAAACGCATCAGCGAGACTCATATTAGACATACCGCGCCAAGAGCACATCACCGGTCACTTAAAAAACCTCCACTGGCTTCCCGTCAACAAAAGAATTACTTTCCGCCTTCTTACCCACGCACACAAGGCCCTTTATAATCTAGGACCCGAATGCCTCAACACCCGATTGTCCTTCTACTATCCCACCCGCCAACTAAGATCTTCCAATCAAGCCCTCGCCGCAGTCCCGCGCATCCGAAAAACCACCATGGGTGGCAGATCCTTCTCCTTCCTGGCTGCCAAGACCTGGAACTCACTCCCCACCCACCTCCGCCTTACTCAGAATCACATCTCCTTCAGAAAAGAACTGAAAACATGGCTATTCGACAAACAGTGAACCCCTCCCTCTAGCGCCTTGAGACCCTCTGGGTGAGTAGTGCGCTTTATAAATGCCTGAACTTGAACTTGAACTTTTTTTACGGTAATATGGGTCTGCACTAGCCCTGCCCTTGGTTCCTTTCTTATTCCTTTCAGCCTTGACTCTAGTAACAATAACATACCTATAACATATAAGTTATACATACCATAACATAGGGGAGAGGATGTGGTCTCACGGCTAGACTGCCTACCTTGGAGCTTGGAAAACAAGGTGGAAACCTCTGGGTCGACTCCACATCCTGTTATTCTGGGAAAATCACTTAATCTCCCTGTGCCTACTAAAAAAATTTATGTGTTCTTGTGTAACGTAAATGTTGCTCATGTAAAGCGTTCCAATATCTTCGGTCGAGTTTGCGGTATATAAATCTGCAAAAAAAAAAATACCTATCAGGAAACCCAAACTTTTGGGGAAGGAGACAGTTCTGATTTTTCTGCATTGAAAATAAACCCCAGATTTTGAATCAGATCCACAGCCATCTGAACCTGATCTACCAATATATTATCCAAATTGAAGGAAATCATGTAGTCCAAATATACATTCATTCTCGGACCTTGGGATCTGAGAAATTCAAAGACCAGTGTCAGCAGCTTGGTGAAACACAGAGGGAGCCCAAAAGGAAGAGATTTGAACCTGTATAGATGTCACTTCTGAAGGAAAGGAATATACTTTCTGCGAAAGGAGAGATCACACTGTTACCTTGCATTCCCTCTCCCCTCGATTGAATACCAGTGTATCCGAACCCGTAGGGACCGTTCTTCTCCTCTGGGAAAAGAATACGGGCTGGTGTATTTGAATTGGTGGTTGTAGCAAGGGAAGGTGAATTGACGACCAGTGAAGTGACCCGTGAAACAACTGACCCTTGGAGAGACCTACCCAAGAACTTTCATCAATGAACCCCCCTTGTGGCTATGGCACAGTGTGTCACGCCATTACCTTGGAGTACCCTGGAGTACTTGCCCGTGGAGACGATGCTAGATTGCCACTCACTCCTGGTGCAGCGTCTGAACAAGGAAACTGGACCCCAGAATCAAGCATTGCCCCAGAAGGGAGGGGGTTAGTATAAAAAAATAGAAAGAGACTTGTGTAGTCATGATCTGCTAGTGGGTCTTCTAAAAAAATCCATCTAGTCTGCTCAGTAGTTCTTCCCTCACTGTTTAGGTTCTTCTGTCTGAGGAAGGAAGTGTGAACGTCTGCTCTAGACAAGCAACAAACATGTGTCAGTCAATAGACATTAATATAATTTTACATTCTGTACGTACAAGTCATTAACATAACAATTCCCTCATAAAATATTTGTAGATTCGTTTTCTCGAAGCAATCCACTAGGATTTCTTTTGATCCTAGAGTTTCCAACAATCTTACTGGAAATGCACAACAATGTCTCCATACAGAAGTGAATAACAGGACTGTCGCAGTATCCAAAATTATGCAATTAAGCTCTTAAGCAGTCAAGGGTTGAGTAAATCTTAGGGTTGTCTTTAAATGTGCGTCCTCTTGAACAGTCTATAGTGCACAGGTCTTGCTTGATGAAAGTATTGTTAGTTTCTTAGAGGGGAATAATAAACCATTGTCTTTAGTCTATACTGGTTAGTGCACTAACCTTGATAATGTGGTTTGTTTTCTCTAACCTCTTGTTCCCTTTTGTGTTTCCTGGAGCTGATTCGGTGGATATGGAAGAAGGAGATCACTGGTGCTGAGATGGTAAGCTGGAATCCGATGGGTGGGGTTCTGGTTTCCGAGTACTAGGCTTCTTGCTTGCTCACATAGGGCTACAGGAGAGCCTACCCACTTTAGGCAGCTTCAAGATGGCTGAAGACTTCAGCCACACTAAACTTTGGCTCTAAGGGCTGGGGGTGTGTGTAGGGAGTGTATATTGTTATCCTAGTGTCCTTCCACATCTAAAACTAAAATCCCGTTTTAGGCCGTCCCTGTACCCCCAACAAACTCAGAGGCAGATGTCTGGTTAAAAGTGATCTTTCATTAACCAGACAGTGGATATACACACAGGCCCAGATTCACTAAACTTTCAAACAATGCAACACAGCAAAAGATCTTACTGTGCTGCCTGTTTGAAAGGGAGAGAGCAGAAATGTGCCATATTTGCCAAGATATGGCACACTTCTGCTCACCCATGCCCGGAACACTTGTGGCAGCCTACCATAAACACAGGCACCCTTGCATAAGGGTGCCTTTGTTGTGTTCAGGATAGTTTTTGAGAAGGAAGGGAGACCTTTCAGCACCGAAATAATCCTTAGAGGCGCTTTCCTCTTTATAAGTGTGTCGCAGAATGCAGAACACATGCAAAGATAAAATAATTGTGGCACAACCCAGGCTTACTGACTTTAGTAAATCTGGGCTATCTTCAAAATACATGGTGGGGGCGTGGCAAAGCAAGCCACGATGGCGGACGCGCTCTGCTGAGGCTCTGCAGTTGGGCAGCCTAGAGGAATGCACAACCTCGTTGTTTCTGGCGCAAAATCTCCCCAGCTGGCGTCGGAACCGAGGCTACATGTAGGGGTGTTTCGATAAGCCTGCAAACCACTGCACCTACTGAGATAGCCGCAAAAATGTTGCCCCGGGGCTCAGCAACACGTTGGGGGCATCTAGCCCTGATTTCACTGCAGCGACGTCCAGCACCCTGGCTCAACGACTTCCCGCATCGGGAGACTCTGGCTACTTCCCCGGATCCAAGCAGGACGAGACGGCATACAGGCGGTCGCTACCACCAACCAGCGCAGACTCACCGTGTCGCGGAGGAGACCAGGAGCAGCCGGCGGCCGACCGACGCGCTATCGTCCAAGCGGCACCACCCCGAGGTCGGACGCAGTAGGCGGCCATAGGGACAGACATCGCCCACTGTAGCGGACAAACTCCGGGGGTCGAGGCACCGAGGCCCCCTCCACTGCTCTTCACTCAGGGCCTTCCTCGCGCCAAAATCTACCTGACTCCAAGATGGCGCCCGCGAGCTAAGGCGCTTGCGACCACTGGACAGACCTCCTCAGGGGCCACAGCAGGTGAGTGACAAGGGGAGAAGTGTGGCTCAATGGTTAGAGCGGCAGACCCTGATGCACAGGTCTGGCCCGGGACCAGGGTTCAATTCCTGCCTTGGCTGCTCTCGGCGGATCTTGGGCTCATAATTCCTCGGATCTGATTTCTCGCCTCGGTGCCTACTCTAAGCATGGGTCCCACGCTGCAACTCTGGGCAATAGCTTGCTTAGTCTCCACAACGGCCCCCTACAGCGCTAGGGATGCCTGGTTGCACCCTGGGGATGCCCAGGAGTGGACATTTCACGGGGAAAAACCAGGAAGGGTTCCCTAGCAGTGTGAGTACAGTGCCAGGACACTCAGGAGTATCAGTGCGCTTTACAAGTACGGCTACATTTACATTTACATTTACATTTTATCCTCCTCCTCTGGCCCTGACCCCATAATCCCCTCTAACTCGCTGCAATGACCGGGGGCTGGACCGTCATTGCCTGACCCTAATATGGCTGCCACCAGTGTGGCTTAGACTTAGCAAGCAGGCCACCACCAAGCCACTATTGCGCCCCCAGAGTTAGCAGATTGGTACCTGGACCACCCTCGACGCCAGCAATAACCGCCAGACCACCGGTGGCGTGCATGGCCACCGACACTGAAGCCCTGGGGGAGCTGTAACCCTCTGAACGCCCTGGACTAGCGCAATAATCACTGTTGGCCTCAGAGGACACGCAGGAAGGTGAGTGGCGGATTCAACAAGGAGCGATTGCCGCACAGAGAACTCACCGCGCGTGTGGCTGGCGGCGCGACAGAGCAGACCCCACTGGGTCGGAGGTGACCTGCGGGCGCACTACGTCCCACACATCAAGCGGTCAACAAGTGGGACAATTAGACGCGAGGGGACACCAAACCACTCACAACCCCACTGCTAGCAACGCAGGGCAAGAAGGACTTCATCCCAACCGGTAAAATGGGGAATCCCAGAGCCACACAACAGACAACGGTCCCGCAACAGCGCCGGAGAATCAACCCCCCACTAACGCACTGACCAAGGCATCCACGACCCAACCAGAGCTGACCATCTCGGACAAACTAGACCGGATCCTGGCAGCAATAGAACATCCAAGAGTCTCCATGGAGGAACGATTTGGCACACTCACCACGGACAACAGCCTTATCCGCGATGACCATAGGAAACTAGCCAACAAGGTGAAAGATGGAGAGAAGTCCCTCGCTGACCTACAGCCCACCGTGAGTGCACAGCAGAAAATGCTCCAGTTCGTCCTGGGTCGCCTGCCCACCATGGAGGAACGCATGGACGATTTGGAGGGACGCTTGCGACGCTGCAATATCAACGTACTGGGCCTCCCGGAGGGAGTCGAGGGGACGCATCAAATTGCTTATATGGAAGACTGGGTTAAATACTTTACCCCAACTGCGGACCGAACAGCTTCCTTCTCGAGCGAGCCCACTGGGTACCGGCCAGCAAACCACCGCCCGGAGCCACACCTCGGCCGATGCTCGCTAAATGTTTGCACTTTCAGGACCGTGATGCGGTACTGCGGGCCGCCAGGCGCACAGGCCCCCTACAGGTGGAAAACAAACATATCATGATCTTTCCTGACTATGCACGGGCGGTGCAGATACAACAATTGTCCTTCCTGGAAGTGAAGCGCAGACTGCAGGCGAAACACATACAGTACTCCTTACTGTATAATGCCCGCCTGAAGGTCATCCATGTAGGCACCACCCACTTCTTTTCAAATGCCACAGACGCGTGTGAGTGGGCTGACCACCACTGCACGCAGAACCCCGCAGAAGAGGCCTCGCCGGAGTGGAAACCCAGAGCACCACGCAACAGGAGGCGCAACTCGCAGCTGCCACAAACACAAACGCGGAAAGAGATCACGGAGCGCCACGTTGTCGAATCACCGGACCTGGAGCAAATCATGCAGGAACGGCGCAAGGCCCTGCACGCTGTGACTGATCTAGGGACCACCTCACCCGAGGAGGACATTGAGGGGGCTCCTCACGTCATCTCTTCAGAAGGAGACGATGACAGTAATGAGACTCAATCGGGACTGTCCCATTATTGGGGCGGTAATACAACTCTTAGGCTCTGATTAGGGTGAATGGCTGCGGAGTTCCACGCCTCCGTGTAGCCTCCCGTGACCCGTGGCCTGTGACCCCGCCTCCTGGAATGGCGAACGCCGTCTGAAACGCCGCGGCAGAGATCTGCTCCTGTTCCTGCCCCGAAGCCGTTTTCACCCTCACGGACTTCGGCGGGGTGATGCGGCTGGAGCCCACAGTCGTTGTGTGAGGTTGAGGGGTGCTTGCGGCCCCTGTAAGCTGCTCGGAGATCATAGCCTGCTTGCTTGCTTTTCCGCGTTTGGGATTTTTGCACCTGGAGCCCCGCGGACACTGTGATTTCCTTTTTTTTTATTTATTTTTTAAAATATTTTTATTCGATTTTTTCCCCCCTTTTTTCTATTACAACCATAGTCTTTTGAATGTTACAACGAGTTTTTCCACCCCTGTACAGATTTGTTTTTTAGACGGTTATACATATACAAAAGATAGAAGCAGCATAAATAAAATACATCATGTGGTACATGCTTATCGCCTGTGCAAATTTCACAAATCAAACCAAATAAACAAAGAAAACATATTTTTTTTTTTTTTTTTTTTTTTTTTAACTCTTCCCACTCTTCCATTGATCAATGGGAAGCCATATCCTACCCCCCAGGGCTCTTGCCTTTTTGCCTTTCCTGTCGTATATAGCCCTCTCTAGATTATAAGTAGAAAGTAACCTTGCCATCCAGATTTGAAACGACGGTGCTGCCTTCTCTTTCCAAGCTTTGGCTACAATTATCCTAAATACTGCTGTCGCAATAAATAGAAATTCTGAGTATACAATATTCTCTCCTACACTTATACCCAACATTATCAGTTCATCAGTAAGTTTGGTTTCAATTCCTAATGACTTTCCCAAAAACTCCTCTATTGCCAATTTTAAGGTGTATAATTGCGGGCATTGTGCAAACATGTGTGTGATGTTGGCCCCTGTTGCATTGCAGCGCGGACATGTTATCCCCGTGGTTCCCCCCCATTGAGCGATCTTAGCAGGTGTATGATATAATGAATAGATGGTTTTATAATGTTGAGTTTGTAGTGTAGCTGAGCATAGAATGGAGCGGCCAAGGTCTAATGAGGTTTGCAGATCTTCTGGACGGGCTCTCACTTGCTCGCCCCATTTGTTACTATAACTCTCTCTATCGTCTGTTTTAAGAGCCTGCAGCTCCGCATACAGCTGCCTAATTGAACACTTTAAGCTGCTTCCCATAAATTCCATTATCCTACAGCTTGTCATCCCTCCTGTACCCCCTATTTTTGTGTGAAAGAAGCTCCGCACTTGCAAGTATTTAAAAAAGCTGTTCCCTGTTATTTTATATTTATGCTGTATATCTTGAAACATTAGAAGCCCTCCTCCTAAATCCATTAAGTCTCCCAGTTTCTTAATCCCTTTTTCGTCCCATTCTTTCATGACTGTGTCCCTGAAGATTTCTGATGGGAGATCCTGATTCAAATACAGCCTGAGGTATCTGTTATATCTCCCAAGCCCCAATTTTTTCTTTACTGCTCTCCAAACTTTGTAGATTGCACTCAGGGTCTTAAATCTTGTGTGTTTGAAGTAGGCGTAGTCTACAGTTGTTACTAAGGCATTCTCTGCTGCCTTTCCCAGGAGTGCTTCATAAACATTGCTTAAGTGTGCTCTCTCCCCTTGTTGTATACTTCCACCTAGTAAACCTTTGGAATATTGGAGTGCTGATGCCCAGTAGTAAAATTTAAAATCGGGTGCACCCCAGCCTCCCCTCTGTCGTGGTAGTGTCAAAAAGCGGTATGCCCTGCGTGTTTTCCCCTGTGCCCAGATTAGTTTATTTATTGTTGATTCTATTCTATTAAACCATATCGCTTCAAAATATAGCGGAATTGCTCTAAACAAATATAAAAATCTAGGAAAAGTCACCATTTTGATATAATTAATTCGTCCCATGAGAGTCAAGTGTAGATTATTTACCCTCTCCATATTACTTTTAACCTTTCCCAATAGAGGTTCCATATTTATCTCCACTAATTTCTCTAGCTCTGCAGTCACCCTGACCCCCAAATACCTTGCCTCCGGAGTTACTCTTGTGTCTGTAAATACAGTGAATCTGTTCTGGACAATTTGTGTCTTTCCCCTATTTATTAGGTACCCGGAAACCTTACCAAACTTCTTTGCCTCCTGTTCTATTTCTTTCAGTGATTCCTCTGGTGTTGGAGTAATGACAGCTACGTCATCTGCATACGCAAATAATTTATATTCTTCTTCGTGCAATATAACTGGAGTAATCCCCCTATTTTGCGTGAGTCTTCTTAAAAAGGGGTCCAAATATATCGCAAACAATAAGGGTGAGGCTGGGCATCCCTGCCTAGTCCCCCGTCTAATCTGTACTGTATTGGTATAGGATCTATTGATACGTATCCGCGCACTAGGATGTTTATAAAGTGCCTGGATTGCTGTTATGTATCCTCCGCCTATACCAGCCCACTCTAGAGCCTTCCATAGGTATGCCCAGGAGACCCTGTCAAAAGCCTTCTCGGCATCCAAAAATATAGCCGCGACAGGGTCTCCTGCGGCCTCTGCAGCGTCTAAAATAGTGATTAGCTGCCTAGTGTGTTGGGTAGTTCCTTTCCCCGGTATGAAGCCATGTTGTGAAGAAGAGACCACTTTTTCTATTACCTTGCTCAACCTATTAGCCAGAGCTTTGGAAAATATTTTTGCATCAGCGTTCAACAATGTTATTGGCCTATAGGAGCCTGGTTCAATGGGGGGTTTGTCTTTCTTCAGGATCACGATTATATCCGCGCCCGCCCATGACTGAGGGACTATTCTGCCCCCCTGTGCCAAGCAACAGATTACCCAAATATCCTTAGCCAACACGTCCCAAAATGTTTTATAGAATTCTACAGGAATTTGATCTTGACCGGATGCTTTCCCGGATGGTAAGCTGAAAATCGCCTCTTTTATCTCCTGAACTGTTAATTGAGCATCTAGCTTGTCCCTTTCTTCAATACTCAACCCCTCCTGTGTACCTTGCCTAAGATATTCCCAGCTTTCTACCTCTATGTTGTCGTTAGTTGTGTCTTGCTCATATAACACCTCATAAAATCTTCTGAATACCTCCTGTATCTCCCCCCCTTTATTGACAATTGCCCCTGTAGAATCCTTAATTTCTTTTATCTCCCCTGCTGCTAACGTTTGCCTAGTTCTAACTGCGAGCAAGTGGCCGACCCTCTCGTTGAATTCATAACATTTCTCTTTTTTTGCTAAGTAATTCCTTGCTGTTTTCTGTGCCAGGGACACCCCCGTTTCTGCCTTCTGTACTTCCATGGCCACCAAAATCTGATCAATGGGATCTTTCCTATCAATTGCTTCCACTAATGCTCTTTCCAGACCCATCAGAGTTCTAATCTCCTCTTCCACCTTCTCTTTTTCCTGCTTGCGTCTTACCAGAGTATACCTTAGTGTCTCTCCCCTCACCCCTGCCTTGAAACTGTCCCACACCATATCTGCTGAGGCTGAGTATCTATTTATGTCCCAGAATTGCGTTATCCATTCTTTCATTCTAGTAATATATTCCTCCTCCTTCAGCAACCCTCTCTCAAACGTCCATGTTGAGTTTACCTTTTCTGTTTTTTGGAGCGCTGCTAAGTTTAAAACCAACGGATTGTGGTCTGACACTATTCTGGGAAAACATTCTATCTTAACTCTGCCAACAAGTGAACTGGAGATAAAAAAATAATCCAGCCTGGCTATTGTTTGGTGAGGAGCTGAGTAAAAAGTGCTGCCTGTACCTACAGGATTGAATTCCGCCCATGCGTCCACCAATGCATTATGGAGAGCCAGATTTTGTACAGCTTTGAACACCTTCTTTTTCCTCCCTTGATATCTGCCCCCCCTCCCATTTATTAGACCATTGAATCCATTAATATTAAAGTCCCCGCAGCAAATCACAGGCTCTGGCCACACCGCTAGTTCATTGTCAATAAATTCAAATAGATCAGGCTCATCCTCGTTTGGTCCATACAGAGAAGCCAGTGTACATCTTCCTGCGGTGGTCTCTATATCTAACAATAACCATCTCCCATCATGATCTCCCTTTTTCTTTATGATTTTTGCAATACCTTTTCTAGCCAAGATAGCCACTCCCTTGTTTCTCCCCTCTTGTCCCGTATAAGCCAGAACCTCAAACCCCATTTGGTCCAAAATAAATTTGTCCTTAACTGCCACATGTGTTTCCTGTAAGCATGTTATATCGATTCTCCAGTATCGCAGCAATGCGGAGAGCTTCTGTCTTTTCTCCTTATTGTTTAAACCACAGACATTGATCGTCATTATCCTAAGTGCCATGCGTTAGATTTGGCTTTTACCGACACCTCTGCAGCCAGCTTAAATTTACCAAAACAATTTCTTGCTGTTTCCTTATAAACTTTACAAATCTGCACCGTGTTAAACCACCAACTTTCACCAGTGTCTTTCACTCCACCCCACCCCCCCCCTTAACCCCCCACCACCCCGACTGCTGCCCCACCCCCCCTGCGACAGGCAAATAGGTCACTCCTGACCTATGCGTGTCCGCTGTGCGATGTAGCGTCGCGACCCCCCTCCTCCCCTCTCACTTACTGCTGTCTTTAGCTATCAGGCTTATAGTTTTACCCAGAACTTATACATCCATTGCGTGCATTTTATGTGTCTAATGTTCCCTAGTGCCCCCTTTCCTCCCTATCTATTTCCTTCTGGCCCCCCCTTGCTCTTTTAACTCTGTCAGAAATTCCCCTGCTTTAATTTCCGAGAAAAACATTCTTGTGCGGCCTCCAGAGATAACCTTTAGCTTTGCTGGGAACATTAGATAGGCCTCCGCCCCCTGCGTCTGAAATGCTGTAATCAATTGCCTGAGACGCCAACGCCTCTCCACTGTTACATGGCAGAAGTCAGGTCTAGCAAAAAATGTTATTCCTTCAACTGTTTTTTTAGAGTCAGGCCTGGCTTTTTCCATTAGTTCTTGCCTTGCCAGGAAGTTACCAAAAAATACAAGCATAGCCCTTGGGAGAGCCCCTGCACCCTCTTTATGATTTTTCCTTGCAAAGATCGGGAATCTATGAGCTCTCTGCACTTCTTGCTCCCAGTTCCATGGTACCTCCGGAAAGGCCCCCTTTAATAACTTGATAACAAAGCCTCTAGGGTCTTGCCCCTCCTTCCCTTCCTCAATTCCAAGGAGTCTGGCGTTGTTGCGCCTCTGGCGGTTCTCCAAATCCTCCACCTTCCACTGTAAGTCCTCCACCATTTTAGACTGTTCCTCTCTGGAGGTCTGCCAGTCCGTTACCTCATCCTCCAATCTTCCAGTTCTTTCTTCCACCCCTATAACCCTCTCCTCCACTTCCTCAAACTTTTTATTTATTTTCCTGATTGACGCTTGAATTTTTTTAGTATCGTGCCTGGCCCTCCGACTTTCCGCCCTAGCCTCCATTTGCATCTGCTTCAGAGTGGTAAACATTATGTCCAGTTTCTCGCCATCATTTTGAGTTTCTTGAGCATCCTCTTTGTAAATATTGGAGGTAGCGGAGTAATCCCAAACGAGCTTCCTATGAGTGCCTTTATGTGAGCTCAGAGGGGATCCTGTCCTTCTGGATGTCATTTTGCGCCTTTTTTGCGTGTCTCTCCCCCTGGAGCTATCACTATCCCCAGAACTTGCGCATAATCCTGCAGAACCCCTCTCTTCTTCACTGCTTGCCAGGGTTGATTCCGGATCCTCTGAATCCACTGAATCCACTGAATCCTCAGGGACTGAAAAGAACACAGTGTCCTCACCCAGCGCTACGTTATCTCTCTTTTGGGCATGTGCCTGCTCCTCTCGTATTTCTGCCTCCACTTCTATGAGGGCCTCAAGCATTTGCCCTGTGTTCGACATCCCTGCCCCTTGCTCAGCCTCTCTCACCTCCTTTAACGCGTCCCGGTCCCGGTCCCGGTCATCCTGCCTCTCCTGCGCCTGCTTTTGCCCAGTGCTGTCTGCCTCAGTCGCTGCAGGATGTTCCGCGGGAAGCATGGGCTCTGCAGTTGCTGGTTGCTTGGCAACGCCGCCACTAGCGTCCACGAGGACGCTCAGACCAACTCCGGCAGTCAGCGTGGATGCAGTGCTTAGCGAGGTTGCCATGGCAGCTCCCGACGCCTCTGTGGGAGCCTTGGCGCTGAAGACCTCTGATACTGACGGCTGCCGGTACATGGTATCATGTTTCTTCTTTTCCGCTGTATCCCGCGTTGCTGGTATGTTGCTAACAGTTCGTGGGTCTTTGCTTTGACCGGCCGCCTTGTCTTTTTCACTAGCTTTTTCCATCTTGCGCATTTGCGCTTTCGTTAGCGCGGAGACTGTGGGGGTTGCTCTTCTGTTAGTAGATGGCATTTTGGTTTTCGGGATAGTGCCCGTTCTTCCTGCTGCGAGTATGGGTGGCTGTTGCTGCTGTTTGTTTTTGCCGCGGGTCGCCATTTCCGCCATCTCTGCCACAGACATTTTCAGGAATTTACTATATATTAGCTTTGCCTTCTCCACAATTCGTGTAAAGCCAGCAGCCCCGCCGTGAAGTAATCTCACATAAAAGACTCCTGCTTGTTTAATCCAGGTACCGGGTTGCATACTGCTCGCATTCTGCTCTCATTCTGCTTGCTTTCACAGTTCCATTCAAGCCAGAATTCTGTGCTTAGGTCGGAGAGGGGTCTGAGTGCGACTTACTCCTACAGCGCCTCAGCGGCCATCTTGCCCCCCGGACACTGTGATTTCCATGCTTCGGTTTGGACTCGGGGACAAGTCTCTTGCTCTTGCTATTGGAGCTGCTGACTAAAAGGGATATAACTTCTGAAGACTTCAGAGGCTTTTCTCGGGATTGTGGTGCGTGTTTATTTCTGTGACTCTGCACTCCCCCCTGATTTTTTTTTAATTTGATGCAACCAGAGGTTGGAGGCTGCGGGCTGTAACCTGCGCACAGGTGGAGGGTGATGGAGGGTGATGGATGGATTTGGACTCAGTAACCCCCTGAAAATCCTCCCTCCGGTGGCAAGATAAGAAATTTTGGACTTGCATCACACCTATCACCGTGAGTAACGCCTGGCCTTTTTTTTTTTGCAAGAGTATCAGTAAGAAACTTTTAAGGGGCTGAACTTTACCAATTTTGCACGCTACAATGGGCAAGCCTCAAACAGAGGGAGAGGAGGTTATAAAATCCAGCAAAGTCGAGTTGGCTGCCCGCCAGAAAGCAAAAAAGACCTTTCGCAGAGCAGCCAGGGAAAATGACAAAAATAAGGGTAAAGCTGGAGGAGAGAGCTCGGCGGGGGATACGCTCCCGGAGTCCCTCAGATGATGAACTGCCTATTCCTCCTATCTGATTGCAAATCAAGGAGACAAAGAAGACCGCAATGGACTGCCAAGATAATTACAACTCGACAATACAGACAATACAGACCGAACCAGAACTAGAGTCTGAACCAGAGCTAGAAGCAGAGTTACCAGCTGGTACCTTGGTATCAGTACAAGAAACACCATCTCACGCAGAAGATACCAAAAATAAAGCTGGTAAAGGAGGAAAAGAAATAAAAGAATATCCGCTTTTTGCAAAAAGAAACACTCCTAAGACTCTCTCTGTACAATCCCCCACAACCTTAGCTCTCACCGCCTCACCTGCCTTACCCCCCTCACCAGTCAATCTTGCACGTCCCGATGACCCTGGCCTAACGAATCCGTCTAAGTCACCTTGTCATGATGGGACTTCTGAACCTTTTCCTCTACGTGCTTCGCAATCTCTCGGAAATTCCAACTCCATAGAAGAGGAGCTGGGCACGGAGGGTTGTACGCAAGACTGCTCCTTATTTCCAGATATACAAGGCGAGGTATTGGGAATCCCAAATGCAGAGGGTGATGAGGAACTGCGGTGCTCCAATAAGAGCAATTCGGATTCTACTACAAAACTTTTGGTAGGGAAAGATAATTTTCCGGGGCCAGAGGAGAGATCAGAGGTGAAATACCAGCTAGATATCCACGAAATGCTGAATTTAATTCTTGATGAGATCCGAGAAATTAAACATAATCAGCAAGTAGAGATAGCCGCCCTTCATTCAAGAATGGATAAATTCGAGGAATCAATGTTGGTGTTCCCGAAGAAACTTCAGGAGGCAGAGGCTAGGATCTGTACACTAGAAGACCAAATGAACCAGGTTTCAGGAGAAGCAAAGGAGGCAGCTAAGAAGAAAAACTTTGTTGAAAACAATCTAGAAGAGCTCGAAAATCACACAAGAAGGTCAAATCTAAGGATTGTGGGGGTTTCGGAAGGAATAGAGGGCTCCGATACCATTCAGTGGGCCGATTATTTTATTCACCATACAGTTCTACCTGAATTTGAGGGAGACCTGACAATAACAAGAGCTCATCGGGTCCCGGCCCAGCGCTTCCCAAATTCTCCATTTCCAAGAACTATTCTTATGAACTTTGCCAACTACAGGATCAAGGAGAAGATTCTTTCCAGAGCTTTTCAACAACGCCAATTTTCAGTATCAGAAATTGTAAAATGCAGGATCTTTTCAGATATGACTGCAGTGGCTGCAAAAAGAAGAAAAGAATTTGTGAAAATTCTACACTTATTTAAGGCAAATGGCGCTCAAGCCTCGATTGCGCAGCAGTCAAAATTGAAGGTCCTGGTTAAAGGAAAATTTTCTTGTTCACGGATGTAGACGAGGCACAATCTCTTCTCAAGGAGATCTCTTCAGGAGCTAGGGCCTGAAAATTTTAATCTAGGCCTGGCAATATTCTCCTATTTCCTGAAGTTTTCTGCTCTTGCTACCTTGTGTTTCCTTTTTCCTCTTCCTAGTATGAATAATGCACAACAGTATTATGGGGCGGAATCAGATCTACGGGTCACCTAGGGTGTAACAAAAGGACACCCAGACCAGAAGAAGTGGGAGGAATGTGGCAAGCGTGGCAGGGAGGGGAGTCTCCACATTCCTGGGAAGGGAGGAGGTGGGGGGGTAAATGCAGCAAAAAGGAATATGAGCAATCGGAATGTCACTTTTTTTAGGTTTATTAATAGGTACTCAACAGTGATAAGATTGTTTTTTTTTCTTTATGAAATGTAATACCTGTAATATCCTGTCAATTAATGTAAATGGAATGTTAAACAAACAGAAGTATGGGGCGCTGGTGAAATGGCTAATATCTATTAGACCCCAGGTGGTCTTTTTTCAGGAGACTCATTTGAAGTCTAATAGTCCGAAGTTGTTTATTCCTAGATACTTCTCCAATGTATTTTTTTCAATCAGCAGGGGTGGCCCAGAGGGAGGTTGCCATTTATTTCTCAAGGGATCTAGCCTGGGAGTTCCTACAGGTTCATAGAGATGGCAAGGGCAGGTGGATATGGGTGGTGGCAAAATTACAAGACAAAATTATAAATTTTGTGAATCACTATGGCCCCATCTTAGATCATATTTCCGGGCTGTCAGAAATTTATGAATCTTTAAGGGGAGTCCCCGGACAAATAATTCTAGGAGGTGATTTTAATTATATTCAAGATTTGTCAAGAGATACTTGTAATAAGAAAAAGAAACAGCTAAAACCTAAAACAAAACGTTTCCTTGAAGCACTCTTAAATAAATATCAATTGTGGAATCCTGAGGTTGAATCCTTTACATGTTATTCCCACCGGTTTCGGACTGCCTCCAGAATAGATTTCTTTTTAATATCCAGATCCTCTCAGATCTCAAGAATTGCAATTGGATGCAATCCGTTTTCGGATCACGCCAGAATTGAATTAGAATTAGTACTTGGAGGAGTGGAAGAGGTACGTTCCAGGTGGCAGCTGGACCGCACCCTGCTACAAAATCAGTAACGGGTTTCAGAATTCAGAAAATGGATTATACAATTCTTTGAAACAAACAATTAAACAGCGGAACCCTTCTCTGTCTGGGGCGGATTTAAAGCAACAGCACGCGCCCAGATGATTGCATACACTAGTGCTAAGGCAAAAGAAAGAAAGGCAAAAATAGCCGAGCTTCAGTCAGACGTAGAGAGGGAATATACCTTGCAGCTCCAAAGTCATTCGAACAAACTAGAGCAGGCCAAAACTCTTCTTTGGGATTTTTTTATTGCGGAAGAGATTAATAGCTCAAAAGCCTTCCAACAAAAGGTCTACGAAGACAGCCAGTTGGTGGGAAAATTACTAGCTAACTCTACAAGGAAAAGGCAGGAGTCATCACTGATAGTGAAAGTTTGTGATCCTCAGAGCGGGTTGGTGGAGGAGGATAGAGACAAGATCTCTAGGATTTTCCTGAATCATTTTGAAAAAATTTACGGAATATCAGGTAGAGGAAGTAATGATCCAGGACTATTTTGTAAATATAGAAATCCCCAAAATCTCCGTAAACCGGGTCAACCAAATCACTCTTGAAATAAATACCTCAGAAATACAAGACTGCATAAAGGCAACCTCAGGAGGAAAGGCTTCCGGCCAGGACGGATTCCCAATTGAGTTTTACAAGTTTTTTTTGAAAGAATTAGCAAATCCTTTGAAAAATTTATATAATTATGTTAGGTTAGGTGGGCACATCCCTGCGGAGTTTAAGGAATCTACAATTATATGTTTTATCAAAAAAGATAAAAATCAATATGATGTTAATTCATACAGGCCAATTAGCCTTTTAAATTCGGATTATAAAATCTTTATGAAAATATGGGCTGAAAGATTTGTCCTTGCTGCCCAGGAGGTCATCCACCAAGACCAGTCCGGTTTTATCGCAGGACGTTATATGGCAGCTAATACGGAATTCTTGATTCAGGCATTGGACTATTTTAATACAAATTCGACCCCAGCCTGTATATTAATGATGGACGCAGAAAAAGCGTTCGACCTGGTGAATTGGGCAGCACTATTTTACTCTCTCGGTCAATTTGGTTTTCCAGCCTCAATTATTAAGATGCTTCATAACATCTATGAGGGAGCATATGCCCAAGTAATAATCAACGCCAAACAAGCTGGTAAAATCAAGGTAAACAGGGGTACAAGGCAGGGCTGCCCGTTGTCCCCATTGCTCTTTACTTTTTTTATCGAGCCTCTAGTAATAAAGATCAGGCACAACATGGCTATCCTGCCCCCTATCATCGGCATGTCTAAATTAAAGTTGTTTGCCAATGATATTATTTTATCTTTAATACCTCAAAAAGAAAATATTTAAATCTTAATGAGAGAGTTTAATAACTACGAAAAAATAGGGGGTTATAAAGTAAATACTAAAAAAACGGAGGTACTCGTATTAAACACTGATCTTCTATTTCTCCCTATTGATCTGCAGGCCCAAGCTGCAAGGAGCGTCCCAATTAGATACCTGGGCATATTTGTGACTACCGAATACGACATGCTTTATTCTATGAATTACATCAGAATGAAGAACAAAATTTGGATTCTTTTAGATCAATGGCTCCTTCTCCCATTATCAGTTATAGGCAGGGTATCATTGATTAAGATGTCGGTGCTACCATTGCTCATATTTTTGTTCAGTAACGTCCCAGTAAAATTAATTTAGTTTTTTTTTTAAAGAGCTTGAAACAATGCTGAGAGGTTTTATATGGGGTAATAAAGCTTCGAGAGTCAAACTCCCAGTATTACAACTTCCAGTTGAACAAGGAGGTTTAGCCCTACCCCTTTTAAGGACCTATTATGAAGCTGCATTTTTTCATATATTGGCAGGATTATTGAGGAGTAATCAAACAAGAGATAATTTTGTTCTTACAAGAATGTTACAAGAAGCAGGTTCCCAAATTCCAGTTTTTTTTAAAATTGCAAAGCTCCCAAAGAGGTCAAGATACAAGACGTTAAGAGAATATGCCTCAAGAATGTCACTCCTTTTTTAAAAAAATGGCACTGATGGTTAAGTTTATCTGAATGTACTCAAATAGGCCTCCCACTAAGTTTGATTCATATTAAAACCTGGGAACTTTGTGGGTTTCATGAGTTGAGTGATATGATAGTCCAAAATAGGGTAATTAGCTGGCAGGAGGTAATTGTTAGAATTAATGGTTCATTGCGCCCGACCTTTTTTGAATATATGCAGATTTTGCATTTTATTAGAAAGGTGACATGTGGCCTGCTAAATGTTCCCAATGCTATACTAACAGCCCTATATACTGGGAAGAGCAAAGGTATCGGATACTGGTACAAGATGCTTCATTGCTCAAACCAAAACAGATTAGTAGATAGACATCTTGAGAAAATAAATATCTCTACACAGGGTAATTTTTCCACAAAAGATTGGGAAGTCATTTGTCAGTTTGGGAATGGATCCTTACGTCTTTCCTATCTCGCTGGTTAGCGTATTATACACCAGAGGCTTTGGAAAAAATGTATCTCGAAGTTGAGAATAAATGCTTCAGATGTATGGCTAGTAGCCAGGGCGGATGGAATCATATCTTTTTTACTTGCCGGCAGTTAGAAACCTTCTGGAAGGGAATATTTGCCGATATCGCACAGGCTATTGGGAAATCTTTTTTAACAGCAGCAGACGTAGCCCTGTTCGGTATATGCAAAGAAAGGAGTGGGCTTAATAAAGCAGAAGAAGTATTTATATTTATATCTTGTGCAGTTGCTCGCTCCTTAATACTTCAAAATTGGAAGTCCAGCGAGATCCCATCTCATATAAACTGGTTTAATAAAATGAGGAGAACCTGTTTTTTTTAAAAAGCTTATGCTGGCAGAGTGGGAACCATTGGAAGATTTGAGAAGAACTGGAAATATTTTGAGAATCTAGAAGAAATTAAGTGAGGATGATTTGTGAAGAAAATGGAGAGTAGATGGTTTTTTATTCCAGGACATTAGCACTTATTAGCACTTTCTAATTAACATAAGCTTGCATTACGCACTTTTTAAGATGGTACTTTTGTACTCTTCGCACTTTACTCTTTGCACTTTTGCACTAGCACTTTATTGCAGTTTTGCACACTCTTGCAGATGCACTTTATAAAATTGCATATTTTGCACAGGTCTTGGAAACCTTAATGATGTAGTAGACTGTTTTCGATGAACCTCCCTTTTTATCCTTGAACACTGTTTTATCTTTTTACCTCTTGTCTGTCATCTAAGAAATTTATTGGAAATGTGTTGTCTAGAAATCTAGAGTGTAATATGTTGTGTACCTTTGGTTTACCCATTGCTCTATTCAATAAAAAAAAAAAAAAGAGACTCAATCCACGGCCGAATCCATCACCTTACCCCAGGTCACTCCACAAACTGCCGATACCCTGCACTAATGGAAATGAAAGGTGAAGACCAGAAGCATCCGGCTTGATTGGGCGGACATGAGCTGGCGCACCCAAACGGAATACACCCGCATCCTACTCACTACCTGCGTGATATACCAAAATCCAGATGACGAACATTAATCCTTCGAATACCCTGACGGGACCCCGCCTCGCAGGCACGAGCTGCCATCCCCACGTATCGACTGTTTACTCTTTGTTTCCATGAGAGTTGGTTTGGACGCATTGACCTCGCCGGTAGGCCCCAGGTATTGGGACGGTTTCCCCACCCGGTTACATGGTTTACTGACCCGGTTCAATCCAACCCTTCACCCCGCAGGGAGCACATACACCAGGGCAACCAGCACATCTGGGTGGATGGCACTGTCCGCCACGTTTGATGAACGCAGGGCTAGGACACCGCTAACATCCATGACTCCACCACTCGTCGTCACATTACAGTGCACAGGTAGCGATCACCAGACATCCCAACGCAGAGTGCTGACGTTAGTATTCTAACCCTAAACACATGGGGTCTCCATACGCCACGCAAACGGTACGCAACATACTCACACATTAAGCACCAACAATCGCAAATTGCTGCAGGAGACACCTTACAGCGCCAGAAATCAGCAAACTGCGGGCCCGATGGCGCGGAACCATATGTGCCACGTCATACTCAGCGTACGCACGAGGTGCGCTGATCTAGGTTCGCCCGGAAACCCCTTTTCAGGAGCTCCGGAGAGTAGTGGACAAAGAGGGTAGGTATTCCCTGTTAGAGGGGCTGCTAGATGGACAGCCCATTTTGTTGGGTAGCATATATGCACTGAATATTGAACAGGACAGGTTCTGGGACTCCCTTACAGGAATTTTTGCCAATTCGCATCTCTCCCATGGATCCTAGGGGGCGACTATAAGTGCGCTCTCAATATTGCACTTGACAGATCTCACCCGCCACCACCACACTCTCCTGCCCTGAAACAGACGGAACGCTTCCAACGTTGGGTCAGTCACTGGGCATTAGTTGACACGTGGAGAATGCATCACCTTCTAGCGCGGCTCTACACGTTCCACTCAATCCCCCATACCTTACGGATCTGATTGGACAGGTTTTATGCTCCCTCGTCGCTGATTCCTAAAGTACAACACACAGCCGTGTAGTCTATGACCACGACGCACATACCTTACGCATATAATGAAGGCCCGCTCACCTCCCGATGCCTACGTGGCACCTCCCACGAGACTGTCTGACGGACCAAGTGTTCAAACACGACCATGAGCAAAGCATACAAGACTACTTCACTCACAACGCGGGGATTGCCACCTCCAGACTAGTGGAATGGGATGCATTCAAAATAGTGGTCCGGGAAGC
Organism: Lissotriton helveticus; assembly: GCF_964261635.1. Classification (NCBI taxonomy): domain Eukaryota; kingdom Metazoa; phylum Chordata; class Amphibia; order Caudata; family Salamandridae; genus Lissotriton; species Lissotriton helveticus. The sequence continues at coordinate 395,447,489 of NC_136068.1, read as the reverse complement.
ATGCATCAAACAAATAGTGGGGGTGAAACGCACCCTAGAACAAACACTCAGCACTACTGAACAGAAGCTAGCAACACTCACGAAACAGGAAGATGCTAATGCTGCAACGTCAGCGCAAGTAGTAGAGGCCAAAACACAGCACTCCACCTCCATGGCAGACTTAGGTAAATATAACTTTCGGGCCTACGTCACTCGAATGCACAATGAAAGAGATAAAACGGGCACACTCCTAGCATGGCTAGCAAAACAGGACACAGACACAAAACCCATCACTGAGATAATAGGTCCCTCGGGTAATCTGGTGCGCTCCCAAATGGACATTCTAAGCGCTTTCCAGCAATACTATACCATGATTTATCGCACCCCAACACATCTCAGACAGGAGGTGATAAGCCACTTTCTAGACCCGCTGCCGCTCCCACACATCATGGAAGCAGACAAAACCACAATAGATGTCACCTGCGCGATTCGTGCACTGGCCAGGAAAAAGGCACTGGGACTGGACGGTCTGCCTCTGGAATATTACAGCACCTTTTCCACCCTGTTCGTTCCCCGTCTAGTGGAAATGCTGGCAACTGCGCTCAAAAAGAGGGAACTGCCAAGCTCTCTTCGCGAGTTGGTCATAGTGACGTTTCTAAAACCACATCGAGATCCAAAACAATTAGCTTCCTACTGCCCATCACACTTCTATCTGCCGACTGTAAAATATTGGGGAAAATTCTGGCAGATAGGTATGAGCAAATTCTGCGACCTCAGTGCGGGTTTGTCCCCAGCAGGAATACGTCCCAAAACATACGGCTGTTGTTTCACGTTCAGGATCAGGTGGGAGACGCGCACCCTAACACGGCGTGTCTAATTCTAGACCTTGAAAAGGCCTTTGATACTCTCACGTGGCCATACCTTTTTGCCGTCGGGGAGGAACAGGTCCAACTCTCTTACAGTACACGCAGCTCCTCTACACCAAACTTACATCCATATCAGAATAGGCCGATACATCTCGTCCCCATTCAAGGTGGAGAGAGGTACGAGGCAGGGTTGCCCCCTATCACCCCTGATCTTCGCCCTGGCAGTAGAGCCTCTGGCAATACGATTACATCAGGAGGGGACCGCATGGGGCATTCCCATAGCGGACACCGTCCACTGCATCTCCCTGTATGCGGATGACCTCCTCCTGTACATCCGAGATATTACCGCGGACCTCACACCGATCTGGACAACCTTGGCAGAGTTCGCGGAGGCGTCTGGGCTCAGGGTAAACTGGGAAAAATCCGCAATCTACCCCTTACACCCGTCCCTTGAGCCACGGGAGATGCGAGTGGGTGCACAGAGCTTGCCCTGGTGCTTGAGCGCTCCCCGATATCTCGGTGTCCACCTCTACCACTCCCCTGCTGACATTTATGAGGGCAATCATCGCAAAGTGCTGGCCGGCATCAGATCGTCTGTGCGATTCTGGAAGAGCCTCTTGTTGGCCCCAATAGGTCGGGTAACCATAGCCAAGATGATCGTTGTTCCCCGGCTGTTATACTACTTCACGAATTTGCCAGTTATTCCACCAAAGTCTTTCTTTCCGGACCTAGACTTGATCCCCCGCTCACTTATTTAGGGAGCTAGCCGACACCGAATAGCTCTCACTAAACTGCAATTGCCCACCATGCAAGGGGGTCTCAGTGTCGCTGACTTCGAATCGTATTTCCTGGTGGCGCAGCTCCAGTGGCTGTCGTACTGGACGGCGGGTTGGCATACTGGTGAAACATATACAGCGCAGGGCCCGGTCGCCACCCCAGAACTCTGTTGTCTGCTGCTGCCAGGTACCAAACCTCGGACCGCGGACGTATCCACTGCAAGTGTCGGTGGCCCGAAGGTGTATGCAAAGAGTTCACCACATGTCGGCAGGGACCCCATACTACTCCCCTCGGCTGCCGCTGGTCGGCTGGCCCAAATGGGGACATACTTCACATCCACCATGCTCCGTGCATGGATGGAACGTGAGATTACAGAGGCAGAGGCGCTATTCACAGATGGGCAGCTCCGTCCCTAAGAGCGGCTCATAGAGGAATATGATCTCTACCCAGGGCAGTTTTTAACCCACCGACAGATCATAGAAAATTACCGCTCACACTTTGACCTTACTGCTGGCGAGCCAACAACACACCCGGTAATTCACATCATCCTATATATGGGTATAGGCCAACACCTGGTTACATGACTGTATAAGTCTATAAGAGAACTTGCTAGAAGACAACTGCATGCTCTCCGAGCCACCTGGGAGGACGAATTTGGGCGACAGCTACACGACGGAGAATGGGTGAGAGCGCTGGAATTCTCCAAGAAATTGTCCAGAAATGCGCGTTTTAAAAATATGCAGTTTTATGTCCTGCATAGAGCGTATCAAACACTGGCACGCCTGCACCGATTCTACCCAGACACCCAGTTTCTCTGCCCCAGATGTCGCTCACCAAACGTGCACTTCCAGCACATGTTTTGGAACTGCCCCACTTTGCAACCGTACTGGTCCACAATCCTTGACACAATTAAAGAACTCACAGGACTCACAGATCTGCACACGTGGGAAGCAGTCGCCATAGGAATATTCTGAAGACTGAAAACACACAAAGTGCAATTCCGCTTCGCGGCACTAGCCGCACTCCTAGCCAAAAGAAGCATCGCCATGAACTGGCGAGCCGCATTGGGCCCCCCGATAGAGGCATGGGTGGGAGTGGTACAGAAATGGGCGAAGGCAGAGGAGGCGACCCTGAGGGAGGAGGGAGCAAAGGGTCTGCGAAAACACCCCATATCATTGGAGTGGGCCATGCTTTCCCACCAGTTTACACAATCGCACACAAGACCAGATTTAGACGCCTCTCAACACAACCCCACGAACTTGGCAGCACAAACCTCGCAACAGAGCACGCATGACACAGCCCCCCATGGCCCGACCGTCACGTGATGAATGAGTTTTCCGCTACACACTGCACTGTATACTGCACCTAGCGATGTCGCCCAACTGATAACCCTTAAACAATACTATGCCACACCTACAGACTGTAGCTGACACGCCCCAGGCGCCTCCACGATGGCCACTCCCTTACTCCCCCCTGGAATAGACCCCCAGTCTATTCTCCCCAGTTCCCTTCGACATCACGTTACAGAAAGGACAAGCAGACTACAACTTCCGGTATCCCTGCTGAAGGCAGGGTATATGTCAGCTGGTTGAACAACAGCATCACTGTCGCCAAATTGTGCATGGCATAATGTAACGTGCTTTTCTTGCAAAAATGTTAATAAAATTATTTATTTAAAAAAATCATCAAAATACATGGGTAGATGCATGGGAATGCTCATGCTCCACCATGTAAAGCTTTCCCAAAGCAGGGTAACACAGGACAGTGCAAAGCGATGTGTTGCTGTGCAGGTGAAAGGCAACACAAGACAATGCAAATATCAATTTATGTGGCTTTGTAAATGTTAGTTAAGCACTTGTGTTGCCTTGTGTCGACTTGTGTGATGCAGAGACAGGGCATGTGCTTAGTAAATCTTGGTCAGATTATCTTGCCATTCTGTTTGTTCCCTTCGAAGTATGCCCCAAATGTTATATGTAAACCTAGCAAACCTGTCAAACAGGTCTTAACACTCCAGCAGGATCTGACACTGTGATGTCAACAAGAGGCCCACTGTGATGGAGGCCAGGCTGCCTGGGGCAACAAAAAAAAGGTGCAGGCTTGGCGTTAGCTACATCTGCTTGTTACAGTGTAGGCCTCTTTGAAGCTATTCAAGTCCTTGGGCCCAGCCTCCAGGCAATCCTGTTAAGGGCAAAACACCTTCACACTCCCAAGGCCATTTGTCCCTGTTATGGGAGCAAGTTCACACCTCATCTACACCTATTGAAATGCTAATTACAGGCTGGTAGAAGTGAGAAGACAAAATGCAGTTATAGCTTATATGTACATATATAAAAAACAAGAGAGGGACCCTGAACCTAAAGAGGATAAGGGAAGGGGAAACCACCCACCAGGGTAGAGATAATATCTAGCAACATGAAAAGGCAGTTCCCAATAATATACAGGACCAAGAGGTTCAAATAGTACGATTGCCCACAGAGCTGTTGTTTGTATTTATATTACTTTATTATCATTTGTGTAAAAAATTCATTAAGACAGATTCATACTTCAGTAAATAGGACAACAACAGATATGTCTCATAAAGTGTCAACCCGGAAATATAAACAGTAAAACAGATACATACACCAGTCATTCATTCTACCAGTCTCAATCTCAGTGAGACTGGTAATGAATTTTTTACACAAATGATAATAAAATAATATAAATACAAACAACAGCTCTGTGGGCAATCGTACTATTTGAACCTCTTGGTCCTGTATATTATTGGGAACTGCCTTTTCATGTTGCTAGATATAGCTTATATGTACTTCAGGCAGGGCAAAGTAACTTTTTAAAGGTCTTCTTCACAAAATATTTATTATAAACCCACCTTCACCAGTGTATTGGGCTTTTAGTAAATATTTAAAATAGTCCAAAAATGAAATGTGTAGCCAATTCATAGGTGGAGATAACATATATTAAACTTAATATTGCATCCCCGTGCTTTCTAATGGAACAGCCAACCCTGCAATGATTAACATAACTTTTAGTGCTTTTTCACTGTACGGACATACTTAACATTGAAGTTGTACATGTCCTTCTTTTAAAAACCATGCACCTTGCCTTACAGGAAATAAGACCCACTGAAAGGGGGGGCGTATACCTTTTTATAAGTGAGGTTTAGACCTGACAAAAGGGGTTATTTTGACTGGCCAAATTGGCAATTAAACCCGGAACAGGAAGCTGGTGGTAGTCTTAGTGTCATTTTTACATTGTCACTGTAGTGGAAGGCACAATGGGTGCTGCAGTTCACTTGTGACATTTAACATTCAGGCCCTGGATGCACTTTTATATGATATACTAGGGACTTATGGGTAAGTTAAATTTGCCAATCAGGTGTATACCAACTTCTCATTCAATCAATCAAATAAATGATCTTTATTTTGGCAAACTGCCACAAAAAGGTAAAAGCAGACTTATCATACATAAAACATTTTAAAAAGACATGATAAAATATATTCTTTAAAAAAATCTATTTTGTTGCATTAAAAAGGAACATGTGAAAAGGTAAAAAGAGAAAGAAAAACATTTCAGCATTTAATCCCCTGGCCAGGCGAGGTTGAGCAATAGTCTAGACTCCTTAATCAATTGAGAATCTCTGCAAAATTCTACACAGTACAAAGTTCTTCCCGTCTTCATAAAGTGCAATACTAATCAAAAGAGGGGAAGTCAGTTGCTTCACAATTCCTGAATGATAAAGTAGATGAAGTGCAGATCTCCCCATTTACATAAAGTGCCTAATAACTTTTAACAAAATATGAGATTAACAATTAGCTTGCTCATTCTCAATGTCTCCTGGGTTGGTTGTTGGTGAACTAAGTTTATGCCTGACTCGCCACATTGAGTATAAGTACCTTGAAACAGCATATACTATGTGTTGACTTGTATCAGTTTTAACAATTCTATAAGCTTTCATATGCTACTTGGATCCCAAATTCCGACACATTGGAATTAACCATTTTGCCCTGGTCTTCTTGTACGCTTGAAAGACGAAAAGGCCATGTTCCACTGATTCATTTGTGGTTCCACATGATGGACATTTCCTACTCTGTTCTAATGAAGCGGGCCCAATTAGCAGTAAATGGGTGCAGTGGCAGGGTCCCGAGTCTGAATTGAATATATAGCTTCCTAGTCAATGCAGGTTCTATCTCGTCTAGATACCATTCTGCTTTATATGTGTCCTTCATCTGGAGGACAATATCTGTCAGAGAGCCTGGAGAGGACCTAGTAAAAAAAGAACTCAATTTATACTGTTCAAAGTTTCTCTTGGGAACCACCTTAGAAGTAAGAGAAGAAGCCCCCCTTGGGTCCTCCCACAAACTGTTATTCTATACCTGTCCGAGGGTTTCTCTTACATACTTTAACCGGGGGAGATCTTCAGACCCGGTGAGACTAAGTATCTCCTCCAAACCCTGGTGGTAAGAGTGCCGCTCTAGGGTAGTCCAGATTCTTCTTCAATATAGGATTGTTCTGATGCCAATTCTTTTGGAGATTGGTCTGAGCCCTACATCCAGCCTGAGGGGAAGCAGCGGGGTGCTAACCAGGAGTCCCAACAGCTGCCGCAGGAATCCATTCTCTGGACTCACCAGGGTATTTACATTCTTATGCCTCTATGGTTCTGAACTATAAAAGCAGTGTCCAGGGTTTAGTGGATGTATATTTGAATCATCAGAGAGATTGGTCAAAAATAGGAGCCCTGATAGGCTTTTGACAGCCCCATATGTGATGGTCCAGTTTTGGTCTGCATCTTGAGATGTGTGTCCCACTCTAGTTGCTCATTGAAAGTGATCCCGAGATAATCAAAAGTGTGCACCCTGTCCAGGGGGTGCTCATTCAAAGTAGGGTTAGATCTAGTTGTGTGCCAAGGATTAAACCCCATGTGGAGTAGTGTGGCTCACTGGTTAGAGGCGGCAGGCCTGAGAGCAGAAGTCAGCCTGGGACCAGGGTTCAATTCCTGACGCGGCAGGGTCGTGGACCTTGGTCAGCGGACTCGATAATTCTCGCTTCGGTGCTTACTCTAATCAGGGGTTCCACTCGGCAACTCTGGGCATTAGCTTGCCTAATCTCCACAACGGCCCCACCAATTCCGGGGATGCCTGGCTCCACCTTGGGGACTCCCAGCAAGGGACCATCCCACAGGGAAAGCCAGGACGGGTTCCCCAGAGTTATACAGCGTCGGGACGCCCCGTTGCTGGGGCAGCTGTGCGCTTTACAAGTATACTACATTTACATTTACATGTATTTGGTTTTTGCCACATTCAATTCCAAGCCCTCTGTCTGCAAAAACTACTGAAGTGATCTAACATTTTCTGAAGCCCCATTGGAGATTTAGACAAGAGGACCAGATCATCTGCATACAATAAGGCTGGAAGCTTCATGTTAGCTAACCTTGGGGCATCACTCTTGTATTGATATAGGTGAGGTACCAAATCATTGATATACAGTGCAAAAAGGGTTGGGGCAAGAAAGCAGCCCTGTTTAACCCCTCTGTTAACAGAAAAAGGCTTGGTGACTTCTCGCATTTGACCTGGGCAAAATTTTGCTTGTGCAGCTTTAAAATGATTCCACTTGCCACAATGTGGGCCTGAGGACCAGGTCAAATGCAGACATTAGGTCCACAAACACCACATACAGTCGTCCACCCTCAAGGGCCACAGTTTTCCAGAATAGTAACTTGAGCATAAACACCTGATTTATGGTGAAGGTACAGTTTTGAAAGCCCGCCTGTAGGAGGGCTATATTTCTCATTAGGTTCCATCCAGTCCTGAAGCCTATTTAAGATGATTCTACGAACAACTTTTGCGTACTATCAACAAAGCTTATTGGCCTATAATTAGTTAAAAAAAGAGGGAAGACTTTTTTGTAGATTGGTATAATTTTGCCCCCCCCCCCGTCCACAATGGAGGAATGGGTGTCCCTTTCATAATAGCATCATAAAAAGTGCAAAATATGGGCCCCATACATCAGTTTCAGCTAGAAACAGATCACTCAAAATCTTATCTATCCCTGGCATCTTCTTGATTGCTGAGCTCACTTCCTGACTCCTAATGGTTGGAAAATCCACACTTCCAGTCACACCACTTGAGCCTGTCATATGCAAGCTCATCTGAACTGTTAAAGAAGCACTATCTCCTACTGACAAAGAGTACAGACTGGAAACCTGTGCTATCCATTCAGCAACAACAATATTGTTCTCAACTACCTGTGGCCGCTAGGTTCCAGAAAGAGGGATGATCACCCGTTTTTGCAGCAGCCAATCGACCTTCCCACTTCCCTTGGTTCCATTCCTTTTTCCATTCAATGATAGCTTTTTTTATAAGCCGCTCTCCTAACTTGTGTAATCTTTCTATCCTGTTACTTAATAGAAGCGATTTGTGCAAGCTTGGCGTTTCTACAAGTTTGTTTGAACCAGGAAGGAGGACTTTTATTGCCTGCCAAAGACTTGGCTTCCACAAAAAGAAGTTCTTGAGGCCCTCAAACATTTGCTTGTGTATTTCCCAATCATCAATAGGGACTCACCTTGGTCTATAACCAGATCCAAACAAGGCAGTTTCGCAACACTTCCCTCTGCTAATTTATAAATTGACCCAACCAACGCCTGAGAGTATACCTTGGTACTCCATTTAACTTCATACCGATTGTTTGTTAATCTAATTCTTCTGTCAAAGGGTTCAGGGTAGCAAGCTAGTCCCCTACGGTCGGGGAGATCCATCGCTATTGTGTCTGAGTGTAACTACCATGTCAATTAGTATGCCCAGAATCTTACATTTACCAGAAGATAATTTATTAGACTGATGCTATGAATATGGTTAAAAGTGTGTTTCCCGTCCCTATCTGAAGGGGTTCTGCCATTGCATGCTCGAATACTCTGATTAAGACTAGAGCATTTAATTGAAGGGCCAGGGGAGACCATTTTCTAATTGGAGAAATTGATAAATCAGGATTTGACTCAGACTCTATCTTCCTCCTGCATGAGTTTATTATTATTGCTGTCCAAGGGCTCAAGTTGACAATTAAAGTCCCCACCCGCAGTTTATCAAAAATCCTTGCCAGATGTGTGGCTAGTAATTAAATAGTTGGTGATTCCAATTTGTTCCCCACAGGTCATAGATACATAGGTGACTACATTTGGGGGGAATGCTAGGCTAACACATAAAATATTATTTATGGCAATCCTTTATAACGCACCCAAGTTTGGAGCTGACCCAGGTCGTGAGACTCCCTGATGGTCTACCCTTTCCCCTTCATATTGCTTCCTTCCTGTGGTTGGCATAGCACACACGATGAACCTGCGTGGTTAGCCAGGTCTCTTGGAAGAGACAAAGATTGTGCAGATCAATAAAGAATCCCCAATCCGCACAATAACATTTGGGACCTAGCCCTGCAACATTCCCCAAAACAATCTTAATGTGGTGTGTGGATTGGGTTACACTTAGCACATTGTGGTCCCTTTCCCAAAATGTCAGCCCCATATCAATGTTGCGTTAGATTCAGGGGATGAAGCCTTGCTTCGATCCCCCTCCCCACTCTACTGATATTACTGGGACTGGGCTTAACAGGGGACCTATTTGAGTGGCCAGCTAACTGGGCAGGATCTGCAGACCCAATGCCCTACTGAATATGGGCTGGGCCTACCCACCTCTGTAAATTAGTGAAAAAGACCTGCTAACTCTGTTTCTGTCCTGACACTCAACTCAGTATTAGCCTGAGGACCAAATGTATGGTGAGCTTTTTCCTGTCTCCAGCAACCTGATAGACTGGAGATTTTGCCTTCCCACAGCCCTTCGGTGGTGCTTAGCCTTGCAACACCCATCGCTGATTACTACAGGCAGAACAGTGCAATCAGCAGACACATTACCAATAAGTCAGTCAACTCCTTCTAGAGCATCAAATTGATTAGAGACAGGAACACTAAATTCCACATGAACGTGATGTGGGCCATTTGGAGCTGACATGTGTGGGGGAGAGGCTCTGCTACTGCAAAAGTCGATCATGTCTGATGTAGAAGCTGAGTTTGTAGAAGTAGCCTAAGGGCATTAGAGCATCCTTTGTACCAGATGTGGGTCATTGAAGTTAATTATTACACAGTACCAGCCTGGCCCAATCCACCCCACTCTGCGGTAAACAGTATGTTGTTTGTAATTGGGAGGGGGAAGTCCCTGTGTTGAGCGAGCGAGTTCATTGGTTGAAGTCCAACCTCATTGTGTGATTCTCTCTGATCCTCACACAGTTGTGGAACCCCAGTCAAAATTGCATCAAAAGTACATGACTCAGGGGGTAGATTGATCACAAGAGGTTCTCCTCTTCAGAAGTGGCCATAAGTCTCAGGGATCCCACTGATACTTTCATGTTGGTGTGTTGATTGCCCCTGGAGGATCTTGTTGGTATGTTGACTTCATATTTGCGGGTTGTCTTCAGTCTGCAGTGAACATGTGGTAGTAGGGCGCGAGTTGTAGCTATGTGGAACATTATTAGCAGGTGCAACAGGCCTAGGGGAGGCCAAAATATCGATGTTACTGGATGCGGCCCCCACCCGCTTGTGGAAACAAACCCAGGTGCCTATGATGGTAGAGGCTGCAGTTTGATGATATCTTTAAGTCCTTCCTCCATTGCTAAGAGGCTTTGCCCATAGGATCCCCATAGGATGCCCCGGTTACAATATGCTTGTCTGAAGTAGGACTGCAAGACCTATTTGAGCCACCATTGTGGTGGCCTTGTTCTCAAAGGCGAAATTCAAAAAGATCTTCCTGGGAAAAGCTTCAAATGATAGGTGGGAAAGAAATAACGCAAAAACTACAATAATTGCATACAATTTCCTTCTCCTTTTAGAGCTTTCATTTGTATGGAACCTTCAGCATAGATACCTCTTGGTTAGATTTAGGATGAATTACATTCCTGTAATGTTTGGTTTCCCGGCTAACATTCACTCGATGAACGATTTACCATTGTGCCCATGTAATGGAAGCGCAGCTCAAACAATGTTATATATTCTATTTTTCTGCACCCTTTATGGACCCAGAAGGAACGTTTTTTTAGTTCCGGTGTTAGGAAATATAGTCTTGTCCAATGTATGTCTGCACTGTCCTTTATCCATCAGCTGGCAGACCCCTATGTTTGTTATACTTTCGCCTCTTACCTATGGGCAGTGGGCAGACGCAGACGCTTATCTTTACAGATGCTTTAATGGACAGCAATTATTCGGAAATCAAGAAATGTAAACTTAAGGACACAATTTTATGTGATATATGTCTTAGACGTTTTTATTGGATGTTAGGTTTTAATTTATATTTTTACTTTTTATATAATTTGAAATAATGTGAAATAAAGCAGAATAAGACTGCAGGCTAGAGACGTGCCAGGATTGGGACAAGTTCCATACTCATAATACCAATTTCATCATGTAGAAAGGATGTGCACAAGCACTTTACCACTGGTTAGCAGGGGTAAAATGCACAGAGTTTTATAGTCAGCAAAAATAAGGGTCGGAAAAGGCAAAAGAAATTCTAGGGGGACTCTAAAGAAAGAGCAAAATCTCCAGCACACATATCCTTGGCACTATCAGTGAGTAGAATGCTACCCTTCCATAAATACAATTTGCTCCTCGCCAGGGGTATGAAGTGCTATAGAAATGCAACTACTAAATGATACAATGATGGCTTAGTGTCTACGCCTATGATGAGGCACACTCTATCTCGGTGCCAAAGAAGTTAATTTGTTCAAGCCTGCACATAACACTCACGTTAGGGAATCAGTGTGCACTTCAGTGCTTCTTTATAGCAGAAATGTAGACTAGCTGCCAAGGGATATATGTCCCTACAACGCACACTTTTACAACGCATACCTTTACAATGCATTTTTTACAACGCAACATCCATTACAACGCATTCCATTACAACGCATACCATTACAACGAAAATTAAAAAACTACATTTACAACGCATTCCATTACAACGCATAATACCTTTACAACGCATACCATTACAACGCATAACATTACATTGCATGTTTAGGTAAGTATTGGATAGTCTAGGGGTAAAATTTACTATTCTAACTCCAGGGGGTGCAACAGTGGGGTAAGTGTTGGATAGTGTAGGGGTAAAAATTACTATTCTAACTCCAGGGGGTGCAACAGTAGGGTAAGTGTTGGATGGTAATGTTATGCGTTGTAATGGTATGCGTTGTAATGACTGCGTTGTAAAGACATGCGTTGTAGTGGTGTGCGTTGTAGTGTCATGCATTGTAATGGTTGCGTTGTAATGGCATGCGTTGTAATGGATGTTGCGTTGTAAAAGTTTCGTTGTAATGGTAGTGCGTTTTAAAAGTTGCGTTGTAAAGGTTGTTTCCCGCTGCCAAGCTACGGCGGTAAAGTTAGTAGAGGCAGCAAGGTAAAGCAAATGAGAGCCGGCCAACAATGTGTCTGACTGAACCTAGAAAAAAGGTTAACTGAGTCCAAGCCCAGAGCAGAGATGAAGTTAAGTAGTTTTAAGGGAAGTCCAAAAAGAGGTGAACTAGAACTTTGTTTCAGATCCCTCAGAAACATGAATGTGTATTTCAGTGTTCAGGATGCCATCCTGGGTTTAAACCCTCACAAATAAAATAATACACTGATGAAACCTTGAGTCTGGAAGGGCATGCAGTTAAAGATCCACCTTTCATCTTTCAAGTTATTACCTGTGATTAATGTTTCTATGGTGGCTAGGCTTTGACACACGAGTGATGAAGGGAAAAAAAATCAGACTGCCCAGTGGAGAAAGGTGCGAACATGCAAAAGCAGCATATTAGTGTATAGGGTCAATGGCCAGCATAAAGTCAAGTAGTGATGGAAAAAGTACCTGGTTTGTGGACTGTTAACTCATTGTGATAGCTTTTCAGAGAATGCAGCTGAGCTCGAAGATGGTGCAGGCCGGCAAGGAGGATCTGTGGAGTTCCATCAGGGTGTTATGATGTGGTCATATTTCTTCGTGCCCTAGAGAGGTGTGCTGCAGCAAGTCGAATGCCCTTAAGGGGGCCAGTGTGGAATACTATTCTAAGATGGCTTCCTATATAACCACTGCAAGATAGGGTATGTGCAAAAAAGATATGGCAGCACATAAAACAGTGACGATAGCTTGACTTCAAATAAAGGCATCACTCTAGTCACTTGAAAACACCAGAATACACTCATATGTCGGCTAAAAGGGTTTAATATTATGTGCCGCTACAACACCCTTATCAATGTCCTCTGAAGCCTTTAAATGTTCTGATACTAATAAATAGTATACACTTACATGGTTCCAGAGTGCATTTCATTTTGTAAATTAGCATAATGCAGATTCAGTTAACAGATTTGAGCTACACTTCCTCTCATTTGATTTATCCTAATTTTGAACAAAATGCGGAAAGCACAAATTTAAATGAAATTAACCCCTTGGCCGTGGGGGTAATTCTCCCGCTGTGCTGGGGGCGGCATGCTCAGCGCCCAGGGCTCATGAGCCACGGTGGCCCTGTGCTGATGACGAGCCACACCCGGAACGCTCAGCACAGCGGGGAAATTAGCCCCGCGTGCAAGCGTTGGAGCCGTTATGACGAGCTCAGCTCGTCATGAGGACATGGCAACCGTGGCTCATGATGAGCTCAGCTCGTCATGAGCATGGGAGGAGTTAAATAATGCTGCAAACCAGGCCCACTAACCGGTCCATTTCCTTGGGCCTCACAGTGTTGGACTATAGCTGCAAGGCCCATTGAAGGGAGGCCGGGCCTCTAGGGTTGTGTCAGGTCAGACTTTTACCGTCATGGATAGTATTTTCACGTGTAAAGCAAAGAATCTCAATAGAACCTCTAGGGATATAGCAATATAGAACCAAATATTCATACCTCATCAGCTAAGTAAATGGTGTAAGCACAGGTCTTCAAATTGGGGTGAGGTTCCCCTCGTGGACCTCAATTTATCATAGAGGGGCATCAGCCTCAGCTGTAGCTAAGATTAATTCAAGCATTCAACCCTTCACTTTTTTGTATACTTTAGTGAGTCACCCTATGTGGGGTGGGTATGCCCAGATGTGGGTCTTGTGCACACTGTGTCACTGGAAGCAAGCTATACCTGGCTGATGATCCCTAACTAGGGCAACACCTGTCCTGGATTATGTTCTGAGTCAGGGAGGACCTGGCTGAGTAGTTCGGTCTGGATTGTTCCCACTGGAGCGGGATCAAGACTGATTTGCACATGGCTGGGTCCAAGCTGAGGTGGCATGATGTGCAAAGTAACAATGGAGTGGGTTGCAGCCTGTGTAATTGCCAGTTGCCGTGATTAATTCAATCACTCCATCCATCACTTTTTGTATACTTTTTTTGTGGACAGCCATAATTTGGGTACATATTCCCACAAGACCCCGGCCCCAGAGCACTTGCTGCGCTTTTGATAGCTATGCCCTTCAAAGGGGCCTCTTACCCTGGGCCTTGCCCCCATGCACCACTGCTGCAAGGTCAGAACAGCAGACTTCCTCCTTCGGGCATCCAAGCACTGGACCAAGGCTGGGAGGCCTAGCAGAGGATGGACCGTTCCTGACTTTCACAGCTCTCGATCATGGGTGTATTATACATGAGAGAACAGACGACCAGTGACATAGTAATGTAGCCATGGGCTCTGATGCAAGAAAATGATGCCAGTCAGTAAAACACATCTATAATCTGGGTGCATTGGGTCCAGAACATCCACGAGCCTTGATACCAATTAACCTGCTGCACTACTGAAAGCTACACCTCAGAGATAGGCCCCCAGTGAGCTTCACATCCATACTCCTGCTCTGCTAAGCTTATTGACTGGTGTCTCCTCCCCTGAGTGTCCAACCACAGCCAACTGCAATATACATGGGAGGGAGGGCATCTCCCAGGCCTCACAGTTATGGAACATAGCTGCAATGCCCATGGAAGAGAGGCAAGTAGCAGAGTAATGTGCCCTGACTGCTGGTGCAAATTAAAAGCACCCCCCTAACTCTTGTCCAATGGCTGCACAGTAAAATAAAGTTATAATTGGGGAACATTAGGCACTCAATACGCCTGGACCAATTACCACTGCATTTGCTGCACTGCTGATGGCTATGCTCCTTACTAATGTCTAGGCCCTGGCATAAAGGGAACGTGATAGGCCCCTCTAATTTTTATGCAACATGAAATTACAGAAAATTACATCACAGGACATGGACCTTCACATGGACCTATGCAAAGAGCCATGGTACAGAGCTGTGCCCAAACAAAGCACCCCCCCCCCCCAGCTCCTGCCCCTTTCAGATACGGTGTAGCGCTGAGAAGATTATGGGATGGAGCTCGCTGACCCATGGGCCTCAAGGCACATAAGCACAGCTGCAAGGTCCAGAGGGGAGGGGCCCTCCCCATGGCCTGGCAATGCTACACCATTGCTGCAAGGCATATGGAAGGTGCCTCCACTCTCCTAGGCCTCACAACCATGGTCTAGGTGCGGCGAAGTCCAGGAAAGGGGGAGCACTCTACTATAGGCCTTACAGCAATAGTGTAGCACTGCAAGCCCAAGGGGAGGGTGTTCCCTTCCATGGACTACTCCACCATGATTCACAGCTGTGATTCCCATGGGAATGTTGTCCCATCCTTTGGCCTCACAGCTGTGATGTAGTGCTGCAAGTCCCATGGAATGTGGCCCCACTACCTGGGATTCACATCCATGGTCTGATGCTCCAAGACCCAGGGTAGGAGAGTTCCCTTCCCCGGGCCTCACAGCCATGCTTCCCAGCCATCGCTGCAAGAGCCTATTATGGTGGCAAATTTCCCGTCATCACTTCACATGACAATTTATGCCTCTGGAGAAACATGGCACGTTTGGAGACACATTTGAAAATGAACTCAGTTATTCAAACAGAATGAAATGGTCTTAAGCTTTGAAACATCAGTGGTAAATATCAGTATCTCTACGCGTATTGTCCGGTAAATACCCACTGCCACAGGGCCTGGTCCAACTGGTACGTTTTAACCTCGGACGTGGGATATTTGACATCTAATTTCAGTTTTATGATGGAAATAATCACCATGTTCTAAAGCTGAACAGGGCTGATAACAGATTGGCGATTCCCTGGGAAGAGCAGCCCCTTCGCCTTGTTATCAGAATCACTGACACCCCAGCTGTGGTCTTGTAGACTAGTTGGAGATATTGAACCAGGATACACGTTTTTGTACTGCAAGAATTTACTATATTGTAATGTTTGCAATTGTTAACACTGCCTGGGTATTAGCTGCACTTAATTAGAACCCGTTTGCAAAGGATCTTCGGCTGCACAGCAACACATGTTGTTATGTTATTAGGAACTTTTGAACCATTTGAGCTAGAAACAAAAATGTTTTTGTTAAAAACTGCAGATTATGCAGAAGAAGGTGGATTGCGTGGCAAATGTGGGAAATCTATAACTATGCGAAAAATGCACTGGCAGCACAATCGCATATTTCCAGTGGCCTTGGCAATAAATCCATAAAAGTGATGGTGCAAGAGCACACAATTTGGCCAATTGGGAGCCCAGGATTAATCCTGCTAGTCACCGAAATTTTTAAAATGTTACTGGGTATTTACTCAGAGAAGGGAGGGGCCCAGTCATATGAAGTAGTCACCTAAATGCGGTACAGTGGTAAATATATAACCTTTGTACCAAGTAGCAGAATATTGCAGTCCTGGGTCTACTCATCTAACAAATAGTTTGATCTTGGGCAAATAATACTCTCCCTATGTCTCGTCCACTGATCTGACAATACAGCAGCGCTTTCATGTGACTTCTGCCTGCCACCCTCTGTCGAACCAGGATGTGGCATTACATCTAGAGCGGCCAATTTAGTAACTAGGGAACCAGGGGGCATATTAGCAAGCTGAAGTATCGCCGCTTTTTCGGCGAATTGTGCCGATAAAGCGGCGATACTTCCAGCGCCCTATTAACAAGGGCATGCTAATGCCTGCCTCAAGCCCACTTTGCATGTCAGCGAGAAACATCGCTAATGACATGCAAAGTGGGCGTTCCCACGTCCAACCACATGGAAAATGTGGTAGGAGGTGGGAACACCCTATTACCAAGGCAGGCGTTGGGAGAAGAAGACCTGCGATAAACTTGTTTATCGCAGGTCTCCCAACGCCTGCTCTGACCAGGTGTTAAGGCATTGATAACATGGGGGTGTGGATCATAACGCTGAATCCACCCCCCATATTATCAAGGCACACATTAGCACGTGAAAACAACGTCTGTTTTCATGCGCTAATGTTCCATATCGCCGACTATTGCCGGATTTAATTTCGCCTACGTGGGGGGAGGAGCCTAGCTCGCGGCCGTGATGGTCGCTCTTTAGCTCGGCTCCCGCAGCCCTCCGTCCTGATTGCCTATCCTGTCTTCTATCCTGTCCGAGGACGACACATTTTTGGGGCATTGAAACATAACGGCTTGTTTGTACTTACCATCCGACCCCGGGGTCTCGGTGTGCAGTGGCTCCGGAGTTGTGGCCTCCGACGGATCGGGGCCTCTGCGAGACTTGGACCGGGACCTGGCCGGCGGGATCCGACGGCTCTCGGCCCCGGCCGAGAGCGAGAACCAGTGTTGGGAGCCGATGTGCGAAGGTCCCGGCGATCCTGACTCGGGCCTGCCCTGGTGGCCGTGCGGCCGATGTGGGTGAGAGGCCCCGGGACCTGATTCTGTGAAGGGGTCTCCCCCCGCCGCTGCTTAATCCGGCGGCCCTGGTCCTCGGGGCCCGGACTCCGCTTGTTTGGGGCACCGGTGCTGGTGCTGGCGGAGACCCGTTTTGGGCGGATATCCTATTGGCATCGAGGCCGCCCTTGCTGGGACCCCCGGAGCTTGTAAAGTCCTACATTTGCGAACTGTTATTTCCGGGGGTCTTGGTGGGCGGCAATTGGGCTGATTCACGAAATGGCGGCCGACCCTCTGGAACGAGAATCACCCTGTGGCGGCGGGCCCGTGTTGCCTGATTGTGTGGGGAGCGGATCTGGTGGATGTGAGCCGACGGTCAGAGATATCCTGGAAGCCCTGAGATCCCTGCACGCTTCCCTGGCCCTGGGCGTCTCGTTGGGTCCGCCACGATCTGCCGCCATTTTGGGCGGCCATCTCTTCTTGTCGCCCTCTTGTTTCGATGACTTCATTGCCTCGCCCCCCTCGATTGACTTGAGTGTCTCCGCCACTGAACGAAGATCGTGTAGAGTGCCGGTGACTTTGGGGCGCCCTGCTTTTCATGGTTCGAACCCCGGGGACTTGGATGCTGTACTGCGACCCTGTTTGTCATTGTTGCCTGAAACTATTGTTGGACTGCCTCCTGTGCTTGCTTCGACGACTTTGCCTGTGTCTATACTTGGGGCCACCTCGCCCGATCCAGTGGCGCAACTGAACTCCTGTTTTTCACTGCTCGTGCTGCGATTATTGATGCATCTACACTTTCGGTTCGGACTATTGCTCCCTTGTGGATCTATCTTCCCCCCACGTAGCTATGTTAGTCACCATTCCACTCGACTATATGCTGATTTCGTATTTAGTATGTGGTTTTACATTGCCATGTGGTGGGTGGGGTTTGTCGTTCGAAAGGGTTGGGGGTGAATTGTGCGACTTCTGTTTGATTCCCGGTATACGATTTAGTAGCATCATTGTTCTTAATCGTAGAAAGGTGGACGGTCCCCTTCTCCTAATGTTTTATGGCGCGTGATGGGGTGTCGTCCTGGTCTGTCTCTGACTGTGCTTGTCTGGTTGGGCGGAGGGCTGCAGCCGCCTGTTCGGATTATAGTTATTCTTCTCCTCCCTCCTGTCTTCTTTTCTTCGCTTTTGTTGTTTTTTGTCTCGTTCTTCTTTCTTACTTCTCGCTATATTTCGGGTTCTGGTTTAGGGCGACAGGCACGCTGTTTGAAGGGTAGGCCATAGCCTTCTACAGGGGTGCAGGGTGGGACGGGTGGGTTGGGTACTATTTTTTGTTTGTCTTCTGGTTCTATGGCCCTTTTCTATCTCTTTTTCATGAGGCCGCGTCTGTCCTGACCTCCTCTGGTGTGTTTCGGGTGGGGGGTGTGGCGTCGTTAATCCTCCTGATATGTTTCGGCTGTCTTTCTCCCCGATTGCCATACCCCCACTTGGGTCGCTACTCCTTTTGTCTCCTGTCTTCCCGCCACGGGGGGCCTGGGTCGGCGTGTCTTCTTCCTTTCGTTTTTCTTATTTCTTTATTTCCCTTTTTTATTGTCTTATTTTGTCTTCCCTCCTTTTTCCTTTCCCTTCCCCTTCCCCTTCCCTACCTCGTCCCCCCCCCCCCTTTTTAGGGCTCGGACTCCTCCCCACTGTAAGTGGGGGAGGAGTTTCGAGATCCTAATGTTATAAGAAAAAAAAGAAGAAGTATCCTTAGGGCCTTGGAGAGAGGAATTCCACACATTCCTTAGCGTTTTCTGTCATCTGGCCAGTGATTCGTCTTCCTTGTGTTTTCGTTTTAATAGGCTTGAAGTGATAGGGTAAATGTAGTTTTGTTCCGCCATTTTGGGCATATTTCGTTCGTGCTCGCGCAAAGAAGTACATTAATTATAATTAGGAGCTGTCAGGGTGCCTCCTTAAGTGAATCCAGATGGCCGGGCGCGTTCACCATTCAGCAGCGCTCAGCGCGCAGCTGCTCCATGCCAGGCCGGGAAAGGGCTTCATTAGTTAAAGAACAAGAGTGTCTCGTAGGTACGCCAGCCTACAGATTTGGTTGCCATTCATTCGGAGCGGCTTGCATAAACCCGCATGCATTTGCGGTTGAATGTAGTATTCGATGAAATCCTCAAAGTACGCGTGTACACTCACCGCAACAGAAAGGACGTGTCTCAAAGTAGAACGCTATTTATTTTCCGAGGAGACCCTGGTGACAATATGGTAAACACACCGTGACGTGCAAAGGAAGGTTTCGCACAGTTGGTAGCTAGGGATGCGGCAGCCAAGGTGTGATATTTGAGTGCTTGGAGACTTGCGTTCATTTAATCGAAGTGCCCGAATGCTTCTTTTTTTTTTTATTTCACATCCGACAATCCAGGTTACTTTTTGCGTTATTTTTGTCAGGCCATACACAGATCTTGTCAGTTCCGTCAATTTTGCAATGTCCGCTTGTATCCGGGTTGGACTTCAAAGGCCCGTCGCCGCATGGGTGCTGCCAGTTAAGCTGTACCACCTATTCACGGAATAAGTCTGTGTGGGTGTCGGACCGCCGGCGAGTGTCTGCTCTGGGTTCTAATCTCGGCTTCTCGACGTTTTGTCCATGTTCGCATTGCACCCTCGGTCCCGTATTGCAAGTGTTGAGAAACCTGTGTAATTTTTGTATTCGAACTCTGCATATTTACTTGTCAATATTTTTGGCAGGGGGTGTGAATTGCCCTTCGTAAAATGAGTGGCGATGTTTCATAATCTCCAGTGATACCTTTAGCTTCTCGACACGGCCCCCCTAATGAGTTTCGGGGATTAATATACCCGTCCCTATTGTTCCAGTACAACCCCCTTCTGTGCCCACGGGATTGGGATCCTTGGTAAAATCACCTTGAATCGGCGAGATAAAAAAAAAATGTCGGTCACCTGGCAACCTCCCCCTATGCTTATTGGCTGTTGCGGTCTCCACCCTCTAGCAGATGGATTTGTCTATTTTTATGCACGGCAAGTATTCATGAGGAACCTTTGCACTTCACTGACCCTCTCTCCATAGAGGGATATGAGCCTCGAGGTCTGCCCCCCCCCCCCCCCCCCTCCTCCTCTTCGAGGCTCCTCCAGGGCTTCTTAAAACATTGTCTGCGTGGGAAGCGCTAACCATCCCGGGTACAGAGGGGATCCTGCCGCTCGGGAGATGTGATGCAGCTCCTTTATCCGTCCTGTTTCAAAAGTTAGATTAGCGGGTGCACAACCCATTAACATTAGGCTATTTGCCCACGCGGCTTCCCCGTAGAAACCATTTTTGAAATGCCCCCTTATATTGTAATAAGTGCCTGTCCAACTAAATGTGTAAGCCTTTTATTTAGCAAAGCACTGTGAAGCGAGGTACAACCTGCCCGAGCACGCTGCTATACAATGGAAGTTCATGTCCGTTCAACCCGATCGGCTTGTGTATCGGACTCTCAAATATTCCCTCAAGTGTCTTTGCCTTTGCCTTTATTATTGGTATATGCACACACCAACGTGCCATAAGGACTCTTGGGGTGGATGGGGGGTGCGTGGGTTACAATATGGCAGTTCATTACTTAGACAATGTATTGGGAAGGAGGGCCTAAAAACAGCTGCATAAGTAACTCATCAAATGTATGGTAGTGTGACTAGTGTCGTTCACCCCGCCCCTCACCACTATTTTTGAATATGATAAACTGTCAAATTTGATGGAAGTGTTTTGAACAGTCTTATCGTGATTATGACGATTCTCCGACCCTGCAAGCGTCAGCGTGATTTCTCTTCGGCTGAGTGGAAGCCCAGCAGAATGTGCCCGATCTAGCACCAAGCCTGAGAATACTGCTGCTGATTGTAGTGACTCGCATTGCCATGTTGCCAGTTTCAAAGCATTGCACATGTCTGCCCGAGGAATGGCGGCACATGGGCCTAGTGATTTGAACAGCCTTGTGCCCAAGGTAGGCACCTCGGGATTGCATTTGAGCCAGCTGGTTTGACAGTAAGCCCCTAAACCACGAGGGGTTGTGCTCTTCGCCTGTGGCGATTGGACACGGGCCCAGACAGCACAGCTACCCATCTTTTTACCCACGTCCCCGTAGGGGTGTCTATGCTCCTCCCCATGAACAAGTTCAAGTGTATGCTGCTCAGTTGCTAAGGTGAAGGGGTCTGGCCTTTGCCTTGGTCTGCAGGGGCGAGAGCGAGCTTGTTTTCCTTACTTCCAGAGAAGCACTTGAAGTACACACCATCATCTACATTTTGCTGTTTTTTTTCCTTGTTTCCCACCCTGTTTACGTGGACCATCGTTCCTTCGTTTTTGGGGGGGAGTTCCACCCTACAATTTCCATGGTATTTAAGATATCCGGAAAAGGGGTAATGCCAGTTTACTCCACGAATGACTGCAAAAATCCACCGAGGTCCTATTACTTGCCCCCCCCCGTACCCGAAGGCTCCAATTCACCTTTTTAGTTTGCCAGAGGATGTGCAGAGTGGCAGTGCGGCGGCGCAGAGTGGCGGTGCAGAGTGGCAGTGCGGCGGTGCAGAGTGGCGGTGCAGAGTGGCAGTGCGGCGGTGCAGAGTGGCAGTGCAGATTGGCGGTGCAGAGTGGCGGTGCAGATTGGCGGTGCAGACACACACATACACCACACACACATAACGCACACACAAACCACACACCTCAGTCTCTCAACACCACACACTTGTCACCACTCAACACAACACACTCACTCCCCAGGCTCACCCCCACAGACTCACCACCACACACTCACCAGTACACAGAAAACAACACACACAACAACACACCCCCAGCCGTCAATGAATGCTTTCACCATGCACAAACACCAACAACCATCATCCATCTGTGCACGCTTTTACCAAGCACACACCCACCAGCCGTCAGTGCACCCTTCCACCAGGCACACACACCTCCAGCCGGCAGTGCACTTTTCCACCAAGCAATTGCAGTATGGTACACTTTACTTTTAAACATATTCATATAAAGCACAGCATGCCACCATTGGTAAAATTACAATTCAACCAACATACTTCCACTAGACACCACATGCACACACTCCATAACACATGGCAAAAAGACATTGGCATTTACAATGCCATTAGCTCAAACTCAAATAAATCCGAGCCCGATTGCATTTCTAATGCTTGTTTTCCTTTCGGTGTCCTAGAAGTTCCTATGACGAGCTGGTTTTGGTACATTGTCCATCCGATCCCTCTGTTCTGGCTTGGCAGTGTCTTGGGTGGCGGGCATGTTACGAAGAAAAGGCTCAGGGGCTGATTGTGTCTCACATATCCTGATTCCTTGAATGCATTGTATTGTCCCCCCAGCTCTTCTGGCCCCATGCCCCCTTATTAATGTTGAAGTTGATTACGGGATATCGGATGCCTCCGTATTGAAGGTGAACCTGTCATACGTCTTCTCCCCATATTATAAAATTAAGCCTTATTTACTCCTGTGTTTTAGCCCTTTGGTTCCTGTATTTTTTCTCCCCCCCTTTTATGATTGTACGGTCTCTGCTTTGTATTGTTTGATTCTGTGATATTTGCCTGGTGACTCCTGATTGTTTTGTACATTGCGGCCGGCCGGCTTGGTTGTAGGCCTTGGATTGTCTCTCCTTTTTTGATGTCAATAAAGGTTTTAAAAAAAAATAAAATTTCGCCTACGTGTTGCGCATTGATAATTCCGCGCTAACACGGCGAAAAAATATGGAAATGTGCGATGTGCGTTATATAACGCTCATCTAGATAATATGCCCCCATGTTCCAGTCTTGGGGTCAGCTCAAGATTTTGGGATTGTGGGCAAATCATGTAATCTCTCTGTGGTTTAAAAATGAATGTGTCTTTGTGTAATGTAACTGATTTTCATGTAAAACGCTCCAACACCTTCAGGACAAGTTTGCATTATATACAACTGCAACAATGCGTTAATTCCTCATTGAAGGCTGTTTGCACTTAAGGTTGCCTCCTGGCTGGTTTTCTGTTCCTTTCTATTCTGTTTCATATTCCGGCCGGGAAGAAATAAGCAAAAACAAGCAAATCACTTACAGCATTTGTATTTTGCAATTATCAGTTCATAATCAGAACTGTAAATATGAACCGAAAACACATTCAAACGTGTCCTAGGGCTGCGTCGATCCCTGAGTAATAATTAAGGTAAACAAGGACAGAAACATCTTGTTATAAAGGAATGCATATGATTTTCTTTAAAGTGCTATTTAAGTATTGTGTCCTGGCCTTTGCAGACTCCTAAAAAGGCTAAATATGGCCTGGATTTTTCTCTTGGAAACGTGGCAACCCCATTTGCATCCCAATAGTTGAAGGTGATCCTGATCCTGCATGGCAGAGGACCCCTGGGACCCCTCCTGTGCAGCCACGCCCCCCAGACACTGACTAGCATCTCTTTCACAGCTACTCGAGGGCTGAAAGAGTGAGAGTTGCTTGTCCTTCTAAAGGGCCTTCCCCTATTCCTGGCAACGCTACAGATGCCTACGATGCCCAGGAGAGAAGTGCCCCTCCCCTGTGCTTCATAGTGCTGGAGCATAGGTGCCAGGCCCAGGTCAGGGGGGACACTGGCGCAAAGCCCCATGTTGGTGGGCTGAGCGCGGGGTCCTGGCAGCTGCCCATGCCTAGAGCCAGCCCTGAGTCACATCCAAAGACAGATCACACTAGCATGCCCTTCCCTTAAATGGTGCGCATTGCATCAGCCCAGCCATCAAAGCTGTGCTCCTCTCCCCCATATCCAGTGCATTAAATGGGATCTAAAAGGGGCTGGTCACAACCTTTAAATAGTGCTTCAGACAATGTCATGTTTAACCATTTGGTGGTGTGGATTGGGTTTTTTAGAACAATACTGTCTAAGCAGGACTGTCTTTAACGCTGGTGGTGCCTGGTGCCACACTCATTTTTGATGCCCGCCTCCTCGGGTTCTTTCACTGCCACCAGGCATAAGTGCCCCATATCTCTCCAATCATAAGCTCTGGCTAAACACAGCGCCCCCTCCACAGGTCAGCGCCCAGTGCGGCTGCACCAGTCACACTGCCCTAAAGCCGTCCCTGCGTCTAAGTGAGAAAAATCAGATTGCGTTTTCTGGCTTTCTCCTTAGTTATGAAGTGAAATACAACCCCTTGCGACATGGACCTTAGCAACATGAAGGCTTAGGGGCAGATTTACAAGCCCCTTGAGCCACTTTTGCACCACTTTTCCCATGTTAAAAATGACGCAAAAGTGGCGCAAGGGGCTTGTAAATCTGCCCCTTAGTATTCATGCTACATCAACAGCACCATTGTGTGCTATTCTTCCAGTCAAGTAAACAGGGTTTGAAAAAGGTTGGGGCACCTAGACCCACCCAGCCTTCATATTTACCTTTCTACTCATGGCACCTCCACGTACCATCTTTGCTTGCTCAGCCCTATGGCTGCTCTCTGTCTTTCCAAGACCACAATTATTTTCTGTTATTGTTCCCCCTTGCTGCATGCATTCACACCTTTCCATGATTCTTTTTTTCCAATGATGCTCTTGAAGCTCTCTTTCTCCCTCCAGTTTAATATGGTACTTTCCCACTGTAGTGCTCAGTAATGTATACTTTGTTTGGTAACCCATTTCTGGGCGACCTTCATTCTGTCTTTATCCATGGGTGGGAGTGACTTCCAAAATGCTATGGATATGCCCCATTCCTAGGTATAATACTTCAAATGGGTCCTCCATTAAAGGAAGGAGTACTCTAACCCTAGATCAGCAGACACTACCCTAGATAAGTCCATCAGAATTGAGCATAATACTTTTGGGGCCAAATTTACTAAGTTTTAATGCAATGTAGCGCAGCAGCCAAAGAGCAGAACACCACCTTATCTTCTAAGATATGGCAATGTTTCTTTCTCCCTTGTACTGACACACGTAAGGCTGGCTTGCGCCAAAGCACACAATCTTACACCATTGTGCAAGAGTGTGTAGTGGTGTCAAGCATATGTTTTGTACTGGAAGGGTACAACTTATTATATGGACTGTACAGGAAAACACCCATGGAAAGTTATAAATCATTTGAGGAAAAGGTTTCTCAAACTTTATGCCTGCTTTGAGAAGGCAAACATTTTTGGGGCAAATCCCTGTCTACCAATGTTAGCAGACAGGGATTTGTATCAAAATTCATGGGTGCCTGCATGGGAATTCCCATTTACCACCCATGGTATGTCCCCTTAATGCAAAGGAACTCAAAGTAGCGCAAAGCAGTGCATAGCGATACTTTAGGCAACTATCCAACACAAATCTGGATTTGTGTAAGAAAGGAAATCCCAATACAAAAAGTGCAGAGTTTGTGGTACTTTTGTGATGCAAACGTATAACAAAGTTTTAGCAAATTTCCCCTTGATGTGATCCTCGTCTCTCTTAATTGCCATTCTACAGATGTATCCTAAGAGAGACTGTGTCAGCTGGTAAGTTCCTATGGAAAGCGTCTTGTGTGTTTTAGAAAATGGTGGATGGTGATGGTCACAATAAATTCATTGGTAAACAACGAATACAAAAATTGTAAAACATGCTACGGTTGAGTACTAAGATGTTGGTCAACATGGAGGCCCTGCAGGGAGCTCCAGGGCCAAGGAATATCAGTCCATACACATCCTAGCTGCTCATTCCAAATAAACCGAAACACCACATTGCACTAGATTATGCTGTATCTTGTCTGACTTTCGGTAGTGGCCTGAACTCGGGGGCATATTTAAAAGAAAGTGGCAGAGTGAGGGTTAGCTCCAAAATTGCTAATGCCGCGCTATGTCACTTTAGAAACGCAGGGATGCACCCCATTTACAATAATAATGCACACCCCTGTGTTTCCCCCTGCGCTGGCGCTAAATACAGCTGCCTAGTGCCAAGCATGCACCCTTGCACCATAGTGCAAGGGTGCCTGCGTTAGGGGAATGATTGTTTATGTGCAGAAAGAGACACCTTCCTGCACATAAACAATAATTCATGGCAGTTTACTGTTTCTATGTGTGCTACACAGTACAGCACACAGAGAAAGAGCACAAATGAAGAGAAATAAAGCATTTTTTCCTTGTTTTGCCATGTTAAGACCAGGTTTCGCCTTGGTCTTAATTTTGGCGCTGCCTCCTATTTATGCCACCCTTGTAAATAGGGATTAGTGTCACAATCAGTGGGTGTTGCGTCGGAACACCCACCGCAACACCCATTGCCCACCTCTTCTATGATAAGTGTAGCGTGAAAGGGGGCCTTATTTACAAGACGGCGTTAAGCCACAGTAAATGGCTTAATGCCTCCTCGTAAATAAGGCAAAGCCCCTATCGCCACAGGAACGTCATAAAAACTGACATTCCTGTGGTGACAGGGCTTGTAAATATGCCCCTCTGTCTCTCTTCACAGGAGATCCTAGCAGCTGTAGCTAAGGACTGAGCCCTTCTTTCTTTGATCGGTCCAGTGGGTGTGTGGTGAGCCATCATCTTGCTTTGGGCTTTGCTCTTTTTCTTTACGTGCTTCGGTCATTTTCATCTTGTCCCGTGACCCTCCTGACCAGCTCAGAAGCGGTCGCTCCCCACGCTCCCTGGCTCCTGGCTCCTGGTATCGTAGCGCTATCACGCTCCCTCTGCTATTTGCTGCTGTCAGCTGATCTGCGCATTGCTCGCTTTGCAGGAATTGCCGCTCGTGATATTGTCTGTGCCTGTCAGCTAGATTGTAGCGCTGCATTAATTTCACATTGCTCCCATTGCCCACATTGTTATTAGGAGCTGCCTGGTACGATAGATAATCTTCACTGTAGTTCATTGATCGCATTGCTTAATCAGCCATTTGTGCCCGGTTGTGCCTCTGCCCAGTTCTTTGAGACCCCAATCTCGCCCTGTTTCGCTTTTGCTTTGCAGCCATTTTGTTGTTTTTGTGCCTCATAGCCCGTCCCTCCGCCCCGCTCCCACCTCCCAGCTGCTCCTCCCTCGCCCCACCCCCCTCCACTATCCACTTATGACAGATGCTTTTGCGCGCAGCGTTCACACGCAGCGGACGCGTCCCATGCGCGCCAAAGGTAAGCCCGTCTACGCCCGTCCGCGCCTGGACCGCGCCCAGCGCCAGACCCCCTGGTCCCCGCAAAATCCACTCCTCCCGCATAACGTACGACTCCGCTACCCTCTCAGCACTCAACCCCAGCCGTCTCCCAGACTGCTACCAAGCCGCCCTAGGACACACCCATAGATCCTTCACCTGCCACTCTTGCAAATTCGACTGCATCAGGACCCACACCAAACCCACAGACTCCAAACAGAGCTCCGACGTTAACCACCTAAAGTGCATCCTAGTCAACACCCGCTCGATCCACAGACACGCCATTGACCTTTGGAACCTACTCGACACCACATCGCCGGACGTCGCCTTCCTTACAGAAACCTGGATGAACGCCTCATCAGCTCCCGACATCACCATAGCCATCCCGGACGGCTACAAGATCATCCGAAAGGACCGCACCAACCAAACAGGAGGCGCATCGCCATCGTCCATAAGAACACCATCCGCATCACGACCAGTTCCGACGATAACCTCAGTACCGCCAAACACCTTCACTTCCAGATCCACACCGACCCCAAGACCACACTCAGAGGCACCCTCATCTACAGTCCACCAGGACCCCGCACACAATTCAGCGAAGACATCGCTGATTTCATCAGCCCACACGCCCTCCCCTCCGAGGACTACATTCTACTGGGAGACCTCAACTTCCACCTGGAAAAGAAAAACGACAGCAACACCACCACCCTTCTGCACAACCTGGCCAACCTCGGACTCGAACAACTTGTTGATACCCCCACTCACTATGCCGGGCACACGCTCAACCCAATCTTCACTTCCAGCAAGCACATCTCCTTCAATCACACCACAGCTCTCCATTGGACGGACCACAGCTGCGTTCACTTCAACTACAAAAAGACCACCTCCCACAACCAATTCCCCGAAGAAACTGGAACAAAATTACCACCGACCAACTCCTCACATCGCTTCACCAAAACCCTCCTGCCAAATCATCGGACCCAAACCAAGCAGCCACCTACCTCACACAATGGATCACCCACAGCGCCGACGAACTCGCACCCTTGAAAAACCATCAAATCAAGCAAGGTAGCAAAAAAGCCCCCTGGTTCAACGATGACCTTAAGAAATCCAAGAAGTTCTGTCGCACCCTCGAGAAAACCTGGAGAAAAAACCCTACCACTGACAACTTGGCCACCTTCAAGAACGCCACCCGCAAACACCACCAACTGATCCGATCCACCAAGAAATCAGCATTCAAGGATCGACTTGATAACAACACCCACAACAGCAAGGAACTATTCAACATCGTCAAAGAATTTACCAACCCCACCGCCGGCACCAACGACATCACTCCCTCCCAAGACCTCTGCGACTCCCTAGCTTCATTCTTCCACAACAAAATCGCCGACATACATAACAGCTTTGAAAACCAGTCCGGAGACCAGTCCTCTCCACCCACCTCCGAACCAAACCCCCCCCGAACAACATTTGCGCCTGGAACCCAATCACCACTGAAGACACCATCCGCCTGATGAACTCCATCCACTCAGGATCGCCAACCAACCCATATCCCCACCACATTTTCAACAAAGCAGACTCCATTATCGCACCCCATCTCCGAGACGTCATCAACTGCTCCCTCAACTCCGCTACCTTCCCGGAAAGCTGGAAACATGCCGAACTCAGCGCCCTTCTGAAGAAACCCACAGCAGATCCCACTGAACTTAAGAACTACCGCCCCATCTCGCTCCTCCCATTCCCTGCCAAAGTCATTGAGAAAGCCGTCAACAGCCAGCTCGCCGCCTTCCTCGAATCCAACAAATCTCTCGACCCCTCACAGTCCGGCTTCCGAGCCAAACACAGCACCGAGACCGCCCTCATCGCAGCAACAGACGACATTCGAACACTACTGGACAACGGAGAAACAGTTGCCCTCATCCTACTTGACCTCTCCGCAGCCTTCGACACAGTTGGTCATAGCACCCTCATACAACGCCTCAGCAACGTCGAAATACAAGGAAAAGCATTGGACTGGATCATCTCGTTCCTTGCCGGAAGAACCTAGAGAGTCCGCCTCCCCCCTTTTAGATCAAAGGCCACAGAAGTCATCTGCGGCGTACCACAAGGATCATCACTCAGTCCCACCCTCTACAACGTATACATGAGTCCCCTCGCATCCATCGCGCGCCAACACAACCTCAACATCATCTCCTACGCTGACGACACCCAGCTGATCCTCTCCCTCACCAAAGATCCAAACACCGCCAAAACCAACCTACACGAAGGGATGAATGAAGTAGCCGAATGGATGAAGAACAGCCGCCTAAAACTGAACTCGGACAAAACGGAAGTCCTCATCTTAGGCTCATCCCTCTCTGCCTGGGACGACTCATGGTGGCCACCGGCCCTGGGAACCGCACCCATACCTACAGACCACGCACATAACCTGGGCTTCATCCTGGACTCCTCCCTCTCGATGACCAGACAAGTCAACGCCGTCTCATCATCATGCTTCAACATCCTACGCATGCTCAAAAAAATCTTCCATTGGATCCCCACCGAAACAAGAAAGACGGTCACCCACGCACTGATCACAAGCCGTCTGGATTACGGAAACACCCTTTACGCCGGAACCACAGCCAAACTACAGAAAAAACTCCAACGCATCCAAAACGCCTCAGCCAGACTCATACTAGACATCCCCCGCCAAGCTCACATTTCCGGCCACCTGAAAGACCTCCACTGGCTCCCCGTCAACAAGAGAATAACGTTCCGTCTCCTCACCCACGCACACAAAGCCCTCTACGACCTAGGACCCGAATGCCTCAACACACGCCTGTCCTTCTACACCCCTACCCGCCAACTACGATCGCCCAACCAAGCCCTCGCCGCAATTCCGCGCATCCATAAATCCACCATGAGGGGTAAATCCTTCTCCTACTTAGCGGCCAAAACCTGGAACTCTCTCCCCACCCACCTCCGACTTACACAGAACCACCTCTCCTTCAGAAAGCAACTGAAAACTTGGTTATTCGATAAGTAAAGTACCCCCCTCCCTCAAGCGCCTTGAGACCCTCTGGGTGAGTAGTGCGCTATACAAATCTCTGAACTTGAACTTGAACTTCCATCTGGCATTGGAAGTTGAGAAACTTCTGCCAACACAAGAACGACCTTCTTTTTAACCTGTACACTTTGTAAAATAAACACAAATTTACATGCAAAGTGATTACTTAATTTTACGTGTAACTGCCATGTTCTCTTGAAATGACTAAACTTGTTAAGCAGAGTTTCTGTCTCAGAGGTGAGATGAGAACTGAACTTGGCAACTGTGAGCAAACATTTCCAAAATGACTGTGCTAGTAGAAAACTTTTTTGCATGCTCTCACCCCTTCACCAGCCCATTAGAATAGTGAAATTTAGACTCAGAAGTTTATTTCTATGAGCTTCAAAAAAGTAGATGTCAGTGTGTGTACTTCAGGAACATGCCTGAAGCTCAACATGGTGGATGCTACTCTGTAGAGCTCACACGAGGCCCAAAAAGAACAGTTATCATTTTCGCTCATACCTGCTTCCTGGGTTTTGTGTGCTGGGTAGTGGCAGGCTACTGCACTATCTACCTAATCCTAAACTGGTGGGTTAGAAGAGGGGCCTGGATGAGACGAAGCCTGCTGGGGCCACAACGGAGTATCCTTGAGTGGAGCGGTGGTCTATGGTGGAGAAGTGTGGCTCAATGGTTAGAGCGGCAGACCCTGATGCAGAGGTCTGGCCCGGACCAGGGTTCAATTCCCGCCTCGGCGGGTCTTGAGCTCAATTTCCCCGGACCTGATAATTCTCGCCTCGGTGCCTATTCTAATCATGGGTCCCACTATGCAACTCTGGACAATAGCTTGCTTAATCTCCACAACGGCCCCAACAGCGCTAGGATGCCTGGCTTCACCTTGGGGGTGCCCAGGAGTGGGCACTTCACAGGGAAAGGCCAGGAAGGGTTCCACAGCGGTATGTGCACAGCGCCTGAGAGACCCCTTCGGGGGTGATTCGGAGCGCTATATAAATGCACTACATTTACATTTACATTTACATGGTCCTGCAATAAGGGTTTGCGCTCCCAGGGCTGCTGGATGCTGCCACAGGGCAGCTCCGACTTCAAGACGCAGGACCAGTGAACCAGTGGCAGAACAGTGCTGAGGGCAGAGGTGAGTCGCGACTCAAGTCTCCTTTGAGCTATGGATAGAGGCGGCTTCGTACCATACTTGGGCCCTGAGAAAACAAGAACAGAGACCCTGCTTATCGGAAATAGTGTATGCAACAGCTAATAGGAGTTCTTGTTACAATAAACACGATATCTGTGGGAAAAATTGGTCACTGCTTAATGGAGAAAGTTGCTGTCACACATATCTGGCAAGTAGAGGGCAGGCGACAGAAGATGAAGAAGTGATAAGACACATGCATATATAATTATATATCCAAAAAACAAAGGATGCCCCCATGAGCACTACCTCCCGGGGAGTACCTCTTGCAAACAGGAAGACTGCAGTCAGGACAGCATCCAACATTTTATTCACAAGTGCAGGCTTAACGCGTTTCAAACATCTAGTCCTTGATCACAAACCACCTCATTAAGGACAACCACCAACAGATGTAGAACTGTCTGCGTGATTTAAATAATAAAGTTCTTGCTTTAGTAGGCAAAGCCTACTAAAGCCTACCTGAGCATTGTGGAATTCGCAGTCCTACCAAATATTTAAATCCCAAGTGGGTGTCGGAGTGTCCTGTACATTGGAGTTCAATTAAAAAACACTGTGGGCTGAAAGAAAATTAAAAAAAAACGCTGCACTTTCAATCTTTGTGTGTGAGCTCCTCGTTCTCTTCGCGGCGCCCGGGTTCAGTCTTCCTGTTTGCAAGAGGTACTCCCCGGGAGGTCGTGCTCATGGGAGCAACCGTTGTTTTTTGGATTGAATATGCGGCTGTGCTCGGCCGCGACCACAGACCCACTGCTTCTGAGCGGATCTGCGATGCCTGAACCCGGGCATTTTTTTAAAAATGAAGCAAATATGAGGTTGGAGTAAACTGAATTATTGGAACTTCTGAGATCTGTAAGGATTAGAAAGTTTTACAATATTTTCTAACCACTCAAGCCACAGGATGATCTGGAAAAGACAGACAATAAACCATCCAGGTACTGGTCTTAGTGTTCTGAGTCTCTGTAAAAGAAATACCATCTGAAGTAAAAATCCTAGAGGACACATCCAACTCTCTCACATTTGAAACTCATCATGATTAGATGTCTCAACAGTTGGGGATTTATATGAGAAGAACTACTCTGATCCTTGTGACTTACCAGTGAAGTTTGGCTTTCCATGGGCTAATTGTTTAAAATATCTATAGTTTTGATAGAGCAAGCTTCGCATCGCGACTTGCTCGAGTCATGAACCTCGCCCGTGTGTAATCAATTAATAAATTGTACGTCTTACTAATCTTTTATTTTTATATTCGAACGAAGTAGAGGAAGCTTGCTTGTGTGTATTTCTAATACGACTAATCCATGTCCCTAAAACATGGCCGCCGCTTGGAGAATTGCTTCTGCGCATGCGTCAGTCACACTCACGTGACCTGACGTAGTTATAAGTTTGGTGGGAAAGGGTGCGCATGCGTAATACACAGCTTTCGTGAATAACGTGGTGATGCTCTTGTGAACGTGTATATGTTGCTAATGTTTAAACTGCATAGTATATTTTTATAATGATAAGTTTAAAGTACAAAACCAATGATGTGTTTTCATATCGTCACTTCTATGTTTTAATTTGTTTTCGCTTACTTTTCATGTATCCTCGACTCGGAGGGGTGCTGGGCTGGGGATCCATCTTGGAGGGTATTTCTGCGCAGAATCACTAGAAGCTGCCATGACATTGAACTCAGGCCAAAGAAGGTTGATGCCAGAGCCTCCCTGGGAAAGTGCACCTTCACCCAGCAAAAGCATCATGATTATGTTCTATTGTATCAAAATGTATTCTTTTCATTGTATTCTGTGCGACTTTCTCATGGGAACCCCAATCTTGCTAGGCGGTACCCAGAGATGTAAATTAGGCTTCCAAATAGTCTATTCTGATTGGTGTGTTACCCAAATCCTACCTTAGGACCAATCCAAATTGAGGGATTCTGACACTTTGCAACATTGGGGGGTGGTACACCGTCCCAAAACAGTATATCTACCCTGGGTTCACCTAGGGAAATTGCCCGACTTGTCTGGTTTAGCTGACCTGTCACTGACCCAACGCACTCAATAGGTGACTGAAGATACAGAGCGCTGCGGAGCACTCTGTCCGAAATTTGACCATAGACTAAGGTTTTACTAAACCTTAAAGTGCTGGCGAAGCACTTTGCTGAGGAGTTCGCTGACCCAATCGGGGTCTTGATCGATAGCTGCAGAGAGGGTGGAGCGCAGGCGTTGCTTCCGAACTGCGGGTGCCGGTCCTGTCCTGAGGGTCCTGTCCTGAGGGTCCTGTCCTGAGGGTCCTGTCCTGATCCTAATCTGGTCTTCCTGTCCTGTCCTGGGTGTCCGTTCTGCACCTGCTGTCCATTGAGGGGTATCCTTCCTTGAGGGTTTTCCTGTCCTTAACTGACCCGTGGCCAGGGTTTGGTTTCCACACCAGTCTAGGTAAATATCACTTTGAAAATTCTGAATCTTGCACCTTTCTGAATTTCTGTCTTTTGCTTTAATAAAGACATACCTTTGCATACGTTACTTTTCCATGCTTTTTCCCGCAACCGTTGAATCATAAAGTCATTTGCATTTATTTCATAACGTGTTCCTATGTTACCCTACCTGTTAGAAATTATATTTTGCATTGCAGTTTGTCATTTTCTGATATGGTCTAGAACATCCTTACTTAAACTGTCTAAAGAACTTTTGCCTTAAAGCATAGCGTGTCTCTCTTCATAGACTCTCCTATAGTTATACAAATGTCCCGAACTCCTGTCTCATTTCCTTTGAGATAATTCTAGAGTACTAATCATAATCAAAGCCTACACCATTTCTAGTGATTCACCCTAGATGTTCTTATTTTCTGACCCTTCAACTATAGAATGTGCCCTGATTCCTTAGTAGTATAAATGGTTGCACTGACTTATTTACTATTTAGCTGTGTACTTTATGTTATTCTGTTTATCGATTGCTTAATTACTGTGAATGTGATATTCTCTGAATTTTACAAAATTAGATAAAGACTTTAAAACTTCCAGTTGTCCGTGGTCATTTTACAAAGAGTTTTGAATGTTATTTGTTGGGTTTGTATTTTGCTGCCTTTCCTTTTACAGCTAGCTCCCTGATCCATTGTGGTCATAGGTACCCGCATCGGTGGATGGTAAGTCGGGTACTCTGAAGAATAACGAAAGGAACTCACAAATTATTGATAGCAGACCGTGAGGTCATCCGATCGATGTATATGGAGATTTGAAATATATGGGCCCGAAGCCGGAAGTGGCGAAATTATTGGTCGGGTGACCCGCGCGCTCTATCAGTATTTTTCTGGTAGCAGAGTTATGGTTAGGGAATAGTTAAAGGTTAGGTAGGACTAGTTAGGCTAAGCCAAGTCGGTAGCTGCTAACATTATTGCTGCTACAAGAGTGGCCGTTTCGAGGAATTGATCACTCTCTTGAAATGTGTTGCTTTTAAATTTATGAATTGTTTTAAAATTGTTATTCTTGTTCTTATATTGTTATATGTATTAATCCATGCGTATGTAAAACGGTTTGTTAAGTGTTGTCGGAAATCCCCGGGGGAATTGAATGGCAAGTGGTGAATAGAATCTACTTGCCTCGAGGTCGCAGGCTCAAGGAAAGTTAGGTGCAGGTTAGGTAGAACCGGAAGCACTAACTAGGGCTTTTTCTGAATACATGTGTGAATAAATGTTAGTAACGAGGTTCATTGGCAAAATTCCCATAGTGGCGTAACCTAATAAGGGTCACATCGGAAGAGTAGCAGGTTCATCGGAGCTTGGGTGAAAGCAAAGGGGTCCGCTGGGAAACCTTAGACTCGGATATATCCCGGAAAGAGTGGATGGGTCTAGGGAAGTAACAGGTTCACTGATGCTAGAGTGAAGGGTCGGCGGAAGAGATCTACCCGCAGTGTGTGATAAGTAAATGGAAGTAGTTTACTTGCAGTGAAAACTTTTCCTGTCTAGACACTTGAGCACTGTGGCGAATGTGTATTCGTCGTAAAATAACCAAGTACTAAGCACTTTAGAAAGATAGAAAGTTTCCGTTACCTTGTGAAGGGAGGGAGTCAGTCGCGAAGCGTCTCTGACGTCACTCCGTGCCACGCTGGGATTGGTAGAAACAGCGGGCGGGTAGCGGGGCTGGAATTGTGAAGGAGGGGTGAGCGCCGAAGCGTGAGAACTGTCTCGCGAAAAGGCCGCGCACCCATTGGCCGAAAATATTTGAACTCGTGCACCCCATTGGTCGCACGGAATTATAAGACGCATTCTGATTGGAGGTAATTTTGTAAACAAAGTTAAGCGTAGGAATCGTATGTGGCACTCGTATACTCCAGAGACTAGACCCGATCCAAGAAACCTAGGGTTTGAAAGGGATCAGTGGAAGGCTAATAGATACGGCATTATGTACGGAAATAAGCGAAAATTGTCCCTTGTAAATAAGGTGAAGAATTACTTCAAAAAGGACAAGCCGATCAAAACCAGAGAGGGCATTGTTATTCCACCACCAAATACTCCCGCCTCTTTCATGATGTTCGACAGAGGGTACAATACATGTGTGTGGTTAGAAAATTGGGTAAAATACACAAAAGACGACGGAATAATGGCCTTTCCGTTAGAAGGTACTTTTAATGGTAGGATCCTATTCAATTTAAGAACCCGAATGAATGAATTACATCCCAGACCGAGACTAACGCAGTATGAGGCATTAGAGGAATGGGAGATTGAGGCTTTCCAAAGAGAAAAGCCCCCAATGGATAAAGGGCTGACAAAGTATTACCCAAAACTGAAACAGGAAACCCGAGACAAAAAGATGAAAGTTTGGAGACAGAGCATGATTGTTGAGGGACTGTTTCCCATGATGCCAGCAGAAGATCCTCCTGGGGGGGGAAAAGAACAGAAAAAAACAAACATTGGGGCCCCCTCGGAGAATCAGATGACAAATTGTTAGATGACATATGCATGAGAAGTCCGCCTCCTTATAATGAGGGACACCGACCTTCGAGTGCAGGAGATATTCCCCGGAGACCCCTACAAAGGGAAGAGGTCAGGTCCGCAAGTGTAGGAGGGGATTATCTAATTCCTCCTTATACTGAGAATCTAGGACCCGTAGAAACCAGAAGTATTTACCCCAGGAGACCTGTAGGTGGGGAGATGGGACATTCACGGGAAGGAGATTTTTGCCCTCGTCCCCCCTACGGAGGTGAGGTGAGGTCCGTGGGTTCAGGAATACCGTTATTACAGCCCCAGGATGAGGAAGATCCGAGAATTCTGGGCACAGGAAGTCTGTTTCAGAAACCTAATTATGGCGGAGGACCAAGTGAGACACATCCCACTGCCCCGAGTTATGCTCCCTTCTAACCCCGCAGGTGTTACATGGAAACTCTTTGGACAGGTTATTAGAAGAAAAAGAACGAGAAGCGCTAGGAAATCAGAGAGCTGAGATAATACGGAAAATGTCACAGCTCAATGCAAGTCCTGAAGCCTTGACGATCCCAGTAACGATCGGACCGGTGGTTCCGTTGTACGGGGACCGTCAAGGAAGTCCGAAAACTCCAGTAATTACTCCTGTCATTGCACCGACCAGACCAGAACCATTAATTATAGATGACC
Organism: Lissotriton helveticus; assembly: GCF_964261635.1. Taxonomy (NCBI): domain Eukaryota; kingdom Metazoa; phylum Chordata; class Amphibia; order Caudata; family Salamandridae; genus Lissotriton; species Lissotriton helveticus. The sequence goes on along the minus strand of NC_136068.1, from coordinate 395,410,336 downwards.
AGACAAGTGAGTGCGAGTCGGAGGTCTCGCTGCTAGATCTGCCCGTTAGAAATACAGGAAAAAGGATACAGAAAAGACATAATCCTTTTAACGCGAGGGAAATTCAAATGGCATCGACCTCAGGTACTAAGAGTGTCACATTGGTGACTCCTGAAGAAATCGAAAGATGGAGTCAAGAATTTGAAAAACAAGCGTCCCCAACGAAACCTTTAGATCTCTACAAGCTGAGAATAGAAATAGAGGAATTGATGGCAGGAAACGTAGGATTAGACAGATTAAATACCTACTCCGAAGACGAAATGCTGTTTATCTGCAAGAGTCTCACCAGAAATACCCGAGTACTTCATGAAAAACTGACAGACACTGCTGCTAGCATGGGAATAGATATTTCAAGATCGAAACCGCTGCAAAAACCATATAGGGCAGATTTCTCAGACAAGGATTTGGAAAACTTGAATGTTTCAGGGAAGAAAGCACAGGTCAAGGAACTATTGACAGTATTGCAAAAATGGGGAGATGTGGAAAGGTGGAAAGCCAGATGGGTCAAGAAAAAGGATGAGGCCAGGTCTAGGCAGGCAACTCCCGAATTCTTGCTAAAGGAACCTGACAAACCAGAACAGTTATGCCCTATGCGCGAAGTACCAGGTGGAAAATATGTGCACGTTCCATGGTCCAGACAGGATATTGTGTCCTTTACTAATGATTTCCCGAAATTGCGCGAAAAGACAGTTGACTGGTACAGGCAGGTGGAAAGGTTCGTGAAGGAGCAAAAATGTCTGTGGAAAGACCTGGATGGGTTTTTCGACATTGTGGTCCCGGTAGATATATGGACCGAGTGTAAAATAGCCATAGCTTGGCCGAGTGAGGAATACCCAAGAGATGACAAAACAGGGGAACCATCGAAGGAAGTAATGAGAAAATATGAGCAGGTAATTCAGCATCTGAAACTAAAAGTGCCAGCAAAGGAAACCGATTGGACCAAGATAGATAGAACAACGCAGGAAAGAGATGAGACAGTGCACTCCTTTTATGAAAGGCTGTTGCAGGTGTTCAAAACATACAGTGGTATAGATAACATCGAGATGAAGGATATGACACATTTTATTTACAGGTTTGTAAATGGTTTAAGACCCGAAATTTGTCAATGGATAAAAGATAACAAGATCTGTTGGCACACAAAAAAGATGGATGAGGTCCTACGGTACGCAAAGTACTGTGAGGACGAGATGGCAGAAAAGAAAAAGGCTCTCAAGGAGAAGGTTATGTGGGCTCAAGTGAAGCTCGCAGAACAGCAGGAAAAACAATTGAATAAAATGGCAAAATCCACTCAGAACCAAGGTCCTGGGGGTGGGGGTGGAGGAAAGCCCCGGCCCAAAATGAGCAGGGAGGAGGCAAAGAAGAAATTTCCCTGCCACCAGTGCAGAGAAATTGGACACTGGCGAGACGAGTGTCCCTATTTGCAGGATGATAACTCCCAAACACCTGATTTAACTCCACAGACGCAGAATGAAAGACCAAGAAAGACCCAACAACAGGTAAAAACGATTCAGTTGCCCAGAGCACCAAAGCAAGTATTTAAGGGAAAATCACCACAGGGTGATGACGTAGAAGTCTGGGGGAGCAATGAGAACAGAAATGCAGCAACTTCGCAGTATTTACTAAATGATACCTTCTTTTGTGATGACCAGTACTGACGGGGCCTGAGAGGGGAGGACGAGGAGTGCGTACTTGGCGCCTCCTTGCCGGTAGACCAGTCAGGACCATACATTGAAGGAAAGGTTGACGGAAATGATGTCACTTTTCTGTTGGACACTGGCGCTACCCGTTCTACTGTGAGAACAGTGGACGTTCCAAACCTACCCCTCTCGGGAGAAGCGATCCAAGTAGTGGGGGTATCTAATCAACTGATTAGTACTCCTGTTACCGAGCCCATGGAGATCTCAATTGGAAACTTTAAAGAAATGCATAGATTTGTCGTTTGTGACACCAGTCCAGTGAACTTACTGGGACGTGATTTGCTGTGCAAAATGAACTGTACCATCTTTTGCACACCAAAGGGTGTTGAAATTCAGACCCCAGATGAAGATGGCATTTATAAATTAATGTTAATCAGACCTGACTCGGAAATTAAACGAATGACTATGCAGGATTTGCCCAAAGAACTCCAAGAAACAGTGAAGCCAGAGGTATGGGACTTTACCGGAAAAGATGTAGGATTAATGAAAAACGTAGACCCCATACAGATAGCCATAAAAGACAATGCAGTATACCCTAATACTAAACCCTACAGAATGAATGCAGAAGTGAGAGCCGGTGTTGCCCTGGAAATACAGAAATTGCTAGAAGGAAACATCATACAGGAAGTAATGAGTAGCCCATGCAACTCACCGATTATGGGCATCAAAAAGCCTAGTGGCAAGTACAGAGTAGTGCAGGACCTAAGAAAGGTAAACAAGATAGTGGTTCCTTGTTGTCCTATTGTGCCGAACCCAGCCGTGATTCTGTATCAAATTCCCTGGGATGCTGAGTGGTTCACTGTGATAGACCTATGTCATGCATTCTTTTCCATTCCCTTGCATCCAGACAGCAAATTTCTTTTCTCATTTGCTTTCAACAGTCACGTGTATGTCTGGAATAGGGTCCCCCAGGGGTACACAGAGAGCCCCTCTATCTTTAATCAGATCTTGAAAAAATGCTTGGAAACTTTGGTCTTACCTGGAAATTCTGTTTTGGTGCAATACATTGACGACCTCTTGGTGGCGTCCAAAAGTCATAAAGATTGTGTGATTGACACCATTGCCCTACTGAATCACCTGAGTGAGAAGGGACATAAAGTGGCCCCTGAAAAATTACAGTTCTGTGCAAAATCAGTGAAATATCTGGGGCACCAGATAGAGAAAGGCATCAGGAAAGTAACGTCAGAAAGAGTCAGAATAATTCAAAAGATGCAGTTACCCCGTACTCAGAAAGAAATCAGAATGTTCCTCGGAGTGATAGGATACTGCAGGCAATGGATTCTGGGATTTGCAGTCCTAGCTAGGCCTTTGATAAAAATGACCAAGAGAGGAACACCGGATATCGTAGAATGGGATGATGAAAGCTTAACAGCCTTCACAAAACTGCGAGATTGTCTGTGTACAGCCCCTGCGTTGGGAATGCCAGACTATTCCAAGGAATTTGCCCTGTTCTGTAACACTCGCGATAATTGCGCGTTGTCAGTCTTAACACAGGAGCATGGCACAACCAGAAGGCCAGTGGCATATTTCTCTGCCACCCTGGACCCAGTGGCTGCTGGATTACCAGGATGTCTGAAAGCAGTAGCTGCTACTTGCACAAGTTTAGAGCAGAGTGAATCCATTATCATGGGACATCCTGTAACTGTGTATGTTCCACATGGAGTGGTGATTTTACTAACAAGAACGAAAACTCAGTATCTCACCCCTAGTCGGCTGACTAAATACGAGAGGATTCTCGTGGGTGCTGCAAATATAACAATTGTCAGGTGCAACATTCTGAACCCCGCCACTCTGCTTCCCAACTCAATGGATATGGAAGATGGGGAGGAAGATGAGCATAACTGCATTGATCTAACAGAATTTAGCACAAAACCACGCCCAGACATTAAAGAGACACCTTTGCCTATACATGACAAGGAATTGTTTGTGGATGGTTCATGCCTAAGACATGAACAAGGAGGGCTGAATGCTGCCTATGCTGTAGTCTCCTTAACCAAAATTGAAGAAGCAGGTTATTTATTTGGAGTAAAGTCTGCACAAGTAGCCGAATTGATCGCCATGATAAAAGCTTGCAAATTGGGGAAAAACGAACGCATAACAGTGTATACTGACAGTCAGTACTGTTATGGGGTTGTGCATGACTTTGGCCAATTATGGCTACAGAGGGAGTTCCTGACTTCATCAGGTACCCCTATTCGAAATGGAAAAGTTGTTCAAGACCTTTTAGAGGCAATCCAATTACCAAAGGAATTGGCAGTGGTCAAGTGTGTTGCTCATAAGAAGGGCCTTGACCCTGTATCTTTGGGAAATGATTTCGCTGATCGAGTGGCAAAATTATGCGCCACGGATCGACTGATAATCAATCCGAAACTGGGGGGGGCCGGAAACAGCTGCCAACTTCGAGTGTTTGAAGAAGTGCCTACATGGGATGAAGTGAGAGAATGGCAGCAGGCGACACCTTGGCAAGAGAGAGAGAAGTGGAAGGAAGAAGGGTGTAGACCAAGACGTGAGGATGGTGTCATCTTGGGCCCAAATGGTATGCCTGTGTTACCCAGACACTTGCTTGGCACAATGGCTAGATTGATACATGAAGGATCACACATTGGGAGGGACGCCATGATTCTGGTATTCCAACAGACTTGGTACAGCAAAAAGTTCAGGAAAGTAGCAGAGTCCCTCTGCCAGAGGTGCTTGTCATGTCAGCAGATGAATGCCGGCAAGAGAACAATGGTGGAACTAGGGAAAATTGGGAGGTCAGGGGGTCCCTTTGTGAGAATACAAGTTGATTTCATCACCATGCCACGTTGTGAGGGGAAGCGATATGTCCTTGTCATTGTCTGCCTATTTTCAAAGTGGGTGGAAGCTTACCCTACTCCCCAAAGTGACGCACTGACAGTAGCCAAGTGTTTACTGAAAGAACTGATACCTAGGTTCGGGGTTCCAGTCACTATTGAATCAGATAGAGGCCGACATTTTCAGAATGATGTGATCGACCAACTCTGTAAGGCATTTGGGATCTCGCAAAAACTCCACTGTGCATATCATCCAGAGGCTTCTGGAGTGGTGGAACAAATAAACGGGACTATCAAAACAAGACTAGCGAAATTGTGTGATGCATCTGGCATGACCTGGGTAAAGGCCCTGCCTCTTGTTCTAATGGGACTCCGAAGTATTCCAGACCGGAAGACAGGCCTGAGCCCCCATGAAATCCTGATGGGAAGAGTGATGAGACAAGCGTGGGTACCAGGAAGCAAACTGTTGAGTATTACTGATGATTTGGTGCTTGAATACTGCAAGAGATTAGGTGACCAAGTGCGTTATATCTCTCGCCAGATCGGAGAAGACGCCGTCGCCAATCCAACGACTCCTCTCCACAAACTGGTTCCAGGGGACTGGGTCAAAATAAAGAAGCATACTCGGTCGAGCTGCCTGGAACCAAGGTGGGGACAGAAGCGCCAAGTAATCCTGGTAACGACCACAGCAGTGAAGTGTGCAGGTGTTCCCCATTGGATCCATGCCAGCCACACCCAGAAGGTACTACCAGGCAAGGAGCCTGGAGAAGAAGACCGTCCAGCAGAGGGGCCTGCAGAAGCAAGACCAGAAGTAACTGACAACGTACAGCCCAGTACCAGTCAAGCTGAGGGGTCCGCAGACGTTGGTCCAGAGGTAGTGGATGACGAGCTACCAAGAGTCAAGCCTGCTGAGGGGTTCCCAGACGTTGGTCCAGAAGTAGCTGATGACGAGCTGCCGAGCATATGGCCAGATGAGTGGATACCCTTGATTGACCTCACCGAAGACCCCATCAGAACAAGGGAGCGAATTTGGGAAGGTAGAGAGTGGAATAGAGAGGAAAAGCAAGGCACAGGCGAAGAACCTCAGACTATTGAGATTCACATCAAAACTGAGGAAGGAGAAGGTCAGACAGGGACTGAGCAAATAATTGATACACCTCCACTGACTCCTGATGTCGAAAAGGGACAGACTAGACATAGTGTAATAGTTCGAGCAGAAGAAAATCAAGGGATCGAAGTGCTCGAACAGGATCAGATAGAATTAGAAGAACGTGTTCAGGAAACAGAGGCAGAGACATTTGAAAAGCAAACACAAAACTCTCCTGAACAAGGCCAGTTTAGTAACCAGGCAGAAGAAACAGATACGAGCCCTGGAACTAGTCAGATAGGAAGGGAAGAAGAAGAAAAATTGCCGCAAACAAATGAAAATAAAAGAGCAATAGAAGAAAACGAAATCCCAGTGCCAACTAAAAGACTTAAGAAAAGAAAGCACATTGAGCCTGGATTCATAAAGAAATTGAGGCTAAGGATAAAAACGGTAGAAGAAAAACGTGCAGAAGAAAGGAGGAGTGCTCGCATAGCAGAGCAACCAGAAGACACTTCCAAAAGAAGGAGTGATCGAATAAAAAGACAAAACAAAAAGTACAAGTCTCCTGAATGGACTCTCGTTTTGGAAGAATTTGAAGATCTTGATATAACTGACGAAAGCGACGGAGAACCAGTTGCTGAGTACTCTGCCGAAGAAGAAGACGAGCCACCGTGAAATTGCACAAAGTAAGCTACTCGTGCAGAGACACAAAGAGGGGTCGAGAAACTTCTTCTGAGCCAAAATGTCTGATTCAAACGTGAGTGGTAGACCTAGTCGCAGTTGTTGCAAAACATGCTGCAAGGTATGTGTATGTAGTATAATTATAGTGATATTAGTTTGGATAGGACTAACAGTTTTCATTCCTTTTGCGGTGAGCAAAAATACTAATATTGACCCGACTGAAAGTGTAAATACTGACATTGAAGAACTGACAACACAGAGTGTAGCAAGACATGAGAGAGCACTCAAACAAACAAAACGAGACCTAGAAGCATCAGATGAGGGAGGACTACATTATCATGGAGTTAAGAATAAGACACATTTAAATGTTTTCGCAAACTTGTTAATACACTACGTAGAGACTACGGAAATTGAGGATTGCTATGTCTGCATGAAGCTACCTACCTCTGTAGCTGAAGGCGTGACATACCATCACCTGCCCCTGACATACGGAATATCCTGTAGCATTTTAGCAAGCTTATTTTACAAAAGAGGACCGTTACAGTACTATTACTCTAACAATGACGTGATCTTTTCTGAACTTCCTATACGTGGGAACCTGAATCCTGTACATACTAAAAGTGACGTTACTCGCTACATGGGCGAATACTTTCTGACTATAGGTAATATAGACATAGGTGACGCACACAGAGATAACTTGACCTGTTCTTTGCGTGAGCAGGAAAAGATGTTCTTGAACATGGCAGAGAAGAGGAGAATAAAAATACAAAGAAAGGCAGATGACGAAAGACAGAAAACGCCAAATTGGGCTGAGGACATGGGAGGCACCTCAAAGGGTGGGGCGGGACCTGCTCTGTTGCTGGATTTTGAAAGGAAGGGAAAGCTATGTCTTCACCGCGAGAAGACTAGCTATTATAACAACATTTTCATTGGTTCCAGTGAATGTGAACATAATTACAAGGTAATTGGAGCATGGGGTTTCAAAAATGGGTCAGAGCCTGTGTTTCCTGGAATTTATTATATATGTGGAGACAAGGCTTATTTCAAATTGCCGGATCACTGGTATGGAAGCTGCTATTTTGGCATTGTCTTCCCGAAAATATACCATGTGAATGAAGTTGCTGGAAGCAGTGAATATACTAATGGCTTAGTGCGTAGTAAAAGAGAAAGCGTAGGTGAAATAATGGGTAGTATTTTTTGTGCACTGATACCTGGAGTGGGAGTGGTTCTGAACACTCACAGAATTTGCAAATTGTCCACAATAGTAGATGTGTTGTCTACTGACACAGCTCATGGATTTCTGCTGGTCAATATCGAAATGGTTGCGATCAGATCAATGGTTTTACAGAACAGACTTGCTCTTGATACCTTATTAGCAAAAGAGGGCGGAGTCTGCCGGATGTTGAAGGCGCAACATTGTTGCACTTATATTCCGGACAAAAGTGTGCAGCTCAAAAGATACGTGAAAAACATTACTAATTTGGAAAAGGAACTCAAACCACTCGAGGTTGACAGTGCCTGGAAGAGACTGGTAGATGGTCTCTCAAATGTAGGTCATTGGCTTGCTAGTTTAGGTAAAAGCTTATTGTTCAAGGTACTGATGCCAATTGGAATTATAGGTCTTATCCTATTTTTCATATTTGTCTGTTGCAAATGCCGTAAGCACACCAGAAAGCATCAAGTGAATGCCAGAGGAGTGAAACGAAGTGTGGATGAGCTTGAATTAGAGGAAATGAATAATCAGATATACAAAAAGGTGAAAAATTCTCACCCTACCAAAAATGAGAAAGAAAAGTTGAATCGCTTGCTGGAAGAGATAGAGTTGTATAAAGTGTGAGAAGTTGGCATCTGGTTCCATTATTTTTTGTGATGATAGTAAATATCATCAAAGAGGGGATTGATAGAGCAAGCTTCGCATCGCGACTTGCTCGAGTCATGAACCTCGCCCGTGTGTAATCAATTAATAAATTGTACGTCTTACTAATCTTTTATTTTTTATATTCTAACGAAGTAGAGGAAGCTTGCTTGTGTGTATTTCTAATACGACTAATCCATGTCCCTAAAACATGGCCGCCGCTTGGAGAATTGCTTCTGCGCATGCGTCAGTCACACTCACGTGACCTGACGTAGTTATAAGTTTGGTGGGAAAGGGTGCGCATGCGTAATACACAGCTTTCGTGAATAACGTGGTGATGCTCTTGTGAACGTGTATATGTTGCTAATGTTTAAACTGCATAGTATATTTTTATAATGATAAGTTTAAAGTACAAAACCAATGTTTTGTTTTCATATCGTCACTTCTATGTTTTAATTTGTTTTCGCTTACTTTTCATGTATCCTCGACTCGGAGGGGTGCTGGGCTGGGGATCCATCTTGGAGGGTATTTCTGCGCAGAATCACTAGAAGCTGCCATGACATTGAACTCAGGCCAAAGAAGGTTGATGCCAGAGCCTCCCTGGGAAAGTGCACCTTCACCCAGCAAAAGCATCATGATTATGCTCTATTGTATCGAAATGTATTCTTTTCATTGTATTCTGTGCGACTTTCTCATGGGAACCCCAATCTTGCTAGGCGGTACCCAGAGATGTAAATTAGGCTTCCAAATAGTCTATTCTGATTGGTGTGTTACCCAAATCCTACCTTAGGACCAATCCAAATTGAGGGATTCTGACACTTTGCAACATTGGGGGGTGGTACACCGTCCCAAAACAGTATATCTACCCTGGGTTCACCTAGGGAAATTGTCCGACTTGTCTGGTTTAGCTGACCTGTCACTGACCCAACGCACTCAATAGGTGACTGAAGATACAGAGCGCTGCGGAGCACTCTGTCCGAAATTTGACCATAGACTAAGGTTTTACTAAACCTTAAAGTGCTGGCGAAGCACTTTGCTGAGGAGTTCGCTGACCCAATCGGGGTCTTGATCGATAGCTGCAGAGAGGGTGGAGCGCAGGCGTTGCTTCCGAACTGCGGGTGCCGGTCCTGTCCTGAGGGTCCTGTCCTGAGGGTCCTGTCCTGAGGGTCCTGTCCTGATCCTAATCTGGTCTTCCTGTCCTGTCCTGGGTGTCCGTTCTGCACCTGCTGTCCATTGAGGGGTATCCTTCCTTGAGGGTTTTCCTGTCCTTAACTGACCCGTGGCCAGGGTTTGGTTTCCACACCAGTCTAGGTAAATATCACTTTGAAAATTCTGAATCTTGCACCTTTCTGAATTTCTGTCTTTTGCTTTAATAAAGACATACCTTTGCATATGTTACTTTTCCATGCTTTTTGCCGCAACCGTTGAATCATAAAGTCATTTGCATTTATTTCATAACGTGTTCCTATGTTACCCTACCTGTTAGAAATTATATTTTGCATTGCAGTTTGTCATTTTCTGATATGGTCTAGAACATCCTTACTTAAACTGTCTAAAGAACTTTTGCCTTAAAGCATAGGGTGTCTCTCTTCATAGACTCTCCTATAGTTATACAAATGTCCCGAACTCCTGTCTCATTTCCTTTGAGATAATTCTAGAGTACTAATCATAATCAAAGCCTACACCATTTCTAGTGATTCACCCTAGATGGTCTTATTTTCTGACCCTTCAACTATAGAATGTGCCCTGATTCCTTAGTAGTATAAATGGTTGCACTGACTTATTTACTATTTAGCTGTGTACTTTATGTTATTCTGTTTATCGATTGCTTAATTACTGTGAATGTGATATTCTCTGAATTTTACAAAATTAGATAAAGACTTTAAAACTTCCAGTTGTCCGTGGTCATTTTACAAAGAGTTTTGAATGTTATTTGTTGGGTTTGTATTTTGCTGCCTTTCCTTTTACAGCTAGCTCCCTGATCCATTGTGGTCATAGGTACCCGTATCGGTGGATGGTAAGTCAGGTACTCTGAAGAATAACGAAAGGAACTCACAAATTATTGATAGCAGACCGTGAGGTCATCCGATCGATGTATATGGAGATTTGAAATATATGGGCCCGAAGCCGGAAGTGGCGAAATTATTGGTCGGGTGACCCGCGCGCTCTATCAGTTTCATGATTCTTTTTTGAAAACTACTCAAAGATCTGTAAGGATTATGGTGTTTTACAATATTTTCAGTAATACTGTAGATGATGATATGAATCATTTATCTATGATATGGTCTGAGAAATTAGGTTTTGCATGCATGCAGAAGAAGTCCCTACAGTATTGACGACGTGGGCTATAATATTTCCTGGCCCAATGGCTACAAATGTTCAAAATATAAAAAAATGTTTTATTGTTCTCCACAGACACGTTTTAAATGGAAGTGTGGGCTGGTTCTAAATACGTTTGATGCGATCATGTCTATGGCGATGAACTTTATAAGTTTACTGACTGGATAAATTCAAGATAATTATTTGCCTAAACTTACTGCAACAATATGGTTTTTATACATTATGATATAACTCTAACTACTAAATCTATTATGTTCAGAATAGATGATGAAATAGCCGATAAGCGCACGTTCTTCATATTTCATCTACATTGCCATAGCTCTAGAGTAGATAAATCCGAATTCATCGAGTATTAGAGAACGGGTGGAACCTGATATACCCCACATATGAATTTGAGGCTGCATTACAATGTGTCATAAATGGTCCTAGAAACAAGCTAATCATGATGAAATGGATGCCACTTATTAAGTATTAATTATAATGAAAAAATACGGGCAGCTATGAGAATCAATAATATTATTGCTTAAACTATTTATTTATTGCTGTTTGAGAAATCTGACTGCATCACATTCCTCTTTCATAGTGACTGATTTACAAAACTCAAAGTGTCCACAGCACAGAACCAAGTTATACAAACAGTATTATACATATGAAATAGAAAAATACAAAATGATGTTATTATAATACTAAAGAAGCACAATAGAGTAACATTTCAATGTTTCTCCTATATAACTGTACTTGGAATAAGTCCAGAAACAAAGTACAGTAACCCTAACAATGTGATTGAACTGTATTGTTACATATAGCATGTTTTAGATTTTTCCAATAAGTTTTTGATTGTATATCACATATGGAGATCGCTTGTGTAGTACAATTTCAATGAACGCATCGGATGCAGCCAACAGATGTATCATCTGGTTCACTTCTTCAGGGCTATCAAAACGGATTCCAAGCACAAGCTGCTTGAATATCTTAGAACTGAAATCTTTGACATATGTAATTATCCGAAAATCACAGCAGCCACCCATGAAATCACTGGGTCCAAATCTGCATATTAATGTTGCTTCATATATTTTATTCATTCAAAATATGTATAAAGGAAGCGAAAGTGTGAGAAAGACACAAAATACTGTGTCCACAGTCCGAAGTGTAAAATGGCACTACTTATTTTAAGATGGAGAAGTATTATAGCTCCAAAACAGGTATGTTTATCCTGGGACCGTTTCCTACGAGACCCATACAATTACAGTCTTTGCTAAAAAGCCTAGGGGCATATTCACAAGGAGCTATTGGCAAATTAACTGCACTTTATCGCAGCCAAAGTTGTGATAAATTTACCCCACCATTCACAAGCAGGTGCTAACAGCCTACAGCACCACTTTTCCAACGATAGCAGCCACAAAAAACATCGCAACAGAAGAACAACAGATGCCATAGAGCTACTGCTTATGCCCACCGGACACCCAAGAGGGCCACAACACCCACCGCCACCACACCCAGGACCACCACGGCAAAGACATGCTACTCCAGCTACACCCAAACATGTACAAAATAATCCGCCTGATGTCGCACAATCACAACTGGTGACATGCATGTGTCGGCACAGAAATGACCATGACACATTCACTATTGAAGCAAACAATTAACTTTTATTGAAACAACACAGACATCACATTAAGACACATGGCGGCTCCCCTCAACACATTCCGTAGGCCACAGCCTGCAAGACAACAAACATGATGAGAAGGCGTGTCCTGCGCACATCACAGGAAGGAGAGAGAGAGAGAGAGAGAGAGAGAGAAGAAGAGAGGGGGAGAGAGAGAGAGGTGGGCCCACATTGCAGTAGGCCTGCACAGGACACTGGCACGGCCTACACTGTGGTCCAGCAAGGCACACAAATCCTGGGCAGTCAGGACCGCCAGGTTGGGTCATCATTGCAGGCTGCACACTCGCTCATCAGCTCAAGGTGCCAATGACTCAGTGCACCCTAAATCACCGTCTCGTGGTGGGGTGCCTGTGCCAGCCGCAATGCACCGTCTGCCACAAACCCTGTCCAACCCGAATCTGCGTCCCCTGGTGGGGTGCCTGTGCAGGCCACAATGCAGCGTCTGCCACAAACCCTGTCCAATCCCAGTCAGCGTCCCGTGGCAGGGTGCCTGTGCAGGCCGCTCCGCAGCGACTCCCACAAACCCTGTACAAACCCAGTTTGTGCCACGAGGTGGTCGGCCCGTGCAGGCTGCAAGGCCTTGGTCTGCCATCCCGTCACCACCGGCAGTGGGGTATGTTATCTCGTCGGCCCCTTATATTTGCGAGGTCACATGGCCTGTGACGCCTGTGCCAGATGGGTGTGGTGTGTGTGTGCAAACCTGCCCTCAGGGAGTGGCTGTGACATGCTGACAACTAGATCAGTGACCTGCACTACACCAGCGAGTATGCCTGCGACGGGTAGCAACAAGGCCCCCCCACCCCCAGGGCGTGAGTAGTCTGGCATGCCGTACGCCAAAACAGGGTCGGGCTTGGGAAAATGACTTGTGGGCACTGGGCATGGTTCAGTCCATGTCCGGACTAGAAAGTGGCTGCTGTGGGGCGTCGCCACGCAGGCGACTAAGATGGCCGCCTGCGCCTGAAGCTCCGCTGTCCGGGCACTACACTAACCTGCTTTCTTCGATGTAGACTGCCCTGAGCACCGCAGATGCCTTCTTTTCATGCCCAGGAGGAGATACAGAGATGATCGGTGTCAGTATCGGGCGAGACCGAGAAGCGGAGCGGCCCTTTTCGTGAGCAGGCGTTGTTGTGATCTGGGATAGGGGCTGGAGGCCTGACTGATTGTGGCGCTATGGCGTGGAGCACTACGACCTTCAACGGAGGTGAGCGGAGGCCCCTGTTTGGTGTCCGGTGCTGGAGGCGGTCCCCCCACCCCCGCTACTGTGGTGACCCTCCCCTGCTCTGGCGGTGCAGCGGTGCCTTTGCTGATGCGGAGGCTGCGGGGCTTTTCTGGCCTTGTGGTCGCACTGGGCCGCAGGCGTTGTTTGGTGGCTGAGGGTGTGGCGGGTTAGAGAGTGGAAGCCTCTAGTTGCCGCTTTGGGGGTCGCATGGCATTGGGCAGGATTGGGTGTGCTGGCCCCCTCATTCATCCATGTATGGCCCTGGAAAAGGCCCGGGGCACGGCCTACAGCTGGGGTTGCTGCCAACATGACGCCTCACTGTGGATTACACCAGTGCTGATGCCTACGGAAGGGCTTCCTGCATGAGTAGAGAGGTGGCGCTCTTAGCTCCTGAGTTCCTGCTATCGTGATATAATGAACAGTCTTCTTGTTTCCGGTCAGTTTGTTATTTGCTGAGTCTGGGCTGCATTGCTTTGTTGAGACCCTGAGCCACTGCGCTGGTGCTTATATGGTTGTTTTATATGTTATTGAGTCTTACACACACACTGTAAATGTCATTTTTGTTGAATTGTTTGAATGTTTTGTTTGGACAGATATCTATACATTTTAATGACTATCTTGAATAACATAAAAGTATATGACTACAAAACGTTACTCTGTTTCAATTTTGGGTTCAGTGTAAAAAAATTCGTTTAGAGTGACAAAACCACTAGTATCTGTGTACCCTATTGGGGAACAGAAGACAGTAATAGTACAAGAGGGAATACTATATAACTGTGTATTTCATTCCGACAGAACCATTATTCATTGCATTACTACCCACCCAGGTTCTGAGGGTTACAGGGTCATCCCATTACATCTAACGGCGTAAATTTAACGGCATGATAGCCATTTTAAAGAACTTGGGCCTGAGGTATGGGATGCTCTATACGGCTAGGCTAAAGGTAGATGTGGATGGCAGATCCTGCATCTTTGAAACTCTGATAGAGGCGCAGGAGTTTTCCCAAGGATACAGGAGGAGTAACAATGGAGCGGCGGCAGCCACACGTGTGACATTACCCCCACATAGCGGTTCTGAGGCCAGTATGGAACTCTTCTCCAATCCTGGGACTGGTTGATTCATTTTATGTATGTGAAGGCTCTATTAGGTTATTACCATAGTTGAGATATCTTCCATTCCTCATTGTAGTATTCAGTTTGCCCAGCCGGCGTGGCGTTGCTGCGCCTCATGGTGAGCACCGTGGTTTGTTTGTTCAAAATACCAAGTTTACGGTGTGTATATGCGATAACTGTATTACGAAGCTTGTTTGATTTGCACCGTCAGTTGGTTTGCAGGGATGGGGTCTGCCTCGCCAGGGGCAGGGTGAGGCTGGGTGGTGGGAGGGGGGGGGGGGGGGGTCATTTGCGGTTCTTTCACCGGTTTTCAGAATTTATTACACAGGTTAATGGTGCATGGCGTTGGGTTGAGTTTGCTAACTTCATGATTGTAGTGATACTGTCCGAATGGCGCAGATAGGCTGGCAGCCCGGTCCTTCCGGGCTCTCTCTGATGTCTTGGAATGTCAGGGGGTTGAATAATACGTGCAAAAGACGACATGTCCTTAATTACACTGCTAGACATAGCATGGATATTGTCTTCATGCAGGAGACTCACTTGTCCAAATCCGATGCACCAGCCGTGGCGGCAAGCTGGGGATCCCACAGATGCTTCTCTAATTACAGCAGTTATGCAAGAGGAGTTGCCATATTCATCCATAAGAGGGTTCCTTTCACGCTGCACAAGGTGGTAGCTGATGGCGAGGGCCGCTTGTTGATAGTAGTGGGCTCCTTGATGGGACATAAGGTGGCTCTAGTGGGCATATATGGTCCGAATGTGGACTCACCAGAATTCTTCTACGCGCTGTAGATACACCTTTTGGCTTTGGATCCCTTTTCATTGATACTGGGAGGTGATTTTAATTTGTTGTTAGATCCCGCCAGGGACAGCACCTCCTCTGCACCTGACTCCGAGCACCGTTCACGCATGGCATTGCAGGACATCTGTAGACACTTTTCACTGGTTTACATTGAACGTATACATCACCACACCTCGCAGCATATACACATTATTCCGGATTCCACAATACCTGGACCAGAATAGACTACTGTTTAGTCTTACCTGGGTGGCTGGTTGGCTCAGAGGGTTAGAGACACTACCAAGAACGTTCTTGGAACACTCCCCAGTCCTGCTTCGACTCAACATTCCAAGACCCGGGGGCTATGAGAGGCAATGGCTCTTCCCTGGAAGGGCACTCCAGAATCAGGTGTTCCTTGAGGAAGTTAGGGAGGCCATCGAGGACTATTTTAAAATCAATATGGGTTCAGTGGATACTTGGGAGATGCTTTGGGAGGGTTTTAAGGCCTACATCAGGGGGGTATGCATAGCTAAGAATGCAGGTGTCTTGAGAGCTTTGCGATCCACTTTAAGCCGCATCGAGCAAGAAAGTGCTGCCCTGGATTTGGAATTGCTAGAGAAGGGGTCGGAGACCGGCGAGGCCCGACGGTTATCCTTGATGTTGGAATTTCGAGAGGCTGCTGAGCGAGAACTATTGTTCCTTGGTAACCAACACATGGCCAGAAGATATGGAGAGGGTGAACTGCCCGGTAAGATTTTAGTGCACAGGCTCCGCCCTACACATGATAAAGCCTAGATCACTGAAATTAAAGGCCCGAATGACCAGGTGTTCCATTCCACTCCAGATATCTGAGACACCTTCCTTTCACATTTTAAAACTCAGTACAACTCTAAACTCGCTGGGGACCTCCGGGAGCAAGGAGAGTACCTCGCGGAAATTGCTCTGGTTTATCTTGAAAAGCATATGCAAGAATTCATTGCCCTTCCCATTTCTCCGGATAGCGTATTGGAGGCGATTGATGCACTTAAAGGTTCCTCAGCGCCCGGTCTTGACGGGTTTTCCGCTGATTTTTATAAGGCTTATAAGGATGTACTGGTTCCACGGTTGATAGAGGTGTATGCAGAGGCTCTTGAAATTGGTATCCTCCCTCCAGCATTCAGAGAGGCTGTAATTATACTTCTCCCTAAGCCTGGCAAGGACCCTACTCTCTGCGGTTCCTATCGTCCATTGTCCCTGCTTAATCTTGATTACAAAATATTAGCCAAAGTTATCGCTATCCGGTTGTCCTTATTAAAGGAATATATCGTTTCGCCGGCACAGTCTGGCTTCGTCCCCCATAGGTCCACCTCTCTCAATTTGCGAACCTTATTTACAGTATTACATAGGATTGACCCCAATACTCCCGCCACTGCGGTACTTCTTGATGCTGAGAAGGCATTTGATTCCCTTGAGTGGCCCTTTTTTTCTGTGATGCGCCGTATGGGAATGCCTGAATGTTTTGTCTCTACAGCTGCTCTGCTATATACTGAACCCATAGCTAGACTGCGCCTGAACGGTACTATTTCCCCGCCATTAGGCCTGTCCTAAGGCACCCGACAGGGTTGTCCCCTGTCCCCGTTGCTTTTTATATTAGCAATGGACCCATTGGTTCGACACTTTCAAGAGAAACATTTACATTGAGGTCTGCAGTTTCGTACTTGCCCCCTTTTGGTATCTCTGAATGCTGATGATACTATTCTGTACATACGGCAGCCCCAAATTAACTTGGAACCCCTCATAAGGGAAATTATCCGATTTGGTAGGTTCTCAGGCATGAGTGTTAATTGGCACAAGTCTGTAATTTTCCCGTTTACAACCAGCACAGCTGCATGGGACTGTGAGTTTCCCTTGGAGTGGTGCGGCGGCGCAGTTAAGTATCTCGGGGTGTATATACACTTAAATGCAGCCACTATCATCAGATTGAACTATGGATGCGCAATCAGCTCGCTTGAATCGCAGGTCGAGAGGTTATTACGGCTTCCTTTGTCAATGGCCGATTGAGTGGCCATTAATAAAATGGTGGTGCTCCCGAGATTTCTATTTTTTTTTAACAACATCCCCATCCTTCTCACTCAGGCCTGTTTTTTGCAGATGCGGCTTGTATGGGGAGACAAAAGACCACGGGTGAGCTGGCAGACTTTGACACAACCGCATGAACGAGGCGAGTGTGGGGTTCCTGACACATATATCTACTATTTGAAGGCGCTGTGCTGTTATTCCTACGCCTGGTATCATCCAGACGCATGTGTTCCCTATTTGAAGCCGGAGGCAGATCTGGTGCTTCCGCAGAATCTGTCCTCAGTTTTACCTAATGGGATCCCGAGGGACCCGCATGATATTCAGACTGTATACACCGCGTGCTGGGCATGGGAGAAGTTACATAGATTGTTTGGTTTAGACCTGTTGTATTCCCCGGCGTTGCCACTTCCGAACCCCACGTGGCTCCCCTATAACGCGTGAGATTTTAGTGCAGCGCACACTGACTGAATTCCAAATCCACACGATAGGGGACCTTTTTCCTGACAACCATATTTTCTCAGTCGCAGAGGAGGCGATTCAAAGATTGCTCCTTTATGGATGGCTTTGTG
This sequence comes from Lissotriton helveticus, assembly GCF_964261635.1. NCBI lineage: Eukaryota > Metazoa > Chordata > Amphibia > Caudata > Salamandridae > Lissotriton > Lissotriton helveticus. The sequence continues at coordinate 395,392,439 of NC_136068.1, read as the reverse complement.
CTGCGCCGCATGCTTTCCATGTTAAGGGCTACCTTTGCTTCCTTCCCAATATCTCCTGAGCGGGCTGCTCCTCTGACGTTAGTTATTGAAAGTCAATCTGGGGCACATTTGATTTCTAAATTGTATAGACAATGTGTGAGGGGACTCCCCTTCTCCAATGTCAAAATCCACACTCCATGGAAACAAGACTTGGGTCGACCTATAACTGATGACCAATGTGAACACTGCTGCAGGGTTACGAGAGAGGTGTACTTAAACAGTAGACATAAACTGCATTTTAAATTTCTTCGCAGGATGTACCACACTCCGGCGTGGTCCCACAAGATCAATCCCACTAGGCCTCACCAATGCAAGAAATGTTCAGCTCCACAAGCTGACTTTGCCCATCTCTCATGGACCTGTCCAAAGTTGCAACAATATTGGGTACTGAAACACGTCACTTTAGGTGACATACATGACATTGGTTCCAATGCCAGAGATTGCACTGTTGGGATACACGGTAAACTTCCCCAAAAAGGTCAGGAAGTACGCAGCCCTGGGGTTTCTGTTGGCTAAACGTGAGGTGGTGTTACTATGGGGCAGTAAAAGGGTGCCTACGCTAACAGCTTAGCGTTTTGTAATGTGAACAGCGAGGAATATGCTACTTTAGTGCCCAGTTCCTCACGACCGGTGGATATATGGGGCCCGTACAGAGCATACATTGCTAAGCAAAGTGGTCAGACAGGCACACAAGTCACGAATGGCATTGTCCCCGAAAGGGTAGGTTAGGACGGAAGGGTACCAAATGATATATGTTATAATAGTTCCTACGATCTTTGTGTGATTGCAACCATGAAGTGGGGCGGGGAGGGGCTTGGACTGGCTTGATTGTGTTAGTTGCTGGCAGGGGCCTACAGACGGGGGGGTTAACGAATCTTGTCTTGCATTCGTATTCTATTGCTTACTGTTGTCCTGGATATAACATGTATCATATATGGTGCTCCATTGGGATATGAATACTCTTTCGCTATGCACCGCTGTGAACATTATGTATTGCCATCTATATGTAAAACTGAAAATAAAGTTTGAAAAAAAAAGAAAGTGGCTGCTGTGTGTGTCCCTGTTGTGGGGTTCACGGGACCCCTGACACAAATTGCCACGTTACCCCCTCTTACTGCCATCCCACAGGATGTGCATCATTGACACAAGGGAAATCACATCCATACATACATATATGATTGAGGAAAGACATGACACAGCACTGCGTCACTGGATGTTTATTGCACATCCAGTGCTTTTCCACAGCTGGAGCGGTACAGGGCAATGCCAAATACACCACACTGTCTGTGTCCATGGAGGGCAAGCCATAGTCTATCTGTGGAAGACAAGTATTGCGGAAGGGGAAGGGTGCAGTCCGCAGTCTGTTCACCGTGCCATTGGTCATCAAACAGGATGTGGCGGTCCATGTCGCTGCCCAAGGTGAGTGCATCTGAGTGTATCGGGGGTCAGTGTAAGGTCATAAGGCCGCATGCAGGACCAAACTAGGAACACGCCAGGTGGCGGAAATGTATGCTACTGAACCCTTCTGATCACAAGCCCATCCATGTCCTCGGCCCCAGATATGTGCCCTGCCCCACCTGGGGGTGTTGCTGTACCGGCTGCAGCACTGTATGGCACTGACACCGCAGGTGCTGGAGGTTTATTGTCTGCCACACTGTGTGACACTGTCACCTCATGTGCCGGAGGTGGATTGTCTGCCACACTGTGTGGCACTGTCACCTCAGGTGCCGGAGGTAGATTGTTTGCCACACTGTGTGTCACAGACAACTCAGGTGCCAAAGTGGTTAGGCCTGCCGCACAGGGAGGCATAGCCACACCAGGGGGCTGAGATGTGGATGGTGTGGGGGCAGCAGCATTCAACATCGCCACGCCTTGTGGCAGCAATGCCATGATGAGGATCTGCAGGGCATGGTAGATCTCTTCTATATTCTGCTGATGTGCAGCGGTGGGTGCCATCCTTTCCGCCTCCAAACACACCCTGTCCTCCATGAGCCTCTGCATGTGTGCCAGCTCACCGCTAGTATTACTGGAGCCACTCTGAGCAGACAGGTGTTCTTCTCTTGACGTCATGACTCCAGCAATGTCAGTCAGGGCTCCTTGGAGACCATGGAGCGGGGCTACACACCCAAGGATAGCATCAAGTTAGGATGCCATGTTGTCGAATCCCAACCGCACCTGCTCTGCGTTGTCCCTCTGGCACTCCTAGGTACACGGAGTTGGAAGGCCATGTGTTGTTCCTGGGGGTCTTGGGGGGGTGCCGGAGCTGTGGATGCCTCCTGCTTGGTAGTTTGGGTAGTGGGTGGGGTCTCCTGGATGCAGCTGGCCTTCCCTGATCCTGGAGGTGAGTTGCCGATGTGGTCCACGATGTCTTGGATGGCTTGGGTGTCGGTGGTGTTGTCCTCCTCGTCATCATCAGTGAAGAGTGGCTTGCGCTCGTCCTCTACACCTGCTCCGGCAGCCTCCATGGTGCTAGGGTGTTGGTCAGTTTGTGTTTGTGTGTTTTTTCTACTTTTGTGGTGATTTTTCCCACCTGCCAAGTGTGTGTTGCAGGCCTGGTGCTGCTTATCGCTGGTTTCCTCATCGCGCTTGGGCCCATCGCAGGTTTTTTGGTGTTGTGGTTTGTGTTATTGTCTCTATCGCAGTGGTTGTATCGCGGACATTGTCCGCGGTTTCGGCAGACTATCGCATGCTACCGCAGTGTTGTGAATTCCACGTTGTCACCGGGCTGTTCTTGTAATATACCCCTTAGATTGTTACCTTTTAGGAAAAGACTGTAACTGGTAAAACGAGTCTATGCTTAGAAACTGTTTGGAATTCCTTGAAGACGTCTTCCAGATGAAAATCTTGTTGGATATATATCGCCTGCGTTCATTGAGATCCTACAACACAATTGATCTCCATGTTTGATAAGGAATCAGTGTATTATTGGAAACATTTAAAACATGCTCTCTATGTTCCGTGGTGTCCATTGTATGGAGCAGCACTGTTCAATTATATTGTGATGGTTACTGTGCTTTGTTTTCAGACTTATTCCATGTACACTTATATGAGAGAACATTGATGTGCTATGGTATTGTGCTTCTTTAGTATTATAATAAAAATCTTTTGTATTTTCTATTCCATATGTATAATACTCTTTACATAACTTGGTTGTATGCTCTGGACATTTTGAGTTTTGTTTGTTTGGGTCTACTTTTATTAGTCACCTTGGGTACACCGCATGGCAGTGAATGAATGAATGAATGAAATTTATTGTTTGGTTACTCAAAACCATTACATTAAAACCGAAATACAAAAATTACAAAAGTTAAAAAGGGCAGGGAAATTGTCTTCTTTAAGGCAGATCTGTGTAATAAAATCTGATTACTTGTGGACTGAAAGGGGTAGTGTCCATGGTCTTGTAGCCCAACGTGCATCAGTTGAGACTTTGGTCATTTTAACTCGAGGTGGCCATCAACTTAGTGCGAGTCTGTTGTATGAATTTGCCAAATGTGGCCATCTGTTTTACGGAGTTCAGTGTGTATAATTGATGAGCCGCCTCCTTTGCGGTGCGCGTCCCCAGTTGTAAGATGATGGGCCTAAGGTAGAGGCTGCGTGCTGTGCGCAGGGCCGGGCAGCAGAATAGGAGATGGGCCAGAGACTCCCATTTATATTTGCAGAGCCTACATTCCTTGGTCGCTGAACCTGTCCGTTCAGTGGTGTATAGTTCTTTGAGGGGCAAGGGATGTAATCTATAGGCTAGAATCTTGTGTAGAGCTCGACGGCCCACTGCCTGTGTAAGATGGTGTTTAGAGTTGTGCACTGTGTGCGGCAGACTTATGGAGGCCTCTTTTTGCCAATGACTCCAAGTCTAGTGCACGAGAGCAAATACAAACTTGTTTCTTGATTGCATTTTTAATGGCAGGATAATTGATTAGCTCGGAGTCCCAGTTCTCCGTGGCTAAATTGAGGAGATCCTTTGCCGCGGTAAGAGTTGCTGACCAAGGGTTCCCAGGTTCCAGGAAGATGTATTTTAAGACTGCCTTTAATGTGTTCTTGTGTGCCGCGGTTGTAAGATAAAAGTATTTGCTCAGGGCAGCCATCTCTTCCAGCTTTTGTTGGTTCAGAGAGAATTCTAGTCATACAAGAGTGTTTCTAATGCACGCCAGTAGATGGAATAGTCTCTTATATGCCATGCAAATAATTTTTTACAGGTCGTTGTTTAGTTTACCAGGGAACGCTTGTTGGGCGTAATTAAGGGCTGGTATTAGTTTCGCTTTTAGCACTCTTTGGATTGCCATTGTGGTGGGGCTGTGTAATGTGGCTTGTAGTTTACATAGGGCATAGGTGATTGTTTTCCCTTTAGATTGAATTTTCCTTAGATGAGCACCAGGTAGCCCCGATTCATGATACCAGACGCCCAGATAGTTATATTGCTGCGTAGATCCCAGTAATAGGTGACCAAGCCTCCATTTAGCTAGTTTTTTTTTCGGATAATGCCCGAAGATAACTATTTTCAATTTGGATTGGTTGGCCACCAACCTGTTTTTATCGTTATAAATTGCCAGGGCCGACAGCGCCTTTTGTAGACCTGTTTTAGCATGATCTAAAAGTACCAGGTCATCGGCGTATTGCATAAACTGGATTTTGGTACTCCCGATCCTTGGTGTGGCTAAGGCTGCACCCGTCAAGGCTTGGTCCATATCTGCTGTGTATGGATTAAACAGCAGTGGTGCTAGGACGCACCCTTGCTTTAAGCCTCGGTCCGTTTCGATTTTCTCTGATGCGGAGTCGCTCGAAAGTTTGATTCTGACCCACGTGTTTTGGTACAGCGACTGAATTGCTTTCAGCAGGGCTGGGTTGATGTTCCAGAGTGCCAGTTTTTTCCAAAGTATTGCGCGGTCTACCCCATCGAATGCTGAAGAGTAGTCTATGAAGCAGGCGAAAAGGGGAAGGCTTTTGCGCAGCCGAGCTTGGTGGACTAAATAAGAAAGTGCTGTTATATTGTCCACGGTTGAAGCCCCGGGTCTGAATCCCATGGAAGTGGGGGTGAAGTCTCTTGTCGCACCATTTGACATTTAATGTAGATCTTATCACACTGACCACTCCTTTGTTTGGGGAATGTGGGGGTATTGTTCCACTGCTACCTTTGTGGTGGTTAGTGATTAATTTATTTTGAAAAAATTATTTCTTTTTTCTGTATTGTTTCACTGAGACAAATAAATGTGTGCTATTTGTGCATCCTCTACTAGAAAAATAAATTGGATGGAGCAATCTGTAAGCGTGTGAATCTATTTGTCTTGCAAAACTACGAGTACATTGGTTTAAATCCAAAGCTATCCAATCTTTTTTGTACAACAATGGATGAGGTGTCTTATTTGCAGTGGGTTTCTTGCTTTTTTAATCATTTGTTCAAAGGGTTTTGTATAGTAATGAAAAAAGGAATTAAATATGATGTAATTAATACGCAATCATTGCATCATAGTATTGATCATAGTGACAGTATTTTTACTACAGTGTTCATTGAGTACCAAGCAGGAGGAGTCTATTTTCTTCTTTTTACTGTCTCATGCGCCTTACCCCTCCTCATTCTACCCAGGTTTTAACCTCTAGATTTATCAAACCAGGTCAGTAAAAACAGGAAACTCATTGGGCCAACAGCAGAATATCTAGAGGAGGGAGGGTGGTCAGTGACACCCAGTGCTACAGCTGGGGGGCAACATGCAGACACTGTCCCAAGGGGCAGCGGAGGCCATTGAGGAAGGCCTGAGCTGGCAGCGGGCCCTGTGTGGTGGAGATTCCCCAAGCAAACTGAAAATGCAAATCGCTTCCCATGATTGATGCCCTGACTCACAGAGCATGGATCGCTCGTTGTGTAATGGCAGGAGAGAGTGGCGAAGAGGTTGCCGGTGGGAGAAGGAGCAGACTGGGTTTCGACAGGTGCAGTGAAACCAGAGGCCTGATTGCAGAGATGCAAGGGGAGACTAAGAAAGTGATGCCAGACCTATAGAGAGTCCAGTAGAATGTAAAATGTCCTAGCTATTGTGAAGGAAAGTTTCAATTCTATGTCAGGACACGGAGTTGAGGATAATGCTTGTCTTTCTTCAATTTATTAGGCATAGCAGCCTCATAAACAGCATATAAGCAACTTCCACGTGAAGGACTACAACTCCCATGAGCATAAAAGTAAAAAAGGCGACCAATCAAAGTGGCTTTGGCACTACATCCCCAAGGAATAGCACTTGCTCCTTATACGTGTGAAAAGCTTTATTATAACACTTCCATCACTGGTATTCTTGTTTCCGATCAGCACCTACAAAATAGAGAAACCATGTCAAAGTTAACCCCACAACAGATTTGAAAACCATCTGACATTCGATTAATAATATCAAATTAACAAAGCTATGAGCATTCAAATCAAGGACATTTATAACAAATGAGCAATAAGTAAATGTTATACTTATTTTAAACAGAGTCCAGCAAAGTACCATGCATCAGTGGAAAGGATGATTTATCCCTGATATAGATCGTGGCTGACGGGTTACTCAATCACAACGGTGACGGATATCCCATCTGCCGAAATATAAATCGCATAGGATATTGTAGGATTTATATTTCGGCAGATGGGATATCCATCACCGCTGTGACTGAGCAAAACCGTGCGACTAGAACTAAATCAGGCCCTTTGACTATCCTCTGGAGGGATAATCCTCACCTCAGTGTCCTTAATAGAATTGAAACTTTCCTTCATAATAGCTATGGAATGTTACATTTGATGTCAGGACCAGAGGCTCAGATTATGCTTGTTTGATGCGTATTCACCACTAAAGAAGCCATTCCCATTACTGACTTGAGATAGAACTTATTAAAAGTTGACCATGACAACCAGTCAGCCACCTTCAAAATGTCTTCTAGACGTCCCCCTACAAAAAAGCCTTAGATGCCATAGCCCCCCTACTGAATGTGTATCATCAAAGAAGTATTTATGCCAGCCTCTGCTATGACCCTGCAATACAAGAAAGAAACTCCCTCACGACCTATAGATACTTTTATCATAGGGAATACCTCTAATCACAAAAGGCATACACAAAACATATCTCCGCCTTTTTTTTGGTTTTACTTATTTATTTTATATTTAAAGTCTTTTTAATTTCTTTATATCATTTTTCTAAATACAAAAATTCATTAAATATACATTGTACAAAAACTCATTGACGATATTTAACATTGAATTCAGATCATCAGTATATATCCAGTACAAAAATTCCACAAATTCATAAAAAGCAGAAACAGTTCTACTGTACCAGGTAAAGAGCCACAACACACATACTCACACATACATTCTAAGCATACAACACATCAAAACAACCACTAAATCATCCTGTCGCATTGTAACTGTTGTCCAATATGTGACCGTAGTCATTTGATCTAAATATGAAGAGAATGACCCTGCAGACCCACCTAGTGATCACGCAGAAGAGACAGGCCTAAAATGCTTGTCTAAGAAGAACAGCTCCTGTTTGATACCTGCAGGCCTGACATCTTCTGTAAGCATCTCATATCCCCTAAGACATCTAACCACTTACATCAAACGATGATCTACAAAAGACAGATAGTAAACCATTCCAGAACTGGTCTTGGTGTTCTGAGACACTGTAAATGTAGTACCATCTGGAGTTAAAATCCTGGAGGACACATCCTATGCTCTCACATCTGAAACTCATTTACATCAGACAAAACAGAACAACATTGCTAACTTACCTGAGAGTTTCTTCATGGATAGGAACGGTTATCCTTTATGAAGCAAACAGGCCCAGGACTACAGTCACATCCCATAAATTAGAATAGCTGCACTGAAGGGGATTAGAAAGGGTAACAGCCAGGGATCATGGCCTGTTGAAATGGCAGACCTGATGGTATTAATTGTGCTGTACACCAGACCTTTGTGAGACAGTTCTGAATGAAAATTAATAATGGGCACTATGTCTGTCCCCATGGAATCCAAATTCCATCCCACACACCAAGGGGACCATCAAAGCCAAGTGAACTATATTGTTTAGAAGTGGAATCAGTCCAGGTCCAACTAATGGGGTTCAAAGCCTGCTCCAAAAGGCCTGGGATGCCCCAGCACTTCCTGTAATCTTCCAGGCCATGGGCCTGAGCATCCCGTTCAGCACCAGCTGGTGAGGGTTGCCCCAGACATTCATAAAATGCTTTGACTCTGGAAAATTAGGATTAGAGAATCCATAGAAAGTTCCAGAAGAACTAGAAACCATGCTTGAGAACTCCAAACTAGAGATACCAGGATGAGGGACACCTTCTGACCTGAGCCGTTAACTTGGTAATCATTGAGAAGGGTGGAAATACGTACCTCTGGTACTGGCTCCAGCCTTGTGTGAATGCACCCTTCGCTAAGGTAGGAGGATCAGGTCTCCAACTGAAGAACTGAGGAAGTTGGTGGTTGAGTCTACATCGATGTTACGTTCATGATGGAAGCTCTAAACAAATTAGAAAGCCTGATTTGATATGATGTAGACCAAAACGTTGACGCTTAATTCATTCTTCTTGCTGTATTCATTGTCAATTACTTCTGTCCACTATTTCACATGTACTGTCTATCATCCATTGATCCCTTCAGCCACCATTCAAACTTTCCCCATTCCGTCCATCCATTTCCACAGCTCCCCATTAATCCATCCATCCATCCACTCACTCTGTCATCCTTCCACTCTGCCATCCATCCATGTATCCATTCATCCATCCATGTATCCATTAATCCATCCATCCACTGTATCATCCATCCACTCTGTCATCCATCCACCCATTCTGCCATTGATTCACTAATTCAATCATCCTTTCACCCTCTCATCCATCCCTGTAATATGCCATCTTTTCAGTGTCCACCCACCTATTTATTCTTTTATGCCACCGTTTCACTTGTCCATCTACCTATCCACCCATCACTTTAGCCTGCCATCCTTTCACCTGTCCATCCATTTATCCATTCACTCACTCATCAATCCATCCCTTTATCCTGTCATCCTTTCACCTGTCCAAGCACCCATTTACCCATCCGTCCCTGTACTCTGTCATCCATTTACCTGTCCGTCCAGCTACCCACTCTCTCACCCTTTCACCCACTCATTCATTCACCCACCCATCCATCCATCTATCCATCCATCTTTCCTTTTACCCTTCCTTCCATTCAATATTTCTTCCTTCTTTCCCTGTTCTATTTACCCATCGTTTGTTCCTCCTTGCTACTGCTGGATTGTGTATTGACGCTGTAGCCCTTTATAGCCTTAATTATGAGCTTTTCATTGCCCATAATGAATCCCGACACACCCAGTTGTATGTAGCAGCTAGAGCAGGGGATCAACAACACCCCTGTTTACGGTGTTTCTATTGCAATGGTGAACTGCAACATCGATGGGGAAGCTGAGTCAAAAATGGTTGTATTAGTCCTAACCCATATCATTATGTCAGTGTAGAGCAGCTTGGCATATGAAGCCAAATTTGATTGATTCAACCGTCCTTCACTATAATCACCTTGATACTGTGTTGAAGGCTTTCTCTGCATCTATTGATGGCAGTGCAAGCCATCCTATCAATTTTGCCACTCTTCTATGATGGGTCAATATACTTCTGTTCAGCTCCATTCTCCTGCCTGGAATAAATCCACACTGGTCCTCAAGTATTAGCCTTTCTATTATAACCCTGGTCTGTTGGCCAGTACTATGTCAAATATTTTTACATTAGTATTGATCAATAGCAGGGTGAATTATGTCTTACGATGCAATAGATTGTTATGTCACATGGGAACCATTGCCATTATGGCTTTTCACATGCTAAATGGGAGATACCTAAATTCTGCTACCTCTATGATTTCTTCCAATAGTTTGTCTATAGAGTGCCCCTCTAAAAAAGCATAAAATTCCCCCGAAAGGCCATAACCACCATATAAGTTGCTAGTGATCAAGTATTGCAATCTGTCTGCTGATTGTTTGATTATTGTGTGTTGTTGTTCAGTCTACCTGTGTGCACAATGCCTACCCTATCTTTCCTTCTATCATCTATTGATTCTTGAGGTGGTATTCTCAGAAGACACGGTTTATGCTATCATGAACATTAACTGTCACTCCTATACCCAGTTGGGTCCATAGTCCCTTCTACCATGTTTTGTCTTTCTCCAGTTTATAATCTGTATCCGTGACTCGGCCTAGTCCAGGACCCAGGGCATCTATGTTCATGACCTCCTACATGTTTGTGTTCACAAACTCCTGGATTTTCAGTAAAGTATCATTTGTTCTTTCTCCACATAAACTCTTCTATCTCTAAGTGTGTCTGAAGCAGCCAAGATGAAAGGATCCTAGCTCATATGATTTGATATTTATATTAAAATTGCTCAGGCAAGTGGTCCAAGAGCACCTAACATGATGATGGATGTCTGTTATGTATTGTGCCAGGTGTTCAGGTATCTGAAAATAGTCATGTCTTGAGTACGCCCCTTTGCTGGGGCAGCTGCGCGCTTTAAAAATGGAAATAACATAACATGTATCATATACTGGGGTTTAACATGAATATTTGTGTGTACACACTGCATGTCCTCCAGTGGCCAAATTTTGTATTAGGGCACACTTTCCCTGTTTATGCCTGGTTCAGCTTAAAACAGGTGCGCCGGGGGCAGTCACTGACTGCACCCTCGTGCAAGGGGATGTTTGGGGGTCCATAGGACCCCCTTTACCACCTGCAGAGGGCGGCTCTCAGGGAGCGCACTGACAGAGCACCACCTTTTAGGTGGCGCACTGTCAGTGCACCTCCTTATAGCTTCCTTGCCTCTGCGCCCCCATCTGTAATAGGGTGCAGAAGCAAAGGGATTGCCTAATTTGCATTGGGCACACCCTCATGCAAATGAGGGAATTTCCCCTGCCAAAAGGGCTGGCGCTTAATGTGCACCAGCGCTTTAGGTATTTCAGAAGGGGCCGCACAAGCGTCTGCGGCCACTGCTATAACAAACGCCTGTTGCGTCCCTGTGGTACTCTCTCTAATATGGCCCCAGATGGCCATAGCTTGAAGCAGGGGTAAGGAGTGACGCAGCGTGTTAAGAATAGGCATTTCTAACCATTGCTAGAGTTGCGTCGTACTAGTGACACGACTCCAGCAATGCCCTGCCCTTACGCCGAATAGATGCATCATGCATCTGTCTATCCTTGCGCCATGTTACGCCGCATTGTAAATGCTGCACATCCATGGTAGAGCAAGTTTTTTTTACGGCTCGCAATTTAACTGACGCATCCCTGCTAATATCCATGTATGTGCCAGTTCTTGAAAATCTGCCCCTCAGAATGTAAAGTATGATTGTGTTTATTGACTGTAAGGATTTTAAGAAACTTTTGAAAATTGACGTCTGGACAAGTTACAATGGAATAAACTGGTTTGGGTAGGTAAGGGGAGTCCCTGGAAACTACAAGTTAAAAGTGTGTGCATAAAACAGGGTACAGAGCTGGGAACTCTAGAAAGGATTCATGAAGGGGGTGGAAACAAAAAGAGTCTCTAGAACGACTGGTAAAGTTGAATATGTTAATGAAAGAGGGACGCTGAGCCAGCCACAATGAAACCTCTGCAAGTAAGTATTCACATGCTCTTAGAACTTACCTGGCAGGGCTCCACTGTATCTTTATTCCCGAACTTCACACTTATGGGCCAAGAAGCTCGCCGAAAGTAATCTGGTGATAAGGTAGCGCTGCGGAACTTGGGTCTCCGAAATGGCATGCTGTACCCTGCAAGCCTACGAGTTGACATCAGCGGACAGTCCCGCATATTTGACAATCCCACTGAGGCGCAAGCTTTTTGCAAGACCTACAAAAACTCTGACTGCCGGCGGAGGGCCGTTGGGGCCGGCTCTCCCCTCCCCACAGCGGCTCTGTTGCGAGTGTGGACCTTTTCTCTAATGAATAATCCTCATGGCTATTTCTTTTTCGTTTCTGTTTTTCTTTGTTTTTTGCGGTCTTATGCCTCAACTAAGCTAAATAATAATTGAGACAGTGTAAGTAATGTGCTTTTATATTATTCTATTATGCTGAGCACCGTTGGAGCGTTGCCTCCCTCCTAGGTGCGTAGCACACTGTTGTTTTCACAGATCACAATGCAACGTTCTGAGACTTGGTATTTCCACACGAGGGGCCTCATTTATGAAAAGTGACGCATCACTGCGAGAAAACAGCGATGCGTCACTTTTCATTGCGCCCTCCTTGCGACCCCAATGATGCGTCATATTTACAATATGACGCATCATTGCACAAGGACTTACAGATACGTCAGTATTTCTGACGTATCTGTAAGCGCAAAAGTGACGCATTGCTGAAGTGTGTCACAAAAGTGACGCAACTCCAGCAATGCGTCCTTTCACATGGGGAAAGCCCCATGTGAAACGGCTTGCGTCAGTCTTACGCCTGCTGTGAGGCAGGCGCAAGATTTTGACGCAACAGCGTCCTAAAAGTGACGCAGTGAAATCTCATAGATTTCACTGCGTCACTATTACGAGGCTTTTTGCGGGGGAACGCCCCCTCTGCATACATTATACCTGACGCAGGTATAATGTAGCGCAGGGGTTTACAAAGTGACACATCTGCTTAGATGCGTCACTTTGTAAATAGTGCGCAACAGCACCGTTAGAGCGTTGCCTCCCTCCTAGGTGCGTAGCACACTGTTGTTTTCACAGATCACAATGCAACGTTCTGAGACTTGGTATTTCCACACGAGGGGCCTCATTTATGAAAAGTGACGCATCGCTGCGAGAAAACAGCGATGCGTCACTTTTCATTGCGCCCTCCTTGCGACCCCAATGATGCGTCATATTTACAATATGACGCATCATTGCACAAGGACTTACAGATACGTCAGTATTTCTGACGTATCTGTAAGCGCAAAAGTGACGCATTGCTGAAGTGTGTCACAAAAGTGACGCAACTCCAGCAATGCGTCCTTTCACATGGGGAAAGCCCCATGTGAAACGGCTTGCGTCAGTCTTACGCCTGCTGTGAGGCAGGCGCAAGATTTTGACGCAACAGCGTCCTAAAAGTGACGCAGTGAAATCTCATAGATTTCACTGCGTCACTATTACGAGGCTTTTTGCGGGGGAACGCCCCCTCTGCATACATTATACCTGACGCAGGTATAATGTAGCGCAGGGGTTTACAAAGTGACACATCTGCTTAGATGCGTCACTTTGTAAATAGTGCGCAACAGCACCGTTAGAGCGTTGCCTCCCTCCTAGGTGCGTAGCACACTGTTGTTTTCACAGATCACAATGCAACGTTCTGAGACTTGGTATTTCCACACGAGGGGCCTCATTTATGAAAAGTGACGCATCACTGCGAGAAAACAGCGATGCGTCACTTTTCATTGCGCCCTCCTTGCGACCCCAATGATGCGTCATATTTACAATATGACGCATCATTGCACAAGGACTTACAGATACGTCAGTATTTCTGACGTATCTGTAAGCGCAAAAGTGACGCATTGCTGAAGTGTGTCACAAAAGTGACGCAACTCCAGCAATGCGTCCTTTCACATGGAGAAAGCCCCATGTGAAAGGGCTTGCGTCAGGCTTACGCCTGCTGTGAGGCAGGTGCAAGATTTTGACGCAACAGCGTCCTAAAAGTGACGCAGTGAAATCTCATAGATTTCACTGCGTCACTATTACGAGGCTTTTTGCGGGGGAACGCCCCCTCTGCATACATTATACCTGACGCAGGTATAATGTAGCGCAGGGGTTTACAAAGTGACACATCTGCTTAGATGCGTCACTTTGTAAATAGTGCGCAACAGGAGGCATGTTTTACGCCGCCGATGCGTCACAAAAAGTGACGCACCGGCGGCGTAAAAGTGACGCACGGCCTCATAAATGAGGCCCGAGATGTTTACAGGATGCATTAGGTTATTGGTTATTAGGATTGGTACCATGCGAATTGGGCCACAAGGTTGGGAGATGGTTGGAGGGAGGGGATGTTTTTCGAACTGTTAGATGCTATTTGTGTGCCAGCTCCAGGCATCACACTTTCATCATTCTGCTCTATGGCACAGATGTCTACTGCCCCTAACTTCATGGACTACTCCAATCTGTCTCTCATGTACCAGTAAAGCCAGCAACTCATAGGGTGGAAGGACTACTGGCAAATATCGTGAACGCAGACGCAGCGAGCACAGCGTGCTCTGCAGTGATGAAAACAAGGAAAGGCCTATCTTAGGCACAGGGGACCGGAGGCGATGGCTACACAGCGTCTGTGGAGGAATGGGCAAAAATAAGGCTTGTCTTAGAAAGCTATGCTTCTTTTCATTTATCAATGTGTAATTGCTTTTATTTATTCTCTCATCATCCAGAAATAGTATAGTCTGTATTCATTTCATTGCAGTCTCTTTATAATTAAATGCTGCAGAGCTGGATTTCTTGTTCATCTTTAATGGGTGTTATTTTTTTTTTTCCTCTAGGTGGAACCTGAATACAGTGAGCCAATGTCCCGTTGGAAAAAGAACAACAAACCCAGGTACACCAAGTCAAGTCTCAGACTAGCTCCACTAAGTCTGCCCTTCCCTTTCTACACTTCCCCTGTCACTGTGTCTTTTTTCCTGTCTTACATTTTCTTTACGTGAAGTCGAAAGGCTTTGCAGGGTGAGGCTTTGGTGTACTGTATTGATTCTTTTTTCTTAATCAAGCCTGTTGCCCCTGCTCCTATGAGTTTAACTTATGGCCAATTACGATATTGTTAAATATTACAGAAATAAAAAAAACGGAAGGAGATTAAGTGTGGACAAACCAAGACATACCCGATGCGTTTCATGATTATTATGGCATTGATTCAGGGGTTTCTTTCAAGTTCTCTCCCTTTTTGTTAGGTCTCGCCTGTCGATGCGCATGCGCATCGAGCAAGCGAGAATATAGGGGCTCATCCACTCTTTATCCACACTGCAAGGAATCGTGGCGATTCCTTGCAGTGCCCGTGACTTTTAAGGTCAATGCGCATGCGCATTAAGCTTATGCGCATGCGCATTGACCTTAAAAGTCACGGGCGCGTGCATGTCCGTCTTTGTTTACCCGCACCGCCCCCTCCCGCCGTGCCTCCCCTACTCTCCTCCCCCCTCCTCCTCTCCTCCCCTGCCTGCCTGCCGCTAGCCTTGTTTCCAATTATTTCTACACGCAGGCTCCATATCCAGTAGCGCTGCCTGTAAATATCGCGAGCGTTCCTCAGTCCGCCACTGCGGCTGTCCAGGTAAATAAATACAAAATGGTTGCTTGGGCGGGATCGTTAATGGGGCTGCATAGTACAGCCTGCATCTCTCCAATCCATGCATCTCTCCCCTTACCCAGTCTTCGGTTTCCAAACACGCCTCTACTGGTGCTTGCTTTTACTATTGTGCCGAAGATTATTGTGTCGCCGATTTCACGAAGCGCCTTCTGATTTGTTTTTAAGGGTCAGCATTCTAGTGTTGCCTGCTGTACCAGCACGCACGCACCATAGAGTCTGGCACTGCGTAGACTTGAATGCCCTGATCACGTGACCCGGAAATACCGAGCAATCTGGTTTGGCGCGCTCTGGCTTACCTATTTAAAAATAATCGGCCAAGACAAGCCCGTGTACACATCGAGGGAAGCGGGCAGACACTTTTGGTACCAGCGGCATGTAAGTAACCCTCCAGATTTTCCAGCTTGCTAATCTCCATTTTACTTTGAGGACATAGTGCGAAGCCGCATCACTCAGTTAAATTACCCGCTATTCGTTAACACCCTATCTTGGATGTATTTGAGTATATGATCTAGCTGCACTTATTGTTTGCGCCACGTCCCCACCACATTCCACTGCTTTACAAATATTGTGTTAATCTCCTGTTGATTTGGTTCAAAATCAATTGGCGCTCCAATCTTATTAGTGATCTGGTCAATATTCCTCGGTGTTGTGCCTCGTTTTATTAACCAGCGTGCGTTAGAGGGGTGTTTCAGTCTGCCGTGACAGCTGGTGTTGTGTGTTTTCGTTATCAGGGTCAATAGTACTTACTATCGACAATGGTTGTAATTTAAACAGTCTATAAGCAGTCCTCTGAAGTCATTAGATGTAGCTCACTCACCCTCACCCACACTCACCCTCACTCACCCTCAACCCCTCACTCACACTCACCCTCACTCACCCTCACTCACCCTCACTCACCCTCACTCACCCTCACCCACACTCACCCTCACTCACCCTCACCCTCACTCACCCTCAACCCCTCACTCACCCTCACTCACCCTCAACCCCTCACCTACCCTCACTCACCCTCAACCCCTCACCTACCCTCACCCTCACTCACCCTCAACCCCTCACCCTCACCCTCACTCACCCTCAACACCTCACCCTCACTCACCCTCAACACCTCACCCTCACTCACCCTCAACCCCTCACCCTCACTCACCCTCAACCCCTCACCCTCAACCCCTCACTCACCCTCACTCTCACTCATCCTCACTCACCCTCAACCCCTCACCCTCACTCACCCTCACTCACCCTCAACCCCTCACTCACACTCACCCTCACTCACCCTCACTCACCCTCACTCACCCTCAACCCCTCACCCTCACTCACCCTCACCCACACTCACCCTCACCCACACTCACCCTCACCCTCACTCACCCTCACCCTCACTCACCCTCAACCCCTCACTCACCCTCACTCACCCTCAACCCCTCACTCACCCTCACCCTCACTCACCCTCAACACCTCACCCTCACTCACCCTCAACCCCTCACCCTCACTCACCCTCACCCTCACCTTCACTCACCCTCACTCACCCTCACCTTCACTCACCCTCAACCCCTCACCCTCACTCACCCTCAACGCCTCACCCTCAACCCCTCACCCACCTTCACTCACCCTCACTCACCCTCACCCACCCTCAACCCCTCATCCTCACTCACCCTCAACCCCTCACCCACCCTCAACCCCTCACCCCCACTCACCCCCACTCACCCTCAACCCCTCACCCTCAACCCCTCACCCTCACTCACCCTCACTCACCCTCAACCCCTCGCCCACCCTCAACCCCTCACCCTCAATCACTCACCCACACTCACCCACACTCACCCTCACTCACCCTCACCCTCACTCACCTTCACCCTCACTCACCTTCACCCTCACTCACCCTCAACCCCTCACCCTCACTCACCCCCACTCACCCTCAACCCCTCACCCTCAACCCCTCACCCTCCCTCACCCTCATTCACCCTCAACCCCTCACCCTCACTCACCCTCAACCCCTCACCCTCACTCACCCTCAACCCCTCACCCTCAATCCCTCACCCTCACCCACACTCACCCACACTCACCCTCACTCACACTCACACTCACCCACCCTCACTCACCCTCACCCTCACTCACCCTCACTCACCCTCACTCACCCTCACTCACCCTCACTCACCCTCACTCACCCTCACTCACCCTCAACCTCATGCTAAAGATTTACAAAAAAAACCATTAACAATTCTAAAAGCACTAACTCTAATGCTGCGAGACCTATTGCATTTCTAATGCTTGTTTAATTATAAACCTCAGACATCCTGGGTTTTAGTCAGGATGTGAGCCTATCACCTCGATGTCGTGCGTCAGAATCGTAGGGTGCTGAGTGAGAATGAGCTCTAGAGGAGAAGTGCAATGTTGTGGACTCAGCCTTTCACATGAGCGACTCAGTCATCTCGTGCTTCTCTGTTTGCCACAGAGAATTCATTTAGACTAGCCAAAAGTCCGGTACTCAAGGATGCATCATGTACTGTGGAGTAGTATGTATGTGTAAGACATTGGGTTAGTAGTTGAGAGGAGTGGAAGCCCCAATCAAATAATAAACACAATCCTTGTCAGGGTGAATCATAAAAGTCACAAAATAATTACCTTGTATGTAACCCTCAGATAGCTGGGAACAAAGCAGTCAGGCTTAACTTAGAGGCAATGTGTAAAGTATTTGTGCGGCTCTCAAACAGTAAAGAAGGGAATACACAATATAAAGAAAATCCCAACCCCCCAACAAATTATATAGTAACATTGAATAAATAATATGACACCAAAACAACAAAAATCCAAACAAAAGAACCTGAGATATAAATGTTTAAAGTTGTGTGCAAAAATTGCACCAAAAAGCACCAAGTGTAGGAGAGTAGGGTCTGCTTCCTATGGTTACCCCCACTTTTTGCTGTGATTCCCTGCTTTTTCGACTTTAGTGTGGCTGTCGACCTGCTAATCAGGCCCACAGCTCAGCTGTTCTCTCTCTAAATCGATACCATGTACTTTAGGTACATAACAGATTGGTTATTGGGTCACCCTTGTGAGCCCCTGTATAGTGTACCATAGGTACCCAGGGCATAGGTGCACCCTAGGCCTACCTGGGCTGCAGCATGTATTGTGCCACCTCTGGTTTGCCTTCCAAACTGACACCACAGGTCTGTTCTTACAGCCTGGGTAAGGTGGTGTAATCACACCTTACTTAGATATAGAATACCTATATCTATATACCTATATAGACACATATGCACCTATAAGCCACTCCTATGGCAGACCTCGACAATCCTAGAGGTAGAGTGCTTGGTTTTATGTGACAGGGTGCCCTAGCATGAGATGAGCCCCTCTGCAGCTTTTGGAACCATCTCCTTATAGCTGTTCTATGATATAGCCATACCATATACTCTTAAGTGCATTATAATCCTCGCTTTAGTGTATTGGGACAGGGAAGGTTGCATTCAGTAAATGCTTTTCAGGCACTGCCTGGGGCACACTAGGTGCTCCATGCATTTCCCAGTTCAAACTGGTTGCTGGGGCACTCAGCCCCAGCTCTGGCGCGAAACTGGACAAAAGTCAAGGGGTGTAACCACCCCCTCCCCAGGTCCACCCATAGAAGGGACCTTAGAGTTAGTCCAACTCCTAAACTTACTATAAGTATAGAACCCCAGTCCCTAGGACTTTAGATTACCCTGGACGAAACTCTGTAACATATATCCTGGACCTTCGACATTCCATTTCGACTGGAAGACGGAAGAAATCTCCCTTGTGGTCAAGGAGTGACCACCCTGTTCAAACAGGCACCAACAGCATCTTTGCCGGACCGCATTTTTGAGGCTCCCGCCAGACCCTGAAGAATCTGCAACACAGGACATGGACTTTCAGACATCTCTGACCCTGACCTTCGCTCCCAGCAAAGCTGAGACCCATGGCAGACACGAGAGACATGGGACCGGAACTCCTGGACATCCTGCATTTTGCTACCTGCATGGACTTCCCAAGGTGTTCCGAAGTTGTCAATTGGCGTGCTTGAAGCCCCATCCCCGAGCACCTTTTGTACCGAAGCTCAGAGGCCCACACTCCACGAGTGTCCCGTGGGCCTGCTTTGTGCCCCCAAGAAGACCAACCTTTGATTTAAGTTGCTTTCCTGGTTGCTCCAGGCATGGGCGTCCGCAGACATTTTTCCGGGGGGGGGGCAAAATGTTAACGTCATCACCATCCTCCGACATGATGTGTGCCAGGTGGGGCACAAGAAACACTGGGACGCAGAACTGGGATAGACTCAATTAAATGCCAGGGATCCAGGACATGTGACTGACCCTGCCACAGGCCAACAAACACCACCTGTAGGGAAAACGATAAACTTTCTGACAAGGTGCTTTATCTCTGTCTGCTAGGTGTACAGACTTCCGGGTCCTCGATCCAACACCAATCAAGGCTATCTTCAGCACGATTCAATTTTTATCAGAATACTTTAAAACAGCCTATGATTAAAGCACCAGATTAAATATACTGTATGCACAGTGTATGTTAGGGATTATTTGTAGCACACATATTTACCAATATTGGCTTCTTGGTGCTAGAATTCATGATAACTTTTATCCAAAGTTAAAGCACAATGTCAAAGTTAGTAATAAATAATGCATCAATCACATACGCTAGTGATTCGCCATTGGGTGCTCCCTTTATAGTTTTATAGTGATTGGTCTGGAGAAACACAATACCCAGAATTTAAAACGTAATACCATGGTTGGGGGTTCTCCTTAATAATCAGAATTGATTTCTGTCCAAAAGAACACTTTTTGGGACATTAGGATAATCAAAGACTGGGGGGAGGGGGGACATAACGCTCTAATTTATACCTTGCAGTTTGTATGCAGCTCTTAGATGACACTTAATAGCTCACTGTTCTAAGTTAGGATTTTAACTTATAAACTGCAAGTAACAAAAGGATCTCTCTGACAAAAGCAGTAGCCCACTGACATATTTACATTATGTGCACTTTGTGATCTGCATGGCGCATGTTCTTTGCAGCCGGTACATTAACCCTCTGAGCTAACTTTCCATGAGTCAAAACTTACACTAGACAAAATTCGGATCTCTCTCTAGGAAGAACATTAAGCACCAGAGTCATCATGACATTTTCATTGTTACCGAAAATTGCTGGAGGCCAGGAAGGAGGCAGCAAGCGTTTTTAAAACCATAATATACTTGCAAACAAGATGCCTCCACCTAAAGTCAGCACCCGGTGCGGTCACACTGGTTGCACCGCCCTAGAGCTGGCCCTTCTCCAGGGTCCTGTGACCTCAGTGACAGGGTCACTGTGGCTCTAGGGTGTGCTGCTTCATAGGCCTGCCCGCAAGATTGGAGGTGAACTTCTGTATGGATAGTGGTGGACAAGCCTTGAAGGTTAACCTACACTTGTCATGCTAGGGTCCACCTGCTGGTGCGAAGACACCAGGACTTCTAAGGTGTTGCGAAGCCTTCTAAGGTATAGCATGTGATTGTGCTCTCGCAGGAGAGTGGTCTGGTGGGCTGGTTATTAAGGCTAAACCTGGTTCCCAATTCCAAATTCAGTAACTCTGACCATAGTGCCACATCCTCTCCCCCACTGAACACCGTACTGCCCCACTGAGAAAAACTCCCACTGTCTTCAACTACAACCCAATTGTTGCCCACTATAAACAGCTGGATACGGCTCAATTTAAATTACGCACTAGACAAGAGCAATATGTGGCCTACAAAAAAAAAAGTAACAACATCCTGGAAAAAGCAAACACTTATAGGGAATGCAAAATTTAGCAAACCATGGGAAATGTAAGCAGGAACAACATGGTTACCTTAATGCTTTTGCACTCACTATTCCGAAATCAGTGAGTGCTTTTTCCTGAAAAGTTAAGGACACGACTACAGGGCCCTGAATGGACCCATTTCAATGGCCATTGCTTATATCCTTACTAAACATAAGCAGTCTGGTAAAAAGACCACATCCCTGGACGCAGAGCTGCAGCACAAATTTTGTTTTCCAATCCACACATTGTAGTACCTCCAGGATTGGTGCACTAGTTCCAAGTCCAGGGAAAACAAAGAGAAGAAAACAAAAATAGCGCTTCACTGGCAAACTCTGTTAAAGTGGCGCTAATGTGTTTCAGTGTGAATAAAATCAGTTTGGCCAGTTTGCTACCACTCTGTCTTACTTTATTTAGTTATTTATATATGTTTAGCCTTTTATTCCCAATGCTGCACTTTGGAATTAAAATGTCAGAAAAATATGATATTTCCAGAAAAAGCGTCTTTCTTTTTTGGATCCATTTCACAGGGAAGCAAATAAAAGAAAGGAGAGGTAAGAGAGTGAGAACCCCGTCTTGAAGTCACGGTTTTCATGGGCGTCCGCAGGGGGGGCAAGGAGGGTCGCTCCAGGGGGGGGGTAAGCGCCCCTCCTTGCCCCCCCCTGCGGACGCCCATGGCTCCAGGCTTGCTCCAACTTCCCTGCAAAGGAGAAGTTCCACAGACCTTGCTGGTCTGCACCAAAGTCAATCTCGACATCCTGTGTGGGTTGCGTTTGCCAAGGCTTGTTGGTTCCAATCTGGATACCAACACCGCAGTCAACTAGATCCTTTGTGGGACAGCTCGAATCCTGCTCCTGGTTGTTGACGCTTCCTGGACCTCGTAGCTGAAGAGACAAACTTCATCTTTTCACCTGAAATCACCCGACATCTGGTGGCATCTTCCTATCGCCGCCCTGGTCACTGGCTAGTGGCCCAAACTCTGTCTCCTCTGCTTTCAGGTTCGTCACATCTCCGATCCACCCTTGGATCCACCCGGACACTTTTCCTCTGGTCGCCTGCAGCACTTCTTCGCAGCTCTCCATTGGAATTGACGACGAAACCCGACACGAAAAGACACCTATGCACCCGGCTTTCCTGGGTGAGGTAACACTAGTACTCCGGTGCTCCCATGGGTATTGACTCTCCAAGTGTCCTAGTCTAAAAGGGATCCATCGTAGTTCACCTCCTTGTACCCTTAATCTTTAAAATTTTAACTTGTTTGTTCCCCATAAAAAGTGCACACGTCTCCCGTGGGCCTCCAACATCCTAACCATTGGTTGTTCTGAGTAGCCCCTGCGATTCCACAGGCCCCAGGCCTGCTTTCTAATTCTCACGTGGGTCTTATACCACTATTTTAGTATATGGTTTGTGAGGCCTCTATGCCAAAACGTATACTGTGCAACTTATCGTATGCTAATTAAGTTCCTTGTATTATACTTTTACCTCTGACCTCATAAAGAGTGCAGAGGGGCTGTGTTTTTTTTTTAAAACTTTATTTTTTTCAGCAGAATAAACAATACAGTTCCCCCCCAAAATTGGCATCAGAGTATATAAAAAATACAGGTGTACGCAGTTCACACTCCCAGCACGGCTTCAACAGTTGCAGATAACAGGAGATGCAAGAATCAGATCCACGGGATACAGTGCAAGTATAGAAAATGACAATAGGTAACCTGTGCGCAGTCAACAGGGTAGTACCCCAGCCCCTACTCTCCCTCCCCATCCCCCGCCACCCCTTCCTCAGGTCCCGATTCCTCGGACGAGCACAATGCAGCACTAGTAGCATCGGAGTCGCTATCAGCCGACCCCACAGCACACATCATACGCCATGCAAGCAAGTCCTCCTGTAGCCGCTCATCCCTACGCGAATGTTGCATGTGCGTTTCTTCAGCTAATGTCCATTCCCCCACATCCCGAAGCCATAATGTCATATCTGGCGCCCTTTGTCCCATCCAGGTGATAGCCACCCGCCATCTAGCCAGCACTAAGAGCAGCTGCAGCATCTTATATGACAGATTCCTCTTCTTAGGTTTGGGGAACAGGGCTAACAAGCAATGGATCGGGGTCAGGTCAAGACGCAGTCCCGTGACCCTCCGGATGTGGGCTACTACCACCCTCCAGAAGTCTCCGACCAGTGGGCACTCCCAAGCTAAATGGAGAAATCCGGCCCCTACTGAACCACACCTAGGACAGGCATCCGATTTATCCGCCGCAATGCGGCGCAGAGCAACTGGGGTCACGTAAGTGCGGTGCATGAAATTAAAATGGATCAGTTTGAAACGTGCGTTACACGACACCTTCTTGGTGAGCGTCCCTATCCGCCCCCGCTGTCCCGGGTCCAACGCAACCCCTAAATCTGCCTCCCATGCCGCCCAGGACGGGGACACCGGAGGCGCCGAGTCGCATCTCATCGCTGTATATAAAAGCGTTATCAATCGCCGTCCCGCACCGCATGACAGCAGAATATTCAGAGTATGGGACACCTGGGGCGCCTCAGGGAACTGTGGCCATGTCGCTCTCGCCATGTCCCGCAGGCCTCCATAGTGAAGGTACTGGCCCCCAGTAAGACTAAAGGCCTCCACAGCTCTCTCCAGGGTCACGAAGGACTCGTCCGGATACAAGTCTGCCAATGTGTCGCAGCCGCCCTCACGCCATTCCCGAAACGACATGTGCTCTTCCATTAGTGTGACCGGCGCCAATATCCATATTGGTAGCTCCCTATGAAAAGGGGCCCGTCTCAGCACCCTTTCCACCACTCGCTGCCAGATTCCCGCAGTATGCCGAACAATATACGGAAGGCCGCCATCCGCTCCTCTGCCACGCATCAGAGCCAATTGCAATGCCATCTCATCTGCGCTACCAGCCAGGAGTCGCAATTCCCAATTGCCCGCGAACCAGCGCGCAGCCGGTATAAGTTGGGCCGCGTAATAGTATAAATCAAAGCGCGGGGCTTCCAAGCCTCCCTCCTCCCAGCGTCTGACCATCGTACGTAGTGCAACTCTGCTGCGTTTGCCTGCCCAAAGCAGGGAGGTAAGCATCGTATTAAGCTTGTTGAAAATTCGAGGAGGAAGAGGACAGAGGGTATTCTGCAAAATATACAATATTCTAGGCAGCATCACCATCTTTGAGACAGCCAATTGTCCAATGAGAGAGAGTGGAAGCGTATTCCAAAAGGATACAGATTGTTGTAGGGAACTAAGCACACGTTCGGCGTTTCGGGCCAGCAATTGTTCATCAGAAACAGCCACCTGGATACCCAAATAGCGGAAGGCCTCCATCTCCCACCGCAGTCTCAGGGGCGGGAAACCCACACTGGGGTCTTCACCGCATCCCGCAAGGGGAAAGATCAGGGATTTCTCAGGATTAAGACGCAGCCCAGAAGCTGCACCAAAGCGTTCCAAGTGGCGTAACAGGATCGATAGCGACTCCCGTGGGGAGGTCAGGTAGAACAACGCATCATCCGCATAAAGCGAAACCAGGTGTACCACATCCCCCACTCGTATACCCCAGGGTGCCATCTCCGCACGTAGCGTCACCGCAAGGGGCTCGATCGCCAGGGCGAAAAGGAGCGGTGACAGGGGGCACCCCTGGCGGGTGCCCCTGCCCAACCGCCACTCCTCCGAGCGGGCCACTCCGAGCCTGACCCTGGCCGTAGGCGCACTGTAAAGGATACGAATCCAAGTGCAGAAGAGGGGCCCCACCCCCCGCCACTCGAAGCACCTCTAAGAGGTACCCCCAGCTAACTGTATCGAAGGCTTTAGCCAGGTCTATCGAGACCAGGACCTGAGGATCCTCCCTATCACGCACCTCATGTAGAACGTGGTTCAGGCGCCGGAGATTCATGGCGGTGTTGCGGCCCGGAATGAACCCGCACTGATCATGATGAACCAAGCGCGTCATATGTGAAGCCAGCCGGGTGGCCAAGATCTTAGTAAGAATTTTGGCATCGGTATTGATTAAAGTGATCGGCCGGTAGGCCGCAGGATCACAGTCATCCCCACCCGGTTTCAGGAGCATGCAGACCTCACCCTGCTGCATGGTGGGCGGGAGCGCGGCTCGCTCCAACGCTTCATGTAAACCTGCAAGAGATGGGGCGCGAGGGTATCAGCAAACGCCTGGTAAAACTCTGGGGGAAAACCGTCTCCACCCGGCGACTTAGCCTTCGGTAGGGCGGCCACCGCCACCTTGACCTCATGAAGCGTCACTGGAGTATCCATGTCCTCAGCATCCTCTTTAGAGAGGGTCTAAAGGGGCAAATCCCGGAGGTATGGCTGATAGGACGCCTCAGTCACCAGGGGGTCAGCAGTATAGACCTTCTGCAGATGTGTGCGGAGCACCGCAAGAAGTTCCCGTTCCGAGTGTACTAGGGCCCCAGCGGTATTTCTCAACGCAACAATCCGCGCAGGGGCCGATTCCCTACGGAGAATCCAGACCAGCAATTGGCCCGACTTGTCCCCCTCACGGTGAAGGCGTTGGCGATATCGGCCCAGTGTGAATCTATCTAGCCGGTCCAGGATATCATGGACGCCTTCTCGGGCCTTCCGCTCAGAGTCCATGTGCGACCCATCTGGGTCCGGTAAGGACTGGTAGTGGCTGAGGCGCTACTCCGCACTTGCGAGGTCAAGGAGCAGCTGTTTACGGACTCCATACGTCAGACCCATACAAGGGCCCCGCACGACTGCCTTAAGGGCATCCCATTTGGTCGCAAAAGGGATGTCACCCACGTCCCAGTTCAGGTCCAAATAAGTACGCAGGGACGTCTCCACATGGTCCCGTCCCACCGGATCCTGCAGCAGATCGCCTGGCATCCGCCAGGTCCTTGGGCGGGAGGATCGGTCCACCCACTGTACCGTGCACGTCACGGGCGAATGGTCGGATAAAAACCGGGCCTGATGTGTGACCGATAAGACAAGGGATGCGCCTATGTTGGCCGCAAGGACCCTGTCGAGCCTGCTATGCGTGTTGTGTGTGGGGGTGTAGCAAGTGTAAAGCTTCAGTCCCGGGTTGCCGAGGCGCCAGATATCGACAGCACCCAGATTATCCATCACCTCCCGGAGTTGTGTCGTCATCCGAGGTTTTGAACCCGCCCAGGGGGGATGCCTGTCCAGCAGCGGATCCAGTACACAATTAAAATCCCCAAACCAGAGGAGGGGGGCATCTAGGTCCGTCGCTATAAGCTCCTGCAAGCCAGTAAAGAAACTCGGGTCATCTATGTTAGGTGCATAAGAGTTCACCAGCAGGAAGTCCCTCCCATCCAGTTTTACACGTATAAGAACATATCTGCCCTCAACATCAGCCTCAACATACTAGACTGCTAGGGGAACCCCTGGAGCCACCCAGATCAGGACCCCCCTAGCATAGGTAGAGAAGGAGGAGTGGAACACCTGACCCCTCCACTTCTTCGCCAATTTAAGAGCACCCTCTTCATTCATATGCGTTTCTTGTAAGCACGCCACCGACACTCCATACCGACGAAGGAAGGTCAGCACCCTATGCCGTTTGGAGCAAGTACCCAGGCCACGCACGTTCCAGGTTAAAAATTTGAATCCCATAAGCGGTGGTCTCGCCCATCCGGGCACCCAAGTTTAACCTCTGCAAACAGCCTCCTAGGGGCGCGAACAGTAGTACACACTATGCCAAAAACAAATTCCCCCCACAACCCCCCCCAACCCCACAGTACCCGCAACCCCCCAACCCCTGAAACAGTCTCCCCCCTTCCCCCACCCATGAGCAGGAATGACGCAACAGGAAAACACACCAACCCGTTCATCCCACACCAGCGCCATCCAAAAACAATAGGACTCATCGCCCCATCAGAACCATTCCCCCCCCCACCCGTGAGCAAGAGAACAGCAACAACCAAGAACGCTACTCTGCCCTTCCCCTGCCAGTGCCAGGACGTGCACAGCCACCCCATACAACACACGCACCCCACACTCACACACAACCAACCAAAACCACCCACCCTCCCCCCCAACTCCCCGAGGACCCCATGTTCCAGGACAGTCTCCGGGAATATTCATGAAAGACAGTTCCAATGCTGGGCGACGGCACGCCATAAACTCTTGGACCTCGCACCACCGCCTCGGCCAACATGGTATTCATCCTCAGTTCAGCCCACCAACCAGAGTTCCCAGCGCCAGGTAGAGACAGTATTGGGTAGGCAAAAGCCAGGAGGAGCGACTCACCTAACCTCCCAGGGCACAACATTTTAACAAGACAGTACCTCATATCAGAGTTCACACAGGTCGTGTTTCGGAGAGGGCAGTTTCCGGTATCACCTGGGGAGCAGACTGTACATCCGGCAAAGTTTCCTGCAAGGTATCTGGGACCAGGATCTCATCAGGTGCAGGTGCCTCAGGTGACTTCGGAGCCGCCCCCGCCGTCGATGGCCTCACGTGGAGCGCCCCATCCTCTCCCACGGTAATCCGGGGCTCGGGAGAACCCCGGGATCCAGACCTGCGTCTCCCTCTGCCTCGCCGGCGCCTCGGGGGCCGGGTCCCCCAGGTCTCACGGGGGCCACCTCGCTCACCAGGGGGTAGGTCGTCTCCCCGTATCTCGAGCCACTCCCACACCTCCGCCGGGGACTCGAAGAAGTGAGCGCGTCCTTGGGAGAGCACCTTGAGTTTGGCCGGGTAAAGGAGCATGTATTGTAGCTTCATGGTACGGAAGTTTCTGCTTGACTCCCAGATAGGACTTCCGTTGCTCCTGCATCTGTTGAGTATAGTCAGGGTAGATGGAAACACGACTATTTTCAATGGTGATGGACTCCATTTCTCTCGCGGCCCACAGAATACAATCCCGATCTTTATAATTTAGGATCTTTGCAATGATGGCTCTAGGTGACTCGCCGGGGCGTGGAGGGGGAACCAGGGCCCTGTGCGCCCTCTCAATGACAAAGACACTGGACAGGCCGGTCGGGCACAGCTGGGTACGGATCCACGTCTCCAAGAAGCGTTCAGCGTTTCCCGCCTCAAGGCGCTCCGGCACGCCCAGGACCCTGATGTTGCTCCGACGGGCCCTGCCTTCCGCATCTTCCGCTCTTCTCTCCAGTGCGCGGGTAGTGGACGTCAGGTGCGCGACCGATTTCTGCAGGGAGGCCACTTCAGTTTGCAATTGCGCGATGTTGCCCTCTGCGTCTGAGACCTTGTCCGCCACCTTACGGAGGTCCGTCCGGAGGAGGTTTACATCGATCGACACAGTCTCGATCTGCCTCTCCAAGGCAGAATGGGATCCCTGGATAGCCTTCAGGATCTCCGCTCGGGAAGGCTCATGCGGGTCATCGCCCCCATCGTCCGGTCCCGTCTGCCGCGTGATCCTCTGTGATGGCAGTCTTGGGGTGGTTACTGCACGATGGTATTGGGTTGGGAGGATTTCGCATTCCTATCCCTGCGGGACGTCATCCCGGGGGGCAGAACGGGAGCCCCCCCCGAGGCGCCTCAGCTAGGACTCGCCCGGTCCCACCGGGTAGGCACAGAGCCCAACAGCAGAGCGAAGGCGGGAGGACCGGGGGAGAGGACAATTCAGCAGGGCGCACCAGGTAGATCCGGCCCAAGCGGCGACCCCCACCACTAGCAGAGGGAGAGCGTGGCAACCAGTGGGCAAGACGCACTCACCGAGCTGGGCGGGAGGACCTCCAACAATCAAGTCAAAAACAGCTTACCGCCAACCAGCGCGCCTCGGGCGAGACCCCTCCAGTGCCAGGTGTAACAGGCCGATTTTCAAGCCTCTAGGGGCAGCCCAGGCTGAGTTCCGCTGCCACACAGGGGGGGGGCGCTCCGGCAGACGGGGAAAATAGCACGTAGTCCATGGGGGGGCCCCAAGTCGCCCGTGTCCCCCAGGGGTCGGCACCGCAGGACGCCACTAGGTATAGCGCCAGTGCAAGTTCCACATGGAAGGGTCGCAGGAGCGCTCCGTAGTAGGGACGGAGGCCGCAATCCCCACAGCTGCAGGGAGACCAACAGGGACAGTCTGCGTAGGCCGCACCGGCTCCTCGTGCAGAGGGGGGCCTTAATACCAATAGTTCCGGCGGACCAGCGTCCAGCTCTCGGCAATTTCACTGCCTCAGTCCCCCAGGAGTCACGTAGAGCCCCAGGCACCAGGGGAATCACTCACCCTCCGCAGCCGGGAGCTCCGGTGTAGGAAAGGATCAGCGGGGGGAGGGGCCAGCACCTCGACCCCCTACACAGGCCTGCGGGAGTCACCGGACCCCAGGTCAGCCCTCCACTGGCCTCTCAGGACGTCCACTACAGGTCTCTGGTCATCGGGAGGTCCGCCGTGTACGCGAGCACCTCTACAGCTGGGATACGTCTTCAGTAAGCGGGCCGCGCGCACCGCTACTCTCTCGCGCAGGCCCAGTCCGCGGTCTCGCGTAGAGACAGGCGGAGCTCTCCAAGCGCCGCGTTGTGCACCGGCGGCGTTGACGGGGCACCGGAGGCTCTCCCGGCGATGTGGTGGTCCCAGATGGGACGAGAAAGGATCCGGACCGTCAGCACCCCTTTGGAGGGTCCAGCAAGGATCTTTTTGGCAGGATATACAGGGTCCTCGGACGGAGCTGGTGAAGCTCACGTCCTGTCGGCCATGCTGCTTGGCCACGCCTCCCAGAGGGGCTGTGTTTAGAATAAATACATATATATATATATATATTTGATATATACCTTTTGTGGTGTGCTTTCATTTGGTACTCAAGAGATTATAAATGGAAAAACAACTTGCTTCACTCATCTCCAAGTCTTAGCCTGAAGGCTGCTCTCCACAGCTACCACTAGAATAGCTTTCTATAAGGTTGACTTTATAACCTACCATCAATAAGGGTCGATTAGGCTGGTGCAAGGTGCCCACTAGAATAGTGGATATCATATACCAGGCTAACTTCTCACACCAAGTACTACACAATGTTATCTGGTTGTGGTGGACCAAAGTATAGTCACAAGTTCAGGTCGACTACGATGGAGCACGGGTCAGATACTGCAATCAGGTTAGTCCCACTGAAGAGTTACCTTCTCAAGTCCTATGCGAATAGATCCATTTGGGTTACTGAGAGCCGCAAGGAGGAAGCTATCGGGCGTCGGAGCCAGTAGTTGTTCTAACACGAAGAGCTGGTTATCACTGAAGATTCGTATTGGGGGTCATTGAAGGCTGATGCTGTCGACGTGAAAAGCATCCCTGGAGCTTTGTGCTGGCAGTTGTCGTGTACAGTTGCTGGCGGAGCGAAGAGCAGGTCTCACTGTAGTTTTGCACTGGTGGTTGTTGAGGTCGCGGCCGGTCGATTCTCGATGCAAAGAGGTCACTTTGCAGTCACGAGGAGCCCAAAACTTCTGGATCTTCCCCTTTTTTTCAGGAGGAGGTCACACTGATGCAAGCTAAAGGTCTAGGACCCTGGGGTGCACCTCTACGGGACCAGGATATACTCCAGCAGAGGCCCGCAGCAGGCCTCAGGCAGGTCCAGTTGAAGCTGGTCTGCTGGGTAGTTGTAGAGATGCCTATGGAAGCTTGTTGTATCCATCTAGCTCAACAGGAGGCCAGCCAACTGACCCCTGGAGTCACTTTGGAACACCTAGGTTCAAGCAAGCAGGTCCAGTCTTCCTTCTTCAGTTAGGAGGGCAGTTCCACTCCCTCAGAGAGCAGGGCATTTCTTCTCAATCCTCTAGAGGTCCACAAGTGAAATCTCTAAGTTGGGATGAAGGAAGTAGTCTATCTACAACAACAACAAATAAAAAAGACATCTACAACAAAAATCAAAAATAGACAAAATTAGTTAAGTAATACAGTGCAAACATATATATACATACAAAATCCCTAAACAATGGGAAGCTTCCCTCTTCCACAATTTTTTGTATACATGTATATGGCTGTAAATTCTAAATATCATATGCAGTCCATATTAGAGGTAGTCCATTGGCGAAATACCCATGAGGGAACGTCCTGCCCTCAAAAATAATTTTTGTGTTCCATATATTTATGAGAACTATATTAAATTTGGATTGGACTCCTACAATCAAAGGGGTTGACGCATCTCTGCCCTTATATTTGGGCCTCTTCAGATCATAGGAAGATGAGAAACATAGATCCAATGGCAAGGGCAGGATCTGTGAAGAAGTAGCAGAGCAGCTTGCACTTTCAGTATCTGCTGTTTAGTGGGGAAGTTGGATGCAAACTTTGAAGAAAAAAAAGTACTGAAAAAACAAATTATAAAAAGAGATTATAATTAGATACATTAAAAAAACACTATAATTTCACTGAAAGAACTTTAGGTTAAAGTGACGTTATAAATAGGAAAGGTAATGAGATTTTGGCTCACGATAAAAAAACCCTAGAAGATAACGTATTTTTTTTAAGTGACGTTATAAGTTAGATGTTGAACTAACATATAAACTAATACTTAAAAATCAAAATGCCACTGAAATTCACCGATTATGGTTGACTGAGTTAACTATCATTTCAAAGCCCGCCATTCACTCCTTATGGCTTCACATATTACTCACTCATAACATGTTAAATGACATAATTGATGACGTCACGGATGACATCTTAAATGCCATCATTGATTACATAATGAAAGTGCATATCTTTAGGGATCATATTTAAAATGTTAACTCCAGTTTAATAAACACTGGGGAAAGTAAACTTATTGGTGGGGAAATTACAATACAATACACACAATTAAGATAAATATTTGGACGTATTCAGAAATATAATTAACTAATTAAAAAAAGCATTTGGAATGCAATAGGTTTCGCTTTTACGCAAGTTCGAGCTATTGGCATTGTAAATGACAATGTCTTTTATTTAGGTGTTTTGAAAAAATTAACACATAAATAAAAGGCATTGTCATTTACAATGCCAATAGCTTAAATGCAAGACCTTGGCCGCCATTGTCCAGGGCAGCTTGTAAAGAGGCTCCCTATTGGTATAATGATATTTAATATATGTGTTGGTACACTGTATAAGACCAGACCAGTGACCAATTAAGAAGTAGACTGGCTAAAGACATATCCATTTGTTCCCAAAAGACCAACTCTTGTTGCTTCCCTTTTTTTTGCCCAGGTCTCAGTGGGGTGTTTTGAGAAACCCCTAGTTTTGATACACATGCTTGTAAAGTCAAAGCACACATGGAGCGCTAATGTTGAGGGAAAACATGTGTGCCTGCAGTAGGTGAGACACCTTACAGAAAATACGGTTTACAGGCTAAAGAAAACGTACAGTGTAACAACCGAAGTAAAAGGGCCAGTTCTCTTCTCACTGCTACCCCTGCTATTCTGCTATTTATTACACATTTCTAGATACATATATATACAAATGCACCATAGGAAATTTTAGGGGCATATTCGAAAGGATTTATCACCGAGTTATCAGCACTTTATCGCAGCCAAAGTGGCGATACATTTATCGCCCCATTCACAAGCTGGTGCTAACAGCCCACATCACCAGTTTACCTGCGATAGCAGCTGCAAAAAACATTGCCACAGATGACCCGGCAACTATCGCTGATCAGATGCAGAGTAGGCATTCCCGTGCAAAAAGCTATGGCAACACCACTCAGCAACGACCAGCCAGATTGGCGATAAGACCACAAAACATGCGATAAGGCGCTTCAGCAGCAGGAAACTAACACCTTCTCTTACCTGGTGTAAAGTCGGACGACAACCTGCACCAGAAAAGGGAGCCCTGCCAGAGCCACACCAGAAGAACAACAGATGCCATCGAGCTACTGATCATGCAGCTCAGAGCCCCAAGAGGGCCACAACACCCACCGCCACCACCCCCAGACATGCCAACCCCGTGGACTACCACAGAGGCAGTGCAGACAAAGGCAGCGGACCATCAGAAAACGTACCATCCTCACAGACCAAACACCCGAGGATGTCATTGCCCACTACAGGCTCAAAAGGACAACCATCCTCTGCATCCTGAACATCATTGCCCACAGGCTGACGACACCAACACAGCGGACAACCAACATCCCTATGCAGACAAAACTGCTGGCTGTGCTGCATCTGTTGGCCTCTGGTACCTACCAACCAACAAGTGGCAGAGGCAGAGGTGCCTCACATCCAGCCCTGTCAAAGTTCATCACAACTGTCTTGGATGCCATCATCAGCTTTGTACCCCAGCACCTTCAATTCCCACACACTGCGCAGGAACAGCTGCAGACCAAGCAAGGCTTCTACGCCATAGTTGGCTGCCCGCACGTGTTGGGGGCAATCGACTGCACCCATGTCCTACTTGTGCCCCCTGCCGACACTGCACACTATTACCTTAACAGAAAGCACATGCATTCCATCAATGTGCAGGCAATAGTGGACCACCAGGGACTCTTCACCAATGTCGTCGTCAACTACCCAGGCAGTGTGCATGATTCCTACATCTTCCGACAGTCCATCATCAACCAGCGCTTCCAGGATAGCACCTATGGGAATGCACTGCTCGTTGGTAAGTACCAAAGGAATACACCACACACCCCCAACTGTACAACCATGCAACTCACACCTCTGGGAATGCAAACATTACTAACTCACATACAACATGCCAAACAACATTCCCACCCACCAGACACGACAGCACAACTTATTTTTATTTAATTTATTTTAAAGGTTTTATATAGCGCTGGCTAGACCCGGAGGTATCAGAGCGCTTTACATGAGCATCAGATCATAGTTACAGGTTACATCGTTACAAAGGTTACACAGCTATTAGAGCATGGCAACATAGTTACTTGTAAGGTCAGGATAAACAATAAGCACAAATACGCATGGGGAGGAGCAGGCAAGGGGAAAGATTCAGGGGAGGGGGGAAGGAGCTGGATAAGTGGACAGGTAAAAATGTGGTAACCTGGGCTAGCCATGTACATGAGCCATCACGGCATGGCAACTCAGCCATACAATAAAAAAATGTGGGGTGAGGTGGAAACTAGGCATGTGCGGAGGAGGCAAGTGACCCATTAATGAGAATGTACACAATGCCAAGTGTGGTGTGGATTTTACGGACAGAATGCAGTATGCAGACCACAGACATATCCATGTCGAAATACACTGCTGGTGTTTGGAGTGTAGTGGACAGTGGACGCAACCATGTCACCCCAGCCAGTGGGGAAGATCACGGAAATGATGCTTGTTACGTCCCCCCCTGTAAGCGTGAGTGGAGGGGGCTGGCCCGGCATACGCCAGGCCAGCATAGGGGTGTGAATAAAAAGCACGTAGCTCTGTACGTGGTTCTCTTCCGGAATGCCCAACGTGTCTGCCAGGACAGCACCTCTCACCCCGCCACGAGGCCGACGCCGTCTCCGTGAGTGGTGTTGCCTGCGATCCTGTGCGCCTGCTGCACCCTGGGCCGCTGGTCCCCGAACCTATCTTGGGCACCCCTGCGCACCCAGGCCTCACTGCTCACCTGCAGACACTGGCGTATGTC
This sequence comes from Lissotriton helveticus, assembly GCF_964261635.1. NCBI lineage: Eukaryota > Metazoa > Chordata > Amphibia > Caudata > Salamandridae > Lissotriton > Lissotriton helveticus. The sequence goes on along the minus strand of NC_136068.1, from coordinate 395,357,890 downwards.
AAAGAGGGCCCACCACGTGCCGGTGCAAGCTCCAAGCCCGAGGCCTGTGACCTTGGCAGCATCCCCCGACCATCACGGCCTCCGCGACACAGGCCTGCAGTATTCCTTTCTCATTGACGTACTCCACCGCTGCCTCCGGCCTACAATACGGTCAAGTAGGTCACACATTTGGAACTGAGCCTTGATTTATTTATGGCGGAGTTGATATCATTGAACAGGCCCATTGCAGACTGCATCCCCTTTTAGCTCCGGTGCCACTAAGTCAGTTCCCTGACATTCATGGACAATCTCTGCTTGAACTTTGGTGGTGTCTGTGTCCATGGACTGATTGGTTGTCTTCATCATCATGTAGGTGATACCGACCTGGTGGTAATAACGAGGCTGTAGCATTCCACTCCTCCATTTGCCACTTCCTGTTGGCTACTGCCCTCTGCATAATACCCTGGAGGACAGCTTCCACTGTCCCTGCAACCCTCCGCTACATTCCCCTTCGACATCGACGAGGACCCACTCAGCTACCATGGCCCTGCCTCAGTGCACTGCAAGTCACCGTCCCTTGGAGGTGTGTCTGTGCCAGCCACAGTGCATCCGGGCCACTAACTCTGTGCAGCTCAAGTCATGGACCCAGTCGGATTGAATATTGTATGGCCCCTGGGTCGATGGACGGGGGTGTCTTCAATGCCATGTGTCTGTGGCCCTGCGATATCCGCTGCCTCCGGCCCCAACTGCGGTCCACCTGGGCTCACACATCAAATCGAGCCCTGACCTGCCCGTACATCGCATCCCCGCAGCAGGCACACACCACCACCACCACCAGGACCAGCTCCAAACAACAACTGCCAGAGTCGGAAGAGTCTTACTGCCAGACTATCAGAGTTGCTCTCACCAGTCGTGAGTGCCATCATCAGCTTGATACCCTGCTCAGCTCTTCAGGTGCCACTAAATCAGTGCACCACAACTCATGGACCATTTCTGATTGAGTTTTGTGCTGCGGACAGCTCACGCAGCAATGTCACCTCCGGCAGTGTGGAAGACCCGGGAGGAAGATGAGGAAGATGATGCAGGTGTAACACACTCCACTGCAACTGCAGCAGGAATATCCCGAAAGGAGACAACGCTAGACAATTTGTTCACATGAGCACACTCAGCTCTGGTGCCCTCAGTGCACTGCAACTCACAGACCCTTCTGATTGCATATTGGGCGACCTCTGTACTTGCACCGGCCATCACCATGTTGCTTTGCAGTTGTTTCTGTTATGCTGGTGTTTTCTTTTTCCGCTTTTAATTGTGAGCACTGTTCAAGTTGTTGCCAGCACCAACCACTCTATGAGGGCTGGCTTAAACTCAGTCCAACCCACACATCCAGCACAGGCATCACTGTACATGTGACCCTGGCAATAAAGGTGCCGGGCACACGTGCCCGTAGTTAGTTCCACAAACTATCTGAGTGTGTCTGTGTGGTCATAATGTATGCATGAGGGCCCCCGGCCTAAACAACATTACATTGTGCTATGTACAGTGGATGCAAACATATCACCACAGGCACAGGGTAAGACCTTGGACATGTAGCTTTGTCGTCCCCCACTCAGTATGTAAGAGGAGTGTACTGGGCCGGCGTACGCAAGTCCAGCGTGGAGGTGTGAATGATTATCCCGGGGATGTGTGCGTGATTCAGTACTGGGAATGTGCTGATGCATATGTCTCTGTCACAGTGTGGGTTGTGTAGGGAGTGTAAGTGGTTCCGATGGGACTTAGACACCCACGTATGTGATCTAGTTCGGCTTCCATGAGGTCGAACCCCACCCGCACCTGTTCGGGCCACCTCCTTCTGGCAGTCTGACACCTGGCCTTGGAATGCGATGTGTGCCTCGGCTTCGGTGGGGTGCTGGGAACCAGCCGTGATGGTTGGTGCTTCCAGCTGTGTGGTCTGTGCAGGGGGTGGGGTCTCCTCAATGCAGCTGGGCTGCACGGCTCCAGGAGGTGGCTCACAAAGACGCATCTTACCTGTGTTTCGCACATGTGAATGCGTTGTTTGTGGGATTGTTGCTGTGTGGGGTGTGACCCCTTTGGGTACATGGTGGACGGGGGCCTACTTGGTGTTTGTATGTGTGCTGCAGTCAAACTGTGTCCGGACTCCCAACTCCTTACACCGTCTCCACACTGATGACTGTGGCCACCATTTCCTCCAGCTCCTCCTGTGGCACAGGACTCCCACCTCCAGTCGCCATCGCTGCCTTCCTGTTGGAAGCGTGTTTCTGCTTGGTTTGGGTTTACACATCATGCCAGCTCCTCTTAACCTCCTCCATTGACCTCCTTGACACTCCGACTGCATTGCTGTTGTTCACGATGGACTGGCATGTTTGTGTTGCCAATGACGCAGTGGAGGTGACGAACAGTTGTTGTTCGTGTTCTATCTCCTCCGTGACGGATATCCAGGTTTTCCTGTGGACTGAACCCCGTCTTCCTCTTCTACTTGGCCTACCCTGACACAGGGGTTCCTTGCTGGTGGTCTGTGGGGCTTGTGGGGTTCGTGTTGGCCTCTGCACTCTGTCCGAGTGCATCCATGGCGCATCGCAGTTTATTTTTTTTGCCTTTTTTTGTTCTGCTTTTATGGTGCATTTTCCCACATGACGCCTGGGAATTGCAGGCCTGTTGCTGGTTATTGCTGATTTTTGTATTGCAATTGGCCTCATCGCTAATATTTTTGAGTATGTGTTTTGCGTTTTTTTGGCGTTGCGTTAATTTTAATGCGTTCATTTGACGCGTTATCGTGATACTATCACATGGTACCGCCGTGTTGTGAATACCACATTAACACAGTGTTATTTTCCCGCGATAGACTGCGATACAAAGAGTTGTGTTAAGCTAATTTTGCGATAGTTATCACAGGTTCTTGAGAATATCCCCCAAAGAGCTGTTTTAGTAACTACTACGGTTCATGTGGCTGTCCGCACAATTTGATGAGAAGCATAGCAAAGGTGCACTTTGTTTCACTGATTATTACTTTGTCCGAAAAGATGTCTGTCAAAGAGTGTTTCCAAATGTGGCCTGAAGAAACCGTATAGTTTTAAACAGGCTTTTGAAGAAAAAAGGCTGACTGACTGACTGACTGAATTATTTATTAAGCGCACTTTTGCCGAGGCGTCTTGGCGCTATATAAGGATTAGGATGAACATTACCAGTTTAGGATTTGGTAAATAGCCAGGTTTTTAAGGCCTTTCTAAACCGGATCTTATTCGTTTCCAGGCATAATTTGGTGGGCAGAGAATTCCATAGCTTTGCCGCCTGATATGAGAATGCCTTGCCACCCCATCGGGCTCTCTTTGTCCTTGGTAAGCAGATCAGGCCCAAACTACCAGATCTTAGTGTGTAAGACAGAACATAGTGAGGAAAAAGAGTTTTCATATCCTCTGCACCTCCTCCATTTACAGCTTTGTAAACTAGGCATAGGGTCTTAAACTGCACCCTCCGTTGGACAGGAAGCCAATGAAGTAGCCTTATGCCATTGGATGTCGGGCGATGTTTCGGAAGATCCAGCAGTACACTTAACCTCAGCGTTTTGCAATGACTGGAGTTTGGACAGCTGTCTTTCTCCAATTCCTATGTACATTGCATTGCAGTAATCGATGTGTGATAAGACCAAGGCTCCAACTACTGTTTTCCTTAATGCAAAAGGAATAAATGGCAGCAATTTTCTAAGAACCTTGATCGTAAAGAAACAGGCCGATGTGATCTGATTGACTTGTGAGGTGAGTGTAAGATCTTTGTCAATCACAAACCCTAAGTTCCTAACTTTTGTGCCGGGACGGGACAGATGCCAGCTTCTGGAGGCCACCATAGATGATTCCATATAGAAGGTTTTTGACCAAATTCAATCACCTCCGTTTTCTCTGTGTTGAGCTTTGAAAAGTTCTTAGTCATCCAGCTCTTAACACTAAGGAGGCAGTTCCGGAAGCGCTCTGCTGGGATTTCAACAGTCTGAGTGAGTGACACCACTAAATGAGTGTTGTCTGCATATGACACCAGTTGCAGGCCTTGGGCTTTTATAAGTGTAGCCAATGGTGTCACATACAGATTAAATAATGTGGGGGATAGTGCCGATCCCTGGGAAACTCCACATGGGAGAAAAAACTCTCCTGATTGAATTACATCCCAGTAGATTTGTTGTACTCTAGCGTCCAAGAAGGACCTGAGTAAAGTTAGGGCAGTATCTCTAATACCCACAGCTTTGAGCCTTTCCAATAGGACCCCATGGTTAACAGTGTCAAAAGCTGCTGTTAAATCAAGTAGTATTAGGACAGCTCTACCACCTTCGTCCATGGTCCTAAGGATTTCCTCTGTTGCCATTATTAGGGCAGATTCCGTAGAATGGCGTGGTCTGAAGCCGTGCTGGGTGGAGTCCAGGATGTTGTTAAAGCCCACAAGCTCCATTAGCTCCTGATTCATAGCTCTTTCCAATATTTTGGATGGCAGAGGGGGACAGGATATAGGACGATAATGCTTGGTATCCTGTGGGTCCAGTGAGTCTTTCTTCAAGATGGGTCTTATGCAGGCCTTCTTCCATCTTTGAGGAAAGACTCTGGATCTTATGATCTCATTAAGAAGAGGAGTCAGGAAATAGCTAATTACTTCAGGGGCCAGGTGAAGTATATAAGGGGGACATGGGTCCAGGGGTGAGCCTGATTTTGTTTGAGATATCAGGTTGGTGATCTGTTTTTCATTTAGGAAGGAAAATTGGGACAGACAATTCAAGGTTGAGGGGGTTTCAGTTGTCATTCCCCACATTTTCCGGTAGGTTTTGAAGTTCATTGTAGACAGCTTGAACTTTTTGTTGAAAGAACAGAGCAGTTTATCAACAAAATTTTGGTCTGGAACAAACATTGTGTCTTGAGGACACTTGGTTAGAATCGATACGGTTTGGGATAATTCCTTGGAGGAATTTGTGGCCTCCTGAATTTTTTTGGTAAAGTAAGCCAACTTGGAGTGTTTTATTTCCGTTTTATAGTCCTCCAAGGATCTGTTTTATTCCTTCCTATGCTCTGCACTATAGTCAGATCTCCAAATCCGTTCCTGACACCGGCATTTTATTTTAAAGAGTTTGATCTCTGCTGTATACCATGGCGAGGTAACTAGTCGTCTCCTTGGTTTCTTTATTTCCTCAGGGGCCAGCTGCAGCTTAACACATGGGTTACACTTCGTAAACAAGCCAAGTCGGAAACAAAGTCTGCACACCTCCTCCCCAACCTAATAAAGTGTCATTTATTGGCAGACACATGTAAATGAAATCCCTGTGGAGTTTACATTCAGAATAACACACAGATGATACATAAGAGCCACTCTCCTGCAAGCAGCCTTCCTTGCCTGGTATTTGCACAGGCTGGGATAAACAACTACAGAACAAAGTTTGCACCAAAGACCAACTGAGCGTGCCAAGTGTAAAGCTGGGAACAAATTAATCAGGAGAGGTATTGATGCGCTGTATTGATAGAAGCAGGCCCTTTGGATGGGAAGGAAACTGAAGAGAGAATGGAAAACATACATGTTTACGTGAAGCGTGGGCACATTACCCAACAGTTTTCATTTGAAACAAGTTTTTGCGCTTTGGTTTCATTTTAGTTAGAACTCTGATCAGTAATTAAAATGAAAAAAAATATTTGCGCCACCCGTGCTTTACCTTTAAACATGTTTAGCTGAACTGGTTTGGTGTGTAAGGGCCTTAGTTCAGACAGGAGCAATTCCTCTCGTACGAATCATTGGATGCCCCTTAGTGACAACATCATAGTCTGTTTCTCTTTACGTCTCTCTATACACATTTAAGGAACGGCATACACTCTTTTTCTTAGTTAGTCTCGGGCATGTATGCTGGACCTTTCAAAAAAGCCCCCAGATATTGTCCCTCCTGTTGTTGAAAGTTGGGGAGACCTGCCACAAGGTGTAATATTGTAATAACAATTTAGGAGTGGTGGTAGTCAAGCAACAGGCACAAATGTTGTAACTACTCTGGTATAATATGCCTGTATCCTTAGGTAATATCCTGTCTATAATAACAGAAGTTCTGATGGAATTTTATTTTTCAGCACAATCATTTATATGGACTGACAGTTGGCATGGGAAGAAAAATGGCCTCATTTTATCAGTCACTTCTCAAGTAGCACAAATATTTGACTTCTGTTCATTGTTTCGATCGGTGCATGAAGTTTTGGAAGGCACCTACAAGAGGTGCTGTGCTGAAGAGGAGAAATAATGTAATTCTTTTGGTCTATGGCACACTTGCAAGTATTGGAATGTTACATGAATTTTCCTTCAGAATGTTGTGTAAAACGTACATCTAACTAACGATTCATATGGAAACTGTTTATTAAAATCCCAGTGCAGCCTCAATTTCTTCATACGTTCTAGATGTGTGAGGTACCCTCACCCCCACATCTCCTTAAAATAATCTGTTTGCTTTGCAATATGGGAATTATATTTTTGCCCTAAATTCCTCAGCTACAAAACCAATCAACTCTAGACAATTTCAGTAAATAATTACATCAAGGAGTAGGTCTAAGTGGTGGTTGGGTTGGGGGGGGGGCTGTCGTTGAGGTAACTGCCGGAAACATACATTTAGCCATGCTGCCTCTGAGTCTTCTTGTTGCACTCCTTATGCAGTTTAACATTTGTCCTTGATTCTTCAATATCATTTTTGCTTTTCAGTCTACATGCCTTTTACCCTGCGCCATACTGTAAAAACAATGTAACATACCCACACTTACCTTACCGAACCGCATCTGCCAGGCACCCAAGATTGACGGACAGTCCAAGAGGAATGCAGACGCAATTCCCAATTTGGCAATACATTATCATTTTTTTCTCTTTCATCATTAGAGCTGTGTGTGCTGTTTATGTTTCTTTACTTGACTCCTACATATATTATAATTTTTTGCTATATTTCAAAGCTCGGTACAACAGAACATAATGTAACTTGGGTCTCTCTGGGGGCAGACGGACAATTTGATTTGGTTTACCTGTCCTAGTAGTACTCATCATCATGCATGCATTTCCTTTTCCTCCCATAACAGATTTATGATGGTCGGCTGCCAAGATGAATGTTGTCACTGTGTAGTATTTTTCTTTGTCAAACCTTTCCCTCAAATCCCCCTTTCAATCCATTCATCAAACCCCCAACCCTCTTCCCCCAGACTGTGTGATTTATTGAGGTGTGACTAAATACAATTTACACCGTTAATTGATCACACACTTGGTGGGGCGGATGTGATGAAACTCAAGGCAGGGCAAGGATCTTCTTCTGCTCTAAGTATAGCCCACACTGGCAAAATTATATATATATATATTAGATTGCCCACCCTGCACAGTATTTTTATCATAATGCATAATTGCCAGCACAATCATCCTTCCAGCACTAAAGATTACGCTTGTCCTCTCCATAGCTCAAGTGGACTTCAGTTTGTAACTTTTACTAGCTCACCATTCTGATTGTTTATTTTACTTTAACATTGCTTATCATGTTTTCTCCTTGGGCAGTCTTCTTCATGTGTACTACTAGTCGTACTGTGGTCTCCCTCTGGTGACTGTCTCATTGTTTTGCAAAGCTTGCATATAAAACGGCATTAACTCTGTTTTTATTTCAATGTAATTAGTTCCTTGCAATGAATATTCCTCATCCTAAAGTTTTAGTTTGGCTAGGAGGGAGTGGAAGGAAACTCGCTTCTGGCTCTGGTGCTTACACTAGTATTCAACTAGTCCACTAGCATGCTGCTACTGTCTACTACCACCAGCATGGCACCTTGGGAAACCATGCAACCATTGCTTTGCCTAATCAGAGGTGGAAGGGCGAGATTTTGATCGATACCTTATCACTATTGATCTAAACCCCGATCTGGTCGACTGAACCTTTGTTGCCTGTCATTGAAGGAAGAAAGTGCCTCTACTACCAAGTTAGTTCACCCAATAAAGGACTCCGCTTCAAAAGATCACAAACAACTTCTAGCTTTCAAAAGTTTATTGTAAGGATAGGATAAGCTGCAAATACAGGCATCTCAGAATGAGATTCACGAGATACACAGGTCCAACTACATACATGTGCTCTCTGAAAGCCCTCAGACGAGCAACGGAAATTACCAGTACAAGTTCTAAGAATAATAAAGCTATCAGCATTGACGCATATCTCTCCTTCATTTAAGTTGGAGGAAAACACACAGGTTAGGCTGTCCCTACCCTGCTCTAGATGGTATCCCTACTTAACCAAGTCTCAACCTAACAAAAGGTGTCAGCAGTGAATGACCCCAAGGGAAGTCACTCACTCTAAGTCTCTTGGTGAAAACCTATAGTTCTCCAGTCATGACCCCTCTCTGCCTACCCATCCGCTCTCTAAAGGGTCCTCAGGCATCTGCTCTAACTCCACCCAGGGGTGCTGTCCCTAATACAAAACAGTCAACAACATTTGAGACGCCCCTCATGAGACGCCCCTCACGTGGTGTAGCTTCTGGCTTTTTCCATGCTGCTTTGTATTGGGCCTCATACGTTGGAGTTGACCTTGCTTCTCAGACTCTTCTCCGGCCCGCTGATACCCCTTAAACATTCCGGAACCCTCCTCCATGTCTGGGCCGTCTACTGAACAGACCTCTATTCATTCATTTATAATTGGATCCCCCCTTTTCCCTTGCAGACAGACATCTGCAGCCAAGATCCCAACTCTCATAGGCTTCCAAAAAGGTTCGCAACATTTCTCGGCCCAGACATGTACGTGTAAATCAATGTTAAAGCATTTCAGGCCTACAACATTTCTCATAATGATTATAGCATTCAACTTCTTCATTAATTAAAGCATGTTAATACTCTTATTCTATTATTCAGTAAACACATCTATAAATCATGGCCCATTAATGCAATGACCAAAACATTAGTTCATCTATGTCGTGAAAAGAAACACCTTCCCTTCTAGCTCTGGCCCTGAGGCCTACCACATTCTGCGTTTAACCACATGCCATCTTACATTTTAACAGCTACACGACATGGATTCAGGAATAATCACATCTAATAAAATCATATAGTGTCACACATTTCTGTATTAGTTCCACTTCTACTTAAATCTCTACATTAGCTATACATTCAGAATATAATTGCAGATACTACTAGCACTCATGGCATTTCTCCTCATGATTTGTGCTTACTACAGGTAAGTGTGATGCACTCATACATTTAGGTCAGTTTGCGCTCTCTCAGTTCCCCCCTTTGATGACCTCTCGGGGTCATCACTAACATTTAAACTGCAGTTATTGCTAGCATAACTTGTCTCTGCGTTTCCAGAGCCCTCAGACTCCTGTACTGATTATCTTGTATGGCAGCCAATCTCTGCAGCTGCTCTCTTTGGGCCCTTTCTGACCTTCTTGCTCTGTACCATTTGAATACCCTCACCAATCCCCACAATATGATCCCACAGATCAATATTATGATGATAGGTTTTAGTATATACCACACAAAGCTTTTGCCTAGGGTGGAGATCCACCCCCCAACTTCACTCATTCCGTGGCCCACCTTTTCCCAGACATTTTCTCTACTCAAGTCTTCGATCTCCTTGTGAATATCAGTTATGTTCCTAATAACTTTCTCAAGGGGCTTTGAATTGTCTGGAATGTAAGTACAACATTCCTGGACCTTCAAAGCCTTACAGACTCCGCCCTCTTTTGCTAGTAGGACATCTAACGCAAGACGGTTCTGAAGAACCATAGCCCTTATCGATTGCATCTCTCCTTCTACCAGCATTAAGGACTGAGCAGTGCTGGCAGACAACCTGTCGACGACTGTTGCCAGTCGTCTAATTTTAACATCATTAAGGATTACTCCCAAAAGAGGGAACACAGCTCCAAAGACATCTCCAACCATTTCTGCATCTCCTATATCTCTCCTTCCCCTCGATGATGTCTTGCCCTCGATGATCTCTAAGTCTTGTGCATGATATATTTTGGGGAAGACAATTGCTAGGTAACATGATCCATACCAGTTGTCAGGTAGTCTCACGTAAGCATTTCTTCCACATACAAAATACACATTTGGAATCACTTGCATTCCCTTCAGGAAATCTTTAGTATAGTACTCTATATTGAAAGCATGTTCACAGTCGACTTCTCCCACGTATACATTTTCATAATACGTTTTGGCTCGGTGAAGACATAGCTTTCCTCTCTGCGCCTTATCTAAAGCTATTGGACCACTACTACCCTTTCTCTTGTGTGCCTTCTCTTCCTCGGTCCAATCTGTTTTCCATTGTCCTGATTTTTTCAAAATCTTTTGTCTCCTGTAACGATCATCCACCTGCCCTATGAACTTCTTCTCGACTTCTGACACTTTGCATGTCAGGTTATTTCTACGGGCATGTGAAGTATCTAAGGTAATCCAAGGAATGAAGAACTTGGCCAGTCTGTCTTCACTCTTCCAGTAGTCCCATTTGTTCATCTGCTTATAATTTGGGACTTCTGGCAACACTGAATCATAGTTGGAGAAATAGTATTCAAAACTATCTCTCTCATAAAATATACTAAGCAATAAGCTACATGTAATGCCATATGTCAGCGGGAGGTGATGATATCTAATGCCTTCATCTACAGACGCCGGCAACTGCATGCAGACGTAACAGTCCTTAACCTCCATGGCATCCACGTATTCATATAAGAGTTTAGCATAAGCATTTGACCTAAAGTCTCCTTGGGACTCATCTACGTGTAACCTGCGGGCTTCTGCAGCTAATAACGCTTTCTTTTGAGTGTTTTCCCTTTTCTCACCAGCAACAGTGGGTGTAAGCGTTTCTACAGATTTCACATCAGTTACCTTCGCCTCTTCCTCATGTCCCTTTACATAAGAAATTGTTACCACTAAAGCTATTAATATTATCACTCCTACTATTAGTGTACCTATTATACATTTAGCTCTGCGGTTCTGGGTGCCGGCTTCCATTTCGTCAGACAATATGGCTCTCTTATCTTGGCACAAAGTTCTTTTCTTCTCGTTCCTTTACAGTCTCTTTTTACTCCTTTTGTCTTTAGAATCCACACAACTGGAAGCTGACAACCTTCTTCGCAAAAGTCCTTTAACAGTTCAATAAAGACAACCCTAGCCCTTCTCCATCAACTCAAGGGAAGTTCCCTAATATTCTCTGCTTCCTGGGCGCTAGGTAATCTTCTTTTTCTGCTCGCTTTATTTACAAAGTCCTTTAAGCATCTACTATCAAGTTTGTGCCTGCAGCTTCGATAGCAAAGTTCAGTATTTCCAAACGAAGATTGTGCTCTTCATGGGCTGTTATCGTTGTACCAAAGTCGGGGAATTGCAATTCTGAGAGAAACATGTGTTTTAACTTGCTGAGGCGGGGAGGTCTGGGGAGCATGAATGTTAGTGACCCTTCTTGTTCGACTCCGGGTACCAACAGTCGTATTTCCACGGTGACGATGGGCTCAGAACTGGACACCACCACCGCTCGAATCCTCCCTGTCTCCTGTTTCAAAGACATTTGTCGCCAGATATGTCCACTCCGGTGTGGAGTATCTTCTGCTAGGCACACGCACTCTTCTTGACCTTCTTCGGTCCGGTGCTTCCGCGCCCTGAGCACCTTCTTCCGGGTCTGAGTCTTCTGATATCGGAGGAAGGGTTACCTCTGGAGTTGACCTCAGGCTAGAGCTCCTTCTTTGCGGCCAATTAGCTTCTCCACGTGCCCTTCTACTCCTTCTCCTTCTTGTCTGTTCTCGCTCCCTGTCAGACCTGTCAGTGTCTGACTCGTACTCCCAGCTACTTTCTCCTTCTGTAGCGTCGTCTGTTTCGCTGTTGTACTGACCGTCCTCAGCTTGGTCAGACTCGTTCCCTGCTTCCGCTGGCACCTCTACAGCTTGGCTAGCCCCCTCTATGGCTTCTCGGTCCTCTGCTGGACGTCTATCCGAGAGAGGAGCTGTTTCTTCCCGAGGTGCTGGAACCCTTCGCGTATGTGACGCGTGGATCCAATTGGGCAGGCCTCCCACCTTCACAGCCGTATTCGCAATCAAGATGATCTGGAAGGGCCCACGCCAACGAACATCCAAGCAGCTTCTTCTCACATGTTTTTTCACCAGGACCCAGTCCCCAGGGTACAGGTCATGGCACGGGCCCTGGCACGATGGAACCTCGGCAGCCTGCACCTGAAGGGACACAGAATGAATGGCGTCAGACAGCCCCTTACAATAGTCCAGGATCATATCATCTGTGATATTTAACAGTGCAGTAGTTGGGACAGATGGCAGCCTCATTGCTCTCCCCATTAACACCTCATGTGGTGACAACCCCGTTCTTCTGTCTGGGGTACTACGAAGGCTCATGAGGACCAATGGCAGGGCGTCAGGCCAACTCAGGGTCGTTGAGGAGCACACTTTTGCAATTCGGGCTTTGATCGTGCCATTGATCTGCTCCACAATTCCTGAGGCTTCTGGTCGGTAACTACAATGCAACTTCTGATCGATATTCAGAGCTGCACAAATCATCTTCACAAGCTCGCTGTTGAAATGCGTTCCCCTATCTGATTCCAAAGAGGCCGGCACCCCGAAGCGCGGAATGAGTTCCCTAAGCAGTAACTTGGCCACTGTGAGGGTGTCGCACCTACGTGTAGGGTATGCCTCAACCCATCTGGAGAACACACAAACAACCACCAGGACATAGCGGAGGCGGTTGCATCTCGGCATTTCAATGAAATCTATCTGCATTCGATTGAATGGACCTCCAGACCTTCCTATGTGACTCAGTGCAACTGGTGTTCTTTTCCCTACGTTCAGCTGCTGACAGGTCACACAACGCTGGCACACTGCTTCTGCTGCTATTCTAAACTTAGGATTGTACCAAGTCTGTCTAAACACTCTCAGCATAGCGTCTCTCCCTAGGTGTACGGGACCATGTATGTGTCTGGCCATTGGGCTCACCATCTCATTGGGCAACACTGCTCTGCCATCTGCTGAGACCCAAAAATGGGACTCACCCACTACACATCCTGCCTTTTCCCATGTTTCTTTTTCAAAATCAGGAGCATTTTCTTGCATGTTTGCCAGTTCGTCCCAAGTATCAACAGTTTCCAATATCATGGCTAATTCAGTCCTTACATTTATTCCACCCACTTCCACCTCTGTGAAAGAGTACCCTTGTTCCGCGCAATACCGCGCGACTTCGTCGGCATATCTATTGCCTTTCGAGACGAAGTCCTCATTTCTGGTATGTGCGGTGCACTTTACAACTGCGATACCTGCTGGACATTGCAACGCCTCTAACAACAGGCGCACAAACTCTCCATTGCGAATGGGAGAGCCTGAAGAGGTCATGAACCCTCTTTGAGACCATAACTGCCCGTAATCATGAACCACCCCATAACCATATTGGCTGTCGGTGTATATGGTGACTCGAATTTGATTGCTTGCCAAGCAAGCACGTGTCAAGGCAATAATCTCGGCTACCTGAGCGGAGTGTACTCCTTCCAGGCACCCAGCTTCCACAACTCCGGTAATTGTACAAACAGCGTAAGCTGCTCTCAACTGCCCAACTTCGTCTCTTACACATGAGCCATCGACAAAGAAAATTTCATCTGGGTCGGTCAGTGGCTCATCTACGATGTCGGGTCTGGGTTTGGTGCATAGTTCAGTCACATCGAGACAGTCATGGTCTGTACATTCATCATCATCCTCGATATCATTTGGGAGTGGCATCAAGGTGGCAGGGTTCAAAACAGAGCATCTCTTGAGGGTCACATTCTCTGCAGCAAGAATAACTTGCTCATAGCGTGTGAGCCTGCTGTTGGTCAGATGCTGTGTTTTGGTCCTGGTCATCAATAGTTCAACAGAATGGGGCACGCACACCTCTAACGGGTGCCCCATAACGATATTTTCACATCTCTCAATGCTGACACCCGTTGCAGCAACGGATTTGAGACATCCGGGCAACGCTGCGGCTACTGGGTCTAAAGTAGCCGAGAAATAAGCAACTGGTCTACGGACATTCCCATGGATTTGGACTAACACAGACAACGCGCAACCTTCTCTCTCACAACAGTAAAGCAAAAATGGTTTATTGTAATCAGGCATTCCCAATGCCGGAGCACGACACAGGTCCTCTCGCAGCTGTAGGAATGCCATCAAACAGTCTTTGTCCCATGGTACCGGATCGCTCACCTCCTTATGCGTCAGTTTTTGCAAGGGCTTTGCTTTCAGTGAAAAGTTCGCGATCCACTGTCGGCAATAACCCACCATCCCTAGGAACATCCTGACCTCTCTCTGTGTCTTAGGCGCATTCATTTTCATGATCGCCTCTATCCTGTCTGGTGACACCTTTCGTTTGCCTTTCTCTATTCGGTGTCCTAAGTACTGCACTTCTGTCAGGCAGTACTGCAACTTTCCCGGGGACACCTTGTGCCCATTGGCAGCTAGGTGATTTAACAAAGCAATAGAGTCCTCCCTGCAAGCTTCTTCTGTTTCTGACGCCACGAGGAGGTCGTCTATGTACTGGACCAGAACTGACTTCTGGGGCAGCACTAGACTTTCAAGATTTTTCTTCAAAAGCTGGTTAAAGATCGATGGGCTCTCTGTATACCCCTGAGGAATACGACACCATGTTAGGACGCGATTTTCCAGCTTAAATGCGAAAAGAAAATGGCTTTCTTCGTCCAGAGGGATCGAAAAGAAAGCCTGACAAAGATCAATCACAGTGAACCACTCAGCTTGGAATGGAATCTGAAACAGTATCACTGATGGATTCGGTACCACTGGACAACACGAAACGACTATGTTATTAATCTTTCGAAGGTCCTGCACTATCCTGAATTTCCCATTTGGTTTCTGCAGACCCATAATCGGGGAGTTGCATGGACTACCCACGATTTCTTTCAGTATTCCCTGTTTAATCATGGACTCGATCACGGGTTTTATGCCTGCAATCGTTTCTGGAGTCAATTTATATTGGGGTGTTCTTGGGAACTCAGCATGCGGTTTCACTACAATTTTCACTGGGTCCACCCCTTTGACCAATCCAATCTCTTCCCCAGTGAAGTCCCATACTTCTGGTGCCACTGTCTCTCTCAAGTCCCAGGGGAGCTCATCTACTGTCAAAGTAGGGTACAGCTCCACGCATATTCTTGAGTTTGCAACTTTGAAGTCTGCGTCATCATCATTGGTCAATACCTCCACTCCCTGAGGTGTACAGTATATTGTACAATTCAATTTACACAACAGGTCTCTGCCTAGCAGACACACAGGACTTGAATCGCAAACCACAAACTGGTGCTCATCGCTGTACTTCCCTATTTTCACCTGTACCGGTTCTGTCAATTGGCTGGTTATTCTCCTGTTTGCGACCCCCACCACTTGTATGGTCTCTCCAGACATGGGCAGGTCTGGAACTGCAGCTGATCTGATCGTGGACCTAGTGGCTCCTGTGTCCACCAGAAATGTCGTGGGGCACCCTGCTACTTCTGCTTCGACATAGGGTCCCCTCTGGTCCACCTCCAAGGCTGCCCCGAGGGTGCAGTCTTCCCTTTCCACTCTCTGTCCGGTTAATGGGTCCACATAATAGCACTCTTCTCCTTCTACAAACAGGGGCATCTGTCTATAGGTCTTACCCATATTCCCTACTCGGGGAGGTTGCGGGAACTGGGCTCGGGGAGGAGCCCCCCCCCCCTTTGAGCACCTTTCCCTGGTATGGCGTCACCCCTCTCGTAGGCGCGCTCTGGACCTCTTCCTCCTCTTCCTCTTGTTCTCCTATCTCTACATTGTAGGGACACTCGCGTTTCCAATGCCCCACCTCGTTACACTGGTGGCACCTAGTCGTTTTCTTCAAGGCAGCTATGTCTATTCTGGGTCTAAAGGTGGAACTCTCCTCATTGCCCTTGTTCTGACTGTACTGCTTCTTTCCTCCTGTACCTGTTCCTTGCTGCTGTTGCTGCTGTCCCCCCTTCCCTGCTGCCTGCATCTGTACCACCATCAATTTTTCTTTTAGTTTCTTAGCCTTGGAGTCTATCTCATCACAGCAGTACCTGGCATATCTCAGTATTTCGTCTAGGGGTCTATTCTGCCAACAAATCAAGTGTTGCTGAATCATTAAACTAATATCCGGTCTCAGTCCCAGGACGAACTTGGACACAAATTGCCCTATGTCTTTTGGATCCATTACATCCAAGCCGCTATACTGTTTAAACGCCTTCAGCAATCTCTCATAATATTCGTGGACTGTCTCTTTGGGTTCCTGTCTGGTTCGGTCTATTTTGACCCAATCTATGTCTTGCATTGGCACTTTCTCTTTCAGCCAAGTCATCACTCTCTCGAATTTTGCCATCACAATCTCGGACGGCCCATTAGTCTTAGCATCTCTCTCCGGCTCCGTTGTGGGCCACTCAGCGCTAACCTTGCATGCTGTCCACAGATCTCCTGGTACTACAATGTCAAACAGCGTGTTCAGATCTATCCATAGGACCTTTGAGATTTTTACAAATCTCTCAACTTGCTTGTACCACTCCACTGGGCTTTCCCGCAATTTAGGGAAGGAGGTGGTAAAAGCAGCTAAATCTCCCCTACTCCAAGGGACATGCACATAGTTCCCATTTGCGACTTCACGCAAAGGGTATGCTTCTATTCCCTGCAGCCTTCCTGGTGTCGTACCAAGCGGGCTTCTCCTGACGGTCCCTTTCTTGGACCACCTCTCTTCCCACTTATCTAGTGCCCTCCATGTCCTTATTCCAGTGATCAGTTCCCTTATGTGCGTTTTCAGCCCAATCGTTCTCCTCTCATCTAGGTCTCGATCTGTATAATGTAGCCTGTGGTTACCCTGTAATGCTTTGGTTCTTGACAGGTCCACCATATATTTGCCTGCTAGTTCGACTAACTTCTCATGGATTGCTCTCGCTTTTCGAGTGATGTCCTTTGCCATATACAGTATTTCATCCTGCTCATACATTTCCATTCTTTCTAAAGGCAGGGTACCATCTATCATGTCATCCAGGTCTGACCTTAAGCTGGCGACATCGAATCTCTTGGCTTTTATCTCGGCTCGCAATATGTCTTTCGAAGGGGGCTCACTGGTCTCCCTACCATCCCAACTTCGAGCTCTACGTTTGGGCTCGGGAGAGTTAATGAGTGCTCTCCCTTGCTCCCATCTCTCCAGGTCCCATGCTCGGCCATCCGATCTTGGAAGGTGATGGAACACGGGCCTGTTACCCCCACTCTTGCTCTGCCCACTCTCTCCTTCTTCTCTCCTTTCACCGTACGCCTCTCTGTTATTTTCCCTCTGGTCGCTACTCTCCCTTTGCCTAGTCTCGCTCAGTATCCGATACGATCCTTCCTGGTTCCCCATATTCCCTGGGCTGCGCTCATTTCCGTCATCACAGGGACTATGGTGCGACCTCTCACAACTCCCATTCTGTTCTCTGGTGCCGGGCACACAGTGTGGACACTTAAAGCTGTTTCTGTACTCTTGCGCTCTCCTCTCCCCTTCACTGAGTATTGGGCGCGCCACCCCTCCACTCCCGGGGCCCCCGTTTTCCAGGTCTGTTCTACCTCCACTCCGGGCCCAATGGGTGACTCCCCTACTATCTCTCTCTCTACAGTCCCACTCCGGGCTGCTCTCCCCAGCCCCGCAGTGAGTCCGAGCTCTGCTGTCCTGACTTTCCCTTTCAGCTTCTGCAGCTATGATGCTCTTGTGAGCCTCCACTGCCTCATCCCACTTCTTCATGTACTCATTTAGCTCTTGAAAGGATTTTCGTCCAGTTCCCCTCAGATCCGCTGGCCATCTAGGGCCCCCAGGATCCCCTCCTGGATCCCCTGCTGTGTGCATCGGGGTGCTCCACTCTCTCGGTATCGGCATCTGACTTGGGGAATTGATCGTATCGTTCCTCCTTGCCGTCTCTGCTCTTTCTCTGTCCTTCCATACCCGTTCTTCCCCTCTTGCTCTCTCTTGGTCATATATCGATATTATAGGACCTATGGTAACAGGTACCTGTAGTGCATCTGGTAATCCGTAGGATGTGGCGCACTCCGTTTCCGGCGCTCTTTGTACCACAAACCTCCCGACTACCTGTTGCACCTGACTAGGCTGGGACAGCTCTTTCTTTGCCTCAGGATCCCACTCTGAACTGGGAAGCGGTCTATGCTCTCCTGCATTGCCCCCCTTTTCTCCTTCACTATGCTCGACCTCTCCCCCTGCTCTATTATACGGGGGTGGCCTGTCTGTCAATAATCTGTTTATCAGGCTGTCCTCTGTTTCGCTCTCATCATCTTCTTCTAGGGGGCTTTTATTTCCAGGCACCTCTAACACTGGGTACAGTTTATTTACTTCCATGTTATGCACTCTCCATCTTTTAGCATCCGCATCCCACCTGGCATCCTGCACTGCCCTTACCGATCGTTTCACCCTTTCTTGCCGTCTGTTCATATTCTTTTCATGCGCTGCCCTAATCCATGCATCAAGGGCTTCAAACTGGGTCGGTCTAGGCAAGGGTCTCATTGAGGTCATGACTGATTTTAATCGATGTAACACCTCTAATCTGAACGTCCCGTACTTCGGGAACGTCAGTTCCTCATTTCCTTCAGTAATCTTACTCCACTCTGATATCCAAAGGATCGTATGCAACCCAACATTCACTGCCATGTAACGAGCTGGCGTACCCTCCGGCGGGGCTTCTTCCCCTTCATCCGATCCCCGCTTCTCTTTTTTAAACGCCGCTCTCAGCCATTTAAAACACTTCATAATTATGCGCACAATATCCAGCCTCGCTACTCTGTTTACTTCCTGATGACAATCCACCAATCCTGTCGCGGCTTTGCTAACTTGGCCTATCGCAGCGCGGTCTTTCTCCGGTCGGCCAATCACAGAGCGACACTTTCTGACGTCTTTGCTAGCTGGCCTATCACAACGCGGTCTTTCTCCGGTCAGCCAATCACTGCGCGACACTTCCTGACGTCACTTTCCTCCGCTTCGCAGCAGCACCCCTCCTTTCTCAACTCGTCTCCCGGTCATGCATGCGTCCCATTCATACACCGAAAAATGACTACTTCCGACCAAGCGGTCACTTCCCTCGACTGTACGTCCACAGTCTATATGTAATTGTCAACACAACTGACGAAATGTCTATCGTCTCTCTGATAGGTTGCTTACACACACAGTAACCTCCGACCAGCGTCCGTTACTCACGCACTCACTCTTACGTTCCCCCTATCTCGGTCTTTCGGGTGATCAATGGTACCTCATGACCCCCTTCACACTATTTGACAATTACTCTGGGTGTCCGATACACCCGAACCACTTAAGCTCTCCTTGAACTTAAGATTTCCACCGGTTGCGCGCGCTCACAACCTGTTCCACAGTCACTCTACAGACATTCAACTCCGCCAGACATTACAACATAGATACAATACAAAAACACCGCAATCTAACACGCATGACCCTTTATACTCACTCTCGACCGATACTGCTGCTTTTTCTGTCTCACGTCATCCGGATCTTCTTCAGCGGGCGGTTCTTCCGATCATCGATTTCTAGGGGCCTTGGGGTAAGCTAACCTGGCCTAGGTCACCGTCCTCAAGAAGGCAACCATCCTCTGCTACCAACTGGAAGGGCGAGATTTTGATCGATACCTTATCACTATTGATCTAAACCCCGATCTGGTCGACTGAACCTTTGTTGCCTGTCATTGAAGGAAGAAAGTGCCTCTACTACCAAGTTAGTTCACCCAATAAAGGACTCCGCTTCAAAAGATCACAAACAACTTCTAGCTTTCAAAAGTTTATTGTAAGGATAGGATAAGCTGCAAATACAGGCATCTCAGAATGAGATTCACGAGATACACAGGTCCAACTACATACATGTGCTCTCTGAAAGCCCTCAGACGAGCAACGGAAATTACCAGTACAAGTTCTAAGAATAATAAAGCTATCAGCATTGACGCATATCTCTCCTTCATTTAAGTTGGAGGAAAACACACAGGTTAGGCTGTCCCTACCCTGCTCTAGATGGTATCCCTACTTAACCAAGTCTCAACCTAACAAAAGGTGTCAGCAGTGAATGACCCCAAGGGAAGTCACTCACTCTAAGTCTCTTGGTGAAAACCTATAGTTCTCCAGTCATGACCCCTCTCTGCCTACCCATCCGCTCTCTAAAGGGTCCTCAGGCATCTGCTCTAACTCCACCCAGGGGTGCTGTCCCTAATACAAAACAGTCAACAACATTTGAGACGCCCCTCATGAGACGCCCCTCACGTGGTGTAGCTTCTGGCTTTTTCCATGCTGCTTTGTATTGGGCCTCATACGTTGGAGTTGACCTTGCTTCTCAGACTCTTCTCCGGCCCGCTGATACCCCTTAAACATTCCGGAACCCTCCTCCATGTCTGGGCCGTCTACTGAACAGACCTCTATTCATTCATTTATAATTGGATCCCCCCTTTTCCCTTGCAGACAGACATCTGCAGCCAAGATCCCAACTCTCATAGGCTTCCAAAAAGGTTCGCAACATTTCTCGGCCCAGACATGTACGTGTAAATCAATGTTAAAGCATTTCAGGCCTACAACATTTCTCATAATGATTATAGCATTCAACTTCTTCATTAATTAAAGCATGTTAATACTCTTATTCTATTATTCAGTAAACACATCTATAAATCATGGCCCATTAATGCAATGACCAAAACATTAGTTCATCTATGTCGTGAAAAGAAACACCTTCCCTTCTAGCTCTGGCCCTGAGGCCTACCACATTCTGCGTTTAACCACATGCCATCTTACATTTTAACAGCTACACGACATGGATTCAGGAATAATCACATCTAATAAAATCATATAGTGTCACACATTTCTGTATTAGTTCCACTTCTACTTAAATCTCTACATTAGCTATACATTCAGAATATAATTGCAGATACTACTAGCACTCATGGCATTTCTCCTCATGATTTGTGCTTACTACAGGTAAGTGTGATGCACTCATACATTTAGGTCAGTTTGCGCTCTCTCAGAGGTAAGAGAAGAACTGTGGGGGATTCAATGTTGAGCTACAATAATCTATACACTATGGAAATTCACACGCCCACACCCCCTCCGAGCCCTTATGGGTTAATATAGTTGCAAACTGCAGAGACTAGGAGGGGAGTAGTAGGACAAGTGAGGGTACAGCATAACTATCTGTCAGTGTGTTACACTATCTCTAGATTTTAAACTGGCTGTGGGCTGAGGAAATGGAAATAGTGCAAAGTAAAAGAGTAACCACCCCAAAAGAAATTAAATCATATGTACAACTATAAAAAAAAATGTATTCCCCAAACAACTATAAACTAAAAAACCCACAACACCTGGCCCACCCTTGTCCCTAACCACAATGTCCAAAGTAAAGAAAGTCCTAATAATTGTCCAAACAAATGTCCATATATAAATATAAATATATATTAAAAAATGAGATTTCCCCAACTCCCGCATTCCCACCCTCTCCCCAACAAATCCCACCCACAAAGCAAAAGATTTAAAAAGTGGCAAGCAAGAGAGGCCTTGCAGTGCGCTGGGATCTTCTGCTCCAGTCTGTTGAAACGCTTCTCCAACCTAGCTTCCTGGTGTGCCATCCCCTGGAGCATGCAGCACTGAAAGGCTCTATAGAGTCTATAGGGGGAGCAGCAGTAGTTGAATGGCAGCGAGCGGCTGCCTGACTACGGCGCCGTACTACCAGAGGCACTGGGGCCTGGCTGGGGCCTGGGGCATTGGAGGCTGCAGCTGCTGCCGCCTCCTCCACCTCCAGGACCACCAGCAATGGTATTCGGGCCTGATGGCCTCCAGCTTCATTTGCCAGGATACCTGGCAGGAGGATTGGCAGGAGTAGCTATATCAAGAAAGAAAAAAGACACATTGTAACCAATACTCTCAGCAAAACAGTAACACAGAAAATTATATAGTGGCACAGACAGTAGCACTAGCAGTACATACCACAAAAACAAAACTTAAATGTGTGTGTCCCAATTTTAGAGGTTTATTAAATTTAGTATAAATGTGGGTACTCAGCTTCCCTCCTTGCCCAATTTTTCTGTGATCACTGCTGCTATTTAATAAAAACATTTTACAGACCCACTCCAAGCTCAGAGTACTGAAGTGTTTTCAACAATCTTGGTGCCAGACATTGGACTCGACGCAGAGAAAAAGCTGCAGTCGTACCATACCTCTTCCCTACAATCAAATGAATGCCAAAGATAGATGGAGATGTGTACTAAATGCAGATATGAAGGACATTTGTGGAGGATGTGTTATATGTTGCTCCAAGAAGCCTTCATTTCCTTGCTTACAAAGCTCTATGTAAAAGTGTACATCACTGTGAATGAATGTTTCCTCATTTGTGAGTTTTGCTGAGTGCTAATTTTACCTTTCAGTTACTCCAGAGAGCTATAAGAGTGATGATGTACAATTTTGTGAAGCGAGATAGACCGGGAAAAAGCAATCAGAAAGGGGAGGCCCAAATGTAATATTTCTTGATCGTAATTCCTGACTATGGAAAATCATTTTAAGGTGAATCCAAGTCACTTGGTTTTACAGAGTTTCCTGACTAGCATGGGGTTGGGCTCGGATTTTATGTTGAGCATTAAGAGCATCCTAAGTCTGGCAGTCTCCAGCTGTGTTTCATCCTCTTAAATGATCATTGGTGGATTATTTTTGACACGCTACGCACTACAATGGCTAATTTTGACATTCCAAATAATAGTGGGTAATCACATGAGACTACATGAACTTGTATACAGTCATAAGAAGGCATGATGTGACACTACAAGTTAGACTTCGAGAAAAAAACTAGGAAGGAGGTACTGCTACAATGTGGGAGGATACATTTACGAGTCCTCTATCTAAAAGTACCATTAGTGAGGTGATGTTTTGTAACAAGGAGGATCCACTGAATTTGAAAGACTTGAATTGTGGTGTTTACATAGAAATAACAGGTCCTGCAAACTGGAAACAAAAACCTACTACTACTGACATCAGGGATTTAAGTGCGGTGGGGGCGTGGCTAGCCAGCTAACATGGCGGACGCGTTTGAGTAGAGCTCCGCAACCAGGCCCCTTATTATCCTGGCATTTACCCTACAGGAGGTGTTCTTTGAGCCTGTACTGCTGAGGACCGGTGTGAGGACGCGGTGAGGAACCTCGGGAACCCAGCAAATTCTGCTCTGGGGCCACAGCGAAGCAGGCGGGCGGCGGCTGGCAGCAACGAGGCCTGTGGCGGAGTGGCGCGCAGGGCGCCAACGGCTGCTGAGGTACCCGACCGCGGCTGAAGGAGGCTGGGCGCTGTCTTGGGCCCTGGGCTTCCTGCGAGCCGAGTGGAGACATCAGAGCTGCGGCCAGAAGTGAGTGAAGGTGCGGCAGGTGGTGACGGCTGACATAGTGCACTAAGCGGAGGACTCCGGGGTTGCAGCAGAACGGAGCCAGGTGCCGCCATTTGGTGCCCGAGGGCTGGGCAGGGCCTCTCCGCTCCTCTGGGTCAGCAGTGGCCGCCGGACAGCGAGAGGAATTCCTGCACTGGCG
This sequence comes from Lissotriton helveticus, assembly GCF_964261635.1. Classification (NCBI taxonomy): domain Eukaryota; kingdom Metazoa; phylum Chordata; class Amphibia; order Caudata; family Salamandridae; genus Lissotriton; species Lissotriton helveticus. The sequence continues at coordinate 395,334,366 of NC_136068.1, read as the reverse complement.
CCGGCTCGAGCGACTACAAGGCGCACCCCCACACGGTGAGGAGCGGGACCTGTGGTGGACGAGAGGAGCCCCGAGGAACAGTCGCGGCCTGGAGGCCCCGGGGGGGCTGAGGCCAGTACAGCACGAGTGAGTGGCGGCGGGAGCGGCTCTGAGCGCCTGCCGAACCACGCTGCTCCCGTAGTGGTCCGGCATGCTACCAGTGGGAGCGGCGATTTGGCGATTTGGGCGCGGAGCCGAAACAGAGAACTGAGCAGGCGGCTACAGTGCAGCGACGGAGGAGCACGTACCTGGTGGTGAAAAAGCAGCTACGGGAATTGGGACTGCCATATTCCTTGCTGTTCCCCTCACGACTTTGAGTGATCTCCAAGGAAGGGCCCCGCTTCTTCGACACGCCGTCAGATGTACGGGACTGGTTGGAGGAAACGGGGCAATGGAAGGGCGCCCGACCTGAAAACACGGAGGGGGATGGTGAATGGCAAGTGCAAAGGTCGAGAAGGCGCAGGAAACGAGGTGCCCGACGTGGCCAGAGCATCGGCCCAGCAGCACCCAGCCTGGATAACATGCGGCGTGAGCGGCAGGAAGCACTCAAAGCTTTTGTGAATCTGGGAGCAGCACAAGAAGCGGGCCAACTGACCTCGCAGACACGCAGTGAGCTGGACATGAGCAGCCCGTCATCCCCATCAACTGTGCTCTCTGACGACACAGTCATGCCTGTGGCAACACCGCAAACTGCTGATTTCCTTATGTAATGTGCACTGCAGTGAGCACACTAAGAGACTCACCCTTGACTCTGCACCTGCTTGGGAGTTGCTGCCCATTTTACTGTTGCACGTGCTGCTGAGATAGGTTGACTTTTCTCCATATTTGTTAGCCCTGCTGAGTAGTGTTGTAAGGTTGCTGGATGGAAGATATAGATCCTGGGCCGAGGCTAGCAGGTGCTGCACGTTTATCTCCTTAGCCCGCTCCCCTGCGGGCCTCCCGCACTGGCCCGGCACAGACGTGGGTTCTAGATACTCCGCAACACCTCCCGCGCAGTCAGGCGAACTACGTTAGGGGGGCAGAGTAATGGGATAGTTGGCAGCGCACGTACCCAGACAGCAGCCACGCTGAGTTAAACCCACTCTTGCGAGGTGGATCTAGTTAAAGTTTGGACGTATGCCCTGTTTGGGACTCGCCCTTCTTGTTCTATTGTTTGTGTTAGTTCACATGTTTCCAATGCGGCGCACTGACGCACACTAACATAGTGACCTGGAATATTCGAGGTATGCACACCCCGTCCTGCCGTTACTCAGTGTTCTCCTACCTACAACCCCATGGGGTGGGGGTTGCCCTTCTACAGGAGACCAACATGACATTGGTTGAGTTGGACAAACTGCGCAGGCGTTGGAGGGGACAGATATTCGGTACCACCTTCTCTGCCCATGCACGCGGCACACTGATTTGGGTAAGGTGTTCCCTTCAAGTGTATGGAAGCACTGGTAGACCCTGCAGGCAGGCATACCCTAGTGCGGGGGCGATTAAATGGTCAGGAACTCCTGCTAGGATCCCTTTATGCCCCGAATACAGATCAGTCTGCCTACTTAGAGAGCCTGAATCACATACTTCATCCATACGCTGGACATCCCTGGCTTGTTGGCGGGGATTTTAACATGGTGCTAGACCCCCATTTGGACAGGTCTTTCCCTCTCCTCCGAGCTACGACAGTAGCGTCCACAGCGCCAGCGTTCAGGGATTAGCTTACGCACTGGGGGGTGTGCGACCTTTATAGAAATTTAAATCTACATTCGAGACCAACGAATCACATCAGTGTTTATGGAATATCCATCTGCAAACCTCAATTAAAATAGGTAACACACCAATCATGTTCGTCTATTAAGTATTGGCTATGAAGAAATCATAAGACTAGGCTATAATAATAAGTGCTCAAATGTTCTTTTACTGTTTCTTTATGGTTTAGAATATCTACATAACAAACAAAGAAAGGGTACTCGTTGGGCGTACAAACCAGATTGCGTCACCGAATTACAGCAATATAGTTCGTGTTTTTAAAGTAAGTGACCTTATTTATGACATAGATGTGTTGCATATTATTAGTTAGGTCCTGCTAGAATAACTTCCTGATAACTGCGACTATCTCTAGTGTTCTCTACTTCATCGTTCACGCTAGTTAGAGGTTCAACTAGAGAGATACAAATATCAGAATCCCTTTATTAACCATCCAATGGAAAAAAAAACCTTTAAATTTACAACATTGGGAATAGTCAATCCAAGATTATAAGACACTGTCTTCTTTCTGTGACCACTAGTGCAGATAAAAGATTATGGGTTCAATGATCTACCACAGTTACGCATGTATGATTACCTTCAAGGCAAGGAAATGAAATCCTTAATAGTAATGTTATAATATAAAAACGTTTGGTCAAAACAAAATGGAAAGTCTGAGACTACTAGAATAACATTGGATTGTTCTGAAGTGTTTTTATGTTACACAACAAGAGTAATATTGTATATAATGTTTTTTTATATGACATTTTCCTTTTTGTAGATACTATCGTGGCTGCTCCAGAAGAAGGCGCTGGTTCGCCGAAACGCGCGTAGAGATTAATTTAGCCACACTTTTCTCTTAAAAATTGTGTTCATTTTATGTAACCTTCATTTCGTTGAATTATTTGCTTCTTTTTAACAGTGTTGTTGTGTATTCTCAATTTATTGTGTTGCATGTGTTTAATGTAAATTGTAAATGTGTATTATTATTTCAATGTGTTTTAATAATTTGTGAATAAAATTGAACTCCCCCTTTTTTACAAAAAAACAATGTTTTAGCTCAGTTCATTTCAACCACCCGTTACGCTCTGTTGCCTAGATTGATACATATCAAATTATAACCTTTGGCGCATGCAACACCCCACAGATAGAATCTACTCCTACTACTCCCCAGTTCACAACTTGCACGTCCGCTTGGATCAAATAATAGGCTCCCAGTCGCTGCTTCCACTCCTAGCCCAGACAGAATACCTCGGGCGAACACACTCTTTTTTTAAAATTTATTTAAAAAAAAAAATTTGTCCTCATATATGCCACCAGAAAGTATCAACTCTAGATGGGATCTCTCAGGGCCACTGCACAAACCAATTTTGATTCCGCCCCTGGATTGAGTGCTAGGCCTACAGAGGTCACCCAGAGGTAGGCTGTCTCCTTGTCCAACTCCCATTACTGTTCCGTTGTACCTTGCCCCTCGGGAGGACCGGACCACAAACCTCTGGCATAATCATTGGACTCTTTATTTATCAGACCATGCCTTCAACGCAGACCAGACCTTAGTAGCACCCTCTCCGCTACATAACATATCAGACTGGCTGATAGCCATGATGTTTCTTTGGCAATCGGCAAATCGTGGGGGGGCCTCAGACTTCCACTCTCTGCATATCTCCCTGCTTGCAATGACAATAACATAGAATAGAAACTGTGAGGTACTGTCTCTGATGTTATATCCGTGTGGCAGGCCGAAGAGGATCAATTTTGAACTGCAAGTAACTGGTGTTAATAGTACCTCCTCTAAAAACCCACACACCTGCCGCCAGTAACTAGTCATTTCTGGGCAGTCCACAAACGTATGTATATCATCAGCTGTAGGGAATTTACATCTTGGACAATAATATGAATTCCCTGAGACCTTTGATAGTTTTGCGGGAGTCCAATATACCCTATATGCAGTGAACAGGTGGTTCCTTCTGAGGTTAGCAGGTTTTATGATCTTCTGTGAGATTATAAATGAGTCTGTCCAAACCTTCATCATCTCATCAGTATTGTCGATTAACAAGTTATCCCAAAGTTTCGTGATTTCAGACTCTATACTATCCTTTGCACCCACTAATGAGTTGTACCAGAGTGAGACCTCCCTTTTCCATCCTATCCCTCTATTGACTGAGTCTAAGATCTGGATCTCCTCCTCATTCCCCCAACACTGCCTCCCCACCAAGAAGACAATTGATAGTATTTAAATCTTGTGAGGGACCCCCGTTAAATTTGATAAAGATTCCCAGTCCATTAGTTGAGAATTATTGCAGAGGTCACCCCATTTCACAAAGCCTGCCTCCCTCAGTGGGAGAGCCAATCGATCTAATAAACATTCTGGGGTGCCCGGGGAATCCCATATTGGGGCTTGGACATTATAGTACGGGATCCCCAGAATCTTGCATATAGACTGCCAGTTCTTAAGTGCCGCCTGTAAAAGCTTCAAGCGGACCTTTTTGTAGTATTTTTGGTCCCCAAATTTGTAGAGGAAAAATTCTAGGCCTTGTGGCTGGTCTGATAACATTGCTCGGAAGAGACGGCCATGCGAGGAAGAGTCCAAGTTGTTGGCAAGGAGTCTGACATTTTTAAACTGAAAAGCATAACAATGAAAAAGCAAATCAGGGAGAGCCAGACCCCCCAACTTTAACCCCTTCTTAATTTCCTCCACGCTATCCTAGGGGATTTAGTGGCCCAAATAAAGGACCCGATCTTCCCTTGAAGATTACCGATGTCTTTATGATTAAAGATCAGGGGAATATTGTTGAATAAGAAGGTGATTTTAGGGAGGATGATCATTTTGATCAAGTTAACTCTACCATAAATATTCAAGGGTAAACTGCCCCATCTGGTTAACAGCTTACTTATCTCCTTTACCACTATCTGCCAACTGGTTTTTGAAATGTCCGCTAGTTTCTGAGTGAGGTATATGCCCAAATATCTGATTTTTTGTTTGGCACCTGGTATCGGGGTCAGAATATTCCAACTCATTATGTCAGTTTTTTCTTTGTTAATTTTATATCCTGACACTGTGCCGAATTCTTCTGCTAGCTTAAATAATCTGGGAATAGCCTCAGCGGGGTTGGCAGTGTAGAGTAGAAGATCATCAGCATATAATGCAGTCTTTAACTCTAACTCTCCCAATTTAAATGGTGTAATTACAGGATCTAGTCTCAAGGAGCAAACAAAGGGCTCGATATATATATCAAAAAGAAGCAGGGACAAAGGGCAGCCCTGTCTCGTGCCTCTGGAGATATTAAACCAGTCGGTTAGGCCACCATTGATCAAAACCTTGGCACGGGGGCTCCTATATAGTGATTTTACTCCTTCAATAAAGGAAGATGGAAACCCAAGCTTCGCCATAGTCTTCCATAGAAAGACCCAGTTGACTTGATTGAATGCTTTTGCAGCATCGATCGCTACAATGGTGAGTGGCAGTCCTCTCTCCTCAGCTACGTGTATTGCTCCAATTGCCTGAAATGTAAGCTCGTTTAGCTGCCGGCCAGGTATGAATCCCCTCTGGTCTGGGTGAATTATGGTCTTGATCACTTTAGCCAGTCTAGTAGCTAATATTCCAGAAAATATCTTAAGATCCGAATTAAGGAGGGAGATAGGTCTATACGATTCGATCTTTTTAGGGTCTTTGTTTGGTTTTACTATCAAGGTGATGGTGGCTTCTGACCATGAGGGTGGAATATCACCTCCTTGTCGGAGAATTCTATTAAAGAGTGACAATAATACAGGTAGAATTTCCTCGAGATTGTCTTTATAAATCTCGGTCGGTAACCCGTTCGGGCCTGGGCGAACACACTCTGATCACAATCCCCTAAGGTTCAAGATCAGCTGGGAGGCAGATCGACCACCCGTGCACACGTGGCGGCTGCAGCCTGCTGCGCTTGAAGAAGCTGAGTTCCGATCCTCGTTGGGTATGGCCATATTAGCTTATTTTGAGGCCAACGCAGAGACGGCGAGCAGCGCACTAGAGGAGTGGGAGGCGCATAAGTCAGCTATCTGCAAGCATCGCATGGGGGCCACATGGAACATACGCAAAAAACTGGCGGCCTCTTTGAAGAGACTGGAATTGGAACTCCTCCGATACGAAAGGGAGGGCGAGGGGATGGGTGAGCATGCGCGTACGCTCAATGCCCTGCGTGCTAAACATGCAGCACTTATGGAACAGCTACGATGCCACAACTATGCGGCACATACGACCAGGACACAAGCCAGGGCAGATAGAGCTGGCTGGCTGCTCGTCTGGCTGATACAGAGCGATGGACGCGGAGTCCCCATAGGAGCGCTGTGTACGGTGGGAGGGGAAATGGTAAACACACAACGGGAGATCCATCGTGCCCTGACGGACCATTATAAGCAACTGAACAAATCTCGCGGCACGGGCTCAAGACAAGTGCAAGATGTGTTCCTGGATGCAGTCGCCTTGCCTGTGGTGTCTGAGGAGTACGGAGACGTACTGAACGCCCCGCTCACATTGGAGGAGGTGGGCGATGCAATCTGGGAAATGGCGACCGGGAAAACCCCTGGGCCGGATAGCCTGCCCGCTGAATACTATAAGGCGAACCGAGACATACTGGCGCCCCTACTCCTTCAGCTGTACAACACCGCCATTGACGAAGGCTCATTCCCCCATCCATGCGGGAAGCTTTCCTGGTCTCCCTGCACAATCCGGACAGAGACCTCACGGCTCTAGGATCATACCGACCACTGGCAATGCTCAACACGGACTATAAAATCTTTGCGAAAATCCTCGCGGAGAGATTTGCGGCACTGGTCCCCCATCTAGTGGTGCACCTTGATCAGAACGGGTTTGTGCCGGCGAGATCCACATCCCTGAATCTTAGGAGGTTCTTTAGGGTGGCGGCTGAAGCGGCAAAGGAGTGGCCTCGTGCGGGGTGCCTGATAATAGACTTGGAAAAGGCTTTTGATTGCCTGGAGTGGGGGTACTTAGCTGCGGTGCTCTCGCGATATGACCTAGGCGTGGGTTTCCTGCAGATGGTTCAACTCCTTTACACGAATCCTGTGGTCAGGGTGCGGCTGGGTCCATACATTTCTGAGCCGGTGGCGGTGAGCCGGGGCACTCGCCAGGGGTGTCCCCTGACCCCGCTGTTGTTCGCGTTGGCTGTGGAACCGTTGGCGACGGCCATGCGGCAGACTTTGGGAGCGGGAATACCCCTGGGGGACGCGACTCACTAGGTCTCGCTTTACGCGGACAACCTGCTGGTGTTCGTCAAAGATGTGGCGTGCATCCCGGAGCACCTGACCCACATTCTGGAGCAATTTGCAGTTGTCTCGGGACTCAGAGCGAACGCGGGCAAGTCCGGTCTCTATGCCTTCAATGCGGAAGTCGAAGACCCGGGGTACTGCCTCGGCGGCACGAAGGTCCAATGGAAGGTTGACACCTTCAAGTATCTGGGAATCCAGATCTACAGGCAGCCAGCTGATCTCTTTGAAGGCAATCTGGGTAAGGCGGTGGCAGCGCTTAGGTCCCAGATACGTTTTTGGACCTCCCTTCCGCTGACCACAACGGGTCGGTGGCCCTTGCCAAAATGATCATGCTCCCCCGACTCCTGTACTATTTTGTTAACCTGCCTATTTATGTGCCGCCTTCCTTCTTCTCGTCGCTTCATGCGATGTTGCGGGATTTCATCTGGGGCAGGTCCCGGCACCGGCTGGTGCTGGCAAAGCTGTTCCTGCCAACGGACAGTGGCGGGCGGGCCGCTCCCTGTATCGAGCACTACTACCTAGCTGCGCAGCTACAATGGATTGCTCGCTGGTTGGCGGGCAGAGGTAGACAGAATACGGCCACAGCGGAGCCGCCGTATTCACTGGAGAGGGTCACTAGGCTTTTTCACCCCTTGAAGGCGCCCTTGAGACCCACCCCCTGCTGCTGGCAGTAGCGTACAAGTGTTACCGCAGAGCCCTCTTACTTACCCGAAGGGTCCTTGCATATGCACCTGCGGTGCCTCTGGAGGCTTTTCTGGGCGTCGACGGTCCTCATGCGGCCGATGCTAGAACGCTGGAAAGAGGCAGATATCCAGATGTTAGGAGACCTCTTCAGGGACGGTACGCTGGTGGCGTATGAGACTCTGGTTGCAGAAGATGGACTCCCACCTGGGGGGTTCCTGCTGCACCACGCCATAGTGGCAAAAATGACGGCCCGATGGGGGGACATGTCCTTGGAACCTGCACTGCACTTAACTATGCAATACTTGCACGTCATGGGAAGGGGTAGGCATTTGGTTTGTTGGTTTGCGGGGTCGTTAAGGTTGCACACAGGGATTAGCTTGGCCCCGTTAAGGGATAAATGGGAGCGCGACTTGGGCAGGCAATTGTCGGATAAGGAGTGGGAAAGAGTTCTTAAGAGTCCGGTGCGCATCCCCAGAAATCTGCGCTTCCGCCAGATACAACTCTATGTTGTCCACAGAGCCTATCTCACGCCTGCACTTATGAACAGATATTTCCAGCGTGCGGATGCGTCCTGTCCCAGATGCGGAGAGTTGGATGTGGGGATCCTCCATCTTTTGTGGAGCTGCCCCAAGCTGGGCTCCTACTGGAGTGTGATCGGTGAGCTGCTCCGCGAGTGTACTGGGCGCATTATACCCCCTGACTAGCTGGAGTACATTCTACATCAATTCAAGAGGCCGCCTAAAGAAAAAGCGACATCCAGATTCCTGGACCTAGGGATGGTGGTGGCTACACGCCTGCTCACGAGGCGCAGGAAGGCGAGTGACCCGCCAAGTGTGCAGGCGGGGACCTCCTCCTTTCAGGCGTGGGCCCGGGCGGAGTGGACGGCCCTATGCAGGGAAGAAACGGTGGGGCTCCGTACGGATCCAATGGCGGAGCGCTGGGAAGGCATGCTCAGAGCCTTGAGGCTGGCGGGTGTGGCTGGGGACACGGGAGGGGAGGAAGTCTAAACGGGCCCTTTGGGAGTGGGGTGTGCAGTGGAATGACCTCCTACTTAGCCGCTCAGATGAACACTGTCACTCTCCACTAGAGATCCATAGGCCCCGGGTGCAAGTCTAGTTGTGGCTGGGGCGGGTGCGCGCGGGGGGGGAGCTACTGGGAAGGGGGGAGGAGGGGACTATATGGTATCAGTGCTATTGATCAAGCCGCTACTGTTTTTTTTGTGCTTCCTTTACTGTTGGTTCACATTTGTTGTATGAATGTCAATGATGTGCATAAACCTGGTGTAGGGAAGATCCACCCTCTATTATGCTAACGTACACCAGCTTAGCGTGTGGACAGCCACGGCCTTGCCTTGAGGCGGCTACCCGACAACTTATGTTTTGCCAGTAATGGGCTGGACGATTCCCTTCTTATTTTGCTCAGAGACTAGAATGCCTACGTGTATGGTGTACTGCCTCTTAATGACCATCTGACATGCCCACTTACTGTGCAATTACAGTTGAACTGCCTCATGTACTGTGATGTCTTTTCTCAAAAAATGCTAATAAACAGATTTGACAAAAAAAAAAATGAGGGATTTAAGTGGGATGAAAAAACTAAAGGGTCTCTCAAAGGGGCATAGTTGAAGCAGTTAAGGGCGTGGTTTAAAACGCATAAGCTAAAAACTGTGCCACCTGACTGGCATTTTGCTGCTTCTGTGAGTGAATCCAGATATATAAAACAATAAGTAAGATTATTACTTACAACCAGAGCTTTAAATGGGCCGGTACTGTTCAATACTGAGTACCGGCACTGTTTTATTTTGAGAGGGAGCGTGCCTGCACTTCTGAAGAGTGACGTTGTAAATAATATTGAAAATACTTCCGTTCTGAAATAATGAGATTGTAATAAACTAGAATGATTCTCTTTGAAGTTACTATAAAGGCAGTGAAGAGTGGCACTGCTGCCGAGTTACGATTTATGTTTTCACCCCGAAGGTGACGGCAAGAATGGATAGTCCGATAGAGACCCGTTTCCGAACGTGCTTTTTAGAACTGCCGGTGCTCAGCTCCGGCAAGACCCAGCCCACTTAAAGCCCTGACTGAAACAATTTATATGACAAAATGACATTCTTTATGAAGCAGGGTAATCATCTGACACGGGGCGTAGCCTCTGGCTGTGTTCTACAACAGTGGTTCCCAAACTGGGGTCCCTGGACCCCAAGGGGTCCGTGACACATTCCCAGGGGGTCCCCAGGCAGCAGTTTTAAAAGCACTGCAAAGTTCCTTGTATAATCAGCAGTTTTCAAAGCAACAATAAAAGCGTCAAGATAACTCCAGTGATTAATGTACCTGCTGCACAGAGAAATTGGAGTTTTGTCTATTGGCAGCTTTGACTCCTCTAAGGAAGCGCAGAGGTTTAATATGTCTGCTGCAAAGAACATGTACCATGCATTTAAAAAAAACTGTATTTTATGTGCATAGCTCAGTGGGTTACAGCTTTTGTCACAGAGCTTCTGTTATTACTATGCAGTTCATAAGTTAAAAGCGTAAACTAGCACAGTGAGCTATGAACTGCCACCAAAGAGCTGCATTCAAACTGCACGGTACAAGGTAGTAAGTTATGTTTTCTCTCAGTCTTTCATTATCCTGATGCTGCTAATAAAGGTTTATTTGGGCAGAAATACATTCTTATTATTGACATCAATGCTAACCACTGGTATGTTCTGAATCCTGAGTTTGTGCTTCCCCAGAACAAGCACTGTTAAGAAAATGCCTACAGGCATAGATTACATAAATCCCACACCTTGAAGACCCCTTTGCCTTATGTAACTTTTTCTATACACTGATTTGCACAGTAAGGTCAACATTTACTATGCTTTAAAAGCTAATGCAATTCAATATATAATGACAAATGTATTTGAAATGCACAATTTTTTCCAAATGTATTGGGGGGGCAGCCACCCAAAGCTCCCTCTGTAGTGGTCAGGCTCACTCGCTACACTTGGTGCGCACAGAGGAGGGACTGTTCTGACAACATCTGCCAGGGCTGCTTTGGATTTCCAGTATGGCCCTGCCAGAAGCAGGAGCCTCATATCGCAAAATAAAAGCGAACATTGAACAGTTAGTCGCCGAAGTGCAGCACCAACCTTCCCATTAAAATCTTTAGATTTTTGCACATCTTTTCAATATAAAATATTCAAATCTTTAGCCATTAGAGTATTTGTTTGGTATGCACTTGTTTGTGTATTTTTCACGGACTACTGTTTTGTTTGGAATTTAAATAGTACAAATTGCTTGGGGGTCCCCGGCTTCCAGTAGTGACTTATTGGGGGTCCTCAGGAGTCAAAAGTTTGGGAATTACTGTTCTACAACAATACATTACCCACAGCCTTTTAGTCTTGCCTAGCTGATTCTGTCCCACCCAATACTCCTCCAGCAGTGCCCACTGGGCACCATTTTGAGCACACCTGATTCATTCCCTTGCCCTGTGCCCTCTCAGCATGACTTGCTGATGGACGCAGAGCGTGATCCATTTAGGTTTTAGAGCTCGACTCTTGCCGCTAGAGGCCCTTCCAGAGCATAATTATAAATGACAACATCGGAAATAGTGAGGTGTACATATTTTAATGAGTACGTCAGACAATCTGGAATCCAAAATGCGCTTTACGGAAGAGGGAAATAGATTTAAATGGCATTCATCAGTTCCCCGAGGAATGCAATTTCGTGAGTCTTGTTAAAAAATATCGCAGAGGGAGAGCAGCAAGCTTATTGTTTGAAGCAGTGAACAATGAAAGCGTGTGGTCAAAGACTAAAGATAGGGCCCAGATGGTGGTGCCAGTCACTCTTCTAATAGCGCCGCAATGTAGAGCTATTGTCTGCATTATGAGAGCATTGGAATCCCGCCCACTGCGCCTTGTTAGAGCAGTTATTTATAAATATATCGTATCCTTTCCCTTCCTTCAGCCTGCGCTTTCTCTCGTGTTCTCGGCTAGGGCGGGAGCTGCCTTACCTGCAGTGACATTACAGTAACCCACCTGCCCAACAGTATGAACATGCCAAGGTCGTGATATTCATTGCATTTAGGACTCCAACAAGGGGGCAGATGTATCAACATAACCATTTGCGATTTCAAAATAGCGATTTTTAAGGAATCCCTATTTAGAAATCTTAAAATGGGATGTATGTAAAAAATCGCTAATTTTGAGCGATTTCTTAATCTTCCTTATTTGCGAATTCGTAATTTGCGAATTCGCAATTAAGGAATAATTTCCCATTCATTCCTATGGGCCAAGAGGCCCATAGGAATGATTGTGAAATAATTCTCAATTTGCGTATTCGCAATTTGCTAATCGCAAATTGAGAATTATTTCAAGGGTGCAGGGGTGTCTCAAAGACACCCTGCTGCACCCCTGAAATTTACATGTGTGTCCATATGGCGCACATACATGCCCTATGGGCATGTGTGTGCGTCACATGCCACCTTCAAAAAAGCCAAATTGTGCATTTTTTAAAGAATTCGCAAATTAACATCAACTACAAGTTGATGTTAATTTGCGATTCCTAATCAAAATTCGCAATACAAAAATGCTACATACATAGCATTTGAGGAATCGCAAAAATTGCGATTCCTTAAATGCTATGGCAAAATAAGGAAGCGCACATTTTTGTGATTCCTTATTTTGCGATTTTTTGATGCATGCCAAAACATGCAAAAAGACCCTTTGCGATTCGCAAAAGGCTTGATACATCTAGGCCATGTTTTTTTAGAAGGTTCTGCTTAGTTCCGGCACTTTGGAGAGATTATGTATTCTTTGTTTTAGAGTAAAACACGTAAACCTCACTTCTGATGGGAACATTTTCAAAAGGGTAAAATATATATATTTTTTAATTTTAATTTTAGTTTTTATTGGAAATGGTACATACTTAGATTACATTCGAAGACAAGAGACATTCATTAATTGATAAAGGACATGTTAACAACATTTTCTACATATAGTCATAGCGCTGCACAACAGTTTGCTGACCATCCCTGCTCATTTTCCGACACTCCTGAACGTGGATGTAACATTACATAGTACTTGAGGGGAGGCTGCAGTGCACATTTGTATCGTGTGTTCTCCGGAGGGAGCCGCCTCCAGAGGGGCGGGCAGTCTGCGGCGTTCTACGTTACTTGGGTGTGTCCTGGTCATCAACATCCGGGTGCGGGTAGATATGCCTGAAGCGGGTCCCATATATCCCTTGGGCGTGAACCAGTGGGGAGTAACTCAGCATATATGCATGTCTGATCCTGCCACAAAATCATATCTCTGAGCCAGTCCTTGAATTTAGGTGCCCTCCCTCTACCCCAGCGACAGGCCATCCGCCGTTTTGCCAACATGAGGCCAAAGGACACAAATTTGCGATGCTTTGCCGGGACCTGTTCAGTATAGCCAATCAGCGCCACCAGAGGGGATCTCGGAATATATCTTGAGGCCATGTGCTCTAATGCAGTTAAGACCATGGACCAGTGTTCGTGCACCCCTGGACATGACCAGGCGAGATGGAGAAAGTCAGCAGATTCCGCTCTGCATCTGTCGCACCTGCTCATGTCTCGTAGCCCAAATTTGTGTAGCTGTAATGGTGTGTAGTAACTGCGCTCAAGTAATTTATAATGAATGATGCGCTGTTGGAGGAAATCTTTTCAGTGTGTTTGCAGCAAAAACCCCATTGCTCGTCCGTGAGAGGTTGATCCAGTTCAGCTGACCATTTTTCCCGGGCAGCACACGGTGTCAGTGTACATAGCGCGGTATAAGGCGAATACTAGGTGTGCGGCAGTCGGTGTGCGTAATATATGGTGCAATGGTGCAAGTGTTTTGGGATCATCTAGATATGCAGGAGTGCAATCTTTCAGTCCATGCCGTAAGCGTGTGTATAAAAAGGTTTCCATGGTGGTGGGCGGGGGGTCCGAGAAGAGTTGGTGTAGTGTACGGAATTTTCCATTTAAATACCCTTCGGGGGTCGAGTCCTGCGCTATATAAGCACCCAAATAAATAAATAAATAAATATAAATCGGCCCAATGGCAAATATTACGGGCCCTTATCGTTTTACGAAATACCCCTTCTTGCATCTGTGGATGATATACCAGTGGGAGAAGTGGCGAGTAAATGTACTTTACTTGTGCTGTATGAGCGATATATCGCCAAGCTTTGAGTGTACATTCCACAGAGTTAGGCCGTGGTTCCCGAGGTCTGATTGTTGAAAGTATTACACCGTATAGCGGGGTGGGTTGTGCAAGCCAGTGTTCAGTTGCTACGTGAGGTGAATAGCGGGGGGGATTAAACCAGAAATGTTCAAAGTGTGCCTGAGCGCATCAGTAGTAGAGTTCAAAATTGGGACTGTCAAAACCCCTCCGTGCATATGGACGCATTAGCATGTCCCATTTTATTCGGGGTTGTTTGCCTCCCCACACCAGTCTAATTAGTTTGGCGCGCAGGTTAGCAACGAAATGTCGCCCGGGTCATATGGGATATTTAGAAATAGATAAAGAAATTTGGGGAAAAAAATCACCATTTTTATTAGGGAGATGCGGCCAGCCATGGTCAGTGGGAGCGCATTCCACCAGGTCCCACATCCATTAATGTGGTCCATGGCACATCCATAATTCAGTCGCATCAGCTCTTCCCGGTCTGCTGTAACCATGATCCCCAAATATCGCACCTCATCATTGCACCAAGCTATGGGATAGTCAATATCGAAAGGTGTGGCAGCCATGGTCAATAAAAAAACCTGGGATTTAGCCCAGTTTATATGTATCCCTCATTTGCCACCAAATCTAACGAATTCCCTGAGTAGTGGGTTCAGATTGAGCTGTGGGTCCTTCATATAAAGCGTGATGTCATCTGCTTATAGGGATATGAGTACGGGGCGTAAGAAACACCATAGCCCTCAGCATGGTACTGTCTGATTTTGGCAGCTAATGGTTCCATTGCCAGGGCAAAAAGTAGGGGGGATAGCGGGCAGCCCTGACGAGTGCCTCTTGAAAGTGCAATTGGTGGCAAGAGTAATCCATTTATTTGGACCTTAGCTGTTGATGCCGTGTACATGAGCCTGATATAAGTCATGAACCCAGTGGGGAGCCCCATGTTTTGGAGCATGGTGAATAGGTATCCCCATTCTACCGAATCAAAGGCCTTCATGGCGTCCAGGAAGACCGCCACTAGGGCCAGTTTGGGATCCCCATTTTGGAGTATGAAAAACAACGTTCGCAAATTAAGAGCGGTGGCTCTTCCAGGGATGAACCCTGCCTGATCTGGTAGAACCAGCTTCTCCATAAGGAGCTAAGCCGGTTTGCGATTAACTTTGCCAAAATCTTGGCGTCACTATTTATCAGCGAAAGGGAGCGATACAACTTGCACTTATCCGCAGGCTTACCTGGTTTTAAGAGTGAGATAATTAGCGCCTCTCTCATTGACTCCGGAAGGAGCCGTAGTTCTTGCGCCTTCAAGAAAACCTCTTTTAAAACAGGGAGAAGTTGGTCAATGTATGTTTTGTAGAACTCTATCAGGATGCCATCGGGCCAGGGGGCCTTCCCCGATGTCATCTGCATGATGGCTTCACGAAGCTCATCATCTTCAAATTGTGCCCTCAGAAACTTCCTCTGACCATCCCTCAGCCACCCCAGCGTTATATCTGCAAGGTACCGTCACAGATCTGGAGGGGTGTTTTGACGTGTGGTGTATAAATTTGCAATGAATTCAGTGAAGTTTTCCAGTATGTCCCGGCTATCCCTATGTCTCGTTCCGTCTCCCCCCACAACCTCCAACAAATAGTTGGAGAATCGAGTTGGCCTAATCGCCAATGCCAACGCCTTCACTGGCCTTTTCCCTTTGCCATAACGCCGGGCTCAGAAATATTTGCCTTTAAACATGGCTTCCCTCTCCGCTATGTCCGTATATTCTGACATTTTTTCACGGAGGAGATCCCTCTGGGTGCCCGATGCCTCCGTCCACATATTTTGCTCCAGTGCCTTAATGTCTATTTCTAGTGTGCTTAGTGTACGCCTTAGATCATGGAACACCCCGAAACTTTTAGACATGTATATGCCACGCATGGTTACCTTAAAGGCTTCACATACCGTGTGTACATACTCAACCAAGCCCTTATTCCTGGCCAAAAAGTCAGTAATCTCTTCGCCAACCTCTGTTTGGAACACTGAGTCCAATAGCGCTCCCGGTTCCAGCCTCCAGCAACATTGGGATGCAAGCAAGTTGGGTGGCACAATTGTTAGACACACAGGGGCGTGATCGGAGTGCGTACGGGCCAAGTGCTCGACTGAATGTATCCATGAGCTAACCCCCCTGGAACAGACCCAATGGTCCAGCCGTGACCAAGTGTGATGTCCAGCCGTGTAGTAAGTGCCTTCTCTAGTAGATAGGTGTGCGTATCTCCAGGTGTCTACAAGTCCGTGGTCTAAGAATAATTGAGATAGGGTATCTTGTGTGTTGTTGTAGTGTGCGGGAGGGGGTTGGATCTATCTAGTGCGGGACATAATGCAACATTAAAATCTCCTCCCCATAGGAGGGCAGTGGACCCCGCCTTGATTATCTGTCCCCATAGGGTGGTGAGGAAGTCTGGGGTATCTATATTGGGACCATAACAGGAAACCAAAGTAACTGACTGGGTGCCTAGTGTACCCCAGAGCAGGCAGCAGAGGCCCGAGGGATCGGTGTAGTTGCCGCCAAGTATGAAGGGCGTGCCTTTTTTGATTAATATGAGTTTACCTCGTGAATATGTGGAGTAGGAAGAGAAAACCCTCGTAGAGGCCCATCTGCCCCCAAAACATGACCCTTGGCGGGGATCTATATGTGTTTCTTGCAACATCGCTATCTGTATGTTGTGCCTGTCTAGATACACCAGGATTTGATGTCTTTTGTGGGAGTCTCCCATCCCTCTTACATTCCACGTGAGTAGTTTAATTCTTACAGGTTCAGTGTGTGTCGCCATTACAAACGGGTTTTTTAAAGATTGGGTGGTTGCTATTGGCAATGCGTGTGACCTCGAATATTCTTGGTGCAGCTGGACCACAAGATTCAAACATGTTGGACAACCTTAGGGCCAGATGTAGGTAATCCAGATTTACCGATTCTATAATACCGAATTTTACCGATTCGGTATTTTAGAATCGGTAAATGGGATGTAGGTATCCATTCGGTATTTTTCATCAAATCGGTAAGATTCGGTAAATACCGAATCGGTATATACCGAATCGGTATTTACCGATTCGGTATTTCCCATTTCCCATTTCCCATTCATCCCTATGGGCCTCCAGGCCCATAGGAATGAATGGGAATTATCGAATCGGTAAATACTGATTCGGTAAAATGGGGAACACATTCAAGGGTGGCAGGGTGTCACATTGCACCCCTGAATAGGGCATGTATGTCTGCCACATGGCACTGTTAAAAAAGCACAGAATTGCTTTTTTAACGGTTTTCGTTATTTACCACCAACTTGTAGTTGGTGGTAAATAACGATTCCTTACAAGTGGAAAGCACTCACTTGAGTGCTTCCTACATTAAGGATTCGGTAATTTACCGATTCCTTAAATTACCAATTGAGGAAATTACTGAATCCTTAAATTAGGCCCCTACATCTCAAATGCCTAATACTGGTCGGTAACGGCCAAAATTCGCTAATTTCGGCCGTTACAGACCGGTATTGGGCTTCCTACATCTGGCCCCTAGTCTCTTGATAAAAATAGCATTTCCTAACAACCCCATCCCAACCCTTCCCTCCCCAACAGTCCCCCAAACTTCGCAAATTGGGCGAGCATCACCATCCCAACCCACCCCCTCCCACAACAGCACCCCAATTGTGCCGGTACAAAGAGTACCTCTCATCCTCCCAAATAGCCAAAATAGCCAATCTGTACAATGCAAAGTCACAACCGTAACTCCGTGTATGTGAAAGTTACACTATATAGAGCTTAGGGTGGAAATAAACAGAAATGGGGATCTCCCATACAGAGGGGCGCCAGTGAGCCACAGCAACCCTTCCCATAGTCCCACTCCGCTGCCTTGCAAAGCCCACCTGTTCTCGTGTGGGGGTGGGGATGGAGCGGTAAAGGGAAGGGGGCCTGGCGATAATTATTGTCATATGACCACTAACTGGTCTAGAGTAGCTTCGGGGGTCTGCAATTTTCAAAACAATAAAAAAAATAGCTCTGCCAACAATCCTATTATACTAGTAACATATTTCGCCCAGGAGGGCACTTAGCTGTTCACAGTATTCCCGGGCGTGAAGCAATGTCGGTAGATAAAGAGTGCCAATTAACTCCAAAGTTCCCACAGCGGTGGTTGGGTCATTTGAATTGCAGGGGTGTATGACGTTACAACGCATGCTTTTACCACGCATACTGTTACAACGCAAGTATTAAAACGCAAACCTTTACAACGCATTACACTTAGGGGTGCTGGATAGTGAATAGTTTAATTCACTATTCCAAACTCCAGTCCTCGTGAACACTAGGGAAGGTGTTGGATAGTAAATTAAAACTTTTCCCTATCCTAGAGCGTCCCCCAGTGTAATGCGTTGTAAAGGTTTTCGTTGTAATACTTGCGTTGTAACAGCACTGCGTGGAAAAAGTTTTGTTATAAAGGATGTTTCCCGAATTGCAGCAGCCCGGCAGGTTCTCTCAATGTTCCCTCACACAGAGAGGGCATGCACCCTTCCTAATCCAGCCAGTTTGGAGAGTGTAACACAATCCGGTTAATCGTCTGTTAGAGAAGGTGATCTGGACAGGCGTTCCTGCTGCGGTGATCTCTGCTTTGTGGCTTTAAGGAAGTCTTCCACTTGCTGCGGAGTGTTGCAGACAAACTGTTTGCCATCGTGCGATATCCGGAGTCTTGCAGGATACATTAGGGCATATTCGATCTGAGCTTTTCGTAGTTTGAGTTTTACTGGCAGAAACTTCCTCATCGCCTCCTGCACTGCCATAGTAAAATCCGGATAGATAGTGTATTTGTTTCCTTCGAAGTGCAGTTGCTTTATTTCACAAGCTTTCTGGACGGCCACGTCTCGATCCCGGTAATTTAGCAGGTGTGCTATCATGGGTCGTGGGCGCTTCCCGGGGGGGCCTGGCACCCAGAGAGCGGTGCGCTCTTTCCACCACCATGTGTGCCGAGAAGGATTCCCCTCCAAATGTAGTGACCAGCAGCCGCTCCACAAATTCCTCCATGCGGCCAGTATTTGTGCTTTTGGGTATTCCAAGAATGCAGACATTATTGCGGCGAATTCTGGCCTCCAAATCTTCGTTTTTCACTGCTATGACCTTTAAAATGTTTTCCTTGTGCAACACTTGCTTCTGTATCTGAACCATGGCATCCTCATTGTCCGATATTCGCCGTTCTGCTTCTTTAATTTGGCCATCATGTTTGTCTACCTTCTGCACGAGGAAGTCTAGTCTGTTATTCATAGTGTCCATTTTTCCTGACAGGTTGCTTAGACTGTGTTTCATGGCAAGAAGTAGAGTCTTTACGTCATCCTCCGGGGTTGGCGGGGAGGTGAACGGCTGCCCCATGCTGGTGGATCAGGGGTCCACTGAATTGGACCTAGTGGATGTTTTCTTGTTATCAAAGGTAAGTCGGGGCTGGCGACCATCAGGTTTTCCCATCTTGTTGGTGGGTGTTCCAGATCCCCTCTCTGCCTTCAGCAGATCGCTTGGCGCAAGTTGTTGGTGTCCGTTCGCTGCCGGCCCAACCGTGCAGTATGTTTGTGTCCTGCTGGCCCTGGCCCGCCATTGCCAAACTAGTTGCACTGACCCGGAAGGTGGGGGGCCAGAGGTAGCAACTGCCGTTTGGTGGGCAGCCGGCCCTGTTACAGCATGGGCGAGTATGGGGCCTAAGGCCAGAACCAGAAGCTCATGTGTCTTCCTGACCTTTCCTCTCTCATCCGTGGCAGCCACCTATGATCTATTCGCGCGGGGGCCGTTTGTCGTATTGCTGAGTGGCATGTCTGTTGGAGGACGCTATATATGTGCGCTATGCCTGTGTCTCAATCCAGCAGCCTCCGGGACAGTCGCCCTTTCCGCCTCCCAAGTGTGATGTGCTCAGTGTCACAGCTCCCAGGCTCCGTTCACCCACTTCTCATGCTTGTTCAGACGTTACCTAAAAAAATTACAGTCTGCTGTTTCGTTCGGTTTGCGGGAGTCGGATGTTATGCTTCAGTGGGCCCAGTGCATTCCGGGAGGGTACCGTATGATGGAGCGCGGCGGGGACATTCGCCGTTTCACAAAGAATAGTCGCTCACTTGGAGGGGACGTATCTCGTAACTATCTCCCAAAGCCAATAGCACGCAGCGGGCCAAGCAGTCTCACTTGAGGGGGGGCCTGTTGTTCAGCTCGGAGCTCCCCCGCTCCTCCGTACCGGTCCCTCGCCTGCACCCCGGGCGGCAGGGGAAAAATGGCGGCAACATCACTCTCTTTGTCCATCTCCATCCCCCCGCCGCGCCCGATCGTTAGCTCACCTCTGCCTTTCTTCCAGTTATAACCTCAGCGGTTTTTAGGTCTACTCTCCGTCCACCTCTCAAATCCTGAAGAGCATGCGGATCTGCCGATGCAAAGTGAAAGGCACAGCGCCACATGGGGCCCCTGGGGCTCCAGTAGGACAGCGATCCGTCCCAGGGAACCACGGCCACCTGTTACCATCAACTTAAGGGGACATTCAGCCCGGGCCTCTTTCTCTACGAGCATGCCAATCACTGTAAAGAGACCTTGAAAACTGCAATCGCCCTTACACGAAAAATTGTTAATGTAAAAGTTTACCAGGTAGATCTTATGGCTTTCATTCCAGCTAAGGCAAAATGCCGTGCCTCCCCCTGCTCCTGAAAAAGACGTAGAATAGAACAGCCAATATTGACTTTAAACCAGGTAGTCAGTTCCCCTTGTGCTCTGCCCACTGGGGATGGAATCTCAGGCAAACGAAAGCACGTAAATCCATCAAATACTATTTCCTTTACCTCCCAGATTTCCTGCATTAAAATATATTGAAGTTTATAATAAAAGATCTCCATCCTTCAATCGAGATTTTGTAGGCTAAACCGCAATGTTCCAGTTTAAAAAATATATACATACATTATCTATTGGACCTTTGACCATGGATGGACACGCACCAGACCCTTTGGGAAGATGGATCAGTACAGGATTGGTGGTTGATTGGGCAACAGAGACAGGACCATCGAGTACCCCACCCTTATCCATTTCGCCGGAGCGGCCATGCTCCTCCCTTAACCGTCAATCAATGTCCTCCATCCCAGCCAAGACTGCAAATCTATTGTTCAGGGGGACTATCGATTGAGTAGGGATTCTAGGCAGAACTCTCTTTTGCGCGATCGAACAGTCAAGATTGCAGATTTAGAGGAGGAGCCAAGATGGCGATCGGAACAGTCGCATAACCGCCTCGCTCCGAGATCCCTTCCTCCCCGCTACCTATCCTGTCTTTCATCCTGTTCGGGGTGTTCCGAATTTGGTTACCAAGGAAGAGCCTTCACTTACCATCCCTTTTCCGGGGCTCTGGCGTGCAGGGATTTCTGCGTTCTGCCCTTGTCGCCTTGCTGGCCTTCCCGGCCCTGGCGCCGGGGCCTCGAGTGCTGGGTTTGCCCGGAGATGTTCGGAGTGCCGGCGGTCCGGAGCCGGTGGAGAGACCCGATGGTGGGATCCTGAGAGCCGCGGGCTGGAAGCCCCGGAGCGGACCCACCCCCGATGGTGGACCACCCCGTATGCCCGATTGCCTGCCGGCCCGAAGAAGAGAAGCCGCGCTGTCCGGCACTCCTCAAGTGAGAAGCCCACTCCTGTTGCTTGACCCGCCTGGGATCCGGTGCTGGGCTCCCCCCGAGTGCTGTGGGGAGCACGCCCGTTCTTCTGGTGACTCTCCTTTCTCCGCCGAGTGCCATCCGCCGCGGATCAGCTGTGTGCCCTGGGGCCGCCGGTGCTCCTGGTGGACTTGGAGTCGGCTGCGATGATGGCGGTGGGTGATGTGCTCAAGATGGCGGATGCCCCCTCGGAGTTTCTTTCTCCTGGAGACAGGGAAGTTGCTGCATTTGCTCTCTCCGAGCCCCGTTTGATTCGGACGGCCCCTACTCGGAGTGTTGTCTTGTTTGCCCTGGCTGCTCTGCGGATCGACCTGTCCTTGAAATGCAGAGACTTGGAATTGCGGATCGCCGCCATGGTTGTTTCGCCATTTTGTGACGCAGAGTCGTCTCCCCGAGTTGTAATGGTTGAAACTTCTCCAACTGCTGTGCTGGGATCTCCGGCAGGGTGTTCGATTCAATGGGATCAAATGGACCCGGTGCCGATGCTGCAGTGTTTCCTATATCCTGATTTCTTTGCTTCGTGCTGGACAGCCCAGAAATTGTGCTTGGCCACGTGTATCTTTGAGGTACTTTTGCATTCTGACTGTTGCCGAGTTCTCCTGGTTGCTTCTTGTTGGCCGGGACGGTGTTTTGCGGAGATCCCACTGGCCGTCCCTGACTGGTATGGACCCACTGTATCATGCGGTTCTTTGGCTGTGGCGGGGTCTGGCAGTTCGACTCTTCATAGAAGTGGACAGGGGTGATCGTGCCTGGGTGCCTGTGGGACCTTTTTAAATGGCATCTCCGGGCCTCGTTATTTTGGACAGTTCCTGTTTCTATCCTTGTGTAGGCTTTTCTCAGTATCCTCTTCGTCCTCGATTAGTGACCCGTTGTTGCGGGAGGGGTGGTGTTCTATGTTTCGGTCGCTGGCTCCTCTCCTCTCCCTTCCTTCTTTTTCCTCTCCTTCTTTCTCTTTCTTCTTTCTCTTTCTTCGTTATTATTCTCTTTCTCTTTCTTCTATATTTCGGGTGACTCTGGGCGACAGGCACGCTGTTTAGTGGGGTAGGCCGTAGCCATTACAGTGATGTAGGGTGGGGGGGGTGTTTGTTATTTTAGTTTGTTTTCTTCTATGGTCCCTTTTTTGCCTTTTTCTAGGGGGTGGGCTATGTCCCTTTGTTTTATATCCTTTGTTTCGTAAATGTCTGCACTTTCTCCTTTTTCGGGCGGGAGGGCTGTACATGTGGCGTCCACTTTATTTGTTTGCTGCGATTTGTCCTTTATTTTTGAATCTTTGATGGGCGTGGGATGACTCTGGGCCTTGCCCTACTGTGGTTATCTGATTGCGTGGGGGGCTGTTTCCCTCCCGCCCCCCCCCCTTCTTTCTCTGTATCTGTTGCATGACGCTCTGGTAGACATGGTTGCTGCCTCCTCTATAAAACGTAAAATGAAACCTTTTTTATCCTGGCGCTGACTGTGTAACGACTTTATTCCACGTCTATCCTGTATTCATTCTATCGTGCACATTGATATTGCTTCTTTTTGAATCTCCTGATTTTGCGGCCGGCCCTCGTGGTTGTAGGCCTGCGCTTGTAATAATACGTATCTTTCAATAAAGGTTTTAAAAAAAAAAAAAAAAAAAAAAAGATTGCAGATGTAGATAAAAAAAGTCAAGTGGCAATATCTTAACAGGACTAGTTTTAACCATTCCTACGCTCTCTTTACGCAGTTTTTCCTGAACAACCATAGGATTACCGAAGTTAACAACAATAACATCACCATTATACCCTTTTCCTCTCCCACCAATCCCCCCACACGTCTAGCAAACAGTATCTCTTTTGATATGTCCCAATTGACAGGAACATTGCTGTTCAACTGTTAGAAATGGGGTCTCCAGTTGGCAGAGGTAGGTACCTTTGTCTAAATAAGGACCCTTGCTTCTGGTCAGGATACACTCCTAAAATAACCCCTGCTCACCCGCTTGGTAGCTTGACACCAGCAGACAGGCTTATCTCAGAGGCAGTGTGTAAAGTATTTGTGAACACATACAGTAACACAGTGAAGACACTACAAATGGACACCACACCTGTTTGGAAAAATAAGTAATCTTTATCTAAACCAAAACAATACCAAATGACAAACAGTGTCAAAAACATTCTTAAAAATAGGTTATTAACTCAAGTAAAGTTCCTAGTAACAAATAACTCCATATGGAGTTATTACAACGGCGTGACAGATGAAAATCCCAAAGTACAGCGGCGATTGCGAGGTGCGCGGTACCAGGCCCGGAGTCAAGCAGACCCACAAAGAACAGTACATGAAATTTGATGAAAGCAAAGACGGTGCACGGCATGGGGAGGTGATGCTTTGTCAGTTCCTTACGACCCAGGGGAGATGATGCCTCGATTGTTTACTGCATCGCAGGGGAGGTGAGACGTAGGTTCCTTACTGTCTCTGGGCGGTGGTGTCACGAATGGTGGCGAGGCGGCGGTTCCTTACAACGGTGCAATGTCGATGGATTCGGGATTCACCCACATCAAAGATGGGCTTCACGTTGATGAAGCACTGCGTTAATGAAGACGGGGCTGCGGTGTGAGTCAGGACGGTGGGTCGTGGACGTCACGAGCAGTGTCCTCGGCTCCGGTGCAGGCAGCGGCTTCGATGTCGCTGCGGCACGGCGTCAGCAGGCATCGGCCTACGGTGCAAGTCGGGATGGTGCGTCGTGCTCTTCATGAGCGGCGCCCACGGCTTTGGTGCAGGTTACAGCGTCGCTCGCCTGCGTCAGTGCTGTGATTTCCTTCTATAGCAGCTGAGACAGCAGTTCCAGAGGCAGAGAGTCAGAAGGGGTGAAGTCTTTGTGTTCATGAGACTTCAGAACAGGAGGCAAGCTCAGTTTCAAGCCCTTGGAGATCTTTTCTTCAAGCAGGTGACAAAGCAAAACAACAAAGTCCTTCTTCTCCTTTCCTAGGCAGCAAGCAGCCACTGCAGGCCAACCCCAACAGCAAACAGCGCAGGGGCAGTATGCCTCCTCTCTGGCTCTTCTCCTTGGCAAAGGTTTCCTCTTGATTTTCCAGAGGTGATCTAAAGTTCTGGGGCCTGGGCCCCAATATTTATACCACAACATCCTTTGTTCTCTGAAGGCAGAGAGTGTATGTACCCAGCTAAAACCAGTTCTGTCTTCACTGGTACAGCTTCCTGGCAGGAAGTGGACTGGAGACAGCACTGTTGAAGTCAGACCAGGCTTATTCAGGTGAAAAGGAAACAAAACTTGTCTTTTCTATCTTGTTCCCGGGGTTAGTTATGTTTATAAGATGTTATAAACAAACTACCCATTCTGTCCTATAGGAACAGATAGCCTTGCAATAGTGAAACACAAAATTGGCAGTATTTCACTATCAGGACTTGCCACACACATCAGGGCATGTCCTACATTTCACATACAATGCACCCTGCCCACAGGGGTACTTTGGGCCTATCTTAGGGGTGACTAATATGTAGAAAATGGAAGGTTTAGGGGCTGGCAAGTGTGTGCACTTGCCAGGTTGACATGGCAGTCCCAGACTGCGCACAGGCTCTGCAATGGCAGGCCAGAGTTACATTTTAGAGGCCCTGGGCACACGTAGTTCACCGTTCTAGGGTCTGACAAGTAAATCAAATAAGCCAATCATGGAATCACTAATCCATAACAATGCTTTACAAAGGGAGCACTTGCACTTTGGCACTGAACAGCAGTAGCAAAGTGCCCAAAGCATCTAGACCAGCAAAAATGGAGTCCAATACACAGCAAACCACAGGAGGTAGAGGCAAATAAATGGAAGGGAGACCCACGCCAATGGTGCTATGTCTAACATCAACCAATATGAAGATTTGTTCCCTAGACCCCTGGTGGATTCCATACTGCCAGCTGTGAGCCTGGGGGCACTGGTCAGGCCAACAACGTGAGGAGCAGACGCTAGGAGAAGATCGATAACAGGAAAGTCACATGTTACTGGTTGCTTGACAGGTGGTTTATCCTTTGTATGGCACACTTCCATGATCTGGGCGGATTTGTTAGGGGGTAAATCAGTGACCAAATACTGAGAACATGTAGAAGTCCTGGGAACTGATGGCTTCAACTTGCCTCCTCTGATGCCAGGGGTCGCAGAGGAAGTGCCAGGAGTAGCAGGGTGCAAGCTAGTGGTCACAGCTGCGACCCCTGACTACTACCAAATGACACCCATGGGTGTTACCCACCATTCTATTCATGCCCTGGGGCTCCCTTTGGTGGTGGCATGCGGTGTAAGTCAATACTGGTAAAGGAATTAATACAGGGCACACTCCATATTCAGGTTATCGGCTAGCGCAATCCATATGACCTTATCTAAAATTCGCATGAAGCATTCAGCTTCCTTATTCACCTGGGGCCATCTAGGAGTGATTCTCCTGTGACAAATACCTCTAGATTTCAGACAGTCCACAAATTCCTGATTGGAAAACAGGGGCCCATTATCCACACGGCGCTTATTCAGGGAACCATGAGTAGATATGATGTTCTCCAAATGGGGCGCGGTCTGACTCGGTCTTATGGAATCAAGGATTTCAACCTCAGGATATTTTTAAAAGCTATCAGCACCAGCTCCTAGCTCTGTGCAATGGGACAATGGTAATGTCTTTCATGAGAATAGGTGCTGGCGGATCGGCTGGGTCAGAAGCCTGACATTGCAGGAAGAGGCGCACGGTCTGCTCCATCATCTCATCCAGCCCATGGGACCACACTTTGCATCAAAGTCTGAATTCATTTTGACTACCCCTTGGCGACCTGTATGAGCCAGATCCCCCACATGCTGTTGCAACCGTCCAGTTACCACTAGCATGGGTCTTATCAATAAACAGCTTTCAGGGGATGCTGCAGCTCATGGCGGACATAATGCAACAAAAGAGGCCACCTGGAGACATTCGTCCACTCTTGTTGCATGAACATTCTCGGGTAATGAGATAGCCAGAGGGTGGGACCTTTCGACCACAAACTTCACATACTTCTCAACCTCTTCCGCTTTGCACTCCTTGCAGATAGTGGCTGGCTTTGCATATCTGGATAGATAGTCTGCAGGGTCCCAGGGCAGTATGCCACAAAGAACCAGTATCACTGCAACTGGAGAATCCATTTCTCTATTCCCTGAGGTGGCTTGGGTGAGAAACCAGTGAATAGGCGAATCGGAGTTTTGTGGTCTCTGTGAACTACAAACGGGTGACCAATGAGATAGGTATGAAAATGTCTGCACCCCCAATAAATAGCAATGGCCTTCTTCTTGCTGTGAGAGTATCTCTGCTCTGTGTCCGTCAAGGCATGACTGGTATAGGCAATGGGGGCCCATTCACCATTGTCACGTCTTTGCGACACTACAGCCCCAATACCAGTGGAGTTGGCATCCACTGAGACTTCTGAGGCATGGTAAGGATCAAAATAGGCTAATATGGTGTGTTCATAGAGGGGTTGTTTAGTTGCTTGAAAAGTTATTTCTTAGTCAGGGCCCCATATCCAAACAGCATGCGTCTTTATCAGTTCTCTCAGTGGGCCAGTGAGGGTGGTTGAGTTCTGAATAAAACAACCAAAGTAAGTCACTATCCCTAAAAAACTGCGTACCCCAGTTACACTAGAGGGAACAGGGTTGACTGAATATCCTTGACCTTCGCAGGATGTCTCCATTCTCAGAAAACAATATCCCCACAAACTAATTTCATTCTGAAGAAACGCAAATTTTGCTGAAACGTCACCTTGAGTCTGTTGAAGTGTTTGTCGTGAGTGGGGATGTGCACCAGGATGTCATCGCTGATATAGTTGACACCCGGGAGTCCTGCCAGCACCCCCGGATGTTATCCCGTAAAACTTCCATAGAAATGGACCCCTAAAGCTGGGGCATTTAAACCTCCTTAAACCTATACGGGTGGAACATGTGGTGATTGCTGTGGATTCAGAGGTTATCATCAACTGATATCCTGCTCCTAGGTCCATTTTTGAGAACCTCCTCGATCTGGTGACTTCTGCCATAATATCGACCGTGGGTGTCAAATGTCTTTCACATTTAATCGCCTGTTGGGAAAACACATATCCACACACATTCTAACCTTACCAGGTTGAAGCCACCAGTATCGGAGACACCCATGGAGTAGGGTCATCTACCTTTTCAATATTATCAGCTTGTTCCAGTTTTTGTAGTTCATCCTCAACGTTGGGACGGAGATGAAATGCCACGCGGCAATTTCGCAGGGCAACTGACTGGATTCAATTATCAATGTGGAAGTGGATCATGTGACATTTGAGGCACTTAATGCCTTCAAATAATGGTTCAAGCTCGGCCATCAGTGCTTCAACATTCAACAAATGCACACTGAACGCAAAGGACACAAGCTGGAGGCGCTTTGCTGTCTGGCAACTAAGCAGCATTACGGTACCTCCTTTGGTGACACACTTTTGCTTGTGTTGAGCGTGAATACGCCTGCCAGCGGGAGGGGCGAAACCAAACCAAAAGCATAAACCTGTGTCGACGTAGGGCGCACGGCAGGGTGCTGCGGAGGAGTCTGATGGACCGTCTGCTCCAAGATGTTGATCAATTCACCCGTGTCTATCAAAGCTGGCATTTGGTAACCAATGATTGTAGCCATGCATCACGGGGTGCATCCTCTGTGGCACTCTTCGGGTTGCATGGCATGTATGATGTGGACTGCGCCATCCACATCCACATCGTGCATGTCGTCCTTGCCTTCTTTGGACACAGAGATCTCTAAGGCATTCACTGATTTGGACTTCTGCACCTTCGGGAGGCAGTAGAGCTAAATTACTTGGTGGTGATTGAGTTTGTTGCATGGGGAAGACCTTTTGGCTTGAGCTGGACAGTCCCCCTGATGGTGGGCTAGGGCATCTGCACCAGTGACACAACTTGGGATTTGAAGCTGACCTGGAGCAAGCCTTTTTCTTCTCCACACCAGCTTTAGTAACCAAATTAACTGGTTCAGTTTTGATGGGTTGTTGTAGAGCCGCCTTCATATGTGTGGCACAACTGGGTATAAGACAAGTCCATAGAGTCTTCTGGCTGCTGCCTGGCTGGACGTAAGAGAAACTGCTTGTAGTCAGGATTTGTGAGTGGCTCTAAACGTACTTGTAGGGCTTGTTTCAGGGTATTGTACATGAAGGGTGGGCCAGCTTCCACAACTGACTTTGCAATCTTATGGATGCTGGTTCCCCCAAAATGTAATAGCATTGGGCACCTCTGCCATTTTCAAATGCTACAGCAGCAAAGAAAGTTTCCAACCATTCCAACCGCCTGTTAAGATAGGGGTCCATCCCCCACAAACAGCTCAAGGGCTGGGACAGACACCTTGGGAACCCTCTTAGTGTTCCGAACCATGCAGGAGGTGAGATACTGGGAGAGAGACAGACACAACCCTGCAACAGACCCTGCTGTTCTTCCCAAAGGTGATGAGGACTGTCGAAACAACCTGGGCCGAGGATG
Source organism: Lissotriton helveticus (assembly GCF_964261635.1). Classification (NCBI taxonomy): domain Eukaryota; kingdom Metazoa; phylum Chordata; class Amphibia; order Caudata; family Salamandridae; genus Lissotriton; species Lissotriton helveticus. Next base: position 395,305,360 of record NC_136068.1, on the reverse strand, counting down.
TGATAGGCAGCAAGCTGCATCGGGGGCACCACTCAAGGGCAAGGCAGGCAGTGGGAATGGGGACCTGGAGTACAGGAGTCCAACTCACCGCCAGAAGACCATTGTGTGTCAGGGTCCCAAGTTATAAGCCACAAACAGTCATGGCGAGGAGCACCAGGTCCCTGTTCCATGTGCCATCCTCACCACAGCCCTCCTGACACCAATTGACTGGTTTGCAATGCTTGTCCCCCATGCTGAAGGCACAATTGCAGATCCCCTGGGGCCAATTGACCAAATGTGGCTGGGGCAGGAGGCAGATGACATCCTTGCTGGTGTGACGCCATTGGAGCAGCCTTAGAGAATGTGGGTCCTGACACCACTGGTAATCAGGCCCAAAAACGGGCTCCAGCATAGCCGTGGACACAGAACTCCCAGGCTAGCTGGATGAAAGCACCCAGCATGGCGGTGAGGCACCTGCAATAAGGCCGGCATGGCCAAATCCCAGAGGGGGCCACTGGAGCATGATGAGGAGCCAATGTGATTAGGTCAGGAACCACAGAATGCTCCCACAGGCGGCACAGCAGGAAGCAAGGTGGACACGCCATACAGCAGATAAGCAGATACAACAGCTGGCAGAGCAGCCAATGAGGTGACCACAGGGATCACCGGAAACTCCCCTCGTCTGCAGTTGTTGGGTGTCTGGGGTCCTTGGCTAGCGGCCTGGGTGTTAGCCTTGCGCTGTGGCATACCCTGGACCCACCACAATAATTTAGATCAGACACAGGTGTGGTGCTTAAATGAACCATGAGGTCAGGGCCCATGCCTTTTTTAGCAATCCCCCTGCATGTGATGGCTGAAACCATTACTGTGCCCATGCTAGGGGTTTATTCTAAAACAACCCTCCCTTACCTCTCATGTTGGGACCACCCATATCCCAACATAACAGATGCTGTCACATAACAAGTACAGTGACTGATATCCATGTAATTCTGGATAGCAGCAAAGTTAAAGTGCTAGTGCGCCTGGGAGGGCTAAGAGAGAATAACTTTCAAAACGAGTTTCTAACATTTCAGAAGCATTTGTTAACTGACTGCAAGAACTATTTTGGGGGTTCCCCAGGTGAGCTCACACAGTTCTAAAAACCATCCTCCTGTAATGAGAGAAACTGCTATTACTCAAATGGCCTACCAGTGGCTGCTCTGGAGTTACCTAAAAAGTGAATGACAGTGGCCGCCAGACCAATGGTTGCAGAGGGCAGAACTTACGCCCTATACAATGTCTAAGATCCCGTGGGCTGAGCCAAAATTTGATTGAAAATGTCTCCACCCAATGCCTGAAGAAGGATGTACCAAAGCCCGCTACATGTATATCATATACACATTTTAAATAAAAACAAAAGGTCTTGGCTTATGCCAGACCTAAAAATGTTGGTAAAGCGAGTTGGTTTTCACAGCCTCCAGCTATCATGCGCTAATGTCACAAGATGTTAATGATTAAACGGAAATGTGTGATGAATCCTATGATCCTCTCTAATGTGTGGTTTGAATCCCATTAAACGAGCCACTGTATCATCCAGGTGCTTAACTGAGAAAGGAAGAGACTTTATAACTGAGAAAATGAACACCTGTATGAATTCCGTAACGGAATATATAAAATGCAGGATATGTTTTGGCAGCCTGCAGCTATCACGTTGTCAAGTCACATGGTGCTAAGGATCAGGGGAGCTGCCAACTTAAAATATATGATGAATATGGCACTCTTTACTCATATTGGATTTCTAGACTTATGCACCGAGCAATAAAAAAAAAGAACTGTTTTAGAAAAAAAAATGGCTTAACAACTAAAGAAAGTAACACATGTATACTGTGTGTAAAGGAATATATAACATTGCAAGATAATCATATAGGTCTGTACTGGGACCATATGCTAAGGTGTCCTGGGTGCGCAAGATCACACATGCTAACTCTATCAGCTCTGTACAAGCCAGACAGCAAAAAAACACATTTTGCATTTGGGCATTGAGTCACCAAAATGCCTGGGGTAGCAGAAGTGACATCACATACCCCTTGAATTTAATGACATCACAGGAAGTGACATCATATGACCCTTGATTCTGAATTGTTTCCCCAGGAAGGCCTATCAAATGACAGCAACATCACAATTGACATCACTGAAGTTCCATAATAACTGCATGATTAGAACATCAACACAATATAGAAAAATGTCTATTTCTAATACCACCTACATTCTGGTGCTGATTTGTTCTTTGTACGGTCCAGGGCGTACTAAGTGCCTTGAATTGTAGTGAGCAACAAAAAAAAGTGTGCTAAATTGCCATAGGTGTACTAAGGGAACTCATTAAATATTCAAATCCTTTCGTGGTGTGCCAAGCAAATGAAAACCTGATGAAGTAAGGAGGAGAAATCTTTTCATTTCTCCTCATTTGCTCAACTTTTCATGTGTGATGCATTGTACAGCACACATACAAAGCGGGAAAAACAGTAAAGCATATTAGAACATTGGAATGTTGGGAGCTCCATTGCAGACAATGGAGTACTCCCTGCTTCTACGGGCCGGTAAAGGCCCGCAGAGCAACATTCCAATGTTCTACAAAGGCTTCTCGAAGCTCGAGGGGATTTATATCCCCTCGAGCTTCGAGAACCCTTTCTTTAATTTGTTAGAACATTCTGCCCTCTAGTGGCAGAATGTTCTAATAGCCTTATAGCCCTTCGTAGCAGGGCTATACCGGCTATTAAAGTCCCGCTGTTTCGTTAAAGTCCCTCGCCTTCGGCTCGGGCCTTTAATGATTCAGCGGGCCTTTAATAGCCGGTATAGCCCGCTACGGCGGGCTATAAGGCTATATTAGAACATTGGAATGTTGGGAGCTCCATTGAAAACAATGGAGTGCTCTGGGTTTATAATGGCTGGTATAAGCCTGGAGCTCCAACTTTCGAATGATTCTTTGTTCACAGCTCTGGCTGTGAACAAAGGCTTCAGGGAGCCTGAGGGGATTCCAATCTCCTCACGCTCCCATAAGGCTTTGTTCTTTTTTGTTAGAACATTCTGCCCTTTAGTGTCAGAATGTTCTAATAGCCTTATAGCCGTTCGTAGCTGGGCTATACCGGCTATTAAAGCCCTCTCCCTTGTTAAAGGCCCGAGCCGAACGCTGGAGAGGGCCTTTAATAGCCGGTATAGCCCTCTACGGTGGGCTATAAGGCTATAGTAATGTTCTGGAACAGACCACTTACCTGTACACAACCTATGCTTCAGAGGACGCTTACACCTTTGCACTATGGCACAAGGGTGTGTGCATTGGAGCATGGCTGAGAAAAGTGCACCAGAGCACATGCATAGAAAAAGTGCACCATATCTTAGTAGATATTGCACATTTTTTCCCTCTCCCTTTGGTATAAGGCAGTGCAGCAACTTTGGTGCAGTGTGCCTTGTGTAAAACAATAGTACACCTAGACCTCAATCACACACAGTCTCACTCACCTCTTGTTTCTGACTCTTGCTCACTTTCCTGTCACACTCTCATGCTTACACATAAAAACACACTTGCCCATACAAACTCACACTCGCTCTCACTTAAACACAACCTCACCTACAAGCACACACAGATAAATATTTTAAAACTTTCTCACTTACTACAGCTGCCCAAAGGTCCCGTCCCAGCAAAGTCTGCTCCATTTTTTATTATACTAATAGTGAATAATTCAATATTCACTATTGGTATAATGAAAACTAGCATACATTAAGTTACGTGGAGCTACCCCTGTGTTCTTGGCACTAATTCTACCACCTCTGAGGCCAAGGGTCACAAAGGGGAAGTCAGGGGCTGCATGTGACCCCTAAATGGATGTCAATGTATCGATTAATTAACTAAATTGCATTCCTGATGATTTCGGGTCTTGTGATTGTGATAATAGATGAGGCAGCCATCTTGAAGTCATAGAACTCAATAATGTGAGTGTTTGCATGAACTAAAAGTTTGGTCATATGACTAAGTTAATATGTTATCATGGTGTTTGGCCCTTTCCTAAGTATACAGTTCATGAACACTGGAGAGATGCTGAACATTATGTTTGACCTCTGAGAAGTGGACTGCAACAGAAGATTTGATGTTCTTTTTACATATGTAGCATTTGTGTTCTGAAATGCTGAGTTTTAATTTTCTAACAGTCTACCCTCTATATAATAAACCAAATGGGCATTTCAGAGCATAGATACAATTATTAGTATTGCATGTACCTTTGTGTGAATGGTTAATAAGATCTCCTTTTATTGCATTATTACAATATATACATTGTCCTCATGAAATCCTCCCAGCTGTGTCAATATGTGTATTTTTCTGAATAATTTTGGTGCTAGTGAGTTCTTTGCTAATTTTAGATCTTTCAAATGATAAATAGAAGATTCCACTCCAAAGTGTGCCAACATCCTCTTCAACTTAAACGGTTTCCCATCTTTTCTTAATTATGTTTCGAACTTCAAACCTTTAGGGCCAGATGTAGGTAACTCATTTTTACCGATTCTAAAATTCCGAATTTTACCGAATCGGTATTTTAGAAAAGGGAAATGAGATGTAGGTAAAAAATTGGTAAAAAATACAGATTTGGTAAAATTCGGAAACCCCGACCCGGTAATTACCGAATCTGTATTTACCGATTCGGCAAATACCGATTCGGAAATTCACATTCAATCCTATGGGCCTGGATGCCCATAGGAATGAATTGGATTTACCGAATCGGTATTTACCGAATCGGTAAATACCAAATCTGTAAATACCGAGTCGGGGATACAAAATAGCAGGCATTTGATCTATCAACCAATCACGTGCCTCCACCCCGCCCCTCAGCCAACCAACAGAGCAATCTACCAATCCTGTGCATCCACCCCACCCCACAACCAGGAAGTGGCCACACCCATGCAGGTGCAGAGTACCTGATCACACAGGAGAGCAGTTACACAGTGACAGGCTGTTGTGAAGCTGAGCTGTGCAGGACTAACAAATGGATTCCCAAGACTCCCAGAGGGAAGGTGCAGAGAGGAAGAGGAAGATGAAGTTCAGCACAGGTGAACTTCAGGTGCTGGTGGAAGAGGTGGTAAAGCACTACTCCAAGATATTTGGAAAGCAGTCTCTGCAGGTAGCAGAGGCTGTGAAGAGGAACACCTGGCTGGGGATCCAAACAAAAGTGAACGCAATAGGAGTGACAACCAGGGAAGTGGACGATCTCAAGAAGAGATGGTATGATCTAAGGATCATTACCAAAAAGAAATTGGCAGCAAGAATGAAAGAGGCCAATGCTACAGGTGGAGGAAAGAACAGGGCACCTGCTCTCAAGGATCTGGAAGAGCTCGTGGAGTCCACACTGGAGACAGAGTGCGTTGTAGGGATTGGTGATCCAGACAGCTCAGCCCGAGCTGCATCAAAGAAAGGTAAGGGACATGTCCATCATTCCTCACCCCTTGCCTGTCTCCCTCCCCCAATGTGGCTGTGTGTTGAGGAACTCCAGTACAGGCTTCAGTATCCACCTGCAATGCATTATGGGAGTGGTAGTCATAAGAATACACATCAGAGCAGTCAACATGAAATAATGTCAGGCATGCCACACAATACAATTAGAGACAGGGGAGGAGCAGGAAATAGTGCCAATATAATGTGATTTAATAGTGAAATACACGGTGAAACACCACTAAGACACTGTCCATATCTGTCCACAGGAGAGACTTCGCGCAAGTCAATGCAGGAGAGGGAGAAGACACATCCCCAAAGGGAGAGGAGTGAGGAAGAAGGCAGGGATGCATGGCCCAGCCCTGCACACAAGCAGCTGCCACACCAGAGGCAGCCACCATGCAACTTGAAGCATCTCCTCTGCTCCTTGATTCACCACAACATGAGTCACAACAATTTGCCACACCAGCAGACTCAGAGCTGTCAGACATCTGCAGGCCCAGAAGGCATGACGTTCCCCCACTAAGGATCTTACAAACATCCCCCGATGAGGAAAGGGAGGGTGAGAACCCAATGGAGTCAATGGCAGGAAATGCAGCAGGTCTTCCATCCACTCCTGTCACTCTATCCGGAGGCACAAGATGTCGTAGGGTCCGGCAGGCAAGCGTGAGTGGCCATGATGAGGGTGTCTTCCTTGGCCTTGAGACCACAATGGTCAAGGTGCAGTGCCTGCAGGCAAAAGCTATTAGTGCAGTGCACAGACAAATGCGCCATATGAACAAAAACTTCGATGACATGAACAAGGGGATGATGGGTGTTAATGCCCACCTAATCGCACACTGTTCACCTGGTGCTCCGCACCTTAAGTATTTAATGTATTTATCAACTCTTTAAATAAATTCTTCAACTTTGTTATCACATTCACATTTAATCATGTTTTATATCCAAGTCATTTCATCTTGTTATTCACAATATTCATAACAACATGCATTTATGTGCTTTGTTTCACAAAATGGCTTATTTGCTTTAGTACATCTTAACGTTATACATATTACATTTGATCAATTTTCATGTGAAGCCCAATGCATTTCGGCACCATTCGGCGCCTTCATCAGGGGCAATTCTGCGAAAGTAAAAATAAAGAAACATTGTATAAGTGTTTTATGCTATGTAATGCATGGGGGTTCTCGTAAAAATAATTGTAAGTGTGCCTACCTGTTGACACTTATTATATGATGTTGTGTCTGTGTGAATATCCGCCCTGCCCACGAGCTTACTGCTTAAATAAAAAATGGAAAACTCTGTTGTAACGAACTGTTTAAACGTATGTGATCTAAGTTGTTGGATCCTATGCTAATAACGTACCTCGTAATCTGCGTGACGATAATCTGAAACAACAAACGTGCACGTACTTAATTATGTGTGTCTTTCACCACAATCACAGATTAAGTGCTCAAAGATATATGCACACCGTACCTTGGCTTCGCTATGATTCTTGCTCTGAAAAAATCGGGAAAAATGTATACCGCGCGGTTATTATCTAGTGTATAAGTCTTTACACTTGCCAATATAAGTTTAGATTTTGCCCGTACCTGCTGTTTCTTTGTACACTCCTACGACCAAATAACCGCAGCCCTGTGCTCGCTACTGTGTTCACTTCGTTTGGCATTCAAGTGTTACTTAAACTCGGCGTCCTCCGAGTGTTTGCGTAGTTAAAGAAATGAAAAACGGACTCGCGTTAAACTGAATTGCTCAGAATGAAGTTTGCTAGGCGCCATCTTAGTGTGGTAAAGATCGCGTGTTCGATGTTGCTTATTATTGCGAAGCGTGTTACTAAAGTTACAAAAATGCATAGGTTGTTTAGCAATCACTGTAAATCTTATCGGCAGCCCGTGTCCATTGATATTCGGCATACTATTCAAAATAACTGTTCGTGTATAGCCCGTGTCTATATAGTACGTGTGGACTTATCACAACAATCGGTGGATAAATATCTGAAGTGACCTTTTACACAATGCCGTGCATTATGGTGGATGAACATATTATATGTGTGTTCAATAATGTGCAAATGCATTCATAGGATAATTATTGTACCTACAGTGTACATTATCTTGACATCTACAACTTTTTTTTACACATCCAAATATCCGTTACTTTTCCAAATTTAACTAAGACAAACGTTGTTCGGTAGATTGCTCTTGCTCACATTGCAATATACTGTACATTATGTTGAACATTAGCTACCCATAAGTATCAGAATGTCAATAGCGTTTCTGAGTAATTCAAAATGACATATATATGCTGTATGAAAGAGATATTCTTCCTTGAACAAATTTCAATATTAACTCAAGTTCTATAGTCCTTTCTTATAAGTAGCAAGCTAGATCATATTTATCATTGAGACCTGTGGGTACCATGGTATTAAAATATTTAATCCAAAATAATTCTCGTTGCATCAATTTCCGATGATTGTCAATTCCCTGTGTCGTTGGTACCTGTTCAATGACCAAGAATCTTAGCTGCGAAATGCTGTGTTTTTCTTGTTTCCAATGCTGCACCAATGGTGATGTCAGATTCTCATTGCGGATCCTGCTCTTATGTTCCGTGATTCGTATTTTAATTTTTCGTTCGGTTTTACCGATATACATTTTGCCACACGGGCATTTGATGCCGTACACAACATTCTGCGTATTGCAGTCACTAGTGTGTCTTAACTGTATTATCTTCCCTGTGCTCGGGTGGGGACATGTGTTGCCTGTTATTACATTGTTGCAATTTGTACAATTGAGACATTGGATAGTTCCCTTATTTGTTGACGTTGATAATGGTTGAGATCTGTGTTTCAATCTCTCTCTGAGATTTGACCCTCTGGTGTATGCATGTAAGGGAAGTTCTTTAAATAATCCTTTAAAATCTCGTTCCGTAGATAGTAGTTCCCATCTTTTATTGATGATGTTTTTGATTTTGTGCGATTGAGTAGTGTATTTGGACACAAATACCATTCTGTCTTGTGTGGTTTTTATCTTTGGTTTTAGTAGTTGCGTTCTGTCCATTTGCAACACCTTGTTCAATTGCTCCTGTAGTGTCTCTGATGGATATCCTCTATCCTTGTATTTCTGTTCTTGCTTTACTAGTGTATTTTCACACACCTGTCTGTTTGAACATATGCGTTTGATCCGTATAAATTGTGACAACGGGAGATTCCTAATTAAGCTCCTAGGATGAAAGCTCTTATAATTAAGTGCATTGTTTCGATCAGTGGGTTTTGTGTATAGTTCTGTTTCGAATCCACTGTCTGATTTTGTTACTCTGACATCAAGGAAGTCAATTTGTTGTTTGTTGATTTTGTACGTAAATTAAATTCTGGCATCAACTTGGTTCAATGTTCCGATCAGTGTTTCTAATGTTTCTTGAGTGTCATCCCAAATTAGAAAGATATCATTGATGAAACGACAGTACATTTTCACATGTGTCCATTCTCTCAGACTCATTAAATTTTGTGATTCAAATTGGGCCATGAATGTATTGGCGTAGGCAGGAGCCCCTGCAAAGCCCATAGACGTTCCATTAAGTTGTGCGTAATATTTATCTTTCCAGGTGAAATAACTGTTGTGAAGACAGAACTTAAGCAACTGTAGCAAGAAAATTTTGTTAGTTGATAAGTCTTCCATTTTGAGCAAAGCCCATTCCACAGATTCAATTCCTGCCTGGTGTGGTATCGACGTATGAACAAAATTTTCTTGCTACAGTTGCTTAAGTTCTGTCTTCACAACAGTTATTTCACCTGGAAAGATAAATATTACGCACAACTTAATGGAACGTCTATGGGCTTTGCAGGGGCTCCTGCCTACGCCAATACATTCATGGCCCAATTTGAATCACAAAATTTAATGAGTCTGAGAGAATGGACACATGTGAAAATGTACTGTCGTTTCATCGATGATATCTTTCTAATTTGGGATGACACTCAAGAAACATTAGAAACACTGATCGGAACATTGAACCAAGTTGATGCCAGAATTCAATTTACGTACAAAATCAACAAACAACAAATTGACTTCCTTGATGTCAGAGTAACAAAATCAGACAGTGGATTCGAAACAGAACTATACACAAAACCCACTGATCGAAACAATGCACTTAATTATAAGAGCTTTCATCCTAGGAGCTTAATTAGGAATCTCCCGTTGTCACAATTTATACAGATCAAACGCATATGTTCAAACAGACAGGTGTGTGAAAATACACTAGTAAAGCAAGAACAGAAATACAAGGATAGAGGATATCCATCCGAGACACTACAGGAGCAATTGAACAAGGTGTTGCAAATGGACAGAACGCAACTACTGAAACCAAAGATAAAAACCACACAAGACAGAATGGTATTTGTGTCCAAATACACTACTCAATCGCACAAAATCAAAAACATCATCAATAAAAGATGGGAACTACTATCTACGGAACGAGATTTTAAAGGATTATTTAAAGAACTTCCCTTACATGCATACACCAGAGGGTCAAATCTCAGAGAGAGATTGAAACACAGATCTCAACCATTATCAACGTCAACAAATAAGGGAACTATCCGATGTCTCAATTGTACAAATTGCAACAATGTAATAACAGGCAACACATGTCCCCACCCGAGCACAGGGAAGATAATACAGTTAAGACACACTAGTGACTGCAATACGCAGAATGTTGTGTACGGCATCAAATGCCCGTGTGGCAAAATGTATATCGGTAAAACCGAACGAAAAATTAAAATACGAATCACGGAACATAAGAGCAGGATCCGCAATAAGAATCTGACATCACCATTGGTGCAGCATTGGAAACAAGAAAAACACAGCATTTCGCAGCTAAGATTCTTGGTCATTGAACAGGTACCAACGACACAGGGAATTGACAATCATCGGAAATTGATGCAACGAGAATTATTTTGGATTAAATATTTTAATACCATGGTACCCACAGGTCTCAATGATAAATATGATCTAGCTTGCTACTTATAAGAAAGGACTATAGAACTTGAGTTAATATTGAAATTTGTTCAAGGAAGAATATCTCTTTCATACAGCATATATATGTCATTTTGAATTACTCAGAAACGCTATTGACATTCTGATACTTATGGGTAGCTAATGTTCAACATAATGTACAGTATATTGTAATGTGAGCAAGAGCAATCTACCGAACAACGTTTGTCTTAATTAAATTTGGAAAAGTAACGGATATTTGGATGTGTAAAAAAAAGTTGTAGATGTCAAGATAATGTACACTGGAGGTACAATAATTATCCTATGAATGCATTTGCACATTATTGAACACACATATAATATGTTCATCCACCATAATGCACGGCATTGTGTAAAAGGTCACTTCAGATATTTATCCACCGATTGTTGTGATAAGTCCACACGTACTATATAGACACGGGCTATACACGAACAGTTATTTTGAATAGTATGCCGAATATCAATGGACACGGGCTGCCGATAAGATTTACAGTGATTGCTAAACAACCTATGCATTTTTGTAACTTTAGTAACACGCTTCGCAATAATAAGCAACATCGAACACGCGATCTTTACCACACTAAGATGGCGCCTAGCAAACTTCATTCTGAGCAATTCAGTTTAACGCGAGTCCGTTTTTCATTTCTTTAACTACGCAAACACTCGGAGGACGCCGAGTTTAAGTAACACTTGAATGCCAAACGAAGTGAACACAGTAGCGAGCACAGGGCTGCGGTTATTTGGTCGTAGGAGTGTACAAAGAAACAGCAGGGACGGGCAAAATCTAAACTTATATTGGCAAGTGTAAAGACTTATACACTAGATAATAACCGCGCGGTATACATTTTTCCCGATTTTTTCAGAGCAAGAATCATAGCGAAGCCAAGGTACGGTGTGCATATATCTTTGAGCACTTAATCTGTGATTGTGGTGAAAGACACACATAATTAAGTACGTGCACGTTTGTTGTTTCAGATTATCGTCACGCAGATTACGAGGTACGTTATTAGCATAGGATCCAACAACTTAGATCACATACGTTTAAACAGTTCGTTACAACAGAGTTTTCCATTTTTTATTTAAGCAGTAAGCTCGTGAGCAGGGCGGATATTCACACAGACACACCATCATATAATAAGTGTCAACAGGTAGGCACACTTACAATTATTTTTACGAGAACCCCCATGCATTACATAGCATAAAACACTCATACAATGTTTCTTTATTTTTACTTTCGCAGAATTGCCCCTGATGAAGGCACCGAATGGTGCCGAAATGCATTGGGCTTCACATGAAAATTGATCAAATGTAATATGTATAACGTTAAGATGTACTAAAGCAAATAAGCCATTTTGTGAAACAAAGCACATAAATGCATGTTGTTATGAATATTGTGAATAACAAGATGAAATGACTTGGATATAAAACATGATTAAATGTGAATGTGATAACAAAGTTGAAGAATTTATTTAAAGAGTTGATAAATACATTAAATACTTAAGGTGCGGAGCACCAGGTGAACAGTGCGCGATTAGGTGGGCATTAACACCCACCATAAACAATCATTGACCTAAGGACTGACAACCCTTCACAATCGCTGCACCAATAGATCATTGAACAAATACCGATTAAAGCGGAGTGCTCCTTACGAACCCAATTTACCAAAATGAACAAGGGGATAAATTCAATGGCAGACAGCATGGGGGACATGGCCGATGGAGTCAGGGACATGTCACAGTGTCTGATGTCACTTTATGATGAACTACATGAGGACCGCGTCCAAAGGCGCAGGGAGAGGCATTGCATGCAACAGCAGACAAGGGGCATGCACCGTCTTGCAACTACGACTTCACTGTTGTGTCGCCGTTCAGTTGCGATGCAGGAGGGGCTGGTGCACTGCTGCACTGATCTCACGAGGGGGATGGGGAGAGTCACTACAGCAATGGAAGTGCTGCTGACAAACCAGTCAGCCACCACAGGAGCTGAAGGTTTAGGGGACACAGACAACACCAGTAGCAGGAGCAGCACCCCTATTCCTGAAATACGGAGGAGCAGCAGACGCCAGAGTACCGGCGCTGGCACAGCAGACATAGAACTAAGCCAACCTCAGGCATCACGCAGTGCAGTGCATGGGCGCAGGCAGTGAGGCTGCCAAATTCGGTCAGACATGTGAGGGTGAGGTAACCCCCGTCCACCCAGTTGAGCTTGGCACACTTAGGATGTAACAATTGTGTCTTCAGACATTTAACATAGTGCCAAATAAACTACATGCATTGCATTACAACACGTGCTTTGTCTCTATACTTACTCAAAAGTAGTTGTGTCTGATCTCTGCCCGTCTCTGTCTTCCGTCTGTGGGTGTTGGTACTCCTACTGTGTTGGCTGCTGGTAGTGCCTGCTCATCGTCATGGTCTTCATAGTCCTCCAATTCCACCTCTGTGCCCTTCTTAGTTGCGAGGTTGTGCAACATTCCACAGGTTGCAATGATCTTACAGCATATTACTGATGAGTACTGCCGTGCCCCCCCCACTTTTGTGGAGGCAGCGGAACCTGCTCTTCAGGAGGCCAAAGGTGCGCTCCACGATGTTCCGGTTGGATTTATGTGCCACATTGTATCGTCTCTTGCTGGGGGTCGTGGGGTTGAGGTAGGGTGTCAGGACGAAGGAACGGAGTGCATATGCACTATCCCCTAATGTGAAAGGAGAAAAACATTACTCACAGGCACACATTAACATACGTCTGCATCATCTATCAAGGGAGTGTCACACAGTAATTTACCTAGCAGGTATCCTTCCCCAAATTCCCCCGCTGTCAGGCGGGTGTAGATCCCACTGTTTTGGAAGATGTAGGAGTCGTGGGTGCTTCCTGGGTACCTGGCCGCTATATCTGTGATCATGTACTTGGCATCACAGATTACTTGTACATTTATTGTGTGTGATGACTTCCTGTTCCTGTATATGTGCTCAGTGGCAGCAGGTGGGCATATTGGGATGTGGGTGCCATCAATGCAGCCAATCACGTGTGGGAAATTTGCCATGAGGTAAAAGTCAGTCTTGGTCCTGAGCAGGTCCGCATCAGTGTCTGGGAAGTGGATGTAATGCTCCATTCTTTGCATCATGGCATCCAGGAACCTCCTGAAGAAACGGGACAGGCAGCTCTGGGACACCCCACCTACCGCAGCAACAACACTCTGGTAACTCCCAAATGTAACCAGGTGTATGCTACAGAGCACCTGCAGGTGGGATGGCGTGGGCCCTTGGTTTAGGGTGCTCCAGGAGTGGGTGCAGGTCCCTGATCAGGTCCATGATGGTTTGGGGGTGCAGTCTGGGTCTTTGCAGTATCTCTTTGCTCTGTCAGTTGGAAGAGTGTAATCCTCTGCCTGTAGACCTGCTCCTCCCTTCTCCATTCCCTCTCTCCTGCTGCCTGTAGCCGTAGCCGCCTTGCTATGACGTAGAATGCCGCCATTCTGGTTACAGTGTTGCATTTTGGGGCCCTATTTTATAGGCTGCACCTGGTTACCACCTGCTTTCAATCCACGTTAAATACCGACTCTTAAATACCGATTATGCAACAAAATCGGTATTTTATGGGTCACCTACATCTCAAGGGTGTTACTTTTTCCATTTCTTATTTTCCGATTCGGTATATTTACCGAATCGGAACATTTACCGACTCCGAATATTTTCCGATTCGGTAATTTTACCGATTCGGAACATTTACCGACTCTGTATATTTTCCGAATCTGTAAATTTTTCGATTCGGTACTTTTACCGATTCAGAATATTTTCCAATACGGTAAATCTACCGAATCGGAATTTTTACCGAATCGGGAATTTTTGGACGCCCTACATCTCAATGTCCAAATACCGGTCGGTAACGGCCGAAATTACCGATTTTTGGCCGTTACCGACCGGTATTTGGCTACCTAAATCTGGCCCTTAGTGTAGTATTTGTAAACAAACATAAATTTGATGTTTGTTGCCTGTTTGTTGGTTGTAAGAATTGCTGTCTTCACATTCTGTAAGGAAATGCCTCTTTTTGATAGCCTGCCCTGACAATTTCGGATTGATGCAGCTGGTTTTTTGACTCTGAGAGTGCACAGAGGCCTGCTACCCAGTGTTCCATCCCTTCATAAAGTGTGTGTTGAATTGAATACCCCAGATTTGCAGAGACTGACTCACTTATGAGTCCCTACTAATGGTACCCAGGGTACCTAGGGAATCTGAAGCAGAGTGTCACCCTGTGTGTGACAAAGTACAAAATGGCTCCTAGCCTGCCACTGCAGATTGGAAGGGCAGTTCTAAAACTGTTAGGTCAACTTTGCTATTTAAACCAATGGCAAATCTCACACTTCCCCCAACAGTGTATGTAAGTCTCCCCTAAGGAAGGCCTACTGAGCCCTAAAGCAGGGAGCTGTATATTATTAATTGGGACATGCATTTTTTTATGTGTCCTAACAGTAAGGTTTTTAAATTGTCGTTTTTTCTGGGAAAGAGTTAGTAGCTCATTGGCTAACACAGAGTTACTGACTGACCACTCAGCCTGGCTAACATCTGGATGACACTACTAAAATGGCTACTTCGGGGTATCAAATTATTTGTGGCATTAAACCTGACTTGCTGCCCAAGTCGAATTTAATGTCACTTTTATGGAAGCACAACCTTTAGAAGGTTGTCACTCTGTGACCCAGTTTGTCTGCTGCCCTCACAATTTCACTGGCCACCAGACAGCTTTCTGTCTTCCTGGGCAGTATTGTGAATGACTCCCAGGCTCAGGAACAACAGCAGCCTGTTACAGGGAGAGGTGTTACCTCCCAGTTGCAGGAAGCCACTCAGGGTGTTGGCCCAAAAGGCGAGCTTCAAAAGCAAAGCTGTCTTTGGTGAGAAAATGGTGATAAAACTCCTGAAGGGTTGCCCCTTTGTTCGGGTAGACAGGCTGGTGGCAGGAATAGAGAGGCAAGACCCCTGGCTCTTTCATCCCAAGCAGATACACTGCCGCTGACCTCCTAGCCCTGAACGCACCAAAAACAATCTCTGCGGCCGCACATTCCTACGACCCACCAAAGGACCATTTTCCTATTGACACTGCCGCCTTATCTTCAGCACTGAAGCATCCAACGCCACCAGCAACACTGCTAACATGCCTGCCCCCATTACATTGACTGGAATCCCCCATGACACTCCACTGCATACTACTCACCACACGTTCTCTAGGTAAACACAGCACAGAAATCTAGGGCACAATCTACTCCCTCACCCCAGATGTCATCTTCCTCACAGAAACCTGGCTTCATCTTGAACCTGCACCAGACACAACCACCGCCATCCCTGAAGGTTACCAGACAACGCACTGGGACTGAACCAACAAGCACGGCGGCAGAATCACCATCATCTACAGGGA
This sequence comes from Lissotriton helveticus, assembly GCF_964261635.1. Classification (NCBI taxonomy): domain Eukaryota; kingdom Metazoa; phylum Chordata; class Amphibia; order Caudata; family Salamandridae; genus Lissotriton; species Lissotriton helveticus. Next base: position 395,289,508 of record NC_136068.1, on the reverse strand, counting down.
CACCATCTGCTGCATAACATCCCCAAACCTCAACTTCCAACTCCACACGGATGGGGCAAACACCATCAGAGGTGCCCTTGCCTACAGACCATCAGGATCATGCCCTAGCTTCTGCTATAAGAAAAGGGGAGGTTGTGTCCAAATGAGCGCTGGGTAGGACAACGTGATCACATGAATCAAATGAAGGGAACCCAGTCGCTTTTTATTTCTACTGCTTCTTTTATTAGGAGCAGATACCACCCAACTTTTTTGAATTCGTGGGTGTTGTGATTTATTTATTTATAACCACATTTCAAGTTGCTTCACTTAGATCAACCAGTGTAATAGTCCGAGGGTTTTTTTTGTCAAACACCAGAGGCTAGTGTTTATGTACAATTTTTACAATAAACGTTCAAACAAACAATAAGACGACAAAACTATACATTACGAAACATGTTTACATATATTTACATATGATATACAACAAATTGTTATTAAACCCTACTAACAATTTTTACCACCAGGCCGTTACTATGTAACTTCAATGTAATTGGTGACTGGTTGCGGCAGGGCATGCCTTTTTCATGCACATTTATGTGTGAATTCACAACATTCAACTAGTGGCCCTTAGCGCATTAAATGTTCAAGAGCAAATCAGGTACAAACAAGCACGCGCATTTCCAAGCCTGTGTCTTGCTCGCCAGGCTTTTCTTCAGGGCTTTCGTTAGTTGGGTACCTAAACAATTCGGGGGAAAAATCTTATTTAAAATGAGACCTTACATTTGCATCAGTATTGTACTTTAAACCGTTTGCGTTGTGTATTACCTTTATGGGCTGTGGGTTGAATCTATCATGGTGGGAACTCCAGGGCTTTCAATGATTCTGCAGGGGTAAGAGGAGCTTATTATACCCATAGTCTATGTTTGTACAACCAGCTGTCACGATGATTAAAAAAAAACAGGACTTACGTTTGTGAAAACTCGTAGTTGTATTATAGAAGGGAGTCTGTTTTTCTTTGTGCTTTTTTTCTTTCGTTTTGCTCGCGTTTGTCAGGGCTGCTACGGCAGGGTCTATGTTAATGAGACGTGGGGAGAACCCTTAGTAATCTGTTCATATATTTTCCAATTGTCAAGTGGCTACCTTAGGTTGAACTTGCTTACTTGGGGGTTTAGTCCGCGGTGCAACCGCCGCTTTTTTCAGATGCGCGGCGCCGCCTATGGCTTTGTTTTCGTGAGTCTCGCGTGTAGCTGCAAGAATGGGATTAAAAAGATTTATTTAGAAAATGTACCGTGTTTACGCCTCGTTTACCCCGCGGTTGACTGCCCTTACCTTTGAATCTCTTGGATGCTCATAGTTTTCCTGCCTGCTTTCGTGACGAACTGGTGTTCAGTGGTGTTTGGTCACATGACCACTTGTATTTAATCCTGTCATGTGATCAAAGGATTATCGGAGATGTGGTCCTAAGTAGAAGTTTGTGGATCAGTGTCTTTACAGCGATCATCAGTGTACGTTCAGATTTCGAATTGTTCGTTCAATCCTGTATTCACGCAGTTGAACTTCGCAATTAAGTATGCTTCTCTTCTCAATAACAGAGTTTCCACATTTCCTCCTCTCGGAGGAATTTTTATTCCAGATAGTACAGACCAACGTAGATCTTTTTCAGTGTGGTTTTTCTCTACAAAGTGTTGGTCCATTGGTGCGGTCAACAGTTTCTGCTTTATTCTGGAGTGGTGTTGGGCCAATCTCTGTGTGATTTGTTGATTTGTTTTGCCTATGTATATTTATATAAATATTGTCTACGTAATACTTTGTCCTTGCGACAAAAGAGAAGCATACTTAATCGCGAAGTTCAACTGCGTGAATACAGGATTGAACGAACAATTCGAAATCTGAACTGAACTGGACGACATCTCCCATAGTCCTTTGATCACATGACAGGATTAAATACAAGTGGTCATGTGACCAAACACCACTGAACACCAGTTCGTCACGAAAGCAGGCAGGAAAACTATGAGCATCCAAGAGATTCAAAGGTAAGGGCAGTCAACCGCGGGGTAAACGAGGCGTAAACACGGTACATTTTCTAAATAAATCTTTTTAATCCCATTCTTGCAGCTACACGCGAGACTCACGAAAACAAAGCCATAGGCGGCGCCGCGCATCTGAAAAAAGCGGCGGTTGCACCGCGGACTAAACCCCCAAGTAAGCAAGTTCAACCTAAGGTTGCCACTTGACAATTGGAAAATATATGAACAGATTACTAAGGGTTCTCCCCACGTCTCATTATCATAGACCCTGCCGTAGCAGCCCTGACAAACGCGAGCAAAACGAAAGAAAAAAAGCACAAAGAAAAACAGACTCCCTTCTATAATACAACTACGAGTTTTCACAAACGTAAGTCCTGTTTTGTTTTTAATCATCGTGACAGCTGGTTGTACAAACATAGACTATGGGTATAATAAGCTCCTCTTATCCCTGCAGAATCATTGAAAGCCCTGGAGTTCCCACCATGATAGATTCAACCCACAGCCCATAAAGGTAATACACAACGCAAACGTTTTAAAGTACAATACTGATGCAAATGTAAGGTCCCATTTTAAATAAGATTTTTCCCCCAAATTGTTTAGGTACCCAACTAACAAAAGCCCTGAAGAAAAGCCTGGCGAGCAAGACACAGGCTTGGAAAAGCGTTGGCTTGTTTGTACCTGATTTGCTCTTGAACATTTAATGCGCTAAGGGCCACTAGTTGAATGTTGTGAATTCACACATAAATGTGCATGAAAAAGGCATGCCCTGGCGCAACCAGTCCCCAATTACATTGAAGTTACATAGTAACGGCCTGGTGGTAAAAATTGTTAGTAGGGTTTAATAACAATTTGTTGTATATCATATGTAAATATATGTAAACATGTATAGTAATGTATAGTTTTGTCGTCTTATTGTTTGTTTGAACGTTTATTGTAAAAATTGTACATAAACACTAGCCTCTGGTGTTTGACAAAAAAAAACCTCGGACTATTACACTGGTTGATCTAAGTGAAGCAACTTGTAAATGTGGTTATAAATAAATAAATCACAACACCCACGAATTCAAAAAAGTTGGGTGGTATCTGCTCCAAATAAAAGAAGCACTAGCTTCTGCAACATCAATTTTGAAATCATCGCCCCACTCGCAATCAACTCCAAGCACTTCATCTTCCTAGGGGACCTCAACTTCCACCGTAACCGCCACAGTGGCACCAACTCTGCCTACCTCCTGGAAAGCATGAGCAACATTGGACACAAGCAACTTCTCACTGATCCCACCTACATCTTAGGACACACACTCAACTCCATCTTCACCTCCAGTGACAGAGTTAGATACATCCACACCACACTACTTACCTGGTCCGATCACCTGGCGTATACTTCACCATCGCAGGACCTAACCACCCCGGAACCTGGCCCCTCTGATCCATGCGGAGAAACAGGAAAAAAAATTCTGAAGACCAGTGGAATGATGCACTCAGGTCTCACCCCCTGGCTCCATACACAACCCTGAACAAGCAGCAAAGAACTTTACCCACTGCATCATGAAATGCGCTGATGCCATCACAGCTGCTAAGACAACCAAGGCTAAAGAACACAGAAAAAGATCAAACTGGTTCACCGAAGAACTACACTCCACCAAATCCAACTGCCGTCAACTCAAAAGGAAGTGACGCATCAGCAAAAAACTAGAAGACCGCACCACCTACAAGACCACCTTCAACCAGTGGCTTTGCCTCCTGAAAGAGACCAAGAAGAATGCACTAGCGGACTGCATCAAAGCCAGCACACACCACAGCACAGAACTCTTCGCCATTGTGAAGGAGTTCACAAATCCAGCAACCACCGAGAACAACATCACCCCCTCTCAAAAACTGTGTGACAACCTCACTGACTACTTCCATGGCAATCTTGGCCTCTATGAAAACTTCATACACCAACCCTCCACAGCATTACCAACTCACACCCATGAACACAAATGTCAAACACCTTCTCACGCACTGGGACCATGCAAGACACAATCTCCATCATGAAATATGTGCACTCACTGGCACCCACAGAGCCAGGCTCCCACCACATCTTCAACCTCGGAAGCAAGACAATAGGTGATGGGCTCAGGAAGGCCCTGAACACCTCCATCACTGCAACTGCCTTCTTTGAAGACTGGAAACAAGCTGACATGAGACCCGTCCTGAAGAAACCGTTTGCTGACCCTGCAGATCTGAAGAACTACTGGCCAATCTTGCTGTTCCTCTACCCAGCAAAAGTCTTTGAGAAAACAATCAACTACTGCCTCACTTAACACCTGGCAGACCACTACCTCCTGGGCCCCTGCTAATCTGGTTTTCCAGCAACAACAGCACCAAGACAGCCTTGATAATGGCTACAGGCTACATCAGAGCCCTCCTGGCTCCCAATTCAGAAGGGATGTCAGTTCAAGCTGCTGACCCACGTCTACAAGGTCTGCACAATGAAGGACCAGCATACATCAACAAACACCTAACCTTCCACCAACCTTCCAGACTTCTCCAATCAGCTTCCCTCTCCATTGCACACACCCCCTGTATCCATCGAGCCTACAACGCAAGACGCTCCTTCTCGCACCTAGCAGCCAAGGTCTGGAACAACCTTTAGAACCTATTAGAACATCTGTTTCTATTAAGTGGAGAACAAACAGCTCCTACAGTATCCAATTCAGAGAAAGTGGAGAAACTCAAACAATAGAAGAAGAAAATCTAGAGAAGATCTAGAGACCCAATTTCAGCTGCTGATCACGACAGAGGAGTGGGCTGGGAACTACTGTGAGAGAGGCAGCATCTTCTCATGGGAAAAAACAAGATGGCTGCTGCCATGAGCTGCAATCTTAAATCGGCGAATCGGAGCCGATAGACAGCGTGAACTGCTTTGGAGGGCGCAGGTGGTTGTGGGCAGTCATCTGCCAGCCGGCAGATAAATTATTGAGTAACATAGGTGACTGCCCTGTGTGAGTTGTACGGTGCTGTGGGCATAAACAGTGATGGAGGCAACAACCCAGCCAAGTACCGTGCATCTCAGTGTAGTGGTTTGCATCACTGCACTGAAATGGAAGGTCACACATTTATATAGTGCCTCCTGGGCTCTCAAAACAAGACGGAGTGCTGCTAAATTAACACAGTGCGGACAAAAAGTTAGCAGCACGCGGTGTGCTCAGCTTACAGGTTGGCTTCAAGGGCTGGCTCAGCTCAGTCTGGGCTCAGACAGGTTAGGCTACAATGTGACTAATTTACCAACTGGCGCAGTTGCACAGACAGTTTCTGCTGAGTGCACACATCGGGCATAACTGTACACTTGTCGGACTAGCCAGTACCATAATGTGACAGCGTCGTCACCCTGACCCGTCCGACACCAAAATGATGTTGCCTCAACAGGCACTACAGCCTACAGAATTTCAGTGAGTCCAGCAGCATTGAGGCCATTATCAAAATGTTGCACCAGCACCGTCCTCGACTCGAGGCCTGGACCGCAGCCGGCCTGTTGCAGGGGAAAGTAATTGCGGCAGGCTGGCCCATTAGTCTAATTTGTTGCAGCTACCAGGCACAAGAACCAGTTTGCTGGCAGTAGCTGCTGCAAAAGTAAGGGCCTGGTTACTAATCCTAGCTGCTTATGCTGTTGCTCAACTGTTTTCAGTGCGGTTAGTTAAAGAGGTGCGGCACAGCTGCAACTCATTGTTGCTCAAGTGAGACTGAGCAGCAGCAAAGACAGCACAATGGCGGCCGCTGTGGTAATGTCCATGGCCAACACTCCCAGGATCTTGCCCTCTTTGCAGAGTCTCCCTTCTCTAGACCTCCCCCAACCCCGCACAAACCTTCTACTATCCTGCCTCGCATGATTCTTGGGAAGGCCTTGTACACTGCCCCAGCGAGGCCATGAGCTGCAAGCCGTGTTCCCCACAATCATAATGCGCTTTGAGGACCGAGTTGGCCGCCACAGCAAGGTCACGGAACAAGGCCTCCAAAACCAGGAGACAACCCAAGGGACCAGAGGCCCCCGAACTCGTGGACGTGACACATCAGACCTAAAAGATCAGAAAACAAAGTCTGTGACAGGAGAGACCAATATAATCTGGGGAAGGGAAGGAGTCGGTGAGTCATTAACACAGAGCACCTGTGAAGGCCAAGCCTCCCAGGTAGCGACGACAAATTATCCATATGGAAGCGATGCCCTGAACTAGGGAAGCAAGGACTGTCAACTCTTGGAAATGAGAGGTAAAGAGGGAGACAGTGCCTAATTTCAAAAATAATAATAAGCACAGGGGGTCCAAAGATTTTCTTAAGGGCCCACTGCAGGAGCAGCCGAATGCTGGGGTGCCTTGACCTTTGGATAACTAATGCCTCTTTATTCCACCACCCCCACACTGCTTGTCTCTTTATCTTCCTCTTAAATGTTCTTTTTAATCCTTGCTTTCTCCTTTTTAGGTCGAGGATTCGAGACCACTTGTATATACTTTAGTATCTACTTATATGTGTATGTACTTTTTGGGCTCTGGCGATTAGCCCTAGAACTTGTCTGCTTCCGCTTAGGCACTTTTTTCTGTTCAACTGCCTCTATTTAACTGTCTTGATAGAAAACGACCAGTAGAGGTCAGCAAAATGCCATAATTGCTTTCTGCTGAGGAACTTTCTTTTTTTAATTTTTCTGGCAACTGCCTCCATTTAATTTTCATGATAGAAAACACCAGCAGAGGTCAGTAAAATACCAGAACCACTGTAGCATTCTCTAGATTCCAGTCCATAGAAATTGACTTCCACGAGCACCCGTAGACTATAATTTTGCATAAATACATATAAGGTCCCAAAGGCAAGACCGATTGCAAACGCTTGTTTACTGTTTTCCTATCCCTTTTTCTTTTTCCTTTTTATGCCCTTATCTCTTACTCCAGGTAATCTCTGAATAATAAAAAATGGGTCACATTCCGTCAAAAAAGAGGGCAAGACCCCACCACCTGCACAAATGAGACGCAGGAAATGTAGGACTTTTCCCGGCTCGAATGACACCCGGATGTCCCTTTGTCATCAGGACACCATGTTTACAATCCAAGGCTCTCGTTTTAGGTATCTTTGTTTTCAAGTGTGTTTATACAAAGTGATCCAGTGAGGCATATCAAGACCACAACTCCCAGAATGCACTGAGATGTTAGCTCACCATAGCTGCCAAGGTTTCAGATTGCTATGTGTGACATTTTCAGAGTTTCAAAGTAATTATGAGTCAGCCACCGCAAGCGTTTGCACGAGTTTTAAGATCTTCTTAGAGTTTCTCTTGGCTCAAATGTGTCTAATTTCTGATATCTAAATGTTCCCTTCATCTTCGTTGCTTGACTTTTGCTCACAAGAAAGTGTCACTCGTACTCGTTGAAATGTCCCTCATAATTAAACTGTAATTCTGAAAATGTCACACACAGCAATCTGAAACCTTGGCAGCTGTGTGAGCAGACCGCTGTCATCGGCATAGCAGTAAAGGAAAAGTATGTCCAGATCCTAATACCACTGTAAACCGAGTATGTGTGCACACTCAACAAATAATAAAAGAGGTATCAGTCTCGCTGCCTTGTGCTGCTTGAGTGTCTTATACAAGGCCAGAATCACTGCCTAGCTGCACTAGGAGGCTGCCAACTCGACAGACAGAAAGTTGCCCCTGTATTGAACCTATGGCCAGACCCTAAATTGGCATGGGGAAACTCGGAACAAAACACACAGGCAGACGCAGAAGGGGAACCTAACATGAAAATGCTACTCAAAATGATGCCGAAAAACCTTACCTCAGTCAACAAAAAGGCAGACGCTCTCAGTGCCTGCATAGACTCAAGAGAGTCAAAAGTAGACAAACACAAAGAGCGACTGAACAAAGTGAAACAGAGGATTTTGTCAGCAGTGAATGGCCTGCCCAGTGGCAAGCAAAGGAGGCTACAAATGGATAGAGTCTAAAAAAGAGAGAGTTTCCCAGGTTATACCAAAAGAGACCGGGTTACTATAATCATAAAAAATAGAATTTTCCGTTTTGATGTTATTTGCCACTCCTACAAAGTAATTGTGTGTATATTACAGGGAACCAAAGGAAAAAGAAACCAACATAAATGTCCCTATGTATAGCAACACGTAGTCTACATTTATATCCTTAGTATTTTATTATTATTTTTTGCATCTTTATCAAAACATCAGGTGATTTTGTAACCAGGTTAAAAACATTTCATATTACATTTCATAGAACACATTTGTTTAAAGTTAAAACATAAACATTTAGGAAAATGGTATATTTTGCAGTAGTTTCTTCAACAGTGATTAAAAATAATCACAAACATGTTTTACATTTACTAGTGCATATCACAATATAAAAACATTACAACATAATTTTTATAAAATTTAAAATAACTTTATCCTCTTGTCGACGCGTTTCTGTGTGTCATGTAGTTAAAAACACCTTCTTACGGACCCAACAAATATAATCAGGGTAGGCGTTCCCACGTTGAAAGCCACATAGAATTGACGCAGTGAAATCTACAACTTTTCACTGCGTCACTTTACAAGTTGACTGCGTCAAAATCCCTACGCCTTGTCAAACCAGGCGAAAGGATTGACACAGGGTTTTTAACATGGGAGTTGCCTCTGTGTTCTCAAACAATGCTGGAGTATTTAGAGATAGAGACATGGCATTGCACTTAGCCAGAGAGAAAAAGGAACTACAATACAGTGGCTGCATGATATCTCTCTATCTAGACTTCATGTTAGCAGTTCAGGAAGCCAGAAGAGCATACACTTCAGCCAAGAAACAGCTGCAGTACTTAGAAATCCTCTATGCCATGTTATACTCTGACAGACTGCACATTACCCTGGAAGGCAAACAGCAAATTTTACAAAAACCAAAGCAGGTCAAGGGCTTTCGTGTGGAACATGAGCAAACACATTATCAACTGCAACCCGTCAATGAAGGCAGTCAACCTCTGGTATCAGATGATGATTGAACAGAAGAATCTGTTGAAACCAGACCACGCGTAAGGCTACATTGACAAATTGTTACGGCCTTTTGGCGGCCCACATGAATGGTTGGTATGGATGAACATGACTCTGTTACCACATGTACTGTCTTCGCTGATGCACATGATATCATCACTGCCCCTCGGACGGTATGGCCATCGCTCGATATTACAACCTGGAGGCTGAATGCACCTCTGCGTTACACTCGTAGGTGTTATTGGCTTATCTGATCTTTGTTGTTGATTTTGTTAAATTTAGTTGGGAATCATTTGAGAGGGAGTTAGGGAGTGGAAATGTTTGCCAGCAACGTTTGGGGACTTGTGTGGATTGGGGGTTGGCAGGAAACAGTTGGCATTGTACCATATTTAATTACCTTAGATTTCTAATATACCACACATTAAAATTATGCTGGAAGTTTAAGATGTGTGCACAAGAGAACCACTCATGCAAACTGCACTCACCCAGTGTTGGCTGAGTCACAGAATAGCACAGAAAATATACAATACACCTTTATAACACATAACATTGTGGCCTTAATAATAACCCCTGAAAAGCAAGATAAGTGCTTGCCTAGTTTCAACGTAGACAAGTGGATGTAGTACAACTCAAGAAAACCTACTTAACACACCCTTGTGAGAAGTTGGCCTGGCATATGCTGTCCACTATTCTAGTGGGCACCTTGCACCAGTCCAAATGACCCTTATTGATGGTAGGTTTAAGACAACTTTTAGAGAAAGCTATCCTAGTGGTAGCTGTGGAGAGCAGCCTTCAGGCTAAGTCTTGAAGGAATATAAAGCAGCTTGTTTTACCTGTCCATAATCTCATGAATGACTAAATGAAAAGAGAACCACACCAGGTATATATCAAATATATATATACTTATTCTAAACACACCCCTCTAGTCTCTTTACGAGACTAGAGGCAAAAGTACAATACAATAACTTAAGTAGCACACAGTAAATTAGCACAGTATACGTTTTGCCCTAGGGGCCTCACAAACCATATACTAAGAAAGTGGTATAAGTACAGCTGTGTACATAGAGACAAGGCCTAGGGCCTGTAGGCCCACTGAGGCAACCAAGAACCACCCTAGGTAGGGACACAGGAGACCCACGGGGGACGCGTGCAGTGTCTAAACCCAGCTGCAAATCACCATTGACTTCTATGTAGAAAGTCGCGATTAGATTTTTAAAGAATAAGGACACTTAGGAGTGGACTAGGAACAAACCCCTTCAGTACTGGACACTTCGAGAGTCAAAACCCACGGGAGCACCGAAGTACTCGTGTTACCTCACCCAGGGAAGCCGGGTGCATAGGTGTCTTTTCGTGTTGGGTTTCGTATTTGTTTCCTATGGAGAGTTGCAAAGAAGTGCTGCAGGCGACCAGATGAAAAGTGTCCGATGGAACCAAGGGTGGATAGGAGATCTAAAGGACCTGAAAGCAGAGGGGACAGAGTCTGGGTCACTAGCCAGTGACCAGGAAGGCGACAAGAAGATGCCAACCGATGTCGGGTGATTTAAGCTGATGCAGGTGAAGCTTGACTCTTCAGCCACGAGGACCAGGAGGTATTGACGACAACCAAGAGCTGGATTCAAGCTGTCCCACGTCAGATGTCAAGTGCTGCAGCGTCGGTATCAGATTGGACCCAACAAGCCTTGGCAACAGCAACCCACGCCAGATGTAAAAATTGGCTTCAGAGCAGACCAGCAAGGTCTGAGGGACTCACCTTTTGGAGGGGAGTCAGGGAACGTCTGGAGCAACCAGGGAAGCCCAAGAAACAAAAGAGATTCCTTCATGGGGACCCATCAGTCGACAGACCAGGGATCGTGAAGGGTCCTCGAGCAGAGATGCAGGAAGCGGGCCCACGGAACACTTGTGGAGTGTATGCCCACAAGCTTCAGTGCAAAAGGTGCTCAGGGCTTGGACTACAAGTAGCCCAATGCACAACTTTAGGAAATGTCGTGAAGTTGATGCACTAGCAAATGTGCTGGATGTCCAGGAGTTCCAGTCCCACGTCTCTCGTGAGGGCTACAGGTCTCAGCTTTGCTGAAATCTCGTGTCGGCCTCGGAGATGTCTGGAAGTCCATGTCCTGTGTCGCAGATTCTTCGGGATCCGGTGGGAGCCTTGAAAATGCAGACCGGTAAGGTGCCTGTTTGAACAGGGGAGTCACTCCTTGACTCTAAGGGAGATTTCTTCCATCTTCTAGTCGATATAGAATGTCGAAGGTCCAAGATATATGTTGCAGAGTTTCGTCCAGGGTAATCTGAAGTCCTAGGGACTTGGACTAACTCTAAGATCCCATCTATGGGAGGACCTGGGGAGGGGGTGGTTACACCCCTTCCCCTTTGTCCAGTTTTGCGCCAGAGCTGAGGCTGAGTGCCCCAGCAACCGGTTTGAACTGGGGTATGCACAGGGACACCTTGTGTGCCCCAAGAACTGTCTGAAAAGCACTCACTGAATGCACCCACCCTGCCCCAATGCACTAAAGCCTATCTGGGGAGGTGGTTACAGCTCCCTGGGCAGGAAACCTATTGTCCAGGCCTCCCCTGCCAGAGTTTCGTCCAGCAGCAGGAGGACAGACTCGTGTCTGTGGCAGCAGCATCCATTTTGTGATGCTGGGGCTCTGTTTAACTTTTACCGGTTAGACCAGTGTGTATATGTCTTCTCCTTCTAGAAGGGTAGAATGCTATCCCCGCTGCCAGAACTGGCGGGGGGAGGGTAGTATTCTAAAGTGTTTGACACCAAACACGACATGTTTTGATGCAGCCATTCCAAAGTTGACATTAACCACAAGGTTATAATGCGCTTAAGAGTATATGGTATGGCTGTATCACAGAACAGCTACAAGGAAGGAGTAACAAAAGCTGCAGAGGGGCTCAGCTCATGCTTGGGCACCCTCTCACACAAAACCAAGCACTCTGCCTTCAGGAGTGTCAAGGCCTGCCATAGGAGTGACTGATAGGTTTCTATGTGTCTGTATATATAGGTAGATATAGGTATACTATATATAAGTAAGTACCACCTTACCCAGGCTGTAGTAGCAGACCTGTGGTGCCATTTTGGAAGGCTTCCCAGGGGTGGCATAATACATGCTTCAGCCCCTGGTAGGCCTCTGTGGTACCTATGCCCTTGGTACCAAAGGTACCATATACTAGGGACTCACAAGGGTAACCCAGTAACCAATCTGGAGTGTACCTAATGTACATGCAATCAGTTTCGAGAGGGAACAGCTAGGCTGGGGTCCTGGTTAGCAGGGTCCCAGCCAGACTAAAGTCGATAAATCAGTGAAACACAGCAAAAAGTGGGGGTAACCATAGTAAGCAGATGGGGCGCTAGAGGGCGCACTTGCTGAATGGCCGCACCTACGTGAGGCTCCAGCTGCCTGGCGTAACTATCCTGCATTTCTCCTGTTCCCCTGCACGCACCTGCCCGAAAATCCCCACGGAGGGGCGGCGGGCCACTCCCCACAATCGGTGCAAGTTTGGATCCACTACTCCATTGTGTCCCGGAGTTACGAGCTGCGGAGCCCCCGGCTGCGCGGCCCTTGCTGTGACGGAGCCTGCAGCCGGCGCTTGGACGTGCGCGAGCCCGGGGACCCCCACGAGGCAGGTAGGCCTCTGGCACTGAGTGGGCGACGCGACCGGCTGTGACGCTGGGACTGCCGGCGAGCGGAAAGCGGTGGGATACCTGTGAAACACACTGAGTACTGCGCGGGAGGGGAGACGGTGTAAGCCTCCCGCGAGTATCACGCTCTTTGGCGCTCCGCTATTAACTTTCTGGGCGCATTGTTTTGGCGCCATTGTGGACCGGCTGCACGCGCCAGCGGGGGGTCGGCGCGGCCGAAGGACTGCTTTCCCGCCTCCTTCACGGCCTTGGGGACTGCCTGTGCTTGTTCCCTGGTGAGCGGCCGACTCTATTGCGGTGACTGCCTCTGCCCCTCTAGGCGCTACGCCTCTAGATGTGCTTCCCGCGCTGGAGCGCTGGTGAATTCTCTCATCCTGACCTGCACTTCTGAGCGCTCTGACCAGCCCCGCTGAGAATCACTGTGCCGCCCTGCATTGCCTGGCGCCCTGGCTGCAGGTGACAAACTGCTGTGCCACATAGGGTACGAGAACTGTCTCTCTTTCCGCCTCACCTCCGGCGGCGGTGCACACAGCGCATAGTCGCACTACTCACACAATTTGCTGGCAGCATGGGCAAGCCTGACAGTCGCCAACCCAAGCTGCAGTTTGACAGCGCGGCGCAGAAGAAGACGACGCGGCACACGGGGGACACGGCGCCACCTAGAAGCCCGATTGCGGGGGCCTCGACGTCGCCCCCATTGACCCCGGATATGGCTACCATCCTGCAAGAGATGCGCCAGGGCTTCGCGACGGTTGTGGACAAGGTAGACCGGCTGACGTCTAGGATGGATGGCATAGCCCAAAAGATGGACGTGCATGAAGAACGTATAAATGAGGCGGAACGCAGGATCTCGGCTGCTGATGACGCGACTGCGGCGCATGACACTCGCCTGGCTAGGATGGACAATGTACTGAGGGTGATTGCCGCCAAGAACGAGGAGTTGGAGGCGAGGAGCCGGCGGAACAACGTCCGCGTCACGGGCATTCCCGAATCGACCAACACCGGGAAAATGGAGCTCTACATCGAGAAACTGCTAACAGCGACGGTGGGGGAGGACGCGCTCTCGAGTCAATTTATTGTGGAACGTGCACATCGTTCCCTTGGTCCTCAACCCAAGCCCGGAGCCCCGCCGCGGCCCATCATAGCACGCCTACTCAACTACCGGGATCGAGATGCGGCACTCAGAGCCGCCAGAGCGAACCAGAACCTAACATATGATGGCGTGCCCTTCTCCATTTATCCAGACTTTACCCCGGTAGTCCAGGAACAGCGACGGAAGTTTCTTGCCGTCAAACGGAAACTGCGGGACTTGAACATTGACTATGCTCTCCTGTACCCAGCCAAGCTGCGTGTTACACACCAGGGTACGCAACACTTTCTCAACCCGCAACAGGTTGAGGACTACCTTAAGACTCTGCCCAAACGGCCCAGGAGATCTGCGGACGCTGCGGACTTGAATGCTTCTGACGTTGAGTAGGCCGCAACTGACTCTCTGCAGCTACACCTCTTGCATTTCACTGATTTGCCTTCACTTCCCTCCCGGCTAACGGGGACTCCTTCAACGTGGTGGTGGTTGCGGCCGCCTACGGGGTGCCGCGGGCGAGTGTTGGACTGCAGGTGGTAATGTATGCCAGGCCCCCACCCCCCTTCTTCCCTCTCTGCTCTGGATGGCGACTCCAAGGGTGGACTTGTGCGGAGTGGGATAGCTGGGGGTGGCGGTACGTGCACCTCTGATGACCTCTACTGGGTGTTCCCCAATGACCTTTACTTGGTTTCATGTTTATTGGATAGTTTTGAGTATTTTCTGTGTTTGTGGGTGGGGGGCGGGACTAGGGTGCTGGCTGGTTGGGGTGGCTTCAGTGGGCGGGGGTGGTGGGTTACTTCTTGGAGGTGTCGACCTTGCAATAGGCGAGATGCGGCATCTGTTAGAGTAACTGGTGACATTAGCATTGTATGGTTCTGTATTGAGGAATGTTTGCCCTTTTTCCAGCTGCGGCTGGCTGTTGAGGCTGTTGGGGAGGGGGAGGGGTGGGAGAAATGCCGGGATGATTGTTGGGTTTTTGGTTTTAACATGTGCATGCGATGTTCTGTGCTCTATTGTCTGCCCTATGGAGGGCTTCTTAGACAAAACTGGGGGATGTGGGGTGGGGATGGGTGGTTTGTGCGTTATTTGTGGCTGGGAGGTGGCACGATCGACAAAGGCGTTTCGGTGCTGCGCCATTCTGCTATCTTGTGGGGTGTCGTTGACCTGGGCCGATTGGCCAATGGCATGTTGTTTGCTGAACATTGTTTAGCTGTTTCCACTCTCTGCTGTTGCTACTGTTCATTTACCCTCCTACATGGCTGATACACGCCTGAATGTTGTCACTTGGAATGTGCGAGGGCTGGGGGACCATAGGAAGAGGAGGCACATCTTGAGGTACCTAGATCGCCATAGCATCCACATTGCTTTCCTCCAGGAAACACACTTTGCGCCCAACAAAACATGCGCATTTGGGAATAGGTGGGCCTCTCATTCGATATTCGCCAACTACTCCTCGTATGCAAGAGGTACGGCCATTCTAGTTAAGAGGTCCACACCATTTCAGCTGGTGGGCTCTAGGGCTGATCCACAGGGGAGGTATTGTTTGTTATGGGGCAGGCTGGGGCATATGTCGGTGACATTCGCATGTTGTTATGGGCCCAATTCAGATGACCCGCACTTCTTCACATCCTTATGGGCTGCGATAGTTGAGACAGGGCCACAACACCTCATGTGGGGAGGAGATTTTAACGTGACACTGCGCCCCCCTTTGGACAGGTCGCACCCTGCCCCACACCATTATACCAATGGGCGAGAAGTCCTTAGTGCGACCATTGCCGATAACAATCTCGTTGATGCCTGGCGCTCGCATTGCGGGACGAGACAGGAGGGTACACACTTTACGGCACAGGCCAAGTCGTGGGCGCGGCTTGACTACTTCCTCCTAACCTCACAACTGTACACGGCGCTTACACACGCGTCACACCTCCCTAGGACATATTCCGACCACTCCCCTGTTCTTATTACACTGACCGGCTCTGAGCTAGGCCCCCCAGTGGCGGCGTGGCGTATGCAACCCTCTATGCTACTGGACTCGGTGTTCCAGGATGAGCTCCGTGAGGAATGTCTGGATTTCTTTAAAAGAAATAAGGACTCTGTCCAGGACGTTGAGACCATATGGGACGCCTTTAAGGCCACGCTCCGGGGCTTATGTATTTCAAAGGGCTCGGGGGTACTCAAGAGTATACTGGCTGAATTGCGCTCCATAGAAGATGACCTGCGTAGTGCTGAGAGCCGCCTTAGGGCTAATCCTGATGGTGCAACCCTTGCAACCATTCGTGTGAAATTGACGGAGTTCTCCGAGGAGGCTGCTCGTGAGGTGAAGTTTAGGAACAAGTACTGGGTGGCCAGGCGATATGGGGAGGGCGAGAGACCTGGAAAAGCTCTGGCGGCGACGGTCAAACTGATGCGATCGCCGACGGTCATACTGGAACTGGAAACGGCTGAGGGATTGGTTCTCAGGGACACTACCCAAATCCTGAATGAATTTGTGCAGCATTACGGTACGCTGTACACCTCTAACGGGACTGGCGGGCTCACACTAGACGACTATCTGACTGATGTCTCTTTAGGGTGGTTGAGCGATGCACAGCGAGAGTTCTTGAGCGCCCCCTTTGAGCTGGATGAGGTCAGAGAGGCTATCATGGGCATGAAATCGGGTAAAGCCACTGGATTAGATGGTATACCCATTGAGTTCTACAAAACGTTCATTGACTTCATGGCGCCGGTACTGCGGGAGGTCTATGAGGACGCGCTGGAGGTGGGCCATCTACCGGCCTCCATGAGAATTGCCCTTATTACGTCACTGCTTAAGCCTGGGAAGCCCGCCTCGTGCTGCGATTCCTACCGACCGTTGTCCCTCCTAAATTGTGACGTTAAAATTCTCGCGAAACTGATTGCAACGCGCATCAGCCTCCTACTGCCGACTCTGATACTACCCGATCAGGCCGGATTTGTGCCTGGAAGGGCGACGTCACACAATCTCCGCACTTTTTTTTCGGTGTATGATTCCATTCATGAAGACCTCCCGATGGCGGCTATTTTTTTGGACGCCACCAAGGCGTTCGATTCGCTCGAATGGAACTATGTGTTCAGGGTTCTTGAGCGAATGGGATTCCCGCCTGTGTTTATCTCCTGGATTAGATTGCTGTATACCAGGCCGGAGGCCAGAGTCCTCATTAATGGGAAATTATCGTCAGCCTTCCCGATCTCCAGAGGGACGAGGCAGGGCTGCCCCCTGTCCCCCCTCCTTTTTGCCATAGCCACTGAACCACTAGCTGCCAAACTGAGACAGCTGCATCGGGATAGTGCACTGCGTTGTTTTCAGAGACAGTTACTCGTCTCTATGTATGCGGACGACATTACCCTTTATGTTCGCCACCCTAGCGATAACCTGCACCCCATACTTAGGGAGTTCATACGATTTGGTGCCCTTTCTGGCATCCAGATTAACTGGAAGAAGTCATGTATCTTCCCCCTTACTGCGTCGACAAGTCCGTTTCCGCTGGAGTTCCCTCTTGCGTGGTGTTCGGGAGGTTTCAAATACTTAGGCATACATGTGGAAAGAGGCAGAGAGGAGCTGATACGTGCCAATTATGGCACTGTAATGGACAAGATGCGTGACAGTATATCTAGATGGATCGCACTCCCCCTCTCCATGGCGGGTCGTGCCTCATTGATTAAAATGGTTATACTCCCTCAGCTGTTGTACCTCTTCATGAACATTCCGTTTCACCCCGGATCCCATTTCTTTCGGTTACTGCGTTCGGAAATGCTCCGCCTAGTATGGGGCGGTAAGACACCCAGGCTCAAGTGGGATATTCTAGTCAGACCATTCTCCCAGGGGGGTTTCGGAATACCTGACTTTGAGCTTTATTACCGAGCTGCTCAGGCCCATTATGCATACTTCTGGATACGCCATCAGAGGTATATGCCGCAATTAGCGGCCGAACACTGGTTGGCCCATCCGATCCCCATTGAAGGTGCCCTCTACTCCCGGGTTGAGGGTAGGGATAAGACTCCTTCCACGGTGTCCAGCACGGTGACGGCGTGGCGCTCCATTGGTGCTATGCTTGACCTGGACTTTCTTTATGCCCCACGGCTGCCGCTAGCCTATCACCCGAAACTGCCGCTCCTGCAAGAGGCTGGCTTTCAAAAACTGCTTGGGAAGCTAAACGTCAATACATGGGGGGACCTGTATCTGGACGGTGTCTTCCGGACTAGAGATCAGTTTTACGGGAGCATACAACCCACACCTCTTGACGTGTTTTACTATGTCAGACTCAGACACGGGTTACAAGCCATAACGCCTGACTTCCCTTGCGAGCCCCCAGTACTTCCTCCCCTGCAAAACATGTTGCTTCTTGATAACCCTATTAAACTGGTGTCCACACTGTATAAATCTGTTAGGTCTAACATCACCTATGATGATCTGCCCGCTAGGAGTAAATGGGAACAGGACCTGGCCTTCGCTCTCACAGACACCCAATGGGATTTTTGCCTGCAACAGACCGAGCGCATCTCCTCTAACAGCCGTTATAGGATACTTCATTATAAATTCCTACAGAGGCTATATTACACTCCAGCGCGCCTCCACAGGTTCCAGCTTAGGCCTACTGATACATGTGACAGGTGTGGGGCTCCAGGGGCGGATTTCCTTCACCTTGCCTGGGGGTGTGCCGAAGTGAACTTATACTGGTCTCAAGTGTTTACGGCACTATCCAAAATGATACACATGACGGTTGATCCATCCCCGTTGGTGGCACTTCTGGGGTATGTTGCGCCTCTCCAGGCGGCTCACCGTAAATATGTGGCGCTGGCTATGCTTCTGGCCAAACGCAGGGTGGCCTGTAGATGGGGGAGAGGAAGGGCGCCAAAATTTAAGGACTGGATAAATGACATGGTGTACTGCCAGGAGCAGTTAAATACATATTCCGAGCTACTGCCGCCCACTTCTAGGCCTACTGACATCTGGGCCCCGTTACAATGCTATTTGGTAACTGACCCGCTAGAGGGTGATAGCACTTGAGGTTGAGTTATTGAGATATTAAGCGGTTGTAGTTTCTTGATCTCACATTGACACTCCTGGTCTGATGTATCTGGCATGATATGTGCGCTGCTTGTTGCTCCTGCCCCCCCCCCCACCCCCCCCCCCCCCCCACCCCCCCCCTCTTTGTGCTCCCTGGTCACCCCGTTTCACTCAGAACGTCCTCCCCCAAGTCTCGCGCGGCCTACTACCTCTGATACTATGGCCCGCCTCGCACTTGGCTTGTAGTTGTGTAGCTCTGCTGCCCCCGTGCCCCTCAGGATTTGTTATGCCCGACATGCCTGTTCCCCCCCCCCCCCTCCCCCCCCCCTCCTGCTTGGGTTCGGATAGACATTGCACATGTTACTGTTCATGTTTAGTTTAAGGTATAACTTGAAAAAATGCAAGACCCATAGATTTCGCTGTACTGACGCTGCATTTGCCACTCTGATTATGCTGGGGCCTGGATTGTTGTCACATTCATGCATATCTGCTACGATTTATATTTCTGTATGCATTGATGGCGGCCGGCCTCCGGGTTGTTGGTAAGACGCTGTGTACTCCTGGAAATGCTAAATAAATGTTTTGCACTTTAAAAAAAAAAAAAAAAAAAAAAAAAACATAGTAAGTAGATCCTACTCTCCTACACCCCCCCCCTCCCCCAAACACATGGGCCATGAAACAAACCTTGACCAGTTGAGTCTTAATGTTCTAAGTGGAAATATCTGGAGAGTCCATCTGCATTGGCATGGTTACTCCCAGGTCTATGTTCCACTGTATAGTCCATCCCCTGTAGGGAAAAGGACCACCTCAAAAGTTTGGGGTTTTCAACCTTCATCTGTTTTAGCCATAAGAGGGGCTTATGGTCTGTCTGAACAGTGAGGTGAGTGCCAAACAAGATAGCCTACCAAAGTTTCGCTCTAGGGGTCAGTCTTCTGCTAATTAAAGCAACTGGCTGGTTCTGCCCTTCATCATTCAATTGTGACAGCACAGCCCCAACACCCAACTCAGATGCATATGTTTGGACAATGAATTCCTTGGATTAGTTAGGACTTTGCAGAATTGGTGCAGTGCACATGGCCTGCTTCAGGCCATCAAATGCCTTTTGACAGCTTTCTGTCCACTGGATTTTATCAGGCATTCTTTTAGAAGTTAAGACATTCAGGGGGTCACAATGGACCCATACCCCTTGACAAATCTTCTATGGTACCCAGTCAGGCTCAAGAAAGCTCTGACCTGAGTCTGAGTAGTGGGAGCAACACATTCCATGATGGTCTGGATTTTGCTCTGCAATGGTTGAACTTGGCCTCCACCTACAAGGTGGCCCAGGTACACAACCTGACTCTGCCCTATCTGGCACTTAGTAGCCTTGATAGTTAGGCCTGCTTTTTGCAGAGCCTCCAACACATTTCTTAGGTGGACCAGGGGATCCTCCCATGTGGCGCTAAAGACAGAAATATCATCCAGATAAGCCGCACTATAGTCTTCCAGGCCTGTCAAGACTTTGTTCACCAACCTTTGAAATGTGGCAGGTGCTGTTTTTGGCTTTGCATCATCAGCTAGTCTGATCTGCCAGTAGCCAGCTGTTAGATCAAATGTGCTCAGAAATTTGGCAGAGGCCAACATATCTATGAGCTCATATGCTCTGGGAATTGGATGGGCATCAGTCCTAGTGACTGCATTGAGACCTCTGTAGTCTACACAAAACCTCATCTCTCTCCTACCACCCTCAGTGTGAGGTTTGGGGACCAAGACTACTAGACTAGCCCAAGGGCTATCTGAGGGTTCAATAACTCCCAAATTCAACATATTCTGGACTTCAGTCCTGATACAGTCCCTGACATGACCAGGTTGCCTGTAAATCTTATTTTTAACAGGCAGACTGTCCCCAGTGTCCACTTCATGAGTGCACCAGGTAGTCTAACTTGCAGTCAGTGAAAACATATGTCTGAACTGATTTAGAACTTGTCTGCAATCAGTTTGCCGCTGATCAGTGAGGCTGCCTTCCAAGGCTACAGCATCCACTGATCTATCATCAGGGTTCTGAGAGAGCTGGTCTGGGAGAGAGTCA
The DNA here is from genome assembly GCF_964261635.1 of Lissotriton helveticus. NCBI lineage: Eukaryota > Metazoa > Chordata > Amphibia > Caudata > Salamandridae > Lissotriton > Lissotriton helveticus. The sequence goes on along the minus strand of NC_136068.1, from coordinate 395,268,691 downwards.
CTCTCTTCCTCCTGCCCTTCATCAGTAGCCATTAGAAAGCCCAAGTCTGCCCTGTCAACATATGGTTTCAATCTGTTGACATGAAGCACCATATGGGGGCTCCTGGGAGTGCCAAGATCTACCAAATAGGTAACCTCTCCCTTTTGTTCAACAATAGTGTGGGGTCCACTCCGCTTGTCTTGGAGAGCTTCTGGGGCCACAGGCTCCAACACCCACACTTTCTGTCCTGGCTGGTAAACAGTCAGTACAGCCTTTTGGTCATGCCAGGCTTTCTGTAATTCCTGGCTAGCCTCAAGGTTTTTAGTTGCCTTTTTCATGTACTCAGCCATCCTGGAGCAGAGACCAAGTACATAGTCCACAATATCCTGTTTACGGGGTTTAAGAGGTAACTCTCATCCCTCCTTCACCAGACAAAGTGGCCATCTGACAGGGTGTCCAAACAGAAGTTCAAATAGGCAGTAGCCAACCCCCTTCTGAGGAACCTCCCTGTATGCAATGAAAAGGCAGGGTAGCAGGATGTCCCATCTCCGCCTGAGCTTTTTTGTGAGACCCTTAATCATACCCTTTAAGGTTTTGTTGAATCTTTCAACTAAACCATTGCACTGTGGATGATAAGGTGTGGTGAATTTACAGTTCACTCCACATTCCTTCCACATTGCAGTCAAGTAGCTGGACATAATGTTTGCATCTCTGTCAGATACTACCTCCTTAGGAAACCCCACTCTTGAGAACACTCCCAAGAGGGCTCTTGCCACAACAGGTGCTGTAGTGGTCCAAAGGGGAATATCCTCTGGGTACCTAGTGGCATGGTCCACCACCACTAGGATAAACCTGTGCCCAGATGCTGTCTGAGGATCCGTTGGTCCAACAATGTCAATCCCCACTCTTTCAAAGGGAATGCCCACCACAGGTAGTGGTATCAGGGGGGGCCTTTGTAGTGCCACCTACCTTACCACTGGCTTGACAGGTTACACAGGAGTGACAAAACTCCTTTGTGTCTTCAGACATGTGGGGCCAGTGAAAATGAGGGACAATTTTGTCCCAAGTCTTGTTCTGGCCCAGGTGTCCTGCTAAAGGAATATCATGAGCTAGTGTCAATAGGAAGCCCCTGAACCTCAGAGGTATAACCCACCTCCTGGCTGCACCAGGCTTGGTCTCTCCACTCTCTGAGTACAGGAGTCCATCATCCCAATAAATCTTGTGGGTGCCACTAGCATTCCCAGCAGCCTCAGCATCAGCTTGCTGTCTGAGGAGTTCAAGAGAAGCTCCTGACTCAGATCTGCCCTGGAAGGGCCCCCTGTACCCAAGAACTCAACCTGATCAGGCCCAAGCTCCTCTGGGACAGTTCCTTATTCAGGCTCACAATCATCTCTCTCAAGAGACTGATCATCACTCTGAGTCAGGGGGGAAGGCACTGCCTTAACCCTACTGCTCCTTTTCTTGGAAGGCACTTGGTCCATTATTCCAGAATCCAGGGCCTGTCCAGTGTTAGACTGTATGACCTGCGACCTAGTCACTGCAAGGACATGTGCGGAGATTCCTAACATTTCTGCATGTGTCCGAAACTCCACTTCAGACCAGGCTGAAATCTCATGGTCATTTCCAAGTAAACATTCAACAGGGAGGTCTGCACTTACTACAACCTTCTTGAGGCCAGTTACCCCTCCCCAGGAGAAATTAACAACGGCCAGGGCATGGGTGGTCCTGACATTGCTAGCATTGATCACTTGGTAAGTCTCACCAAGTATGACTTGTCCAGGGTCCACAAAGTCTAGTGTCACCATTGTGACACTTGCCCCTGTGTCCCTGTAGGCCAAAGCCTCTTTCTCATTTTTCAAAGGAGTTTGTCTGTACTTGCCCAGGTTACTGGACTCACAGAGGAGGACATCTCCATGCCTCCATCACAGACTAAAACAGCCTGAGTTGGAACTCTGACTAGACTAGAGCCCATCTCAGATCCCAGGGTTAACCCTACTACACCCTTCTGTTGTGAACCACCATTTGTAGCTAAACTAGGGGAAACAGTTGCCTTAGGGGCAATGGTGGCTGGAGTTGTCTCCTTCTTGGTGCAGTCACTGGTCCAGTGACTATTCTGCTTACAGGTTTTGCACCATGGTTTTCTTGGGGCTTCTTTCTTTTTGGAAGATTGGAAGTTCCCACCATTAGAAGCTTTTTGGGGGCCTTGTGAAGACTTATGGTCTTTACCCTTCTCCCCAACTTTTAGATCTTGTTTCTTTTGGTCACCACCTTGGTTCTGTACCTTCTGCTTTACCCTGGTTCTGACCCATTTGTCTGCCTTCTTTTCCAATTCTTGGGGAGAGGTCAGAACAGAGTCTACCAGGTGCTGATGCAACAGCTGATTTTGACAGTTATTTAGAATCTGCTCCCTCACGATGAGATTATACAATCCTGTATAGTCACGTACTTTACTGCTCAGTAACCAACCCTCCAGAGCCTTAGTCGCACAATCTACAAAGTCAACCCAGTCCTGAGTCTGTGTCTTCTGGGTATCTCTGAACTGTATTCTATACTGCTCAGGGGTTAAGTCAAACCCATCTATTAGAGCACTCTTCGGGACCTTGTAATCATCAGCATCCTCTTCTCTTACACTAAGGATCTTGTCTCTACCTTCGTCTGCAAAGTAGAGCCACAAGATTGCTGCCCACTGCTCCTGGGGTACCTTCTGTACTGGTATACAGCCTTTACAACGAAACTTTTACAACAAACTACCATTACAACGCAACTTTTACAACGCAAACCATTACAACGCATAGCACTGGGGGGCGCTCTAGGATAGGGAATAGGTTTAATTTACTATCAAACACCTTCCCTACTATCCACGTGGACTGGAATTGGAATAGTAAATTAAACTATTCACTATCCAGCGCCCAAAAGCATTATGCGTTGTAATGGTATGCGTTGTAAAACTTGCGATGTAAAGGTAGGCGTTGTAAAAGTATGCGTTGTAACGTCATACATCCTTCTGTACTTTGCAGGCCCTCTCCAGTACAGTTATCCATTTGTGGATGTCATCCACATTCTGATGGGACAGGACAATCTTGTTAAGGTTTCTATGGTCATAAGACCTATCCTATTCCTACCACTAGGAAATTGGTGCTAAAAATCAGTGTGAACTGCACGACCTAACGCACTCCACCATGTAACTCCACGGAACGCAGCAGAGGTTTTTGGTCACTTTGCAGAGTTCCATGTAGCAGAACTCCCCGTACACCGCCCAAGCCTGCAAATATCATCTCCTTTGAAGTTATGGACAATCAGGACAGATAGGGGGGTGGAGACATTGTTCATTAGTTTCCTGAGAGACTTATACTCAGGATCCAAAGCCAAGGTTAGATACGGAATGAGGGGAGAATGTACACAGCCCTTCAGCATGGAGAGAGGGGTAAGGCAGGGCTGTGTCCTAGCATCATTTCTTTTTTTCATTATATATAAACAATGTAGGCGCTGTGCTGACCACACATTCCAATGATCTTCCACAGGTGGGACGCCGCCCTGTTCAAGTCCTCCACTACCCTGACAATGCTGTTCTTATGGCCCTTACTCCCCTTGGTCTACAGTCCCTACTCCAAAACGTTGTCAAGTTCATGCAGGATCTTGGCCTGCTAGTTAATCAATCAAAAACATTTAGAATGAAGTGTGGCAGAACATCTACCTGTTGAGGCATAAATATTAAGGACACTAATATGGGTTTCACAAATAGCTTCTCATACTTAGGCATCCTATCCGATAAAGAAGGCACACGGAACCGCACTATTTCTACTAGGGCTTTATTACTTTAAAAAACATTCATGGCCCTATGAAATTTTGCCAGACGGTTGGGCACGAATCCCCCTGAAGAGATGATAACTATCTATAAGGCCACATGTATCAGTATAGCATTCAGGACGGGGATCTGGGGGCATACTAAGTGCACAACCCTACAAATGGTAGAGAATGAGTTCTTGAGGTATCTGCTTGCCACCCCTAAAAGTGTCCCTATATATGTTTGTCATGCTGAGAGCTGAGTTGGGGATTTCATCTGTTACAGACCAAATAATGATGAAACCCATCCAACTTTGGCATAAAGTCTGGACATCAGAATATACCGCCCTTAACAGTTCTGTCATTGGGGATTGTCTCAAATCTTGTTTGTTTACAATCATGCCATGCTGACGTATATCCAACGCTTCTGTTGCGACCTGGGGCACAGTGACTACTTCAAGAACCCTGAATCCTTAGAAGCTATTAGCAGAAAAGCATTACAAAAATGAATGTATTGCGCATCTAGAGAATCTCAGGTTGACTGTCAAATTAACTAAGTCCAATGTTTTAAAAAATCAACTTATTTTAACTACATATGCAATGCAACCATATCTGAAAGCTGTATCTAATTCTAGGCATACATTTATTTTGACTCGTTTCAGAATGGACAGTTTCCATCATTTGATTCGTTTTCCTGAAGTAGTCCGCAAATGTAAGAAATTGTCCTTATGACACAGACCACTATGCATGTTGTATTTTTTTCCGCGAATTTTATAGTAAGCTGAGAAAAAACATTTTACCTTTTTTTAAATTATCATATTTTACACAATGACGCCCTGCTTATCTCTACCTACAATCATTGCCTACTTGAGATTTGCTGTGGAATGTCAAACTTTTTGTGGCCTGCTTTCTATGTTAGAAAGAAGATTTTACAGTCATCATGACTAGTTTGGTGTAATTATTTAAAATTGACTAACTGATTCATGATGCATTATTAATTTGTTTTAAAAATATTAATATAAACTACATTATAAAAAAATGTAACTTAGAGAATTTTTATTACTGCTATTATGAAGTTGAAGTAGGTTGGTAAGAGAGCATAGTGGACCCCTAGTTGAGGTTTTTGTCCTCCTCCCTTTCTATCCTTCCCCAACTTGAATACGTTATATTACCATCTGAATGTCAGAGATGGGGGGTTGTCAGGCTTTGGCGGTGTTTTAAATTAACTGTTTTTAAAAAATGTATTGTTAAAGATTCTGTTGGATGTATAAACTGTATTTTTAGGGCACTTTTTTATTGTACTTTTATTATCTATTTTATTTAGATTGAATAAAGTTGGAAGTGACTGATTGACAAATTCAGGAAGCCTGCCTGAGTGCAATGAGGTCCGGTGAGACCAACTACACAGTGCAAACCCCACGAGATATATATGTATATATTGATAACGCAAATGATGCTGCACTCCAGTATTACTCATTCCAAGGGCTTTATTCACCACTACGACCAACGCATTTAACCACACAGGCTTGTTCACGGTTAGGGGATATATATATATATATGATCAAGGGCTTCAGGGCCCGAAACGCGTCATGGCGGACGGAGTGGTGCACATAATTAAATAAATATAGCAATTCTACCTGCTTGGGTCCGTTTCGTTCTTCTGCGACAAGCAACAAAGAAAAGCGAAGTTCCAGTAAAATATATATATATGTGTCAGTGCCTTCCGTAATTGGTGTGGAGTTGGACTGGTAATCAATATATATATTAATATATATATATATATATATATATATATTCACTGAAAAAACCATAGGTTATAGACCATATATAGTTAGGAATTTACATTTACAAAACCTTGAAAATTCACTGAAAAAACCATAGGTTAGAGACCATATATAGTTAGCTGGACATTTTATTGACATAAAACCAATGAAATTCCATATATAGTTAGTTGCACTAACTATATATCGCGCACCCGCAATCCACTGCTGATGATGTCACATATTACATCATTCATGACATGGTCAGTGACATCACTGATGACATCACTGATGACATCTCAAATGACATCACTGATGACATCACTGATGACATCTCAAATGACATCACTGATGACATCACTGATGACATCATCTAGTGTCTGTGTGTTTTTGTAAAGTTTAAATATGTTTTACATATTGAAGAATGAGTGGATGTATGGAAGACTGAGTGTGTGTGTGGCTGGCTGGGAGGTGTGTGACTCTGTGCATATCAATGTGTACTTGTATCAGTGATTGTATAAGAGAGTAAGTATGTGTTAGTATATGTGTGAAAAAGTATGGTGTTCTGTGTTTAACTGTATAGATGAGGAAATCGAAGTGTGATTGATTCTTCACAGGACTGACTAGGTGTATGAGTGCATATGATAGTGTTGTAATAATGAGTGACTGTATGTATGAGTGATTGTATGGGTGAATGAGTGAATGTGTGTGTAGACGTAGGAATCAGTGAGTGCGTATGTAGTAACTGGTATTGGTGTGTCATGATGTCATCAGTGATGTCATTTGAGATGTCATCAGTTATGTCATTTGAGATGTCATCAGTGATGTCATCAGTGATGTCACTGAAGTATGGTGTTCTGTATTTAACTGTATAGATGAGGAAATGGAAGTGTGATTGATTCTTTACAGGACTGACTAGGTGTGTGAGTAACTCCATGGATGAGTGGCAGTGTGTGAGTGTCTGCATAGGTGTATGAGTGCATATGATAGTGTTGTAATAATGAGTGACTGTATGTATGAGTGATTGTATGGGTGAATGAGTGAATGTGTGTGTAGACGTAGGAATCAGTGAGTGCGTATGTAGTAACTGGTATTGGTGTGTCATGATGTCATCAGTGATGTCATTTGAGATGTCATCAGTGATGTCATCAGTGATGTCATTTGAGATGTCATCAGTGATGTCATCAGTGATGTCACTGACCATGTCATGAATGATGTAATATGTGACATCATCAGCAGTGGATTGCGGGTGCGCGATATATAGTTAGTGCAACTAACTATATATGGAATTTCATTGGTTTTATGTCAATAAAATGTCCAGCTAACTATATATGGTCTCTAACCTATGGTTTTTTCAGTGAATTTTCAAGGTTTTGTAAATGCAAATTCCTAACTATATATGGTCTATAACCTATGGTTTTTTCAGTGAATTTCATTGGTTTTTTAAAAGCTAATATCTATAGCTGTAAAATATATTCTTTATTACGTGACGTATCACGTAGCCACGTGAGACGCCTCATGACGCGTTGCATAACCGTGACGTATCGGCTCTGCAGCGCAAACAAAACCCGTAACGTAAGCGTGTCGGAGCACGCTTACAGATATGTATTTTTTTTTTAACCTTAATTAGACAAAATCCACACGTGCACATATCTTGAGGCCTTGCAAAGGCACATCAAACAAACAGTCCCTACAATTTTGCCAAGTTTGCTGGAAATCTATTCCCTTAATTTTTTTTTTACTGTTTCTCTTGGTTTTTCCCTTGTTACGCTTACCGGGACGCTACCCGGTACGCGAACCGGACGCTCCAAAAACACAAGATGGCGGACTCCCGTTACGCTGCCGGTTAGCTGCCCGGTTCGCGTACCGGGAAGCACCTCTACTGCGAAAAATCGCAACAATTTTTTTATTTTTTTTGCCCCGCGGGGGACTTTAATATCCCCCTCATCAATCCTAGGGGGTCAGGAGGGGTTTACCTTGCCCCCTTTCCTTCATTTCCCCCTTCTTTTTTCACCACATCTTGTCTCTCGAACCTACCGAGAGACAAGATGGCGGCCGCTCCGGACTGTTTACAATGTTGACAGCTACGCTGCCGGTTAGCTGCCCGGTTAGCTGCCCGGTGAGCTGCCCGGTTCGCGTACCGGGACGCGCCTCTACGGCGTAAAATCGCAAAAAAATATATATTTTTTTTGTTGCCCCGCGGGGCACTTTAATATCCCCCTCATCAATCCTACAGGGTCAGGAGGGGTCTACCTTGCCCCCTTTCCTTCATTTCCCCCTTCGTTTTTCACCACATCTTGTCTCTCGATCCTACCGAGAGACAAGATGGCGGCCGCTCCGGACTGTTTAGAATGTTGACAGACACCGGAGAGCCAATCAGCTTCGCTTCGCGAAGTTCCGTTACGCGTCAGGTACGCGAACCGGGGCGCTAACCGGAGCGCTGTCATAGATATATATATTTTTTTAAACGTTAATTTCTCAAAATCCACTGGAGCACATATATTGAGACATAGCAAAGGCACGTCGGGCAAACCATATCTACAATTTTGCCAAGTTTCATGTAAATCCATTCAGCCATTCGAGCTAAAAGTGAGTCCAACCGCCCTATGGAAAAATGAATGGGAAAAACGCGTTTTGGGACCCCCCTTTTTTCTCGGCCCCCCCTTGACGAAACCCCCCCAGATTTTCAGGGGCTGCTCAGAAACAAAATGTGCCATTTTCCTGAAAATGTCAGCCAATTCCGTCTACAAACGCCAAAGTTATTAGACATAGAATTTTCAGAAATCCCATAGAGAAAAAATCCTAACTATATATACCCACTGGCTATCGCCAGTAGGTAATATACATATATAAACATATATAATCTGCATATCTATATAAATATAAATGCATGCATACATATACATATATGCATACATATGCATGTTATTTACATGAAAGTTTTAAAAACACTAATAAAAGCAAAGCTAAAAAGCCACCTCATTACAAACAGAATGGCTTTAACTTAAACGAGGGCGAGATCTATTGCATTTTCAATGCTTGTTTACTTTGGTTCTATCAAGAAGGCATTCAGATGTGTCACACATTTGCCATAAATTCTGAATGTTAGCACTCTAGTTGCTCATTAGATCACTGTAGTAAAGCTAGTGCTCACCAGGGAAGTCTGCTGCTAATCATGGTTTGCAGCCATTTTCCCACATTTTTTATCCCGCGGACTTTCAGTCCGCATACCATTATCCCGCAAGGTCATTGACCTCGCATACCATTATCCCGCATTTTTTCAAAACGCATGTGCATTCATCACGCATGCCTTTACAAAGAATTACGTTTTAAAGGCATGTATGGTAAATGCATTTGCGTTGTGAAAACCACGATGACGAGAGAGGTAAGTGGGTTTGTGTTAATTTTTTCGTGGGTTAGTTATTGTGTAGTGTAGTGTTGTGTAGTGTAGTGTTGTGTTAGTGTAGTGTAGAGTTGTGGTGGTTGTTTAGTGTAGGGTCATGCTGGGGGTAGTGTTTAGGGTTTAGGGTTGTGTTGTAGTGTTTGCGTAGTGTAGGGTCATGCTGGGGGTAGTGTTTTAGTGTTTAGGGTTGTGTTGTAGTGTTTGCGTAGTGTAAGGTCATGCTGGGGGTAGTGTTTTAGGGTTAAGGGTAGTGTTGTAGTGTTTGCGTAGTGTAGGGTCATGCTGGGGTGTAGTGTTTTAGGGTTTAGGGTTGTGTTGTAGTGTTTGCGTAGTGTAGGGTCATGCTGGGGGTAGTGTTTTAGGGTTTTGGGTAGTGTTGTAGTGTTTGGGTAGTGTAGGGTCATGCTGGGGGGTAGTGTTTTAGGGTTTTGGGTAGTGTTGTAGTGTTTGCGTAGTGTAGGGTCATGCTGGGGGTAGTGTTTTAGGGTTTTGGGTAGTGTTGTAGTGTTTGCGTAGTGTAGGGTCATGCTGGGGGTAGTGTTTTAGGGTTTAGGGTAGTGTTGTAGTGTTTGCGTAGTGTAGGGTCATGCTGGGGGTAGTGTTTTAGGGTTTAGGGTAGTGTTGTAGTGTTTGCGCAGTGTAGGGTCATGCTGGGGTGTAGTGTTTTAGGGTTTTGGGTAGTGTTGTAGTGTTTGCGCAGTGTAGGGTCATGCTGGGGGTAGTGTTTTAGGGTTTAGGGTAGTGTTGTAGTGTTTGCGTAGTGTAGGGTCATGCTGGGGGTAGTGTTTTAGGGTTTAGGGTAGTGTTGTAGTGTTTGCGCAGTGTAGGGTCATGCTGGGGTGTAGTGTTTTAGGGTTTAGGGTAGTGTTGTAGTGTTTGCGCAGTGTAGGGTCATGCTGGGGGTAGTGTTTTAGGGTTTAGAGTTGTGTTGTAGTGTTTGCGTAGTGTAGGGTCATGCTGGGGGTAGTGTTTTAGGGTTTAGGGTAGTGTTGTAGTGTTTGCGTAGTGTAGGATCATGCTGGGGTGTAGTGTTTTAGGGTTTTGGGTAGTGTTGTAGTGTTTGCGTAGTGTAGGGTCATGCTGGGGTGTAGTGTTTTAGGGTTTAGGGTAGTGTTGTAGTGTTTGCGTAGTGTAGGGTCATGCTGGGGGTAGTGTTTTAGGGTTTAGGGTAGTGTTGTAGTGTTTGCGTAGTGTAGGATCATGCTGGGGTGTAGTGTTTTAGGGTTTAGGGTAGTGTTGTAGTGTTTGCGTAGTGTAGGGTCATGCTGGGGGTAGTGTTTTAGGGTTTAGGGTAGTGTTGTAGTGTTTGCGTAGTGTAGGGTCATGCTGGGGGTAGTGTTTTAGGGTTTAGGGTTGTGTTGTAGTGTTTGCGTAGTGTAGGGTCATGCTGGGGGTAGTGTTTTAGGGTTTAAGGTAGTGTTGTAGTGTTTGCGTAGTGTAGGGTCATGCTGGGGTGTAGTGTTTTAGGGTTTTGGGTAGTGTTGTAGTGTTTGCGTAGTGTAGGGTCATGCTGAGGGTAGTGTTTTAGGGTTTAGGGTAGAGTTGTAGTGTTTGCGTAGTGTAGGGTCATGCTGGGGGTAGTGTTTTAGGGTTTAGGGTAGTGTTGTAGTGTTTGTGTAGTGTAGGGTCATGCTGGGGTTAGTGTTTTAGGGTTTAGGGTAGTTTAGTTGTTTAGTGTATGCTAAAGGCATATTCGTTCTAAAAGTTTTCGTTATTTTAATTTGCGGCCTAATAGTACATGCGGGATTTTTTTTGCGGACTGATGGTATGCGGACTGATGGTATGCGGGATTTCGTCATATATTCGCTAATCATACTTTCTATGGCAAAATGAACCCCCTCATTTTGTTCCTTTTTAAATTAAATGTTTTAAGAGTTACCACTTTATTCCAATCAAGATGGCTTCAGGTGTGCCATACCTTTGTAATAAGTAGGACTGTTAGCACTCTAGTTGTTCTTTAGAACACTCTGGGACATTCTGTCATTGGGCTATAGTTGGGCTACATCTGGCTGATATTTGGGCTACATTTTTTTTTTTTTGTCTCTGGTGGCCATCTTTGGGCTACATTGGGCTACATTGGGCTACATTTGGGCTCCAACATATATATAGCCCAATGTAGCCCAATATATATTTTTCAAAGTTAATTTTCGTAAAAACCACTGGAGCATATATCTTGAGACATAGCAAAGGCACATCGAGCTACCAGTCCCTACAATTTTGCCAAGTTTGGTGTAAATCCATTCAGCCGTTCGGGCTAAAAGTGAGGCCAACCGCCCTATGGAAAATTGCATGGGAAAAGCACGTTTTGGGACCCCCTTTTTTCTCGGCCCCCACTTGACGAAACCCCCCCAAATTTTCAGGGGCTGCTCGGAAACAAAATGTTCCATTTTCCTGAAAATTTCAGCCAATTCTGTCCTCAAACGCCAAAGTTATTCGACATAGAATTTTCAAAAATCCCATAGGAAAAAAATCCTAACTATATATACACCTACTGGCTATCGCCAGTAGGTAATATATATATATATATATATATATATATATATATATATATATACATACATACATATACAAATACATATACATATCTCAGAAATGAATTGAGTTGTAAAAGCACGCGTTGTAAAAACATGACTAGTATTACAATGCTATAAAGGTCAATGCATTGTAATAACCGCATGGTAAATACATGCGTGGTAACGCCTGGTATTCTACTGTGGCAATCTAAATGAAGGCGTCAGTGGAAGTAGTTGATTTGCCAGACGTGCCACTTATGCATCCATTTGCTCTCAAACATGGCAGGATCACTGGCTTTGCTCAAACCTTGCCAGCTAATGGGCAGTCCCTGCTGCTCACGCCCACTGCTGTAATTTCATTGTGCAGCTGGTCCTCCTTTCCAAATTTAGAGCAAGAGTCATCATCAACGCACAGGTCACAATAATAAATTTAGTTTTTTTTTATGAGGTCGATAATCAGAGCTCTAATGCCTCTACAGACTACAAAGGGAAAACAGCTGCATATGGCATGGCTGTGAGCTGCGCTTGCAACAACGGGTGGAAAAGAATAGGAAGGTATGTGACCTCTGAAGGTCATAAATCATCAAAGGTTTTGTCCACTTAGTAGGGCGCTCAAAGAACGACCCAAGTGTAATCTAACAAAATCAGAGGGTTCTCTCTGCACTTTCCTGGCCACAATCCAGATCAGTTGATAGCATTGCTATTTGCCCTACCTTTTCTATAGGGCACAAGTAATTATTTCCTTTGTCAGACTGGAAATAGCAGCATTGATCGAACACCAGCCCTTTTATGAGTGTGAAAGAATGTTGCTGTGCTCGGGCACCCAATAATTGGTGGGGTTGTGGGGTAGGGGGTGTTCCCCGAACCCATAACTAATTTTGGAAGTACACTTTCACTCAGATACGACATTTCTGTTTACTACATAAAATTACACGTGTAAATGGCTTCAAAATATCGTAAATTGAAAACGTTTAATGTTTTTCATGTGTATCGATGGTAATCCACCACTGTCGCAGCATTGTCCATTACCCAAAATCAGTACATTTACTCCAAATGGCGGAGGAAAGCCTACAGAAGTATGTCCGTGATGAACCAAGCTTTTTGTGATGATAAACAGGGCCTTACTGGGAACCAAAACGGACCCTGGCAAAGTGCTCGGCCGGCCCCCTCCCGCCCCACCCCGGGGGGTTGGGGGTGCCACCGAGCTTTTTGCCGGGGCTGGCTTTCAGCCGATTTTGTTACAGGGCCGATTGCTGCAAAAACGGCCATGTAACAAAAACGGCCCCCAGGGGCCCAAACCGGCCCCCACCCTTGCGGCGCACCGGGGAATTGCCCGGTGCCCGCAACGGCCAGTCCGGGCCTGATGATAAACTGCACACAGGCATTTGACAACGAGAAAAAGAATGCTGTAATATACTAGGGGTACCTTGAGAGTCGGAGTGTCTTTGCGACTGGCAATGTTCACTTTGTGATTCACTGTGTTTTGTAAGGTGGAGAGGGCGTGAAATGGGTGTTTGCTGAGGCATTCTGATGTGATACCCATTTGTAGGATGTCACTTTTTTATATCACAGGTCATGTCCTTGTGAAAGGAAGGGGCAGTGGCTGCCATGGCTATATTCTGTGAATATGAATCATACATGCCAACATTTTAGAAGAGGAAAGTGGGAGAGTTAAAAAAAATAATAATCAGGAGATTGCATTTTCCCCATTGACTTCTATTGAAGGAGAGGCAATTTCAGGCGGGAGTCTGCCAAAATGAAGCCATGTTTGGTTTCACAAACTGTGAGTCTCCCTTCTAAATCGGGTCTATTGACATGAATGGTGAATGCAGGGATGGGGGCCGCGGGCCTCCATTGGTCTTCATTCATGCATTCGCAGCCATTTGAATGGATTCACAAATAGAATCCATGGGTCATTAACATTATTAGTACATGCCTGAAACAAACCCTACCGAATAACATTGTTGCGCTGTGACAGATTTGTACTATCATCGCAGCAAAAAAATAATTCGCAGATGGTGTGCAAACATTTTATCTTGCAAGAGGCCGGTGGTTAGTTCATCAAGCCCTAAACTTCTCAATTTTGTGTGTGAACCAGGTCCTCAGTGATTTACTTTCCATAAATCGTAGAAAAGAATTGAAAAGTTAGATGCAGCTGATGGAGCCCTTTTCATGCCAAATAGATGTTCAATGGAAAAACCATACCCGGGCCCCAGTCTTCAAATTTCTTTTGATTCTCAGTTCAATAATTCTTTATTCGGCCTGTCAAGCCATAAAAGGCACAAAGAAAATACAACATTGCACAACAAAATGAAAACAGCATCATGGGAAAAGAAAGGACCACAGTTCAAGCATCAATAAAATCAAAAATCGATGGTTCAACAAGATAGTTCGTCAATAAATGTCAGCTAGCAAAAATAAATACATAATGTACTCTAGTAAGTGATTACAACGTATGAATTATCAATGTTAAAACTACTCGAAACAACATTCAAAACTGTAAGTGAATAACAACGGGAGTACTAGCACTCCATCGTTATCTTTGCTCTGACAGGGTTGTATGACATTACAACGCATGCTAATACATCGCATGCCATTACATCGCGGTTTTTACAACGCAAGTCGTTACAATGACTTGTGTTGGAGGGCGCTGGACTTAGGAGTAGTATAATTTACTATTCCAACTTCAGTCTACATACAGTAAGGATGGTGTTGGATAGTAAATTATACAATTCCTTGTCCTAGAGCGCCATCCAGCGCAAGTCGTTGTAACTTGTGCAATGATAATGGGCCTGCCTGCAGTGACAGCTTTTGCTGGGTCTCCTCCTCCTAGGGCATGGCATTCTGCTTTTGTTTAGTGGCTGGTGTGAATTGAAAACGCAGGTGAACAAAAAAAGGCATAATTTGTAAACCCTGGTGAAAATGGGTAAAGAAAGATTTCAAAATAACAAAGTGGATAAGTGAAAAACAAATTAATAAAAAAAAAAGGGGAATATTTTAGCAACATTTATGAAACAGAGCGAGCGGTAGAAGCATTTTGAAATGATAAAACAGACACATGTCAGTTGTAAGAGGTGTGTTAGGAACATCACACTGATTGCTTATGTTTTGTACATTAGTATGCCCTTAATACACCTTGGTCCGTGCCGAAGAGAGAAGTTTAAGGAAGAGTTTGTTTAGTGAAAGTAATTTCAAATCGGCTTTGCACAATCCTCCTGGATGTTTCAAGTGACAGGTTGAAAACAGCCCAGCGGAAAGGAGATTTTATTTGGCATGCTGCTGTATAAGCGTATAAATTCAGAAACCAAACTTTGTTAAGGCACAACAGCATGTAAACAAAGCATAAAAAGGCAATACATGCAGCTATTGAGATGATTGTTGGAAGTCCATTTCCCACAATCTTTGGCATCTTCTACTTTCAGAGTTCACAGACCTCTTTGCAATGCTGAATTTGAGCATTTCCCACTGTTCGGCACCAAAAACGCTAATAGATCACCTGTTCTTCAAAGACAAATGTACCGTAATGATTGGTATAATTGTGAAAGGCCATACAGTCATAGATGTTGCATGAAAGGACTGCTGCAGGCAGCAGTATTGCTAGTTGTGAGTGCTACTTAAGTGTATTTCTTATAGAGGAGCATCCTGTGAATTCCTATTATGAGAAGCTGGGAAAACTGCATACTGTATTAATAAGCACCCTTAAAGAAATGTTAAATCCCACAGGACCAAGGAATGGTGGGGCCCATAGGAATCCATCCTGGTACAATAAGGCATGTAGACAGGCGAAAGGTGACCTGCTACTGGCTTTAAAGCAGAACAACAGTAGGGACCTCATTAAAGCCAGGAGGCAAGTATACAGGAACCTCATACGCCATGCTAAGGCCGAATGGGAGAATGAGAAATGGGTAAATTTAACATCAGCTCTTGCGGCTAAAGATGCACGTAAGTTCTGGCTAATTGTGAGCACTGGCTCTCTTGAGCCAGATCAGGCAGTAACACCCAATATTGCTGCTGAGGTATGGGAACAACACTTTGCTGAGTTGTATAAGGAAGACATTCATGGCATACATGTCCCCATCCCTGATGTAGCAAACACTTTAGTCTCTGTTCCGTTGGAGCTCAGGTTCTCCCTAGCTGAGGTCCGTGCGGCCATAGCTAAGCTCCCTGCAGGAAAAGCCCCAGGGCTGGATAAGGTCCCGGGGGACCTTTATAAACAGGAACCCGAGATATGGGCCCCTTACCTTCAAAAATGTTTTAATGCAGTTCTCGGGGGAATGGCACCTCCAAATACTTGGCTGGGAGCTGAGTTGGTCCCAATCTTCAAGAAGGGGTCACCTCTCCTCCCAACCAACTATAGGCCAATCAGCCTAATAGATGTATCCCAGAAACTTTTTTCAAGGCTGATTTTGGACCGTCTTTTAAACTGAGTTGAGGAGTCAGAAATTCTGAGTGATTACCAGGCAGGCTTCAGAAGGAATGTATCCACCACTGACCAGATTTTTAGATTAAACATGCTCTTCTGGAAAACGGTCAAAGTCCAGGGCGGCTCGCTTTACACTGTTTTCGTTGACGTCCGTGCGGCCTTTGATTTGGTCCCACGGGGGAAACTCTGGAGTGTACTGAGGGATTTAGGTATTCCAACCCCCCTCTTAAATATTTTAATTTGCCTCCATTCACAGAATTTCGCGAGGGTCAGGTGTGGGAGATATGGCAATCTGTCATCTAGTTTCTCCGTTGGCAGGGGGGTAAGGCAGGGTTGCGTTTTGGCACCAACCCTGTTTTGCCTCTATGTCAACGGAGTAATCACCCACCTGAACACGGTCCCCAACAGAGACGCCCCAAGGCTCGCTGCTGAAGAGATCTCTGCGATTATGTTCGCAGATGATACCCTGTTGCTGGCAAAGACCCCAATGGGCATACAGCGAGTCTTGGGTGCCTTTGTCTCATTTTGCCATGATCGGGGATTAGAAATAAATACATCCAAAACGAAATTCATGATCTTTAACCCACCAAAAACATCCCGCCCTAATCCTGCTATAGGTGGTGTTTGTTTAGAGAGAGTCCAAACGTTCAAATATTTGGGACTAACTCTAAACGAGGATATGACTTGGGCACAACATCAGATTAAAACCCAATTAAAACTTTCGCAAAAAGCAGGCGGGATTCTTAAACTTCTGAAGCAAACTGTCTCTAAACCTATCTCTTCCCCCCTTGAAATCTATAAAATGCAGGCACGGGAAGCGGTGATCTACGGTGGTGAACTATGGAGTCATAGTTGCCACCCTGAAATCACCACTATAGAAAATAGGTTTCTTAGGCAGTTGGTATCCCTGCCCGCTAGCACGCCAATACTTCCCCTTAGGCTGGACATGGGACTCAGATCACTCAAGTAAGAATTGGGACGTAAACCTCTTACTTTCTGGAGACGTCTTTGGGTAACCCCTGAACTTGCCAGCTACAGGCGCGAGCTTGCAGAATTGTTAAAAGCCCCAAATGTTTGGAACTTCCCCTGGCTGAAATATATCAGGCAGGAATTTGACAGGCTAGGTTGCCCTTTATTATGGACTAACCCCGAAGAAGCGTGTAGAGGTTTATCCCGGCGGGAATTGGTTAGTCTGTATCATGATAAAAATATGCTTGCCTGTCTAACCAATGCCCAAATTGGGACAATGACGAGATCATTCCTGGGGCTAAAGGATCATTACAAACTGGAGTCTGCTTTTGATATCATCAGCCCTAATGGTCATAGGAAGCTGTACCTCCAATGGAGATATGACTCCCTACCGATAAGAGCTTTGACCTCACGCTGGCATCCCAATGCCCCCAGAAATTGTCCCGCGTGTAGTGCTGAAGTAGAGTCTGAGTTACACATGGTTTTCTTTTGCCCTTCCTATAAGATTTCTCGGAAGAAGTGGATTATCCCTACCTGCAAAAACCTGGGCATTAGGCAGTGTTTTCACTCCTATCGAATATTAAAAATTGATTTATCGCCAATAATTGTTTTTGTGGTTACGAAATTCCTGGCTGCCATGTGGAATACCAGAAGAAAATATCTGGAAAAATGAGATGCAATGCAATTATGTAATCTGCTTAGGTGTTCCGGGGGTTGTGGTGACCTGAGGCTCTTCTGGGGGATTGGCCTTTGATTTATTTCCTGATAATGTTCTTATTTAGAATGATTGTAACGATATTGGTACCTTTGTGCCATTTTTAACAACTGTAATGATTTATGATGTATTTTATCTTGTATTCTTTTATGACATTTCTTTTGTCGAAATAAAGATGAAATGATGATGATGTATTTCAAGAATGTCACTATTACTACAGTAAAGGTGCAGCACTAATGCCACAAGAGCCATCCCCCTGGTGCCCCACGCTCGCAAGTAGGAAGAGACACTAATTCTTTATTGGCTGATTTCAATCAGGGTGGGCTAGGTCAGCACTCTCCTAGCAGAACCATTTTGACTGACTGGCATTGGTGTGCAGGGTCAAACAGGCCTATAGGGCAATCTGGCAGTGGAGAAGGGCTGGCCTGACAGGTCAGTGTTTGTGACCGCTTTTGGGCCTGTTTTAATGTCTGGTGGGCATGTTGTTCTTCTGATGTGTCTTCAGAAGATCAAAACTGTCCCGCTTTGTAAATATGGACCACTGTTTTTTGTCTATCTGCTTCGCTGATGGGAGCCACTTTTATTATTGATGCCTGGGCCTATTTTCTGTCCAGTTCAGCCCTGTTGATGTGGCCAGATATAGATTTAGAACCACAGTGAAAACCAAAGGGACTACTCAAGATAACACTGAAAACAATGGGGCGAAGTGACGCCCCAATCCGGCTGCACAGCATTAATTCACGCATAGCTTTGATGCCAAAGTTAATCCATTTAATCAAAAGTTTTATTCCAACTTGTATAAATTTTTTCTGCAGTTCAAACTTGTTATCCAGTCACATGGTACACTCTTATGAGTACATTATATCCTTAAATGCTGTAGGCATGCACATTTTACCTTATCCTAGAGCATGGAATGTAGCATAAGTGTTCCTCCAAAGATAATCTATTTTCGCCCAATGCATTTCGGGCCCCTCCCGCCCCTTCGTCAGGGGTTTATCTACAAGTTTAAAACATTACTGTTAGACTGGGTATTCAATAATTAATAACAGTTAATCATTACGCACAGATGCACCACATACATGAAATACATACATTCGATTTCCCTTCGCCCCACACTCAACGTTTTGCCCGCTGAATTCACTGAATAAATGCCTGCTCCAACTTGTCCCAACCCTCTAACTTCGATTTGTTTCCCAATTTAAATTCGCATTGCTAAGTTCACTAAGCTATATATTATATATATATATATTATATATATATATATTCACTAAGCTATATATAATTCAGTGAATTCAGCGGGTAAAACGTTGAGTGTGGGGCGAAGGGAAATCGAGTCGAACAGTAATGTTTTAAACTTGTAGATACTCCCCTGACGAAGGGCTGGGAGGGGCCCGAAATGCATTGGGCAAAAATAGATTATCTTTGGAGGAACACTTATGCTACATTCCATGCTCTAGGATAAGGTAAAATGTGCATGCCTACAGCATTTAAGGATATAATGTACTCATAAGAGTGTACCATGTGACTGGATAACAAGTTTGAACTGCAGAAAAAATTAATACAAGTTGGAATAAAACTTTTGAATAAATGGATTAACTTTGGCATCAAAGCTATGCGTGAATTAATGCTGTGCAGCCGGATTGGGGCGTCACTTCACCCCATTGTTTTCAGTGTTTCACAAGCACGTGCCAGGGCAGTGCACGATTCCGGGTTTGCACGCAAACAGATGAATGATGAACTATATATGAATTATTGGATAAATAGGTGTGCACTCTGTCACTCTTTTTTGATGGACTACTCAAGATAAACCAGGGCAGGCAAGTAAACAATCCGTTTATACATTTTTCATTTAAATCTGATATTTGTGATTTATTTTCCATTATGAATGGTGAACTACTGATACCAGGATATAAAGAAAAAACAGCAAAGACATTAAGAGCCAGTTTTCAGATTCTTGCGGAACAAGAGATTTGAAGAGGAAGTTGTTCCATGCTTTGGCAGTTACATGGGAGACGGCAAAACCTCTGGCTTGCAAGTGAGAGACTGTCTGAGTGGAGGTTTCTGGGAGGTGTGTAGAAGTGTAAGTTGATATTCAGGTATGCAGAACTGGTTTTGTGTAGTGCTTTGTGTATGTGTGTGAGCAGTTTGAATCAGGTTCGTTTGTTGATTGAGAGCCAGTGTAGTTCCCTGAGGTGAGAGGTGGTGTGGGTGCGGCAAGAGAGGTTGACTGTTTTAGAACTTTAAATTATTGTGTTTGTGCTTCTTAAGGTGGGCCTCCATATGCAGCTGGGTGCAGGTGCTGCACAGGATCTGTGCACTACCATAGACTGCACTCATCAAGTGGTGACATAGAGCAGGCGGACACATTTATGTTCAACTGTGGATAAAAAGGGAAGGTAGTTTATAGCTGGTATTGACCTGAAGCCATGACTGTAGGGAAATAAAGCAGGTACTGGGAACCTGGACAGCAGGGACTCGGTACACCTGCTTCAAAAGCCAGGCAAAATGTAGGAGGGGGGGGGTTGTGGGGGAGGGGGGGTGGTACTGTAACAGAAACCTAGTTTCCTACGGCTGGCCACTTGGAGTACTGCACTCTAGTCCAGCACTACAGGTCCCAATTAGCTATATTCTATGCATGCTGCTTTACATCATTTAATGTCACTTAGATATGAGATGATAGTAACTAAGTCCACTGAGCAGATCTTCCTGACTACTTCTCTCACCAAACATGCCTGCTCAGGACCATGAACTGTAAACAAAATATCAGACTGGACAACGCAGTGTAGTAACCATATAAATAGATCATGATCATATGAAATACCACAAAGCTGCATGCCTACCAAAAAAACATGAAATGCATGATTGTCTCAACTTAATAACTTATTTTGACTTGTACTTGTGTTGGTTGTCTATTTACTTATGTAATATTACGCGAACTCCCCTGATGTGTCTGTAAAACTTACCTTTTGTCTTGAATTTTTGTCCTGAATTTTTGTCCTGAATTTTGACCCTTTGTCCTGAATTTTTACATTTACCGTCCTGAATTTGCAACCATGCAAGTTGGTCACCCTAGGCCGCAGTGACAGAGCTGAGCTGCCGGAGTGCAGCAGCACAACAGGAGGGAGAGGTGAGGAGGGTGGCACCCAGGAGTGGACGGGGTAAACTGGGTCCACAGCGGAGACTGGCTCCTGAAGCTTGGAGAGGCCCGTGGTTGGGATCCCCCATCCCTCATTTATGGCACACCAGGAGAGGCAGTGGCCCCGGGAGATACTTATTAAAGGCGGAATTGAGAGAACGGTCTGGACTATCATTAGGCTGAAAATCCATGTGGGAAGAGACTCATCTCCCGTGCACCACGCCAGACAGCTGGGGCTTATTCCACGCTGTCTGAACTGGACGGAGTGTGGATTAGTACAGAGACCATTGAGGGAGGTGAGGAGGAGGGCGAACACAGGGGGACAGGGGCACCCTTGACCGAGGTTGTGACTGTTGGTGAAAGGGAGCCTCGGGCCTTTGGGATCCCTTCCCCCCACTTGAGGCTCAAGTTGAAGGACGGGGGTCCCTGGATAAAGCCAACAAAGGCTTAAACCAAGACTACAGAGCACGGCTTGGATAACTGGGGACCTGAGCCTACGCTAGACAGTGGGGTGAATGGACCTCCATGGATGGGGCTCCCCCCACCACATAGAGCCTAAGGAGAGAGACTGGTTCATTGGGGCCCCATTGGACTGCCACACTGGGGTTAGTCATACAACAGAAGCATCTTATTTGCACAGTGGCAGTGGGAGCAGTCCTGCCTCTGTGCATTGTCTTACTGGCCTGGCCCATATAAGGACGAGGGTCCCCCCATTCCCCCTCCGTTCCTGGAGAGTGCTCTAGAGCTGCTACTAAGGGCATTAGAGATCCCAGACGTGGGGGCCCCACTTCTAAATTGCGAGCTACAGCCTCATGCAGCGTCACGGGATCCACTTCCTGATGGGCCCACGACCACAGATCCACTTCGGAACAAGCCCCAACTCCTCGCGGAGGCCTGGACACAATGACCACTAGCAAAAGGAGGACAGACAGATCAGTGAAAGATATGTTTCTCAAAACTCCCATCTTCCTTCCTGAATGCCTCACCCAGCAACGGAACGCGGATGGCCCCGGAGATGCGGGAAGACCAGAGGCCCCAATAAACAGCACCTTTTTTGAGTCACTGTTCTCGTCCCTGTGGGAAGATCTCCAGTCACTGAAAATAGAGCTTTGGAGTGAATTGAGAGAGGTCTGCCAGAAAATGGACTCCTTAGGCAACCGGATCATCACCCTGGAGGACCACGCGACTGGCAGAGATGAGGAAATCGAATGCCTCCAACAAGAGTTCTTTCATCTCCATGAGCAGACTCTGGATCTCCAAGCCCACACAGAGGACTTAGAAAACCGCTCCTGGTGCAACAACATCCGCATTTGGGGCATCGGGACCGGTGCGGAGTACACAAACATAGAGGCCTGTGTATCCGATCTCTTTCGTGCAATCCTGGGGAAGACCCCAGACTTTAAAATTAAATTGGAATGCACACACCGGGCGGACCCAGAAGATCAGCCCCAGCCCCACCCGCCGATGTCTTGATATGCGTCCACGACTTCCCACTCAAGGAACGCACCCTCTTTAAAGCCAGGGAGAACCCCATATTTCAGTTCAAGGGCCATAAACCCAACCTACACCAGGATTTGGCTTTATCCACCCTGCAGAAACGCCAAGCTTTTCGGCCCATCACTGCTCCCCTGCAGGCCTCTGGTTCATCCTATTTCCGGGGCCACCCGTTCAAATTGATTTTCCAATTCCAGGGGGAGCTTTGACGAATATGCTCTGTAGCTGAAGCTGTAAAATTGTTAGGAGTCAAGCCCACCTCAATAGATGTCACACAACCAGTCAAGCCGAATCTGAATCGGAGTAGCCACGGCGGGACAACAATCAGACCCTTGACCTCGGGCCTACGCTCTGGCCCTGATCCTATGACTAAAGAAAGACAGGCAGTATTAGCATTGGTTGCGGAGGACCTCCCTGCCCCCCACAATCATGACTTGGAAGGTGTGTTGATCAATGACTTGGCTGGCCTCTTTTTCCATCCTCCACTGGCTAAGGGTGGGGGATGGGTCCAGACAGCGGTGAGGAGACACCGGCCACTGGTATCCTCTGTCCATCTATCCTTGGAGCATGACGCTCCAGACTTTGACCATTTGTAAGATTCCTACTTGATTGTTTGAAGTTGAAAAACTTTTGGTTTGTTTGGTTTTGTTTATCCCCACCGGAACTACACATGCTCGCCTTCCTGCACCTCTTACTCAACCTCTCCATATCCACACACCAGGTAGTACTGAAGAGCACAGGAACCGAGTCCCCCAGGTCAACGGTGGAACTATCCCTAGCTTTCTAACCACTACTGAGCTTGTATGGTAGCGAACATCAAGATCTCTACTTTAAATGTTAAAGACTGAATAATCTGGTTAAACGAAGGGCCGTCCTCTCCTATCTAGAGAATTCAAATGCCCATATTTGCCTCCTACAGGAAACCCACCTTCTAGCTGGGGATGTATACAGGCTCCGATCGTAGGCCTTCCCATACCAGTATTTTCTCCTCCAGCACAACAAAGACAGCAGGGGTGGCGATTCTTATCTCTCATTCCCTTGGAGGAAAGGTGGGTCCCAAACAAGCTGAAATCAAAGGAAGACTCTTAGCTCATCCTGTCACAATAGGCATATAAATCTACAAACTAGGCTCAGACTATGTCGCTAATGAGGTACAAGAGGCTTTCCTCCATCCTGCAGTGTCAGAACTGGAAGGCTGACCAGACCGGGAGGTGCTGATGGGTGGGGACATCAATATGGCCTTTGACAACCACCTAGACCGCACGGCCCAGCAGCAGGGACAATCAGGGACCATGTCGTGGGACGGGTCGAAATGGTTACGGGATATGGAGCTGGTTGACATCTGGCAGATCCTGGACCACCATAACACATATTACATTCTACTCACATGCACATAAGACGTATGCTAGACTTGATTACTTTATAGGGTCCCAAGAACTGCTTCCTCTTGTCCAATCCTCAGAGATTAAACTTCGCTCACTCTTGGACCAATTGGCATTGAACCATACGTTAGATACCCCTTCCGCGGGCAGATCCTCACACTCATGGCGGCTACCCGATACATTACTTCATTGCCCACCCGTGGTACAGCAGCTCAAAAAAAACACGTGAAGACTTCCTGACCTTAAATGACACCCCTGACACATCCATCACCATCCTATGAGAAACTCTCTAATGATTGTGTGAGGGGTCCTCAATGCAATTTCCTCTGCAGACAACAAAATATACAGGGACAAGAGAGACTACCTCACCAAACAGGTGCCCAAGCTGGAGCGCATCCACAAGAGGATGGGGGCACCATGGGTCTGGCGTCAGCTGGAAGCGGCGTGATCACAGCTAGATGGCCTGGACATGGACAGAGCAGAGTATGCTGCCTTACGACTGCGGCACTCCTTTTACAAATGTGGATGACTTTTAGCCAACAAATTACGAGCACAGTGTCAGGCGGCCACTGGTCAATGGTACGGGATGAGACTGGCTTTGAACATAGCAAAGGCGTTCAGTGATTTTTATGCTGATCTCTACCCAGAACAACGACTCCCTGAAGAGGGGTCATTGACATACCTCCAAGGGACAACCCTTGCCAAATTGACCTCAGACCAGGTGACCAGCTTGGATAGCCCGATCCACATAGAAGGGGTGATCTCCACTATTGCCAGTCTCCAAGCCCAGATAGGTTCTCTGATATATTTGACAAAACATTTTGTAATATCATAGCACCAATATTAACTAAACTGTTCAGCACAATAGGCTACGATGCTCCTGGCTTCCATAGTTGTACTCCCGAACCCAGGCAGGGATAGAAAGCAATGCGCCTCTTACAAACCAATATCCCTCCTACCTGTGGACCTGAAGCTCTTCACTGGGATCTTGACAGTCAGATTAGGCCAGATGCTGCTGAGACTGGTGGATCCAGAGCAGGCAGGCTTCGTTGTAACCCAACAAAGTAGGGACAATGCATGGAGACTGATTCACCTCATAGATAAGGCCCTGCAACACTGGGTCACACATTCTACAATACGACCTAATGCCCAACAAACCTTACCTCCTATGAGAAATGGTTGCTCACCAAAATCTCTAACACACACCTCCTTACCGAGCTATACAACCTCCTGTGCCCACTGGAACCAACTACTAAATTCCCAGGGCAGAGGCACTGGTAGTTAGAACTGGGACATACACTTACTCGGAGGGGGTGGGGGTATATATTTCATTGCATGCGACACACAGCTCATAGTATTTCTAGTATCGAGACAGTGACCAAGAGTGCCACTTATTGGTACATCACACCTCCCAGATTACACAAAAGCAATCCAGACCGCAGCCCTGACTGCTGGCAAAAGTGCGGGTCTCAAGGCACATTAACACATCTAGTGTGGGTTTGCCCCACCCTTGCACCTTACTGGACACAGGTCCTTGATGACATAAAAACACATTTTAATACGCAACTGCCTTGTTTTCCAGCATATGTTATCTTGGACTTCCTGAAGGTACTTACTTTCCCACTTAAATCATGTAAATGGTAGACAAATAGTCCTAGCCTTAGGCATGGCCTTGCAAAACATATTATCCTTCCCTGGGCATGGACCAGATCCGTACTTATTAGGGATGGCTATATAAATTGTGGCACGTGTTGGAGATGGAATGCATATCCTTCTTATTACAGGGCAACAGATCTACCTTCTCAGATTTATGGCGCCCATCCTTTCCTTACTGAGCATGGAGCTACTTGGAGCTCACCTGTCCGAGATACTTACGCCTTCTACGGCTCACAGAACCCCTTCCTGATACAGACTAGTGCCGCATTGATAAGCCCAGATTAGAGCTGCCGAAGGGACCAGGTTCATCCTTCTTTGTTAACACAGGTCTCCAGGGTTGGATGTGATAGGGAGGGTTGATTAGGGGAGGGAGTGGGGAGGGCTGGTTTTTTGGGTTTGGGGTCTCAATGTTTTAAGAAATGCTTCTACTCATATGCCTTGTCAACATTTACTTTTGTTTGATACATTCAATAAAAAGTTTTAAACCTAAAATGTAGTCTAGTGATCTCTCTGGCACACATTCTTTGCAGCAGGCACATTAACCCCTGTACTACTTCATGCTGGATCAAAACTGCCTCTAGCCAAAACGCTTATCTGGCTCCAGCAGGAAAATTGTTCACAAGAGATATCTTGATATTTTAATTGCTGCCTGAAGACTCCTGGATACACAAGGAATTCAGAAGAAGGTGTATTTTTCCGGAGTGCACAGTACCAGAGGGTAGAGGGGGTCCCCACATTATTGTAGTTAGGAAAGCCATTTCCAAGCAGCTGTTGCTGCTACCGACCTGCTGACCTGCTTGCTGTTCGCTGGTCCACTTGTCCATCAGTCCACTGCTTGTCCGCTGTTTGTCCGCTGCTCGTTGCCGCTTGTTGCTGCCAGACATTCAGTGCTTCACAGATCGCCTCTCCTTCCAGCCCCCGCATTTATCTTCCTTGCGGGTGGTCAGGCGTCTTGGAGGTCTGGTTCCTCTGGTACGTATACGAACCTCCGTAGCGTATGCAGCAGTCTTGAGCAGTTAGGTGCAGCAGAGAGCGGAGGGAGGGGCCACAGGAGCCGCTGGTGCCGCGGAGCAGCTGAGAGCGGCACCTGGGCCCGGCCGTTAACAGCAAAATTTGAGCAGTCAGCGGAGCACAGGATAGAGGAGAGAAGCCTTGAATATTCAATGTCCACGTCGTGACAGTCTCAAGATACAAGGGGACTACCTAGTTGCCCTGTATCTTATACTTTTTTTTAAAATTGTATTTATAAGTTTTCCAAAAAATAAAAAAAACAGAATCAAGGCACAAAGTGCCAACCAATAGCCAGCGAACAGTGTAGTCACAATACATCAAAATTACAATAGTGTAGTAAGTCCATCTTGGTATTTGCTAATAATCATGCAACACGTTTACAACTTTCAGAGGTCAGACGTAGAAGGTGCAAATGGCAGCATAGGAGGCAAAAAATTAGGAAAAGAAAGGGGGGGTAAAGTATTGAAGAACTCATGAAGTGTACATCACTTACAAGAATCTATCGAGGCAATAGACATAGCAACATCCGTAGTACATAGTTATACATTGTCATATACATTATTTTGTCATGTCAGCCAACATGCCTTCACTAAACCCCTGCAGTTTCATCCTGTACAGGCGAGTCGACACGTGTACGTGTCCATTCCAGAAAAGGCTCCCATATATCTTTAGGTCAGGAAGTTGAGGGCATCTGGTCCCAATATAAACCAACTTGGGTATGACCATAGGTTACATCAGTTAGCCAGTCTTTGAATTTCGGGAACCCGTTTCCTGCCCCACCGGATAGCCACCTGTCGACGTGCATAGAGTAAAAGGAGCGCATGTAATTTGCGCGGTTTAGGCAGTGTGTCACGTACATACCCCAGAAGGCCCAATAACGGAGTTGGCGCATCAGCCCTGCCAATCATTTGGTTCACTGCATTAAACACCTACTGCCAAAACATACACAATCTCGGGCATTCCCAGGCCATGTGCAGGAAGGTAGCCTGCGCATATCCACATCTCCAGCACCTGCCATCCTCTCTCAAAAGCATGCGGCACAGACTGATCGGTGTTCGGTAATATCTTTGCAGGAATTTAAAATGAATCAGTCTAAGGCGATAGTTGGGGGAAAGAACAGTCAGCTGCCCACAACAAAATTCCCACTGTTCCTCCGTAACCTGCGGATCTAATTCGCTGTTCCATAGCGCCAATGATTTAGGCTGTAAGACCGGATGGGCGTTCTGCATGGTTCTGTAAAGGCACGTGACTAACTTACGTGCCAACGGTGTTTTAAGAACACTCTCCAATGCTAACATCGTCGGTGGGGCCTCAGGAAATCCCGCGCGTAGCTCACGACAGGCGGTGCATAGCTTGTGATATAGGAATTGTTCAGCAAATGGAACAGCACGCTCCTCTGTTTCAAGCGGGGGAGGTCTGAATTTACCGTCTGGATAAAGATCCGCAAATGTTCTCAACTTCATGTTTTCAATCAGGGTCCTTCCCACACCCCCCTCCATGCACGGCAGCATTGGGTTATGTTCTAACAACATGTATGGTGCATACAATATCGGAAAGACCGCCCTCTTTTGCAATGCACGCCACACCCAGCGCAATGTATCTGCGGTATCAACTTCACCTCTTGGGCGCTGCGACTTTTGATATAGAGCGACAGCCAGGGACATCGGGGCTACTGCATCAATCTCAACCGCTACATGTGGCTGAAAAGGCAACCTATGTATCCAAAAGTGGAGAAACTGTGCTTGCGCACATAAGGCATATAGTTGCATGTCTGGGGCGCCCAGACCACCCTGCCTCAATGGAAGGGTCAGGAGGTTCCAAGACACCCTAGCCTGCCCACTTGCCCATACCACAGACAGCAATAGTGAGCGTAAAGTCCTGAAGAAGTGTTGGGTGAGGGGAATCGGCACATTCACAAACAAATAAAGAAATTTGGGTAAAACGACCATTTTTGCTAGAGCTATCTTTCCCGCTATAGACAAAGGCAGCCTGGACCAAATTGCAACCTTCCCCTCTAGCCATAAGTAAGCCCTTCCAAAATGAAGGCTCCAAATATCCTGATTTCTGCTCAGCCACACACCCAAATACTTGACCTCGCTAGCTTCCCATCGCAGGGGGAACTCAGAGGTCACCTCCTTCGTGCCATCCGTTAGTGGGAAAATCACTGATTTTGCCCAGTTGATAGATATGCCAGCCAGTCCCCCGAATCTGATAAATTCATGCAGTACTGGGTTTAGATTTTCTTCCGGGTTAAGAATGTATAAAGTAACATCATCCGCATATAATGATATCAGGAGGCTTCGGGTACTAAACCCTATGTCCCTAGCGGTATGGGGTTGTCTTATCCTGGCTGCCAGGGGTTCCATCGCTATAGCAAATAGCAATGGTGATAGCGGACAGCCTTGCCGGGTGCCTCTTGAGATCGGAAAGGAGTCCGACACCAAGCCATTCACTCTAATGCGGGCAGTGGGGTTCCCATAGAGAAGCTTAATTCGCTTAATAAATAAAGGACTTAAACCCATGCGCGACAGTACCAGGAATAAGTAAGGCCATTCTAGTGAATCAAACGCTTCCGTCGCGTCTAAAAATACGGCTGCAGCCTGAACACTTGGATGTAAATAAGGAATCACTGAGAACAGAGTGCGTAAATTATGCAACATTGATCCTCCTGGGATGAATCCTGACTGATCAGGAAGTGCGATCAGTGGGAGCATTGGTTGAAGATGGTTTGCCAACAGTTTAGCATATATCTTTACATCAACATTTATTAACGATAGTGGCCTATAGAAGTCCAACTCTGTTTCCGATTTTTCTGCCTTCAACAGGGTTATAATCATTGCTTCCCTCATAGACGGTGGTAAGATCTCCGTCTCCAGTGCCTCCTCGTACACCACAAGCAGCCGGGGAGCCAACTCTTCCGCATAAGCTTTATAAAAGGCGGTCGTTAGGCCATCCGGTCCCGGGGCCTTATTCAGCGGAAGACTCTTTATCACTTGCATTACATCTTCTGTTGTGATGGGTTAATCCATGTAGGTTCTATGATTGTGAAGTGCAACAGACTCTAGAAACTCAAGAGTATCTTCTGAGCCTATCTCACCAGCTGCCCGATAAGGGCAGAGTAAAAGGTATAAAATTCATTGAGCATTTCCTTTTGACCCCTGATAACAGCCCCATTGACACCCCGTATCTCATGTACAAAGGTAGCACTCCAGGACTATCTGATCATCCCCGCCAAAGTGCACCCTGGTCTGTCACCTTCTCCATACCGCCTCGCCTCCGCATATTTACCAAGGAACTTCACCTCTCGGTTCGCTTCCTTCTCAAATTCAAGTAGCTTTGATTTCAAAAGACCTTCAGTTTCGGGACCTGACTGTAAATAAAACTGCCCCTCCAAAGCTTTAACTTGCTTTTCGAGCTCTGCGAGCGTACCTCTTATTGCCTTAAGTACACCTGCCTGCTGTGCTATGCATTGTCCTCTAATCACAACCTTAAAAGCGTCACAGAGCATGGCTTCAGTGTCGACCGACCCAGAGTTTGTGGCAAAGTAATCCACAATATATGACCTTATTTCCTCTATAAAAGCCTCATCTAGCAATGCATGTGGTAGCAATCTCCAGGCAAACGCGCACGGGGGCACCTTGGGCAGGGACAGTTTAAGAAGGCAAGGTGCATGATCCGACAATGAATGCGCCATATGTGATACCTCCACCGTTCAAGCAGCTACATCTCGCGTGACTAGCCAGAAATCCAAGCGGGACCAGGCATCATGTTGGCTTGCAATGCATGTACCCTCCCTGAGCCCAGGATGACACACCCTCCAAATATCCAATAGCTCTCCATCAGACATTATATTGTGCAGTGCAGCACTCGCTTGGGGGTGCAGGGATCTAGCTGTGCCATGTGTGTCAGCAGTATCCTCGAGAACAGCATTAAAGTCCCCCCCCAAATGACAGTGTGACATCCCAGCGCACTAATCTTGGACCATACCTGCTGGAAAAAGTCTGGAGAGTCAGTGTTTGGGCCATATACAGCGGCTAGCGTCACCTCACTACCACCCAGCCTCCCGTTCAGTAGAACAAACCGCCCCTCCGGGTCCACATAAGAGAAGTCACATTTCCAGTCAGATCCTTTCTATATAAGTATGGCCACCCCCGTCCATAATTAGAGTAGATTGCTGAATATATTTCCCCCCATCTGCCATATCTCAATCTCTGCGACAGTGTCACGTTAACGTGTGTTTCCTGCAAGAAACAGATATCTATACTATGTCTCGTCAAATAGGTGTGTACCAGCAGAGTTTTCCATCCATCATTCAACCCCCTTACATTCCAAGTTAGGATATTTAATGTGGTCATGTGCGCTGCCATTTGATAAAATCACAACTTAATGTCCGGCCCAACCTGTGCTTACCAGGAATTTGAAAAATATACCTTCACTTTGTGGGCGACTGCTTCATACTGGCAATTAATTCAACATTCAACCCTCAATAACCACCCGCCACCCACTCCAACCCCCCAATCAGGTTGTAGTATACCCCCCATCAACAACTAGAAGCATTAACAATTAAAATATAGGGAACCTTCCCGGGTGGAAGAGGTTAGGCCGGCATACTCCCCCACTTGCGCAGGGTGGCCGGGATGGTGTTGCATAGGCTAAACACTGCGCATTATGAAACAATTGAAAAATGCACTCTAACCCCTCAGGGTGCCCCTGGGGACACCAGAGCAGTTCAGTTTGGAGCAATATGAGTGGAGCAAAATAGAACCTCAAAGAACACTAGACAACACAGCAGTATTTTGCGTTGCGTAATGGCGGTTCAATCGTTATCACTCAGCCTGCCATCAGATTGCTTTTCCTTCTCTCCTCGCCGTTTCGGTACCTTGCCAACAACATGTTTGGCAAACTTGAGTGCAGATTTTGCATCTATAAAGTAGTGGGCAGTGCCATCATGAGACACTTTTAACTTAGCCGGGTACAACAAGGAGTATGGTATTTGCGCTTGTAGCAGGAGTCGCTCAGCTGGGAGGAATTCTCTCCGTGCGCCTGTACCATCGGAGTGAAGTCCGGATAGAAGGATATAGAGTTTCCTCTGTGCGTGATCTGTCCCTTCTCCCTCGCCAGGCGCAAAATGAAATCCCTGTCTTGATAATTTAGTAGCTTGGCCAGTATAGGGCAAGGTGTGCCACCCACGGGCGTCTTCGGACCCAAAGCTCTATGGGCTCTCTCCACCACAAATACCTTGGATAGGTGAGGGTCAAAAAGCTCATGTAGGAGTTCCGAGATAAAATCTTCCATTTTTGAGATCACTGTGGTTTCCGGAATGCCTGTGACTCGGAGGTTATTCCTACGTGACCTCGCCTCCAAGTCATCATTCTTTGCTCTGATGACGCCCAAGAGTTTGTCCATTTGTAAAAGTTGTTTTTTCGTCTCAGTTTGAAATTCGTGAAACTCTGTTTGCCTATTGTCCAGGCCATCTAGTTGTGTTTCATGCGTGTTCACTTGCGACTTCACACTTTCCAACTGCGCGGTGAGCGTGTCCTACTTAGTGTCTATGTTTCTAAGACTAGTGCGCATTTCTAGCAATAGTGACCGCAGATCTTCTCCTCCTTCTCCGGACTGCGGGTCTGTGTCCGAACCTCCCTGTGCTCCAGGCTCAGTGTCTGTCTGTCTAGTCAATCGTCTGGCATCAAAGGTGAGTTTCGATTGCTTGGCTTCCGGTTTACCCATGATGGCACAAGTGACCAGTGCTCGTTTTATTTAAAGTTCTAAACTGTGGTACTGCGTGCAGTGTGCCCACCCCAATCCCTTGCCGCGGTCTCGGCCTGCTCCCGCCACAGCCACCAGCATCCGTCTCAACACAGCGTCTGCATGCAACCTGCAGCTCAACCAGGTGATGTATGTTGGAGTGATATAACCTGCGTCGCCAACTATACGTGTATCTCACGACAGAGCTACCGTGCCGCCACCCGTACAGCCACCACGGTGCAACAGGTTTCCGGCGTCCCCCACTCGGGCGCCCAGTTGCAGCACGTCAGGCGTGATGTATATCTGGGATAGGGCCTATACCCCCCAACTGCTACTTTATCTATGGCCCAATGTCGCCGCCAATGTCCGACCCCATCGGAATCCGCTTTGTAATGGTGTCAGACACACTCTGTTGGAAACGTCCACAATTCCACTATGGCATCACTTATGTCTCGCAGTTTGCCTAGCCCGGGGGTAAATCACAGCCAGTATTCGGGTCCACGCACATCAGTAGTAGGGTACGCGCAGCATTAGCAGTCCATGAGGTCTCAAATGTTCATTAAAATGGTGGCTCTGCGCAGCTCATCAATGCACGTTTAATCGCCTGCCCCACAGGCCCAGTCATGGTATGCGCTCTCGGGGGTGAAACAAGGCTAGTTCACAGTCCGTTTAGGCGACACCCCCACCAGAAGCACAGCAAGGGAAGGCTTGCGCGTGTGTTTGGCTTCCAGGTACCTCAGGCAATCACGGGGTTCCCTCAGCACATCGCCATGTCTCAACCTGCCACCTCCCAGTTACACTGTAGGAGCAGAGCGTTAAAGTTTTCAGCCAGGCATCCTCCGTATTGCACTCCCGGTCGTGGTCCGCACTTCACTGCCCGATGCAAGAGCAGTCTAGCGCTGCCATTTTCCCCATTAATAACTGTTCAATATGGCGCCAGTCTTCGCACGTCGTTGAATAAGGGACTACGCCACCGCACTGCCAGTGTAAGGTTTTCGCTACAGAGCCCCCCCAGGCCCAGTCACCTCACCTCCAGGCAGCGCGCCAGGCAGAACCCCCTCCGATCAGCGTCAGCTCAGCTGGCCCACTCCGCCTCGGGCCCGACTTGAAATGTAGCCCGGCTCCCTGCAGTCTCGGCCGCCGCAGAACAGCCGCTCCGCAGTTTGACACCTGTAACTTCGGCAAGGCACCCGCAATCCACCTGGAATTGCCACCGCTGTGCACCCCGGCTCTTCCCCCGTCGGAGGTGGTATCGTAGTGCAGAGTCAGCCGCACCAAAGGCAGGATTACAATAGGATTATTATACCGGCCGACGGAGCTCGCTTAGGAAGCAGCCATTACGCAGCTCGGCCATCCACGCCCCCTCCTGTATCTTATACTTTTAAAACTTATACAGCTTGGCAGCAATTCAGTAGAACAAACGGCCTTTAGCACTGTCAGAAACTTTCATTTATCACCGTTTTCCTCCACTCGCTAGTTTTTGCCCAGTTTTTTCTCTCTCAACTCATTTAGCTACTCCCCAAATATATATTTTTACCGCGAGTGCAGGCCTTGCTGAGAGTGTCCCCCGGGGGACCGTGGAGGCGGCCTGGCCAGGTCCTGTCCTGCCAAGGGTGCGGCCTGCGGCTCATCTAGGAGTACTCCACTTGCTTACCCAGGAGTGCCCCATTCACTGTGTACGGCGACCCATTTTCTTCCCCTTAGTAACCTACAACCATGGCTCATAAGAAGCTCAGATCTCACACAGTGCACATGAAAAGACGTGGCACAGCACAATCCATGAGAAAGAGTACACATAAAGCACCCCACATTGGAGCAGTCCCAGGAACAGTAGATATTACAACATTTTTTACTACTACCTCCAGAACAGGTGATCAAATAGCACCAGTGGAGCAGGGGTTACAAATGGAAGAAAAATCCAAGACAAAGTAAAGAGACTGTGCTCAAGTGCAATCAATGGTCAGTAACAACAATTCACGGCAATTAAACAAGAGAACAAACAGAAAACGGATCATAAAAAGGAAGCGGTCAATGGGGGTGGGGACCAGGAACAACTCCACCTGAAACAAAATATAGTCCTGGAGCTTCCCCCTGCAATTTTAGATACTGATTCTACTCTACCAGATATTAATTTCTCATTAGAACTAGCTCACATGTCTCCTCTCCTTTAATACATAAAGAGACTTCACAACCACACAATAGCACTCCAAATAATGCTATGCTTGCACAGAAAATTGCTCACAATCTAAAGAATCAATATTCTTCAATGCACCTCAATGCCCGAACAGACGAGAACCTATATCTAATGCTCTTTTCTCATTACAGACAATTTTGGAATCTATATTGGTCCTGCTCGAGAAGAGTTTAGACAACTCGGACATGATTCTCAAAACGCAAACTGGAATTTTACAATACCTAGTGGGAAAAAAAGGAAAAAACAAATTAACAAAAATTCCAAAATGATATTAATTCATCCAGGAAAAGATACGTCTCGAATAGAAGAACTTCTAAATCTACAAGCAGTTGAACACATTATAGGAAAAGCACAAAAGGCAACACAAGCAGAGGGATTCATTTAAAAAAAAAGTGAAAAATAAGCTTATACAAGATGAAGAAGTTTATTCTTTATGCAAGTTTATAAAGGTAACCAAGGCTAAAAGCTCTCTGTTGTGAAGCATTTTAGAATCAAGCGTAATTTACCGATTCATGCCCTTATATAGGTATAATGCGCCTTGCCCTTATATAGGCATAGAAATCATAACCATATTTAGACATAGCCCATCCAGTCCAAATACAGGCATGGCTACTTCCACTGGTTCCAAAAATCCACAACGATTTCTTGGAAAACTTGGCTTCAGCAGTCAAGGACATCCCCTTTCTTGAATATTGATTTGTCCTAGAATTCATGGCGTTTTCATAGAACTACCATTCCCTTGGGGTTCTTTGGTGACGTTATTATGTCCGACATTACGTCAAACAAGGCACCATCAAGGTATAAATATGCATTCACTTGCCCTAGCAAACACACAACTATCTACTTGCCCGACGGAGCTCGCTACAGCAAGTACAGAAGGAAGCCGACCCTCCAGCTGACGTACTGACAGACCGGCTGCCTTTCTTTTGCTGAGAATCCAGCTCCAGTGTTTCCAAGCTCCCCTTGCGGGGTGTTGGGAAATCGAGTCCCGAGACAGAGATACCAGACCGCCGACATTCTAAAACCAAGATACAGAGCTGATTAGACCCTAAGAGAAATCTTGGATAGATTCTTGGCAAATAAACTAAACCTATGCTATACCACACTTACTTCTTCCCTTGTACTAGACTTAGGTTAGGTACATTGGGGTAGGCGTATTTTAGAAGCACCAGTTGAGTACTTTTTAGCCTCTGTTATTTATGTATGTATTTATCTATGGTCTAGAAACCATACAATGCTTTTACAGTATTATTTTATAATACTCTTCTTACTGTACGCATTATACTTTGCAACCAGTATTACGATTGTAGCAGTTCACTTTGCTTGCATGAGAAAGAAGACTGTTCAATAAACCCTTTTTTTTAAAACGCCCGTCTCTCTCTTTCTCTGCACCACTGATGAAACGAAGCATGCATGATTGACTGAGTAAAATATCTATCTATTTTTTCCATGACTCTGAAGATCAGTTTTATTCTTGAGGAAACAAAGTTGTCATGTTTATGCGGTTGTCAGAAACTAATCCCTTCTTGTGAATTCAAGAAAGTTTCTAGTGACCTCTGAGCTAGCTGGCACTCACAATTAAGTCTAATATATTCAATGGGGACCTATCCGACCTCAGTCCTACGTCAAACCTATAGGATATATTATTCCAATGCGCAGAGACTATTGGGAATATAGGAACTACACTACATGGCGCCCAACGTTTGGTAAGGTACTAATTTAACGCCAGATCCTAGAGTAACTCAGTCGTGCTTTTCACAGAGACCTCTTTTACCCGTAAAATACTCCAATAGAAGTCTGGAGTGGGTAAAAGGATAAAATATCTGCCATTACTGAGTAGGACGAAAATCCTATGTATTCGTTTTTAGTTTGTTCAACATTGAAGGATACAGTGTTCCAAAATATTGTGCACCTTATCTTTGTTTCCTTGAAACTTGCTCTGCAAACTTTCAAAAAAATGTCGGATAGTGACACCGAGAG
The DNA here is from genome assembly GCF_964261635.1 of Lissotriton helveticus. NCBI lineage: Eukaryota > Metazoa > Chordata > Amphibia > Caudata > Salamandridae > Lissotriton > Lissotriton helveticus. The sequence continues at coordinate 395,232,548 of NC_136068.1, read as the reverse complement.
CGGTAGACCTACAAGAAACAACAACGCAACCGGTGGAGCTGCAGCAGCTGCAGCCCGACCGGGCTTTGACGTTACAGGGTTTAATGAAGACGACGCGGATGCTATAATCATCCCAGAAAATTTAAGAAAAATCATCACTAAAAAGCTTATAACAAATGGCCTATCATCGAGAGGTGGTAGGGTAATTTTTGTCATAGAGGCACACGAATATTGGCAGACAGAGGTATTCTATTCATGGATTATCTTCCCAGAAGTAAATCCATTAACACATGTGTTCCACTTCTACAAAGTAGAGGAACCTCCTGCGGAATACACTCCTTTCGAGGATATTGAAATTCCATTAACACACCAAGAGCATGCGCTCTGGTTTAAAGGCGCCCTACAACATCAAAATCACACTAGGTAGACCAGGAGCAACATGGCCGGTAGCCAGCTATACACCACATCCTGCCCTTGAAGGAATGACAGGTCCAGAACTATTAGTTCAACTAAAACAATTAATCAAAATACATCGACATTTGGTTCAATATGTCATGCGGACTCTAACAGTCCAACCTCCTATAAGGATTCCACAGCAAAACCCTCACCAGGGGAAGACTAATAAACTCACACCACAGACTATACAATCAGTCATTGGTAAATTGCCCGCAAAAAGGGAACAAATTCCATTTTGGATAGCTCAGAAAATCATTCAAATAGAGGCAGTATTTACAGAGAGTACACCTCATGAGAAACATAGGATTCTAACAATCTGTTTACCAATGGGGATCGCACCACATCTGGAGGACTGTGATACTAGGGGTACAGTCTTTGCTGCAATCTACACATAAACACATGATATTCCGTCTATGGCGGTAATACCAGATGTCCAGAAATAGATTTAAAATGAATACAGGCAGAGCCTGCTTTAAATCTGGGTATGAAATTACTCAAAGATTTCAAACAGGTCTCAGCTATAATATTAGCTAATATTAAAGGTGAAGCAGCATCAGTGGCGATCCGCCAAAAATTCACAGAACTTGATGTAACTGAGCAACCATAAGAACTGGCCAGAATAATTGAAAAATCCTACGGAGAACTAGGTAGAGATAGTTGCGGTGGGAAACCAGTTAAACCCCAACTAACAGAAAATCCTGAAAAGGTCTTCATTAAAAACACTCTCATTACTCCTAAAAAGAAGTGGGAAAATACTAAACAAACTTCTAATGAGAAGCTTTCTCAGTCCCGAGGAAGGTCTCCTTAAAAGGAGCCCTCCGCAAAGAGGTATAACCTCAGGAACAGGGATAATTTGAGAAAACCTGATAGATATCAAGATACTGATAAACGTTCCTCTCGTACCTTTCAGACTTCCTCACAGAAATCGGAAAGAAGAGGACGGTCAGAACACAAGGAAGAACGCGTGAAGTCCAAAGACGATCAACATGTTCCAAAAAATAAGGAAACCCATTCACCAAAAAGAAGGTAGCAGGTGATAAAAATCAGACGTGCTGAGGATCTTGAGGACACAACTCAAGAAAGGGGTGTGGGCCCAGACAATGCTGGACAGCGCACCAGAAGTTACCATAGCTCGCAAGATCCTGAAGGATCATCTGGAGACAGTGGACTTGAATGAGTACATTCAAGTTGAAACTGCCGATACCAGGGTTAGTGTACCCCATAAGTTATATGAAGTAACGCTCCGAATGGAGGAGGACATAACTAGGAAAATAAGAGCACTCTTTTGGGAGAAGTTTTCTAAGGGTTATGACATTCTTCTAGCTGAAAAAGACTGGCCACCAAAATTTGTCAGGGAGTGCCCACATGGCGAAGACATCATTATGCCAGCCTTCTCTAATCATATTCCAATTCACTTAAAATACACCTATGCCAGAAAATGGGCTGTAGCCCATGCTCCAGCATTATATAAAAATCATGTAGGATGGGATGAGGACTCTCCTCACCATAAAATCCAGTTAAAAAATCAACCAACTGCTCAGAGGCAGTATCTAGTTAAGCAAGAAGCGAAAAAACAGGTCAGGGAGATCTTAGATCAACTTGAATACCAAGGGGTGATTGAAACATGCACCTCGTCCATGAACAATCCTTTGTTTCCTGTCTCCAAACCAGACAATACATATTGTCTAGTTTTGGACTACAGACATTTAAACTCTTGTTGCAAAACCTTTGCAGTACAAAATGCACACAGTGCAACACTGATGAATAACATTGTGCGCAAAAAATATAAAACCACATTAGATATTTCAAACAGTTTCTTCTGTCAAAACATTGCACCTGAAAGCAGGTACTTGACCGCTTTCTCAATTATGGGAACATAACGTCACTTCTGTTGTCTCGCCAGGGATTCAAGAATAGTCCAGGGTTTTTTCAGCCAGGGTACCAGAGTTACTACAAACGTATGATGATGAGCCATTATTTTATGCCGATGACATCTATCTAACAGACGATGATTTGGACAGGCACTTGAACAGAGTGAATACCATCATACTTGGATTCGCCTCTGAAGGGTATAAATTCAACTTTAAAAAATCATGAATTGCCCACCTCAATGTCCTCTTTCTAAGATATGATTTATCAAGTGAAGGCAAAAGCCTAGCAGCCAACTTTTTAGAAAAGTGTGCACTGCTCCAATCTCCAAAAACACTAAAAAACTTACAGTCAATTCTAGGTTTCCTGAATTTCGGAACAACTTACATTCTAAACTACGCAGAAAGGGTTAAACCTCTCCACGAATTAATAAATCCTGATTTCAGAACTACTAAATGGACTCAAAAACACATAGAAATTTTGCGTTCAGTGCAAACAGACATGTTAGCAACATCACATTTACAGACACTCGTAAACATACGCAACCTTGTAATCAGAATAATCCCAGGAAGATGTGGATTTACATACTTAACTTTTAATGAAGGTGAAAAGGTACCGATTGCTTACAAATCACACTTGTACACACGAGCTGAAATGAAATTCACTTCACTATACCTCCTCAACCCGAGATACTATTTTTCCCATTTTCAAACAAAAGAACACTGACTCAAACACAAACGCATCTGGAAAAGGTTCTTATAAACCTCTCAGTATCCGATGAACCCAAGCTCACGTCAAAGCCAAAGGAAAATAGATATATTATAAAGGGGAAGAATAGTAAAAAAGGATCAAAACAAAAAATCTTGAGACGATCGAGTAGGAAGGTAAAATTTCAACAAACATCAGAACAGACAATTCAGAGGCATGAACCAATTATGAAAAATCAAGAGATAACTCAAACCATAGATGAATATTCTCTCCCATCTGAAATTAAAGGGACTCAGGAAAAAAAATGAAACCCTCTGGCGCAAACTTTTTCAGGAAAACAGATAAAGGAATGTCAGGAAAAAGTAAATCTTGAAGAAAAAGGAATCTATTTACCAACTAAAAATACATACGGAGAGGAAGACCAAACTGTCTCTTGTATTTTGGAATTGATAGACCTATTCCCTAGTGATACAGCCCCTTTAAACTGTGGAAGAATTTTAAAATTGTTTTATAAAATTCCTCAACTGCATTCACTTACCTTTTCAGAAATAAAATTAGTAGCGTTTCCGAATAAATCGAACCTAATGGTGGCAAACGTGGAGTTCTGGTCTAATGTTATTCCATCTACCATTTTAAAAGAAAGAGAAAAATTACATAAAAAAGGTTTTGACGTGGTTAAAGCTTATAGAAAGTGTATAGACCTCAACAGGGCAAAGGATAATGTGCAGAGTAAGATCCACCCTCAGCATAATCTCGTGGATAGCATGCCAGAAGGATCCTTCATAATTTCGGTCAGTCAAGACGAGCGTCGATTTTGGAACCAGACATCTCCAAATATCGAGCCGCAATTAAAAGGAAATCCCTGGTCTTGGATCTCTGGAAACTTGAATTGCAACAAACAAGGTAATGTACTAACACTTTCTTTTTAGCAAAAATGTAAAGATTATCTCCTGGAATATTACTGGGGAAAGTCCTGAAAAGATAGCCCATATCCTAGAAAAGTTCCCAATGATTCTTTTTCTACAAGAAACTTGGTCCGTAGACACTTTCATTCATAAAAATTACTTTGTGTCTGACATCGCAGCTGAGGCCACAAAAAGGGGTCATGCAAAAGGAGGACTCACAATTCTCCTAAAAGAAAAAATCTAGTCGGATTCAGAAATTATTGACCTATGTCTCTACAATGCTCAGTGCATCAAGATTAAACTTCAAATAAAAGTCTGAATATCATACAGGATCTGTCAATTGTCAACTTCTACATACCGCCGGGACTCGCTATGATCCTTTATTAGCAAATATCATTGAAAAGATCGAAATGGCAATGGCCCATAAAGGCTACCCACCAGTATTAATTGTTGGAGATTTTAACTGGAAAATCTCTAAAACTCTATTGGATAAAAAGGGAAAATGCAAAAAAAAGGAAGCTTACTTTATTCCAAAGCCACTATTTCCAACAGAGATAAAAGCTAATAAGCGAGCGAAACTACTACTCTCTCATGTTAATGCAATGAATGGAGTAATTCTAAATGGTAGAGAAGAAGGGGACACTAGATCGGGCAATAATAGCTTGTCCATTTTAGACTATGTAATCTGTAGCATAGACCTCTTTCAGAAAGTGCAATCATTGAATGTATAGGGTGCATATGAAAGTGGTCACGGCCCTCTGTCTCTGGAACTAGAACTCTCATTACAATCTCCTACTCCGTGGTTATTAGGCTCCTGGAATGGTCTTGCTAATGTAGATCATAAAAACGGTAGGATCATCTGGAACTCAAAACAATTGAGAGAATTAACTGCTATTTCAGCTACCCATTTAAACCCGCTCAAGAAGAAAACAAACCCGATAATGAATTACGTCGAGACAGTGTCCAAGGTTGTTGCATCCCTCCAGGAACACTCAAATAGACATGAGAAGAGAAGGAGCCATAAAAGAGGAAAGAATAAAGATTCCGAATCATTAAATAGCCTGATCTGACTGCATTTTTTTTTTTTTTAATAAATCATTTTTATTAAGCAGTCTCGACATGAAAGTACAGATTCACAGAATCAATGGAGAGTTACAGTGAAATCAAGTTACATACAAATACAGCAGCATAGTTCATTGAAAATCACGGGGATGGAGGATCATCACCATCGGCGTCACGGGGAGGGGTACATATATCGCCGCGGTATGCATTCCAGGGGGCCAAAACCTTGGACCACTTGCGGGGGCATCCACGGGCCACATAAACTGTTTTTTCTCTTAGCATACACCAGTCAATATCCCACTCCAAAGCTATGACTGTCGGCGGATGTGGGGATCCCCAGAGCTGCGCAATATTTCTCTTGGCGATCATGCAGCCAAGCGTGACCCATTGCGTAGTATAAGTGTTGAGGTCGGTAGGTTCCCAGATATTAAGGAGGCATCTAGGCGCTTCCGGTCTGATTTCTACCCCCAACACTTTACTCATGATTGTGTGGATGTTTCGCCAGTATTCCTGGATCTGTTCGCAATGCCATAGTATATGTATGAATGTGCCCAATTGTGTGCATCCCCTCCAACAAGAGCCATCTGTCAGTCCACCCATCTGCACCAGCTGGGCACCCTTTATGTAAATTCTGTGGAGGATCTTTAGTTGCACCAATCTGAGTTGCGCTGGAATAGCGACCGTTTTGGGAGAAGAGACCGCTTCCTGCCAAGTTTCATCGTCTAATTCTATTCCGACCTCAGTCCATTTGTCTCGTAGTTTCAATAGGGGGTTTTCAATATTATTAATGAGTTTTCGATATGTCAGAGAAATGGCCTTGTCAGGCAGGTGACCATCCAGTAGTCTATCCTCTAGTGGGGAAGCATCTGGCGGAGTAGAGTCATCGGGAAATGCTGTTTGCAGTGAGTGTCTGATTTTTAGGTACCGATAGCACTCTGAACCCGCCAGGGCATACTGAGTTTGGAGAACTTTAAAGGGCTTAATACCCTTAGCGTACCAAAAGTCCTTGACATGGGAAATGCCTATTAGGTTCCATTTATCAAACCCCTTTGAGTTTCCCATGTATCCAAATTTTTGTCAGTCCAAATTTTTGTGGCGAGAATAAGCTTGTTTTGCCAACCGAGTGACTCAGTAGGAGAATGACAAGTATTTGCTTGGTGTTGAATATAGCGCCCGGGAGAAGGTCCCGTTGGTTAGACGCCAATGATCCAAAGGAAACCCAGGGTGGGTTGTCAGGGCGACCATATGTGCAATGATTGATAGCTGTTAGATGCGCAGCCCAATAATATTTTTTTATGTCAGGTAAGCCGATTTCTCCATCATAACAGCTAAGTGTCAACTTTTTCAGAGCAATACGTGGTCTCCCTCCCAACAGGAGGTCTCGCAGGAGCCCGTCGAGATCTTTAAAATACGAGTGTCGGACAAGGTCAGCTGAATTCTGCAGGGGGTACAGGAAAAGGGGCAGAGACATCATTTTAAATATTGCAGCTTTGCCCAATAGTGAGAGCGGGAGTGACTTCAAGTGTGTTATGTCGCTTCAGAGCCTCTGCATTGGTGGGATCAAATTACGGGTGTATCGGACTAAGGAGTCAAGAGAGATAAATATACTTAAGTGTTTGAAGCCTTCGAAGACTACTGAAATTAGGCAATTTCGAGTAAAGTGGGAGAATTCCCCCAAAGGACATATAGAAGCGATTTTTGCCAATTGACGGGAAACCCAGAATACCTGAGAAAAATATCCAATATGTCAAGGATCTCTTCAGGGACGTGAGGTAAAGAAGAATATCATCCGCGTACAAGGATATCCGGTCCTCCCAATACACTGACCAACGCATGCCGCGGATCATTACATCCTTACGGATCCACGCCGCAAGTGGTTCAAGGGCCTAGCAAACAGTAAGGGAGAAAGGGGGCACCCCTGATGGGTCACTCGGCTGAGTATGAAGGGCTCCGAATTCCTGTGGTTCACAACTATCTGAGCCATCGGTGCGCTGTATAACAGTCGTACCCAGCAGCAGAAATTCTGCCCAAATCCTAGTTTGGCAAGTACTGCAAAAAGATAAGGCCATTCCAGTGTATCAAAGGCCATAGTGGCATCTAGGGAGACTATAATAGCATTCTCATGTATCGTCGGTACTCTGCCCAGGACCCCGTGCAGTCTGAGCAGGTTGAGAGCGGTGTTTCTTTTAGGCATGAATCCCGATTGATCTGGGTGAACCAGATCACCTATCACCTTGAGCAGCCTCGTGGCAAGTACTTTAGCTAGAATCTTGGGTTCCGCGTTCAATAGCGATATAGGTTGATAGGAGGTGCACTCCATTTTGGGTTTCCCTTCCTTGTGGATTGTAACAATAGTGGCAAATCTCTGGTCATATGGCAGTGAGCCCTGCTTAAGGCTATCTTCGAACATGAATTTCAGATAGGGGGCCAATTTATTTGTTCGAAGTTTGTAAAGCTCAATTGGAATGCCGTTTGGGCCAAGGGCTTTTCCCGAGTGTAATGTTCTTATAGCTGTTGCTATTTCATCAGCCGTTAGTGCACTATCCATAAATGTTTGGTCTGAGACTGACAGTTTCGGGAGAGTGATATCTTTGATTAGATCATTAAAATCTGCCTCAGGGTATGGTGCCACCGAACTATATACTGCTTGGAAGTGAGCTGCAAAGTGGTTAGCTACGTTTTGGGGATCTGTCATAGCGGACCCGTCGGTACCTTTAAGTTCTGGCACGAGCCTGCTGACCTGCTCCTTCTTATCTAACCAGGCGAGTAATTTGCCAGCCTTGTCAACCCAGTCATATATCCTTCCCAGTCTATCCTGACCCATTAATTTGGCACGGTCAGTGACCAATGCCCGGTATTCATCCTGTTCTAGACGATAAAGCTCCTGTTCTACGTCGGAGATGTCTTTCACCCTACCTTTTTTGGAACCCGGCACTAAGGAAAGGCCTGCCGTTGGACCACCGTTTTGAAAGCTTCCCAAAATATTTGGGGGGGACTCAACTGAGTGTTCGTTCTCCAAAAAGTAGTCATCAATAGTTTTGTTTAGACCTCTCCATATTTTGGGGTTCTTGAGGTACCAGGGATTTATTGGGGCAACTTGACCCACTTGTGTGTGGTCTAGATTCATGTGAACCCATAGAGGGGAATGGTCGGAAATACCTCTGGCCAGGTGATGGATTGCATGAATATCTGTGATTTGTGAAGCCGGGACAATTATGTAGTCAAGGCGGGACAGGCTGTTGTGTGCCCCTGAATGGAAAGTGTGCTGTATCTTGTCCGGATTGTATGCTCTCCAACTATCTATCAGCTCCATCGCTTCCAAGAAACTGGAAAACGTATGTGCCACTTGGGGGGTTGTGTGAGGGGGTGCCTGTCTAGTGAGCCCGACACTATTGAGTTAAAGTCACCTCCGAGCACCAGGTGTCCGCCAGGCAACGTCAACAGTACAGCACTTAAGTCAGTGTATGTTATGCCCTGCATCCCCGGAGGCGCGTATATTGACATGAAGGTAATAATTTGGCCCTCCCAAGAGCCCTTGACATATCTGCCCCGGTCGTCTACATATGTGGAGGTGAGTGAAAGAGGAAATGACTATTTTTGCATAATTCCTACTCCCCTGGAGCTGGAAGTGAAGCCTGCGTGTGCCACCATCGAGTAACCCCATCTGTACATTGCTTTGCATGTGTTGCCAATGAGGTGTGTTTCCTGGAGTAGCACAATGTCCAGTGATAGTCTCTTAATATACTGCAATACAACACTTCTCTTGATTTTGTCCCCCAATCCGTTAACATTCCAACTTAAAATTTTGACTTCCTTGTTACACTGTACTCCCATTGATAGTTAGACAGGTCCCCACTAGTGGGGTAACGTTTATGCATTGTACCGTAGAGATAGTGCAAAAAAACAACAAACAAGAAAAACAACAATCCCTCCCAACATCCCCCACCCTGCTTCCCTGCACTCCGGGCTCAGGACTGCCCATGATTCTTAAATGCAGAGTGCCTGTCGCCCAACTATTCTACTGAAAGAAAAAACACGGGGGAGACCTTAGAGCTTCATTAGCCCCCCCTACCATTACAGGTTATCGGTGCAGTACATGCCAGATACTCAGGCCACCAAGTAGGAAAGTTCCCAATATGTCGGCATAGAGTTCGATTCCAGCATGGGCCAAGTATTGGTGGCCCGTGTGCCATCAACGGAGAAAGCAAAGTGTTCAAAATCAGTAAAGGCCCTTCCGCAAGAGTTCGTCACACAATTCACTGGTCGGAGGAGTTCTTTTCCGCTGAGGTTCTAAGGCTGTCCAGCCAATCAGATGCCACCTGTGGTAGGTCAAAGAAGCGGGTTTTCCCTTCAATTTCAACTCTCAAACATGCAGGGAAGAGCATGGCGTATTTGAGACATTTTTCCCTCAACCTGCGCTTAACATCAAGGAAGGAGCGATGCCGCATTTGCACTGCCTGGGTGAAGTCGGGGAAAAGGTAATGTCTGAGTTGTCTAGATGGATCGGAGGAGTGACCCTCGCTGCCTGGAGGATTGTGTCCCTATTCCTATAGTTGAGCAGCCGGGCCAGTATTGGACAGGGGGGCCGGCTTCGGGCGACCCTCGGGCACTCTGTGGGCTCTCTCAATGACAAACAATTTAGAAAGGCCCTTTGGCTGCAACTTTGACAAGATCAGTTCTTCAATGAACAGGTCAACAGCGGGACCCTCCGATTTCTCTTGCACGCCAAGAACGCAGATGTTGTTGCATCTCAGGCGTCCTTCATAGTCATCCAGCTTGTCCTCCGTAAACGGAATGTTTGTAGTTCCCCAATGTCAGTTTGTAGTTGTGAAATGTCCTCCACAAGGCTGGCGGTAGTATTCTCCTCATCTCTATACTTTGTAAGATCTGCTCTGATCAGTGTCACTTCCGAGGAGACGGTGTCAATAGAAGTGCCGACCCCTACGATAGCTGCTATTAAGTCCTTCATTGTGGGTTCGGTAGGATCCTGCTCAGCTCCGCTCTGTGGTTTGTCGCCGGCCACCTTTCGCTCAGCCAGGTCCGCCTTCGGGCAGGTGAACCGGTCAAGCCTGCTTTGCTGGGACGCCCGGGAGCCCTTAGCGTTGGACATGACAAGGCTTTTGGTGATTCCGGGAAAGGAAACGCAGACTGCACGCCAATCGGGAGTGCCCCAGGTCCAATCCCTTTGAGGTCTTCAGAGTACCGGGCCAACTGCGTGCTAGCGTGAATTTCGTAGAGTCCGCTCCGTCCGCCAGACAGGACCCGTGAACCAGATTCGAGCAATGGAAGGGCGCCTAGGGTGTTGCTAGCTGTGGAAGCACTGACTCCAGTCCCCGCGGTGATGCCTGTGCCCTATGGAAGCTGCAGGGGTTGTCCCAACTCAAGACCACCAAGTCACCACAAGGTCTAGCTGTTTCTCTGGCCCCAGGACGCTGGCAGCAATAATTGGTATCTCTCCAGGCGGCAAGGCCAGCCACGGCGGTCCAGATGCAAGGGCCAAGAACGTGCCAGGGAAGAGGGGAGCGGGAGGTTTACACAATGGGGCCTCAGGCAGCTGGCATCAATGGCGCAATTAACATAGAAGCGCCCGCTCCACACTCACCCCTGAAGGCCCTCCTGAGTCACCTCGAAGTTACCCAGAAGAAGCTCTCCTAGGCGCCGCCAGTCTCGGGGGTTATCCCAGACAACAAGGCCCAATCCAGCAAAGGTCCATGTAGCTCCCTGCAGCGCCCTCAGCAAGTCCGCTTGGACCCTGTACTCATGCGGCCCACCTGTAAGCCTGCTCCGCGGAGTCTCGCCAGCTCTATGGGATCTTCACTTCAGTAGGTGCAGTCGCGTCAGACCATCGCGCGCTGCACCTGAAGGCTCCAGGCACTGCCCCAAACAAACCATGGCTCACAGGCAAGGAGGTGGGGACATGCATGCATGGGCGCCGCTCAGATTGTCACGCTTGCTGGGAGGTAGTCCGAGTTGACAAAGGACTTCAAGCAGTGTAGAGCACAGCCCCAGCCACCGGCAGTGTCTGTCCCCGCGTCATCGGGCCGTTATGGGCTCGCCACGCAGATGTCCAAGTCCTGGCTTCGTTGCGATTGACCTTGCTCAGGGGCTGCAGTTGTCAGTTCAGAGTGTGAGGCTACAGCGTTACGGCCCCCGGGGGTGTGTAAAGGTGTTCCCTGAGCCTTGCGTTTTTGAGACTTTGACCCCCAATGGTGGGGGAGGGGGGCACGCTGACGCCCTTGACGTCTCCGACGGCTGGCACTAGCACCTGAGGCCCAGGCTCCACCCGTCACAGGCCCCGAGGCGCCGACAAGGATAACTTTGGCCCACCACCTCCGATTTTGCCCAGGGCCACGGTGTCGGGCACCACTCCCACTCTGGTTTCAGAATTCACACCTTTAGGACGGAATTATGCAGCGGATTAATGAGGTAGGACAGGAGGGCATCAGGGCAGCCCTAGCAAGCGGCCATGTTGGTTTGCCGCGAAACCACGCCCCCCCCTGACTGCAGTTTTTAAACTTCTCTGGGTTAAGACAGGAAGAAATAAAAAAGTTGAAAAAACTATGACAATGGAAAAAAGTGAAAAAACTGCAAGAGGAAAAAGATAAGAACTGGATAGACATTGAATTGGCAGTAAAAAGCAAAAACAGGAAAGTATTCTGGAGTCTAGTAGCCAAACAAATGGGTATTAGGAAAACAACACAAGCACTCCCAGTGTCAGCATTGACCTGGGAAACACATATCCATAACTTATATAAACCTAATACACAGAAGGTGGAAAAACGGAAACAGCTGTCTGCAGGAAAGGATTTGTCAAGTGCCAACGCAATAGTCTTACCACCTAAACAAATAGCTTATTTTATAAAGGCGGCAAGATCCACAGCAGCAATGGGAACGGATAAGATACCGATTAAGGTCCTACAATCAAACCTAGAGGAGTGGAGCAAATTTCTATCGCCCTATTTTTCTACGGCTTTGCAACAGGAGATATCCCAAAATCATGGCGAGGGAGTATTGTGGAGCCTATTTTAATAAAAGGTTCCAGAACTGATCCAAAGAATTACCAACAAATAGCACTACTCGACGCAACTGGAAAGATCTTTGCAGCCTGTATTGTGGACCATCTTAAAGACTGGGTCTTTTCTAGCGTTGCAATCCCTATGTCCCAGGCAGTATTTTGTCCAGAACACTCAGTGCTAGACAACATTGCAATTTTACAAATGAGTCTTGACAAATATGTTGTCTCAAAATCGCAAATTGTATACTGTGCTTTTATTGATTTTACTACTGCTTTTGATAGGGTAGCTAGGCCAACACTCTGGAAGAAACTGGTGAGGTTGGGAATCCCACAAGATTTACTTACAATTAATATATCCCTCCACACAGAAACGTAGTGCAGAGTCCAAATGGGGGGATTAAAAGGTTTTACTAGACCAATCTTCGCTTTAAAAGGACTAAAACAGGGGTGTCTTCTTGCCCCCTTGCTATTCTCTCTTTATTTAAGCGACTTACCAGACCACTTTATACATGTAAAAAACTTTCCGCCAAAATTAGCATTGAGTGACATATATATTTTAATGTACACGGACAACATCGTGATTTTAGACCTTACACCAATTGGACTCCAATGAAACTTAAATGCATTAAGCGGCTACGCAGATGATAATATTTTAGTCCCAAACATTTTTAAAAACTAAAATCTTTACTTTTAGGGAAAAAAAGTGTTTACGACCCTTTAATTGGAAATTGGGGGGAAAACCACTAGAGTCAGTCAAAGAATACACGTATTTAGGTCGATTTTCTCCCAAACCCACAGAACTCTTCCCATTCACAGCACATAGGCCGAAAGGCGGATGCCCACGTAGGAGCACTGCTGAGGCTATACTCTTCTTCTGGAAATAGACATTTACAACCTATGTTTGAGGTCTATCACATGAAAATCCCTCCTATCTTAACCTACAGTTAAGAATATATATATATATATAAAACCTGGAAATCTGAATAAACGAGAGAAGGGAACTCTATACAGAGATTGATAAGAGTAAATCAAAATGTTCCTGCTCAAGTACTACGCCTCGATTCTCCTTAGTTAGCATATATGCAAGGGCTATCTCTAACTTAATAAGATGGGCATACCATCTTTTACAAGCTGACTTTGGTACCTTAAGGCATATTTTCAAATTGGAAACTTTTAGAGAAGAGTTGTCGCGTTACACTTTTAATAAGAATCTTAATATAGGATTTAGCCTGTCTCAATGCACAGTAGCACTTTTAGAAACTTGGACACTGGCACTTTGTAAGCTCTTTTTGAAGAATCTGACCTCAAAATTAAGTTTCGACCTGGACGTAGAGCACTGTCTTCAATTAAGACCCTAAATAGAATATCTAAAAACTATAGTGTATAAATCCCCTGAGAAGTATACATATTTTTTATTAGATCACAGGATTCGCCACTGTATTCTCTTACTGAGGCTTTATATCCTCCCTTTGAATGCACATACAGCAAAGTGGAATAATTCTGAAAACACAACAGGGCTCTGTGATTTGTGTAAGGGAGGAATGCAAGATCTAACTCATGTATTAGTTGTCTGCCCTAACCCAGCTTTAGCAGAAGCCAGGCAGAGGTATTTAAGGCCTATCAGAATCAGATACAATGTCTCTTCTGTACAAAGCCTAATCAGCCTCTCTAAATTACCACCGGATGAATTTATTTGTTACCAACTTTAAACATTTGTAAAGTTTTATTTTTATCTGTTTTAAAGTTTATGATGTTAATGATTTAAAACTTCTAAACATCCAAAGCTGATTTTACGGCCATCTACGACAGATACAATCTTATTTTCCCATAAGATCTACTTAAGTTTTGAAAAATGACCACCGGATGAACTCAAATGCTATAAGTGGAAACATTTTAAACGAGATTTAAGCTAAAGCCGTCTTAGAAAGCTATGATGAATTGATTTAACATAAATGCTTAAAGTTGACGTTATGAGTATCATGTTTTTTATTTTTATAAATCTTTTTATTGCAAAGGAAACAAAATCAGGTGGTCATCACATGAGTATCATGTTAAATGTTTGAAAAACTGTATTTGTATATTTGTTGACCTCAGTTGAGGTCTATATAAAATCCCAAGCGGCCCGACCACTAACAGAGAAAGAAATTGGCCGTGGCACCATTATCTGCTGTATCCATGCAGAGAGCAAAGAGAAGGGAGGTTATGAGCCAGGCAGCGTGCTTCTCACTGGGTGGGCCCAGCACTGCAGCCGCTTACAGTGCACAGAACACATGGGCATCTCCACTGCCTGAAGTAAAGAAAAGTAAACTGGAACACCTTTAGAAGAGGGAAACCTGGCGTAAGCAATATGCGCCCAGCTCCTGCACCACAACAGCGGTAACAAACAATACTCTATGGATTTAAAAGAAGACTAAACGATTCCTACCTTAGCTGTAGAAGCAACAAAAAGCTATTGTGAAAAGGACGCCCCTGTACTTGTAGGTGGGGAAAATCTGTAGCAACCTTCCCAGAAATCCCTAGTCTCAAAAACTCTGTGCTGCCGCGGCCTGCTGCCCTGAAATGTCTTTGTGTCGAGCTTAGGGAGCATAACAGCCAAACTCCAGTTGGCAGGTGCAATTCCTAGGGAGACCAACCGTCCATAAATTTCACGGGCCATCGGTTATTTTAGTATGATGTCTGTAAGGCGTCTGTAATTTGGGGCCCACAAATGTCGGACCCTTTACAGACATCATACTAAAATCAAATTGGGGAATTTCAGGAAGGAACACTGTTACCCTGCGAGAGGCCTTATGAGTTTAAAAGTTTCCTCTCAGGCCTCTCCCACTTATCTTTTGATCTGTAGACTGAGGCTGCCAATTGTTATTCTGAGACTGCAGACGATTATCACAGATAGAATGACAATAGGCCCTATTATAGTGACAGCATGTGGTGTGTCTTCTCCTGTACAAATCTTGATTGCAGAAAGGGCGTGATGTCGCTTTGTACAGCTGCGCGCATACCAAAAAACTGTGAAGTGCACGATTGTCTCAACCTTAAATAAACTTATTTTGACTTGTACTTATTTTGGTTGTATATTTATGTATATACTATTGTTCGACCTCCTCTGATATGTCTGTAAAACGTATATTTTGTCCCAAATTTTTGTCCTGAATTTTAACCTTCCGTCCTAAACATTTGTCCTGAATTTTGACCCTTTGGCCTGAACTTTTATACTGACCGTCCTGAATTTACACCTATGCCATCTGGTCACCCTAGCAATTCCTGGGGGCTCAGGTCTGTCTGCAGGAAATTGAATTTAAAAACATTTCCTGCTGCCGCAGCCTGCACTGTCTCCGGACCGGGCAAGTAGTGAAACAGTCTGTCCACATGCACACAAATCAGAGGTTTCTGCTGCTTCAAGATAGAACAGTCAGCGCCCATTGTGATCCTCTGCACATAATGTCGCTCTTGACGCCAAAATATGTTAGTGGTACTAACGGGGGTGGTTGAGGTGGCGTCAGTTGCTGAAATACAGCAACACAGGGAAGGCGTCACCTCTGGATTCATTTGGCTGGTTCTACACTCTGACTCACTGGTAAGAGTAGAATGGAACTGTATTTATTTATGGCTGCAGGCTGGTGTTAATGCCGCTCCACTCTTACGCGTCTGGCAATCACTGGTGTTGTCTCCCTCACAGTTCATCTGTGGTGCTAAAATGCGTGACTTATGGCGCTTTGGGGGGGCAGCCGACCCGATGGGAGGCTTGCACCCATGGGATTTTTGGGCCAATGGTGCGGCCGGTCACAAATTGGGCTCTTCTTGGGCTATCCCTTTGGGCTGGGGGGCGGGATATAAATCCAGACATCTTGTGCTCCGTGTCACCATTTTAAGTAAGGTTACACAGCAGCCGGCGGGGAGACAGAAATCAATTTTTCCCTCCCACCCTCCCTTTCTTTAGGGGGGGGGGGGGTCTATCTATTTTATACATGGTCTGGCGTTTCTGGTGAGCACAGGTGCACAGAGGTGGGGAAATTGTATTTGGTTGTCGCTTGAAGCAAGTGCGGGGCGTTTAGCAGCTAGTTTTCACAGTGTTACAGGTTAAGTTTACGGTTGTGAACAAGTTACACCAGGAGGAAGATATAAATGAGAAGTTAAGATAGGAGATATATAGATAGGGCGAATGTTATGGAAGTAGGTAAGAGATTACAGGGGTTAAAGTTCAACAGTTAATGACCGAGTAGGAGTCGTAAACAGTTGTAATGAAAGGATATAGGGGGAACCTTAGGGGTGTGGCAGGTATTTGATATTTGATATTTTATGGGATTTGTAAAGCGCGACTATCGCTCCGGGAGGAGCATCTTGGCGCTGAGCGTGCAGGAAAGGAGACGTAGTGATAAACAGATCAGATGGCAGCGAAGACTGAGGAGTCGGATTGCTGGAATACCCAGGTTTTCAAGAGTTTCCTGAAGTGGCTCTCAGTGGCAGCTAGTCTGAGATTAACGGGGAGGTTGTTCCAGGCTCTGGATGCCAGGAAAGAAAAAGTCTTCCCTCCGCGCGTTTTTAACCTGAATCTGGGGATAACGACGAGGTGGGTTCCCGAAGATCTCAGGCAGCGCGTAGGGGTGTAGTACGTAAAGCGCTTGGTAAAGTACAGGGGACCGGTGTTCCTGGTGGCTTTAAATACAGTGAATAAGAGTTTAAACAGGATTCTCTTGTGGAGTGGCAACCAGTGGAGGGTGTTGAGGGCAGCTGAGGCTGAGGACCTTCTGGGGAGTTTGAGAACGAGTCTAGCAGCCGCATGCTGGACACTTTGCAATTTCTTCAAGGTGGACTTCTTCACTCCTGCCATTAATCCGTTACAATAATCGAGTCGGGAGAGGACTAAGGCAACCACGACTGACTTTCTGGCGGAGATGGGGAGGAAGTCGAAGAATTTCTTCAGAGTTCTAATAAGGCTAAAGCAGCACCCTGCAGTGATGCGAACATGGTCATCAAAGCTGAGGGATGCGTCAAATTGGATGCCGAGATTGCGTGCCGAGGAGACAGCGCTAGGAGGGGCTTCTGAGATTTTTGGCCACCAATCTTTTGGGGAAAAGGACGAGTCTTTCCCTAGGGGTATAATCTCAGTCTTGGCACTATTGCATCTGAGGTGGTTGCTATTTAGCCATAGAAAGACCTCGGAGAGACAGTTCTTAAATCTAGAGACTGCGTCCGTGCATTTTTTATCGATGGAAACGACAAGCTGAGTGTCGTCCGCATACGATGTAACGAGGATTCCGTGGGATTCTATCTGTACAAGGAGGGGGGTCATATAAATATTAAAGAAAAGAGGGCTGAGTATGGACCCCTGGGGGACTCCTGATGTGATTGGTCTTTCTGTGGAGGAGTAGGGGCCTAGTGAAACTGTTTGGGATCTATTGGAAAGGAACGATATGATCCATGTCAGTACAGTATCTGTCACACCAATCTCGCGCATTCTGTTGATAAGAATGACGTGCGAGATGGTGTCAAATGCTGCAGTTAGGTCAAGCAGAATGAGTACAGCCTGTCTCCCCTCATCCTGCAAGAACTTGATAGAGTCGGATAGTTCAATCAAGGCGGTTTCAGTGGAATGGCCCGGACGGAATCCTGATTGTTGGGGATGCAGAAGGTGGTTGTTCTCTACGAAGGTTTTTAACTCGCCATATACTAGCTGCTCCGTGATTTTGCCGAGCGCAGGTAGTAGCGAGATTGGGCGCATGTTAGTGAGGTCGGTGGGGGATTTGTTTTGTTTCTTCATTAAGGGCTTTACTATGGCCTTTTTCCAGTCATCGGGAACGATGCCTGATTCAAGGGATTCATTAATGATAGCGTTAATCGTGGGATTTACGGTTTCAATGAGATGATGAAGAATGTTAGGGGGGCAGGGGTCCGTGGGGGCTCCTGATTTGCAGGCCAAGATGGCCTTATGGGTTTGTTGGAGGGAAACAAACTGGAAACTGCCGAGGGTAGAGGGAATTGCAACGGCGTCGTGGGTGGTAGTGAGGGGTTGAGGGAAATCTTTTTGAATGTTGACAATTTTGTCTATGAAGAAATCAGCAATTTGGTTGCATAGTATTTGGGATGGAGGGATTTCAGGTAGGAGGGCTTTGGGATGTGTGAAGGACTTAACTATGGAGAAGATCGTTTGCTGTTTCTGCTGAGCTTCCTCTATGGCTTTGGTAAAATACTCCCTTTTGGCCGTTTTAATGTTAGAGAGATAGAGTTTCCTCTGTAGGGTATAAAGTCGCCTGGGGGCTTCTTCGTAGGTTTTTCTCCAGGCCCTTTCTAGGATCCTGCATTGGAGGTGGCTGTCAGTAAGGGACTGGGTATACCAGGGGGCGTTAGGCTTTTTTTTTCGGCGGGATGACTGTCGGCGGGTCGGACTGGAGTTGTCAGAGACAGTTTTGCCAATCCAGGTGTTGAAGTTGCGGGAGTCGGACACGACATCCCCGACTGGAGTGGGGGGCGGGGCCAAAGGCTGAAGGACTGACTTGATACGCTCGGCCACCTTCTTCCAATTAGTCGAAAAAGGAGGGAGGAGGCGCTTGGCGCTTGAGGACACGGAGGGATTTACCTTGATGACAAAGGGGATAAGGCAGTGGTCGGTCCATACTTGCGGAATCGGGGGGAGTGTTGTCATAGTTGTCAGATTGGAGCAAATGCCATCTAACGTGTGCCCAGCCCTATGTGTTGGGGAGGAGACAAGTTGGGAGAGGCCGAAGATACTGAGAGATTGTTGGAAGCAAATGGTGTGTGGGTCTGTGCCTGATTCCAAGTGCAGGTTCAGGTCGCCTAGAAGGGTGAAAGTGGAATAATGTGTCAGGAGTGATCCGAGGGCGTCGTCGAGGGAGTCCAGGAAGGGGGTGGCATTTCCAGGTGGGCGGTAGATAAGCCCCCCTGAAAAGGAGACGGAAGCGCTGATTTTGATGGTAAAGCCTATGCCCTCACAGTCCTTAAGGTGGCTTAGGTCGAAGGTATGGCAGATGAAGGATTTCTTAATGGCAAAGGCTACCCCCCCTCCCCGGCCAATGGGTCTATCACACCTAAAGATAGTAAAATCTGGGGGTAGGGCGGTTGCGAGATCGGGATTCGATGAATTATTGAGCCAGGTTTCTGTAATAAAAAGGGCATCTAAGTCATGGGATTGTATGAGGTCATGGATGTCTTGACCGTGGCATGCTAGGGACCTGGCGTTAATGAGCCCACCCTTGAATGTATCTGATTTCTGCTTGGGTCGGGGGGGGTGTAGGTGTTCCAGTGGTGACACCCCGGGGCGTCCACTTACAGAGGCGACACGAGAAAGAGCCCCAGAGTTGATTGCTGGGAAGGCAGCCTTTGCAGTGGTGGGCTCCCAAGACGTGACGCAAGGAATATAGGTCGGAGGAGTCATACCTGAACATAGGGATGTTTTTGCCGGTATGGCCTGTGCCTGGCGCCCGTGCACTTGTAGGTGACACTGGCTTAACGAAAAGTGAGGGGGCCTCCCTGCACGGTACTTAGGGGGGCCCCCTCTGGGCTCAATCAGGAGCTCTCCCGGCCAGAGTTCAGTGCCGAGGGGGCCCCTTGGAGCTAGCCCCCCCCCCGCACCGTATGGGCTGCGGGGGCCTGTGTTACGCCTCTGGTAGGTGAGGGAAATCTGTAGCAACCTTCCCAGAAAGCCCGTAGTCTCGAAACTCTGTGCTGCCGCGGCCTGCTGCCTCAGGCTGCCCTGAAATGTCTTTGTGTCGAGGTTAGGGCCGGGGGCATAACAGCCAAACTCCGGTTAGCAGCTGCAATTCCTAGGGAAACCAACCGTCCATACATTTCACGGGCCATCGGTTCTTTTAGTATGATGTCTGTAAGGCATCTGTAATTTGGGGCCCACACATTTCGGACCCCTTACAGACATCTTACTAAAATCAAATTGGGGGATTTCAGGAAGGAATGCTGTTACCCTGCGAGAGGCCTTATGAGTTTAAAAGTTTCCACTCAGGCCTCTCCCACTTATCTTTTGATCTGTAGACTGAGGCTGCCTGCAGCAGCCCCTCCAGGACCTCGCAAAGACTGAGGACTGGCCAATTGTTATTCTGAGACTGCAGACGATTATCACAGATAGAATGACAATAGGCCCTATTATAGTGACAGCATGTGGTGTGTCTTCTCCTGTACAAATATTGATTGCAGAAAGGGCCTGATGTCGCTTTGCAAAGCTGCGCGCATACCAAAAAACTGTGAAGTGCACGATTGTCTCAATTTTATATAAACTTATTTTGACTTGTACTTATTTTGGTTGTATATTTATTTATATACTATTGTGCGACCTCCTCTGATATGTCTGTAAAACGTATATTTTGTCCCAAATTTTTGTCCTGAATTTTGACCTTCTGTCCTGAACTTTTATACTGACCGTCCTGAATTTACACCTATGCCATCTGGTCACCCTAGCAATTCCTGGGGGCTCAGGTCTGTCTGCAGGAAATTGAATTTAAAAACATTTCCTGCTGCCGCAGCCTGCACTGTCTCCGGACCGGGCAAGTAGTGAAACAGTCTGTCCACATGCACACAAATCAGAGGTTTCTGCTGCTTCAAGATAGAACAGTCAGCGCCCATTGTGATCCTCTGCACATAATGTCGCTCTTGACGCCAAAATATGTTAGTGGTACTAACGGGGGTGGTTGAGGTGGCGTCAGTTGCTGAAATACAGCAACACAGGGAAGGCGTCACCTCTGGATTCATTTGGCTGGTTCTACACTCTGACTCACTGGTAAGAGTAGAATGGAACTGTATTTATTTATGGCTGCAGGCTGGTGTTAATGCCGCTCCACTCTTACGCGTCTGGCAATCACTGGTGTTGTCTCCCTCACAGTTCATCTGTGGTGCTAAAATGCGTGACTTATGGCGCTTTGGGGGGGCAGCCGACCCGATGGGAGGCTTGCACCCATGGGATTTTTGGGCCAATGGTACGGCCGGTCACAAATTGGGCTCTTCTTGGGCTATCCCTTTGGGCTGGGGGGCGGGATATAAATCCGGCCATCTTGTGCTCCGTGTCACCATTTTAAGTAAGGTTACACAGCAGCCGGCGGGGAGACAGAAATCCATTTTTCCCTCCCACCCTCCCTTTCTTTAGCGGGGGGGGGTCTATCTATTTTATACATGGTCTGGCGTTTCTGGTGAGCACAGGTGCACAGAGGTGGGGAAATTGTATTTGGTTGTCGCTTGAAGCAAGTGCGGGGCGTTTAGCAGCTAGTTTTCACAGTGTTACAGGTTAAGTTTACGGTTGTGAACAAGTTACACCAGGAGAAAGATATAAATGAGAAGTTAAGATAGGAGATATATAGATAGGGCGAATGTTATGGAAGTAGGTAAGAGATTACAGGGGTTAAAGTTCAACAGTTAATGACCGAGTAGGAGTCGTAAACAGTTGTAATGAAAGGATATAGGGGGAACCTTAGGGGTGTGGCAGGTATTTGATATTTGATATTTTATGGGATTTGTAAAGCGCGACTATCGCTCCGGGAGGAGCATCTTGGCGCTGAGCGTGCAGGAAAGGAGACGTAGTGATAAACAGATCAGATGGCAGCGAAGACTGAGGAGTCGGATTGCTGGAATACCCAGGTTTTCAAGAGTTTCCTGAAGTGGCTCTCAGTGGCAGCTAGTCTGAGATTAACGGGGAGGTTGTTCCAGGCTCTGGATGCCAGGAAAGAAAAAGTCTTCCCTCCGCGCGTTTTTAACCTGAATCTGGGGATAACGACGAGGTGGGTTCCCGAAGATCTCAGGCAGCGCGTAGGGGTGTAGTACGTAAAGCGCTTGGTAAAGTACAGGGGACCGGTGTTCCTGGTGGCTTTAAATACAGTGAATACGAGTTTAAACAGGATTCTCTTGTGGAGTGGCAACCAGTGGAGGGTGTTGAGGGCAGCTGAGGCTGAGGACCTTCTGGGGAGTTTGAGAACGAGTCTAGCAGCCGCATGCTGGACACTTTGCAATTTCTTCAAGGTGGACTTCTTCACTCCTGCCATTAATCCGTTACAATAATCGAGTCGGGAGAGGACTAAGGCAACCACGACTGACTTTCTGGCGGAGATGGGGAGGAAGTCGAAGAATTTCTTCAGAGTTCTAATAAGGCTAAAGCAGCACCCTGCAGTGATGCGAACATGGTCATCAAAGCTGAGGGATGCGTCAAATTGGATGCCGAGATTGCGTGCCGAGGAGACAGCGCTAGGAGGGGCTTCTGAGTTTTTTGGCCACCAATCTTTTGGGGAAAAGGACGAGTCTTTCCCTAGGGGTATAATCTCAGTCTTGGCACTATTGCATCTGAGGTGGTTGCTATTTAGCCATAGAAAGACCTCGGAGAGACAGTTCTTAAATCTAGAGACTGCGTCCGTGCATTTTTTATCGATGGAAACGACAAGCTGAGTGTCGTCCGCATACGATGTAACGAGGATTCCGTGGGATTCTATCTGTACAAGGAGGGGGGTCATATAAATATTAAAGAAAAGAGGGCTGAGTATGGACCCCTGGGGGACTCCTGATGTGATTGGTCTTTCTGTGGAGGAGTAGGGGCCTAGTGAAACTGTTTGGGATCTATTGGAAAGGAACGATATGATCCATGTCAGTACAGTATCTGTCACACCAATCTCGCGCATTCTGTTGATAAGAATGACGTGCGAGATGGTGTCAAATGCTGCAGTTAGGTCAAGCAGAATGAGTACAGCCTGTCTCCCCTCATCCTGCAAGAACTTGATAGAGTCGGATAGTTCAATCAAGGCGGTTTCAGTGGAATGGCCCGGACGGAATCCTGATTGTTGGGGATGCAGAAGGTGGTTGTTCTCTACGAAGGTTTTTAACTCGCCATATACTAGCTGCTCCGTGATTTTGCCGAGCGCAGGTAGTAGCGAGATTGGGCGCATGTTAGTGAGGTCGGTGGGGGATTTGTTTTGTTTCTTCATTAAGGGCTTTACTATGGCCTTTTTCCAGTCATCGGGAACGATGCCTGATTCAAGGGATTCATTAATGATAGCGTTAATCGTGGGATTTACGGTTTCAATGAGATGATGAAGAATGTTAGGGGGGCAGGGGTCCGTGGGGGCTCCTGATTTGCAGGCCAAGATGGCCTTATGGGTTTGTTGGAGGGAAACAAACTGGAAACTGCCGAGGGTAGAGGGAATTGCAACGGCGTCGTGGGTGGTAGTGAGGGGTTGAGGGAAATCTTTTTGAATGTTGACAATTTTGTCTATGAAGAAATCAGCAATTTGGTTGCATAGTATTTGGGATGGAGGGATTTCAGGTAGGAGGGCTTTGGGATGTGTGAAGGACTTAACTATGGAGAAGATCGTTTGCTGTTTCTGCTGAGCTTCCTCTATGGCTTTGGTAAAATACTCCCTTTTGGCCGTTTTAATGTTAGAGAGATAGAGTTTCCTCTGTAGGGTATAAAGTCGCCTGGGGGCTTCTTCGTAGGTTTTTCTCCAGGCCCTTTCTAGGATCCTGCATTGGAGGTGGCTGTCAGTAAGGGACTGGGTATACCAGGGGGCGTTAGGCTTTTTTTTTCGGCGGGATGACTGTCGGCGGGTCGGACTGGAGTTGTCAGAGACAGTTTTGCCAATCCAGGTGTTGAAGTTGCGGGAGTCGGACACGACATCCCCGACTGGAGTGGGGGGCGGGGCCAAAGGCTGAAGGACTGACTTGATACGCTCGGCCACCTTCTTCCAATTAGTCGAAAAAGGAGGGAGGAGGCGCTTGGCGCTTGAGGACACGGAGGGATTTACCTTGATGACAAAGGGGATAAGGCAGTGGTCGGTCCATACTTGCGGAATCGGGGGGAGTGTTGTCATAGTTGTCAGATTGGAGCAAATGCCATCTAACGTGTGCCCAGCCCTATGTGTTGGGGAGGAGACAAGTTGGGAGAGGCCGAAGATACTGAGAGATTGTTGGAAGCAAATGGTGTGTGGGTCTGTGCCTGATTCCAAGTGCAGGTTCAGGTCGCCTAGAAGGGTGAAAGTGGAATAATGTGTCAGGAGTGATCCGAGGGCGTCGTCGAGGGAGTCCAGGAAGGGGGTGGCATTTCCAGGTGGGCGGTAGATAAGCCCCCCTGAAAAGGAGACGGAAGCGCTGATTTTGATGGTAAAGCCTATGCCCTCACAGTCCTTAAGGTGGCTTAGGTCGAAGGTATGGCAGATGAAGGATTTCTTAATGGCAAAGGCTACCCCCCCTCCCCGGCCAATGGGTCTATCACACCTAAAGATAGTAAAATCTGGGGGTAGGGCGGTTGCGAGATCGGGATTCGATGAATTATTGAGCCAGGTTTCTGTAATAAAAAGGGCATCTAAGTCATGGGATTGTATGAGGTCATGGATGTCTTGACCGTGGCATGCTAGGGACCTGGCGTTAATGAGCCCACCCTTGAATGTATCTGATTTCTGCTTGGGTCGGGGGGGGTGTAGGTGTTCCAGTGGTGACACCCCGGGGCGTCCACTTACAGAGGCGACACGAGAAAGAGCCCCAGAGTTGATTGCTGGGAAGGCAGCCTTTGCAGTGGTGGGCTCCCAAGACGTGAAGCAAGGAATATAGGTCGGAGGAGTCATACCTGAACATAGGGATGTTTTTGCCGGTATGGCCTGTGCCTGGCGCCCGTGCACTTGTAGGTGACACTGGCTTAACGAAAAGTGAGGGGGCCTCCCTGCACGGTACTTAGGGGGGCCCCCTCTGGGCTCAATCAGGAGCTCTCCCGGCCAGAGTTCAGTGCCGAGGGGGCCCCTTGGAGCTAGCCCCCCCCCCGCACCGTATGGGCTGCGGGGGCCTGTGTTACGCCTCTGGTAGGTGAGGGAAATCTGTAGCAACCTTCCCAGAAAGCCCGTAGTCTCGAAACTCTGTGCTGCCGCGGCCTGCTGCCTCAGGCTGCCCTGAAATGTCTTTGTGTCGAGGTTAGGGCCGGGGGCATAACAGCCAAACTCCGGTTAGCAGCTGCAATTCCTAGGGAAACCAACCGTCCATACATTTCACGGGCCATCGGTTCTTTTAGTATGATGTCTGTAAGGCATCTGTAATTTGGGGCCCACACATTTCGGACCCCTTACAGACATCTTACTAAAATCAAATTGGGGGATTTCAGGAAGGAATGCTGTTACCCTGCGAGAGGCCTTATGAGTTTAAAAGTTTCCACTCAGGCCTCTCCCACTTATCTTTTGATCTGTAGACTGAGGCTGCCTGCAGCAGCCCCTCCAGGACCTCGCAAAGACTGAGGACTGGCCAATTGTTATTCTGAGACTGCAGACGATTATCACAGATAGAATGACAATAGGCCCTATTATAGTGACAGCATGTGGTGTGTCTTCTCCTGTACAAATATTGATTGCAGAAAGGGCCTGATGTCGCTTTGCAAAGCTGCGCGCATACCAAAAAACTGTGAAGTGCACGATTGTCTCAATTTTATATAAACTTATTTTGACTTGTACTTATTTTGGTTGTATATTTATTTATATACTATTGTGCGACCTCCTCTGATATGTCTGTAAAACGTATATTTTGTCCCAAATTTTTGTCCTGAATTTTGACCTTCTGTCCTGAACTTTTATACTGACCGTCCTGAATTTACACCTATGCCATCTGGTCACCCTAGCAATTCCTGGGGGCTCAGGTCTGTCTGCAGGAAATTGAATTTAAAAACATTTCCTGCTGCCGCAGCCTGCACTGTCTCCGGACCGGGCAAGTAGTGAAACAGTCTGTCCACATGCACACAAATCAGAGGTTTCTGCTGCTTCAAGATAGAACAGTCAGCGCCCATTGTGATCCTCTGCACATAATGTCGCTCTTGACGCCAAAATATGTTAGTGGTACTAACGGGGGTGGTTGAGGTGGCGTCAGTTGCTGAAATACAGCAACACAGGGAAGGCGTCACCTCTGGATTCATTTGGCTGGTTCTACACTCTGACTCACTGGTAAGAGTAGAATGGAACTGTATTTATTTATGGCTGCAGGCTGGTGTTAATGCCGCTCCACTCTTACGCGTCTGGCAATCACTGGTGTTGTCTCCCTCACAGTTCATCTGTGGTGCTAAAATGCGTGACTTATGGCGCTTTGGGGGGGCAGCCGACCCGATGGGAGGCTTGCACCCATGGGATTTTTGGGCCAATGGTACGGCCGGTCACAAATTGGGCTCTTCTTGGGCTATCCCTTTGGGCTGGGGGGCGGGATATAAATCCGGCCATCTTGTGCTCCGTGTCACCATTTTAAGTAAGGTTACACAGCAGCCGGCGGGGAGACAGAAATCCATTTTTCCCTCCCACCCTCCCTTTCTTTAGCGGGGGGGGGTCTATCTATTTTATACATGGTCTGGCGTTTCTGGTGAGCACAGGTGCACAGAGGTGGGGAAATTGTATTAGGTTGTCGCTTGAAGCAAGTGCGGGGCGTTTAGCAGCTAGTTTTCACAGTGTTACAGGTTAAGTTTTGGTTGTGAACAAGTTACACCAGGAGAAAGATATAAATGAGAAGTTAAGATAGGAGATATATAGATAGGGTGAATGTTATGGAAGTAGGTAAGAGATTACAGGGGTTAAAGTTCAACAGTTAATGACCGAGTAGGAGTCGTAAACAGTTGTAATGAAAGGATATAGGGGGAACCTTAGGGGTGTGGCAGGTATTTGATATTTGATATTTTATGGGATTTGTAAAGCGCGACTATCGCTCCGGGAGGAGCATCTTGGCGCTGAGCGTGCAGGAAAGGAGACGTAGTGATAAACAGATCAGATGGCAGCGAAGACTGAGGAGTCGGATTGCTGGAATACCCAGGTTTTCAAGAGTTTCCTGAAGTGGCTCTCAGTGGCAGCTAGTCTGAGATTAACGGGGAGGTTGTTCCAGGCTCTGGATGCCAGGAAAGAAAAAGTCTTCCCTCCGCGCGTTTTTAACCTGAATCTGGGGATAACGACGAGGTGGGTTCCCGAAGATCTCAGGCAGCGCGTAGGGGTGTAGTACGTAAAGCGCTTGGTAAAGTACAGGGGACCGGTGTTCCTGGTGGCTTTAAATACAGTGAATAAGAGTTTAAACAGGATTCTCTTGTGGAGTGGCAACCAGTGGAGGGTGTTGAGGGCAGCTGAGGCTGAGGACCTTCTGGGGAGTTTGAGAACGAGTCTAGCAGCCGCATGCTGGACACTTTGCAATTTCTTCAAGGTGGACTTCTTCACTCCTGCCATTAATCCGTTACAATAATCGAGTCGGGAGAGGACTAAGGCAACCACGACTGACTTTCTGGCGGAGATGGGGAGGAAGTCGAAGAATTTCTTCAGAGTTCTAATAAGGCTAAAGCAGCACCCTGCAGTGATGCGAACATGGTCATCAAAGCTGAGGGATGCGTCAAATTGGATGCCGAGATTGCGTGCCGAGGAGACAGCGCTAGGAGGGGCTTCTGAGTTTTTTGGCCACCAATCTTTTGGGGAAAAGGACGAGTCTTTCCCTAGGGGTATAATCTCAGTCTTGGCACTATTGCATCTGAGGTGGTTGCTATTTAGCCATAGAAAGACCTCGGAGAGACAGTTCTTAAATCTAGAGACTGCGTCCGTGCATTTTTTATCGATGGAAACGACAAGCTGAGTGTCGTCCGCATACGATGTAACGAGGATTCCGTGGGATTCTATCAGTACAAGGAGGGGGGGTCATATAAATATTAAAGAAAAGAGGGCTGAGTATGGACCCCTGGGGGACTCCTGATGTGATTGGTCTTTCTGTGGAGGAGTAGGGGCCTAGTGAAACTGTTTGGGATCTATTGGAAAGGAACGATATGATCCATGTCAGTACAG
The DNA here is from genome assembly GCF_964261635.1 of Lissotriton helveticus. Lineage (NCBI taxonomy): Eukaryota > Metazoa > Chordata > Amphibia > Caudata > Salamandridae > Lissotriton > Lissotriton helveticus. The sequence continues at coordinate 395,204,790 of NC_136068.1, read as the reverse complement.
TATCTGTCACACCAATCTCGCGCATTCTGTTGATAAGAATGACGTGCGAGATGGTGTCAAATGCTGCAGTTAGGTCAAGCAGAATGAGTACAGCCTGTCTCCCCTCATCCTGCAAGAACTTGATAGAGTCGGATAGTTCAATCAAGGCGGTTTCAGTGGAATGGCCCGGACGGAATCCTGATTGTTGGGGATGCAGAAGGTGGTTGTTCTCTACGAAGGTTTTTAACTCGCCATATACTAGCTGCTCCGTGATTTTGCCGAGCGCAGGTAGTAGCGAGATTGGGCGCATGTTAGTGAGGTCGGTGGGGGATTTGTTTTGTTTCTTCATTAAGGGCTTTACTATGGCCTTTTTCCAGTCATCGGGAACGATGCCTGATTCAAGGGATTCATTAATGATAGCGTTAATCGTGGGATTTACGGTTTCAATGAGATGATGAAGAATGTTAGGGGGGCAGGGGTCCGTGGGGGCTCCTGATTTGCAGGCCAAGATGGCCTTATGGGTTTGTTGGAGGGAAACAAACTGGAAACTGCCGAGGGTAGAGGGAATTGCAACGGCGTCGTGGGTGGTAGTGAGGGGTTGAGGGAAATCTTTTTGAATGTTGACAATTTTGTCTATGAAGAAATCAGCAATTTGGTTGCATAGTATTTGGGATGGAGGGATTTCAGGTAGGAGGGCTTTGGGATGTGTGAAGGACTTAACTATGGAGAAGATCGTTTGCTGTTTCTGCTGAGCTTCCTCTATGGCTTTGGTAAAATACTCCCTTTTGGCCGTTTTAATGTTAGAGAGATAGAGTTTCCTCTGTAGGGTATAAAGTCGCCTGGGGGCTTCTTCGTAGGTTTTTCTCCAGGCCCTTTCTAGGATCCTGCATTGGAGGTGGCTGTCAGTAAGGGACTGGGTATACCAGGGGGGGTTAGGCTTTTTTTTTCGGCGGGATGACTGTCGGCGGGTCGGACTGGAGTTGTCAGAGACAGTTTTGCCAATCCAGGTGTTGAAGTTGCGGGAGTCGGACACGACATCCCCGACTGGAGTGGGGGGCGGGGCCAAAGGCTGAAGGACTGACTTGATACGCTCGGCCACCTTCTTCCAATTAGTCGAAAAAGGAGGGAGGAGGCGCTTGGCGCTTGAGGACACGGAGGGATTTACCTTGATGACAAAGGGGATAAGGCAGTGGTCGGTCCATACTTGCGGAATCGGGGGGAGTGTTGTCATAGTTGTCAGATTGGAGCAAATGCCATCTAACGTGTGCCCAGCCCTATGTGTTGGGGAGGAGACAAGTTGGGAGAGGCCGAAGATACTGAGAGATTGTTGGAAGCAAATGGTGTGTGGGTCTGTGCCTGATTCCAAGTGCAGGTTCAGGTCGCCTAGAAGGGTGAAAGTGGAATAATGTGTCAGGAGTGATCCGAGGGCGTCGTCGAGGGAGTCCAGGAAGGGGGTGGCATTTCCAGGTGGGCGGTAGATAAGCCCCCCTGAAAAGGAGACGGAAGCGCTGATTTTGATGGTAAAGCCTATGCCCTCACAGTCCTTAAGGTGGCTTAGGTCGAAGGTATGGCAGATGAAGGATTTCTTAATGGCAAAGGCTACCCCCCCTCCCCGGCCAATGGGTCTATTACACCTAAAGATAGTAAAATCTGGGGGTAGGGCGGTTGCGAGATCGGGATTCGATGAATTATTGAGCCAGGTTTCTGTAATAAAAAGGGCATCTAAGTCATGGGATTGTATGAGGTCATGGATGTCTTGACCGTGGCATGCTAGGGACCTGGCGTTAATGAGCCCACCCTTGAATGTATCTGATTTCTGCTTGGGTCGGGGGGGTGTAGGTGTTCCAGTGGTGACACCCCGGGGCGTCCACTTACAGAGGCGACACGAGAAAGAGCCCCAGAGTTGATTGCTGGGAAGGCAGCCTTTGCAGTGGTGGGCTCCCAAGACGTGACGCAAGGAATATAGGTCGGAGGAGTCATACCTGAACATAGGGATGTTTTTGCCGGTATGGCCTGTGCCTGGCGCGGTCTTGGCGCGGACGGGCGCAGACGGGCTTGGCTTAGGCGCGGCTTCGGCGCGCATCCGGCGCGCCAGCTGCGCCAGCCCGCTGCGCCGTCTGATCTGCTTGCACATTATATAGGAAGGTAAGAGGGCGGGAAGGACGTCCCGACTTGAGCGCTGTCCCCACCTGCCACACTCAAGATGGCGCCCACCGCTGGGCTGAAGGAGAAGAATGAATGAATAAAAGGTGATAGAGGTGTCAGAGTGCCTGGCAATTCAATTCCCCTTATACTGATATCCCCCAAAGATAAAGTAAGGCAATTTTTTAAAATATTAAAAACGCTCCAGATGCGCTGATTTTTAAGAACATAGATCGAATATCACGTTAGTAAAATTCCTCTGCCACTCGCAGCCCCAGTTCCCCTCACCAGGGAGAGCGTCTGTAGGGCACTGAGCGCTGCAAAAGGGCTCTGTTAAGTACACCAAGAGGGCGGGAAGGACGGCCCGACTTGAGCGCTGTCCCCACCTGCCACACTCAAGATGGCGCCCACCGCTGGGCTGAAGGAGAAGAATGAATGAATAAAAGGTGATAGAGGTGTCAGAGTGCCTGGCAATTCAATTCCCCTTATACTGATATCCCCCAAAGATAAAGTAAGGCAATTTTTAAAAATATTAAAAACGCTCCAGATGCGCTGATTTTTAAGAACATAGATCGAATATCACGTTAGTAAAATTCCTCTGCTGCTCGCAGCCCCAGTTCCCCTCACCAGGGAGAGCGTCTGTAGGGCAACGAGCGCTGCAAAAGGGCTCTGTTAAGTACACCAAGAGGGCGGGAAGGACGGCCCGACTTGAGCGCTGTCCCCACCTGCCACACTCAAGATGGCGCCCACCGCTGGGCTGAAGGAGAAGAATGAATGAATAAAAGGTGATAGAGGTGTCAGAGTGCCTGGCAATTCAATTCCCCTTATACTGATTAGCCCCAAAGATAAAGTAAGGCAATTTTTAAAAATATTAAAAACGCTCCAGATGCGCTGATTTTTAAGAACATAGATCGAATATCACGTTAGTAAAATTCCTCTGCCGCTCGCAGCCCCAGTTCCCCTCACCAGGGAGAGCGTCTGTAGGTGCCAGCTAGGTGAACAAATGTATAGTTAGGTGTAGTTTTGTAAGGCAAATGCCAAGGTGGACATTGTGAGGGGCACCTTTTTCACACATAAAGAGCTAGTTTGTGGTCTGTGCTGCACCCCCTTTGGCCCAATGCATTTCAGTGCGGTGATGTGGATCACCACACTAAAATGCGTTAGTCTAACGCCTGGTGCGTAGTACTTGGCAGGACTGTGCACCCACAGTCCTTTGCTCCCCTTTCTTACCCTCTCTCCAGGAATGCAGCAGTCATTGGTGCAGCAGGTGCACTGAGAGACCCGTTCAACCCTAATTGCTATAACTGCTGTAATTACTACGTCAACCGCAGTCAAATGGGCCCTTCCCTAGCTGGCAAAAGTAAGGGCACACTGAGGCCTTGCCTCGCCACTGTCTCTCTTCTGCTTTCACCCTTTACCGGCCGTCCCCCTCTCAACGTCAAGTGAGCAAATTAATTTTGAGCAACGAAGAAAGAGAAACCGAAGTGAAGTCCATTGGCTAATGGAAAAAAATACTCAAAATGAAGTATACCTCAAAGGTTGTTTTTGCATTGTTAGCAGTGTAAGGAGTAAAGTCTTAAAATGACATGCTTTTATTTATCTTTTGGTTTCCCCTACACGGCGGTTGTAGCAGTGTTTGTGAAATCTTTTGTATTGAATATATCTTAAAAGGGGCTCCCATCCCACAACTCAGTAGAAACTATAAAGTGAAGGCCAGTTGTAACAAGCATTAGTAATGCATCTGTTTCGCCTATGTGATTAATAATACGCTGTTTTTTGTTGTATATTGTATCTTAGTGACCATTTGTGCAATGTAAGTTACTGAAACTCTGTTAAAGTGTTAAGATTTTTTCATGAAGAAAGATTCCTATGAGTTAAGAAGATAATGGCAATTGTATTTGGGATTCTGTGTGAAGAATGGAAAGATCCAAGGGCCCCTTAAATAAATGGCAGTGAAGGCAGAGGATTTGGAAGCGCGCTCGTGCAGAAACAACCTGTGAGTTGCTGGGATTGCAGAATCCATCAACACAGGCCCCGTGACCAAGTTCATCGAAACCGTTTTAACTTATCTGTTTGGCAGGGAGGACTTCTCAAACACGTTTGCTGTTGAACAAGCGCATAGGTCACTTGGTCCACCGCCAACCCCAGGAGCGTCTCCCCGGATTATTATCGCCAAGCTACTCAATTACAATGATCGAGATATTGCCCTTTGGCTATCCAGGGAATGCGGCTCTCTTACTGATCAAGGATCCAACACCTCTTTGTTCCCTGACCACGCCCATGATACAAGCTGCCTGCCAAAAATACGCAGACGTAAAACGCTCATTACAAAAAGCAAACACTCGCTACGCGTGCAGATTGCACTCCGGGTGCAGATTGGGAACAAGTCACAGATCTTCGACACGCCGGACTCTGCGGCCAAATTCTGGAAAGATCACCAACAGTCGATGCAGCGACAAGACAAGGAGAACTGACACCACTCTGCCGCCTGACACTTTTTCTTTTCCCTTCCTTTCTTTTTGGGCTGTGAAACTCATAGATATGATGCAACATGGAGGTCGCATCTCCCTTACTCCCTCTATTATATCACAACCAAACCGTATGGTTTGGCTGCAGTACTCCGCAGCTCTTTGATATCTAGATTCTGTGTATACCATCCCTGTCTAATTCTCTCCTGTGTACGATGGCATGGACCTGTAAACTTGTACTGGCTGAGTAGCTATAGATCGAACAGTGATGTGTCTCTATACGTGACGGTTCCGTTGGAGTGTTGCCGCTTCCCTCAGGACATTTCCCCATGTCTTTATTCCTTCCTCTCTTCCTTCTCCCCCTCTTATCCTTTTCTTTTTGTTTCTCATCTCTTTATTGGGATTCACCGTGTGCCGTATATTTAAGTATCTGATGGGGGTGAGGGGGTGCTATTGTGGGATGTTAATCTTTGGTTATGTGTTAGTAGTTTTTCTTTTTTTTTTAGCATATTATTCTGTGCATCATGCTACGCTTCAGTCTCTTGTTACTCTTCTTTATAGTCAATCATTGCTGCTAATGTGACCATGTAAGGATCCACCATTGCTGATTTACATGTTAAATGTCTGTTCTGGAATGTTAGAAGGCTTTACTGCCCAAAAAAGAGTAGGCAAGTGTTGGCATATCTGACACAACACTCCATACATATAGCGTTACTTCAGGAGACGCATTATGCGCCTCCTCCGGCTCTTGGTTTTGCAGTGTCCTGGGGCCAAAATCGTTTCTTTTCCTGCTATAGTATGTATTCACGTGGAGTGTGTGTGTATACTTGTACACCGCTCTCTTCCCTTTCGCACTGTGTAGGTTACATCGGACCCAGGCGGTAGATTTTTGCTAGTCCAGGGTTTTATTGGCTGGCAGCCCATATTGCTGGTCAAAGTTTACGCTCCCAATGTCGATACACCCGATTTCTTTACCACAAATTCCTCGCATATGGACCATTTTGGCTCAGATACTATATTGATGGGGGGGCTTTAACCTCACACTAGACCCTACCACTGATACTACTGGACCGGTCAGAGTCACTAAACCTCTGGCCACTAAGGTCCTCTTCACACTCCTGCGATCATCACTGCTGACAGACCCTTGGTGTCTAACCACCCGGGGGTTCGTAATTACTCTTTCCATTCAGCTCCACATGGCACCTGGTCATGTATAAACCACTGGTATTTAACACCACAGCTATTGAATGAAGTACGTAGAGTGGAATATTTCCCTCGTACCATATCAGATCACTCCCCAGTATTATTGGAAGTCGCTTTACCATCCACCCCCAAATAACTCCCTCTGAGGAGATTTCCCGCAAATGCACTTTTGGACTCAGTGTTCCATTGTGAAATTAGAGATGCTATAACCGAATTCTTTGAGCTAAATGAGGTCTCAGTCAAATCTCAACTCACGCTTTGGGATGCCTTTAAGGCATTTATCCACGGGGTTTGCATCTCCAAGCGCACTGGAGTCTTGCGGTCCATTCGGACTAAATTGTCAAGCTTTGCTCAGAAACTGAAAGATAGAGATACCCTCATGCAAACCACTCCATCTATGATGCTTCTGCGTGACCTTTTAGCTTTGATGGCTGAATTTACAGATGCTGCAGTTTGGGAGGTCACATGTTTAGGTAAATATGCCGGAGCACGGACGTACGGTGAGGGAGAGAGACCCGGCAGAACACTTGCACGCCTCCTTAGACCACATTAGCAATCTACATTTATCACACAGTTGGATGTGGGCGCTGACCAGCCAATGACGGCAGGGACAGATATCACACAAGCTTTCCTTGACTACTGTATCAAATTGTATCAGACGAGACACCCACCCATTGGACAGGCCCTCGATGCATATCTTCAAGAAATAGCCATGGTGTGGCTTGAGGATGGGCAGAGGGAGTTCTTAGCTTCCCCAATTGACGTCAACAAAATTAAAGTCATAACAGATCTAGCTAGCAGCCGCGCTCCGGGATCTGATGGGCTTACCGGGGATTTTTACAAAGCTTATCAACAGGAACTGGATCCCCACCTCCTAGAAGTGTATGACGAATCATTACAGACAGGTACCCTCTCACCGACTATACGCAAGGCCATCATTACACTACTGCTCAAACCTGGTGAATGCCTCTAGAAATGCCAGCCCTACAAGCCACTTTAGCTGTTAAATTATTATTACAAAATCCTCTCTAAAATATTGGCCACGCGATTAGCGTTACTCATTCACACCACATTGTGCCCTTTTCAGGGTGTTTTTTTACTGGAATAATCTACGACACTCAACCTACGTTCAATTTTATCGGTAATCAATCAAATGGAGCCCACTCTACCGGATGTCGCAGTGATGCTTGATGCCGAAAAGGCTTTCGATTCTTCAGAATGGCCTTTTTTAACCGGGGTTATGCAGAAACTGGGGATTTCTATAGGTTTTTTAAACTTAATTGGTTTATTATATTTTTCTCCTGTTGCTTGGCTTTAAGTAAATGGTCTGATGATACAGCAGTTTGCTTTGACTCGGGGCACCAGGCAGGGATGTCCGCTCTTGCCATTGCTATTCATATTTGCTATGGACCCACTTGCCCGCCATATTCAGGAACGCCACCTACACCACGAGCTACAACTCCATACTGGCCCCCTCATTGCATCTTTTAAGCAGATGATGTTATGTTATTCGTGCGCCACCCCAAGGAAAATTTGCCCCCTCTTTTGCGAGAAGTAGTCCGCTTCGGAGTGCATTCGGGTCTGGTCATTAACTGGACCAAATCTGAAATATTTGCCTTGGCCTCTGGTACCCATCCCTGCGTCCTTGAGTTTCCTCTGTGGTGGTGCACTGAGCCTCCCAAATACCTGGGGATTTATCTACATTGCAATGCCTGTGAAGTAATCCGGCTAAACTATGGACCGGCGATCAACCGTTTCGACTCATTAATCCTTAAGTGGAATTTCCTGCTGCCCGCTGCTTCTTGGAATTTCCCGCCGATGCCTCCCAGCGGCCCCGCCCCCCTGTGATTCCATTCGCCGCCCCGCTCCCGCCACCCAGCTGCTCCTCCCTCCCGGCTCCTTACTTAAGGGGACCACAGAGTGTGACCGCTCAGCCCTCCACAGGGCTTGGTCGCCCCACTCCTGCCTGCCTTTGCCGCCTCCTGCCTGCAGATTCCTTCGCTCGTTGCCTGCAGATTCCTTCGCTCGCTGCCCGCTGCTCCTGGGAATTTCCCGCTGCTCCTGGGAATTTCCCGCTGCCCGCTGCTTCTTGGAATTTCCCACCGCTGCCTCCCTGCGGCCCCGCCCCCTGTGTTTCCATTCGCCGCCCCGCTCCCGCCACCCAGCTGCTCCTCCCTCCCGGCTCCTTACTTATGATGCCCCCAGAGCGACCGTGCAGCGGACGCGCGCAGCGGGAGCGCCGATTGAGCGCCGAAGGTGCGCCAAAGGTAAGCCCGTCTGCGCCCGTCCGCACCTGGCCCGCGCCCACGCCAGGACCCCTGGCCCTCCCCGCCGAGGCAAGACGACCCGACTGACCTACGACGCCGCCACTCTCAACGCACTCAATGCCGGCCGGACCCACGCCTGCTGCCGAGCCACCCCAAGATGCACCCACGGACCCTTCACCTGCTGCACCTGCAAGTTCACCTGCCTCCGAACCTGCCCCGCACCCGCCAAGACAAACACCAGCAGCAACCACCTCAAGTGCATCCTGATCAACACTCGCTCCGTCCACAGACACGCCGTGGAACTCTGGAACCTCCTCGACGCTACATCACCGGACGTCGCCTTCCTCACGGAAACCTGGATGAACGCCTCCTCTGCACCCGACATCGCCATCGCCATCCCGGACGGGTACAAGATCATCAGGAGGGACCGCATCAACCAGACCGGAGGTGGCATCGCCATCGTCCACAGGAACACCATCCGCATCACGACCGACGCCAACGACTCCTTCGCCGCAGCCGAACATCTCCACTTCCAGATTCACACCGACCCTAAGACGACCCTCAGAGGCACCCTCGTCTACAGACCCCCGGGACCACGCACACAATTCAGCGAAGACATCACAGACTTCATCAGCCCGCACGCCCTCCCCTCCACTGACTACATCCTCCTCGGGGACCTCAACTTCCACCTGGAGAACAACAAGGACCGCAACACCACCGCCCTGCTGGAAAACCTCGCCAACCTCGGACTCAAGCAACTGGTCAACACCCCCACCCACTACGCCGGCCACACGCTTGATCCCGTCTTCTCTTCCAGCAAGTACATCACCTTCAGCCACGCCACCGGACTCCACTGGACCGACCACAGCTGCGTCCACTTCAGCTTCAAAAGATCCACGACCCACCACCACCCGCAACAGGTACCTCACAGGAATTGGAGCAAGATCACCGCAGACCAGCTCACCACCTCCCTCAGCCAGAGCCCACCCGCCAACACAACGGACCCCAACGAAGCAGCCCGCAACTTCACACAGTGGCTGACCGCCTGCGCCGACGACCTCACGCCACTAAAGAACCCTCCCAGCAGACCCAGAAGCAAGAAGGCATCCTGGTTCACCTACGACCTCAAGGACTCCAAGAAGACCTGCCGCACCCTCGAGAAAGCCTGGCTCCTTGACCGGACCACCGACAACATGACCGCCCTCAAACACGCTACCCGCAAGCACCACCAGCTCATCCGCACCACCAAGAAGAAATCCCTGAAGGAACGACTGGACAACAACGCCCACGACAGCAAAAAGCTCTTCACTATCGTCAAGGAGTTCTCCAACCCCAGCACCGGCACCAACGACATCACTCCGTCACAAGACCTCTGCGACTCCCTCGCCTCGTTCTTCCACCGCAAGATCGCCGACATCCACAACAGCTTCGGCGCCCCACCCACGCACCCAACCGTCGAACCAATGCCCTCCACCGCCACCCTTCGCACCTGGACCACGGTGACCACCGAAGACACAGCCCGCACGATGAACACCATCCACTTCGGATCACCGACCGACCCCTGCCCACACCACGTCTTCAACAAGGCCGACTCCACCATCGCACCCCAACTCCGGAACATCATCAACGCCTCCTTCAACACCGCCACCTTCCCGGAGAGCTGGAAGCACGCCGAGATCAGCGCCCTCCTGAAGAAACCTACAGCGGACCCCACCGATCTCAAAAACTTCCGCCCCATCTCGCTCCTCCCTTTTCCTGCTAAAGTCATCGAGAAGATCGTCAACAGACAGCTGACCACCTTCCTCGAGACGAACGGATCCCTCGACCCCTCGGAGTCCGGCTTCAGAGCCAACCACAGCACCGAGACCGCCCTCATCGCAGCCACCGACGACATCCGGACCCTGCTCGACAAGGGGGAAACAGTGGCCCTCATCCTCCTGGACCTCTCCGCTGCGTTCGACACGGTCTGCCACCACACCCTAGTCCAGCGCCTCAGCAACATCGGTATCCAAGAGAAGGCACTGGAGTGGATCATCTCGTTCCTCGCCGGAAGAACACAAAGAGTCCGCCTCCCCCCGTTTCGCTCCGAGGCCACCGAAGTCATCTGCGGCGTCCCGCAAGGATCTTCACTCAGCCCCACCCTCTTCAACATCTACATGAAACCTCTCGCAGCCATCGCACGCCAGCACAACCTCAACATCATCTCTTACGCCGACGACACCCAGCTGATCCTCTCCCTCACCAGAGACCCCGACACCGCCAGAACCTGCCTACACAAAGGGATGAAAGACGTAGCCGAGTGGATGAAGGACAGCCGCCTGAAACTGAACTCGGACAAGACGGAAGTCCTCATCCTGGGATCTTCGCCCTCCGCCTGGGACGACTCCTGGTGGCCCCCAGCCCTGGGCACCGCACCCAAGCCAACCGACCACGCACGCAACCTGGGCTTCATCCTAGACCCCTCCCTCTCGATGACCAGACAAGTCAACGCCGTCTCCTCATCGTGCTTCAACACCCTGCGTATGCTTCGCAAGATCTTCCGCTGGATCCCGACCGAGACCAGGAAGACTGTCACCCAGGCACTCGTCACCAGCCGACTGGACTACGGAAACGCCCTCTACGCCGGAACCACAGCCAAGCTACAGAAAAGACTCCAGCGCATTCAGAACGCCTCCGCCCGACTCATCCTGGATGTCCCCCGACGCAGCCACATCTCCAGCCACCTGAGGAACCTGCACTGGCTCCCCGTCGACAAGAGGATCACGTTCCGGCTCCTCACCCACGCACACAAGTCTCTCCACGACCTGGGCCCCAAGTACCTCAACGACCGCCTGACCTTCTACACGCCCACCCACCAGCTGCGGTCCACCAGCCTCGCCCTCGCAGCCGTACCACGCATCCGAAGAGCCACCGCTGGAGGAAGATCCTTCTCTTACCTGGCTGCCAAGACTTGGAACTCCCTCCCCATCCACCTTCGGCTGACCCAGGACCATCTCGCCTTCAGGAAACAACTCAAGACCTGGCTGTTCGAGCAGTAGCATACCCCTCCCCCCAAGCGCCTTGAGACCCTCCCGGGTGAGTAGTGCGCTATACAAATGGCATGATTGATTGATTGATTGATTGAAACTCCCACTCTCTATAGCAGGCACAATTGCTATCATTAAGATGGTAGTACTTCTGCGCTCCTGTACTTTTTTTTAAACATTTCCTTATCTTTAACAATGGCCTTCTTCGATACACTCCAGTCACTTTTAACCAGACTAATTTGGGCAGGTAAACAGCCAACAGTGAACTGGATCACACTAACCATGCCATTTGAACAAGGTGGCTTCGGTGTCCCTGATTTTTATCTTTATTACTTGATTGCCCAAACCCACTTTACATACTACTGGTACCACCCGGACGCCTTATTTCAATACCTCAAACCTGACAGGTCACAGATTTATCCATAAGCCTTATCGGCATTGTTACCACAGGGTCTCCCTCGCAATACCACTAAAATCCAAACAGTTCCAAACACATGTTGGGCATGGACTAAATTACGAAAGTACTTGAACCAAGCATCTCTATACTCCCCACATATACCGTTGACCTACAACTCAGCAATACCCCCTACCTTAGAAACGATCACGAAGAAAACACTAATTAAAAACAGACTTTTGAAGTTGAGTTATCTGTTCCATGATTCCAAGCCATGCTCTACTGCGGAATTGGCCGCACGCAGCGCCAATACATATATGGACAAATTTTTACTACATAGAACCCGCAGTTCCTTATGAAAAATACTGCCTGATTAATCGTCCGAACTGGGTGATTTCCCACCTCTTACACTTGTCATAACTTCTCTGGACAGTGCCCACCTGGTTTCTCGTATGTACCATCTGGCACTATCCCTCCATCCGAATGTGGGCACCAAGGCGCGCACATCCTGGGAACAAAATTTGGAAATAAACATACCTGATGACATCTGGTTTTACTGCTGTTCGCAATTGCGCTAAGTCTCAGAAAATTACAAGCACAAACTGCTACACTTTAAATACTTACATAGAATCTACGTTACTCCCAAACTGATGGCTAAAATGAATCCTGCAGTGTCTAACACCTGTGCAAGATGCGGTACTCTTGTAGTAGATTTTTTCCATTTAGCTTGGACTTGCACCCCTGTAAATGCATGTTGGGTAGATGTGTTTAGACTGCTCTCTATCATGGTAGAGCATATTATCCCCTAACCACTGACAGCCCTGTTAAGATATGTCAAGCCTTTCAAGAGAAGCATCAGACGTTTTAGCGCTATTGCTCTACTGATGGCTCCTTCCTCACCGGACGCACGTTCCAGGTATGGGACGGCAATTACCACTCATCCACCCTCCCCCTCACAAGCGGGGTCCCTCAGGGATCTTCCCTGAGCCCGACGCTTTTTAATGCATATATGGCCCCTCTTGAAGACGTGGTGACACCATTTGACATAAAAATGGTAAGCTACGCTGATGACACTCAACTGGTCGTCTCCTTATCCCAACTAGTCGACCACCCAGAGAACCTGGCCAACTGTCTCACACAAATCCACAGCTGGATGAGTGATTCATCATTAAAATTAAATGGGTCTAAGACGGAAGTGATGCTCCTGGGAAAACAATGGGCGACCATCCCCCCAACAGTCTGGCCTGACGTGTACGGAGAAATCCCTTCTCCGAAGCGTGAAATCAAAACACTTGGAGTGTGGCTAGAACCTGAGCTCACCATGAAGACGCAAGCGGCCAAAACTGCGGGTACCTGTTTTGGGCTCATGCGTACTACCCGTAAGATTCTCCCCTTATTACCACCTGCTTCCAGGAAACTCCTTATCCAGGGACTAGTATTGTCCCGTCTGGATTATAGCAATATGGTCTACCTCAGAGCCCCAGAGGCCACATTGACGAGACTGCAGCGGACACAGAACGCTGCGGCACGTCTGCTCATGAACCTTCCCTCGAGAGTGTCAGCAAAACCAGCCCTCAAGGCCCTGCACTGGCCCCCTGTGCGCCAAAGGGTGGAATTCAAAGCCATGTGCACGACACACAAACTAATCAACGGATCTGGCCCTGCGATCCTCAGCAGCTTGGTCACCCCCTACAAAGCATCCAGATCCCTCCGTTCGGAGAATGAGCACTTAGCCAACATCCCCAAATTCAAAAGAACACGCACAGGAGGACGACGATTCTCGGTTCAAGCGGCCATGGGATGGAACTCCCTCCCACGCACCCTCAGACTGGAATCCAGTTACCTGGTTTTTCGCAAAAAACTGAAAACGCACCTATTCCCGAAATAAATGTCCCTCCTCCCTTCCCTTCCCTCAATGGATATCAGCCTTTTTACAGCGCGGGGATGCCCTTGGGTCACCAGGCGCTATACAAATCGCTAAAATAAAAATAAAATAAATAAATGGCTAAAAGAGAGGTTTTATTACACTGGGGCAGGGTGCCAACACTGTCAGGGCAAGCGCGGATCCGAGATCTTACTTATTGTGACACCATGAGCGACATTTACGCCACACTACTACCCGCCACTTCATGCCCTTGTTATATTTGGCAGCCCCTCAAAAACTATCTACAATCACACTCCACAGATGCTTAGTGGTGCTGATATCACTTATTGCAATAATTGAAGACATATTGCTTGTGTAAAAAACTGGGTAATGCTCTGATATGACCTTCATGTTAGCTATCATCTACCGACTGTTTTAGTAGAAATGTTAATTAGATGAGCACGCACATTGTTAGGTGATGCATGTTCCCTACAACATCATTTGCACAATTGCTCCATGGTCTTTGTTTTGTAGTGATTATTTTTATTTTGTTATTTTTGACTGTAGATTATCTGGAAATATTCAAATGCACTGCATGATAATCTGAGAGCCCCATCTGTGTATGGGACAACAGCTGATATCTTTCTTAACTACAGCTTGTTTGTGTTCATTTCTTGAAAAACTCAATAAAAACAATTTAAAAACAAACATTGCTCCCTGCTTTGTTAAAATACTGTGTGCCAGCACCTCCCCTGCTCAAGATGGACAAGCATGACTTACAACAACTCAAGCTCTCTTTCTTGTCCAGGAGATGTACGTAGGCTTCTGCTGCAGCCCCAGAGACCCTGCTACCAGATGACACTGAGGAGACCCTTCCCCTCGACCAGGACATCATTTTTGTGGAAATCAACACCATTAGCACCAGACTAGATCATATGAAGGAGCAATTGGACAAGCATGGTGGGCGCAAAGATCAGCTTGAGATAAGAGTATTGGAAGGTGAGGATGCCCATATGGCCACTAATGAACATCTGCGGATTAAAAAGTATTAGAGTTCATTAAAAATAGAAATAAAGATCCGGAAGCCATATCCAGGTGAAACAATTTCCATATACATGGAATACCCATGACTACCACTGTAAACAAAATGGTTGCATGTTGAAATCAAGCTTCTCTCCTTGTTCGGAGAACACCTATTCTCAATGTTCACAGTTGAGTGGGCACATCGATCAATGGGCCCTCGCCCACCTCCGGGAGCTCCAGCATGACCAATTTTGGCTAGATTACTCATCTATAAAGACAGAAATGCCATCTAAAGAATGGCCTGGGAGAGCGGGGAAGTGCAACACAGTAACATTTTTCCTGAATGTTTTATTCTGCTTGGGCTACATCGATTTATTTTTACTGGTTTTTACGCGATTTTACTGGCTTTTACCTTTTTTTAAAATACCTCAACACTGATTTCAAACTTCAGTTTTTAAACCTTCTCCTATCCGCTTTTCCTCCTATCTGCTGTGCTGGTGTTTCACGCACTCTCGGTCCACCGCAGGTTTTCCCGATTGAATGGAGGGAGCTTGCGCACACAAACGTTCCTCACTTCTGGGCTGGGGAAGGGCTGCAGGGTTAGCAGTCTAGCTGTTACCCAACTGTACTTAAATCCATGGCTGCCCTGACGCGCACCAGATGTGCGCAGCGGGTGCACCGGTTGCACGCCGAAGGCAAGCAAGCCCGTCTGCATCTGTCCGCACCCAGCCGTCACCATGAAACAGGACACCTGCACCTTTCAGGTTAGACCTGGGACATAGGCAGAAACACACCTACTCGACCTTGGAACGCCTTGAAATTAGAAGCTTATGCCAAACTGACTGTACCCACAGCCCTCATGGCATGCCTGAGGCATTTTCCAAGATGGAGGTACCTTTTTCTTGCAGACGCTGCAATTTTAAAGTCTGGAGTTGAGGCAAAAGCCTGCGACTCAACTCTCATCTTTTATAGCAACGAGGTACTCAAATATAGAAAATCTCTTTCCACCCTGGATATCCTGCATACCAGAACCGCTCAGGGATGGAAATGCTTTCTGAGCAATGTTAGATCATTGCCTAAGAACCCCACTAAAATTTGGGACCTACGCTCCTCTGGAAACCCTGAGCTCAGGTTTCTTACTGAAACCTGGTATAAACCCAGGTCCACCCCCGCTATTGCGGTAGCACTTCCTGAGGGCTGCCGTATCCAAAAACTAGATAGGGAGTGTAAGGCAGGTGGAGGTATTGCTATTATTCATAGGAATACTATAACAGTATTGATGCTTGAGCACCGTTGCACTGATAAAATAGAAATCTTTGTTTTTAGAATCGATTTTCTGTCTCACTACTGTTTGATAGGTGCCCTTGTATATCAGCCCCCTGGTCCTTTCCAAGACTTCTCACTCCAATTGATGGAACTGATTGCTCCCGATATTATTTTCACCAAACATTTTCTTCTATTAGGGGACTTCAACATACACAGTGAAATTACTTCTAATGTGGATGCCTCTATGTTTCTGATTTGGCAACCTTAGGACTAGAAAAAATTAACGAAGGTCCTGCTCACCTTGAGAGACACACATTAGATCTCATTCTGACCAACTTTTCAAATATTCTCTGTGAGGCTCCATGTCCTCTTATATGGTCAGACCACTGCTTAATCAATTTCCAAATCTGCAGGCCCAAGGTCAGCCCTGCTCCCTCCACTGTTCCTAATAGTTTCAGAAGACAGTGGCATAAAATAACACCGGACCTTTTTACAAATGAATTCTCTGTAGATATGAACCAGGAATCAAGGAATATTGATGATTGTTTAGCTGACTAGCATACTACTGTACAGTCAGCCATAGATAACATGGCCCCTTTGAAACCAAATTCTAATTCAACTCGACAAACACATGCAGCTTGGTTATCTCTGGAACTGCATAGGGAGAAATGCCCCTGTAAAAATTTGGAGGGCCGCTGACGGCACTTCCATGATCAAATCGACAGAGAGCTAAAGAGGTCTTAAAATCTCTCTATCATAAGAACTTAAAAATTACCCTGCAGAGATTCCATTGCGTCACAAATCAACCTGGTAGGGAATGCTCTTAAAGAACTATATATCAAATCCTTAAATCCTTCACTATCCCAAAGGATTATAACAATGAAGATCCACCATCTCAATAACTTTGCAAGGCAATTGCTAATCATTTTGAGCATAAAATCAATCTCATCTATGATAAATTCACTAAAGACAGGAGCCCCGCAAATGATAATTTAAATCTCTGGGCCAGATGTACGACCAGTTTTTGCATGCGCTAACAGGTTTGCGACCCGTTTGCGTATGCAAAAACCTACATGACCAATGTTCTAACACTATTTTGTGAGGCGCCGAAAAATTGCGACTCGCAAAATAATGTTTTGCGACTTGCTATTAGGAAGGGGCATTCCCGTCCTAATAGCAATGCCCAAGCCATGTATGAATGTTTTACAACCGCAATTGCGGTCGCAAAACACTCGCAATGTACCGCCCTCTTCAAGAGGGTGGCAATGGAGTCGCAAATTGGACTGGCTCTAAAAATATTTTTTAAGGGCAGTCAGTGGACCACTACCTGCCCTTAAAAAATGAAATGAAAAAGTTTCATTTTGTTTTTTAAATGCATCCCATTTTCCTTTAAGGAAACAGGCTGCATTAAAAAAACCTGCTTTATTGAAAAGCAGTCCCAGACATGGATGTCTGCTGAGACCAGAAGGCCAACATCCCTGAGAGGGTCAGCCATTCCCAATAGGGTCGCAAATTGGGAGTGGCTCATTAATATTCATGAGCCTCGCATTTTGAGACCACATTGGGAATTGCTAACAGTATCTCTGACACTGTTGTACATTAGCTTTTGTGACTCGCAATATGCGAGTCTCAAAAGCCAATGGTCGTACATCAACCCTCTGTCCTTTGAATGTAACCAACGGATCACCCATCTCTACTGCACAAACATCTGACTCCAGTTATCTGTTCAATACTCAGTCTCTCTATGAGAGAGGCCAACTACCAGTAGAGCGGAAGGCCGTAAAGATAATTTGCATTTGAAAGAAGGCTAATGCCCCAGTAGAGGATCTATCTAATTATCCCCCAATTTCTTTTTTGCCACTTTTGAGGAAACTATTAGAAAAACATATCAACAAACAACTTTCTGAATATATTGCATCTACAGGGTGCCTCGATTCCTCACAATCTGGGTTTAGACCAATGTATAGCATGGAGTCAGCACTAATTGCTGTCACTGATAATATAAGACACTCACTTGACAACGGCCAGGCAGTATTATTGATGTTGTTGGATCTGTCATCGGCCTTCTATACAGTATTCAATTCTATTTTGCTCAGGAGACTCAGGGAGATTGGGATTTGTGAACAAGCCTTCCAATGGTTCTCAAGTTCCATTACCCATCGGACACAGACCAGTAATCTTGGCTCCTTCCGCTTGCGTTCTATGGAACTTACCAAAGGAGTGCCTCAGGGATCTTGCCTTAGCCACTTTATTTAATATCCATGTAGCTCTTCTGGCAAAGCTACCCCGAAAGTTTGGCTTTACTCCAATTTCATATGCTGATGACACCAAGCTTCTACTGTCATGTGACAAAAACTCTAAGAATACGCAGGCCTCTTTTTCAGAAGGTATGACAGCAATTGCGTCTTGGTTGATGAATACTTTTCTACAGTTAAATGTGGGGAAAACTCGGATCATGATTTTCTGGGATGGCCCTTGTGGTCTGGTCTCCGGAGTGGTGGCCACCTGAACTAGGCACTGTCCCTGTCCCCAAGATGGTAATCAAGAACCTGGGCATACGTCTAACCAGAAACTGCCGATGAAAGATCAGGTTACAACTACAGTGGGTTCCTGCTTCCATATGCTTAGCCTCCTGCATAAGGTATTTCATTTCCTTCCCCTCACTGTGCGAAAAACACATAGGGGCTGATTATGATGGAGGCGGACTTATCGTAGCGGGGATCGGGACCACCCGCCTGTAAGGCGGCGGTCCCCTACCCCACATTAGAATGCGACTGCCACCATGGCGGTCCAGGGGCGTAACACAGGCCCCCGCAGCCCCTGCGGTGCGGCGGTCTGCCGCGCTCAAGGGGCCCCCTCCATGGTCGCACAACCAGCAACCACTTAGAACTATGCACATCCGTCTAGGATGGGAGTTACGTAACTTATATAACTCTTGTCGCAGTTGCGCGCACAGCCTCACCATAAATGCGGGATCTTCACCCTTAGGGTGGAGCTGGTCATTCTCATGCGCATGCCACTTTGTGCAATTAAAAGTGCATGTGAGGTGAGGAGGCGGCTGAACGGGACCGACAGGGACTTGCACCCTCACTAGCAACCCCAATAGTCGCAGCGAGGCACGTATTTTATTATACTTGTTAATGTGGAAACAAAAGTTTGCCGAGGCCTATCGGGGCCACCCTATACCTTATTTGGTCGACGTTTGAGGTGGAAAACACTAGGGGTGGGTGTCAAATTCCGTTCCGCTCGCGGAAATTGCGATAATTTTACATTTTTGCATTCCGGGGAGAGCGCGAAAATGTTAAAATTTCCGCGATCCGCAGCGTAGCGGAGATTTTTTTTCATGTATACACTTTGAAAATACATCCTTGGGGGCGCGATTGCCTTACCGGGAACCCCGCGTTCGCCGGCGAGTTGTCCGATCCGTTCGCGTGCTCCACGAGATGTTGGCAGCCGTTTGCGCTTTCTCACGAGAGTTCGCTCCCCATGATCACGTCATTCGTCTCGTGATCAGGCACCGCAAGAGTATGAGATCTCGAACACGTCATTCTCCACCGCGAGCGAGAGCGTAAGGACGTGAACACGTCATATCTAATGCGACAGGGAGCGTGAGAACCCGAACACGTCATTTTGGACGCGCCATCGGCATCCGGCGGAAGTGTGGTGAAGCTCAAGAACTTGAACACGTAAAATTTTCAATCTGGAGAGGAATATCATCTCTAGCAGCATAAAACCATCTGTAAATGATGATTTGGATGAAAAAAACTCCTCAGATTGAAATTTGGCTGTCCTTTTTTGTGCAAGGAGTCCTTGTTTAAAATGGGGGAAGGGGGAGGAAGTGCCACAGAATCTCCAACTTCCTGTTCCTGTCCAGCAGGCTCCTCCCAGTGCTTTGTCCATCTCCCGCTCATTCTGCCTTTTAATTTTGACTGGAAGGATCACTCTTTGTGTCTGCTGCACCATTATAATTGGATTGGAGGACTTATGAATTTGATATTTTACAAGTAAGTTGGTGTTGTGTCTTTTTGATTGGGGCATTGCAGTTGTTGCAACTACAATTTAATGTTCGTACTTATCATTCCTTTTTTAGGGCGAGCGAAGCGAAAAGCCCTCTTGCAGGGATTTGAAAACTGGACCTGCAAATTCCTCACATTCCTCACCCTCGTGCGTGTCAGTGTCCATTTGCGGCCTGCTATTGGCCTTTCGGTGCTTGCTGTTCTGTAAAATAGACACCAATAGGCCAGAGGCGAGAGCATCAATTTCAGCTTGGCCCACACCACAAAGAGCTTTCTGACCCACCTTAACCCACCAGCAAGAGCGAGCCAGGCGGCAGAGGCAGTTAGAGCTCACTGATGTCTGAACATGACCCAGACCTGTCAGTGCTTTTGGGGGGCTGGGACACACGTGAGACGGTGCCCCTCTCTGGTAGCATGAGTACCTGTTCAAAATACGACTAATGTCCTGGGGTATACTTGCAGGTAGGCCTAGTGGAGGCTCACACTACCTGCCTCATAATTGATATATCAAAAAAGCACGTTAGGGGTCGTGAAAGAACAGAGTATAGAGTTAAAAACTCTGGCTGCTCCCCCTAGTGACGGTCCTGAAGCACCAGTGGCTACTAAGTATTTAATCACTGTATTCTAACCCGCGGAGGTGAGAAACGGCTTGGCGAGTGCAATTTGATTAAACTGAAAAATACCTGCTGGAACATTATGATGGAGAGATTGACTCAGTCTTGGAAACGTTTGGAAAGTTATACCACATGCTACCGAAATGTGCAGCCATGTCATACTAATAGCAGTTTGTATGCAAAACAAATGCTAATTAGCTGTATTAATTTTGCATTTTATAGAGCATGTTCTTTGTCATTATTACTAGGCAATATAACCTTTAACTCATTTCATTGACTTTGCAACCTTGAATGTTCGATGTCTGCATGCTGGGCACTGAAACCTGTCTGATTTCAGCGCTGCTGAACTTTATTAGAAAATTCATGTAGGTTATCAATGCTAACATCTACAGTAAACAGTAAAGGCTTGCAAGGAGCTGTGTTTGGTAGATGCCAAAGGTACAGGCATCATCCACCCATGCCAAGGCCCATCGACTTGCATATACTGTTGAGTGCAAGTGGCTCTTGTAACAGGCTCCTTTGCCACCATGTCTCCGGCACACCCCATCAATGGCAGAGTGGCCTCAGAACGTGGACTTGCTGCTGCTGTTGTGATGTAACCGCTCTGTGCGTGAGGAAAAATCATACTGCTGCTGCCTCTGCTTAACATACTGTGGACCTCATTACCACATCCCAAGGATGGCACTGGTAATTCTGGCTACCATTCATGGTCAGTATGGGAAACCCTTGGGCCAAGGGAACCGCACCATTACAAGTTGGACCCTGAGGGTCTACTAAGAAAAGGAGCTAACAAGGGGAAATGGATACATCACTTTTCATCCTCCCTTCCCCTGGTTATTCCCCATTTATGCCAGCATTTTCACCCAGAGTTTTCGGCTGCCTTGAGAAGCCATGATTCCCTGGGGGAAACTGTGAAGGTCTGTGGTATTTAGGCATTTTTTTTAACAGATTGTATTCGGTTTTAAAACAGTCATTCAATAACAATAGACTTCTGATTACAAATCTAATGAATCAAAAATTCTTAGGCATAAGAGTCAATTGCTTCCTGTTGTGGAGTGGAAATTGTTTCAGGTGCTCTAATCCCATCTCCAGTAACCCCTTACTTATTGGTGAAACTATATAATACTTTATCTGTCCACAGAGTTCTCAATCATTAGTCCTTGTGATCTCTGTTCAACATGAACCCACCCGCAACTAACCCACCATCTTACCCTCCCCCCACACTCACAAAGGTGTGTCTCGTATAATCAGGCTTGTATCTTTGTACACCAGGTTGTACTATGCTTAGCTCTGACCTACGCTATAGTGGGTCTATATCGCTTGGTCATCAGCCGGGGTGCAATTAACTCAGTGTGCTCGTGTTGACATTTGGAAAACAGCTGAATTTTAGGGTGTGAGGTTCAATCTGCATTGTCAGGGGCCTCCTCTATTAAGCTGTCATCCCTTTCCTCCTCTGGGTGCTTTAGAAGCTCCACCAATGCTACCCATGCCCTGGCTGTTTCCAATGTTTTCTCACTCCCCGTCCTTTTTTTAGGTCTCCCCTGCCAATGCGCATGCGCATTGCTGGCGAGACATATAGAGGGCCACCAGCAATCCTACCAAGAGGGTTTTGGAGTGCGGATTCTCCCCAAAGCATGTGAGGCATTCAAGCGCGAAGCTTCGCCAGCACACGCTTGGCCTCACTTCTCGTTCACACCCCATATGCTCGTTCCCTCCCACCCTTCCGACCTCAAAGGAACGCCGCTCCCCTGCTCCCCCGCTACCCCACCACCCACCACGCAATGCCGAGAGCTTGTTAAACTAATGGGTTTTTTTAATCCGCGCTTCGCCGCTCCCCTGCTCCCCCGCCCCCCCTGCCACGCAATGCCGAGAGCTTGTTAAGCTAATGTTTTTTTCCCCCAACACAACATCGGCATGTCATGTTTTATCCTTCTCCCATTGTGATTTTCCCCATATTAATTTTTTTTTAATTCATTCGTTCTTTCAATTTACTGTACGTAACTCAGTGGCGTTGAATTTTTTATTCCATTTGTCGCAACATATTTTGTCTGTCTTTGCTCATCTTATTTATTTTTCTCTTGAATTTTTTTTTTCTTTCTCTCATTGATGTTCTTTTGTATATTAATGCAAAGCAACAGTTGATGGACAGAATGCAAAACAATGTCATACATTCACCCCAGTACAGAGATCTGGGCCTAAACCCATCGTTTTTTTGCACTCCACACCACCCCAGTTCAGACATGGCCATATGCAAATCAGCCTTGACCCTGTGCCTCATGGGAACAGTCCAGCCCGAACTGCCAAGCCATGTCTTTCCTGGACCAGAATCAAGCATCCTAGGACCGGTTTCTGGCTATCAGCCGTCTTCAGCCAGGATAGCTTGACTCCAGTGGTGTGGAGAGCATGGGACTCACGTCTGAGCATACCCATCCCACTCGGGGTGACAAATGCAAAACAACAGTTGATGGACAGAATGCAGAACTTTCTCATACATTCACCCCAGTACACAGATCTGGGCCTAAATCCATCGTTTTTTTGCACTCCACACCACCCCAGTTCAGACATGGCCATATGCAAATCAGCCTTGACCCTGTGCCTCATGGGAACAGTCCAGCCCGAACTGCCAAGCCATGTCTTTCCTGGACCGGAATCAAGCATCCTAGGACCGGTTTCTGGCTATCAGCCGTCTTCAGCCAGGACAGCTTGACTCCAGTGGTGTGGAGAGCAAGGGACGCACGTCTGAGCATACCCATCCCACTCTGGGTGACAAATGCAAAACAACAGTTGATGGACAGAATGCAGAACAATGACATACATTCACCCCAGTACAGAGATCTTGGCCTAAAACCATCGTTTTTTTGCACTCCACACCACCCCAGTTCAGACATGGCCATATGCAAATCAGCCTTGACCCTGTGCCTCATGGGAACAGTCCAGCCCGAACTGCCATGCCATGTCTTTCCTGGACCGGAATCAAGCATCCTAGGACCGGTTTCTGGCTATCAGACGTCTTCAGCCAGGATAGCTTGACTCCAGTGGTGTGGAGAGCATGGGACTCACGTCTGAGCATACCCATCCCACTCGGGGTGACAAATGCAAAACAACAGTTGATGGACAGAATGCAGAACAATGTCATACATTCACCCCAGTACAGAGATCTGGGCCTAAATCCATTGTTTTTTTGCACTCCACAAACACCCCAGTTCAGACATGGCCATATGCAAATCAGCCTTGACCCTGTGCCTCATGGGAACAGTCCAGCCCGAACTGCCAAGCCATGTCTTTCCTGGACCGGAATCAAGCATCCTAGGACCGGTTTCTGGCTATCAGCCGTCTTCAGCCAGGATAGCTTGACTTTGTATATTAACCCACCGTTGAAAGACTTTGCCGAAGTTCCGGCCTCGGACTCCGAGTTTAGATCAAGCAGTTGGTACCTTAGCGTTAACCAATTGCAACGACACCGTAATTGGCGGGTCGTAGGGGTAGCAGTGTGGTATAATTCGGTTCACTGGTGCAGTTGTTTGTATAGTAGAATGTCATTACTCTGCTTTCAAGCAGACTGCTGTTTGAGGACTTCGCACCAGCTGTGAGTCTGCTCATTCACTACTTTCAGGAGATGAGTGCCAGTCATTTTAGATAAAAGGGCTGACTATTTCGTACTAAAATGTGTACAGTTATGTTTTGTAAGCAGCGTTCGTATATCACATATCTGCCAGGGCCATCTGTTCAGCTTACTGTCGTGATGTTTCTAGAACTGCTGGTGGGAGCAAATGCAATTATGCGTCCATTCTCATGTTTATGGTAACAGCATGATACACCTGCTAGAAAAATCAGTGTGCACAATGTTAAAAACGGTCTGGGTTCTCTGAGTGCCATGTAGTTAGCTGTCCGGCATGTATCGAATTCACATGACTAATTACATATATTATATCAGAAGGGGCAGTGCAAAAAATGGAAAATTCTCGTGGATGCCATAAATAGGGAGGCAAGGGAGTGACGAGGAGCGGAGTCTGCAAGTCTATTGGTACTTTTATATGTTAAATCTGACCCAGAGAAATTGTAAACAAGGAAAAGTATAATAGTATATATGTGCTGGCTTACTATGTTGATCACGAACACCTTAGAGCTTGAAATATCATACGGGGCTCGGGGTCTTCCTTCAGACATCATTGTGTACCCAGCAAAATCCAGTATATCATAGTAGCAACATACATCTTGTTGATATGCACGTGCTGGCGTGCTCTGTGTCCAGTCTAATCACATTTTTTCCCACCATTGAATAACGTAGAGCTTGCACAGCTGACCCCCTCACCCTCACACCCTCACACACCCTCACCCTCACACCCCCTCACACACCCTCACTCACCCTCACACCCCCTCACCACCCTCTCACCCTCACACACCCTCACCCTCACACCCTCACCCTCACACCTGCTCACCCTCACACCCCCTCACACACCCCCTCACCCACACACACACCCTCACCCCCTCACCCTCACACACCCTCACTCACCCTCACACACCCTTACTCACCCTCACACCCCCTCACCACCCACTCACCCTCAAACACCCTCACCCTCACCCCCCCTCACCCCACCACCTCACACCCCCTCACCCTCACAATCCTTCAGCCTCACACCCCGTCACCCTCACACCCCCCTCACCCTCACGCCCCCTCACACCCCCTCACCCTCACACACCCTCACACCCCCTCACCAGCATAGCATAACAAAACACAGCATAGCATAGCATAACAAAACACAGCATAGCATAACAAAACACAACAAAGCATAGCATAACAAAACACAACATAGCATAGCATAACAAAACAAGGCTTAGCATAGCAAAGCATAACAAAACATAGCATAGCAAAACAAAGCATATCATATTAAAACACAACAAAACATAGCATAGCATAACAAAACATAGCATAGCATAACAAAGCATAGCATAATAAAACACAACAAAACATAGCATAGCATAACAAAACCTAGCAAAGCATAACAAAGCATAGCATAGCATAACAAAACATAGCATAACAAAGCATAGCATAGCAAAACACAACAAAACATAGCATAGCATAACAAAACACAACAAAACATAGCATAGCATAACAAAACAAAGCATAGGATAGCAAAACAAAACATAGCATAACAAAACACAACAAAAAATAGCATTGCATAACATAAAACAAAGCATAGGATAGCAAAACATAGCATAGCATAACAAAACATAGCATAACAAAAGACAACAACACATAGCATAACAAAACATAGCAAAACACAACAAAACATAACGTAGCTTAACAAAATACAACAAAACATAGCATAGCAAAACAAAACATATAATAGCATAGCAAAACATAGCACAGCATACCAAACACAACAAAACATAGCATAGCATAACAAAACATAGCATAGCAAAACAAAGCATAGCATAATAAAACACAAAAAACATAGCATAGCATAACAAAACATAGCATAGCATAACAAAGCATAGCAAAACATAGCATAGCATAACAAAACATAACATAGCATAACAAAACACAGCATAGCATAGCAAAACATAGCATAGCATAACAAAACATAGCATAGCATAACAAAACACAGCATAGCATAGCAAAACAAATTAAAGCATAGGATAGCAAAACATAGCATAGCAAAACAGAACATAGGATAGCAAAACAAAACCTAGCATAGCATACAGCATCACTCAGCACCACCACAACATCACTCAGGAGCACCACAACATCACTATGCACTACCACAGCATCACTGAACGCCACAGCATTACTCGTTCACCACCACAACATCACTCAGCGCCACCACAGCATCAATCTGTGCAACCATTCAACAACAACTGGTTCAAATATATTCTCTCAATGTTTCAAGCTTTCTTACAAATGTAACCAAAAGATGTTATTATTTCACTTCTGTTCTTGGATTTTCGTCACAATAAAATACACTGAACATAACATTCACAAGTTATTTACAAAAGTTAAAGCTATTGCCATTATAAATTACAAAAACTTTTATTTAAGTATTAATTATTTAAAAAAATTAAAAGCCATTGTTATTTGTAATATCAATGTATGTAAGTCACGTAAATACAACACATATTGCATTAAAAATGCTATAGGTGTCACATTTGCGTAAGTTATTGATAGAGCAAGATTTCGCATCGCGACTTGCTCGAGTCAAGAACCTCGAAAATTTGTTATAATCCCATAATTCCAATTGTTTGTTTTACTAAATTTATGAATTTTCGAAGGTGCGTGTGTATCATAGTGATGCTTGCCTATGTGTTTCACTAATACGAATAACCCTTGTCTTTAAAACATGGAAGCTGCTCGAAATTTTATTCTGCGCATGCGTTAGGCATAATCACGTGACACGACGCAGTCACATTTGGAGGGAAAGGGTGCGCATGCGTAACAGCCAATAAAATGGCCGCGCTTTCTAATAGCGAGGTGAAGCTTGCACCGTTGCTTTTGTGATTCTGTCTGTTGCACTAATAAATAATTGCATAGTATATTTTATAATGATAATTCACAAGTACACACTCATGTTATGTAGTTTATTAATTTATTTCTATGTTTTAATTTGTTTTCGCTTGCTTTTCATGTACCATGGTAAACGGGGGGTCCAACTGGGTCGAGAGCCATCTTGAGGGTCCTTTCTGCGCATGACCGCGCAGCCCAGGCAGCCGTAGCCTTGAACGGTGGAACTCAGCCAGCTGGCAGCCACAGTCAAGATGCTCATGTGAACGCCACCTCTGACCCAGCAAGATGGAGTTAACTGTCCTCAAACTGATACAATGACATTTTTTCCTATTGTATTCCGTGCGACTTCTCATGGGAACCCCAATCTTGCTAGGCGGTACCTTAACATGCAAAATAAGTCTTACAATAGTCTGTTCTGATTGGTGTGTTAACCAAATCCTACCTTAGGACCAATCGAAATTGGAGATTCTGACACTTTGCAACATTGGGGGGTGGTACACTGACCCAAAAGAGTATATCTAGCCTAGGTTTAGCTAGAGAAATTGTCCGACTTGTCCGAATAGCTGACCTGTCACTGACCCAACGCACTCAAACCATAGACTAAGGTTTTACTAAACCTTAAGTGCTGGCGGAGCACTTTGCTGGGGAGTTCGCTAACCCAATCGGGGTTCTGACTGATAGCTGCAGAGAGGGTGGAGCGCAGGCGTTGCTTCCGAACTGCGGGTGCTGGTCGTATCCTGGTGGTCCTGTCCTGATCCTAATCTGGGTTTCCTGTCCTGTCCTGAGGTGCCCATACTGCACCTGCTGTCCCATTGATGACTGCTATTCCTTGGGGTATTTCCTGTCCTTAACTGACCCGTGGCCAGGGTTGGTTTTCACACCAGTCTAGGTAAATATCTTGCCGAAAACTCTAAACTGCACTTTTCTATTTTTCCGTCTTTGCTTCAATAAAGACATACCTTTGCATGTGATAATTTTCCATGCTTTCCCGCAACCATTGCATATCATAAAGTTATTTGCATTTACTTTCATAGTGTGTTCCTATGTTACCCTACCTTTTAGAAATCAATTTCTACATTGCAGTTTGCAATTTCCTGATGTGGTCTATAATTTCCTCTTAACATTTAACTGAAGGGAGGAGGAGCCTAGCTCGCGGCCGTGATGGTCGCCCTTTAGCTCGGCTCCCGCAGCCCTCCGTCCTGATTGACGATCCTGTCTTCTATCCTGTCCGAGGACGACACATCTTTTGGGGCATTGAAACATAACGGCTTGTTTGTACTTACCATCCGACCCCGGGGTCTCGGTGTGCAGTGGCTCCGGAGTTGTGGCCTCCGAGGGATCGGGGCCTCTGCGAGACTTGGACCGGGACCTGGCTGGCGGGATCCGATGGCTCTCGGCCCCGGCCGAGAGCGAGAACCAGTGTTGGGAGCCGATGTGCGAAGATCCCGGCGATCCTGACCCGGGCCTGCCCTGGTGGCCGTGCGGCCGACGTGGGTGAGAGGCCCCGGGACCTGATTC
Source organism: Lissotriton helveticus (assembly GCF_964261635.1). Lineage (NCBI taxonomy): Eukaryota > Metazoa > Chordata > Amphibia > Caudata > Salamandridae > Lissotriton > Lissotriton helveticus. Next base: position 395,176,508 of record NC_136068.1, on the reverse strand, counting down.
TGTGAAGGGGTCTCCCTCCGCCGCTGCTTGGTCCGGCGGCCCTGGTCCTCGGGGCCCGGACTCCGCTTGTCTGGGGCACCGGAGCTGGTGCTGGCGGAGACCCGTTTTGGGCGGATATCCTTTTGGCATCGAGGCCGCCTTTGCTGGGACCCGCGGAGCTTGTAAAGTCCTACATTTGCGAACTGTTATTTCCGGGGGTCTTGGTGGGCGGCGATTGGGCTGATTCACGAAATGGCGGCCGACCCTCTGGAACGAGAATCACCCTGTGGCGGCGGGCCCGTGTTGCCTAATCGTGTGGGGAGCGGATCTGGTGGACGTGAGCCGACGGTCAGAGATATCCTGGAAGCACTGAGATCCCTACACGCTTCCCTGGCCCTGGGAGTCTCGGTGGGTCCGCCACGATCTGCTGCCATTTTGGGCGGCCATCTCTTCTTGTCGCCCTCTTGTTTCGATGACTTCATTGCCTCGCCCCCCTCGATTGACTTGAGTGTCTCCGCCGCTGATCGAAGATCGTGTAGTGTGCCGGTGACTTTGGGGCGCCCTGCTTTTCATGGTTCGGACCCCGGGGACTTGGATGCTGTATTGCGACCATGTTCGACATTGTTGCCTGAAACTATTGATGGACTGCCTCCTGTGCTTACTTCGATGACATTGCCTGTGTCTATAATTGGGACCACCTCGCCCGATCCAGTGGCGCAACTGAACTCCTGTTTTCCACTGATCGTGCTGCGATTGTTGATGCATCTACACTTTCGGTTCGGACTATAGCTCCCTTGTGGATCTATCTACCCCCCACGTAGCTATGTTAGTCACCATTCCACTCGACTATATGCTGATTTCGTATTTAGTATGTGGTTTTACATTGCCATGTGGTGGGTGGGATTTGTCGCTCGAAAGGGTTGGGGGTGAAATGTACGACTTCTGTTGGATTCCCGGTATACGATTTAGTAGTATCATTGTTTTTCATCGTAGAAAGGTGGGCGGTCCCCTTCTCTTAATGTTTTATAGCGCGTGATGGGGTGTCGTCCTGGACTGTTTTTGACTGTATTTTTCTGGTTGGGCGGAGGGCTGCGGCCGCCCGTTCGGATTATAGTTATTCTGCTCCTCCCTCCTGTCCTTTTTTTTCTACGCTTTGGTTGTTCTTTTTTGTCTCGTTCTTCTTTCTTACTTCTCGCTATATTTCGGGTTCTGGTTTAGGGCGACAGGCACGCTGTCTGAAGGGTAGGCCATAGCCTTCTACAGGGGTGCAGGGTGGGTCGGGTGGGTTGGGTACTATTTTTTTGTTTGTCCTCTGGTTCTATGGCCCTTTTCTATCTCTTTTTCGTGAGGCCGCGTCTGTCCTGACCTCCTTTGGTGTGTTTCGGGTGGGGGGTGTGGCGTCGTTAATCCTCCTGATAGGTTTCGGCTGTCTTTCTCCCCGATTGCAATCCCCCACTTGGGCCGCTACTCCTTTTGTCTCCTGTCTTCCTGCCACGGGGGGCCTGGGTCGGCGTGTCTTCTTCCTTTAGTTTTTCTTATTTCTTTATTTCCCTTTTTATTGTCTTTTTTTGTCTTCCCTCCGTTTTCCCTTCCCTTCCCCCTCCCCTTCCCTACCTCGCCCCCCCCCCTTTTCCTCTCGGTGTCCTAGAAGTTCTTATGACGAGTTGGTTTTGGTTTATTGTCTTTCCGATCCCTCTGTTCTGGCTTGGTAGTGTCCTGGGTGGCGGGCATGTTACGAGAAGAATGCTCAGGGGCTGATTGTGTCTCACATATCCTGATTTCTTGAATGCATTGTATTATCCCCCCCGATCTTCTGGCCCCATGCCCCCTTATTAATGTTGCAGTTGATTACGGGATATCGGATGCCTCCGTATTGAAAGTGCGCCTGTCATACGTCTTCTCCCCATATTATAAAATTAAGCCTTATTTACTCCTGTGTTTTAGCCCTTTGGTTCCCGAATTTTTTCTCCCCCCTTTTATATTGTACGGCCTCTGCTTTGTATTGATTGATTATGTGATATTTGCCTGGTGACTCCTGATTGTATTGTACATTGCGGCCGGCCGGATGGGTTGTAGGCCTTGACTTGTCTCTCCTTTTTGATGTCAATAAAGGTTTTAAAAAAAAAACATTTAACTGAAGTACTTTACTAGAGTTATATCGTGTTTCACATTACACCCTTACTATAGTTGTTAGGATTCCTAATTTCCCATTCATATTCATGAAAACTGTTTCCATAGTAAAAATTCCGATTATTGACTGGGGTTTACTGTAAACGTTATGATTTTTCCAAAAACTGACTTTTAGATAAAGAATCTTAAAACTTCCCAGTTGTCCGTGGTTATTTGATGAAACATTGAAATCATTTTTATGTTGGGTTTTGTATTTTGCTGCCTTTCCTTTTACAGCTAGCTCCCTGACCCATCGTGGTTATAGGTACCCGTATCGGTGGATGGTAAGTCGGGTACACTAGAAATAGCAGGAAGGGACTCACAATTATTGGTAGTAGATTGTATGGTCATCTGATCAATGTATATGGTGAAATGAAATATATGGGCCCGAAACCTAAGTGGTGAAAATATTGGTCGGGTGACCTGCGATCTCTATCAGTAATTTTCTAGTAGCAGAGGATGGTTAGGGAATAGCTAAAGGTTAGGTAGGACTAGTTAAGATTAGCTAAGTTGGATGCTGCTAATGAGAGTAGACAATTCGAGTGATTTGATCACTCACTTGAAGTGTTTGCTTTAAAAATTATGAAATGTTTTAAAATTGTTGTTCTTATTCTTATACTGTTATATGTATTTATCTATTCATTAGTAAAACGTCTTAAGTGTTGTCAGAAATCCCCGGGGAATTGAATAGCGAGTGGTGAATAGAATCCACTTGCTTTGAGGTCACTGGCTTTCAAGGAAAGTTGGTGCAGGTTAGGCAGAACTGGAAGCACTAACTAGGGTTTTTTTTCTCTAAATGTATGATTGAATAAATCTTAGTAACGAGGTTCATTGGCAAAATTCCTATTGTGGCATAACCTAGTGAGGGTCACACTGGAAAAGTAGCAGGTTCATCGGAGCTTGAGTGAAAGCAAAAAGGGCTCGCTGGTGAAACTTTAGACTTGGATATATCCCGGAAAAGTGGATGAGTCTAGGGAAATAGCAGGTGCCCCAATGCTAGTGTGAAGGGTAGGCGGAAGAGATCTACCCGTAGAGTGTGAAAAGTAAATGGAAGTAGTTTACTTGCAGTGAAACAAAAACTCTTTCCTGTCTAGACACTTGAGCACAGTGGCGAATGTGTATTCGTTGTTAAATAACCGAACACTATCACTTTAGAAAGAAAGAAAGTTTCCGTTACCTTGTGAAGGAGGGAGTCAGGTACGAAGCTGCTCTGACTTCACTCTGTGCCGCGCTGGGATTGGTAGTCACAGCGGGTTTGTAGCGGAGCTGGAATTGTAAAGGAGGGGCGAGCGCAGGAGCGTGAGAACTGTCTCACGAAAAGGCTGCGCACCCATTGGTTGAAATTATTTGAATTCGTGCAGTTCATTGGTCGCACGAAATTAATAGACGCACTTGGATTGGAAGTGGTTTTGTAAACAAAGTCACTTGTAAAAATCGTATGTGGCATTCGTATAGACCGCATACCAGACCTGATCCACGGCATATGGGATTTGAGAACGATCAGTGGAAAGGCGTTAAAAACGACATTATGTACGGAAATAAGAGAAAAGTGTCTCTTGTAAACAAAGTGAAAAATTATTTCAAAAACGACAAACCGATTAAAACTAGACAAGGTGTTGTCATACCGCCACCCAACACTCCTGCATCTTTCATGATGTTCGATAAAGGGTACAACACATGTGTATGGTTGGAGAATTGGGCGGAATACACGAAAGATGACGGAGTATTGGCTTTTCCGTTAGAGGGTACCTTTAACAGTAGGATTCTATTCAATCTGAGAACCCGAATGAATGACTTACATCCCAGACCTAGGTTAACACAGTATGAAGCACTAGAGGAATGGGAGATTGAGGCTTTCGAGAGAGATAAGCCCCGAATGGATAAAGGGTTAACTAAATTTTATCCAAAATTGAAGCAGGAAGCCCGAGCCAAAAAGATGAAACAGTGGAGACAGAATATGATTGTAGAAGGACTGTTTCCCATGTTGCCAGCATGTGGTCCTCCTGGGGGGGAGAAGAAAACAGAAAAATGCAAACATTGGGTACCTATTGGAGAGTTGGATGATGAATTATTAGATGACCTGTTTATGAGAAGTCCGCCTCCTTATAATGAAAGAAATAGACCTTCCAGTGAGGGGGATAATTCCCGAAGACTTCATCTTCAGGATGAGGCCCGATCGGCCAGTGCAGGGGGGGGTTGCCCCATACCTCCTTATACCGAGAGCTTAGGTCCTGTAGATACAAGAGATATCTATCCAAGAATATCAGCTGGTGGGGATGCCAGATACTCCCATGAAAGCGATTTTTCCCCGAGACCTCCCTACGAGGGTGAGGCGAGACCATCAGGTTCAGGAATGCCGTTTTTACAGCCTTTGTATGAAAGAGAACCAAGGTCCCTAGGTACAGGAAGTTTGTTCCCAAGACCAAATTATGGTGAAGGACCTAGTGAGACTCATCCCACTGCCCGAGTTATGCTCCCACTCTGACCCCACAGGTGTTACATGACAAATCCCTAGAGAGATTATTGGAAGAAAAGGAGCGAGAAATTCTAGCAAAGCAAAGAGCTGAGATAATTCAGAAAATTTCCCAGTTAAATACCAGTCCTGAGGCATTGTGATCTCTGTTCAACATGAACCCACCCGCAACTAACCCACCATCTTACCCTCCCCCCACACTCACACAGGTGTGTCTCGTATAATCAGGCTTGTATCTTTGTACACCAGGTTGTACTATGCTTAGCTCTGACCTACGCTATAGTGGGTCTATATCGCTGGGTCATCAGCTGGGGTGCAATTAACTCAGTGTGCTCGTGTTGACATTTGGCAAACAGCTGAATTTTAGGGTGTGAGGTTCAATCTGCATTGTCAGGGGCCTCCTCTATTAAGCTGTCATCCCTTTCCTCCTCTGGGTGCTTTAGAAGCTCCACCAATGCTACCCATGCCCTGGCTGTTTCCAATGTTTTCTCACTCACCGTCCTTTTTTTAGGTCTCCCCTGCCAATGCGCATGCGCATTGCTGGCGAGACATATAGAGGGCCACCAGCAATCCTACCAAGAGGGTTTTGGAGTGCGGATTCTCCCCAAAGCATGTGAGGCATTCAAGCGCGAAGCTTCGCCAGCACACGCTTGGCCTCACTTCTCGTTCACACCCAATATGCTCGTTCCCTCCCACCCTTCCGACCTCAAAGGAACGCCGCTCCCTGCTCCCCCGCCCCCCCATGCCCCGCCACGCAATGCCGAGAGCTTGTTAAACGAATGGGTTTTTTTAATCCGCGCTTCGCCGCTCCCCTGCTCCCCCGCCACGCAATGCCGAGAGCTTGTTAAGCTAATGTTTTTTTCCCCCAACATCGGCATGTCATGCTTTATCCTTCTCCCTTTGTGATTTTCCCCATATTAAATTTTTTTAATTCATTCGTTCTTTCAATTTACTGTACATAACTCAGTGGCGTTGAATTTTTTATTCCATTTGTCGCAACATATTTTGTGTGTCTTCTCCGTCTTTGCTCATCTTATTTATTTTTCTCTTGAATTTTTTTCTTTTTCTTTCTCTCATTGATGTTCTTTTGTATATTAATGCAAAACAACAGTTGAGGGACAGAATGCAGAACAATGTCATACATTCACCCCAGTACAGAGATCTGGGCCTAAACCCATCGTTTTTTTGCACTCCACACCACCCCAGTTCAGACATGGCCATATGCAAATCAGCCTTGACCCTGTGCCTCATGGGAACAGGCCAGCCCGAACTGCCAAGCCATGTCTTTCCTGGACCGGAATCAAGCATCCTAGGACCGGTTTCTGGCTATCAGCCGTCTTCAGCCAGGATAGTTGACTCCAGTGGTGTGGAGAGCATGGGACACACGTATGAGCATACCCATCCCACTCGGGGTGACAAATGCAAAACAACAGTTGCTGGACAGAATGCAGAACAATGTCATACATTCACCCCAGTACAGAGATCTGGGCCTAAATCCATCGTTTTTTTTGCACTACACACCACCCCAGTTCAGACATGGCCATATGCAAATCAGCCTTGACCCTGTGCCTCATGGGAACAGTCCAGCCCGAACTGCCAAGCCATGTCTTTCCTGGACCGGAATCAGGCATCCTAGGACCGGTTTCTGGCTATCAGCCGTCTTCAGCCAGGATAGCTTGACTCCAGTGGTGTGGAGAGCATGGGACTCACGTCTGAGCATACCCATCCCACTCGGGGTGACAAATGCAAAACAACAGTTGATGGACAGAATGCAGAAAAATGTCATACATTCACCCCAGTACAGAGATCTGGGCCTAAATCCATCGTTTTTTTGCACTCCACAAACACCCCAGTTCAGACATGGCCATATGCAAATCAGCCTTGACCCTGTGCCTCATGGGAACAGTCCAGCCCGAACTGCCAAGCCATATCTTTCCTGGACCGGAATCAAGCATCCTAGGACCGGTTTCTGGCTATCAGACGTCTTCAGCCAGGATAGCTTGACTCCAGTGGTGTGGAGAGCATGGGACTCACGTCTGAGCATACCCATCCCACTCGGGGTGACAAATTCAAAACAACAGTTGATGGACAGAATGCAGAACAATGTCATACATTCACCCCAGTACAGAGATCTGGGCCTAAATCCATCGTTTTTTTGCACTCCACAAACACCCCAGTTCAGACATGGCCATATGCAAATCAGCCTTGACCCTGTGCCTCATGGGAACAGTCCAGCCCGAACTGCCAAGCCATGTCTTTCCTGGACCGGAATCAAGCATCCTAGGACCGGTTTCTGGCTATCAGCCGTCTTCAGCCAGAATAGCTTGACTCCAGTGGTGTGCAGAGCATGGGACTCACGTCTGAGCATACCCATCCCACTCGGGGTGACAACTGCAAAACAACAGTTGACGGACAGAATGCAGAACAATGCCATACATTTACCACAGTACAGAGATCTGGGCCTAAATCCATCGTTTTTTTGCACTCCACACCACCCCAGTTCAGACATGGCCATATGCAAATCAGCCTTGACCCTGTGCCTCATGGGAACAGGCCAGCCCGAACTGCCAAGCCATGTCTTTCCTGGACCGGAAACAAGCATCCTAGGACCGTTTTCTGGCTATCAGACGTCTTCAGCCAGGATAGCTTGACTCAAGTGGTGTGGAGAGCATGGGACTCAAGTCTGAGCATACCCATCCCACTCGGGGTGACAACTGCAAAACAACATTTGATGGACAGAATGCAGAACAATGTCATACATTCACCCCAGTTCAGAGATCTGGGCCTAAATCCATTGTTTTTTGCACTCCACAAACACCCCAGTTCAGACATGGCCATATGCAAATCAGCCTTGACCCTGTGCCTCATGGGAACAGTCCAGCCCGAACTGCCAAGCCATGTCTTTCCTGGACCGGAATCAAGCATCCTAGGACCAGTTTCTGGCTATCAGACGTCTTCAGCCAGGATAGCTTGACTCAAGTGGTGTGGAGAGCATGGGACTCAAGTCTGAGCATACCCATCCCACTCAGGGTGACAACTGCAAAACAACAGTTGATGGACAGAATGCAGAACAATGTCATACATTCACCCCAGTACAGAGATCTGGGCCTAAATCCATCGTTTTTTTGCACTCCACACCACCCTAGTTCAGACATGGCCATATGCAAATCATCCTTGACCCTGTGCCTCATGGGAACAGGCCAGCCCGAACAGCCAAGCCATGTCTTTCCTGGACCGGAATCAAGCATCCTAGGACCGTTTTCTGGCTATCAGACGTCTTCAGCCAGGATAGCTTGACTCAAGTGGTGTGAAGAGCATGGGACTCACGTCTGAGCATACCCATCCCACTCGGGCTGACAAATGCAATACAACATTTGATGGACAGAATGCAGAACAATGTCATACATTCACCCCAGTTCAGAGATCTGGGCCTAAATCCATCGTTTTTTGCACTCCACAAACACCCCAGTTCAGACATGGCCATATGCAAATCAGCCTTGACCCTGTGCCTCATGGGAACAGTCCAGCCCGAACTGCCAAGCCATGTCTTTCCTGGACCGGAAACAAGCATCCTAGAACCGGTTTCTGGCTATCAGCCGTCTTCAGCCAGGATAGCTTGACTCCAGTGGTGTGGGGAGCATGGGACTCACGTCTGAGCATACCCATCCCACTCGGGGTGACAAATGCAAAACAACAGTTGATGGACAGAATGCAGAACAATGTCATACATTCACCCCAGTACAGAGATCTGGGCCTAAATTCATTGTTTTTTTGCACTCCACAAACACCCCAGTTCAGACATGGCCATATGCAAATCAGCCTTGACCCTGTGCTTCATGGGAACAGTCCAGCCCGAACTGCCAAGCCATGTCTTTCCTGGACCGGAATCAAGCATCCTAGGACCGGTTTCTGGCTATCAGCTGTCTTCAGCCAGGATAGCTTGACTCCAGTGGTGTGGGGAGCATGGGACTCACGTCTGAGCATACCCATCCCACTCGGGGTGACAAATGCAAAACAACAGTTGATGGACAGAATGCAGAACAATGTCATACATTCACCCCAGTACAGAGATCTGGGCCTAAATTCATTGTTTTTTTGCACTCCACAAACACCCCAGTTCAGACATGGCCATATGCAAATCAGCCTTGACCCTGTGCCTCATGGGAACAGTCCAGCCCGAACTGCCAAGCCATGTCTTTCCTGGACCGGAATCAAGCATCCTAGGACCGGTTTCTGGCTATCAGCTGTCTTCAGCCAGGATAGCTTGACTCCAGTGGTGTGGGGAGCATGGGACTCACGTCTGAGCATACCCATCCCACTCGGGGTGACAAATGCAAAACAACAGTTGATGGACAGAATGCAGAACAATGTCATACATTCACCCCAGTACAGAGATCTGGGCCTAAATTCATTGTTTTTTTGCACTCCACAAACACCCCAGTTCAGACATGGCCATATGCAAATCAGCCTTGACCCTGTGCCTCATTGGAACAGTCCAGCCCGAACTGCCAAGCCATGTCTTTCCTGGACCGGAATCAAGCATCCTAGGACCGGTTTCTGGCTATCAGCCGTCTTCAGCCAGGATAGCTTGACTTTGTATATTAACCCACCGTTGAAAGACTCTGCCGAAGTTCCGGCCTCGGACTCCGAGTTTAGATCAAGCAGTTGGTACCTTAGCGTTAACCAATTGCAACGACACCGTAATTGGCGGGTCGTAGGGGTAGCAGTGTGGTATAATTCGGTTCACTGGTGCAGTTGTTTGTATAGTAGAATGTCATTACTCTGCTTTCAAGCAGACTGCTGTTTGAGGACTTCGCACCAGCTGTGAGTCTGCTCATTCACTACTTTCAGGAGATGAGTGCCAGTCATTTTAGATAAAAGGGCTGACTATTTCGTACTAAAATGTGTACAGTTATGTTTTGTAAGCAGCGTTCGTATATCACATATCTGCCAGGGCCATCTGTTCAGCTTACTGTCGTGATGTTTCTAGAACTGCTGGTGGGAGCAAATGCAATTATGCGTCCATTCTCATGTTTATGGTAACAGCATGATACACCTGCTAGAAAAATCAGTGTGCACAATGTTAAAAACGGTCTGGGTTCTCTGAGTGCCATGTAGTTAGCTGTCCGGCATGTATCGAATTCACATGACTAATTACATATATTATATCAGAAGGGGCAGTGCAAAAAATGGAAAATTCTCGTGGATGCCATAAATAGGGAGGCAAGGGAGTGACGAGGAGCAGAGTCTGCAAGTCTATTGGTACTTTTATATGTTAAATCTGACCCAGAGAAATTGTAAACAAGGAAAAGTATAATAGTATATATGTGCTGGCTTACTATGTTGATCACGAACACCTTAGAGCTTGAAATATCATACGGGGCTCGGGGTCTTCCTTCAGACATCATTGTGTACCCAGCAAAATCCAGTATATCATAGTAGCAACATACATCTTGTTGATATGCACGTGCTGGCGTGCTCTGTGTCCAGTCTAATCACATTTTTTCCCACCATTGAATAACGTAGAGCTTGCACAGCTGACCCCCTCACCCTCACACCCTCACACACCCTCACCCTCACACCCCCTCACACACCCTCACTCACCCTCACACCCCCTCACCACCCTCTCACCCTCACACACCCTCACCCTCACACCCTCACCCTCACACCTGCTCGCCCTCACACCCCCTCACACACCCCCTCACCCACACACACACCCTCACCCCCTCACCCTCACACACCCTCACTCACCCTCACACACCCTTACTCACCCTCACACCCCCTCACCACCCACTCACCCTCAAACACCCTCACCCTCACCCCCCCTCACCCCACCACCTCACACCCCCTCACCCTCACAATCCTTCAGCCTCACACCCCGTCACCCTCACACCCCCCTCACCCTCACGCCCCCTCACACCCCCTCACCCTCACACACCCTCACACCCCCTCACCAGCATAGCATAACAAAACACAGCATAGCATAGCATAACAAAACACAGCATAGCATAACAAAACACAACAAAGCATAGCATAACAAAACACAACATAGCATAGCATAACAAAACAAGGCTTAGCATAGCAAAGCATAACAAAACATAGCATAGCAAAACAAAGCATATCATATTAAAACACAACAAAACATAGCATAGCATAACAAAACATAGCATAGCATAACAAAGCATAGCATAATAAAACACAACAAAACATAGCATAGCATAACAAAACCTAGCAAAGCATAACAAAGCATAGCATAGCATAACAAAACATAGCATAACAAAGCATAGCATAGCAAAACACAACAAAACATAGCATAGCATAACAAAACACAACAAAACATAGCATAGCATAACAAAACAAAGCATAGGATAGCAAAACAAAACATAGCATAACAAAACACAACAAAAAATAGCATTGCATAACATAAAACAAAGCATAGGATAGCAAAACATAGCATAGCATAACAAAACATAGCATAACAAAAGACAACAACACATAGCATAACAAAACATAGCAAAACACAACAAAACATAACGTAGCTTAACAAAATACAACAAAACATAGCATAGCAAAACAAAACATATAATAGCATAGCAAAACATAGCACAGCATACCAAACACAACAAAACATAGCATAGCATAACAAAACATAGCATAGCAAAACAAAGCATAGCATAATAAAACACAAAAAACATAGCATAGCATAACAAAACATAGCATAGCATAACAAAGCATAGCAAAACATAGCATAGCATAACAAAACATAACATAGCATAACAAAACACAGCATAGCATAGCAAAACATAGCATAGCATAACAAAACATAGCATAGCATAACAAAACACAGCATAGCATAGCAAAACAAATTAAAGCATAGGATAGCAAAACATAGCATAGCAAAACAGAACATAGGATAGCAAAACAAAACCTAGCATAGCATACAGCATCACTCAGCACCACCACAACATCACTCAGGAGCACCACAACATCACTATGCACTACCACAGCATCACTGAACGCCACAGCATTACTCGTTCACCACCACAACATCACTCAGCGCCACCACAGCATCAATCTGTGCAACCATTCAACAACAACTGGTTCAAATATGTTCTCTCAATGTTTCAAGCTTTCTTACAAATGTAACCAAAAGATGTTATTATTTCACTTCTGTTCTTGGATTTTCATCACAATAAAATACACTGAACATAACATTCACAAGTTATTTACAAAAGTTAAAGCTATTGCCATTATAAATTACAAAAACTTTTATTTAAGTATTAATTATTTAAAAAAATTAAAAGCCATTGTTATTTGTAATATCAATGTATGTAAGTCACGTAAATACAACACATATTGCATTAAAAATGCTATAGGTGTCACATTTGCGTAAGTTATTGATAGAGCAAGATTTCGCATCGCGACTTGCTCGAGTCAAGAACCTCGAAAATTTGTTATAATCCCATAATTCCAATTGTTTGTTTTACTAAATTTATGAATTTTCGAAGGTGCGTGTGTATCATAGTGATGCTTGCCTATGTGTTTCACTAATACGAATAACCCTTGTCTTTAAAACATGGAAGCTGCTCGAAATTTTATTCTGCGCATGCGTTAGGCATAATCACGTGACACGACGCAGTCACATTTGGAGGGAAAGGGTGCGCATGCGTAACAGCCAATAAAATGGCCGCGCTTTCTAATAGCGAGGTGAAGCTTGCACCGTTGCTTTTGTGATTCTGTCTGTTGCACTAATAAATAATTGCATAGTATATTTTATAATGATAATTCACAAGTACACACTCATGTTATGTAGTTTATTAATTTATTTCTATGTTTTAATTTGTTTTCGCTTGCTTTTCATGTACCATGGTAAACGGGGGGTCCAACTGGGTCGAGAGCCATCTTGAGGGTCCTTTCTGCGCATGACCGCGCAGCCCAGGCAGCCGTAGCCTTGAACGGTGGAACTCAGCCAGCTGGCAGCCACAGTCAAGATGCTCATGTGAACGCCACCTCTGACCCAGCAAGATGGAGTTAACTGTCCTCAAACTGATACAATGACATTTTTTCCTATTGTATTCCGTGCGACTTCTCATGGGAACCCCAATCTTGCTAGGCGGTACCTTAACATGCAAAATAAGTCTTACAATAGTCTGTTCTGATTGGTGTGTTAACCAAATCCTACCTTAGGACCAATCGAAATTGGAGATTCTGACACTTTGCAACATTGGGGGGTGGTACACTGACCCAAAAGAGTATATCTAGCCTAGGTTTAGCTAGAGAAATTGTCCGACTTGTCCGAATAGCTGACCTGTCACTGACCCAACGCACTCAAACCATAGACTAAGGTTTTACTAAACCTTAAGTGCTGGCGGAGCACTTTGCTGGGGAGTTCGCTAACCCAATCGGGGTTCTGACTGATAGCTGCAGAGAGGGTGGAGCGCAGGCGTTGCTTCCGAACTGCGGGTGCTGGTCGTATCCTGGTGGTCCTGTCCTGATCCTAATCTGGGTTTCCTGTCCTGTCCTGAGGTGCCCATACTGCACCTGCTGTCCCATTGATGACTGCTATTCCTTGGGGTATTTCCTGTCCTTAACTGACCCGTGGCCAGGGTTGGTTTTCACACCAGTCTAGGTAAATATCTTGCCGAAAACTCTAAACTGCACTTTTCTATTTTTCCGTCTTTGCTTCAATAAAGACATACCTTTGCATGTGATAATTTTCCATGCTTTCCCGCAACCATTGCATATCATAAAGTTATTTGCATTTACTTTCATAGTGTGTTCCTATGTTACCCTACCTTTTAGAAATCAATTTCTACATTGCAGTTTGCAATTTCCTGATGTGGTCTATAATTTCCTCTTAACATTTAACTGAAGGGAGGAGGAGCCTAGCTCGCGGCCGTGATGGTCGCCCTTTAGCTCGGCTCCCGCAGCCCTCCGTCCTGATTGACGATCCTGTCTTCTATCCTGTCCGAGGACGACACATCTTTTGGGGCATTGAAACATAACGGCTTGTTTGTACTTACCATCCGACCCCGGGGTCTCGGTGTGCAGTGGCTCCGGAGTTGTGGCCTCCGAGGGATCGGGGCCTCTGCGAGACTTGGACCGGGACCTGGCTGGCGGGATCCGATGGCTCTCGGCCCCGGCCGAGAGCGAGAACCAGTGTTGGGAGCCGATGTGCGAACATCCCGGCGATCCTGACCCGGGCCTGCCCTGGTGGCCGTGCGGCCGACGTGGGTGAGAGGCCCCGGGACCTGATTCTGTGAAGGGGTCTCCCTCCGCCGCTGCTTGGTCCGGCGGCCCTGGTCCTCGGGGCCCGGACTCCGCTTGTCTGGGGCACCGGAGCTGGTGCTGGCGGAGACCCGTTTTGGGCGGATATCCTTTTGGCATCGAGGCCGCCTTTGCTGGGACCCGCGGAGCTTGTAAAGTCCTACATTTGCGAACTGTTATTTCCGGGGGTCTTGGTGGGCGGCGATTGGGCTGATTCACGAAATGGCGGCCGACCCTCTGGAACGAGAATCACCCTGTGGCGGCGGGCCCGTGTTGCCTAATCGTGTGGGGAGCGGATCTGGTGGACGTGAGCCGACGGTCAGAGATATCCTGGAAGCACTGAGATCCCTACACGCTTCCCTGGCCCTGGGAGTCTCGGTGGGTCCGCCACGATCTGCTGCCATTTTGGGCGGCCATCTCTTCTTGTCGCCCTCTTGTTTCGATGACTTCATTGCCTCGCCCCCCTCGATTGACTTGAGTGTCTCCGCCGCTGATCGAAGATCGTGTAGTGTGCCGGTGACTTTGGGGCGCCCTGCTTTTCATGGTTCGGACCCCGGGGACTTGGATGCTGTATTGCGACCATGTTCGACATTGTTGCCTGAAACTATTGATGGACTGCCTCCTGTGCTTACTTCGATGACATTGCCTGTGTCTATAATTGGGACCACCTCGCCCGATCCAGTGGCGCAACTGAACTCCTGTTTTCCACTGATCGTGCTGCGATTGTTGATGCATCTACACTTTCGGTTCGGACTATAGCTCCCTTGTGGATCTATCTACCCCCCACGTAGCTATGTTAGTCACCATTCCACTCGACTATATGCTGATTTCGTATTTAGTATGTGGTTTTACATTGCCATGTGGTGGGTGGGATTTGTCGCTCGAAAGGGTTGGGGGTGAAATGTACGACTTCTGTTGGATTCCCGGTATACGATTTAGTAGTATCATTGTTTTTCATCGTAGAAAGGTGGGCGGTCCCCTTCTCTTAATGTTTTATAGCGCGTGATGGGGTGTCGTCCTGGACTGTTTTTGACTGTATTTTTCTGGTTGGGCGGAGGGCTGCGGCCGCCCGTTCGGATTATAGTTATTCTGCTCCTCCCTCCTGTCCTTTTTTTTCTACGCTTTGGTTGTTCTTTTTTGTCTCGTTCTTCTTTCTTACTTCTCGCTATATTTCGGGTTCTGGTTTAGGGCGACAGGCACGCTGTCTGAAGGGTAGGCCATAGCCTTCTACAGGGGTGCAGGGTGGGTCGGGTGGGTTGGGTACTATTTTTTTGTTTGTCCTCTGGTTCTATGGCCCTTTTCTATCTCTTTTTCGTGAGGCCGCGTCTGTCCTGACCTCCTTTGGTGTGTTTCGGGTGGGGGGTGTGGCGTCGTTAATCCTCCTGATAGGTTTCGGCTGTCTTTCTCCCCGATTGCCATCCCCCACTTGGGCCGCTACTCCTTTTGTCTCCTGTCTTCCTGCCACGGGGGGCCTGGGTCGGCGTGTCTTCTTCCTTTAGTTTTTCTTATTTCTTTATTTCCCTTTTTATTGTCTTTTTTTGTCTTCCCTCCGTTTTCCCTTCCCTTCCCCCTCCCCTTCCCTACCTCGCCCCCCCCCCTTTTCCTCTCGGTGTCCTAGAAGTTCTTATGACGAGTTGGTTTTGGTTTATTGTCTTTCCGATCCCTCTGTTCTGGCTTGGTAGTGTCCTGGGTGGCGGGCATGTTACGAGAAGAATGCTCAGGGGCTGATTGTGTCTCACATATCCTGATTTCTTGAATGCATTGTATTATCCCCCCCGATCTTCTGGCCCCATGCCCCCTTATTAATGTTGCAGTTGATTACGGGATATCGGATGCCTCCGTATTGAAAGTGCGCCTGTCATACGTCTTCTCCCCATATTATAAAATTAAGCCTTATTTACTCCTGTGTTTTAGCCCTTTGGTTCCCGAATTTTTTCTCCCCCCTTTTATATTGTACGGCCTCTGCTTTGTATTGATTGATTATGTGATATTTGCCTGGTGACTCCTGATTGTATTGTACATTGCGGCCGGCCGGATGGGTTGTAGGCCTTGACTTGTCTCTCCTTTTTGATGTCAATAAAGGTTTTAAAAAAAAAACATTTAACTGAAGTACTTTACTAGAGTTATATCGTGTTTCACATTACACCCTTACTATAGTTGTTAGGATTCCTAATTTCCCATTCATATTCATGAAAACTGTTTCCATAGTAAAAATTCCGATTATTGACTGGGGTTTACTGTAAACGTTATGATTTTTCCAAAAACTGACTTTTAGATAAAGAATCTTAAAACTTCCCAGTTGTCCGTGGTTATTTGATGAAACATTGAAATCATTTTTATGTTGGGTTTTGTATTTTGCTGCCTTTCCTTTTACAGCTAGCTCCCTGACCCATCGTGGTTATAGGTACCCGTATCGGTGGATGGTAAGTCGGGTACACTAGAAATAGCAGGAAGGGACTCACAATTATTGGTAGTAGATTGTATGGTCATCTGATCAATGTATATGGTGAAATGAAATATATGGGCCCGAAACCTAAGTGGTGAAAATATTGGTCGGGTGACCTGCGATCTCTATCAGTAATTTTCTAGTAGCAGAGGATGGTTAGGGAATAGCTAAAGGTTAGGTAGGACTAGTTAAGATTAGCTAAGTTGGATGCTGCTAATGAGAGTAGACAATTCGAGTGATTTGATCACTCACTTGAAGTGTTTGCTTTAAAAATTATGAAATGTTTTAAAATTGTTGTTCTTATTCTTATACTGTTATATGTATTTATCTATTCATTAGTAAAACGTCTTAAGTGTTGTCAGAAATCCCCGGGGAATTGAATAGCGAGTGGTGAATAGAATCCACTTGCTTTGAGGTCACTGGCTTTCAAGGAAAGTTGGTGCAGGTTAGGCAGAACTGGAAGCACTAACTAGGGTTTTTTTTCTCTAAATGTATGATTGAATAAATCTTAGTAACGAGGTTCATTGGCAAAATTCCTATTGTGGCATAACCTAGTGAGGGTCACACTGGAAAAGTAGCAGGTTCATCGGAGCTTGAGTGAAAGCAAAAAGGGCTCGCTGGTGAAACTTTAGACTTGGATATATCCCGGAAAAGTGGATGAGTCTAGGGAAATAGCAGGTGCCCCAATGCTAGTGTGAAGGGTAGGCGGAAGAGATCTACCCGTAGAGTGTGAAAAGTAAATGGAAGTAGTTTACTTGCAGTGAAACAAAAACTCTTTCCTGTCTAGACACTTGAGCACAGTGGCGAATGTGTATTCGTTGTTAAATAACCGAACACTATCACTTTAGAAAGAAAGAAAGTTTCCGTTACCTTGTGAAGGAGGGAGTCAGGTACGAAGCTGCTCTGACTTCACTCTGTGCCGCGCTGGGATTGGTAGTCACAGCGGGTTTGTAGCGGAGCTGGAATTGTAAAGGAGGGGCGAGCGCAGGAGCGTGAGAACTGTCTCACGAAAAGGCTGCGCACCCATTGGTTGAAATTATTTGAATTCGTGCATTTCATTGGTCGCACGAAATTAATAGACGCACTTGGATTGGAAGTGGTTTTGTAAACAAAGTCACTTGTAAAAATCGTATGTGGCATTCGTATAGACCGCATACCAGACCTGATCCACGGCATATGGGATTTGAGAACGATCAGTGGAAAGGCGTTAAAAACGACATTATGTACGGAAATAAGAGAAAAGTGTCTCTTGTAAACAAAGTGAAAAATTATTTCAAAAACGACAAACCGATTAAAACTAGACAAGGTGTTGTCATACCGCCACCCAACACTCCTGCATCTTTCATGATGTTCGATAAAGGGTACAACACATGTGTATGGTTGGAGAATTGGGCGGAATACACGAAAGATGACGGAGTATTGGCTTTTCCGTTAGAGGGTACCTTTAACAGTAGGATTCTATTCAATCTGAGAACCCGAATGAATGACTTACATCCCAGACCTAGGTTAACACAGTATGAAGCACTAGAGGAATGGGAGATTGAGGCTTTCGAGAGAGATAAGCCCCGAATGGATAAAGGGTTAACTAAATTTTATCCAAAATTGAAGCAGGAAGCCCGAGCCAAAAAGATGAAACAGTGGAGACAGAATATGATTGTAGAAGGACTGTTTCCCATGTTGCCAGCATGTGGTCCTCCTGGGGGGGAGAAGAAAACAGAAAAATGCAAACATTGGGTACCTATTGGAGAGTTGGATGATGAATTATTAGATGACCTGTTTATGAGAAGTCCGCCTCCTTATAATGAAAGAAATAGACCTTCCAGTGAGGGGGATAATTCCCGAAGACTTCATCTTCAGGATGAGGCCCGATCGGCCAGTGCAGGGGGGGGTTGCCCCATACCTCCTTATACCGAGAGCTTAGGTCCTGTAGATACAAGAGATATCTATCCAAGAATATCAGCTGGTGGGGATGCCAGATACTCCCATGAAAGCGATTTTTCCCCGAGACCTCCCTACGAGGGTGAGGCGAGACCATCAGGTTCAGGAATGCCGTTTTTACAGCCTTTGTATGAAAGAGAACCAAGGTCCCTAGGTACAGGAAGTTTGTTCCCAAGACCAAATTATGGTGAAGGACCTAGTGAGACTCATCCCACTGCCCCGAGTTATGCTCCCACTCTGACCCCACAGGTGTTACATGACAAATCCCTAGAGAGATTATTGGAAGAAAAGGAGCGAGAAATTCTAGCAAAGCAAAGAGCTGAGATAATTCAGAAAATTTCCCAGTTAAATACCAGTCCTGAGGCATTGTGATCTCTGTTCAACATGAACCCACCCGCAACTAACCCACCATCTTACCCTCCCCCCACACTCACACAGGTGTGTCTCGTATAATCAGGCTTGTATCTTTGTACACCAGGTTGTACTATGCTTAGCTCTGACCTACGCTATAGTGGGTCTATATCGCTGGGTCATCAGCTGGGGTGCAATTAACTCAGTGTGCTCGTGTTGACATTTGGCAAACAGCTGAATTTTAGGGTGTGAGGTTCAATCTGCATTGTCAGGGGCCTCCTCTATTAAGCTGTCATCCCTTTCCTCCTCTGGGTGCTTTAGAAGCTCCACCAATGCTACCCATGCCCTGGCTGTTTCCAATGTTTTCTCACTCACCGTCCTTTTTTTAGGTCTCCCCTGCCAATGCGCATGCGCATTGCTGGCGAGACATATAGAGGGCCACCAGCAATCCTACCAAGAGGGTTTTGGAGTGCGGATTCTCCCCAAAGCATGTGAGGCATTCAAGCGCGAAGCTTCGCCAGCACACGCTTGGCCTCACTTCTCGTTCACACCCAATATGCTCGTTCCCTCCCACCCTTCCGACCTCAAAGGAACGCCGCTCCCTGCTCCCCCGCCCCCCCATGCCCCGCCACGCAATGCCGAGAGCTTGTTAAACGAATGGGTTTTTTTAATCCGCGCTTCGCCGCTCCCCTGCTCCCCCGCTCCCCCGCCACGCAATGCCGAGAGCTTGTTAAGCTAATGTTTTTTTCCCCCAACATCGGCATGTCATGCTTTATCCTTCTCCCTTTGTGATTTTCCCCATATTAAATTTTTTTAATTCATTCGTTCTTTCAATTTACTGTACATAACTCAGTGGCGTTGAATTTTTTATTCCATTTGTCGCAACATATTTTGTGTGTCTTCTCCGTCTTTGCTCATCTTATTTATTTTTCTCTTGAATTTTTTTCTTTTTCTTTCTCTCATTGATGTTCTTTTGTATATTAATGCAAAACAACAGTTGAGGGACAGAATGCAGAACAATGTCATACATTCACCCCAGTACAGAGATCTGGGCCTAAACCCATCGTTTTTTTGCACTCCACACCACCCCAGTTCAGACATGGCCATATGCAAATCAGCCTTGACCCTGTGCCTCATGGGAACAGGCCAGCCCGAACTGCCAAGCCATGTCTTTCCTGGACCGGAATCAAGCATCCTAGGACCGGTTTCTGGCTATCAGCCGTCTTCAGCCAGGATAGTTGACTCCAGTGGTGTGGAGAGCATGGGACACACGTATGAGCATACCCATCCCACTCGGGGTGACAAATGCAAAACAACAGTTGCTGGACAGAATGCAGAACAATGTCATACATTCACCCCAGTACAGAGATCTGGGCCTAAATCCATCGTTTTTTTTGCACTACACACCACCCCAGTTCAGACATGGCCATATGCAAATCAGCCTTGACCCTGTGCCTCATGGGAACAGTCCAGCCCGAACTGCCAAGCCATGTCTTTCCTGGACCGGAATCAGGCATCCTAGGACCGGTTTCTGGCTATCAGCCGTCTTCAGCCAGGATAGCTTGACTCCAGTGGTGTGGAGAGCATGGGACTCACGTCTGAGCATACCCATCCCACTCGGGGTGACAAATGCAAAACAACAGTTGATGGACAGAATGCAGAAAAATGTCATACATTCACCCCAGTACAGAGATCTGGGCCTAAATCCATCGTTTTTTTGCACTCCACAAACACCCCAGTTCAGACATGGCCATATGCAAATCAGCCTTGACCCTGTGCCTCATGGGAACAGTCCAGCCCGAACTGCCAAGCCATATCTTTCCTGGACCGGAATCAAGCATCCTAGGACCGGTTTCTGGCTATCAGACGTCTTCAGCCAGGATAGCTTGACTCCAGTGGTGTGGAGAGCATGGGACTCACGTCTGAGCATACCCATCCCACTCGGGGTGACAAATTCAAAACAACAGTTGATGGACAGAATGCAGAACAATGTCATACATTCACCCCAGTACAGAGATCTGGGCCTAAATCCATCGTTTTTTTGCACTCCACAAACACCCCAGTTCAGACATGGCCATATGCAAATCAGCCTTGACCCTGTGCCTCATGGGAACAGTCCAGCCCGAACTGCCAAGCCATGTCTTTCCTGGACCGGAATCAAGCATCCTAGGACCGGTTTCTGGCTATCAGCCGTCTTCAGCCAGAATAGCTTGACTCCAGTGGTGTGGAGAGCATGGGACTCACGTCTGAGCATACCCATCCCACTCGGGGTGACAACTGCAAAACAACAGTTGACGGACAGAATGCAGAACAATGCCATACATTTACCACAGTACAGAGATCTGGGCCTAAATCCATCGTTTTTTTGCACTCCACACCACCCCAGTTCAGACATGGCCATATGCAAATCAGCCTTGACCCTGTGCCTCATGGGAACAGGCCAGCCCGAACTGCCAAGCCATGTCTTTCCTGGACCGGAAACAAGCATCCTAGGACCGTTTTCTGGCTATCAGACGTCTTCAGCCAGGATAGCTTGACTCAAGTGGTGTGAAAAGCATGGGACTCACGTCTGAGCATACCCATCCCACTCGGGCTGACAAATGCAATACAACATTTGATGGACAGAATGCAGAACAATGTCATACATTCACCCCAGTTCAGAGATCTGGGCCTAAATCCATCGTTTTTTGCACTCCACAAACACCCCAGTTCAGACATGGCCATATGCAAATCAGCCTTGACCCTGTGCCTCATGGGAACAGTCCAGCCCGAACTGCCAAGCCATGTCTTTCCTGGACCGGAATCAAGCATCCTAGAACCGGTTTCTGGCTATCAGCCGTCCTTAGCCAGGATAGCTTGACTCCAGTGGTGTGGAGAGCATGGGACTCATGTCTGAGCATACCAATCCCACTCGGGGTGACAAATGCAAAACAACAGTTGATGGACAGAATGCAGAACAATGTCATACATTCACCCCAGTACAGAGATCTGGGCCTAAATCCATTGTTTTTTTGCACTCCACAAACACCCCAGTTCAGACATGGCCATATGCAAATCAGCCTTGACCCTGTGCCTCATGGGAACAGTCCAGCCCGAACTGCCAAGCCATGTCTTTCCTGGACCGGAATCAAGCATCCTAGGACCAGTTTCTGGCTATCAGACGTCTTCAGCCAGGATAGCTTGACTCAAGTGGTGTGGAGAGCATGGGACTCAAGTCTGAGCATACCCATCCCACTCGGGGTGACAACTGCAAAACAACAGTTGATGGACAGAATGCAGAACAATGTCATACATTCACCCCAGTACAGAGATCTGGGCCTAAATCCATCGTTTTTTTGCACTCCACACCACCCTAGTTCAGACATGGCCATATGCAAATCATCCTTGACCCTGTGCCTCATGGGAACAGGCCAGCCCGAACAGCCAAGCCATGTCTTTCCTGGACCGGAATCAAGCATCCTAGGACCGTTTTCTGGCTATCAGACGTCTTCAGCCAGGATAGCTTGACTCAAGTGGTGTGAAGAGCATGGGACTCACGTCTGAGCATACCCATCCCACTCGGGCTGACAAATGCAATACAACATTTGATGGACAGAATGCAGAACAATGTCATACATTCACCCCAGTTCAGAGATCTGGGCCTAAATCCATCGTTTTTTGCACTCCACAAACACCCCAGTTCAGACATGGCCATATGCAAATCAGCCTTGACCCTGTGCCTCATGGGAACAGTCCAGCCCGAACTGCCAAGCCATGTCTTTCCTGGACCGGAAACAAGCATCCTAGAACCGGTTTCTGGCTATCAGCCGTCTTCAGCCAGGATAGCTTGACTCCAGTGGTGTGGGGAGCATGGGACTCACGTCTGAGCATACCCATCCCACTCGGGGTGACAAATGCAAAACAACAGTTGATGGACAGAATGCAGAACAATGTCATACATTCACCCCAGTACAGAGATCTGGGCCTAAATTCATTGTTTTTTTGCACTCCACAAACACCCCAGTTCAGACATGGCCATATGCAAATCAGCCTTGACCCTGTGCTTCATGGGAACAGTCCAGCCCGAACTGCCAAGCCATGTCTTTCCTGGACCGGAATCAAGCATCCTAGGACCGGTTTCTGGCTATCAGCTGTCTTCAGCCAGGATAGCTTGACTCCAGTGGTGTGGGGAGCATGGGACTCACGTCTGAGCATACCCATCCCACTCGGGGTGACAAATGCAAAACAACAGTTGATGGACAGAATGCAGAACAATGTCATACATTCACCCCAGTACAGAGATCTGGGCCTAAATTCATTGTTTTTTTGCACTCCACAAACACCCCAGTTCAGACATGGCCATATGCAAATCAGCCTTGACCCTGTGCCTCATGGGAACAGTCCAGCCCGAACTGCCAAGCCATGTCTTTCCTGGACCGGAATCAAGCATCCTAGGACCGGTTTCTGGCTATCAGCTGTCTTCAGCCAGGATAGCTTGACTCCAGTGGTGTGGGGAGCATGGGACTCACGTCTGAGCATACCCATCCCACTCGGGGTGACAAATGCAAAACAACAGTTGATGGACAGAATGCAGAACAATGTCATACATTCACCCCAGTACAGAGATCTGGGCCTAAATTCATTGTTTTTTTGCACTCCACAAACACCCCAGTTCAGACATGGCCATATGCAAATCAGCCTTGACCCTGTGCCTCATTGGAACAGTCCAGCCCGAACTGCCAAGCCATGTCTTTCCTGGACCGGAATCAAGCATCCTAGGACCGGTTTCTGGCTATCAGCCGTCTTCAGCCAGGATAGCTTGACTTTGTATATTAACCCACCGTTGAAAGACTCTGCCGAAGTTCCGGCCTCGGACTCCGAGTTTAGATCAAGCAGTTGGTACCTTAGCGTTAACCAATTGCAACGACACCGTAATTGGCGGGTCGTAGGGGTAGCAGTGTGGTATAATTCGGTTCACTGGTGCAGTTGTTTGTATAGTAGAATGTCATTACTCTGCTTTCAAGCAGACTGCTGTTTGAGGACTTCGCACCAGCTGTGAGTCTGCTCATTCACTACTTTCAGGAGATGAGTGCCAGTCATTTTAGATAAAAGGGCTGACTATTTCGTACTAAAATGTGTACAGTTATGTTTTGTAAGCAGCGTTCGTATATCACATATCTGCCAGGGCCATCTGTTCAGCTTACTGTCGTGATGTTTCTAGAACTGCTGGTGGGAGCAAATGCAATTATGCGTCCATTCTCATGTTTATGGTAACAGCATGATACACCTGCTAGAAAAATCAGTGTGCACAATGTTAAAAACGGTCTGGGTTCTCTGAGTGCCATGTAGTTAGCTGTCCGGCATGTATCGAATTCACATGACTAATTACATATATTATATCAGAAGGGGCAGTGCAAAAAATGGAAAATTCTCGTGGATGCCATAAATAGGGAGGCAAGGGAGTGACGAGGAGCAGAGTCTGCAAGTCTATTGGTACTTTTATATGTTAAATCTGACCCAGAGAAATTGTAAACAAGGAAAAGTATAATAGTATATATGTGCTGGCTTACTATGTTGATCACGAACACCTTAGAGCTTGAAATATCATACGGGGCTCGGGGTCTTCCTTCAGACATCATTGTGTACCCAGCAAAATCCAGTATATCATAGTAGCAACATACATCTTGTTGATATGCACGTGCTGGCGTGCTCTGTGTCCAGTCTAATCACATTTTTTCCCACCATTGAATAACGTAGAGCTTGCACAGCTGACCCCATCACCCTCACACCCTCACACACCCTCACCCTCACACCCCCTCACACACCCTCACTCACCCTCACACCCCCTCACCACCCTCTCACCCTCACACACCCTCACCCTCACACCCTCACCCTCACACCTGCTCACCCTCACACCCCCTCACACACCCTCACCCTCACACCCCCTCACACCCCCTCACACACCCTCACTCACCCTCACACCCCCTCACCACCCTCTCACCCTCACACACCCTCACCCTCACACCCTCACCCTCACACCTGCTCACCCTCACACCCCCTCACACACCCCCTCACCCACACACACACCCTCACCCTCACACACCCTCACTCACCCTCACACACCTTACTCACCCTCACACCCCCTCACCACCCACTCACCCTCAAACACCCTCACCCCCCCTCACCCCACCACCTCACACCCCCTCACCCTCACAATCCTTCAGCCTCACACCCCGTCACCCTCACACCCCCCTCACCCTCACGCCCCCTCACACCCCCTCACCCTCACACACCCTCACACCCCCTCACCAGCATAGCATAACAAAACACAGCATAGCATAGCATAACAAAACACAGCATAACAAAACACAACAAAGCATAGCATAACAAAACACAACATAGCATATCATAACAAAACAAGGCTTAGCATAGCAAAGCATAACAAAACATAGCATAGCAAAACAAAGCATATCATAATAAAACACAACAAAACATAGCATAGCATAACAAAACATAGCATAGCATAACAAAGCATAGCATAATAAAACACAACAAAAAATAGCATAGCATAACAAAACCTAGCAAAGCATAACAAAGCATAGCATAGCATAACAAAACATAGCATAACAAAGCATAGCATAGCAAAACACAACAAAACATAGCATAGCATAACAAAACACAACAAAACATAGCATAGCATAACAAAACAAAGCATAGGATAGCAAAACAAAACATAGCATAACAAAACACAACAAAAAATAGCATTGCATAACATAAAACAAAGCATAGGATAGCAAAACATAGCATAGCATAACAAAACATAGCATAACAAAAGACAACAACACATAGCATAACAAAACATAGCAAAACACAACAAAACATAACGTAGCTTAATAAAATACAACAAAATATAGCATAGCAAAACAAAACATATAATAGCATAGCAAAACATAGCACAGCATACCAAACACAACAAAACATAGCATAGCATAACAAAACATAGCATAGCAAAACAAAGCATAGCATAATAAAACACAAAAAACATAGCATAGCATAACAAAACATAGCATAGCATAACAAAGCATAGCAAAACATAGCATAGCATAACAAAACATAACATAGCATAACAAAACACAGCATAGCATAGCAAAACATAGCATAGCATAACAAAACATAGCATAGCATAACAAAACACAACATAGCATAGCAAAACAAATTAAAGCATAGGATAGCAAAACATAGCATAGCAAAACAGAACATAGGATAGCAAAACAAAACCTAGCATAGCATACAGCATCACTCAGCACCACCACAACATCACTCAGGAGCACCACAACATCACTATGCACTACCACAGCATCACTGAACGCCACAGCATTACTCGTTCACCACCACAACATCACTCAGCGCCACCACAGCATCAATCTGTGCAACCATTCAACAACAACTGGTTCAAATATGTTCTCTCAATGTTTCAAGCTTTCTGACAAATGTAACCAAAAGATGTTATTATTTCACTTCTGTTCTTGGATTTTCGTCACAATAAAATACACTGAACATAACATTCACAAGTTATTTACAAAAGTTAAAGCTATTGCCATTATAAATTACAAAAACTTTTATTTAAGTATTAATTATTTAAAAAAATTAAAAGCCATTGTTATTTGTAATATCAATGTATGTAAGTCACGTAAATACAGCACATATTGCATTAAAAATGCTATAGGTGTCACATTTGTGTAAGTTATTGATAGAGCAAGATTTCGCATCGCGACTTGCTCGAGTCAAGAACCTCGAAAATTTGTTATAATCCCATAATTCCAATTGTTTGTTTTACTAAATTTATGAATTTTTGAAGGTGCGTGTGTATCATAGTGATGCTTGCCTATGTGTTTCACTAATACGAATAACCCTTGTCTTTAAAACATGGAAGCTGCTCGAAATTTTATTCTGCGCATGCGTTAGGCATAATCACGTGACACGACGCAGTCACATTTGGAGGGAAAGGGTGTGCATGCGTAACAGCCAATAAAATGGCCGTGCTTTCTAATAGCGAGGTGAAGCTTGCACCGTTGCTTTTGTGATTCTGTCTGTTGCACTAATAAATAATTGCATAGTATATTTTATAATGATAATTCACAAGTACACACTCATGTTATGTAGTTTATTAATTTATTTCTATGTTTTAATTTGTTTTCGCTTGCTTTTCATGTACCATGGTAAACGGGGGGTCCAACTGGGTCGAGAGCCATCTTGAGGGTCCTTTCTGCGCATGACCGCGCAGCCCAGGCAGCCGTAGCCTTGAACGGTGGAACTCAGCCAGCTGGCAGCCACAGTCAAGATGCTCATGTGAACGCCACCTCTGACCCAGCAAGATGGAGTTAACTGTCCTCAAACTGATACAATGACATTTTTTCCTATTGTATTCCGTGCGACTTCTCATGGGAACCCCAATCTTGCTAGGCGGTACCTTAACATGCAAAATAAGTCTTACAATAGTCTGTTCTGATTGGTGTGTTAACCAAATCCTACCTTAGGACCAATCGAAATTGGAGATTCTGACACTTTGCAACATTGGGGGGTGGTACACTGACCCAAAAGAGTATATCTAGCCTAGGTTTAGCTAGAGAAATTGTCCGACTTGTCCGAATAGCTGACCTGTCACTGACCCAACGCACTCAATAGGTGACTGAATATACAGAGCGCTGCGGAGCACTCTGTCCGAATTTGACCATAGACTAAGGTTTTACTAAACCTTAAGTGCTGGCGGAGCACTTTGCTGGGGAGTTCGCTAACCCAATCGGGGTTCTGACTGATAGCTGCAGAGAGGGTGGAGCGCAGGAGTTGCTTCCGAACTGCGGGTGCTGGTCGTATCCTGGTGGTCCTGTCCTGATCCTAATCTGGGTTTCCTGTCCTGTCCTGAGGTGTCCATACTGCACCTGCTGTCCCATTGATGACTGCTATTCCTTGGGGTATTTCCTGTCCTTAACTGACCCGTGGCCAGGGTTGGTTTTCACACCAGTCTAGGTAAATATCTTGCCGAAAACTCTAAACTGCACTTTTCTATTTTTCCGTCTTTGCTTCAATAAAGACATACCTTTGCATGTGATAATTTTCCATGCTTTCCCGCAACCATTGCATATCATAAAGTTATTTGCATTTACTTTCATAGTGTGTTCCTATGTTACCCTACCTTTTAGAAATCAATTTCTACATTGCAGTTTGCAATTTCCTGATGTGGTCTATAATTTCCTCTTAACATTTAACTGAAGGGAGGAGGAGACTAGCTCGCGGCCGTGATGGTCGCCCTTTAGCTCGGCTCCCGCAGCCCTCCGTCCTGATTGACGATCCTGTCTTCTATCCTGTCCGAGGACGACACATCTTTTGGGGCATTGAAACATAACGGCTTGTTTGTACTTACCATCCGACCCCGGGGTCTCGGTGTGCAGTGGCTCCGGAGTTGTGGCCTCCGAGGGATCGGGGCCTCTGCGAGACTTGGACCGGGACCTGGCTGGCGGGATCCGACGGCTCTCGGCCCCGGCCGAGAGCGAGAACCAGTGTTGGGAGCCGATGTGCGAAGATCCCGGCGATCCTGACCCGGGCCTGCCCTGGTGGCCGTGCGGCCGACGTGGGTGAGAGGCCCCGGGACCTGATTCTGTGAAGGGGTCTCCCTCCGCCGCTGCTTGGTCCGGCGGCCCTGGTCCTCGGGGCCCGGACTCCGCTTGTCTGGGGCACCGGAGCTGGTGCTGGCGGAGACCCGTTTTGGGCGGATATCCTTTTGGCATCGAGGCCGCCTTTGCTGGGACCCCCGGAGCTTGTAAAGTCCTACATTTGCGAACTGTTATTTCCGGGGGTCTTGGTGGGCGGCGATTGGGCTGATTCACGAAATGGCGGCCGACCCTCTGGAACGAGAATCACCCTGTGGCGGCGGGCCCGTGTTGCCTAATCGTGTGGGGAGCGGATCTGGTGGACGTGAGCCGACGGTCAGAGATATCCTGGAAGCACTGAGATCCCTACACGCTTCCCTGGCCCTGGGAGTCTCGGTGGGTCCGCCACGATCTGCCGCCATTTTGGGCAGCCATCTCTTCTTGTCGCCCTCTTGTTTCGATGACTTCATTGCCTCGCCCCCCTCGATTGACTTGAGTGTCTCCGCCGCTGATCGAAGATCGTGTAGTGTGCCGGTGACTTTGGGGCGCCCTGCTTTTCATGGTTCGGACCCCGGGGACTTGGATGCTGTATTGCGACCATGTTCGACATTGTTGCCTGAAACTATTGATGGACTGCCTCCTGTGCTTACTTCGATGACATTGCCTGTGTCTATAATTGGGACCACCTCGCCCGATCCAGTGGCGCAACTGAACTCCTGTTTTCCACTGATCGTGCTGCGATTGTTGATGCATCTACACTTTCGGTTCGGACTATTGCTCCCTTGTGGATCTATCTACCCCCCACGTAGCTATGTTAGTCACCATTCCACTCGACTATATGCTGATTTCGTATTTAGTATGTGGTTTTACATTGCCATGTGGTGGGTGGGATTTGTCGCTCGAAAGGGTTGGGGGTGAAATGTACGACTTCTGTTGGATTCCCGGTATACGATTTAGTAGTATCATTGTTTTTCATCGTAGAAAGGTGGGCGGTCCCCTTCTCTTAATGTTTTATAGCGCGTGATGGGGTGTCGTCCTGGACTGTTTTTGACTGTATTTTTCTGGTTGGGCGGAGGGCTGCGGCCGCCCGTTCGGATTATAGTTATTCTGCTCCTCCCTCCTGTCCTTTTTTTTCTTCGCTTTGGTTGTTCTTTTTTGTCTCGTTCTTCTTTCTTACTTCTCGCTATATTTCGGGTCCTGGTTTAGGGCGACAGGCACGCTGTCTGAAGGGTAGGCCATAGCCTTCTACAGGGGTGCAGGGTGGGTCGGGTGGGTTGGGTACTATTTTTTTGTTTGTCCTCTGGTTCTATGGCCCTTTTCTATCTCTTTTTCGTGAGGCCGCGTCTGTCCTGACCTCCTTTGGTGTGTTTCGGGTGGGGGGTGTGGCGTCGTTAATCCTCCTGATAGGTTTCGGCTGTCTTTCTCCCCGATTGCCATCCCCCACTTGGGCCGCTACTCCTTTTGTCTCCTGTCTTCCTGCCACGGGGGGCCTGGGTCGGCGTGTCTTCTTCCTTTCGTTTTTCTTATTTCTTTATTTCCCTTTTTATTGTCTTTTTTTGTCTTCCCTCCGTTTTCCCTTCCCTTCCCCCTCCCCTTCCCTACCTCGTCCCCCCCCCCTTTTCCTCTCGGTGTCCTAGAAGTTCTTATGACGAGTTGGTTTTGGTTTATTGTCTTTCCGATCCCTCTGTTCTGGCTTGGTAGTGTCCTGGGTGGCGGGCATGTTACGAGAAGAATGCTCAGGGGCTGATTGTGTCTCACATATCCTGATTTCTTGAATGCATTGTATTATCCCCCCCGATCTTCTGGCCCCATGCCCCCTTATTAATGTTGCAGTTGATTACGGGATATCGGATGCCTCCGTATTGAAAGTGCGCCTGTCATACGTCTTCTCCCCATATTATAAAATTAAGCCTTATTTACTCCTGTGTTTTAGCCCTTTGGTTCCCGAATTTTTTCTCCCCCCTTTTATATTGTACGGCCTCTGCTTTGTATTGATTGATTATGTGATATTTGCCTGGTGACTCCTGATTGTATTGTACATTGCGGCCGGCCGGATGGGTTGTAGGCCTTGACTTGTCTCTCCTTTTTGATGTCAATAAAGGTTTTAAAAAAAAAACAAAAAAAACAAAAAAAAACATTTAACTGAAGTACTTTACTAGAGTTATATCGTGTTTCACATTACACCCTTACTATAGTTGTTAGGATTCCTAATTTCCCATTCATATTCATGAAAACTGTTTCCATAGTAAAAATTCCGATTATTGACTGGGGTTTACTGTAAACGTTATGATTTTTCCAAAAACTGACTTTTAGATAAAGAATCTTAAAACTTCCCAGTTGTCCGTGGTTATTTGATGAAACATTGAAATCATTTTTATGTTGGGTTTTGTATTTTGCTGCCTTTCCTTTTACAGCTAGCTCCCTGACCCATCGTGGTTATAGGTACCCGTATCGGTGGATGGTAAGTCGGGTACACTAGAAATAGCAGGAAGGGACTCACAATTATTGGTAGTAGATTGTATGGTCATCTGATCAATGTATATGGTGAAATGAAATATATGGGCCCGAAACCTAAGTGGTGAAAATATTGGTCGGGTGACCTGCGATCTCTATCAGTAATTTTCTAGTAGCAGAGGATGGTTAGGGAATAGCTAAAGGTTAGGTAGGACTAGTTAAGATTAGCTAAGTTGGATGCTGCTAATGAGAGTAGACAATTCGAGTGATTTGATCACTCACTTGAAGTGTTTGCTTTAAAAATTATGAAATGTTTTAAAATTGTTGTTCTTATTCTTATACTGTTATATGTATTTATCTATTCATTAGTAAAACGTCTTAAGTGTTGTCAGAAATCCCCGGGGAATTGAATAGCGAGTGGTGAATAGAATCCACTTGCTTTGAGGTCACTGGCTTTCAAGGAAAGTTGGTGCAGGTTAGGCAGAACTGGAAGCACTAACTAGGGTTTTTTTTCTCTAAATGTATGATTGAATAAATCTTAGTAACGAGGTTCATTGGCAAAATTCCTATTGTGGCATAACCTAGTGAGGGTCACACTGGAAAAGTAGCAGGTTCATCGGAGCTTGAGTGAAAGCAAAAAGGGCTCGCTGGTGAAACTTTAGACTTGGATATATCCCGGAAAAGTGGATGAGTCTAGGGAAATAGCAGGTGCCCCAATGCTAGTGTGAAGGGTAGGCGGAAGAGATCTACCCGTAGAGTGTGAAAAGTAAATGGAAGTAGTTTACTTGCAGTGAAACAAAAACTCTTTCCTGTCTAGACACTTGAGCACAGTGGCGAATGTGTATTCGTTGTTAAATAACCGAACACTAGCACTTTAGAAAGAAAGAAAGTTTCCGTTACCTTGTGAAGGAGGGAGTCAGGTACGAAGCTGCTCTGACTTCACTCTGTGCCGCGCTGGGATTGGTAGTCACAGCGGGTTTGTAGCGGAGCTGGAATTGTAAAGGAGGGGCGAGCGCAGGAGCGTGAGAACTGTCTCACGAAAAGGCTGCGCACCCATTGGTTGAAATTATTTGAATTCGTGCATTTCATTGGTCGCATGAAATTAATAGACGCACTTGGATTGGAAGTGGTTTTGTAAACAAAGTCACTTGTAAAAATCGTATGTGGCATTCGTATAGACCGCATACCAGACCTGATCCACGGCATATGGGATTTGAGAACGATCAGTGGAAAGGCGTTAAAAACGACATTATGTACGGAAATAAGAGAAAAGTGTCTCTTGTAAACAAAGTGAAAAAATATTTCAAAAACGACAAACCGATTAAAACTAGAGAAGGTGTTGTCATACCGCCACCCAACACTCCTGCATCTTTCATGATGTTCGATAAAGGGTACAACACATGTGTATGGTTGGAGAATTGGGCGGAATACACGAAAGATGACGGAGTATTGGCTTTTCCGTTAGAGGGTACCTTTAACAGTAGGATTCTATTCAATCTGAGAACCCGAATGAATGACTTACATCCCAGACCTAGGTTAACACAGTATGAAGCACTAGAGGAATGGGAGATTGAGGCTTTTGAGAGAGATAAGCCCCGAATGGATAAAGGGTTAACTAAATTTTATCCAAAATTGAAGCAGGAAGCCCGAGCCAAAAAGATGAAACAGTTGAGACAGCATATGATTGTAGAAGGACTGTTTCCCATGTTGCCAGCATGTGGTCCTCCTGGGGGGGAGAAGAAAACAGAAAAATGCAAACATTGGGTACCTATTGGAGAGTTGGATGATGAATTATTAGATGACCTGTTTATGAGAAGTCCGCCTCCTTATAATGAAAGAAATAGACCTTCCAGTGAGGGGGATAATTCCCGAAGACTTTATCTTCAGGATGAGGCCCGATCGGCCAGTGCAGGGGGGGGGGGGTTGCCCCATACCTCCTTATACCGAGAGCTTAGGTCCTGTAGATACAAGAGATGTCTATCCAAGAATATCAGCTGGTGGGGATGCCAGATACTCCCGTGAAAGCGATTTTTCCCCGAGACCTCCCTACGAGGGTGAGGCGAGACCATCAGGTTCAGGAATGCCGTTTTTACAGCCTTTGTATGAAAGAGAACCAAGGTCCCTAGGTACAGGAAGTTTGTTCCCAAGACCAAATTATGGTGAAGGACCTAGTGAGACTCATCCCACTGCCCCGAGTTATGCTCCCACTCTGACCCCACAGGTGTTACATGACAAATCCGTAGAGAGATTATTGGAAGAAAAGGAGCGAGAAATTCTAGCAAAGCAAAGAGCTGAGATAATTCAGAAAATTTCCCAGTTAAATACCAGTCCTGAGGCATTGACAATCCCAGTAACAATCGGACCCGTGGTTCCATTGTATGGGGATCGGCATGAGAGTCCAAACCCTCCAGTCATTACCCCAGTCATAGCCCAGCCAAGACCAGAACCCTTAATAGTAGATGAACAGACAAGCGAGGGCGAGTCTGAAGTCTCACTAATGGATCTGCCCAAAAGAAATACAGGGAAAAGGATGCAGAAAAGACATAATCCTTTCAATACGAGGGAGATTCAAATGGAATCGACTTCGGGTACTAGAAGTGTCACTTTGGTTACACCTGAGGAAATCGAAAGATGGAGCCAAGAATTAGAGAAACAAACTTCGCAGACGAAACCTCTAGATCTCTACAAACTGAGAGTAGAAATAGAAGAACTTATGGCAGGAAATGTAGGATTAGACAGATTAAATACCTACTCTGAAGAAGAGCTGTTGTTTATTTGCAAAAGTCTTACCCGAAATGCCCGAGTACCTCATGAAAAATTGACAGATACTGCTGCTAGCATGGGAATAGATATTTCAAAATCGAAACCCTTGCAGAAACCATACAGAGCAGAATTTTCAGACAAAGATTTGGAAAACCTGAATATATCAGGAAAAAAGGCACAGGTCAAGGAACTATTGACAGTGTTACAGAAATGGGGAGACGTAGAAAGATGGAAAGCCAGATGGGCTAGGAAAAAAGATGAGGCCAGGTCTAAGCAGGTAACTCCCGAATTCGTTCTAAAGGAAGTAGATAAACCAGAACAGTTATGCCCTATGCGCGAAGTGCCAGGAGGAAAATATGTACATGTTCCATGGTCCAGACAGGATATTGTGTCCTTTACCAATGACTTCCCGAAATTACGAGAAAAACCCGTCGATTGGTACCGGCAAGTAGAAAGATTTGTAAAAGTGCAAAAATGCTTGTGGAAGGACCTGGATGGGTTCTTCAACATAGTGGTCCCTGTAGATCTGTGGACTGAGTGTAAAATCGCCATAGGTTGGCCTAGTGAGGAATACCCGAGGGACTCAGCAACAGGAGAACCCTCTAAGGAAGTGATGAAAAAATATGATCAGGTAATCCAGCATTTGAAGCTAAAAGTCCCCGCAAAGGAAACTGATTGGACCAAGATAGATAGAACCACGCAGGAAAGGGACGAGACTGTGCATTCCTTTTATGAAAGGCTGTTGCTGGTGTTCAAAACGTACAATGATATAGATAACATCGAAATGAAGGACATGACGCACTTCATTTACAGGTTTGTAAACGGTTTAAGACCAGAAATTTGTCAGTGGATAAAAGATAACAAAATCTGTTGCAGTCCAAGAAAATGGACGAGGTCCTACGGTACGCAAAGTACTGTGAGGACGAAATGGCAGAAAAGAAAAAGGCCCTGAAGGAAAAGGTGATGTGGGCTCAAGTAAAGCTCGCAGAACAGCAGGAAAAGCAATTGAATAAGCTAAATAAAACTACTCAGAACCAAAGCCCTGGGGGTGGGGGTGGAGGAAAGCCCAGAGCAAAAATGAGCAGAGAGGAAGCCAAAAAGAAATTTCCCTGCCACCAGTGCGGGGAAATTGGACATTGGAGAGACGAGTGTCCGTATTTACAGTCCGATAATACCCCAACCCCTGATTTAACTCCACAGACGCAGAATGAAAAGCCAAGAAAGACCCAGCAGCAGGTAAAAACGATTCAAATACCCCGAGCGCCAAAGCCAACTTTTAAGGGAAAATCACCGCAGGGAGATGATATAGAGATCTGGGGGGGCACTGAGAACAGAAATGCAGCAACTTCGCAATATTTATTGAATGATACTTTTTTCTGTGACGACGAGTACTGACGGGGCCTGAGAGGGGAGGACAAGGAGTGTGGACTTGGCGCCTCCTTGCCGGTAGACCAGTCCGGGCCATACATTGAAGGAAAGGTTGATGGAAATGATGTCACCTTTCTATTGGACACTGGTGCTACCCGTTCTACTGTAAGAACAGCAGACGTTCCAAACCTACCCCTCTCGGGAGAAGCAATCCAAGTAGTGGGTGTATCTAATCAATTGATTAGTACCCCCGTTACCGAGCCCATGGAGATATCAATAGGGAACTTCAAAGAAATGCACAGATTTGTCGTCTGTGATACCAGTCCAGTGAACTTACTGGGACGTGATTTGCTGTGCAAAATGAACTGCACTATCTTTTGCACACCAAAGGGCGTTGAGATTCAAACCCCAGACGAAGATGGTATTTACAAGCTAATGTTAGTCAGACCGGACTCAGAAATTAAGCGAATGATTATACAAGACTTACCTGAAGAACTTCAACAGACAGTGAAACCAGAAGTATGGGACTTTACAGGAAAGGATGTAGGATTAATGGCCAATGTAGACCCAATACAAATAGCCATAAAGGAAAATGCAGCCTACCCCAATACTAAGCCTTACAGAATGAGTGCCGAAGTGAGAGCAGGAGTTGCCATTGAAATACAGAAATTGCTAGAAGCAAACATCATACAAGAAGTGATGAGTAGCCCGTGTAATTCCCCAATAATTGGAATCAAGAAACCTAGTGGCAAGTACAGAGTAGTGCAGGACCTGAGAAAGGTAAACAAAATTGTGGTTCCTTGTTGTCCTATTGTCCCAAACCCAGCTGTGATTCTGTATCAGATTCCCTGGGATGCTGAATGGTTTACTGTGATAGACCTATGTCAAGCATTCTTTTCGATCCCATTGCATCCAGATAGCAAATTTCTTTTCTCATTTGCTTTCAACAGTCACGTGTACGTTTGGAACAGGGTCCCCCAGGGGTACACAGAGAGCCCCTCTATCTTTAATCAGATCTTGAAAAAATGCCTGGAAACTTTAGTCTTACCTAGAAAATCTGTTTTGGTACAATACATTGACGACCTCTTGGTGGCATCCAAAAGTCATAGGGACTGCGTGATTGACACCATTGCCCTGCTGAATCACCTAAGTGAAAAGGGACATAAAGTGGCCCCTGAAAAATTGCAGTTCTGTTCAAAATCAGTGAAATATCTGGGGCACCAGATAGAAAAAGGAATAAGAAAAGTCACCTCAGAGAGAGTCAGAATAATTCAAAAGATGCAGTTACCCCGTACTCAGAAAGAAGTCAGAATGTTCCTTGGAGTTGTAGGTTACTGCAGGCAATGGATTGTGGGATTCGCAGTCCATGCCAAGCCTTTAATAAAAATGACAAAGAAAGGAGCACCGGACCATGTGGAATGGGATGATGAAAGCTTAACAGCATTTACTAAATTACGGGATTGTCTGTGTACAGCCCCTGCTTTGGGAATGCCAGATTATTCCAAGGAGTTTGCTTTATTCTGTGACACACGAGACAATTGTGCATTGTCGGTCCTAACTCAGGAACATGGCTTGACTAGACGCCCCATGGCATATTTCTCTGCCACGTTGGATCCAGTGGCTGCTGGATTACCTGGATGTTTGAAAGCAGTGGCTGCAACATGCACAAGTTTAGAACAGAGTGAATCTATTGTCATGGGACATCCGGTAACTGTGTATGTTCCACACGCAGTTGTGATTTTACTAACCAGAACCAAGACTCAGTATCTCACCCCTAGTCGGCTGACTAAATACGAGAGGATTCTCGTGGGTGCTGCAAATGTGGCCATCAC
Source organism: Lissotriton helveticus (assembly GCF_964261635.1). Classification (NCBI taxonomy): domain Eukaryota; kingdom Metazoa; phylum Chordata; class Amphibia; order Caudata; family Salamandridae; genus Lissotriton; species Lissotriton helveticus. The sequence goes on along the minus strand of NC_136068.1, from coordinate 395,139,842 downwards.
ACGGTGTAATATACTGAACCCTGCCACTCTACTCCCTGACTCAATGGTTTTAGAAGACCAGGGAGAGAATGAGCATGACTGCATTGACCTGACAGAATTCAGTACTAAACCCCGCCCAGACATTAAAGAAACACCCTTGCCTGTACATGATGAAGAATGGTTTGTGGATGGTTCATGCATGAGACACGAACTTGTAGGCCTAAGTGCTGCCTACGCTGTGGTTGCATTAGACAAAGTTAAAGAGGTATCCTGTTTATTTGGAGTAAAGTCTGCTAATTGGGAAAAGACAAAAGGATAACAGTATATACTGACAGCCAGTACTGTTATGGGGTTGTGCATGACTTTGGCCAATTATGGCTACAAAGAGAATTCCTGACTTCATCAGGTACTCCCATTCGAAATGGAAAAGTTATCCAAGACCTTCTAGAGGCAATCCAATTACCCAAAGAATTGGCAGTGGTCAAATGTGTTGCTCATAAAAAGGGCCTTGACCCCGTGTCATTGGGTAATGATTTTGCTGATCGGGTAGCAAAACAATGTGCTATGGATCGCATGTCAATGAATATCAGACTGGGTGGGACTGGAAACAGCTGCCAACTTATGGTGTTTGAAGAAGTGCCTACCTGGGATGAAGGGAGAGAATGGCAGCATGCTGTGCCCTGGGAAGAGAAAGAGAAGTGGAAGGGACTTGGTTGTCGACCAAGACGTGAGGATGGTGTCATTGTGGGCCCAGATGGTATGCCTGTGTTACCTAGGAACCTGCTTGCCCCTATGGCCAGACTGATACATGAAGGATCACACATTGGTAGGGATGCCATGGTTCTGGTATTTCAACAGACCTGGTATAACCCGAAATTCAGGAAGGTAGCAGAATCCTTGTGCCAGAGGTGCATGACTTGTCAACAGTTCAACGCTGGCAAGAGAACAGTAGTTGATCTGGGAAAAATTGGAAAGTCAGGGGGTCCCTTTGTAAGAATACAAATTGACTTCATCACCATGCCATGCTGCGAGGGAAAAAGATATGTCCTTGTAGTAGTCTGCCTATTTTCAAAATGGGTGGAAGCTTACCCTGTCCCACAGAGTGATGCCTTAACAGTAGCCAAATTGTTACTACGAGAATTGATACCTAGGTTCGGGGTGCCAGTCACTATTGAATCAGATAGAGGCAGACATTTTCAGAATGAGGTGATGGACCAACTCTGTAAAGCGTTTGGAATCACACAAAAGTTGCACTGTGCACATCGTCCAGAAGCTTCTGGAGTGGTAGAGCAGATAAATGGCACTATTAAATCAAGGTTGGCCAAAATGTGTGACTCAACTGGAATGAATTGGATTACTGCCTTGCCTCTTGTTCTGATGGGACTCCGAAGTATTCCAGATCGGAGAACAGGCCTGAGCCCCCATGAAATTTTGATGGGAAGAGTGATGAGACAAGCATGGGTACCAGGTAACAAACTGTTAAGCATTTCTGATGATTTGGTACTTGAGTACTGCAGGAAACTGGGTGACCAAGTACGTTCTATCTCTCGCCAGATTGGGGTAGACGCCGTCGCCAACCCGACAACTCCAGTTCACAAATTGGTTCCAGGTGACTGGGTTAGAATAAAGAAGCACACTCGTTCGAGTTGCCTTGCACCGAGGTGGGGAGAAAAACGCCAAGTAATACTGGTGACCACGACAGCAGTGAAGTGTGCAGGCATTCCCAGGTGGATCCATGCCAGCCATACTCAAAAGGTAATTCCAGACAAGGAGCCTGGAGCTGAAGGTTGTCCAGCTGAGGGGTCTGCGGATGTCGGTCCTGAAGTAGCTGATGACGAACAGCCGAGCACCAGTCCAGCTGAGGGTCCTGCAGACGTTGGTCCGGAAGTAGCTGATGACGAGCAACCGAGCACCAGCCAAGATGATTGGATACCTATAATCGATTTCATTGAAGACCCAATCAGAACTAGAGAGCGAATCTATGAAGATAGAGAGTGGAATAGAGAGGTCGAGATAGGCACAGGCGAAGACCCTCAGATCATTGAGATTCACATCAAATCCGAGGACGAAGAAGGAGGTCAGACAGGGACAGAACAAGTGATCGATACTCCTCCACTGACTCCTGAAATTGAAAAGGGACAGACTAGAAATAGTGTAATAGTTCGAGCAGAAGAAAATCAAGAGATCGAAGTGCTTGAACAGGATCAGGCAGAGCTAGAAGAACGTGTTCAGGACATAGAAACAGAGACGTCTGAAAGCCAAAACCCAATTTCACCTGAACCAGGCCAGTTTAGTAACCAGGCAGAAGAAATAGATACAAGACCTGGGACTAGTAAGACAGGAAGGGAAGAGACAGAGACAGAAGTGCCACAAACAAACGAAAATAAAAGAGCATTAGAAGAAAGCCAAAATACAGTGCCAACTAAAAGACTCAAGAAAAAGAAAAATATCGAACCAAGATACATTAAGAGACTAAGATTGAGAATAAAAACAGTAGAAGAGAAACTTGCTGACAGAAGAAAAAGCATACGGATAGCAGAACAAGCTGGAGAAAGCTCCAAAAGAAGGAGTGATCGAATAAAAAGACTGAATGAGAAATACCAGGATCCTGAATGGACATATCTGATTCTGGAAAATTTAGAGGATCTTGATATTACTGACGAAAGCGACGGGGAACTGATTACTGATTACTCTGCAGAGGAAGAGGACGAACCACCGTGAAATTGCTCAGCATAAAGGTACCTGGGCAAGGACACAAAGAGGGGTTGAAAACTTCTTCTGAGCCAAAATGTCTGATTCAAGCGTGAATGGTAGACCTAGCCGCAGTTGTTGCAAAACATGCTGCAAGGTATGTATATGTAGTATAGTTATAGTAATATTAGTTTGGATAGGACTAACGGTTTTCATTCCTTTTATGGTAAGCAAAAATACTAATATTGACCCTACTCAGACTACCGACCCTGAAGAACTGACAACACAAAGTGTAGAAAGACGTGAAAAAGCACTCAGACAGACAAAACGAGACTTAGAAGCATCAGATGAGGAAGGACTACATTACCACGGAGTTAGAAACCAGACACACTTAAATGTTTTCGCAAACTTGTTAGTGCATTATGTAGAAACTATGGAAATAGAAGATTGCTATGTCTGCATGAAGCTACCTACTTCTGTAGCTGAAGGCGTGACTTATCATCACCTACCTCTGACCTATGGAATTTCCTGTAGTATTTTAGCAAGCTTATTTTACAAAGGAGGACCATTACAGTACTATTACTCTAATAATGACGTAATATTTTCTGAACTTCCTATACGTGGTAATCTGAACCCTGTACATACCAAAAGTGACGTTACACGCTATATGGGAGAATACTTTCTGACTATAGGTACCATAGACTTAAATGAAACACACAGAGACAACTTGACCTGTTCATTACATGAACAAGAAAAAATATTTTTGAACATGGCAGAGAAAAGAAGGGAGAGTTTCCAAAGAAAGGCAAATGACAAAAGACAGAAAACGCCAAAATGGGCTGAGGACATGGAAAGCACCTCAAATGGCGGGGCAGGGCCTGCGTTGTTGCTGGATTTCGAAAAGAAAGGGAAACTCTGTCTTCATCGCGAGAAGACTAGTTATTATAATAACATTTTCATTGGTTCCAGTCAATGTGAAAATAATTACAAGGTATTTGGAGGTTGGGGTTTCAAAAATGGGTCAGAACCTGTGTTTCCCGGAATTCATTATGTATGTGGAAACAAGGCTTATTTCAAATTGCCAGATCACTGGTATGGAAGCTGCTATTTTGGCATTGTTTTCCCGAAAATATACCACGTGAATGAAATTGCTGGAAGCAACGAAAACACTAATGGCTTAGTGCGTAGTAAAAGAGAAAGCGTAGGTGAAATAATGGGTAGTATTTTTAGTGCACTGATACCTGGAGTGGGAGTGGTTCTGAACACACACAGAATTTGCAAATTATCCACAATAGTGGATGTGTTGTCTACGGACACGGCTCATGGATTTCTGCTGGTCAATACTGAAATGGTTGCGATCAGATCAATGGTTTTGCAGAACAGACTTGCTCTTGACACCTTATTAGCAAAAGAGGGCGGAGTCTGCCGGATGTTGAAGGCGCAACATTGTTGCACTTACATTCCGGACAAAAGTGTGCAGCTCAAAAGATATGTGAAAAACATTACTAATTTGGAAAAGGAACTTAAACCACTCGAGGTTGACAGTGCCTGGAAGAGACTGGTTGATGGTCTCTCCAATGTAGGTCATTGGTTTGCTAGCTTAGGAAAAAACTTATTGTTTAAGGTACTGATGCCAATTGGAGTGATAGGTCTTATCCTATTTCTCATATTTGTCTGTTGCAAATGTCGCAAACACACAAAGAAATACCAAGTGAATGCGAGAGGAGTGAAACGGAGTGCGGATGAGCTTGAATTGGAAGAAATGAATAATCAGATTTATAAAAAGGTAAAAAATTCTCACCCTACCAAAAATGAGAAAGAGAAACTGAATCGCCTGTTGGAAGAGATAGAAATGTACAAGGTGTGAAAGAAAGTTGGCATCTGGTTCCATTGTTTTGTGATGATAGTAAATATCATCAAAGAGGGGATTGATAGAGCAAGATTTCGCATCGCGACTTGCTCGAGTCAAGAACCTCGAAAATTTGTTATAATCCCGTAATTCCAATTGTTTGTTTTACTAAATTTATGAATTTTTGAAGGTGCGTGTGTATCATAGTGATGCTTGCCTATGTGTTTCACTAATACGAATAACCCTTGTCTTTAAAACATGGAAGCTGCTCGAAATTTTATTCTGCGCATGCGTTAGGCATAATCACGTGACACGACGCAGTCACATTTGGAGGGAAAGGGTGCGCATGCGTAACAGCCAATAAAATGGCCGCGCTTTCTAATAGCGAGGTGAAGCTTGCACCGTTGCTTTTGTGATTCTGTCTGTTGCACTAATAAATAATTGCATAGTATATTTTATAATGATAATTCACAAGTACACACTCATGTTATGTAGTTTATTCATTTATTTCTATGTTTTAATTTGTTTTCGCTTGCTTTTCATGTACCATGGTAAACGGGGGGTCCAACTGGGTCGAGAGCCATCTTGAGGGTCCTTTCTGCGCATGACCGCGCAGCCCAGGCAGCCGTAGCCTTGAACGAGGGAACTCAGCCAGCTGGCAGCCACAGTCAAGATGCTCATGTGAACGCCACCTCTGACCCAGCAAGATGGAGTTAACTGTCCTCAAACTGATACAATGACACCTATTGTATTCCGTGCGACTTCTCATGGGAACCCCAATCTTGCTAGGCGGTACCTTAACATGCAAAATAAGTCTTACAATAGTCTGTTCTGATTGGTGTGTTAACCAAATCCTACCTTAGGACCAATCGAAATTGGGGATTCTGACACTTTGCAACATTGGGGGGTGGTACACTGACCCAAAAGAGTATATCTAGCCTAGGTTTAGCTAGAGAAATTGTCCGACTTGTCCGAATAGCTGACCTGTCACTGACCCAACGCACTCAATAGGTGACTGAATATACAGAGCGCTGCGGAGCACTCTGTCCTAATTTGATCCTAATTTGACCATAGACTAAGGTTTTACTAAACCTTAAGTGCTGGCGGAGCACTTTGCTGGGGAGTTCGCTAACCCAATCGGGGTTCTGACTGATAGCTGCAGAGAGGGTGGAGCGCAGGCGTTGCTTCCGAACTGCGGGTGCTGGTCGTATCCTGGTGGTCCTGTCCTGATCCTAATCTGGGTTTCCTGTCCTGTCCTGAGGTGTCCATACTGCACCTGCTGTCCCATTGATGACTGCTATTCCTTGGGGTATTTCCTGTCCTTAACTGACCCGTGGCCAGGGTTGGTTTTCACACCAGTCTAGGTAAATATCTTGCTGAAAACTCTAAACTGCACCTTTCTATTTTTCCGTCTTTGCTTCAATAAAGACATACCTTTGCATATGATAATTTTCCATGCTTTCCCGCAACCATTGCATATCATAAAGTTATTTGCATTTACTTTCATAGTGTGTTCCTATGTTACCCTACCTTTTAGAAATCAATTTCTACATTGCAGTTTGCAATTTCCTGATGTGGTCTATAATTTCCTCTTAACATTTAACTGAAGTACTTTACTAGAGTTATATCGTGTTTCACATTACACCCTTACTATAGTTGTTAGGATTCCTAATTTCCCATTCATATTCATGAAAACTGTTTCCATAGTAAAAATTCCGATTATTGACTGGGGTTTACTGTAAACGTTATGATTTTTCCAAAAACTGACTTTTAGATAAAGAATCTTAAAACTTCCCAGTTGTCCGTGGTTATTTGATGAAACATTGAAATCATTTTTATGTTGGGTTTTGTATTTTGCTGCCTTTTCTTTTACAGCTAGCTCCCTGACCCATCGTGGTTATAGGTACCCGTATCGGTGGATGGTAAGTCGGGTACACTAGAAATAGCAGGAAGGGACTCACAATTATTGGTAGTAGATTGTATGGTCATCTGATCAATGTATATGGCGAAATGAAATATATGGGCCCGAAACCTAAGTGGTGAAAATATTGGTCGGGTGACCTGCGATCTCTATCATTATAACTATTGGCATTGTAAATGACAATGCTATTAATTTCGCTATTTGAAAAAACAAAACATAAATAAAAAATGTATCATTTACAATACCAATAGCTCAAACTTTCCTAATGCGAGACCTATTGCATCGGTGCGTAAACAAGCACTTTGTGCTTATAGTCCATGCTTATCAGAAGCAAGGCTGGCAGTCTATTTTACTGTCAGCCTTGCTCATCGTAAGCAAGAACTATACGTTTAAAGTGCGTGTTTATGCACCGATTGCTGGTTTTAAAAACAAATTAATAAAGTTTCCTGTATTTCCTATAAGGTCAGTTTTAGTAATGTGGCCATTTAGCTACAACTGTATACTTATTCAAAGTTTGCAATATTTCCTATAGAGTCAAATTTAGTAATGTGTGCTCTTACCTACAACTGTCATTAAACAAAGTTTGCATTTTCAATATCAATAAACATCTTTTACTTGCAAAATGTGTTTTCTTTTTCGCAAACTGTAAATCAAAGTCACAAACACATATTTTACGTACATACCCATTGCATAACTAAGATTTTTTTTAAAAGATGCAAAAATACATACATCAATATTTATTAACTACTTCTTCAACACCATTATCTATCATTTAACTTTTTAATATACCTACGTATTACATGTGATGGTATTTCAGTATAATTGCAATTCCATAACTAGCACTAACAACATTGCCATTTTCAATGCCAACTGCTCAAACTTTAATAATGCGAGACCTATTGCATTTCCAATGCTTGTTTTTAAATTGTTGTGGGTAGTAGTAGTAGTCACAAGGCCCAGAGCTAGTCATGGGTGAGTGCATGATGAAGCAACTGTTCCTTTGGTGTGTTTTGAATGTGTTTCATTTTCAAGCATCATTTAGGGCATGTATGGCATTGGATTGAGTTGGGAAATGCTATGATTACGTACGGTAATCCTCATTACTCTTAGTCCTACTCGTCCTCGACCCAGTCATCACTCATGAGGTATTCCACAGACAGGAAACAAAACAGGAAACGCTTTTAGGCTCCACCCCCCCCCCTCCTGCCAGGTGCTATATCAGACCTAACCACCAGAAGCACATCCTGACACACCAAGCAACAAAGGCCTGGACAGGGAGGGAGGGTGGAAGTATGACTGGGTCGAGGACGAGTAGGACTAAGAGTAATGGGGATTACCATACGTAATCATAGCATTACCTCTACGTCCCTCGTCCTCGACCCAGTCATCACTCATGAGGCATACCAAAGCAACGCCCAAACAGGCCTTTGACAACCCAAACACAGCAAAACACAGACCAGACACAAAGGAGGGCAGCAAGTGAAAAAAGTTTAATACTCAAACAGAACTCAGAGCGGAGGGGGAACCCCCACAGCTTGCAACACCCCACGACCAAAATTGGTCCGGTCAGACAGGGCACAATTCAACCTGTAGTGCCTCACAAACGTGGACTCGGAGGCCCGGGTCCCAGCACGACTAATCTCATCAAGAGACACACCATGGAAAGCAGACCAGGAGGCAGACACGCTCCGAGTGGAACGCGCCTCAACACCCGCCGGACAAGGCAAACTAGCACCACGATAGGCAAGAGTGATGACAGCCTTAATCCAGCGACCCAAGGTGAGCCTGGGAGCAGCCTTACCCATACCAGCCAAACCAAAGGTGACAAAGAGAGAGTCAGAAGAGCGAAACTCCCCAGAACGAGCCACATAAATGGACAAGGCACAGTGCGGAAGAACAGCCACCACCTGAGTCCCCTCCCGCTGAACCTTCAGCAAGAAGGCAGGAATCAGAGGAAAGGGAGGAAAGGCATAAAGAAGCCAAGGAGGCCACCGGAGAGACAAGGCATCCACTCCCCAGGCGCCCACCTCCGGAGACCTGGAGCAGAACAGGGGAACCAGGGCATTGGACCGGGAGGCGAACAAGTCCAGACCGGGAGTCCCGAACCTCAGGCAAAGCAAGCGAAAAGTCCGGGGAGCCAGGCACAGGGACAAAGACGAAGGAAACCTCCGGCTCAAGGGATCCGCCACCACGTTGTCCACACCTTGAATACGCTGAGCAGACAGGACCAGAAGATTCTTCTCTGCCCAGTCCGAAATGGAGCAGGCCACCAGATTCAGGGAAGAACTGCGGGTCCCCCCCTGGTGATTGATATAGGCCACAGACACGGAGTTGTCCGATCTCACCAGGACATGGCAACCCCTCAGATGTAGTTGGAAAAAACGGAGCGCCCTCTCCACCGCAGACAACTCCCTCCAGTTGGACGGCCTGCGAGACTCCAACTGGAGCCAACGAGCCTGCACAGCCCAATGGTCTAGAGTCGCCCCCCAGCCGGAAGCGCTGGCATCCGTGGTCACAACTAGAGGAGGAGTCAGACGGGACAACATCCCCACGGAAAGGTGGAAAGGATCCAACCATCACTGAAGAGCATACACAATGTCTGGAGTCACGGGCACAGGAACTGCATAATCCAGGACAGGAAAGGGGACCCACCGCTGCACATGCTACAGCAGAGGGCGCAAATGAACCCTGGTCCAGGGCACGGTGAAGACAGAAGCAGCCACGTGGCCCTGAACCTCCAGCCACTGAAGGAGGGGAGCCGAGGCCTGCGACAACAACTTCCTCAGCAAAGACTGAAGGCGACAAATCCGGGCCTCCGGCAGGAACACTTTGCCCAACACAGAATCAAACACAGCACCGATGAAGGTCCTCCGGGTGGCAGGCTCCAGGTGGCACTTCAGCAAGTTTATCAAGAACCCGTGTTCCCTGAGCGTAGTCATGGTCAAGAGAAGGTGGCGAGACATGACCTCCAGGGACGGAGCCTGAACAATCCAATCGTCTAGATACGGGAACACCGACACCCCCAGGAGATGGAGATGGGCCACCAAGGGAGCCACCACCTTGGTGAACACCCTGGGGGCGGACCGAAGACCAAAGGGAAGGACGCAGAACTGCCAGTGCTGGCCCTCCAGGCAGAAGCGCAGGAAACGCTGATCCCTCACAGCCACCGGGACGTGTAGGTACGCATCCTGGAGGTCCAGAGTGGAGAACACCCAACCGGACCGGATAAGTAGGATAACCTCCTCAGGAACAAGTTCAGACCCCAAAGGTTGATGACCACCCGGAAGCCCCCCGTGATCTTCGGCACCACAAAGATGATGGAGTAGATGCCCAACCCCCTCTCCGCCATCGGAACAGGGACAACCGCAAGCTTGCTGACCAAAGAACGAACCCCGTCCGACAAGGCCAAACGGCGGGAGGCATCCCGAGGAGAAGGGGTCACCACCACCCCGGAGGGGGGAGGGGGAGACAGGAACTCGATCCGGTAGCCCCTCGACAAGACATCCAGCCCCCATCTGTCGGTGGTCGTCAGGCGCCAAGCAGGAAGGAACTGGCAAAGCCTCCCACCAACCAGAGGTGGACCACCAGCGAAGACCACCCCCTGGATGGCATAGTCAGGAACGCTGCGGACCAGACCAAGCACCCCTCTGGGACTTCTTAGGGAACTTCCGGGGAAAAGACCTGCCAGTGCCCCGCTGATTCCGAAAGGAGGACTGCTGAAACCTGGAAGACTGGCGGAAAGTCCTGGCACCAGAGAAGGAAGAACCCCCTCGGGGCGGAAGATCACGAAAGGACAAAGAATGCTTACGCTCCTTGAAGATCATGTGAAGCTTCTCCTCCAGTGAGTCACCAAACAGACGGGCCCCAGTGAAAGGTAGCCTCAAAGCCATGGAACGCTGAGCCGCGTCCGTCTTCCAATCCCGCAGCAACAGGTTACGATGGGCAGCAATAGAGGAACCACAGGACATAGCAGAAGCCCTCACAGAATCAAAGGCGATGTCCGACAGGAATTCCACCTGGCGCTCCATAGACTCCAGCAACTCCGGACAACTGGCACCCTCCTGCATGGAAGAAAACAGGGACTTGAAATCAGTCAGCAAAGACTGGGCAACGTACGCCCTATAAATGCCAGAACAAATAGCCAGATGAGAAGCGGCATAAGACTTCTTCAGGGCAGAATCCACCTTTTTGTCCGCGCTTCAGAATGTTATCATCAGCCATGGAAGGACGACCCACAAGACTGGCCACAACAGAGTCCACAGGAACGAAATCAGGCAAAGTGTCCGCCATATCCAGCAAGGGATAAAGCTTGGACATAAACCTGGGCATGGAAATATGATCCGGGTCCTTCCACTCCTTCAGCAAGACATCAGAAACAAAGGAATGCACCAGCAAAGAAGAAGCAACAGGCTTCCGAAACAGTGGCAAGAGAGAATTCTGAGAGGTACTAGGCGCAGAATCATCCGGGAACCCCATGTTAACCCGCACATGGGAAAGGACGTCCGGCAAGAGATCCCTGGAAATGTACTTTCCCTGGAGCTCAACAGCAGACAGAGAGGACTCATCAGACTCAGCAGAGGACGAAATGTCAGAATAAAGAGCAGCAGAACCAGAAAGACCAGCAGCACTCTTCTTGTTCGCCTTCAAATGGGAAAGAGTCTCCAAGATAAGGCGCTTTATCCGGTCATCATCACCCTTCCTAGCACGCTTCACAGGAGGGGAGGAGGAGACCCCACTGGAATCAGGGGAAGAAGGAGGCACAGGGGAGGAATGCTTCCTCTTACGATGGTTCTTGCCCACAGTAACACACCTAACACACCAGGTAGTAGCAAGGAATGAGCACAATGAATAAAAAACACGACCTCCCAAAAGGCACATAAATACAAGGAGGGCACACCCCAATTAACCCCGCTTAGGGAGGACAGGTGCAGGCCAGAAAGGGCCAAAATAAACTAAAACAGGTGAGAAAACAACCAGGGAGGCAATCCCCCCCGACCCCCCAGCCAACCACAAACAGGCTCGAAGAGAAAGGGAAGGGGCGGGCAAAACGAAAACCGTGGCCAAACAGCCGGCACGGGAGACAGAACGGCAAATTCCGCCGTAGGGAGAGAGAGGGAGACACTCACCCAGGTCGTTGGCAACTGAAGTGGAGGACGACCGACCCCTCCGATGCCCCTCGAACACCAAGGACCGGATCGCCCGGAGCCCACACGGGCGTCCGGCCCGACAAGCTCCCGGCAATGAAGAGAACTCCCCGCGCATGCACGAACACCCTCGCGCATGCGCTGACACACAGAGCAGCCGGGCTTCCTCACGGAACAGCAGAGGAAGCCCGGCGAAAGGATCAGAGCCGACCCGGGACCACCGGAGAGGGGGCAGGAGTACTGCGACCCCCCGCCCCACTGCGAGAGAGGAACACCGGAGTAGACACCCGGGCCCCTACCACAGAGGGGGCCAGGTGCGAGGCGGATTCAGACGGGGAGCAGCGCGCCCGAGTACACAGCCCCCACCTGCATGCTGATAGCAAGAAGCAGGCCAACACCATCAAGGAACCCCTCACACAGCAGGAGAACCTCAGGGTAACAGCAGCAGGAACATCAGGGCAGCAGCAAACCAGGAAGACCCGAGAAGCCAAGCAGCCCCGGTCTCCTGAGCCCAGGAGGAGACAGGGAAGCCCAGCAGCCCCACTCCAAGCGATCCCACGACGGTCCACGGGATCCCCCCAGAGCCCAGCAGAGGAGGACCCACAGGAGAAAGATGCAGGTATGTGCCCGGCACTCACCCCAGCGTCTGCCATCAAGTAATCCACCGACAGGAAACAAAACAGGATGTGCTTCTGGTGGTTAGGTCTGATATAGCACCTGGCAGGAGGGGGGGTGGAGCCTAAAAGTGTTTCCTGTTTTATTTCCTGTCTGTGGAATACCTCATGAGTGATGACTGGGTCGAGGACGAGGGACGTAGAGGTGATGTGTTTTTGGGGGGGGGTGCTGTGTTGGGGCTCTTAAAGAAATGCCTTTGTTGTGTGAGTCTGCTGTGTTGGTGTGCAATGCATGCACCCTGCAGACCTTTTTTTTGGCCTGTGTATTTTTGTTTTTGCATTTCATTGCATTAAAAAGGCAAAGCAGTGTGCTTTAGCATGCATCCTTTGCCTGTCTTTTATAGGCCTTTTGTCAGTTCATTGTGTTTCCCAGGCCTCCTGCTTGTTGCTTGTGATTTGTGAGTGTCCAAAAAGCAGGAGAAAGCTCTCAGAAAACCGGGGGGGGGGAGAGGATGGAGAAAGCAGCAAAAAAATGGGAACAGAAGAAAAAAACACTCAGAAAAACTGGGGATAAAAGTAGGAGACATCAGTAAACAAGCATTTGCAATGCAATAGGTCTCGCATTAGGAAAGTTTGAGCTATTGGTATTGTAAATGACACATTTTTTATTTATGTTTTGTTTTTGAAAATAGTGAAATTAATAGCTTTGTCATTAACGATACCAATAGTTATAACTTTCGCAAGTGTGACACCTATAGCATTTGTAATGCAATATGTGTTGTATTTGCGTGACTTACATGTATTGATATTACAAATAATAATGGCTTTTAATTTTTTTCAATTAATTAATACTTAAATAAAAGTTATTGTAATCTATAATGGCAATAGCTTAAACTTTTGTAAATAACTTTTGTGATGGCGAACAAGTGATGCTGTGAACTATGCTATGTTTTGTTATGTTTTGTTATGCTATGCTATGTTTTTGTTGTGGTTTGCTATATTTTGTTATGCTATGTTTTGTTATGCTATGCTTTGTTTTGTTATGTTATGCTATGTTTTGTTATGTTATGCTATGTTTTGTTATGTTATGCTATGTTTTGTTATGATATGCTATGTTTTGTTATGTTACGCTATGTTTTGTTCTGCTATGTTTTATTGTGTTTTGTTATACTATGCTATGTTTTGTTTTGCTATGGTTTGTTATGTTATGCTATGCTTTGTTTTGTTATGCTATGTTTTATTATAGTATGCTATGTTGTGTTGTGTTTTGTTATGCTATGCTATGCTTTGTTGGTTTTGTTATGCTATGTTTTGTTTTGCTATCCTATCTTTGTTTTGTTATGCTATGCTTTGTTTTGCTATCCAATGCATTTTGTGTTATGCTATGCTATGCTGTGTTTTGTTATGCTATGCTATATTTTGTTATGATATGCTGGTGAGAGGGTGGTGTGAGGGGTTGTGAGGGTGAGGGTGTGTGAGGGTGAGGGGGTGTGTGAGGGTGAAGGTGTGAGGGGGTGTGAGGGTGAGGGAGTGTGACAGGGTGTGAGGGTGAAGGTGTGAGGGGGTGTGAGGGTGAGAGGGTGTGTGAAAGTCGGTGAGAGGGTGTGTGAGGGTGAGAGGGTGTGTGAGGGTGAGAGGGTGTGAGAGGGTGAGGGGGTGTGAGGGGGTGAAGGTGAGGGGGTGTGAGGGTGAGGGGGTGTGAGGGTGAGGGTGGGTGAGAGGGTGTGTGAGGGTGAGAGGGTGTGTGACGGTGAGAGGGTGTGTGGTGGTGGACGTGTGCTGCCTATGCGAGACCTAAAAAGATCAGCACATGAAAGGAAAATCGGAAAAAAATCCTACAACACAGGGCCTTTTACATTCTCTGGAACTGGAGACAAGGCTTAAAAATGCTCTGCTCTTTGAAATAAATAGAACCATCCTGTTTGGCGAGATGGGATAAAAAAATCATCCAGGCTGTATGCTTTTGTTTTTGCAGCAAGCTTATATCGACTTCACGTGCAGGTATACTGCGGAATTTTCTCTCAATACAAAATACACGTGACGTTTATAAGAGGGATACAGATCGAGAGTCAACCTGAACCAAGAGAGGGGATGAAACGCGCTTTTTTTTAGAGAGCCATCTGATGGAGGTTGTGGGTCTGCGTGAGCGTGTGCGTGTGCATCCTGTACATGTGTCTAGTAATTTCATTTTCTATTGGTGAAGTAGAGGAGCAAAGACAATCGCTGCCTGCACGCACAGAGGCATCGCAGCACTGCAGAGGCAGAAATACCCTTTGGAAAACCAGGGCTGCTCTGCCCCTCCACACAGACAGCAGTATCCCCTCCTGCCAGCCTTCTGTGGAGCATCTCCTCTGCCAGTGCCATTCCAACCCCCCATCACCCATGCGCCTGCCAGCACGGACTCTGAATGCTGAACAAAACATGTGCCAAACACCGCAGTTTGCCGTATTTCTGTGATTTCGTTTTTGATCATTAGTCCAATGAGAACCAGCCTGGTGGGAAGAGGCAGAGGAGGGTGTCGCCGTGACTAAAGGCAAAGTGGGAGGGGCAAACACAACAGATAGAAAAGACGCTCACATGTGTATTTGCTTTAAAAGTCCTATGTACCATTGCAGTGGCCTCCCAGTACCTCTGTTCCCTCTCCCTTCCTGTTGTACCTCACAGCCGATGTATATGAAAAAATAAAAAAAACACCTGACACATTTACTAAGAAAGCAGCTACAGAAGGCGAAGCCTCTTAGACCTAAACGTTACATGTGTCGGTTCTTCATCCACCCCCGTCCATTTTTATGGCGACTGTTTTTTTATTTTTTATTCTCCCCTATCCTTTATATGATGATTGATGCTGAGGTCTGTTTTCTCTTCTCGCTTTCTGCAGGGGAGAGGAACAGAGTGGAGAGAGTATTGTTGGAAGGATGTATGACGGTACGACGCGTACCGTCACAACGCGTGCTTTTACAACGTGTCCCTTACAACGCAAGTCGTTACCACGACTTGTGTTGGGGGCGCGGATTGAGAATAGTATAATTTACTATTCTAACACCAGTCCCCGTGGACACTAGGGAAGGTGTTGGAATAGTAAATATACTATTCTTAATCCTCTAGCGCCCTCCAGCGCAAGTCGTGGTTACGACTTGCGTTGTAATGGACGCGTTGTAAAATCCTTGCGGAATAAAATCCGCGTGGTAAAGGATGTTTCCCTTGTTGGAATCTACCTTCCGGATGTGCTGTGTCTGGCTTGTACGCATTGTCCCTTGTGCGTACAGACTGACAGACAGACTGATAGTATTAGCATGGTTTACTAAGAGAGAGCTGTGGACAGCCTTACTTTTAGTTTCAGTCCAAATGCGAGGATGAGGCGGATTAGCTTGACCAGTTTAGTTTGAAGAAGCACTCCTCTAACCACTCCATAGATCATACACCTCGGGGGAGGGGAGCCCCGGCTAACAAGAAAAGGCTGATAATGGCCGCACATACGAAAGCAAAGCCTCCTCGCAGCCACGCTGAGCCCGTAATAATATGATGACATGTAATTATTAATGGATTTGCACTTGAAGCCCGGAGTGAACCCGCTCGCTGCCACCTATGGTTGTAGCCTCCTCATTCGCATGGAAACCAATGCTCGGTCATTGAGAGGAAATGCATCAGAGAGCATGGAAAGGAAGCAACTGTTACTGCAGCTGTGAGTGTATGAGGGGCCAACAGTGCGGCTTACAGAAGGAGGCGGCAGTTGGACTCGGGAGCTGGAGACCAGAGTTTGAGCCTCAGAGTGTTGGGGGTCAGAAAAGACAAAGAAAAAAAATGCGAAACACGGCCTGGCGGCCGTGAAAAGTGTGAAGCAGGGGGCGGGGGAGCGGATCCCTTTGAAGCACGGCCTCGCGGCCGTGAAAGTGAAATAGCCTGAGGCCGTGCGCACGCTGGGGGATGCCTGGGAGGGAACCTTTGAAGTGCGAAGCTCTCTCGGCATTGCTGTGGGGAAAAGCGCATGCTTGTGTTCACGTGAACTGTTTGAAATCCGCCGATGGTTTGAGAACTTATTTTGCCTACTATAATTCTCCCCTATCCATTCCTTGCGGAATGGGATAGGCGAGACCTAAAAATTAGAGAAAAGCAGCAGGAAGCACTCAGAAAATGGGGGAGAAGAAGGAGAAAGCAGGAAAAAAATAGGCAAAAGCAGGAAAAGTACTCTGAAAAACGGGGGAATGGAAGGAGAAAGCAGTAACAAAAATGAAATAAATGCAGGCGAAAGCACTCAGAAAATGGGGGAGAGGATAAAGACAGTAGTAAAAAAAATTAGGGAAAAGCATGAGAGAGCAGTCAGAAAAATAGGGGTAAAGGAAGGATAACACAGTAAAAGAAACAAGGCAAAAGCAGGAGAAAGCACTCAGAAAAACCGGGGAGAGGAAGGAGAAAAAAGTAAAAGGAGGCAAAAGCAGGAGAAGGCGCAGGTAAGGGTTCTTAAGTATTTATCAAGCAACAGCCCCAACACATCAGTGCAGTTCAGAACTCGGGCTACCAACTGACAATGTCACTGTTGGGATGACAGGGGACTGATGGAAGGGCAAGGTGGAATGTTGGGGAACCAATGAGGGGGCAGGAAGGACAATGGGAGCTCTCTCACAGGAGAGCAACGGAATGTATGATGTCACGAGCCAGAGGTGGCTCGTGGCATTATCTGTGAATACAACAAAGCACTCCGAAAAATGGGGGGAAAGGAAGGAGAAAGCAGTAAAAAACTAGGGAAAAGCAAAATAAAGCACTCTGCAAAACGCAAAGGAGGTAGAGCAGTGCAGCAGCACGGGAGAGCTGGGCCTGGGGCATGATGGAGAAATGTGATCAGGCTACTATATTTTTTGTTTCTGTAAACCTTTTTATTGGATTTTACAGTTATCGTACGGGTTATATAACAATTGATAGTGTTTATCATTGCACAACTTACATTATCAACATTTTCATAAAGGATAACTGCATGTCTATTGACGGGTGGATGTCACTCTTCGTGTGTGGGGCCGGCCTAGATGCATGCCTGTTTGGGGATATCGGGAGGCCTTATGGAGTAACCATTCCCTGGGAGCGAGTGTTGGACTTGTGTCGTCTATGTGTGACCGTTCAAGGGGACAATACATATGTACAACCGAACTGGGGAGACAGAACTCGGGGAGATGGGGGCAGGGGATAGGGGCAAAGTTCCTCACAGGTCCATTATCAGCAAACAGTGATTTCCCATCAGCGTAAGTGGGGTGATTTATTCATGGCGGATGAGGCGTAGCCTAGTTCGTGGGGGGGGGCCTTGTGAGGGTCGAGGTGTATTTGGACCTTGCTCTCCACAGGGGTGGCCTGTGTTTGAATAAAGTTATGGAGGAGCATTGACCAGTCCATCGATATGGGGTTTCGTCATGTGCCGTTTGCCTCTTCATGTCTGATGATGTTCTCCTCCGCCACGCTCCACTCCTTAACCACCCCCCACCATGTATCAATTGGGGGGACTGACCGGTGAGCACCAGTGCATTGCGTTGCTTCGCTTTGGGAGGAGTATAGCTAGTAATTCAAATCGGGTTTCTACCTCTCTCTGCTTGTGTTGCTTAAAGATGCCTAGGGCACATACCTCCCATGTGATGAGTCCCATCAGGCCTGTGACCGTCTGCAGTGTAGTGTGTACTGTTGCTCAGAGGTCTTGCAGCATGGGGCAGGTCCAGAACATGTGGATGAATGGGGCTTCAGGGTTGTGGCAGTGGGGGGCAGTCGAACTGTGTCGCAGGGAAAAAGCTCTTAAGCTGCACCGGCGTGAGGTATGTGCGGTGTAGTATGTTAAATTGGATGTTTTTTAACCTTTGATTGCGGGACACTTTTTTGTGGTGTTCTAGTGCTGTGAATTATTATTGTTCATGGAGCACCCAGCCAAATTCCTCCTTCCAGTGGAGTTGCAGTCATGTTAGGGGGGCACGTGTAAGTTCCATGATGGATTTATAGATCCATGTGATGAGGTGTTTCCCCGTCCCCATGTTTAGGAGCGTATGCAGTACCGGGTGTGTCTTGGGTTCTCCGGCCGTGAGGTCCCATGTCTTTCTGCAGTCGGCAACCAGTTGTCGGTGTAGTAGGAACTGGCCAGCAGGAAGCCCGCTCTCTTCAGACAACCCTGCGAACGACCTCAGCTGACCGTCAGTGAACATGGCTTCTAACTCAGTGAGCGCGTGCTCTGTCCACACTTACAGTTCACCCACGGTGTAGTACACTTTACCCTTGGGGAGGCCCACAATTGGCAATAATGGGGAGTATATAGGCGTCGCCTTAGATAGACGGTGGATTTGCAGGGTGCAGGATCTGGCCATTTTGACCAATAGGGGGTGTGCCGAGTCCTTCTTGGTCCCCGGGAGGAGCATCCGGGTCAGTTCTGATATTGACACAGCTCCTGTTTGTGTTTCCGTTTGTCCCAGGTTATGGCCCGCTGTCTATCGCAACAGCCATTGCAGCTGCGCTGCAAGGAAGTAGGCCTCGAAGGACGGGGCTCCCAGCCCCCCCATCTTGTGGCAGCTGTAGTGTTGTCAGGACTACTCTACGGCAACCCTTCCCCCAGATCAGCGAGGTCAATAACGAGTCTAGCTCTTGAATAAAGGAGCGTGGGGGGATAACCGGGACATTGGCAAAATAGTGGAGGAGCTGGGGCACTATGATCATTTTGGATAGAGCAACCATTCCAATTGGGGCTAGGGGCAGTGTGCGCCAGGTGATCAGTGTGATGTGGCTGCTATTGCATGCCATGCTGCTGTCATTCTGACCACTTTTATTAGCAGGCTGCTGCTTGATGTTCCATATGTGCCAAGTCTTGGGCGAGGTATGCCACAATATGTTTTGAGCTAGCCCAGCACATAGTATCTTTTAAACTGTACTTTAGTATAGCTTGGAGAGTGCTAGGGGGCTGGTTAGTGCATAGCTGCACTAACACGGAGTGCATTTGCAGAAGCAGTATTTATTTTATTTTATTTTTTATTTTATTTTTTAAAACCTTTATTGTACAGAGAGAGCTCACAGATACGGGCCTACAACCCACCGGGCTGGCCACCACATAGCAAAAATATCAAAAGCAATGCAAAGAGAGTTAGAGGATACAAAGGCATTGAAACAGGAGAAACAACAAGCATCGCAGAGCAGTCTCAGGAGCAAACAATTAGAAAGGTAGTTTTCTTTTTAAAGACGGGTCAGGGAGTTCAGGAGCACGACGGGCCGCAAGTCAAACCAGAGGGGTGGGGCCGCGGCGGGCAGCAACACAGCAATCGTAAAAATACAGGAGAAACAAATACGAAATAGCTATACCAATAAGCACCGGTCAAAACAACGGACATGAGGAAAGGCCATTGCACGCACTGTCCAATGCCCGCCCACCGTCGCCACCACCCGTACTACCAATCAGCAAAGATAAGGACCCAAGTACGGAAACAATACGAAACGCACCCCCAATAAAGGAAGAAAACCCCACAAAAGGGGGGGGGGGAGGGGAATGGGAAAAAGGAAAAAGAAGGGACTCTTACCCAAACACTCGCCCCCGGGCGACAAAACAGGAAAACAAAAATCCGGTACAAAATAGACAATAAAAATAAGAAGACATACCTAACAAATCACAATCATCGTAATACCGGAAAAATACCCCAGAAAGACACCAGGGGGACAGAAGACGAGACAGAGCCCCGAAAGAGGGGATACACAAGGGCCATAGAACCAAAAAGGGAGAAAAAAATGGAGGAAAAAGACCCCCCAAAAACAACAACAGACCCCTCCACCCACCCCACAAGCCCACCCTACACCCCTGCAGAAGGCTACGGCCAACCCCCCAGCAGCGTGCCTGTCGCCCTAAATAGAACCCGAAATATAGAAGAAGAGGAACAAGATAGAAACAAGACAAAAGGGGAAAGGACCAGGGAAGGGGAAGAACATCACACACGGGAGAGGGCGAAAGAACAATATTATCTGCCTCCATCCCGCCACCTGCAATAAAGGAGGGGTAGAGCCCACGGGAAGTTAACGATATTAGGATAAGTTTCAGGAGTTCCATGAAGTTACACAATATCATACCAGCACATATCGGTTATAGATCAAAAACGAGACTACCGCATATAAAAAGTCGTTTCAGCCCTGTCCGCTTTTGTCCAAAGTTGTAATCATCCGAACAAACAAAGACCAAACGGCGAGGGACACAGGGCACAGGAGAAGATCCAGCGGCAGTCCTGAGAAGAAACGTGAAAGGAAATACGGAGGATCCAGAAAAGTCATGGTACAACGTCCGCACCGCAGGCACAGTTCCAAGGACAGTTCCAATGAGGCAAGCCCAGCTGAATCGGCACCGGCGCCTCGGCCGGGGAGCCGACGCGATGAAAAACAGGAAGGATCATTGAGGCCAGGCCAGGATGCAAGCGGACCGCAGACCAGCGGCCGAGGCAACAAAGCAGGACGACGAGGGGCGTCGGGGAGTCTCCGACCCATGGATGCGGTCGCCGCCGGGGGCACAGAGTCCAGGAGCACACCAGCCGCACCCTGCAACGAGGAGGCCAAATCCAACGTCGGGGGCCCGCACAGTTCGAAAAGGGGGTCCGCCTCCACAGCGGAGACAGGCGCAGCCACGGAAGTCCGCCAGGAGTATAGTGCATCCAGGACAACTTGAAGTGCAGGAAGCCCTTTACAAGATCCGGCATCCGGGCCGTGTGGCGGGCCCCCAGTGCTCGCCCAGGCCCGGCAAAGACATCCAGGGTCGGCCGCCATCTTAAGAGCCCAGCAAGCCCTCGGCCGTCGGGAGCCCCAGCCGGGGCAACACCAAAGCAAAAGGAGGTCAGCCGATCTGCGGCAGGGCGCCCCAAGGCAGGAAGGAGACCCACCAGAAGAAGGATGTTCGCCGGTCCCCTCGTGCCGCCGGCCCCGTTCTCCGAGCCCGGGCGGAAAATTCAAAATGGCCGGGCCGGGGAACAAAGGGGGGGACCAAGCCGGATAAATGAGTAGGCTCTCCTGCGAGAGGCAGCGTCCGCACCCCAAGGCCAAGCCAATCGGGTCCGCCAGCGGGCACAGCCGGCCTACACGTACATCAGCCTCCGCAACCAGATCCACAACGCCAGTAAGGGCCGACCATCGTGCTCCGTCTCATCCCGGCGTCGCAAGGAGGTCCAAGCCAGTCCGCCCCGGAGGCTACGAAGCGAGCGGGATCGCTGCACAGGATCGACAGCACCCAGGATCACCGGAGCAACGGGTAAGTGCCTGCAAAGTGTCCTTAATACCGAAACACGACAAGGAGGGCTTCCCGGGGCAGGAGAAATACAGGATAAACGAAAAAAACAGGCGGTTGAACGGAGCCGAGCTAAAACGCGGCCATCTCGGTCGCGAGCTAGGCTCCTCCCCCAGAAGCAGTATTTAAATTGGCCTAGATTGGCTTGGAGATGGCTAGTTGAGGCTAACATGTGTTGTATTAGGACATCCTCTGGTTAGCTTGGAGAACAATAATATGGTTAATACAAAAATAAATATTGAAGGGAGGTCTTTAAGCACATCAGTGTTTGAGAGAGTCTCGTGAAGGAGTATGTGAATTAACAGTTTATAGGTAAGTAGACTCTGGCTGATATGACAAGAATAAAATACGATCAGCGTCCTGCAATACATAGAAGATTGCATGAGGTGGGGCATTATGGAATGGGAGAATACTCATGGATGTGTCATTACATTTCAAATAGTTACTGTTGTGTAAGGAGTTAGCTGTCTCCATCTGAGGACATCCAACCTTCAGTGGTGTATCAATATACATCAAGTGTCATTGATGAAAGCCCTTTTAAACTCACTGTGATCTGTACACAGATGTCTTGGCCATTTTTCATATCAAAATAACTTACAGTGTCTGTGCTACTCTCCCTAGGTTTAAACCACTCTACCTTCCCATTCAAACATGATTGCATAATAGAAGGAACTTTATACAATTTGGAAATAAGGTGTCTGAATGTATAAATTGGACATATGAGGTACATCAGAAATTCACCCCTCACTTTGTAGCCGGTGGTGGGTAATGCCCTTAACGCAGGATGGCAAAGATTTGATTCACCTATAGGCCCACTCGATACAGGCCAGGATAATCTAATTTATTTTCAGAGGCACATAAACTTGGTCAGATACTTTCATCTGGTAAGTCCACCTATGCACAATGCACTTTTTTATTTTTATTTTTAACTTTTTTATTGATTTTCCAACACAAAACAATACAGGGGTTTAGCTTCACATATGGTAAGACAGTACTTGTGGTAGATAGAAGCTTTGATGGTACATAGCAAGTCAACATTACAACCAATGACATTGGCATACATCAGGGTAAAGACAATGGGAGACAGTTAGGGGTATCGTCAGGACGCTGGTGTGTAGAGGATCGGGACACAAGATAAAGCACGACTGGGGAGCATCAGGGGTAGACAACTAGTGGCGCTGTGTATAATGATAGTAATGAATGTCTTATCATGACGTTCTGCAGGGTATAAGAGTATGTCTGGGGCAATAAGGTCGGAGCTAATACCATCCAGTGGTTACTGCAGGTGTAAAGTGTAGTCCGTTAACCCCGAGCATCCACGCCGGTCTGGGAGGGCTCCCCATCTGGGCCCATATCTCAATCTGCCTGGGCCAGCAGGTAACTCACCAGGGGACCTCAAATGTCAGTAGGTCTACTAGAGAGCAGGAGTAAGTCAATAAAAGTTACGTATTGCTCCTGACAGTAAGTCATATTCGCGAGCCAGTCCTTGAATTTAGGGGCCCTACCACGTCCCCATCTACATGCAACACAACGTTTCGCCAGAAGCAGTGCGATATCTAAGAATTTCCTGCAGGATTTTGGGATATGTGGTGTGTGCCCTAGGATCATCAGCAATGGATCGGGATTTATAGATTGTTCAGTCATTGATTCGAGGGCTGCATGCACTTGCTGCCAGTAGTGGTGGACAGAAGGGCAATCCCATGCAAGGTGTAGGAAATTGGCATGTTCCGCATGACAGCGTTCGCATCTGTCGTTGTCGGATAGGCGGAATCTATTTTTTTTCACCGGGGTGTAGTAAAGGCGTTGTGAGAATTTATAATGAATCATCTTGAGTCTGCTACTGGATGATATTACAGCCGTGAGGTTACAGCAATATAGCCACTGGTCATCAGTGATCTCAGTCGCCAGGTCAGGAGACCAGTGTATTCGAGCCCTAACGTCCAGGTCTGGTGTATACGACCTGATGTGGCGATACATGCCCGACACTAAGTGTGATCCATCTGGTGAGCACAGCATGAAGGGTAATGGAGGCATGACCTCTGGTTCTTTGGGAAATTCGGGAAGGATATCCCTCATTCCTTGGCGCAGCCTCAAGTAGTAAAACATTTCAAGCGGAGAATAGGTATGAGAGGTGAAAAACAGATCCGTAGTTTTAAACTGACCGCAGAGAAGAGGTCGCCCCAACTGGTGATTTGTAAGCGCTCACAAAGCAATCGGAAGCCACGCTCCTGTAGGAGGGCAAGCTTCGGGTGATACGCCAGCGGCAGCCGAGGAGAGTACAGCAAGCTGCACATCAATCTCTTGGCTATGCGGCGCCAAGCATCTATAGTGCACGTGACGGAGGTAAATGGTGTTGTTATGGAGGAGGCCGGGCAATGGAGAAGTCCATTAAGGGGAAGCGGGTGTGCAATCCAGTCCTCCACCGCTAGTTGTGGCATAAATGGAGTGGGGTTCATCCAATGATAGGCATAATGCCCTTGAGCACATAGATAGTAGGCCTCGAAGTCGGGTACATCGAAACCCCCTTTATCGTACGGCTGGACCAGCATGGACCATTTCAGCCGCAGGCCCTTACCGCCCCAGAATAAGCGACAGAGCTCCGACCTCAATATCTTAAAGAAGAAAGCTCCCGGATAATAGGGGATGTTAAGGAAGAGATAAAGAAAGCGGGGTAATACTACCATTTTAATAAGTGAAGCCCTCCCAGCCATGGAAAGCGGGAGGGCGATCCAGCGATCCACCGATGCGGTGAGTTTTGTAATTGCCACTCCATAGTTTGCACGCATGGTTTCATCTTTATCGCGTGAGATCTGAATCCCCAAGTAACGTAGGTCTGACCGACACCATTCCAGGGGATAGTCTAGGGGGAAATCAGAAACTGCGTCAGTGAGCGGGTAAAATTGCGACTTAGCCCAGTTGACATGTACACCAGACATTCTACCGAATACAACGAATTCCCTGAGTAAGGAATTTAGGGTCGATGCTGGATCCTTGACAAAAAGCGTCATGTCATCAGCATATAACGACACATCGATCTGGCGCTGGAAACAGCGAAACGCGCTGTCGCGATGCAATTGGCGGAGCCTGCAAGCAAGTGGTTCGACTGCTATTGCGAACAAAAGCGGGGAGAGCGGGCACCCCGGACGAGTGCCCCTAGAAATGACGATAGATGGTGAAAGGCGGCCGTTGATCAGAGCTCTCGCTGTTGGTTGTGTATAGAGTAGCTGAACCCAGGTAATAAACAATTTAGGGAAACCCATTCGTGTTAGAACGGTGAACAGGTATGGCCACTCGACCGAGTCGAAGGCCTTGGTGGCGTCTAAGAAGACCGCTGCGACTGGTATGTCGGGGTGCACTGTGCGGAGCAAAGAGAAGAGAGTGCGGAGGTTATGGGAGGTGGATCGACCCGAGACAAACCCGGACTGGTCCGGCAGGACAATACGGGTCATGAGAAGAGACAATCTGGTAGCCAGAACTTTCGCTAGTATTTTTACATCGCAGTTCAAGAGCGAGAGCGGGCGATAAGAATCACAAGCGCTAGGGGTCTTATCAGGTTTTAATAATGAGGTGATGACGACCTCGCGCATTGAGCAAGGTAGAATGCCGTCCGCCAGTGACTCCTCGAAGACTTCGCGGAGAACAGGGGCCATGATGTCGATGTAGGCTTTGTAGAACTCCGCCGGGAGCCTTCCCATTCTGGAGTGACATGATAGCATCCCGGATTTCATCTAATTCAAATGGGGCAGCCAGGAAGGCCCGATCACTATTGCTGAGCCAGCAGAGTGCTACGTCTCTCAGGAAATCATCATATGGAACATCAGTGGTAGTGGCAGTGGTGTAGAGTTCACGATAATGAGAAACGAAAGCAGAGAGTAGGTCATCCGTGTTTCTGACCATGTGCCCCTGGTCATTGACAACCTCCAGAATCGTGTTGTGGGTAAGTGAGGCACGTGTCATTACCGCCAAGGCATTGCCCGGTCTGTCTCCCTCACAGTACTTCCTGGCCTGCCAGTGCTTCCCTTTGAACTTCGCTTCCCTGTTGGCCTCTGCCTCATAACTCGTGAGTGTATCTCTGAACTCCGCATGGGCGCCACCACCGTCTCTCTCCGCCATTCGAGCCTCCAAGGCTTTCAGTCTACCATCGAGGTCGCGGATAGTGCACTGAATGTCTCGCAGTACCCCGAAGCTTTTTGCTATGCAGTATCCTCTTATCGTTACCTTGAATGCCTCCCAGATGCATTCGACAGAATCAACGGTACTTTTGTTTCTAGGAAAGAACGCGGCAATTTCATCGCCAAGTTCAGTACGGAATACAGTGTCCAACAGGGCGGCTGGCTGCAGTCTCCAGTGTGGCCTAGGGTTATCCCACCCAGGGACCCGTAGGTGCATTATAACCGGACTATGATCGGAATATGTCCTTGGGAGGTGCACCACCCCAGTCACCCCCGCACAGATCTCTCTACTCATGAAAAAATAGTCCAGTCTTGCCCAGGTACCCGTCAGTGATGTGAAGTGTGTACCCTCCTTCTGAAGTGGATGTAGAGAACGCCATGTGTCCACTAAGTCACCCTCCGAAAGCACGCCCTCCAAAGCCTCACTGGACCTTGGTTTGTAGTGCGCCACTCCATCTGCCCTATCCAGGTGAGGGTCCAACGCCAAATTAAAGTCTCCCCCCCATATAACGTGTCGGGATCCTACGTCCAGAATTTTGCCCCAGAGCGTGTGAAAAAAGGAGGGCGTGTCCATGTTAGGGGCATAACAACTTACTAGAGTGATTGTGTCACGGCCCAGCCGCCCCCACAGCAGGGCGAAGCGACCCTCCGCATCCAGTAATTCGCCTTGTATTTGGAATGGCACATTGCGTCTTATCAGGATAGCTACACCTCTTGCATAGGTAGAATAAGAGGAGAAAATACGGGCACTAGCCCATTTAGTAGCAAAGGTGATACGTGTCTGCGGTGAGAGGTGTGTTTCTTGCAACATGGCGATGTGAACTTTGTGGCGATTTAAGTATGCAATCACATTTCGGCACTTTGTAGCATTGTTAAGACCCCTTATGTTCCATGATATACAGTTCAATTGTGCATCAGACCCCGAACCCTCCATAAGAGAAAATACAACGTATGAATAAAGCATGCCATAGTAGAATCAATAGAACCATCACTTCTCAAATAAGTACTAAAACTACAAACGTCTACCAATTGCCCTTCCCCCCCATTAACTAAGACCTCCCCCTTCTAAGAAAAACCCAACCCCCCTCCCACCACTGCATCCCAATCATGCCAGCAGCCGTTTACTCCCGCCCTTTCCCACCCCCCTACCCCCCGTAACTTCCACAACTCGTTCCCATGTCTGGGGTATACCCGTAGGGGAAACAACATTAAGGGCGCACAACCACTTCTCCCTCCAATAGCCTTCCGTTCTGTACCGCCCTCGGTGGAGGCCAGGGCAGGAAGAGTGGTCCCTGGTATACGTTACCACTGGTGAAGTTATGTAGTCCAGAACTGCAGGAGGGCGAACAAGCCCCACGATGCAACGTTCGAGAGTCCAGGCCCATCAGACCAGAACTAGAGGGGATAGTCCCAAATAGGACGCAGCATGTCAATTATCCTCAGCTTCTACTGGTGGGTCATCCTCGAGGTCTGCCTCGCCGTTCTGACCCTCACGCCGTGCTCTGCGGATTGCTTTCAAGTAATCCTCCGCTTTTTGTGGATTTGTGTAGAGTAGTGCATAATCTAATTGTGCCTCACGGAGTTTCTTTTTGACAGGCAGAAATTTGTGCCTTTCTTCCTGCACTAGAGGAGTAAAGTCCGGATAGATAGAGAATGTGAGTCCAATGTAGTGCAGGCTCTGCTTGGTTCGAGCCGTCCTCAATGCGACATCTCTATCGCGATAGTTCAACAGGCGAGCGATGATTGGCCTGGGCGGCAGACCGGGCTTAGGGACCGGGGCCAGCGACCTATGCACCCTTACCACGATGAATTGGGGTGAGAAGGCATCCTCTCCCACCGACCCTCTGAGGAGCTTCTCCACTTACAGTTCCATCCTACCCGTGTCCGTGGACTCCGGAATGCCCGTGACGCGGATGTTGTTGCGTCTGCTACGGGCTTCCAAGCCCTCGTTCTTGGCTGCTATAACTCGTAGTAGACTGTCCATACGGGCAAGCTGAGTTTTGTGGGAGGCGGTGACATCGTCATTGTCAGAGATCCGCTGCTCAGCTGTCGTGATCCTCTCCTCATGCTGGTAGACTTTATGTACTAGGGCATCCATCCTGGAGGACATCCTGTCCACTTTCTCCACCACGGTGGCGAAGCCCTGTCGCATCTCCTGCAGCAGGTGATGCATGTCCAACTCTTTGGAGGGGGAGGCGGTGGCAGCGGTGCCCGCTCCACTAGGGACCTGGTCGGTGGGAAGCGTCTTCGACCCTTTTTTCACGCCCTCAAAGCTTATCTTCGCCTGGCGGTTATCGGGGCGCACCATCGCGTTCTTGCGCCGGGCGCCGCCCGTCGTCTGCGGATCTGCTGATGCAATGGTGGGGGTCTCTAGTAACCAACAGGGTACCGTGGCACAAATCAACGCGTCTCCCAGCAGGGTGTCCCCGTAGCGCTGTGCACCGTGATCCCCTGCGCTATTGAGGTCTCACAGGATGAGAAGGGGATGTAGTGAACGGGCAAGCCAGAGAGTCAGCAGAGAGAAATAGGGTATAGGAGGAACTAGCTACGGGTCCCCGCTGATTGCGGCCAGGAGCCACTCGTATCAGGTGTAATCTCGCACAGACCGACAGGTGAGTCGGTGCGTTCTGGAGTGTGGACAGCGTGGCCTGCGTGGAGACCAGTGACCCCTCGCGCCGAGCGAACGCACCAGCAACAAGTCACTAGAGCCCTATTTGCTTCAGGGGGGTCCGAGAAGAGCACGCAGTGTCCACTGTGAGATGGGGGAAAGCAGGCGGTCTCCCGCCGCACGAATTGCTCGGCAGTCTCGGGGGACAATGCCCGACAGAGTCTCCTCCCACTGTAGCTAGAGGTCCCTGGCTCGGCGCGCCTCACCTCCGTCGAGTATAGGGCTGGCTCTGCTGTCTTCCGCCAGGTCCCCCACTCTCACGCAGTTCGGCGCGGGCAGGGCCGCAACGCAGCCGTGTGTGCCAGGCTCCGTGGGGCCCGAAAGCGTTCCTGCCGATCAGCTCCGATCCGCCCACAACGGCAGTCAGGCGTCCACAACACAGAGGGGGCGAAGCAGTCCAGCACGCACCAGTCCGCGAGCAGTAGGGCTGCAAGGAATTGCAGCTGGCCCGGTGAGGGGCCGCAGGCCAGATCAATGTCCGGGGCCACAACAGCTCTTGCAGTTCTCGCCTGTGCTCAGGGCCTACTTCCTCATGGCAAGCACCGGACTCGCGTGCTCGCCGGTAGCCGGGTCCTCCGTCACTCCAGCTCCAGGGGCTCCGCCGGCAGAGTTTGACGGATCGTTTTCCCGATGCCGGTTGCCTCCAGCAGGTTGCCAAGCGGTCCGATCGTGGACGAGCACACCTCTCGCCGATGGGGCAGCTTTGAAGGAGGTTTTTTCTCCAGAAAGGTAGGATAATGCTAGGATAAATGCGCTAGGGAACGGGAGCCACGCAGTTAGGCGGCCATTCCGTGTGTGCGCCCTCTAGCGCCCCCCTGCACAATGCACTTAATTGATTGAGTCGCAATGTAGGACATGTGTATCAATCCCGGTAATGCTGCCTTCAGCCTTCACCCTTTCTACGTCAAAAAATTGGGTACTGATAATGGCAAAATGTTCCTCTTTAGCAGAAATAATGAGATAATGACCAACAGAGCACCATGTATCTCTTCTATAGTACCACCCAAGAGAACACCCTAAATGTATGAACTTCACACACTTGCAGACCCAGCCTTAGACCAAGTGCACAAAGTCTAGCAAACTATCACACATACTGCACAGCCATATCATGAGTTTGACTTGAAAAGGTGAATGGGAAATAAAGATGGATTTAAAATTAGTTTTCAGTTTGTCACAAGTTCTATGTGTTCAAGAATAGAGGGAAAATAGGGTGTATCGTGTGACAAATTTCTGCTTATTCCTATAACATATGGATTGATGTTTACAAAATTCTCTAACTTTGCAGTCAAAGACAGATTAGTAAAGTGGACTAGCTGACAGTCTTGTTGTGGTGGAAAAGGGCGCATGAACACTAAGGCTTTACGCTGTCTGTTTTTTTGTAACACACAACAACTTTTAAATACCAGAAATTGAACTGTGCAAATGTTTCAAAACATCAGCAGCTAGAAAACCACAAATGGACCACTTGTTTATAATTCAGAAGTATGTTGGAAACAGAGTTTTAATAGGATCAAAACAACCAAGACACTTTACTTGGTGATATTCAAATGACATTTGATACATATTGGCTGAAACCACATTTCCATACCTTATTATTTGTGCGCTATAAAGTTTTATCAGTAAAACTGTATGCTGGCATTTTGCTTCTATTTCAATGATAAATGCTCTGTATGTAAAAGACAATGCCTTTTTCTGACCATCAGTAATGCCTCAACAATGTATACAGTTTCTAGGCTGTAGCACACTTTTGTGCATCAATGAAAATATCAAATTTCCTAGATATCGTGAAGGAAAGTTTCAATTCTATTAAGGGTGCAGGGGCGAGGGTTATGCAATGAATTGCTCTGTAGCGAAAAACCATCATTAAAATCGCAACAATAAAGACTACAAATCCCATAAGTCTTTGTTCTAACTTTCAACAGTCAAACCATAGAGTACACCATATAAGGCATCCACCAAGGAAAGATTCTTACTGTTTCTTTGTACAACATAGCTTCCTCCAGCCTTTGAATTTAGACATCTTTCTTCTGATCTGATCCTGTCAAAGAAAAACGAAATATATACAGCCAACAAGGACTCAAACTATAGTCCAATCATCTTTAAAAAGATGGAAACTCAAATACATTGCCAAAAATAATAGCATCTTCATAACACAGCATCTTAGTGACACCAAAGAAAAGATACTTATCCTCCTCACATCTGTCCAAATCAGAAAAAGTAACGGGATGGTCACTGAATGAAAGTGAGGAACAGGGAGGGATAATATTTGCATCTGCGTCCTTAATAGAATTTAAACTTTCCTTGC
Organism: Lissotriton helveticus; assembly: GCF_964261635.1. NCBI lineage: Eukaryota > Metazoa > Chordata > Amphibia > Caudata > Salamandridae > Lissotriton > Lissotriton helveticus. The sequence continues at coordinate 395,109,234 of NC_136068.1, read as the reverse complement.
AGATAGCAAGAAAATGTTATGTTCTTGGTCACGACAAGAGGCTTAGATTATGCACGTTTAAAGGTGGTTGATCACCAGTGAGGCCATTCAATGGATTGTCTTAAAGTAGAAAGACTTGAAAGTAGAGTCCGAAGACCAATCTGCTGCCCTCATGCTGTCTTCCAATCTTCCTCCCAAGGCGAAAGCTTTTGAGGCCATCGCTCTCCTATCCGAATGTGCACCAGAGGAGGAGGTGTCAACCTCCACCTCTTGTAGGATCTATTTTACACATCTTGCAATTGTAGAAGCCGAAACCAGTTTGAATAGCTTCTTAAGGGCTATCAGAAGTTGCCTCATTCCAGGGGGATGATACTCTTCTATCATAGCCTCATAGGTACGAAGACACCAAACCACAAACAATTAAGGCTGAGAAGGGAAAGCCAGGTAATGCACTACTTTAGAATTAGTTTCAGTTCTTCTAGATATACAAAACAAAACTCTCTCTGGGGTAAAAATGTGGGCTGTGATATCAAGTGCTTGCATGTCAGACACCCGTCTACAAGAAATCAGGCACAATAGAATCATGAATGCAGCAGAAATTTCCCTGCGTGACTGGTATTCGTATCCTGCCAGCTAAGCAACAAGCACAACACCACATTAACAACCCATAAGGAAGAGTATTGCGGTTCTGGAGGAGTAGACAATCGAATCACTCTCAGTAATCTGCACACCAGGGGATGTTCCCCTGCCGGTACCTCTTGGAATGGTAAATGACCATCTGAAATGGCAGATCTACATGCATTGATTTTGCGGTATAGCAGCCCAAACTAGAGCAGCAACGAGCTTCTGAGGCTTAGATCCTTACAACATGCCCTATTTTAAACCCAATGTTTGAAACCAAAAACTGCCCAAACTGTCGACTTCCATTTCATTATACACCAAGTGAAGCATTAACACAGCACCTTCCAAATTCCAGTAACAAAGCTGATAAAATAATCAAAGCAGGCTTGCTTAACACAAGGTCCCTAGTGAAGCACAATGTTGAAGTAGCCAATCTAATTGAAACTCATGAATTAGATCTGTTATACATCACAGAGACTTGGGCTGATGAAACCTCAGCTACTGACCTGGCATTGGCTCTCCCAGGGGATATTCCATAGTTAGGGCAGATAGGATAGGAAAAAGAAGGGGCGGACTAGCCATCATTTACAAAAAAGACTTGCTAGTTAGGGCATCAGCCACAGGTAGCAGCCCTGATTGCAAGACTCTATCCTTTGATATTACTATGACCAAATATTACACCTTTAAAGGTCTTTTGATATACAGACCACCAAAAGCAAAAACACCCTTGTCTCAACTACTCGGCCCTTAACTAGACTCAAGCATAAGAGGGGCTGACTACACTATATTGGGAGACTTCAACATACACTTAGAGAAAGACACAGACCGAAACACCCTGTTGATCTCTGAGTTGATGGCCAACTGCTCATTGACACAAATGGTCCAACAAGAGACACACAACGCCGGGCACACGCTGGATGGAATATTTTCCTCCAACACCAATATCACTATTGGGGAAATAATCCCGGTACCATGGTCAGACCACAAAGTCATTAAATTCCACCTGACAATTAAGCATGAACTAAGGGCAAGGCATACGTATGTAAAACAATATAAACATCAAGATTGGGCTAGAATCAATACATTCGACCTAAAGGAACTACTAGCTATGACCACCCCAGAACTATACTCTGACAGTAACATTGCCACCGAGCAAATAAAAAGCTGGATTAAAGCCGCCCTCTTAATCACTGCCCCCACAAAAAAGACAAACTCCTGAAGAAAAAATGCCTCAGAACCGTGGTTCTCAGAGAAATTAAGACTACAAAAGCAAACATGCAGGAGGGCTGAAAGGAATGGAGGGCTAATTATGAAATAGGGGCTAAAGAAACCTATGGTAGGACCTTAACAACTTACAAAACACTAATACTGGAAGAAAAATTGGCATACTATGTAAAGAAAATAAATGAGGCCAAAAACTCTTGTAAAGATTTGTTTGTCACAGTTAAGAAACTGACAAACCTGGACGCAAACAGACAAACAGAAGGGAGCACTGTATTTTGCAACACGTTAGGACAATATTTTGTCAATAAGGTGAAATCAGTGTACGAATCAGTGAATAGATCGTTACAAACAGATGTACCCCCTAATCATTGCAGACACAGTGAGGCCAGGGACACAGGGTTCCGGTTTACGACTCCGTCAGTTGAACAAATACATCAAATAATACTGTCAATTAAGTCTGGGGGCCTTGGATTGGATTGGATTGGATTTGGTTTTTGTATAGCGCGATAGCTACCCGCAGGCATCCTAGGGCTTAGCAAGATACAAGTGTGTGGGGCGGGTCGGTTCTATCTACTGAAGAGAAAGGTTTTTAGTTTTTTTCGAAAGTACAGGAGGTTAGGTTCTGAATGAATAGAGATTGGGAGGGAGTTCCAGAGCCTTGCCACGTTTGTTGAGAACATTCTGCCTCCACTCCTTTCTCTTTTGAACCTGGGTTTGATGACTTGAAAGGTATGGGTCGACCTCAGCTGTCTGTTGGGGTGGTAGGGGGTAATCAGGGTGTGATTCAGGACTGCTCCTTTCCTCCAGTAGGCACGGTTGGCAATGCACATGCTTTTGAAATTGATTCTGTCCTTTACTGGCAGCCAGTGGAGGACTTTTAGTTCAGATTTCACTGATTGGCGGCGGGGGATGCGCAGGAGGGTGCGGGCAGCGCAGTTTTGAATCACCTGGAGTCTTTTCAGGGTTGATTCGGGGGCTCCTAGATAAAGGGCATTTCCGAAGTCCAGCCGGGAGAGGATTAGGCCCTGAACCATGATCTGTCTGGCCTTGAAAGGGAGGAGCGGCAGGATTTTTCGGATGAGTCTTATAATGCACATGCAGGTGTCAGATAGTTTGGTTGCCTGGTGTCCGAAAGATAATGCGCTGTCTAACCAGATTCCTAGGCTCTTGATGGTGTTCCTGGCTGGGGGTGCTGCGCCTAGAGCTAGTGGCCACAGAGACTCAATGGATCTTTGTGGGGAGTTGCCCAGAACCATGAGCTCTGTTTTGTCGCCGTTTAGTTTCAGGTAGGACTGGCTCATCCAGGTACATACTGCTTCCATGCAGCCTCTGAGATCATTTGGATATGAGGAAGGATGAGTCAGGGTAACCACCAGTTACGTGTCATCCGCGTAGGACACGACTTGGACGCCAAAAGGGCGAATTATTTCTGCGAGGGGGTGCATGTATATGTTAAACAGTGTGGGGCTTAGGGACGAGCCCTGGGGAACCCCACAACTGAGTGGTTTACTGGGCGAGGTGGTATCGCCCTCGCAGACTCGGAATGATCGCTCTGATAGAAATGATTGTAGCCAGGCAGCTGCTGTGGATGTTATCCCTAGTTCTGAAATTCTGTGAAGCAGCAAGTCATGATTCACTGTGTCGAAGGCGGCACTGAGTTCCAATAGGATAATGGCCGCAGTGCCGCCCTGATCCACGATCATTCTGGCTCCCTCTGTTACGGCTAGTAAAGCGGTTTCTGTTCCGTGTATGGGCCGGAACCCAGTCTGTGATGTGTCCAGTAATTTATTTGCTTCCAGGAATTCTGTGAGGGACTGATTGACGTGCTTTTCTGCGATTTTGGAGATCCAAGGTAGCAGGGAAATTGGGCGGTAATTCCCCGGGTTCATTTGATCTAAATTGGTTTTTTTTCAGGAGGGCCTTAACTGTTGTCTGTTTCCATTTTGGGGGGACAAGCCCTGAGGAGGGGGAGTTGTTAATCAGGTTCAGAATGATGGGCAGGATAGTAGGGGTAATTGTTCTGAGAAGATGAGCTGGGGCTGGGTCACTGGGGGATCCAGACTTTACCTGGAGTATTATGTTTTCCAGGTTGGTAGGCTCCAGTGGTGGAAAGGTTTCTAGGGTGGTAAGTGGGGGTGGTCTGGTGTCCTTCTGTTCTGTTTGGGAGTGAGGGGGTGGGGGGAAGGATGAATAGATCGTGGCTATTTTGTTGAAGAAGTAGTCGGCCTGTTCATTGCAGCGAGTTTGAGCAGTTAGAGGGTCTGGTGGCTTGTCGGGAAGTTTGAGCAGGCTCTTCACGATATGATATATCTCCTTGGGTTTAGATGCTGCTTCGTTTATTTTATTTTCGTAGAAAGTTGCTTGAGCTTTTTTTATGTCGTTTTTATAGTTTTTTATGGCAGCCCGATATTCATCTTTGCCGGTTTGTGAATAATCGATGCGCCATTTCCGTTTCAATCTTTTGCATTCTTTCTTAAGAATGTGCAGATCATGTGAGTACCAAGGAGCATTTTTAGGTCTCTGTTTGGGTTTGATGTCCTTGAATGGGATATTAAGATCTAAGGAGGTGGTGATCCAGTTGTTGAAGTTGTCATTATTGACAATCGGGTTGGGGTTGTTTCCTGGGGCAGAGGCTTCCAGAGTGGTTGTCCACAGGTTGGTGTTAAGTTGTCACCATTTGCGGTCTCTGCTGGAGGCGGGGGAAGGTGTGTGGCATGAGCCTAACGGCGCCCAGGTAAAAGGGATCAGAAAGTGGTCCGTCCATGGGAGGGGAATGGGTGGACTAACTGTGAGATGGGTACAGTTACTAAAGATTGGGTCAAGTAGGTGACCTTTATCGTGGGTGGATTGCAGCACACGCTGGGATAGTTCTAGTGCCTCCAGATTGTTGCGTAGTTCGGCGGCTGCAGGGTCCAGGGGGTCGTCCAGGTGCACATTCAGGTCACCTAATAGGGTGTAATTAGGTGAGGAGCAGACACCACTAGCTACCTCCGGTGCGACTTGGTTTATAAAGTTGGTTGGGGTGCCGGGCAGCCGGTAAATAAGAGTCCCTGAGAATGTGCATGTAGGAGAGAAGTCCAGCGAGAAAGTAAGGTGTTCGCAGCTGGATAGGTTAGTTGGAGAAGAGCGGCAGGTATAGCGGTTTTTGTAGATGATAGCTATGCCCCCGCCTTTTCCAAATGAACGATCGACCCGGAGTATTTGGTATCCTGCAGGGAGTGCTTGAATGACATCGGGGTCGGAGTCTGATTGTAGCCATGTTTCCGTGAGAAAAATGGCATTGGGTTCTTTGTCGGAGATTAACAGAGATAATTCTGCGGCATGTTTAGGGAGAGACCTGCAGTTCAACAGGAGCATAAGGTATAAGGGGGTGGGTGTTGTTGGGCAGCTTAGATACGTACATTGTGAGCAGCAGAAGAGTTTTGTGTTGGGATTCCAGGATGCGAGGCAGTGGTCGTTGAAGGGGCCTCGTAGTTGGTGTAAAGTGCTGGAGGAATAATAGATGGATTTATTTTGGCCAGCGGTCGTGGCCCTTGGTGCCGGCCTGTCGCGGACGGGCGCAGACGGGCTTGCCTTTGGCGCGCCTTCGGCGCCCCACCGGCGCCGCCGCTGCGCCCGTCCGCTGCGCCTCCTGGGAAAGGGGATCATTTTATAGTGGCGAGGGCGTGAGGGCGGGAGGGGCCTAGCCCTGGTCAATTAGCTTGTGTTCCTCACCCAAGATGGCGGGCCCGGAACTACTGATGCGGCAGGTGAGCCGAGGCTCAATCAAGTTCTCGAGGGGGGGGCAGGATCCGCTCTCACTCAGCGGTGCTCTAAATGTAAGTAGTGATTGAAATTAGTTTTCATAAAAGTGCAATTTCTCCAAGTAGACGGTATCTTAGTGCGAGTTTTGAAACAATAGAAGCCTTTTTAAATCAAGCGGTAAAGTTAAAAACAAAATCCCAGCTTCCGCCTCAGGATCAAAACAACACACCACACTCACTCGTAGTCAGTAGGGATGTGGAGTATTTAGAGGATCTTTATAGTGGCGAGGGCGTGAGGGTGGGAGGGGCCTAACCCTGGTCAATTAGCTCGTGTTCCTCACCCAAGATGGCGGGCCCGGAACTACTGATGCGGCAGGTGAGCCGAGGCTCAATCAAGTTCTCGAGGGGGGGCAGGATCCGCTCTCACTCAGCGGCGCTCTAAATGTAAGTAGTGATTGAAATTAGTTTTTATAAAAGTGCAATTTCTCCAAGTAGACGGTATCTTAGTGCGAGTAATAAAACAATAGAAGCCTTTTTAAATCAAGCGGCAAAGTTAAAAACAAAATCCCGGCTTCCGCCTCAGGATCAAAACAACACACCACACTCACTCGTAGTCAGTGAGGATGTGGAGTATTTAGAGGATCTTTATAGTGGCGAGGGCGTGAGGGTGGGAGGGGCCTAGCCCTGGTCAATTAGCTTGTGTTCCTCACCCAAGATGGCGGGCCCGGAACTACTGATGCGGCAGGTGAGCCGAGGCTCAATCAAGTTCTCGAGGGGGGGGCAGGATCCGCTCTCACTCAGCGGCGCTCTAAATGTAAGTAGTGATTGAAATTAGTTTTTATAAAAGTGCAATTTCTCCAAGTAGACGGTATCTTAGTGCGAGTTTTAAAACAATAGAAGCCTTTTTAAATCAAGCGGCAAAGTTAAAAACAAAATCCCGGCTTCCGCCTCAGGATCAAAACAACACACCACACTCACTCATAGTCAGTGGGGATGTGGAGTATTTAGAGGATCTTTATAGTGGCGAGGGCGTGAGGGTGGGAGGGGCCTAGCCCTGGTCAATTAGCTCGTGTTCCTCACCCAAGATGGCGGGCCCGGAACTACTCATGCAGCAGGTGAGCCGAGGCTCAATCAAGTTCTCGAGGGGGGGCAGGATCCGCTCTCACTCAGCGGCACTCTAAATGTAAGTAGTGATTGAAATTAGTTTTTATAAAAGTGAAATTTCTCCAAGTAGACGGTATCTTAGTGCGAGTTTTAAAACAATAGAAGCCTTTTTAAATCAAGCGGCAAAGTTAAAAACAAAATCCCGGCTTCCGCCTCAGGATCAAAACAACACACCACACTCACTCATACCCTCCTAAGGTCCTTCATCTGTTCCCAGAACTACTTGGCAACCAACTCCAACTACTCTTTGAGAAAATAGTACAGATGCGTGGAAAGTGGAGTCTGTCTTGTCACTGCTGAAAAAGCCTAATCTGGATCCACTAGACCCGGCAAACTACAGGCCTGTCTCAAGAATACCCTTTTCGGCAAAACTGCTGGAAAAGATCCTAAACATACAGCTGGTAGGGTTTCTCAGATCCACCCATGCCCTAGATCACTCGCAGTATGGTTTCAGGGAAGAACACAGCACCGAAACAGCATTGATCAAGGCAGCAGAAGAGCTCAGGAGTGTATTAGATGGAGGCGGGAAGGCTGCCTTAATTCTTTTGGATCTTTCGGCAGCCTTCGATACCGTCAACCATGATACACTCCTGACCCGTCTCGCAGGAATGGGAGTCCATGACTCAGCCATCGTACTGTTGTCATCATTTCTGAGAGATAGAACATTTACTGTCAAAGTAGGGGAATGCACCTTCAATTCTTTCAAGTCCCCATGGGGGGTGCCACAGGGCTCCGCATTAAGTCCTACCCTCTTTAATACATATGTAGCCCCGCTTGCCGCCATTATCAGAAACTGCGGGTTCCTTCCTGTATCCAATACTGACGACACTCAAATAGTGGTGTCCATTTCCAACAACGTAGATGAAACAGCGGACAGGTTTAGGAACTGCCTGGAATAGGTCAACCATTGGATGCAACTAAATTGCTTAAAACTAAACTGTAACAAAACCGAGATCATGTTACTAGGAGCTAAGCCCAACATCTGGTCACAGAGGTGGTGGCCTGATAGTCGGGGTAACTGCCCGTCACCAGTGGACAAAGTCAAGAATCTGGGCTTTGTATTCGACCACAAACTAACATTTAAAGCCCAGATAAACAAACTCTCCTCATCGGTCTGGTACATCTTGAAGATGATAAAAAAAAGCTATTGCCATTTATTCCCGTTGACACCCGCAAAACTCTGGTAACCATGCTGGCTATTTCAAGGCTGGATTATGGGAACGCCCTGTATGCTGGGATGAAAAGCCAACTGATGTTAAAACTCCAGCGACCTCAAAACGCTGCAGCTAGGTTGGTTTTGGACGTCCCTAGGTCCGAACCAGTAGCCCACAGACCGAGGAGCCTGCACTGGCTTACTATGGAGAAAAGGGTGCAATTCAAGTCAGCCTGCCTGACTTACAAGGCCTTACATGGGATAGGATCTCAATTTTTAAAATCCAAATTAATTCAATATGAACCAACAAGGAAGCTCAGATCAAGCAATGCAAAGCTGATCAAAACTTCTAGATTTAAACAAATGAGATGGGGAGGAAGAAGCTTCCCGTTGCACGCAGCCAAGACCTGGAACCAATTACCACTATCAATAAAAAACAGCCCCTCTCTGCTTGGATTCTGAAAAGCAGTAAAAACCTGGCTCTTCTCATTCTAAAGTTAATGCCCACTCAGGCAGTGCCAGTCTACTTTTTTTCCGACCCAGCGCCAAGATGCCTTAGGGCATTTGTGTGCTCTATACATTTTTAAATCAAATCAAACCAAATCAAATCAGCAAATGCAAATTCCAACAGAAAGTTCACGATGTGAACTACATCTACACCCACAGGATTGATATCCCACTGCAGACAACAGCGTGACCATCTACGGCAAGCTGAACTATATCTTTTCACCATAGAGTCTGCCCAATCTCTCCTGATGAGTAAAGAGGCTTGCGATGAAAGGCCTGGGACAACCTAACGTCCCCTGTAAGCCTCCAGGCCCTCAGACGGAGATTGCTGTCTTGCACCAACTGGGGCAAGTTTCTGTGATCGTCCGTCAAAAGAAGAGGAGTCTGGGGAAGTGGGATTAGAAAAATTCATAGACAGTTCCTGAAGAACTGGATACTAGACTTACAACTTCTGAAAGGTGTCACCAGGATCACCTTCCTTCTCTGACACCTGGCCAATGCTGTGAGTCTGTCAATCATCGAGAATGGCGGGAATGCATACCCCCCAAATATGCTTCAGTCCTGGAGAAGGCATTGGTCACCTCCACCAACAGACATGGGCATCAGCTAAAGAAGGAGGCAGTTGATGATTGCGACAGGAGGCAAAGAGATCCACTTGGCATTGGCCCTACTTGAGCATGATCGCCTGAAATAAGGCCGGATTCTCCTTCCAAGCATTGGAGTCTGTCAGATGATGCAAATGCCAATCTGCCATCTGATTCAGATGACCCAGAATATTTTCCACCGTAACCGAGATTCTGTTTGTCAGGCAGAGGTTCCAAAAATCCCTGGCTAGATCCATCAGCGCATGTGATTGAGCCACTAGCGAATCTCCAAACACGTTTCCGTTGAAAGACTGATCTCCTGGGTATAGGAGAGACCTATCCTGAGGTGTAGTGCTTTTAAGCACTGAAGCATCCTATAGTGCAGCGGATCCAGAAGTATCATTTACTAATACTACTTTCAGAGTGTGGTCTCATGGTTATGATTCTTTATCTGCCTTTTCTGGGCGAATATGACATCCAGTGCATTATTCATATATGAATACAAATGGTGACATGATTTGCCTACACTTTACTCACTGTGTGTGCATGCATGATATGTTGCACTTTGAAGTCACTGGTGGTGGTATATCAGTGTTTTATAGGTTGTTTGAGATTAGACAAAAATGTTTTGTTATATTTTTGGGGTATCTATAGCCCTAATGAAGTCATGAATACGACGAAACACATGTTGGCTATTGTGAAGAACCACTGGTTATTGTGAAGAACCACTTGGAATGCAATAAAGTGCTTGTAAAGAACAAGACTGAAGGAACAACATCTGTCAGAGACTATATTATTACTAAATACTGTCCCATATATGAATTTGCATGTGCCATATTGGTGTATATATATATATATATGTTAAAATATATCACCACTATAGTGGCTAGAAACTAATCCACAGATCAGGGATGGTAGATTTCTTCAGGATCCAGCAGATCCTGGGAAACCATTATGTCTTATGGAGAAGACGTGCCCTGATCATGCAACCTGGGTCTTTTTTTTTAGCTGCTGTCCGGTTGCCAGGGTCTACTGGGACCTGGTTTTTCACAAGAATTCTTATCAGGGTTCTCTGACTCTTCCCCAGCATGCTCTTCTACCTCCTGGGGAGAGTAGGAATTGCCTTCTTCGGGGGGCTCCGAATGTGGTTCCTGTAAAGGGTCAAGGCACTCTTCGAGAAAAGCGGTATTAGGCCTTTCAAAGATGTCAGCTTGGGGGGTACAGCCCTGGGGCAAGATTTTGCTCTCTTTTTGCCCAGTCAGGCACCACGAGTATCACGGTTGGGGAAAGGCCCCATAACTTCCCCTGACAGGGGTAGAACATTGTGTCGGGCTGTCAGCTGAACAATCTGCTGACTAAGGGGTTTAGGGCCGAAGAACTCTCTCTGGAGTGATGGCTCCTCTTCCCCAAAAAACTCTGAATGTGAACCTGCCATAGTGCTGAGGTACAATATGGGCCTAACAGACTAGGCAATATGACAATACAGGTATCACCCGAGTAACAAATGGCCTTCAAACCTCTGAAGAGGAGTATTAGGAAGACCCTTGCACGTGCCAATGCTTGTTTGTAGAGTATGAAATCGTACATGCCCTCTAATTGTAATGAGCTATGACATACAATTAAGCACTCCATGATGCTAATAATTGCTCAGCTGGAGGGAAGTAACCGTAGAAGATAAGGCCATGAATGAAACTGACAGAAATGCTCCTTGTGTGCTCCTGTTTCAACCGCTTTCCGAATCCTTCCGGTGGAAACTAAGACAATGAGCCACACGGGGAGAAAAGACTTCTAGGAATGCCTGCAAGTGGAACGTTGCCTGCGTCTAATGTGCCGCCTTACACGGGCGCCAGGAATGCGAGCAATACTGCTAATGCGGAGCTAGTCCCAGGGGTGGCTTCTCCATTAGGGGGTAGGAGCACCACCCCACTGCTTTCTCGCAGTATTTTAAATACCATTTTATTTTCTGCTTCTCGTGCTGCAAGAAAGCAGAAGGCAGGGGTATGCCTGATTGGGGGTGGGCGGAAGGATATGCCTGTGTGGGGGCGGGTGAGTCGGGGAGGAGTGGTTTGCACCACTCTGAGTACCCTGACTGTTTGGTCGGCCCTGGGGCTGACCAAAGCAGTCACGTGCACTCCCTACAGGTGCCCGGCTAGGTGCTGTCCAGGACTCCGCACTGTTAGAACTGGCTATTTCTGATAGGCTAAATGTCCCGCCCTGTCATTTTCTCTCATCTGCCACTAAACATAAAGCGCAGGAACACCATCTGAAAATGACACTCTTGAGGAAAAACAAAATCACAACAATAATCCCAAACACGTGACTATCTGAAAAATGCAGAGTTTTGTAATGTAGCCAGCTGTCGCTGTGGCACTGCGCAAACACAAGTCCAAATCTGCACCGCTGACCAACAATGTTAGAACTGGCTATTTCTGGTAGGCTAAGGCTGACGCCAAAACCAGGCAGAAACCACCATTCTAGTCAGGGTGAGGGAGTCACACGCCAAGATAACCCCTGCTCACCCCCTTGGTAGCTTGGCACGAGCAGTGAGGCTAAACTCGGAGGCAATGTGTAAAGCATTTGCGCCAGCGCACAACAGCAACAACATCCTAGGCACACCACAAAAGGAACTCCACACAAGGTTATATTAAAATAACTTTTGTATTGTCAAAACACATCAGATAGAAATCACACATGTACATTGTGCCAACTGGCACGGGCAATATTCATAAGGGACTATTTACAAGACAGGGCCACATGGGCCACTGTCAGAATCAACACTTTTAGAAATACTGTCAGAAATTAGAATAAAAGGATATAAAATAACAGTTATAAATCACATCCCAGCCCCCATCTAATAAAGGGACTAAAGAGAGCCCTGTGTCCAGAATGGCAGGGCGCGCTGCCAATGCAGCGCCAGTCAGGGGTGCGCCACTGGCGCAAAACCTAAACGTTGCAGGTGCCCACTACTTGCTGGGCACCTGGGAACACTCACAAGGGCCTAAACGCTGCAGCTGGCACTAAGTGCTGCGCAGCTGTGACTGGCTGGGCACCTCTGTGCCATCTCTGTCCCTCTCAGGGACTCACTCATCCCCTTTTGTATCGCTTTGTTCGCCCTAAGTGTGGCAGGGTATGCTCAGACGTGAGTCCCTTGTTCACTTGGCCACTGGATTCAAGATAGCCTGGCTGATGAGGATTATGAATCCGAAACCGGTCCCAGGATGCTTGTTTCCGGTCCAGGGAAGACATGGCTTGGCAGTTCGGGCTGGACTGTTCCCATAAGGCACAGGGTCAGACTGATTTGCATATAGCCATGTCTGCACTGGGGTGGCTGAGTGAACTAATGAATGGTGATGGATTAAACCCAGATCAGTTGACTGGGGGTGAGTGTTTGATTTATACAAACGCTCCGTCCATCATCCCCTTTTGTATCACCTGGGAACACTCACAAGGGCCTAAACGCTGCAGCTGGCACTAAGTGCTGCGCAGCTGTGACTGGCCGGGCACCTCTGTGCCATCTCTGTTCCTCTCAGGGACTCACTCTCCATCTTGCGCCTATACGGTGCAGCTGCCCACTAATTGCTGGGCAGCTGGAGTCAAATCTGTGGCATGGGCTCTCAGTAGCCCTTGAACATAAAACTGCGCCACACGGAGCCACACAGGCTCTGAAAGCAACTTAGGGGCGTTGGAGCCATCTGGCTCTAAAATCCGCTGTGCCCCAGGAGCCCACGGGCTCCTTAAACAATCACATATGCCCACAAGCCTCTCTGGGCTCTCCAAACACATCTAAAGCAATGGTGCCCCCGGGGAGCCTTTACGGCTTGAAAACAACTGTTCCCAGGGAGCCTCTCTGGGCTTCCAAACTCAAATAATCCCCCCTGAGCCCTTCTCAGGCTCAACAACAATGAGCACGAGATCGCGCTCCTGGAAGGGGGGGGGCGGGGCGGACACCGCCAACGTGTCCCGGCGCCCCCTTCTCTTTTGTGGCCGCATTCACCGGTACTCTGACGCTGCAGCTCTCCCTCACCCGGTCCTGCTTCTTGGGGCCAGGTGCTCACACGGGCGGCGGCGGAGCTCCTCTTCTACCACGGAGCCCTGCCGGTGGATGCGGCTGCTTCTCCTGGGTGCGTGCTGCGGAACTGCGGCGGGGGCGGGCACCGGCAATGTGCCCCACGCCCCCTCCGCCTCTCCTCTTCTCCCGGGGCTCCCTCCAGAACGCGGGAGCCCCGCACCGGGCGGCGATACTTCTTCTTTCCTCCGGGCTGCAGGGCGGGACTTTCGGCCGGTCGCGCCAGGATTGGCCGGCCGGCCAACCACTTCCGGGTCGCTGTGGGCAGCGCACCGGCCCCGCTTAGGCAGGCAGGCGGGGAATCACTTCACCGAGGGGTGGGCTCCCTCGAGGTGAATTAAAAAGTTAAGACTAGCGGCATGGCCGCGGGGCAAATGACGGGTGGGCACCGGCTTCGCGGATTAAAGGAATAAGAGCCGCACAACGCAGGGTGGCCACCTGCTATTCCCCACGCAAAATGCGGGGCGGGGAAGCGCGGAAATAAGCAGACACGCGCTCCCAAGGCGCTGGGGCACAGGCAAGCCCCCAGGACTGGCCCCACCAGCGACCAGGGCCCCAGCAACAGGGCGAATCCACACCAAAGCGCCTCCCAGGTGCTAGGGACAAGGAAAGTTCAGCAAGTCCTCCTTAAAGATGCAGCAAGGCAATTCAGGAGTCCAGGACCTCAGCAGTCCAGGAATAAAAGAGGGAGCTGCATAGCCCCCAGCAGGAAAATCCTCCAGCATCCAGGGGCAGGGTATCCAGGGGCTGGGCAGGGCCCAGGGAGGCAAGCCTTCCTCCTGGGCCCAAGCAGCAGCACGCCCCTGGTTGATTCACGTCAGAAACAAGAACATTTTGGAAGGGGACACAGCCCCTTCTTATACAGAGAAAAGTCTTTGAAGTCTTTGTGCAGGCAGTGTGAGAACCAGCTAGAACTGGTTATAGGGAAGTCCTTTCAGTATCAGGGACAGAGGTGACAGTCGCCCAGCGGTGAGGTGGAGCCAGCATTGTGGCAGGCAGGCACAGCCTCATTCACTCCCAGGTGCTATCTCCTCCCACTTCCCTGGCAGCAGATGCTGCCTTTCATCCACGGGCTGACTCAGACAACCTCCTGGGGCTCCCCAGCCCCGGTCATCCTCAAACCAGACAGTCAATCCACAGGCAGGCCCAGGCACTCCTGGGCCAGGCTCACCAGCCAATCACACGCCAGCCACAGACTACACAAATATGTCAACTTCTAAAAGTGGCACTTCTAGACTAGACACAATCATGCCGCATACACCATTGCGCAGCATTCAATCTCACGAGTTCGCACATATCAAACCCGACCCTGCACTCCCCACACATCAGGAACTACCATGGGCATACATATTCCACATTCATTCCTATGGGAGGGCAGGTCACTCACCATACATACACAGAGAGCTCACGCACTTTACACTGTACCACAGTGAAAAAGTGCGCCAAGGCCTAAAATCACCAACACCAGGTTCCAGAAACAGGCTAGGAAAAAGCAAAAAGTTTTGGGGTGAACCTGCCAAAAAGGGCCAGGTCCAACACGCACCAATCACTACGGTGCCATTGCAGCTTTGTGATTGGCTTACCGGAGGGGAGGGAGCATCCCTGGTCCTGTTCTGGAGCAAGAAAACGCAGACCCGGCCCAGGAGCAGTGGCGGCGCGTGACTGGTCAGGTAAGTTTTATTTTTATTTTACCCCCCCTTCCGGTAACCCCCGCGCAATATCCCCGTGCGATCCCTCCCCCAATGCGAGAATTGCGAGCCATGACTGCCTAGTCCGCGAGCGCTGCGCCCTAGAGGGCCCAAGTGAATAGAGGCATAAACCACTTGAAGTGAGTGGTTCGTCAGGCAATGCGGTTGATGCCGTTTATCGCCGGTCAATGTGACCGCACCATCCTGAGCTGTGTCAGACCTTTTAGTATGAACCTAGACCTAAGCAAAGTGCATACTATCATGACTAGCTGTACATTAAGGGAAGGATACCAAAGCAATTCACGGCACAATCTAGCAATAGGGAATGAGAAAAGGACTCATTTCAAACATCATTACCAGGGGTTAGAGGCAGCAGAGTGGAGAAGTGTGGCTCAGGGGTTAGAGGCAGCAGACCCGGAAGCTGAGATCGGTCCTGGACCAGGGTTCAATACCCCGCCTCGGCGGGTTTTGGGCTAAAAATTCCACGGACTCGATAATTCTCGCCCCGGTGCCTCCTCGACTCACGGGTTCACACTCTGCGACTCTGGGCAATAGCTTGCTTAATCTCCACAACAGCCCCTCGCGGCGGGATGCCTGACTTTCACCTTGTGGATACCCTGCTATCTCACAGGGGAATACCAGGAAGGGTTCCCTAAGCAAGCGCCGGGACACCCACTGCGGGTAGCTGTGCGCTATATAAGCTCAACTACATTTACATTTACATTACAAGACCGTCATTATGGAAAGGTACTTAGCGAAAAAAGAGGAAGTACCTTTCCTTGGTGGATGCCTTATATAGTGGACTCTGTGGTGGGACTGTTGAAAGTTAGAACAAAGACTCATGGGATTGTTGTCTTTATTGTTGTGATGTTAATGTTGGTTTTTCCTTGCTGAGAAATAAATGGAGAACGTTATTGCATAATCTAAGC
The DNA here is from genome assembly GCF_964261635.1 of Lissotriton helveticus. Lineage (NCBI taxonomy): Eukaryota > Metazoa > Chordata > Amphibia > Caudata > Salamandridae > Lissotriton > Lissotriton helveticus. Next base: position 395,093,576 of record NC_136068.1, on the reverse strand, counting down.
CTCCGGTCCTGACAGGGAATCTGCACTTTCCAGTTTACAGGAATGAAAAAGCCCAATTCGTATACTATTTTCCATATACAGGTAAAATAATGAGGGCTGATATATGGCTAGCCAGGTCATTATATAGTAACTCTTAAACAACCAAGGAGTGACTCAGTGGAACATAAAAATACGTGTAACAAAAAAGAAATATATGTGTGTCAGGTTATGCAGAGGCACCTACCAGATTAAGGTAACTACAAGATTTCAGAAATTGCAATCTTGATAACCAGGAGGTAGCAACCCAGAGAATTGGGGTGATTACGTCTAACTGGGAAGGGCAAGTAAACCTTTATGTTAAAAGGACCCTCACTCACCACTAGTTGGTGACATGCTTCATCATTGTGTCCCCGCTGGGGTGGCAAAATGCCCCCCCAGCGTGCTACAACGCCTGATTTACAGCGGAGCGGGTTGGTGGTGAGTGTAACAGTGGTATAACTCAAAACATTTGCAAAATAATTGAGTGCAGAATTAAAAAATACACGGTTGAGACCCAAACAAAATATTTAATGTGGGCCAACCTGTATTGAGGTTAAAAACGTGGAAGGCGGACAAAACTAGGTTCTGAATTAGAAGACCTGTGTCCTTAATTAAGATATAAGGTCAACATGTTTCTGCTGTGAAAATGCAGGATCGCACAGCATTTGTCAGGACCAGGGCAATATCCGTGAGTAATTTCACTATATATATTTTTTTCATTTTTTACACTAAGTGCCTCACGGTAGGGTGTGCCTTAGCGCGTACATACCACCGGAGTGCAATTTGTCTGTGGTCCTCACGAATGCTGTGCGATCCTGCATTTTCACAGCAGAAACATGTTGACCTTATATCTTAATTAAGGACACAGGTCTCCTAATTCAGAACCTAGTTTTGTCCGCCTTCCACGTTTTTAACCTCAATACAGGTTGGCCCACATTAAATATTTTGTTTGGGTCTCAACCGTGTATTTTTTAATTCTGCACTCACTTATTTTGCACATTTTTTGAGTTATACCACTGTTACACTCACCACCAACCCGCTCCGCTGTAAATCAGGCGTTGTAGCACGCTGGGGGGGCATTCGGCCACCCCAGCGGGGACCCAATGATGAAGCATGTCACCAACTAGTGGTGAGTGAGGGTCCTTTTAACATAGAGGTTTACTTGTCCTTCCCAGTTAGGCGTAATCACCCCAATTCTCTGGGTTGCTACCTCCTGGTTATCAATATTGCAATTTCTGAAATCTTGTAGTTACCTTAATCTGGTAGGGGCCTCTGCATAATCTGACACACATATATTTCTTTTTTGTTACACGTATTTTTATGTTCCACTGAGTCACTCCTTGGTTGTTTAAGATATACTTTTTGGGGTACAGGAGTGTTTACTCGCGCCCTATCTCTCTTGTTGATATTGTTGTTGCATTATATAGTAACGTCAGCTCCTATTTAACCATTCTGGCCGACAATAATACCATAACACTCTACAATGTGCAGCCAATTATAGTTCATGCAGGCTGGTTAATAACTCCCTCTTCCTGCTTATTACTCTTACCCTCACACAAGACCTGCCCGCTATGGGTCTTATCCACCACTCAGTACTGTATCCTAAACCAGTAATCACCAGCTGAACAGACATGGAATACCTGATACGGTCTGACACATAAGGCTGGCTGCTGGGAGGACTGCACTATAGTCCAGCACTGCAGGTCCCAATTACATACATTTTTTTTTAATGCAGATTTATATAGTGAAAATTCGACCCGAAGGTATTGGAGCACTTTACATGAGCACCGGTTACGTTACACAAGGACACATGGAGCTTAAGTGATTTGCCCAGAATCACAGGATGTGGATGTGACCCCGAGGCTCGACCCTTGATTTCCAGCACCAAAGGCGGCAATCTAGCCGGCGGACCACATCCTCTCCATATTCTATACTTGCTGTTTTACATCTCACAATGGCACTCAGATATGGGATGCTAGTAACAAAGTCCATCCGAGCAGATCTTCCTGACCACTTTTCTCAGCAAACATGCCTGCTCAGGCCCATGAGTTGTAAACAAAATATCAGACTGGACAATCCAGTGCAGTAACCGTATAAATAGATTACGATCATATGAAATACCACAAAGACCTGCACAGTTGCTCAAAGCTGCGTGAATACCGAAAAAACGTGAAGTGCACGATTGTCTCAACCTAATAGAAACTTATTTTGACTCGCTCTTATGTTGGTTCTCTATTTACTTACTTATATTCGAATGCACAGCCTCCTCTGATGTGTCTGTAAAACTTATCTTTTATCCAGAATTTTTGTCCAGAATTTTGACTCTTTGTCTTGAATTTTTTATTACTCACCGTCCTCAATTTGCCCCCGTGCCATTAGGTCACCCTAATATGTATGTTTTTCTTTTGATTGCAGTGCACTCAGGGCTTTAAGTGGGCCGGGTCTCACCGGTGCTGAGCACCGGCAGTTTTTTAACACCTTGGCTGTGGCCCAAATTCCGCCGCGGTGCTGAACATTCCAATCGCGGATGTGGCTCGGACAGCCCCCGGCAGTCATACGCACACGCCCACCGTGACTCCTGACAGCCGGGGGCCGTCATGAGCACGGAAGGGGTTAAAGGAGGCCTCGAAACGGGTCTCTATCGGACTCTGTTTTGTGCCCTGGCACAGGCGGTCCGTTTTTTCCGGACAGCAGGCACATCGATGTGCGCGTTCTCACACTGCTCACTTCTCACCAGTGCAGAAGTTACGGCATGATGTCATGCTAGGTGAGCGATTTAGGGGAAGGGAAATTCTTTAAAGAGGGTCCTTTTCTCTGTGGCTTTCCCTTCTCTTTTTGAAACTCAGGAGCAGCAACATTGTCGTGGTGTCCAGGGCTTTAAGTGGAAGATTTTTCAATATTATATACAAGCCATAGTTGCTGTTTATTTATCTTATGCAATTAACAACCATTGACAAAGCCAATAGTTCAGACTTCTTGTAAGTATGATGTTACTTGTTGTATCATATATCTGGATGCAATGACAGAAACAACAAAATACAAGTCAGGCGGCACACTATGCTAAACACAGATTTTTACCTTACTGTTTTAAAGCCAAGCCCTTAATTACATTGACCACACCCCTTTGGAGACCCCCCAGTTCCTCGATCCCACTTAAAGCCCTGGGTACACTCATTTGCATTCCACTCGCTATCCTTTTATTGCGAATTCCTTTCTGACCCGTGGGGTCTCTCTCCAGCAGTGGTCGAAGTGGGCGGGAACGGCAGCGCACGGCGTGCCCCTACTTCTTTAATTCTGTAGATTCCGTTCCCCTACTTTTTTATTATGAACATGCGTCCCTGGACGTCAGAAATATTCTGTTCGTGGACGGGCGGGGAGCAGAGAAGGAAAAGGTCTCTGTCTCTTACTTCCTGCCCAGACAAGACAAGGAAGGTGTCCGCTTCTGCTTTGCCGCTGGCAGCTGCCCCCTCTTTCTTACTCCTATTCCCTCTCGTTCTGTCTAACTCCTTCTCACTTTTCCGAAAATCATGAATCAAGAAATGGTTCTCACCGTCTCTTCCTGGCGTCCATTTGTACCCCTGTGAAATGGATGCAAAAAAGAAAAACACTTTTGCTGGAAATGCCGTTTTGACATTTTTCTATTCCAAAGTGCAGCCTCGGAAATAAAATGTTCAAACTCTGAAAAATAATTAAATAAAGCAAAATGGAGTGTTCTGAAAGTGGCCCGATAATTTTTTTCAAACCCCAACACATTAGCACCACTTTACAGAGTTTGCCAGTAAAGGGCAACTTTTGTTTTCTTGTCTTTCTTTGAACAGCATTGTTTTCCTCCATTACTTCCTACCTGGAGGCAGGGCTGGCGCTAGGCATGGGCAGTGTAGGCAGCTGCCCAGGGCCTGGCACTCTGCCTGCCAGGATGGGGCCCCCCACAATGGCAATTAACACCCCACTAGTCCTCGTGTATGTCTGCCGATCAGAGTGATAAGCTTCACAAACAGGCTCATGGGAGGGGCCCCCCCCTCCTGGGGCCTCTAAGGGATGGTGTGGGAAGGCCTAGGGGAGGGTACACCTCTCAGGCAGCCAGTTCAGAGACTCGGCAGGGCGCCCATTGTCAGCACTTTAGCCCACACAGGTTTAACTCAGCCCCCAAGCAATTCTCACACCTTCAGTTCGAAATGGGCTGTACAAGAGTTGCTTGGGGTGGCTGAGAAGAGGAGCTGCAGCCCAAGTGGAGTCTGCACAAAGCAGCTTCCCCGAGATTAGAAGGTGTCACTTATGTAGATTTCAGGGGCCTCCCACATTCCCTTTTTCCAAGCCCCGAAAATCCTAGGACCGGCCCTGCCTGGAGGTACTGCAATACCTGGTTGATGGGTGGATTGGAAAACAAAATGTGTACGGCGGCTTTGTATTCACAAATGTGGTCTTTTAAAACCCTACTGCTTACGTTTTGTAAGTATATAAGCAGTGGACATTGAAAGGGGTCCTTTCTGGGCCCTGTAGTTATGTCCTTAACTTTTCAGGCAAAAATACTTGTTGATTTCTGAATAATGACTGTAAAAGCGTTAAGTTCACCATGGTCCTGCTTACATTTTACATGCTTTATTAAATCTTTCCTTCCTTATGAGTGTTTGCTTTTTCCAGGATGTTGTTTCCTTTTCTTTTAGGCAGCATATTGCTCTTGCCTAGTGTGTAATTTGAATTGAGTCGCATCCAGTTATGTATAGCAGGTCAATTTGGATTGTAGCTGAAGGCAGTATGAGTTTCTCTCAGTGGGGCAGTATGGTGTTCAGTGGGGGAGCAGAAGTAGCACTGGGGCAGAGCTGCTAAATTTAGAACTGGGGAACCAGGTTCAGCCTTCATGAACAGTCCCCCAGACCACTCTACTGAGGGAGCACATTCCCATGCAAGAGCTTAGAAGGCACCAGAAAAGCCCTGGTGTGTTAGCACCAGCAGGTGAACCCTAGCAGTGGCAAGTGTGGGTTCACCGTGAAGGCTTGCCCACCACAATCCATACTGAAGTTCACCTCCAGTCTTGCGGGCAGGCCTACGAAGTAGCAGACCCTAGAGCAACAGTGACTCTGTCACTGAGGTCACAGGACCCCTGAGAAGAGCTGGCTCTAGAGCGGTGCGACTGGTGTGACCGCAACGGGCGCTGACTTTGAGTGGGGGTGTCGTATATTATGGTTTTAAAAGCACTTGCTGCCTCCTTTCTGTCCGTCAGCTATTTTCGGCAATAATAAAAATGTCATGATAACTCTGATGAATAAACTTCTTCCTAGAGAGAGATCGGAGATTTGTCTAGTGGAAGTTTTGACTCATGGAAAGATAGCGCAGAGGGTTAATGTGACTGCTGCAAGGAAAATGTACCAGGCCCATCACAAAGTGCATATATTGTAAATAGGTCAGTGGGTTACTGCTTTTGTCAGTGCTTTTGTCAGTGAGATCCTTTTGCTACTTGCTGTTTATAAGTGAAAATCCTAACAAAGAACAGTGAGCTATTAACTTTCATCTAAGAGCTGAATACTAACTTCAAGGTATAAACTAGAGCGTTATGGTTTTTTCCCTAAGCCTTTGATTATCCTAATGTTGCAAAAAAAATTATTTTTGATACAAATCAATAATGATTTTTAAAGAGAACCCCCAATCATGGTATTAAGTTTTACATTCTGAGTTTGTGTTTCTCCAGGCCAATCACTTTTAAACTATACTGTCTACTAGTATGGTTATCATGTGACTCCTACACCTTGTAGTCCTTTGTCTTATGTAACATTTCCTATACAGTCATTTACACACGTAAAATTGATTGTCTTTGTGTATATTGCTGACGACAGAAACTCCATGGCTCGGAAACCAATGGCTCGTGCTTCCACTTTTAAGCATTTTTGGGACATTCTGTGATTAAAATAAATTCACAAAGTGGAATATGTTTCTAATGTCAATAGCTCATATTAATTGTTAAATATTCATGTGTATCCATTGGTTGAATTACATAACATAATAAGCTGTAACTGGTCAGTGAAATGCCACACAAATACTAAAGATTGTGATGTTTTGCGCATCCCGGCCACACCACTAACTCCGCCCACTGATCCAATCCTCAGGTTATTCCCGCCCTCTGATTCTCCACCCACAGTTCCCCTACTTTTTTTCCCCCACTCCGACCACTGCTCTTCAGGGTGTGCTCGAGCGCCTTGTTGAAGCACATTTCAGTTTTCTTCTGCTCTACTAAATTTCCGGGTCTTAAATTGTCAATCGTGTTTAACCCCTTCTTGGGGCTTCTTGCCGTCTGAGAACAATAGAGGCGCAGTCTCTGTTTCGGCAGCCGGTAGGGCTTGAGTCTTTGAGTCTTTGAGTGAAGGCACTTCTGACTGAACGGGCGTTTAATCCCGCTCTTATTTGCCAGTCGTTGTATTTTCAGACGGGCGCGTGCTGGTAAAGGAGGGTTCAATCAATGACTCAGACACCGTTTTGATCAGGGACTCGTGCCAACACAATGTTTCTCTATCACGCTAGAAACTATTTGGAGAAAAGCAAGGACCCTGCAATTAATCAGTGGAAAAATATCAGACTCTCCTCTTTCATATTAAAAAAAATGTGAATTTTGTACGTCAGTCAATGCCCCCCAATAGCATTTTAGGGTTTTCTCTCAGGCTTTTCCATTTGCTCAAAACTGTGCCGTCAAACTAATTTTAAGATGTGTCTCAATGTAGTTTAATTTGCTCCGTTCACCTGGCAGTGCTGCATGAATGCTCAGTGACCCGACTGTCGATGATTTTGACCCCTCCTTGTTACAGTACATTGATTTTTCACAACTGTATAGGCCAGTGGTCGAAGTGGGGGAAAAAAAAGTAGGGGAACTGTGGGCGGAGAATCAGAGGGCGGGGATAACCTGAGGATTGGATCAGTGGGCGGAGTTAGAGGTGTGGCCAGGATGCGCAAAACATCCCAATCTTTAGTATTTGTGTGGCTTTCACTGACCAGTTACAGCTTATTATGTTATGTAATTCAACCAATGGATACACATGATTATTTAACGATTAATATGAGCTTTTGACATTAGAAACATATTCCACTTTGTGAATTTATTTTAATCACAAAATGTCCCAAAAATGCTTAAAAGTGGAAGCACGAGCCATTTGTTTCCGAGCCATGGAGTTTCTGTCGTCAGCAATATACACAGACACAATTAACTTTACGTGTGTAAATCACTGTATAGGAAATGTTACATTAGACAAAGGACTACAAGGTGTAGGAGTCACATGATAACCATACTAGTAGACAGTATAGTTTAATAGTGATTGGCTTGGAGAAACACAAACTCAGAATTTAAAACTTAATACCATGATTGGGGGTTCTCTTTAAAAATCATTCTTAATTTGTATCAAAAATAAAACTTTTTGCAACATTAGGATAATCAAAGGCGTAGGGAAAAAAAACATAACGCTCTTGTTTATACCTTGCAGTTTGTATGCAGCTCTTAGATGAAAGTTAATAGCTCACTGTTCTTTGTTAGGATTTTAACTTATAAACTGCAAGTAGCAAAAGGATCTCACTGACAAAAGCGGTAACCCACTGACCTATTTACAATATGTGCACTTTTTGATGGGCCTAGTACATTTTCTTTGCAGCAGGCACATTAACTCTCTGCGCTATCTTGCCATGAGTCAAAACTTCCACTAGACAAATCTACGATCTCGCTCTAGGAAGAAGTTTATTTATTAGAGTTATCATGACATTTTTATTATTGCCGAAAATAGCTGGCGGCCAAGAAGGAGGCAGCAAGGGCTTTTAAAGCCATAATATACTGTAAGAACGAAGCAAATTTTCCCGAGATATCCTCAAGCACTGCTTGGCGTTAGTTGCCTCTAGTTCAATCGTGGTTATCAAATAAAGAGGCGGGCGCTGGAAATTGGAAAGCAGGAAACGGATTTATTCTTCGAAGGAAAACACGTCAGGACCGACGAACAGGGCGTTGTTTCGAGGTGCTCTCACTGCCTCTCGGAGGCCTGGCCTCTTATACAGTTTTTGAAATGTGTTATTACAGTGTAACACATTCCTGGCATTACTTTGATGCATTGTAAACCATCTTTGGAATCCCCGCTTCAGGCCCGTTCCCACACATATCAACAGTACTGTATCCCACCCCCGGTCTCAGTAGGTGATCGCTATCGCGCAGCTGGGCATTCCGGCAGGAACTGAAATACACGCAATCGGTCGGATCTCATGGGGTTGGGGCATTGATTAATTCCGACTCCTTTGATGAGAGGCGGAATCCTACTGTACGGGGCAATAAACTGTATCCGCAGGGGTTGGTTATGGCCTGGGATCGGATCGAGCAGCCAGGTGCAGGGGAGGAGATTATTGAAGGGCCTGTTTGTGCGCAAGGGATGAAAGGATATGTGGGCACGGGAAGTGGCTCCGGGGCAGGGTCGCGCTGAGGATGTTTTATGAATCCAGCATATGTGCTTGGGGGCTGCCAGCGCGTGGTGGATGATTGCGGGGTCAGGGAGAAGCGCAGGCGATCGGCAATGTTACAAACTGGCCATAGTGTCTAAAATGGCTGCCGCTTACGCGCTCGCAAAGGCCTAAGTGGGACAAGATGGCGCCGGTAATGTTCACATCGTAATCTAATATTTACCAGTCCTTCCTTTGAACATGCCACGACATCTTGTCAATCTATGTCAATGTTCATAATACTGTGCATTTCTCTGTCGTACAATGCTTTCATATTTTCAAATTTAGTGTCCAAAGTCCTAGGGCATATCAAATTCACAAAAAGAGAGCACAAGGGCGGTATGCATTGTATCCCCAGGCAGCACCCACATATTACAAAAACTGGCACCAATATTATTATCAACAGTTTCCAACCCCAGTCTTTCACTATGTTCCAAAACCAGCCTCCAAGTGTCCAGCCTTCTTGTTCCCGGTGGATCTCCGACGATAGTTTATGAAGATGTTCTATTGCTTTGTAGACGGAAGGTGAATAGTCTGGGACGAAGGTGCAACAGCTGGCACCGATGATGCGGCATGCTCCTCCACGATCCGCCAGTACCACATTGAGCACAAGCAGGGCCGGACTGGGAACTGAAAGCAGCCCTGGCAAATTTTGCAGGACCAGCCCCCGTCCGGCGCGTAGCAGACCAGCCCCCGTCCAGCGCATAGTGAGCGAGCGCAGCGAGCGAGCCCGACGGCCACTAGGGGGGTTTTGGGGGGTTCTCCCCCCAAGAAAATTTCGAAAAACGACAGACCAAAATGGTGAATTTTACAGCATATTTTTCATTACATATTCAAATTGTATCAACTTTGAAAGCACAGGAAACAGTAGATGATGACCTTAAAGAACATCAGGTTACCCACCCAGTCATATGTATTCATAGGCATTCTTTCAGAGAGCACCAAAAATAGACACAAGTAGTGAATCAGAGAGAACAAAGTAAAAGTGAGACCAACCCCCACATGGTGTGTAGAGAGCAAGCGCTGTGAGCAACGACCAGGGGGAGCTTCAACCCCCCCAAGAAAATTTGGGAGACAGAAAGGCCAAAACAAAGCATTGTTCAACACATTTTTCATTACATATTAGATTGTATTAACTTTTAAAGCATAGTAAATGATTACCTTATAGAGCACCAGGATACCCAATCATAAATCACAGACATTGCTACAGTGAACACTAAAAAATGAAATGTCAAGCATTGAACATGAATTTAAATATAACCAATTTATTCTTCATATAAAATAGGATAAAGACATTTAAAAACACACTGAACTTCAAACAAGTGTGCAAAGGTTCAGAGTAAAAAGTGTACAAGACAATGTGCAAACATTAAATGATTTTTATATCCTGAGTTTTGTAAACAGTGCTTAAATAAAGGATCTCATGTAAAGTGAAACAGTGCACAACATTATGACTAGGTATATTGACATTGTAAACAGCTAACATGACCTGCTTGTAGTAGCAAATCCTTAATATGATTTTATATACTATAAAACATAACAACATACTTCTTCTCAAACAAGTGTTATATTCAATTGCACTTTGCATTCATTTGTGTCAAGAGGGTGTTTCGCAGATGAGATGTCGGAGCAAGTCCCCAAGCAACCACCCATGGGATTTTGATGTAAAGTTCTACCTACTAACAAAGGTAGACCTGGATTTAAAACAAAAGCTGACGCCTTCTTGAGGTTTTCCAAGAATGCATGTATGCTGTAAAGTACTGCATAAATACAGTTTTGTATTGGATGGATATTACTTGTTTCAGTGCAAAGCCTATGCTAGACAGTAGACATAATGCTCACAGGCTTTCACTATGGTACAAAGGTGTGTGCGTGGTGTAAAGCAGGCTCAAAGAGAGCCAACGCAAGGAGGTCAACTCTGGTTATTGCACTGCATTGTTTCATATTTATAAATGGCCCTCAAAATGTTGACGGTAACGTGCAAAAGTCAAATGCTTTTCATGTCAAGAGTGCAACCATCAAAGAAAATATTGTATTAGAAGTGCTCAGCTTAGAAATGTGGTAACTTGAGCTCACATTTTAAAGTGTTAACATCCCTTGCATCAATTTGCTTTTGGAGGCAAAAAGATCAATGATTTTCTCATTGCTTATTCGCATTAAAGCATCTTTTTCAACAGACATAAGCATAAAGGCTTCCAAACGTGACTGAGAGAGAGAATTACGCAGCCTATTCAAGATGTACTTGAGCTTAGAAAAAGATCTTTCACAAGCCACCTGAGAGGAGGAAAGAGTCAATGCCAACTTATAGGCATTAAAAAGAGAAGTGTAGGCTTTACTGTACAGGTTATAACGCAATAATAAACTATAGCAGCAAGCAATACAGTCCCTGCAAGTCTTACACTTATACTTTTTTTGCCCAACATTTGCGGACTGTACTATCTCATCATCAAAGTTGAGATAATGTGTGTCTAAGTCTTGCTCATCTTCAACTTCTTGGATGATACTGTACTCTTCTTCAAGACTGAGTTTTAGTCTGCTCCACTTAGATGCAAAATCAAGCAACTCATGCTGCAGTTTTTCAACAGATGCTTCTGGATCAAATCTAGTTAACAAGCCACTTAGTCGTTGAAGAGCATTTTGTGGAAAGTTCTGGAGGATGTCTCTAAAGTTTCTGGGGTCCAGGCATGCCAAATCTGCAAACAACTGGCCATGAGTTGTGAATCGACTTTGAAGGCTGGTAACTACTTTGTCCATTGCAGCATTATAAACTTCTATCCTGTATTTATCAGTAGCTGACCTGATGGGTTCATCAGTCGCAGTTTCGCCGGGCATCATCTTCTTCCTGCGTACCCGAACCTCTGGGAAGTCAACTTGAATCAAAATTTCGCTGTCACACTGAACCAATTTTTCTTGTGCCCAATTGATGAATGTATTTGTAGCATCCATTATGCTGCTGAAATCCCGATCATGTTGCTGTAGGGAGTCAATGGTTTCAGTCACCATTCGATATGCCTGCAGTACGTCCAGACCTTGTGTTTGCAAGTACAGCGATAAAGGAGTGGTGTTATGAAAAATAAATAGATACATCTGTGCAGTCAAAATGGTATCAAATGTCACTAGTGACTTTAGAAATGAAATGGCTTTGTATCTGATCTCATCATTGAAGTTATCTGATGTGGATATCTCTTCCATAGTTTGAAGAACCTCAATGTACACAGATTTGCTTGGGTCATTGTATAGACCAAAGATTTTTTTGAGTGCTACATCTTTTGCCCACCATCTTGTTTCTCCAATTATAGCGATGGAGCGAAACCGTGATTCAATATTTTTGTCTCGCCACACATTCATTCGAAGGTATGAATCTCTGAGAAATACGGCACAAGAATTTAACAGCCCAAACAGTGAAATTGCAGATACTGAGGTTTTAGTGACATCACTTATAACAAGGTTAAGTACATGCGCGTAGCACCAGACATGAATCTGACCAGGTGCTTCTTTACTCAGCCATGCTGTGAACCCATTATACTGTCCTTGCATATTGGAGGCTCCATCTGTTGAGTTACCAACACAATTTGCAACGCTAATGTTCATGGATTCAAGTACAGTGCAAACTAGCTGACACAATGCCTTTCCAGTTGTCGTTGTGCAATTAACAACAGCCACAAGACGTTCGTGGACAACATCGGTGACATATCTGACTATAATAGAGCACTGGTCTACAACATTTATGTCCTGTGTTGTATCCAGCTGTATTGAGAACATTTCTGCTTCTCTTATTTCTTCAGCAATATCCTCTTTTATTAATGAGGAAATAATATCTATCAGAGAGTTTACTGTTGTTTTTGAAATCAGGGTAACCAAACTGCCACGTCCTTTACCACTCTTTGCAACCTCATGACGTTTTTTACTCTTTTTAATGACATCCTCAAGATGGCTTTTCAATAATGGATCAAATTTTTTGAGATACTGAAGAAGTTCCAAAAAATTCCCATGATCCAATGTTTCATCTTCCAAGGTGTAGCTAGCTTCTGTAGTTGCTCGATAGCTCAGGCCTCTTTTGCCAATCAGTTTTATTGTTTCTACTACTCTTTCCAAAATGGCGCGTTTTCGCTTGACTTCCTCTTGTTTTGCAGTTGTGTGTTTTGTAAAAAGATGACTACATATATCTATGTTTTTGGTTCGCATCATGAAGGATTCCGAAGTACTGTGATGAAGGATGCTGTCTTCGTGCTCATCGATTCTTTGATACATATGCCTTTCATCAGAACAGCCATCAATGAAAGCACTTCTATCTGTCTTTTTGCTAAAAGCTAGACATACCACACAGAAAAAGGTTTTGGCTTTGCGTGAATAAGTCAACCACTGCCTTGGTTTCCCATTTTTTTGCTGATATAATCTTTTAGCATTCCAACATAGACCATCAGGTTGACAGGGATGAAACTTAAAAAACGCATTCAAATTTTCAGATGTTGGTCTCAAAAACCATTGGTCCTCCTCCGCTGGATCAATCAAAGTCACATCAGCATATGCTGATTTCTCAACGATGGGGTCTTCTTGACACTTTTCTTTGGAATCTTCCCCACTTTCTATTTCAATGTCCCCTTCTAAACACTTGGGAGCTGCCTCCTTTACTGTGGAATCACTACTCATTTCAGTCCTTTGGCCTTCAGCAGTTTGTTCAACAGCTTCACTTCTGAAGCTGGTAGACGTGCTGTCACCTTCTAAAGAAATCAAATCTTTTTTGGTAGTAAACATATCAGTCATTTTTTTGTAGCGGCTTGCTTCTTCCTCTTGCATTTTTTTCTTCTTTTCACGTTCTTTCTCAGCTCCTCCTTTCTGGTGCACTTTCCTCTTTCCAAGAGCTGCATGAGTTAACGTCACATCAGCACATGCTGATTTCTCAACTACAGGGTCCTCTTCATACTTGTCTTCGGAATCTACATCAATTTCTAAGTCAATGTAATCTTCTATATGCTTAGAAGCAGCCTGTGTTACAGTGCCTTCACTGCTTATTTCAATTCTTTGGCCTTCAGCAGTTTGTTCAGCACCTTCAATCCTGAGGCTGGTAGACGTGCTGCCGCCTTCGAAAGAAATTAAATCTTTTTTGGGAGTAAACATATCAGTCACTTTTTGGTATTGGCTTGCTTCTTTCTCTTGCATTCTTTTCTTCTTTTCACGTTCTTTCTCAGCTCCTCCTTTCTGGTGCACTTTCCTCTTTCCAAGAGCTGCATGAGTTAAAGTCACATCAGCACATGCCGATTTCTCAACTACAGGGTCTTCTTCACACTTCTCTTCGGAATCTACATCACTTTCTACTTCAATGTAACCTTCTATATGCGTGGAAGTGGCCTGAGTTACAGTGCCTTCACTGCTTATTTCAATTCTTTGGTCTTCAGCAGTTTGTTCAGCACCTTCAATCCCGAGGCTGGTAGACGTGCTGCCGCCTTCGAAAGAAATTAAATCTTTTTTGGGAGTAAACATATCAGTCACTTTTTGGTATTGGCTTGCTTCTTTCTCTTGCATTCTTTTCTTCTTTTCACGTTCTTTCTCAGCTCCTCCTTTCTTGTGTGATTTTCTCTTCCCAGCACCTTTCATATCCATGTTGAAAATCTAAAAATGATAGAAAGAGGGGTTTCAAGGTGGATGCAAACTGATAAATTTAAAACAAGACATCCCACACCTAATGCATGGGGCTTGGTTATATGTACACAGAAAGTATTGTGTCACGTCGTGTGCGTAGAGCTTGCTTTGCACAATTTCATTTCCTAACAGGGAATCCTACAGATTCAGGCAGCTATAATGTGGTAAAGGATGGGAGTGGTGGTGTCCAAGACCGAGTAAGAGGCTTCTCTCCAGTGCACTTTAAAAGATAGCATACTATAGTGCGGGAACATGTTTCAAGAATAGACTGCACAATGTTGAGTGAACATATCTCTTGAAGAGAGTGTTTCCCAGGACAGTCATACTCCGAGAAACTCTATAGAAGCTAAAACCACAACAGAAGGAGAAACTGCGTCATTGAACAGAGTCAGACTGAGGCATGGTGTGAAACCAACAGACTCCCTGGGTAGGTGTAAAAGAGAGTGACATTGCATACAATGATGCCCAGGACTCTTTAAGGGGCACTACAGTGATGATTCATCACTGTAGTGCCCTTGATGATCAGCACACCCTTCGGGCGAATCGGGCCACTCTTGTCTTTTCAACAAAGTGCTATGCGTTTTAGGCATTTTTTTAACACTGTTTCAACGTCATAACTTTACAGCATAAAAACTACAGTCTGATAATCTTTATTGTACTTTCAATTATTTGCCACTCACGTCGTCACACATTAAGCAATGAGATGTCATGTCACACAGGCCACCGAGGTCAGAAACTGGGGAAATGTCACTCATAAACACCTAGGCACTGAGGGTAGAGACTCTGGAAATGTCACACATAAGCATCTGATAACTAGCAGTAGCACCTAGGGCACAGAGGCCAGAAACTATTGAAACAGCACACCCATTCAGTGTAACTCTTAATAATGATTACAATTATTCCTCTGAATTTAAGCAGTTTGTGCAAGATCAGTTGTTCAGGGTACACATTTTCTGAATAGTGATGAGGCTCCAGTCCCTGCCCCAACTACCCCAACCCCCAGGCGGATCCGCCAAGAGGTCTGAACACTCATGAAAAACAAATGAAGACATCTGCATAAAATACATTCATTGACAAAATATATTGTATAGAAACGCTGGGAGCATGAACAAGCACTAACTGCAGGAATAGGTCTGGCTATGTTTTTATGTGGGGAGGAGAGAGAGGGGAGAAGTTAGGTGGAGAGAGAGAGAGGGAGACAGAAGAAGAGAAAGGGAGAAAAAGAGGAAGAGAGTGAGAGAGAGGACGGCGGGGAATGAGAAAGATGGGGAGAGGGATGGGAAGAGAGAGAGAGGGGTGAGAGAGAGAGAGAGAGAGAGAGAGAGAGAGAGAGAGAGAGAGAGAGAGATCACACAGTTCCCTTTTCTGTCCGCATTTGTCTTTTCTTCTACCTTTCATCTCTACACCCCCGACTGGCTCCGATTCAGCCACCTATGGAGCAACATGCATTCCAGACAGAGCACGACTGTGCTACCTGTCCGTCTCAATATTGACAGCAGGCAACACTTAAACCAAAAGGTACATAGTCATACAGACGTTTTAAGGTTATGGACATGAGATAAATGCACATCCACAGAGTCTGAAAGTGAAATGGAACACATTACACAGTCTGTGCTCATTCCAACACCAGCCAAGGATCCAGCCTTCCTGGACCAAACTTGGACACCTCTGAGTCAGCATTTCAAAACTTGTTATAAACTGCAGCAGTTTCAAAGGAAGAGACAGCTTTTTTGACATTACGTTTGTCAGCCTCACTTTCCTTTGCTCCTCAAAGTACAAACAAATGCGTGATCACACGATTACCTCCAAGATTTAAACACAACTGAATTTTTAGTCATATGAAATACCACAAAAGACCT
Organism: Lissotriton helveticus; assembly: GCF_964261635.1. Taxonomy (NCBI): domain Eukaryota; kingdom Metazoa; phylum Chordata; class Amphibia; order Caudata; family Salamandridae; genus Lissotriton; species Lissotriton helveticus. The sequence continues at coordinate 395,077,605 of NC_136068.1, read as the reverse complement.
GAACATTTGCTCAAAGTTGCGTGAAAAACTTTGAAATCCACAATTGAACACAGCATAAAAGAAGAAAGCAAAAACTTGCATTCCGAACACAAAATTATGGGACTAATCAGATAACACTGTGGAAGAATGAACAATGAGAAAATAGAGTTTTGAAGGAAAATAAATCTATAAGAGCTGCTTCCTGCATGACGAAGAGGGCAATAATTCATTCACTCCAACCACCACAGTCCTACTAGGCCCCAGGCATGCCTGCCTGCAAAGGAGGACTAACGTGGATAACACAGGGATGACCATTTAGGCCTTCAGGGTGCGCCATTAAGCATGAACTCAAGAGTATTGGAATTGGATTTAAATAGCACTTCTTACCCCTACAAGGTGTTGAGAGGTTTTACAGAAAGGAGTCCGCCCGTCTGGAAAGCAGGGTTACTGGTTAATGCAGTAGTTATTGAATAAGGTTCATTCTTAGGGAGCAACCAGGGACGTCAGACTTTCTCACAGCATAAGCAAAGTGAAGAACAAAGGAACATTCACTTTTTTTTTTTTTAATAGGGTGCATAAGGAGAGCAAAACACTTTTCGAACAAGGAGTATACATTTCAAGCAGGCAGTAGCATTTGAGGGTACTCACACATTGTAAATGTAAATGTAAATGTACAGGAATTTATATAGCGCAAATCACCAAGCGGTTTCTAAGCGCTTGCTTAGGGAACCCGTCCTGGTATTTCCCTGTGAGATAACCCCGGCAGGGTATCCGCAAGGTGAAAGCCAGGCATCCCGCCGCGAGGGGCCGTTGTGGAGATTAAGCAAGCTATTGCCCAGAGTCGCAGAGTGTGAACCCGTGAATCGAGTAGGCACCGGAGCGAGAATTGTCGAGTCCATGGACATTTTAGGACTCAAGACCCCACCGAGCCGGGAATTGAACCCTGGTCCCGGGCTGACCTCTGCTTCCAGGTCTGCCTCCTCTAACCAGTGAGCCACACTTCTCTACTCCACTACATTCCCTGGAACCCTTGCTGCCCATCACAGCCCTGGCAACATTCTTGCAAGCATTCCCCACACTGAACAGGTATAACATGAGCAGCAGCAGAAGGTACACACACACACACACACACATCCACTTACCATGACGATGTGCATACACATATATGTTGATTTGAGAATAATCCTGCAACGCTCGATAGAACTAGCAACAGCATAGGATACCTGCTCTCTGCATTACAACTAGTACCAGCATCAAATACTCTGCAATGTGCTTTAGAGCTGGTACCAGAAAGAGATACTCACTATGTATCAGATTATTTCAGGATCAAATGCCCGAAAATTGTGCATTAGAAGTAGAACCAACTAGCAAGCATCAGTAATACCCAAGGAGCGGTGCTGGTTGTAGGGGTGGAAAGGCTCCCCGTGGAGGGACTATGTACCTGATAAGTTATAACCTCAGTCTCGGGCCGAGCTGAGCCGAGAGTTTATAACTTAATCAGGTAGTGTTACAAGTCAGTCACGGGATTTGAGCTTGGGAAACAGGGTTGTTTGTGAGCACTAACATTTTAAAGTTTGCCAGTCAGTGTTTTTGCAGCTTTCACCCCTGTTGGCTTTTCACAACAACTGCATACTTAATTCAGTGTAAATGGTTCCTGGACACGCACAATTCAAAGGAAGGTGACAAGAAGGAAAGCATGTCATTCAAGGTGGGCTTGTGGACAGCGCTGGCGGTGTATGATGCCAGAGTGTTGTAACTGTAAGAGCCATTGCCAAAGGTTTAACAACCCCAAGGGGGCCTATCATAAAAGAATCACCTGTTTCTAGTGTATGTATGGTGTGTGCAGCGCTCCAGCCTCCTGGTGGTGGTGCATCATATGCTAGCAGTTGTATGGCAGATTTTAGCTTGCTAAGGGCTTATCTTTCTATTTTACTGCATCAGAACCTTCCACATGCGCCCTTGTGTGTGAGATAGTACATTTAAAGGCTTATTGGCAGTTCACAGTAATTCCGTGGTAGCTTCACAGAATGGGGGAGCTGGATTACCGTTCCCCCCAAATTGGTCTTGCTGTAGAGTTTTGGATCACCTAAAGACAGGGCATGCTGTATATTGTTAGTCTTTGAAAGTGTGTTTGTGTAAATGCAGTTTGTGTTGACATACCCTGATGGGTCATGTTCGTGCTATATAAAATCTTTCAAATAAAATATAAAATAAAATAATTCTACAGCATGCCCACTCAGCTTGTGCATCTCTGATACACACACTATCACTCCAGTAAGCTTCTTATAGACAAACTAGGCGCCAACCTGTTATAAGTGGAAACTGAATGCTTCTTACGTCTACTGACAGATATGATATGAGTGAAAACTGAATTCCCCTCAGTCCAGAGGTGGGGATGTTATTGATGGGGACTGAACTTCTCTCATGTCACAGGGTGGGCCTTACCCCTCCTAACTCCCTACAGGCAGACATGCTATGCATGTGGACTAAACTCTTCCCAACCACAGAGGTGGAGATGCCATTGGTGAAGGCTGAACACTTGTTCTCTCTACAGGAACTTTTTGATAGATGAACCCGAAGTCTTCTCAGCTTTAGAGGTGGGAATGTTCTGGGTGTGCAAGGGAGCACATAGAGGAAACATCAGCGCCCAGGAGGGCTTGCAGAATGATTTGGGTTTCCCGCCTCCTGTGGAACCCTGGAGGCCAGTTTGGACGATCACTGGGGCCTTTCCATGGATTCTTTTTTTTTCAAGTATAAGTTTTATTTGCATAATCATATTCATGGTACCAATACTGACAGAGTTAGTAACAACACAATATTTAAACAGGAAAACATCTCTTGTGGCCCCCCTCACCTCCCTCAGGCGGCCTCTCCAAGGAGGTAGGCAAACAAATGTGCGTTCTCTGCTGTCTCTCCCTGTCCCTCACCACCCCTGTCTAGCCTAGTAACGAAGACTTCTTCCCGCGGGGCTCTGTCCTGATCTGCCACTCCATGTGCTCCCAATTCCCATTTACAAAACAGACACAAAAAAAGCAATTACAGCCACTGTGCGAGTGTGCGTCCAATCAATAATGCAGAGAGCGTGAACCGCCGCAGAATAGATAACCACTTGTCTTTCATCTTCTGGGCTGAATGCTAGTATTTGGTTGTAGTTGTAGGAGGTGAATGATGATATGACCTGACTACTACTTTGAGTGAGTGCTGTATCGGGATCTAGAATAACTGCCAGTCTTTCCTCATTAGAACACAGTTTGATGATTTGGCTCAATATGATGGGTGTGGGGGCGCCTGGAAGCAGAGGTTTTTTTTTTGGGGTGTCATGGAATAAACGTTTTTTCGACTTTTGCAGAGCTCATGGCTTTCAGCAATTCTGTAGCTTGAAGGTGACGTCCAAGTTCTTGGTGTTGATTGTGAGTGCCTTAACAACAAAGCAAATTTGGGTGGGATGGGAATGGGATTAGGTGAATTGGTTGTGGTCTGGAGTGTGTGTAAGTCTGTAAGTATATATTGAAATAAGGGGGCATGTGCATGCCAGAGTACCTTTATCTCCTTTATCTCGGCTGTCCTCCCAGGAACCACCATCCATTTCTGAACAGCACGTGCCCCCATCACATATTTGCCACAAAGCAGAGGGTAAATGCGATCGTTGAATTAATCCTGCTTAAACAGGGAGAATGTTGTTGAATTATGCCCGGTAAAATCGGGCCTCCCCAGTTATTCCCCATTCTGTGGGGCATTTACTCGCAACTCCACAGTACTGGCGAAGTACTACCATAATGTTAATTTCATGGCCGGAGTTTGTACCCTGTCAGTGCTGTGCATGTAAGGAGGGCCTTCGTGGGAGTTGATGTAGGTGGAGGTCAGTGTTATTGAGCTCAATATTGTGACATACATCCCCCTCCACTATCCGTTTGTGAGCCTGCAACCTACCCCCTCCGTCTAGCAAGCTTTTTAAACCCTCATGTAGTATCTCTGCCTCCTCCAGAAGTTTACAGACTATAAATGCGAACGTGTTTCCTTCTTTAATACATCTCATAATTTTTAGTACGCCGCAGCGCCTCAAAAACCCTTAAATTACTGGCAAGCCCAATCGCTTCAGTAAAAATGAAATTAAACTGCATCTCACTGTAATGTGGTCCAACCATTTCTACAACTCACTTCAGAAGCATTTAAATCACCCGTTTTGCTTGCAATGCTTGTTTACTGCGCCAAACCTAATATAATATATGCGAACCAGAATTGCTGTGCTGCTGATATCATAAATCAAACACACTAGCCTTTGATTTGCATGCTGTTTGTCAGTCAGTGTAAGAACCGAACAGACTGAACAAGGTGCATCATCCTACATTACGCCCTGTTTCCTCTGCAGCAGGCTAAGGGATGTGATCAGGTTATGCGGATTGTGGTTGTCTCCCTACACACCCTCACTACACACCGTTTTATACTCACAGTAATTTCACAACGCATTATTACTGCTCCATGCCCAAAATACAGATGCTCTTTGAGTGAAGGGGAATTGCTGCATTTGCATATAAAATCTAAGGTGCCGGCTGGTGAGCATTTCTCGGGGGATCCGGAATTGTGGGTATTAAACAACATTTTACAGGTGAGTGCTCACTGCGGACATGCTTGCAAATTTACTCCTGTAAAAGGGCCGGGGTAAGTACTTTCCGGAGAGACACAGGAGGGCACATGGCATCATTAACAGGGGTCTAGTGGACAGGGGTTCCTACTTGGCAAAGTATATTTGCCCCACGACAAAATTTGCTCGTCACATGTAGTGCCTAGAAGACACACGTTCAGAGGCTGCATTTTGACAGTTGACGTTAGGGCGGGTTCTGTGTTTGTGTGCAGATGCTGCGTGTGCTTTCACTTAGGGGAAATTATAGGACCAATTACATGCCGCAGTGAGCCTACGATGACATCACCGAATGTTGAGTCGTTTTGATAAGGAGTGTTCGAAGGCTGATGACTGGAATGGAGGTTTGAACATTATTTTTAATATGTTTGGCGAGAAGCCTTCATAATGGTGGTCCCAGGTAGCAGTTTCCTAGTAGAAACCAATCAGGTCCTCTATAATATTATGAGAGGGCCCCAGCTCCTGACTCCAGCAGGAAAAAAAACTTTTATTAATGTAGTGCTGCTGAGTTGAAAGGTGCACCCCATTGGCAATATCGTTTCTGGTGAACCACCAGGATTCAACCTTGGATTATGTTAATATAAAGTAAAAACCCTCATACTTGACAAAAGACCTAGCAGGTAGGACTGAAGGGGTTGCAGTGTTTAATAAGATTGACCAATGTGTTATTACATTTCCTCCATCATCTGTTACCTTGTATGGATTCTAATTGAAATGTAAATCTTCCGGAAAATATATGAAGCTGTTTCGATTTATGGTGTCATGATCAGTATAGGATAATGTACAATCCAGACGTTACCTCTTTTTGGACCATTGCTAAAGCACACATTTTCAACACTTCAGGAAAATGGAAGCTAAGATAAGGATATATCATAATAATACAAAAGACTGTTTTTTAAAGTTTCTAGAGATCATCTTAGATTCAACTAACTGCATTGCATTGACAGAGAATAAAAAATGGGATTTTATGAGGCAGGGAGGAATCTCAGGACTGTGCATTTTATTAAAACTGTACAAGTGCTTTGTTTTTGCAGCTGTATATTTTATAGAGTGCTGCTGCGCCGCGCGTCTCGTTTCAGTTACTTCAGAGAGGTCAGAGCCTAGAGGACGACTAGTTGGCATCACACGCACCACCATCCATATGCAACAAACAAGTCCTGTGACTCCTGTCCACCTCCGTCGTCCACTGCCACCACCAGGGCCTGCCTGGTCAAGTTAGCGCTGCTTGCTTCTTTACTTTCTCGGGGGGGCTGGGCGGGCAGAAATTAAAACTTCTGCGTCATGATCATCGCACTCACCACTCACCTCACTCAGGCGGCGCCGGCGGCCCTACTGTCCGGTGTCTGCTGTGCCAGTGCCACTGCTGCTGGGGTCGGACGGTCAGTGTCGGTCACGGTCGGACCGGACGGTGGGCGACACAGGGGGGTCGGGCAGCGGGCTAGGCCCTCTAGAATAAAATTAATTTATGGGCCTGGCGGGACGTGCGCACCGACTGGCTGCAGGCTGCTCGCTCCTCTCGTCAGACAGTCACGCGCACTAAATTGCCAATGCGCATGCGGGAGGAGGAGAAATTACACCAGCGCAGACGCGGCAGAGGAGAGGAGGGAGGGCCCGGGGCATAATTCTGCGCGCTGCGCACAGGCACCTCCCCCCTCCTCCTCTCTATTTGTTTATGTTAGTAATGATACTAGGCGGCTACGTCACGTGACGGACCCCGGACCGGCCGACTTAGTGAGTGCACAGCAGCACACATACAATCAGGCTTGCAGGGGGGGAGGGGGGGGGGTCCGTTCGTGCAGGCCTGCTGCCTGCAATGCAAATTATAATAAGCGAGTGCGTGCCGGCCGGGCTGCCGGCCGGCCCTGCCCTGATTTCAACAAAGCCTGCGCCTGTGTGAGACTGAGAGTGCCGCGGGGGCAAAACCGGCCCCCAGACACAAAACCGGCCCCCTTTTCGGAAAAACCGGCCCCCAAAACCCTCCAGCCGACCGGGGGATTGCCCGGTGCCCGGAAGCGCCAGTCCGGGCCTGAGCACAAGGCGGTTCTGCAAAGCCACCAGGCGGACCGCCTGCAGTTCAGCTGTGTTGTTAGTGAGGATGCCAGCCGTGATGTTCAAAGCTGTTTCGACTGCTTGGGTCAGATGACAGATGGCTCGACTGTTTGACATCGGACCCCAGAAAGGGATGAGTCCTTTTGCAGCATCGAGGAACTGTGATGAGGTGGAGTCTGCTTGCTCTGTGTCCTTCGATCGTTTCTGTTTGTGATAGGCTGCTGATGCCATATATGTTGGAGGAAGGACAAAAGCGATGTAGCATGTGCCCCCTCAGCCTTTTGGGAGCCAGATGTAGGCCTTTGTGCCGCAGACAAAATACATATTTGGTGATGCAACAAAGGAAGGGGGATCGGCAGTGTTCAGAGTCCTTTTGATGGGGCAGGAGCTGTGGCCCACGTTTTACGTCACACGGCCCTCAATGCAAATAAGGCCTGAGACGTTCACCACAGATAGGGTCACAGTCAAAGTTGCAGCAGTCCGTTTTCGTAGATATGAGAAGGTGGGTCTGGCTGGGTTGTTGAACACTTGCATTTCGATTCGTTCTTTTTCTGGAATGTTCATTTGAAAGGTAGTGTTTGAGGTCAGAGGGCAAAAGGGAGCAGAGGTTCGTCCAGTTCTGTTTAGCCACAACTCGTTGTAGAACTGTGTGATTGTTCCGTTGGATGTAGCATTGTACTTGTAGCTCTCTTGCAGGAGCATTAGCCAGGCAAGGCAGGACCCATGAACAGAGAAGGATGAAGAGAATGGAATGTTCGGTGGCATGTGGTAGCACCCCACAGATCCAACAGTTTGTGGTATTGGCAGCAAGGTTGTGTTGATGCAGTATTTGTACAAAGGAGTTGATCCAAAATTCTTTACGTCTTTCTCAGAGATGGGGTGATAACGAGACCAGATAATGTTCTTTCTTGGTGGTGGGCTGCATAGTGGGTGAAATTGTCAGGTAAGCAGGAGTGCTCTCTTCTATGATCCAAACTGTGACCATTAGCAAGAGGCAGATGAGGGATATGATGAAAAGTACAATTGTCTTTGTGCTATGCAGTTTGGCAGTCTTGGGGTCTTTGCGGTGGGTCTTTGGTCGTCCGGGATCTTCCATCACCTTCAAGAGGCTCGGTGACTGGCAGGACCACATACTTTGTCTGGCGTCTCTCCTGGTAGCCTTTGTAGTGTTAGCTACTGCTCTGAGATTTTTAACTCAGTTAGTGGTCTGCTTTGTCGAGACACTCTCCTTTCGTCGCAAGTTGTACCCTTTTCTGGATGGTACAGTGGGATCGGGAAATTCTGACAATTCAAGTGTCTCTGATTCTGGGTAACAACTCAGGGCTGGTCTGTCTTTGTTCGGGAGCTCTTCTTGGGTGTCCATGCTTTCGTTCGTCGCCAGGGTCGGTGATATTCTTCTACAATGGTGAGCGTGTAGCCAATTCTTTTTCCCTTCCACTCGAAGTGCAGTTCGGGTGGTGATCAGGACTTGCCAGGGGCCCGTACACCTGGGTTCCAAACTCTCCGATCTTTGAAAGTTCTTTATCAGGATGTAGTCCCCAGGTTTGATGTCGTGTCCGGGGCCCCTGGATGCGTCCGGTATGGCTTACTGCACCTGTTGGTGGATAACAGTTAGTTCTTTGGTAAGGTTATGCAAGTAATCAGACATTAGGATGTCCGGGACATCATGGATGGAGGTAGGCTTCGGCGCTGCCCAAATGTTCATTGGCCGGCCAAAGACAACCTCGTACGGAGTCAAGTGGTGTCTGGTTGGGGTGGAACGCATTGATAGCAATGCCAGTGGGAGGGCGTCAGGCCATTTCAGTCCTGTGATGGCAATTATCTTTGCTAGCTTCAGCTTTAGTGTGGCGTTGTGCCTTTCTACCAGGCCTGCAGATTGGGGGTGGAAAACTGCGTGGAACTTTTGTCTTACTCCCAACCCTTTCAATATGAGTTGGATAACTTCGGATACGAAGTGGGGGCCATTGTCGCTCCATAAAATTCGGCAAAGGCCGTAGCGTGGGAAAAACTCTTTTAACAACACCTTTGCAGTAGTGGTGGCGGTGTTGTCGCGGGTGGGGTAAGCCAGTAGCGGTGGCGGTGTTGTCGCGGGAGGGGTAAGCTTCTACCCATTTGCTGAATGCACTTACATTAACTAGGACGTATTTCAGCCCATGGCATCTATCTAACTGTATGTAATCCATTTGGAGGACTTCAAACGGATGGTCGGGGACTCCAAACCCTTTCCGTGGTACTACTGTCCCTTTCCCTGGATTGTGTTGCAGGCATATCATGCATTGCTGAACTAGGTGTTTCGCTGAGTCTGCTATCCTGTCATTATGCCATACTCTAGTGATCAGTTCGGTCACGGGAGCGGAGCCTATGTGTGCCGGTAAGTGTGCCATAGTCAATATGGGGATCAGATATGCATTGGGTAACAGCCATTTGTCTTTGTCCTTTGCCCTCCAGCAGCCTTCCTAGTCTTTTAGTCCCACCTGAGCCCATTCAGTCAGTTCGTGTGATGTACTCGTCAGTTGGATATCCTTAATAGTGGTCCTAGCATCTGTCCATTTCTCTGCTTGTGACCTGGTCACATACATCCGTGTCGCCGTTCTGTTTTCAGCTGTGGCTCGGGCAGTAACGTCAGCTAGTGCATTTCCCTGTCCTACAATGTCTGTTACTTTCTTATGTGCTTGGCATTTAATTACTGCTAGTTGTTTGGGGAGGAGGACTGCTTCGGTCAGGGCGGAGACTAAATCTCCGTGTAAGATCGGTGTGCCATGTGAGGTCAGGAATCCTCTCTCCCTCCAAAGGAGTCCGAAATGGTGAACTACCCTGAAGGCATACTGGCTGTCCGTGTAAATGTTTACTGTTGTCCCTGCTGCTAAGATACACGCTCGTGTGAGGGCAATCAGTTCTGCCGCCTGTGCGGATCGCTGGGCAATTCGGGCTGTTTCAATAATGGTTCGGGCTGTGGCGACGGCATTTGCGGCTGAGGTGGTGCCATCGGGGAGTTTGATGCACGAGCCATCTACCCATAGTTCTCCATCAGGTTCTGGGAAGGCAGTGTCTCGGAGGTCTACTCTACTCTTTGTATGTTCATCGGTGAGGGTCACACAGTCATGTGAGGGAGTTACATTAGGGTCGTTTTCAGGCAGTGGTAACAGGGTTGCTGGGTTCAGAGCGGTGCATCGTTTCAGAATAATGTGTGGTGCCAATAGGGTCAGCTCATACCCGGTCAGTCGTGCACTAGTCAGGTGTTGGGTCTTGGTTTGGTTCAGGAGGGTGTCAACAGCATGGGGTACTAACACTGTAAGGGAGTTGGAAAGCACAATTCCTTCACTCTGTCGTATCGAGACTGCTGCGGCTGCGACAGCTCGTAGGCAAGCTGGTAATGCTCTGGCTACGGGGTCAAGAGTGGCTGAGAAATAGGTGCAAGGGTGCTGTTTGGGGCCAATCGATTGGGTCAGGACAGATAATTCACATCCCTCTCTTTCGTGTGTGAAAAGGGAGAATGGTTTGGAGTAGTTTGGGGTTCCTAGAACGGGTGTCGAACAAAGGGCGTCTCGCAATTCTTTGTACGTGGTCTGGCATTCAGGGGTCCAAGGGAAGGGAAAGGGAACATCTTTGGCTAGGAGGGAAAGTAAGGGCTTAACAATGAGACTTAAGTTCGGCAACCACTGTCGACAGAATGAGGTGAGGCCTACCAGAGAGCGGACTTGCTTCTGGTTTTTAGGGACGGGAGTATCTAGGATAGTCTGGATTCTGTCAGGTGTGAGTTTCCTTCCTTCCTTTGATAAGAGCTTTCCTAGATATGTCACTTGGGATTTACAAAACTGCAACTTCTTTCGGGAAACTTTGTGACCATTCTCCGCTAGGAAGTGTAGGAGCTGGATGGTGGCTGTGACTGCAAGTGGAGTGGTGTCGGCTGCTAAAAGGATATCATCGACATACTGTATCAACACCACTCCGTCCGGTAACTGAACTGCGTCTAACTGTCTCTTGAGTGCCTGGCTATAGATACTCGGACTTTCGGTGTACCACTGGGGTGCTCGACAGAATCTATACGAGCGGGATCTTAGGGTAAATCCGAAGAGGTAGAGACTGTCTGGGTGAATGGGTATGGAGAAGAAGGCGCTTGTGAGGTCGATGACAGTGAATATGGTGGCAGTGGAAGGGATCAGGGTCAGGATGGTGGTGATGTCAGAGACTACAGGGTACTGTGGCACAACTATCTTGTTGACCTCTCGTAGGTCGATAATGAAGCGGTACGCTTTCTCGTCTTCCTCTCCCTGTCTTTCGATGATCGGTAGAATTGGGCTGTTGCAGATGTTGCTAACTACTTCTTCTTCTACTACTCCTGCATCTACTAGCGACTGTATTATTTCAATTAGTGCTTTCTCTCCTTCTGGTGATATCTTGTACTGGGGTACTTTCGGAAGGGTTGCGTCCTGTCGTACAGTCACATGCACTGGGTCTATCATCATTCGTCCTACGTCTGAGTCAGCTTTCGCCCATAAGTGCGATGGCAAGGTATCAAGTAGGCATATGTCTGCGTCAGCAATGGGGTACATGCGTCGTGGAGGGCAAGATCTGAGTAGGCCAGGGTTGTCATATAGGAGAACTCAGACTCCGTCGGGCGAGCATCTAATAGTTGCTCGAAAATACTTCAGCAAGTCATGACCCATAATGGCGTCCGGGGTATTGGAGGAGAGGAGAAATGTTGTGTCATTGATATTGTCTTCAAGATCAAAAGGGATCGGTTTGGACAAGGGGTTGGTGGAGGGCGTACCATCAAATCCTATTGATGTCACGTGTGAGCCAGACAAGGCTGCCCTTGGAATCAGTTGTTTGGATAATGCACTACGTGTTGCTCCTGTGTCTACCAGAAATGGAGACTTCGTGCCTAGGACCTTTGCTGTAACATAAGGGCCTTGCTGGTCAACATAGAGCTCGACTGGATCCCTCCCTTGCCCTTGGCAGTCCTATGCGTAGTCGTATGTGTTGTCGCAGTCAGACTGTTGGTACCGATTCTGTCGGGGAGGGTCAAATGTATTCGTTCTACCTGGCCTTTCGTTACTAGTGTTGTTTGTGTACCCTCGTCTACGTCCTCTATTTCTCGGTCCATTCGCTAGTTCTCTTGCTTCTTTGTTCCTATTCATTTCTAACAGGACCGGACATTGAGACTTCCAATGCCCGTACTCTTTACAAAAAGCACATTGGTTCTCGCCTAAGTCTCTATGTCCAGCGTAGGGTGCGAGTGTATTGCTTCGGGGCGGTGGAATTCTAGGGGTATTCTGTTGATGACCTCCCTGGTACTGTTCTTTCCTTATACTTACGCCTTGTAATTGGGCTATCATAACCCTTTCTTTTAAATCCTTCTTTTTCCTTTCAGAAGCTCTATCGCTTTCATTCTTTTGGTGCTCATAATACTGAGCCATTTGGAGGATGGCCGCTGGCTTCGAGGCGGCTCAACTGCTTTCACTAGTTTGCGATTTCTGCGAAACTTCCGGTAACAAACCTTTAACATAATTTTGTACGAACAAGTGATGTCCGGTCGCAGTGGTCATGTCCTGTCCACTGTAATCGGAAAACACCGTTTAGAACCGGGAGAAGTATTCGGAGACATCTTCTTGGGGTTTTTGGCGGCAAGCTGTCACGATAGACCAGTCTACCTTTTTCTCGGGGATTAGAGTCTTTACCTTTTGTACGATTTTATCTGGGAGGTCTAATATTGCTTTTAGGGGTTTCTGTCCAGGGTTTCATTGTTTATCTAGGTTGCCGAATTGTTCCCAAGTATGTCCGAACAGATCACTGTGGTCGACTTTCCGGATTTGCTTCCACACGTCAGCTGGTAGACATAGCCCAAAGAACAAGTCAATATCGGCAAGGGTCATGATCGTTGATCCCAAAGCGGTGCCTAGTTCCGTATAGAACGCGGTGGGATTCTTTCGCAAGTCCGGCAAGGATTTGCGGAACGTCAGGATGTCCTGTCTATCCCAAGGCTGATACACCCAGTTGTAAAATACTCTTCCTTTTGCGTCCTGGTGATTTATGTCGTCATTAGTTCCCGATCCTCTTGGGGGAACCCAGTAGGGGGCAGCTTCTTTTATGGGCATCATGTTGTCAAATCTTTCTATCGGGGGTTCAGTTATCTCAGGCGTGACGCTCTTAACTATTCGGCCCTGTTCTACGAGATGGTGGAAGACTTCTAAAGTGTAGGAGAAGAGTTCAGTTACATTACATTCACTCTCATCCCCTGTGTCCACCTTCCTATAGAGCCATGAGACGGTCAGGTCCTATTTCCTTATATTTTTCTTCGTACTCTGTGAGGGTGTGATAACAAAAACGCACGACAAAATATCGTTTGTAATTGCCAACGCACGAGCTACATGTGTCTGTGATATGCTCTTCGGTTTCCTTCCTATTGACTAAGGTCTTTACTACTCTATCGATGCCGGCTCGCTCAGTTGTGCTCAAACGGGGGATTCTCGCCGGTTCTTTCTCTTGGGTTTAATCTTTTCTGAGGTGCTTTTTGACGAGGTGCTTTGTACGAGAGGCTCGGTCGGCGCGGAGGCCATGGGTACAGAGGCCCTGGCACTGCCTTCAGTTAAGTTCTGGAGTTCTAGGTGCTGTAGTAAGGGGTGGGTAGGGGCATAAGGAGGAGGCATGTGGATGATTGGGGGACCTAGGAGTAAATCATCGTCCGTCCTTTGCTTTGATGGTAGTTCAGGGTAAAGCACTGAGGATGTTCTAACAGGGCATTGGCCTGAGGTTTCTGATTCTCGTTCTATCTTTGCGTTCTCTCTTTCCTTCACTTCCTCTTCCAACTTTTTACCAGCTAAGTGAGCTGCTTTTCGTAGTTCTTTCTCACTTTTTGCTTCGTCTCTCTTTTTACGTTGCGTTGCTTCTTTGCGCCACATGCCAAGACTATCAAGCATGGTTGGTGTGGTTCTATTTTTGCGAAGGGCTATTTCTAGCGCTTCAATTTTTGTGAGGTCAAAAGATCCTATCAGTGGCCACTGACTTTCTCGATCTTTTTTAGTATTCTTATGCCATAGTTTACTGTAAGCTACGGCGACTAGTCCATATCTAAAATACATGTCCTTATTAGGGGTGCCTTCCAGTGGAGCTGGATGATCTACCTCTAATAAACAGTCCGGGTTGAACCATTTTCCAATCAGTGGGAAGAAGATAGGCATGACGTATATCGGACAAGTGAAGATCTTAAATAATGTTGGACAAAGGTCCGCGCTACCTATCCTTCACTACCTGCAAAGACTAGACAGAATATTTCTATTCTTCGTTGTTTGCAAACAGAGAATATCTCAAGAGAACCAATATGTCGAGTAGCAACGAAGGCTAGACGAACCAATAAATATAAGTAACCAAATGCGTCGAGTAGCAACGAAGGCTAAACGAACCAATAAATATAAGTAATACTAGTATTTTCCAAGCAATCAATCAATCAAAACAGTCGTGCTGCACGACCTTACCTGGACCGTATGGACTGTTTCTCGTCTTCCACTTCCAGCGCCCGATCGTCCTCTATTCTCCGTTGTTGCCGCGGCACTCCTGTGGGATCCCAGTCAGGACCGTAGATCGCTCGAGAGAGGTCCGGTCAGAATCAGTGAAGATTGGATGATCGGCTGCCAGACGAGGGTCTATCGGGCAGGAGCTCTTCCCGATCGTTGCGGTTGTTCACTCCGTCGTTAGGACCTATCTCACTGGACCCACGTGTCGCTGATGGGCCCCACGTTGGGACGCCAATTGTAAGAACAAAGCAGATTTTCCCCAGATATCCTCAAGCACTGCTTGGCGTTAGTCACCTCTAGTTCAATCGTGGTTATCAAATCAAGAGGCGGGCGCTGGAAATTGGAAAGCAGGAAACGGATTTATTCTTCGAAGGAAAACACGTCAGGACCGACGAACAGGGCGTCATTTCAAGGTGCTCTCACTGCCTCTCGGAGGCCTGGCCTCTTATACAGTTTTTGAAATGTTTTATTGCAGTGTAACACATTGGCATTACTTTGATGCATTGTAAACCATCTTTGGAATCCCCGCTTCAGGCCCGTTCCCACACATATCAACAGTACTGTATCCGACCACCGGTCTCAGTAGGTGATCGCTATCGCGCAGCTGGGCATTCCGGCAGGAGCTGAAATACGCGCAATCGGTCGGATCTCATGGGGTTGGGGCATTGATTAATTCCGGCTCCTTTGATGAGAGGCGGAATCCTACTGTACGGGGCAATAAACTGTATCCGCAGGGGTTGGTTATGGCCTGGGATCGGATCGAGCAGCCAGGTGCAGGGGAGGAGATTATTGAAGGGCCTGTTCGTGCGCAAGGGATAAAAGGGTATGTGGGCACGGCACTGGAAGTGGCTCCGGGGCAGGGTCGCGCTGAGGATGTTTTATGATTCCAGCATGCGTGCTTGGGGGCTGCCAGCGCGTGGGGGATGATTGCGGGGTCGGGGAGACGCGCAGGCAATCGGCAATGTTACAAACTGGCCATAGTGTCTAAAATGGCTGCCGCTTACGCGCTCGCAAAGGCCTAAGTGGGACAAGATGGCGCCGGTAATGTTCACATCGTAATCTAATATTTAACAATATGACGCCCCCACTCAAAGTCAGCGCCCGTTGCGGTCACACCAGTCGCACCGCCCTAGAACCAGCTCTTCTCAGGGGTCCTGTGACCTCAGTGACAGAGTCACTGTTGCTCTAGGGTCTGCTACTTCGTAGGCCTGGCCGCAAGACTGGAGGTGAACTTCAGTATGGACTGTGGTGGGCATGCCTTCAAGGTGAACCCACACTTGCCACTGCTAGGGTCCACCTGCTGGTGCTAACACACCAGGGCTTTTCTGGTGCCTTCTAAGATCTGGCATGGGAATGTGCTCCCTCAGGAGAGTGGTCTGGGGGACTGTTCATGAAGTCTGAACCTGGTTCCCCAGTTCTAAATTTAGCAGCTCTGCCCCCAGTGCTACATCTGCTCTCTCACTGAACACCATACTGCCTCACTGAGAGAAACTCACACTGCCTTCAGCTACAATCCAATTTGACCTGCTATAAATAACTGAATGCGACTCAATTCAAATTACACACTAGGCAAGAGCAATATGCTGCCTAAAAAAGAAAAGGTAACAACATCCTGGAAAAAGCAAACACTCATAAGGAATGAAAGATTTAATAAGCATGTAAAATGTAAGCAGGAACATGGTGAACTTAACGCTTTTACAGTCATTATTCAGAAATCAACAAGTATTTTTGCCTGAAAAGTTAAGGACATAACTACAGGGCCCAGAAAGGACCCATTTCAATGTCCACTGCTTATATGCTTACAAAACGTAAGCAGTATGGTTTCAAAAGACCACATTTGTGAACACAAAGCCGCCGTACAGATTTTGTTTTCCAATCCACCCATCAACCAGGTATTGCAGTACCGCCAGCTCCAGGTAGGAGGTACTGGATGAAAACAATGCTGTTCAAAGAAAGACAAGAAAATAAAATGAGCACTTTACTGGCAAACTCTGTAAAGTGGCGCTAATGTGTTGGGGTTTAAAAAAAATTATCTGGCCACTTTAAGAACATTCCATCTTGCTTTATTTAAATATTTTTCAGAGTTTGAACATTTTATTTCCGAGGCTGCACTTAGCAATAGAAAAATGTCAAAACGGCATTTCCAGCAAAAGTGGTTTTCTTTTTTGCATCCATTTCACAGGGGTACAAATGGACGACAGGAAGAGACTGTGAGAACCATTTCTTGATTCATGATTTTCGGAAAAGTGAGAAGGAGTTAGACAGAACGAGAGGGAATAGGAGTAAGTCAGAGGGGGCAGCTGCCAGCGGCAGAGCAGACGCGGACACCTTCCTTGTCTTGTCTGGGCAGGAAGTAAGAGACGGAGACCTTTTCTTTCTCGCTCCCCGCCCGTCCACGAACAGAATATTTCTGACGTCCAGAGACGCATGTTCATAATAAAAAAGTAGGGAACGGAAACAACAGAATTAAAGAAGTAGGGGCACGCCGTGCCCTGCCGTTCCCGACCACTTCGACCACTGGTACAGGCTAGCTTTCAAGTGTAACATTCGGCATCGCCCGTATTTTTGCCGCATTAAACGCTGTCACAGTTGAAACCACAATCGGGAATTGGCAGCCCTGTTAGAAGAGTCTTTGGTGAGATCATGGACTGAACTCAATTTAGATACATAAAACTAAAGAAGCAAATTAGGCGTATGCCAAGGCAGGATTATAACATTTTATATAGTGCAAGGAGTGCAGAAAATTTGCACAGAGGTATCAGTGCTTAATTTGTATAAACGTAGGTCCCGGGCCCGCGTCGGCAGGCCGCTGCAGGTTGCACTACCCATTGGCAGTGCCAACACTGCCAATGACAGTACCTGCACAACTGCGAACCATCTCACTGCTACAAGTGTGACAATTCAGACTATTTTATGCCAGCAGAGCAATAAGAATGGCTTGGGTGGCAGCAGCTAGTTATATTTAGTGTACATTAAATTAATAAACAGCTGTTGTTCAGCTCATCTCCAAATCACACAAACAGCTCCACCAGGTGTTTACAATTAAGTGCCGGTGCTGAGTATCGAAAACCTCCGGCTCAAATCAGGCACCGCAAGTTAGATGCCAAAATCGAGGACCACATTAAGGACCGAAGACCAGGGGCGGATTGGCACTGTGGGCACTCGGGCATGGGGCGAAGGGCCGGTGTCTCAGTGCACTCTGTGGGCGGTTTTTCCCCCTTTACCAGTCCACAGAGAGCACTGACAGGGAGAGGAAAGCAGCTTCGCCGGTGTTCCGTCGTTTTAATCTCCCCATCAGGATAATCTCCCCCTTCACATAAGCCCCGTAGAGGGGGACCAAACCGACAGGGAGAGGATCAAGTTAGCCTAAAGCTGTATTTGTAAGCTCCCCTCTGAGTACGGGGAGACCAAACCAACGGGGGAGATCATCTAGTTAGAAGTGGGCCAGTTCAGTGATGATCAGCTGTGGCCTCTCCTTGACCCCCTGCCCTGCCAAGCAATCACGATGGTGGTTTTTCACCTCGGCCCCCTGGGGCCCACACAGCCCAGAAACAGTGTTTGTTTTAACACCTCGCCCACAGCCCTTCATTCAGGGCATAATGGGTGAGGAAGAATGGGTCTCACTATGGGGGCCAGGTGATGTGGGGAACTGCACCATCTTCACCTTAGCCCCCCCCCTCCCTAGGGCCGGACTGGCCCTTACTGGAACCAGGCAATCCCCCAGTGGGCCGCACGGGTGGGGGCCGGTTTTGGGCCCCTGGGGGCCGTTTTTGTCACAGGGCCGTTTTAATCGACCCTGTAACAAAATCGTCCGAAAACCGGCCCTGGCAAAGAGCTCCCCCCGGGGGATGGAGGGGGGGCAGACGAGCACTTTGCCAGGGCCGGTTTTGGTTCCCAGTCCGGCCCTGCCCCTCTCCAGCCCCATGGTTGGCCCAGAAGCTATGTTTTTGCTTTAGCCCCTCTCCTGCCAAGCCATTGCCCAGAGGCAGTGAAGGGCTGGGGAGGGTTGAGTAATTTACAAATAGCTGGAGCCTCGCTGTTTTCAGGTGCTCCTGCGCTGGATGGCTGGGGAATAATTTTTTAAGAGAAAGGGGCCTTGCTGTTTTTCAGGTGCTCCTGTGCTGGAGGGCTGTGGAATAATTTTGTAATAGAAAGGGGCCTGTTTTCAGATGCTCCTGTGCTGGAGGGCTGGGAATAATGTTTTAATAAAAAGGGGCCTTGCTGTTTTCAGATGCTCCTGGCTGGTGGACTGGGGAATATTTTTTTAAGAGAAAGGGGCCTCGGTGTTTTCAGGTGTTTCTGCGCTGGAGGGCTGGGGAATACTTTTTTAAGAGAAAGGGGCCTCGCTGTTTTCAGGTGCTCCTGCTGGAGGGCTGGGGAATACTTTTTTAAGAGAAAGGGGCCTCGGTGTTTTCAGGTGTTTCTGCGCTGGAGGGCTGGGGAATACTTTTTTAAGAGAAAGGGGCCTCGCTGTTTTCAGGTGCTCCTGCGCTGGAGGGATGGGGAATAATTTTTTAGGAGAAAGGGGCCTTCCTGTTTTCAGGTGCTCCTGCGCTGGAGGGCTGAGGAATAATTTTGTAATAGAAAGGGGCCTCGCTGTTTTCAGGTGCTCCTGCGCTGGAGGGCTGAGGAATAATTTTTTAAGAGAAAGGGGCCTCGCTGTTTTCAGGTGCTCCTGTGCTGGAGGGCTGAGGAATAATTTGATAATAGAAAGGGGCCTTGCTGTTTTTCAGGTGCTCCTGTGCTGGAGGGCTGAGGAATAATTTTGTAATAGAAAGGGGCCTTGCTGTTTTCAGGTGCTCCTGCGCTGGAGGGCTGGGGAATACATTTTTAAGAGAAAGGGACCTCGCTGTTTTCAGGTGCTCCTGCGCTGAGGAATAATTTTGTAATAGAAAGGGGCCTCGCTGTTTTCAGGTGCTCCTGCGCTGGAGGGCTGAGGAATAATTTTGTAATAGAAAGGGGCCTCGCTGTTTTCAGGTGCTCCTGCGCTGGAGGGCTGAGGAATAATTTTGTAATAGAAAGGGGCCTTGCTGTTTTCAGGTGCTCCTGCGCTGGAGGGCTTTTTTAAGAGAAAGGGACCTCGCTGTTTTCAGGTGCTCCTGCGCTGGAGGGCTGAGGAATAATTTTGTAATAGAAAGGGGCCTCGCTGTTTTCAGGTGCTCCTGCGCTGGAGGGCTGAGGAATAATTTTGTAATAGAAAGGGGCCTTGCTGTTTTCAGGTGCTCCTGCGCTGGAGGGCTTTTTTAAGAGAAAGGGACTTCGCTGTTTTCAGGTGCTCCTGCGCTGGAGGGCTGAGGAATAATTTTGTAATAGAAAGGGGCCTCGCTGTTTTCAGGTGCTCCTGCGCTGGAGGGCTGAGGAATAATTTTGTAATAGAAAGGGGCCTTGCTGTTTTCAGGTGCTCCTGCGCTGGAGGGCTGGGGAATACATTTTTAAGAGAAAGGGGCCTCGCTGTTTTTACAGTTGCTCCTGCGCTGGAGGGCTGAGGAATAATTTTGTAATAAAGGGGCCTCGCTGTTTTCAGATGCTCCTGCGATGGAGGGCTGAGGAATCATTTTGTAATAGAAAGGGGCCACGCTGTTTTCAGATGCTCCTGCACTGGAGGGGCTGGGAATAATTTGGTAATAGAAAGGGGCCTTTCTGATTTTCAGGTGCTCAGCTTGTAGGACATTGTCACCTTGGCTCTGTATCCTTCCCAAGAACAATATCCTCCCACTTACATTCCTTGTGTGTTTCATGAAAGGGCATGGCCGCGAATGTGGGCTACACCCGTGAATGTGGGCCATGCCCCGCGAATGTGGGTCACGCCCCACAAATGTGGGCCACTTTTTTCGTCCGTGCCCGGGCCAAATTGTGATCCCAATCCGACCCTGCCGAAGACGGTAGTACTTTATAACTCAACCCATCTTTAATTCCTCTCCGGTAGGGCTCAATGCCTCAACGGTGCAGGAATATGTTCTGTAATGAGGACATGTAGTTGTGATACACAATTATGGGCACTGTGGAGAGTTTGCATCGTAGTGCACATGTCCAGGATATATTGCTCTGAATCTAGCATCTTTGTTGAGCTCTATATATACATATGTTCAGGTGCGCAACACCCATTGGGCTCACGGGGCTTCATCCCCCCCCCTGTCGTGTGTGTCAGCCTGGGCTGACACAGCTTTGCGGGTTGGCGACCATCTAATTGCAGCCGCACCCGAGTACTTAACAGGTCTTTAAAACACCATTTACTTGTAAATTAGGCTTTTGTTGTGTTTTCACCCCTTCTTTCAGTCACTCTGTCAATGGTTGGAAGATTTAGACCCCCCCCTGAAATATTTTCAGCCCCCCCGAAATTTGACTCTAGTTGCCCGCCTGCATACCTTCAACCAGTCGCCGCTGGCATGGCTCACTGGTGGGGAGGTGGGCAAGGGGTCGTGCGGGGTGGGGGGGGGCAGGCGAGTGGTCGTGAGGGAAGGGGGAGTCGCGAGGGATGGGGTTTTTTAAATAATTGAAAAAAAATAAAACATACCTTTACCGGGTGCTGCATCTTCACTACTTGGTCTGCTCCTGCTTTTCCACCTCCGGCAGGAACAGGAAGCAGACAGCCTCCCTCCCCTCCCCTAAGCCAATCACAACGCTTCAGTGGCAGCATTGTGATTGGTCTGGACGGCGCCCAGCTAGGCGCCTATGGGGAGGCCATTTTCTCCATGTAGGCTGCATGCAGCCTACATGGAGAAAAGGCAGAGTGCGCATGACTGGTTTGGTCGGCCCCAGAGGGCCGACCAAACAATCAGCGCCCTCAGCAGTGAGCAAGCCCTTCCTCACCTGCCCTAGAGGAGACCCGCCTCCCTGCCCGCCCCAAACAACCCCTTCTGCTCTCTTGCAGTGCAAGAAGCAAAAACATAATGCGAGAAAGCAATGGGGCGATGCTCCTTCGCCCTAGTGGAGGAGCTGCCACTGCCTTCAATTCTTTTAATGTGCCTAGTGAAGGTTCGGTTGCAGCTGCCTTCCTACAAAAACATGCTTGTAGGTTTAAAAGTAAAAAAAGACAGCGCTGCTAACTTCACACGGACTCCTAGGTAAGGAGATGTGCCTTATGCTACAGTTGCCGATCTTGGAGCCTGGGGACTGAGGTTTAATCCCAGCCTCGGCTGTATATTCAAAATTGTGTGATTCTGAGCATCTCGCTTAATCTCCCTGTGCCCGAATGTGTGTAAAATGTACTTGTTTATTCCCCACTTATTGCAGACGATCTTGTACATCATCTCCTGACCCCTCACTAATGTACTGCCCTCGTTGCTTCAAAGGTAAGTTGGCATCACATAATATATTCATGCATGGGGAGCACTTTCATGGGGGGCGTGGCTAAGCACGCAATGGCGGAGGTCGCCCTTGGGTAGAGCTCCGTGACGAGCTCCCCTTCCCTGAGCCGATTCTCCGCTTAATTTTCACCGCAGCCGCCCGAAACTGCAGGCGGACACCCCTAGAAGGCTTCTCGGCACTTTGGCTGACTTTCATACTGAGGCTCCGCCGACGCTGACCCCGGGCTGTCCTGAGGCCCTCCTGCGGGACGCGATACCTCCCGGCCGGCGAGACAATTAGGTGAGGCCGCGGCTCGGGCCCGGCACATAGGCCCCGACCGGCGGACCTCGCCACGCTGCCTGCGGCCCCCTGGCCGACTGCCGCCGAGCTGGTGGCGGCACCCGGTGGTCCCACTACCGACCCACCTCGCTGCTGGATACCGCGGGGGGTCCGGGCTGGGAGAGGAACGGAGGACTGGCCTTCGCCTGGTGGCCGCCGCGCACCCGATGCTCTCCTGGTGAAGTGCCCAGGGCAGGCTGGCCCAGAAGGACACCTCAGAGGCGCCAACGAGAGGGCGGACTCGGATGGAGGGGGCCCTTCGCCGGGATGCTGGGCTGTGACCGGTGCCGCCCGGTGAGTCTCACTCGCACCAACTGACGTTGCGGAGCCCGCGCGGAGTGGCCGCCTGGGGCCTGCGTTGCGGGCCCTCTGCTGGCGGATGGGCAGCTTGGCCCCCTCACTTGGTCTCCCCACCTGAATTGCCATTGGACTGGCCGACCTCCTGTGCCGGTGGCCCGCAATAGCGCGCTCCACGCCAGACCCGCCTGAAGTACCCCCCGCGGGGATAGCGGCCGCCCGGGGGACGGGGAGACACGTGGGGGATCGCGACCTGTGCCTGGACCTGACAGCCTCCCACTACATTTGAGGCGACATGGTGCAACTGCATTGAGTGAGGGCGGAGACCCCCCCCCCTGATGGACCCCCACCCGGGCCACAACGACGGCGACCCTGGCCAGCGGGGCGGCTGCTGACCATCGGACCCCCCCGCCTGGCACTGGCGTGATCCTGGGGGAGCTGCTGGAACGGCCCAGGCGGTGAAGCTGCGATCCTGCCCATGTCCGGAGGGGTGCGGACCCGCACAGGGACTGGCGGCGCCCAGCAAAAGGGAAAAACAGACAAGCTGCACAATAAAATGGCCACCGACCAACTGACCGCGAGGCTAGACAGCGTGCTGGCGGCCATGGAGCGCATGGAACAGTCGCTCCACCAGACCAGGACCTCCCTCGAGTCCAAAATAGATGGAGTCGCAGTGGACCTGACCCACCTAAGGGACGATCACAGGAAATTGTCCGATCGGACCAAGACCCTGGAAGGTACGGTGAAGGAGATTGAACCCAAGGTCACCCAGATGGACAGGCAAGTGCAAGACCTCCTGCACAGAGTGGAGTTCCTGGAAGATAGGGCCGAAGATGCGGAAGGGAGGGCGAGACGCAACAACATCAGGCTCGTGGGGGTTCCGGAAAAATGGGAAGGGAACCACCCTGCCCAGCACGTTGAAGACTGGCTTAAGGCCCTGTTGCCCGAAGGCACACTATCACCCCACTTTGTAGTTGAGCGAGCACACAGGGTGCCGACAAGGCCCCACACCACAGGCGCTAACCCGAGGCCGTTGCTCTTCAGGATACTGAACTATGGAGACCGGGACACGGTGCTGCGGGAAACCAGACGCCTCGGCGAAATCAGAATAGACAATGCCGCGATAATGTTCTTTCCCGACTACACCGTCCAAGTACAGCGCCAAAGGCACGACTTCAAGGAAGTAAAGCGGAGACTCCGCACCGCAGGCCTTAAATATTCCCTGCTCTTCCCAGCAAAACTAAGAGTGGTGGCGGGGGACAAGACTCACTTCTTCAACACCCCCGAGGAGGTCAGAGAATGGCTGGACGAGGGCACGGACACGGCACCCAGACAGGCACGGAGCGGTGAGATGGGACCTAGAACGCGCGGGCCACGGCGCCGCCGCAGGAACAGAACGCAGCAGTCTCTGCGCCCGGAGGAGGGGCCGCGACACTCGCCCCCGAAGGACCAAATGCTCCAGGAACAACGAGATGCACTCCGGAGAGTCTCCCAGCTGAGCACCGAGCCGTCCCAGGGAGCGAGCCCAGATGGTGACCAACGGGCAGTTCCCAGTGATGACGATGAAACCGTGTATGGGATCCCGGATTCCCAGATCTCAGTGGACCTGCCAGACGTCACACCGCAAACTGCGGACCTATTTCATTGACTCCGAAAGAGTCACCTGTGAGGTAGCTGCCATGGCGGGGGGGATGGCGGCATGAACAGTCTGGATGCTGAGGCACGGCTGATACTCGACACTGCCGGAGGAGTCTTCTCCCCCCCTGCCTGCCGATTGGACGGTGATCAGCTGGAACAGTGAGTACTGCCCACGTGGCACTGATGGACAGGGGGTGCGGTGGTGGTGGGGTTGTCTTTTGGCCCATACTCATTCTGTTCCGCCTGTGACAGCAGGCCGCGGTCATTGGGGAGCCGTCCCTGCCGGGGGCCCAGGAAATACACCACACCTCTTTACACCCTTCTTCTGCCGGGACCGGCGTGGGCGGGGTCCCCACCGTGGGCCGACCGGCGCCACGTTCCGGAATGCTGATGGTGGCTGCCTGTTGCCTATCTCATATGGCTCGGGGAAGGATCTTGATCCCCTTCCTTGACCGACCACCTGGACTGCCGAGATTGTGCTAAGCACACGTTCCCCCTAGACTGGAAAGGTTGTCCCTCTCGATCGAGAGTATGGGCGGTGACCCGTTTCGCCGCTGCCCTTTTGGTATTTTAGTGGGATTTGCCCACGGCTGGTTATTGTTGTTCTTTGTTTTCCCCTTCCCTAATGTCTTCCTGAACATTGCTGAGTGTGCTGAGGGGGGTGGGTGTAGGAGAGTTGGACAATGGAGTGAGGCGGACCCTGGTGGGGCTGCTGTTTATAGACTTGGAGGGGGGGAGTTCGCAATGCTAAAATGTCTGAGTTAAAGATCTGCACCTGGAACATCAGAGGCATGCACACACCAGCGCGCCGCTATCAAATATATTCCTACTTAAAAAGGCAGCAGGTGCACATTGCACTCCTGCAGGAAACACACTTGTGCGGGGCGGAGGTGGCTGCGCTGCGTCGTAGATGGAGGGGACAACTGTATGCCACAGAGTACTCCTCATTTGCCCGTGGGGCGCTACTGTGGGTGAGGCCGGGCACTCCCTTCACAATGTCGGATGTACTAATAGACCCGGAGGGGAGGTATGTGCTACTGAGGGGCCGCATGGATGGGCAACCGGTAATACTGGCGTCCATTTACTCTCCAAACACAGACCAGGGGGGGTTCCTGGCACGCATATCGGAGAAGCTGGCGCCTTGGCACGGTGTCCCCTGGATACTGGGGGGAGATTACAATACAGTACTGGATCCCATGTTGGACCGCTCGGCCCCACCCAGGCCGGACGCGACGTCTCTGGGAGCCACGAGAGCACTCACACAATGGGCGGCACAGTGGGACTTGAAAGATGCATGGCGCGCTCACAATCCCAACACCAGGATATACTCCTATTACTCAGGGGCGCACGCGCTACACGTCCGCCTCGACAGGTACATGGTGTCCACAGAAATGCTACCACACATTATGGATTCTCAATACCTTGGCAGGACACACTCAGATCATAATCCACACACACTACACATAGCCTGGGAACGCCCACATCCGCCCATTCCCACATGGCGATAACAACCTGCCCTGCTGCTGGACGCCCCCTTTCGAGACTCACTGCAGGCCTGCGTAGCCCAATATTTCACAGACAACACGGGCACAGCGTCCTCCCCACAGGTAGAATGGGACACCTTCAAAGTGGTGGTACGGGGGCACTGCCTGGGAACGCAGGGAAGTATGCAGAAAACACTAGAAGCAGATTTACGCAGGGTGGAGGCGGACCTGCTACGCTGGGAGCAGGAAGCGGTGGCTGGGGTGGGAGAACGCCTGCACAAGGCCCGAGCGGACCATGCGGCATTATTGGAAAGACTGCGGCACGTCAACTATGCGGCCCACTCGGCGCGCGTGCACCAACACAGCGACAAGCCCGGGAGATTGCTGGCATGGCTTGTCAGGCAAGAGAACCGCACGGAGCCGGTATCCGCCATTCGCACAGTTGAGGGAGAAATAGTGTACACACAGAATAAGATACACCAAGCCTTTGTAAGTCACTACCAGACACTGTACAAGTCCCAGCTGAGGGTCTCCCCGGTGTCTATTTCAGATTACCTCACAGACATGCAGCTGCCTTCCCTTACGAACGCGCAGCAGGGAGAACTAGGAGCACCATTCACCCAGGAGGAAATGCGTGAGGCCATTTTCGCCTTATCCAATGGCAAAACCCCTGGCCCAGATGGCTTGCATGCTGAATTTTTTAAAGCATGTTCGGACACACTGATCCCGGAGTTGCTCAAGATCTATAACGTGGCGATCGAGGATTCGGCACTCCCGGACACGCTCAATGAAGCCAATCTAGTCTCACTTTTGAAGCCGGGCAGGGATGCGACGTGCATGGGGTCCTACAGGCCACTGGCCATGTTGAATACTGACTATAAAATCTTCACCTCCTTGTTGGCCCGACGCTTGGCCCTAGAGGTCTCAAACCTAGTGCATGCCGACCAGAACGGTTTCATGCCAGCGAGGAGCACTTCCCGTAACATACGCCGCCTGTTCAGAGTCCAGGAAGCCGCCACGTTACATTGGCCGAGATCGGGGTGTCTAGTTTTGGACCTTGAGAAGGCTTTTGACTCCGTGGAGTGGCCCTATCTGGGGGCGGTGCTGGACAGGTTCGGCGTGGGCGATGCTTTCACGGACATGGTGGGACTCCTTTACCAGCGGCCCAGCGTCCGCGTGAGGACGGGCAGGCTGCTCTCGGAGGCGGTGCGGGTACGCAGAGGCACCAGACAGGGCTGCCCCCTGTCACCCCTTCTCTTCTCCCTGGCCATTGAACTCCTGGCAGCACTGTTGCGGGACAGGGGAGCAGAATGGGGGATCCCGCTGGCTGACGGGGTGCACACAGTTTCGCTTTACGCGGACGACCTACTGCTATATGTGCGGGATCTCACCGCGGTACCGGACACGCTGTCAGACATTTTCCGGACCTTTGAGGAAGTGTCGGGTCTCAGGGTCAACTGGACTAAGTCTGGAGTATATTTGTTCAGTCCGGACCTGCGGGAGTGTGATGTGCGCCTCGGTGGTACTCGACTCACGTGGTACCCCACCGCGTTTAAATACCTCGGAATGTATATTTACAGGGATGCACACAGCGTCCTGGAGGGCAACCTGGTGCGCGCTGTCTCGTCGTTGCGGGCCCAGATGGCCTTCTGGAAGACGCTGCCACTGAATGTGCCCAGCAGAATAGCATTATCCAAAATGATAGCCCTGCCCCGGCTGCTATACCACTTTGCAAACATTCCGCTGTATGTCCCCACTAAGATATTCCGCGACCTGGAATCAATGCTCCACAGCCTGATCTGGAACACTGGGCGCCCCCGCGTGGCACTGGCGAAGCTGTATTCCCCAGCTGCTGAGGGAGGACTGGCAGTCCCTAACATGGAGCTGTATTACCTGGCCGCACAGCTACAATGGGTGACACACTGGCTCAGCGGCTCGCACCTCGACGACATGGCCACCGCTGACTACCAATGGACCCACCCGCAGGTTTGCGCTCTGTTTCACACCCTGACCAAGGGACCCCGCCCCCTCCCCCTGCACGTGGATGTGGCCCGCAAATGCTTTATCCGTAGCCTGAAACTGACTCGGGAAGTCAGGCCGTATGCCCCTGCGCTCCCCCTGCTGGGCACCCCCCGGAGGAGTGGAACAGTAACAACACGTATCCTAGAGAGCTGGACTACGACTGAGGTGGAGACCATGGGCGATCTCTATGCGGATGGGGCCATGCTCTCATTCGCGGAACTGTTGGAGGGCACGGGCCTGCCGGCGGGGCAATTCCTGCTACACGCGTCCATACTGCGAGCATATACGGAGTCCTGGGGGGATATTCAGAATGAGCCACCGATTCACCACCTAATTCAGTACCTGCACGTTATGGGCAACGGCTCCCACGTCATTCACTGGCTGGCGCAAGCCCTCCACATACACACACAACGACCCACGCAACCAATCAGAGACAAATGGGCAACCCACCACGGGAAGGATTGGACGGATAAGGAATGGACCCAGGTTCTGGCCAGCCCCGTGAATGTCCCACGCAACTCCCGCTTCCGGATCATCCAGTTGTATATACTACACCAGGCATATTTATCGCCAGACAGGATCAACACTTCCGCCTGTCCTCGGTGCGACTTACTGGGCGCGGATATCTTACACATGCTCTGGCATTGTCCCTCTCTAGCTGCATACTGGGGGGAAGTAACATCTCTCCTGACACATAGCACGGGCCCGGGGTTACCCCACACGTGGGAGGCTTGTATCCTTGGGTTATACAAAAGAACCAAACACAATAAGACGCAGGCTCGGTTCTGGGATCTAGGACTCATTACAGCCAAGAGATTGCTCACTAAGCACTGGAAACGAAGGGAACCGCCGATCCCCAAACACTGGTATGCATCCTTCACCAACTGGGCTAGAGCAGAAAGCACGGCACTACACAGGGAGGAGATAGCGGGCTTAAGGCAGTTCCCGATAGCTCAGCTATGGGACGAAACACTGAGGACCCTCCAGGGGGAGGGCGCGGCCAGAGGGCTCACGTAAAATTCGCAGCAAATAGGATAGCGCTGCTGGGGTAGTAGTGGCGAAGACAGGGACACAGGCCGCATTCCCCCACAACACGACGCCCGCCAGCAGGAAGCGTTGGGAATGAGGCGCCAGCGACTCATAGGCAGCTTGCCTCCCCGCCGGACACACTGGATAGCGGCTGCGCCATACGTCTGCCATGCTAGCCCTGGGCGCGGGTGAACACCCACTCGAAGACAAACTAACACACAGCAGATTGATACACGCCCCAGGCCACTCCCTGGGCATCGCTCCCGCAGGCACACTCTCCCTTACCACTCCCCATCCCACACATATCCCCATGTTCATTGTTTCGGACTCTGGTTTCCCAGGCGTAGCCACGACCTCCTTGCGCACCACACCTGGAGGATGCACCTTGACCCTTGCCCGGCCACAAGACCGGACTCGGGTGGCGTCCCCCGAGGCCATAGCATGGCTATATTAATCATCCGTTAGGCGCTATGCACACTCGGCCGACGGCCCGAGGGGCCCCACTGTCCTCAACGGCTGTCGTAAATTCCGACGGCGGCAGACTGAGCACATGCACTGCTGACCCCCGCTTCATTGCCGCCCCCCCGGGGATTGCTGCGCAGTTTCTGTGGGTTTAAGTGTCATGGGTGCCGACAAAACACGCGATGGCGCAGATACATATTGGGATATACCAATGAGAACTGACTTGTTTTGTTTGCAGAGTTAAAAAGCTTACTTATAAGAAAAAACTAAAAAAAAAAACAAAATAAGACGCCATTTGCAGATATAACTGTGCAGTAAACGCATGTGATATGTAAACTGTGTTCGAAGCCTCATCCACTGAGGGTGCAACGGATGGTACGATGCATTTTTCTATGCACCCCCTTATCCCCGAGATACATCGCAATGTTGCAGCCGGCCCGCAGGGTTGTAGGCTAAGCTATATGTACTGCTTTCTTGAACGATAATAAAAGTCTTTATCCAAAAAAAAAAAATAATAAAATGGGGAGCACTTTCATGTGCATACGTTGTCATCACTGGTGTCCTCATTAAGACTGTTCTTGGGTGAAGAAGTAGAGACTAGGGGCAGGATCACAACATTTTTGATTGGCGCAATCACCATTATCATCAAAAAACTTAATCATAAAAGTGCATACTATATAAAATGGTCAAAAAAGTAAAAGCACAAAAAATATGTTATAAATGCATAGATTTTCAACAACGATCACTACTTTTTAAACAGGAAGTAATGACAAAACAGGTTTCTTGATCCTTAATAGATTAGAAAAATAAGAGCATTAAGACTGTTCTTGGTTGTGGAAGAGACTAGCCCCCAGATGCATCAAGCATACATTTTGCGATTCCTTATTTGCGAAAAATAAGGAATCGCAAATAAGGAATCGCAAAATGCAATGCATCAAGAAATTTCTAAAAAAAAATTGCGAGTTCTTAAAATTCCTTAATTGCGACTCGCAAATAAGGAATACCTCCCCATTCATTCCTATGGGCCTAGAGGCCCATAGGAATGAATGGGAAGACAATCTCAATTTGCAAATCGCAAATAGCGATTCGCAAATTGAGATTGCGATTTCAAGGGTGCAGGGGTGTCCAAAGGACACCGTGTTGCACCCCTGAAATTGATCTGTGCACATATGTTGCGCGCATGTGTGTGCGCAACATCAAACTTTGAAAAATGCACTTTAGTGCATTTTTCAAAGTTTTTGCAAATTACCATGAAGTTGTACTTCATGGTAATTTGTGTGCCCTATTAGCGAAATCGCTATTTTTTAAACTTTAATGCATTGCATTTAAGGAATCTCAATTTGAGATTCCTTAAATGCAAGTCATCGCAATTTAGCGAATTCACAATTTGCGATTTTTACATTTGGGATGATGCATCCCAAATGCAAAAATACCGGTCGCAAAGGGGCAGATTCTGAGAATCTGCCCCTTTGCGAGCGGATTTTTGTTTGATGCATCTGGGCCTAGGCGCCGGATCACAAAACCCTTTTTTTTCTTCAATTTTTTTTTATTGAAAATAAATTTTACATATACAGAAAAAGAACAGTTGTCACAATTCTTGGCAGTTGATTGGCACTAATATATGTACTGAGTGGTAAGCAAACGTGTGCTTGGTGCAAATACCTGTTACCACCATGTTATTCAAGCCTATTTGTGGGGGGCTAAAGTCTGTCCCGAATGCTTGTGCACTTTTGTTATGCAGAATTTTGTTATGGTAGCGATGTGTTGTGATGTTTTTTGTTCAGTTGTGTTTTTGTGCTGCATTATTAAATTGTGTTCGCTTGCTCCAATGTGTTGCATTCTGTCTTGACTGTCTCCCTCTTTTCCTTCAACCGTTCACTCTCTCCTTCTCTTCCCTCCTCTCTCTGTTTCCTCCTTTCCATGTTCTCCCTGCTTTAGTTATTTACGGTTCCTTGTGGCATCGGCTCAGCTTAGGATAATATTTGTGGATGCTTAGCCCTTAGTGCCTCTTCTGCTTGAGGCTGTGTAATGCACTCTAAAGACAAGTAGTTATCGCCGTCTGAGCAGCACAAGGGCTATTTATGGTCTCCGTCTGCCTTTGAACGTGGGCCGGGAACACGTCCCAGTTATCTGGGCGTCAGATGCAGGACATACATTCCTTGCATTTATCCAGATCAATGACTGTAGGAGATTTGGCTGCATCAGTTTGAAGATTACAGGTTTGAAATAGAGTTGCAAAGGCCTGGACCTAATCTGTCTGCGCACTGAAAGCAGGGCTACCAAAGAGGGACAGTAGATTCCTCTTTTTTTCCTATTTGAAGCTGAATGTCTTACTTTCATGCAGAGAATGCTGTAGCCATTTGTCTCAAAGAACAGCAAATTCATACACAATTCTGATTTTTTCATTGATTGCAATAGCAACGCAATTTAAAACTTTACATTTCTTACTCATTAAAGTAAACACAAAACATAATACAATCAATGTTTTAAATGGGTTGGAAAAGGTGGGAGGATCTCTAAAAGTGTTGGAGCCAAAGAAGCATAACTAGGAATCCTTTCCAAGAGGCGTGGCCTATGTAATAGAGGGCGTGGCTCAAAACTTGTAAACCAAAATCCAGTTCTTCACTCAGTGTGCCAACTGACCAGTATTTAGGCGTCTGTTTGTGCAAGGTTATCCCATTCAGACATATGACACATTAATGGACACAGACCTAAACAAGCCACACATAGCCAGCTTTGACAATGTTAGTTATCAGTATTAAATAAATGAGCGATTGCAATTAAAACTGAACATGTTTCAATTTTGAAAAAAGGAGACTGTGAATTAAACATTACTAATGTCTGTGGAAGCAGTAGTGGTCTTCAGAGTGCCTCAGTCTCTCCCATTCTGTCCTTAACACCACTTTAGTCTTCAGTCTCTCGCTCCGGTAGACCTTACATCCTTTTTTCTTCCCACAATTTTTTGAATATCCTCCATCAGCAACTTTCACATTTCATCTTTTGCCTCTTGAGCACCATCTTTCCACTTTCTTCTGCACGTTTCCTTTCATCTTTTCCACTTCACTATCCCATAAAACCACAGAGACAACCCACCTACTCTCCCTCAAACACTGCATTTTGTTTTTCTTTGGCACTATCAATACTTCGATAGCTATATGCCTCTTTCCTTGATATATAAACCAGTTATTCAATAAAGCATGAGTAAGCTAAAAGAAAAGGTAGGGAGAGAGAGAGAAAAGGAAGAGGGGAAGGGTGAAAAAGGTATCTGGCTTGAAGTTGGGTAACAAAATATGAGAAAAAAACATGAAGTAATACAGATCAATGTGAATGACAACAATAAACTTTCAGAAAACTATAAGCATTGAAACTTTGTTACAATATAAAGTAAAAAATTAATATACATTATAAGTACAGTAAAATTCGAAAATGCATGTTCACGGAAGTTTAGGAACTTCTTCGGCAATAATATTAATTGTGTTGCTTAATGAGCTAGATTTATTAACACTTTGGGTGCTCCTGACGAGCTGAGCTCGTCATGAGGCACAGTGGCGCTGTGCTCATGACAAGCTGAGCTCGTCATGACTGCGGCTGTACGCCACGCGGGGATAATACCCCTCCTGTGCGTGGTGTTCCATTGAGTGGGCGGAGTTATGACGAGCTCAGCTCGTCATGAGCACAGTGCCACCGTGCTGCATGACGAGCCGAGCTCGTCACAAGCACCGCGGCGCGCCGCGAGGCTCCCCTCCCCGCGTCACGGGGGAATTAGCCCCGCGGCAAAGGGGTTAAGCAAAGTTCTTATAGGGGACCATATGCTCTAGTTTAATATTGCCAATGAAATCGGATTGAATTAAGTTCGGTCCAATCTGTGATGAAAACATACAGCATA
Source organism: Lissotriton helveticus (assembly GCF_964261635.1). Taxonomy (NCBI): domain Eukaryota; kingdom Metazoa; phylum Chordata; class Amphibia; order Caudata; family Salamandridae; genus Lissotriton; species Lissotriton helveticus. The sequence goes on along the minus strand of NC_136068.1, from coordinate 395,044,980 downwards.
CCATCATGCTTTATAAGAGACATTTGAAGTATTCTTCCAATGAATAGTAATATGATGAAATGCTACAGCAAACAAAAGATCTTTTAACTTTGGTATCCACTCAGCAGAAAGGCTAGCTAGGAATATATTAGATATTGAGTATGGAATTATTATATTAAAAATAGAAGTACTTTTTTCTATACTTTTAACCAGAAGATATGAATCTGTGGACAGTGAAATACTATATGCATGTTTGACAGGACCAGCAAATAGCTTAAGTTGTAACTTTCCACTTTAACACGGATCTAGGAGTAATTAGTGATCTATTTTAGATAAAATATAAGTTTTGTGTTAAGTTTGCTGCTCAAAATGTTTTATGTAATTTCACCCAAAATGTAGCCCACAAGCGAACAGGCCAGCTAATTTGCGCTTCTTATTCCCGTAGAAGCTTGAGAGCAGATTTAAGTCTAACATCAGAGAAACCCAATGGAGCTTTATATATGGAGGAGGGTTGATAATGATGAGTATGCAATAGAGTAAGTAAATTTGCCATGAATACATGATGTTCTGTTCTTATGTAAAGTTTGAAAAGAATTGAGAAGAGCGGGAGTTAGTTTTGCATAATTGTAAGATTTAGGTAGTTGGAAGGTCTATACAGTGCCAAATGGAAGAGTGTCATGATTAAAACATAATTTTTGGATCCACTTGAGTCCTTTAGCATGCCAGGATTTCCAGAATAGAATTCTGTTATTAATTTTGAGATCTTTATTGTGTAATAAGGTCAATTAAAAACAAGCATTTGCAATGCAATAGGTTTCGCATTTACGCGAGTTTAAGCTATTGGCATTGTAAATGACAAAGAGTTTTATTTACGTTTCAAAAAACAAAACATAAATAAAAGGCATTGTCATTTACAATGCCATTAGCTCAAACTCATGTAAACGCGAGACCTGTTGCATTGCAAATGCTTGTTAAAGATGTGTTAGTAGCCTATGAATATGGTCAAATCCCTCAAAACAGGTTTGCTGCAATGTTATGAGCTGCATTCAGTGTGTTTAAAATGCTGAATTATCACTATTTTCTGGTATTGGCCCCATAGTTTGAATTTAAAGCGACACCTCCATTAGTTGGACTGAGCCCCCTCCTCAAAAAAGTTCTGGCCTATTTGCCGACTTCCAATAACAACCCCCCCCCTCCCTCCCTCCCTCCCGCCACACACACAGTACCCACCACAGACTCGGGGAAATGGTCTGATAGAGAAGCTGAGATGGAGAGAGGCGCAGAGAGGGTGAAAGGGGGAGCAATCAAATGAGGTGACAATCAACTAGGCGATGGAAATAGGCTGAGATGTGAGTGGGCTGAGAAGAAAGGAGGTGGAATTTTATTGCAGATACATATAAATGCGTGATATGAGGGGGATAAAGGAAAGAGGGATGTGTGAGCAAAGGAATGGATAAAGAAAAGACACGGAATAGAGAAACGAGTCAGGAGACACAGTAAAGGAGGGAGGCGCATATGGCATAGATACAGGGGTGAGAAGAAAGAAGAGGGGGTCGAAAGGGAAAGCAGCAAAACAGAGAAGATGGGAGCCTAGAAGAGGGAGAGTATGAGGTGAAGAGAAGACGTGAGAGGAAAGAAAGGGCAAAAGAGACGCAATGTGGTGAGGGGCCCCTGAGTCTGCCCTAGCTCACTTAGATCCATTGGACTAGGGCTGAACGTGGGGCCTGTATTGCTACGGGGAGCGCCAGTGAATGACTGCAGAGAGACGGAGGAGAAGCGCTACATAGAGAGAAGCGAGGCGGGTGGGAGGTCGCTGCCTGATTGGGCTAAACCTGGGCATGCAGCGGATGCCAGGCCTACCAGGGAGAGAGGGGGTCTCCCCAACAGGGGATTCCCAGCGGCATCGCCCCCTCATTATCATATATGACATCCCCGCGGGGGCGGGAACTTCTTAAGCCTATACCCAAGTGGGGGCGCTGGGAGCTCAGACAGCAGCTCACGAGCCGGAATTGCGGGGCGCCTCTCGTCGCACCCCAAAGGCTCGCAAGCTTCGCGCCGAGCCAGATCGCAGCTCCATGGAGGTGCAGGCAGAGGGACAGCGCAAGCACCGCGCAGGAGCAGCGCAGCCACTGCGCCCGGAGCAGGCACCTTCAAAGTGTGAGGGAAGAGAGAAGGCTCTGAACACGCCGGGCTGAAGGAGGCGGCGATCTGTCACCGGGCGCTATCTACCGCCCTCGGACTGATGGGAGCAAAAGAACCGCCTGCTTTGGTATAGAGAGGAGCGGCTGTCTGTCTGTCGCCAGCATAGGAAACTGTTCAGCGTGCCCGTAGTCTCAAGCTAACGCTTTAAAAACAATTGCGTAATATGTGAGGGCAGAAAATGGGCAGCGCGCTAGTGTCGGGGAGGGATCAGTCCGCGCATCACCATAGCGCCCACTTGATTAATTAAGTGCCGGGTGGTTGTCAACCCATAACCTACCTGTCAGAGGCACACACACATACATACTTGCAGACACACACAGATACACATACACAACACAAAGGCGGCCGCGTGCAGCTGAGAGCAGCAACAGGTGCCAGACCAGGGAGACGGCGCTGCTCCGAGGACCGACGCCGCTCACAACACCGGACAGAGTGACAGCAGGAAAGAATCACTCGGGCAAAGGAGGGCGGCCGGGCTACGGGCGGTGCACCCCAAACCTGCAGGCTCATCCCGAGCGACCTCACTCTTGGATTGGAGACCGTCGGTGTGCACAAGTGAGAGGCGCCTGGAGGCTCTGATTGTTTTAGGACTCGTGGTGCTACCTATAGAGAAAGCGACTGCACAAGAGATGACGTGAGGTCTCAGCGGGAAGAAACTCGATCGAGGGAACAGCCAGTGCGTCCGCAGACCTGCAGATCTTCGTCCTGGACTGTGCGCACAAGCAGGCAGACAACAGAAAGCTACCCCAAGACACCAGGGAAGCGGGTAGAAGCTGACCGGGCGCTAGGGCGGCGCTTCAGGTGCTTCTACACCACCTGCTACGGGTGGCGCCTTGAAGCCGCTGCCCAGCCTAGTGGTATCTCGACACCGCCAGCAGACACAACAGTGCCCACCACCTTGTCACCCACCGACAACGGAGACATGGAGGCGAAATTGGCTAATAGGTATGGAGGGGGGCGGGGCGTCGCTTCAAATCACAGGGCAGGACACCGCGCGCTCTCCTTCAAGATGCTGCTTTCAGCTGGTGAGCATGAATGCCTCGGGTGGGCCCTGCGAGGTTCAGGCGGGGGGGGGCTGGCCTGGCCGTGAGTGGAATCCCCCAGACCATGCTAACGCTGCTCCAAGGGGCTAACGCGTTAGCAGCGTCCAAAAGCAACATTTTCATCAATTTACAGTGGATGGGGTAGGGCAGGTTAAATTAATTGCTGTCTGCAGGATGCCCGGACAATTCTTAAGTAGGACATTTATCCGCGCCGAGCTCTTACCACTACAGTTCTCGGGCCCAGCACGAGGCCGCCTCCCTAAAGAGGAAAGAAAGTGTTTCAGCCCAGATTAGCGAATCTGAGGTCAGCCAAAGGGTCGTGCGTGAGCCGGGTTAGAATGATAGTGGGCGGGGTATTGGTAATTGAATCGGATGAGATTACACGGTGAGTCGGCAAAGTAAGAGCTGGGCTCCAGGAGGAGGCGGGATTCCGCTCTGTACCGTCAACTATAGATTCACGACTCTCTCCGAGTTCTGAACACATTAGAAGGATCTCAGCAGGTAAATGTAGTCCTTTTTTAATTCTTCTAGGTTTGTTAGATTGGTTTTGTAGCTAAGACTGAAGGAAATAGATTCCCAACGAACCGACAAAAGCTAAACAAGCGGCAAACTCCCGATTTTTGAAGCCACGAAAGTTTTCACAGTCAAGCAGGGAAACAAGCTAACTTCTGTGGCTCAACTTGGCATGTCCCAAATAGCTTCTAAATGCGGCATGCGCGTCCCGAAAACGATAAAAACAAGGGGCAATCTCCCGATTTTTGAAGACACAAATTGCAGAGGCAGTCAGGTCCCGGGCCGGCCAGCCAATCTCAGCGCGGCCCGGGAATGACGTCACGGGGGTGTCCCGGGCCGGCAGCCAATCGCAGCGCGGCCCGGGACAAAGGGGCGGGGCTTAAAAAAAGCACCAGAAACGCCCCCGAATCGCGTTTTCGAGAGAAAACGCGATTGACAGCCTCTGCCTCCCAATGGCTAGCCTCCATTTATGGAGCTAGCCAATTGGAAACAGAGGCTGTCCTAACCTCACTATTAGAAACAACAGATTTCGATCTGGGAGTGGCTTCGCCCCTCGCCAGGTTACGAAACCTAAAAAAGTTTTGTGTAAGGGTTTGGGAAAAAGAAGAGGTTGTAAAAGTGTGTATGAAAATGAAATGAACAGGACATTGAGAGGGGATATTTTAACTAGCAAGGATAAATACTCTTGAAAAGAAAAATGTAGAATAAATGATTTCTGTAGAGAAAACGATATATGTTTAGGAGAAGGCAATCAGTCGGGAGCCAGTGGGATCATTGTTTAGGACATAATGCATCATGGAACTTTTCAAAGTTGGGAAAATTAACACCTCCATAAAATTGTAATCATTTTAATCAAGAGAGGGTTACTCTAGCTAGTTTATTGGTCCATAGAAAACATGAAAAAAGGGAATCTACTTTTTTGCAAAAAGTTACATGGGATTCGAAAAGGAATCATGGAAATTAAATACATCACCTGAGGAGAAAGCATCATTTTGAGGAATATAGCATTTCACATTTTTACATTATATTCTCAAAGTTGATTTAGCAGTGTCTTTAATAGGGTTGGTGAACCAGAGTCTCAGATTTGTATTTTAGTATGTTGCCATGCAAATCCTAAATCTCTAAAATCATCTTGGTACAGAATTTGTTGAGTGGTAAAATCTCAGATGTATGAGTTTAGTTCATCTCCCGATACACAGGCAAAATCTTAAACTTTTTTTAGAAATGCTGGAATGGATGTGGATTGATCATCTTAGACTGATAATTTTACACTCCCAGCCCCGGACATATATACCAAGGCATCGAATAAAGTTGAACCTAGTCAGGTTTTAAGCATGACGGATCTTATTTCACCCCCTACTAATATGCCCTTGGATATGAATTACTTGCCTACACACCAATCGGCGCCCATAGAGCTTCTCCCCAATAACCCTGTTTATACAGGCCCAGCCACTAGCGAACGGTCACATATATCAGTGATCTCTTGGAATGTGGCAGGCCTAGCAAATAAAATAGACTGTACTGAGTGGAGTTCTTATATTAGCTCCAAAAATATACTCCTTTTTCAAGAGACTTGGGCGCGCGAGGAAATATTATTTCCGGGCTTTGCCTCTTTTTTCAAAGCCGCTCAATGGGGGGGAAGGGGTAGGCCGTCAGGGGGACTCACGACCTGGGTAGCAACGGACCTAGGGTGCCAAGCTACCTGTATAGTGACAGTCTCAGATGACATACTGGCTGTTCTACTTGAGTGGCCAGACTCTATGAAACTGTTAGTTATTAACATTTATTCAAGACCAGTGCCAATGCATAAAGAATCTGGCACCATAGACGAATTAGCTCGGTTCTTGGATAGCATTCCATTTGAACTCGCCTGCCTTGTAGGAGGTGATTTTAACTCCCATTATGAACCACTGCCCGGACTACGTGACGGCCCCTCTTATGAGGAAGATTCATGTTGGTTCGTCCCTGAAACGGTGGCACCATCGCCGAGGGCCTGGACTCCTTTGGCTCTGCAGATAACTGCCCTCACTCTCAACCAGGGCCTAAGGGCATGCAATGGCCGTTGCAACTCAGACATACCCAGTATTCATACCTATAACAAAACAGGTAGTGAATCTAGACTGGATTACATTATGGTTAAACTGTTCATGTGGCCATCATTAGTTGATTTTAAAGTCACCGAAAGAATGGACAGTGACCATAATGCCTTAGAATTGACCTATTCCCTGCCTGGGGGTGAAGTTACATCTCACGAAACGGGCAAAGACATGGAGGGGCTCCTGCTTGAAAATAATCGGAGGAAAGTCAAGTGGGAGAAACTGGCCAACAGTCTAGATGGGATACCGAAGTTATATGAAAGGATTATCCCATTTCTGGAGAGTGCCTTTCAGTTAGGAATTGAGGCACAAGATGATGCCTGCAGAGGAATGCTCGCACAAATACATGCAGATATCACCAAAGCCTTAGAGCAGGATCTGTTCTCATCCTCAGGGAAAAGGAAAGCCCCCCCCGCCCAAGACGTCTTGGTATAATGCCGCTTGTAGGGAAGCCAAGGCCCATTTGCTACTTGCTATAAAGGGACGCCTTAGCAAGGAAGAAATCTGTGCTAGGAGAAGATTGTATAAAAACCTCCTAGAGAATGCGCGGGCGGAATGGGACCATGACTACTGGGAAAATTTAGTGGGAGCACTAACAAACAGAGATTCCCGCAAATTTTGGCGCATAGTCGCTAATGGCACGGAGGACTGATCCTCCGCAATAGAGCCCAACATAGCCCCTACAGTATGGCATAGCCACTTTGAGGCATTGTACGCAGAGGGAGGGGGGGACCAAAATAGAGTTGGTATTGTAAAGACACCTAGCCCCGTAGGGATTCCCTTCACTGAAAAAGAAGTGAGGGAGGCCATCAAAGGCCTAGCTGCTGGTAAAGCCCCGGGACTTGATGGGGTGCCCGGGGATTTGTTCAAGCAGGAACCAGGGATATGGGCACCCTACTTTTCATTGATATTCAATGCCATTCTGGGGGGAATGGAGGTACCTGATACTTGGTTGGGAGCAGAGGTGGTCCCAATCTACAAAAAGGGATCCCCTCTGCTTCCAGCCAACTATCGACCTATCAGTCTGATTGACATATCCCAAAAACTTTTCGGAAGACTGATTCTGAATCGGCTCCAGGCCTGGATCGAAGAGATGGACATCCTGTCTCCCTATCAGGCAGGATTCAGGCAGGGTGTATCGACTATAGATCAGATTTTCAGGCTGAATCTCCTTTATTGGAGAACAGCGGTAATCGAGGGCGGCACTCTGTATACTATTTTTGTAGACTTACGTGCCGCCTTCGATTTGGTGCCCAGAGCGAGACTGTGGAGAGTCATGGAAGAGTTGAACGTCCCTGGTGATATTTTGGCAATTCTGATGAGACTACACTTTAACAACTACGCTCGCGTAAGGTGTGGCAGAGGTGGCAAGTTAACCGAAAGGTTCCCCGTTCGCAGAGGGGTTAGACAGGGTTGTGTGCTCGCACCGACCCTGTTCTGCCTCTTTGTGAACGGGGTTGTTGCCCACCTAAACAGGATTGCCAACACTGATGCCCCAAAGTTGACAGGCAGCAGGGTGCCAGCAATTATGTTTGCAGATGACACCCTGCTGCTGCCTAAATCCCCTATTGGGATCCAACGCATCCTAGACGGTTTTTTGGAGTTCTGCTCTGAACGAGGATTGGAAATCAATCCTCAGAAAACTAAATTTATGATTCTGAATCCTAATCCACATAACCGAGCCCCACCTAGGCTAGGCACAGTCCAACTAGAACGCGTGCACAATATTGAATACTTGGGGATTACATTAAATGAACATCTAACGTGGACGACTCACCAGACTAAAGTGACCATCAAACTGGCTCAGTTGGCGGGTGGCACTATGCGTCTGGCGAATAAATCTTTTTATCGCCCACTAACCCCAATTATTCATATCTATAAAACTCAAGCCCGTGCAGGCGTCACATATGGGGGTGAGCTGTGGGGACATACTCAATTTCACAAATTACAGTCAACTGAAAATAAATTTCTGAGACAGATCGTTGCCCTCCCTCAGAGCACTCCACTGCTTCCTCTCAGATTGGACCTGGGAATTCGATCTATATCAGAGGAGTTGGGACTTAAACCCATAACATTATGGAGGCGTCTGTGGTGTAGCCCAGATCTTATAAATTACAGAGAGGAGCTGCAGGAATTCTTGGAGCTTCGGAATGCCAAGAGGATCCCGTGGTTGATTTATGTCAAGAGAATGCTAGAGGAGATGGGTTACCCGGAACTCTGGACGGATCCTTCAAACACCTGCCTAAAAACTCCTAAAAAGGCACTGGTGAGAGCATACCATGAACTGATGCTCACAAAAGCTATCGACGCCTCTCGTGAGGAATCCCTGACAAATCTGTTCCTAAAAGTGAAAGACTCTTACTGCCTCGAAAGAACTTTGGACGCTATGTCCCCTGTACTAACGAGGAAATTATTCCTGCAATGGAGATACGGAACCCTCCCTCTAGCTTCATTCACAGCGTCCTGGTCATGCCGTACCACCACAAAAACATGCCCAGTGTGTGCGAATCCGAAGGAGGATGACGTTCATGCTGTCTTCTTCTGCAAGGGCTATGACAGGAGCAGGAAATATTGGTTAGTCCCATTACTTAGGAACTTGGGTTTTAGATCCTTCCAACCAGCTTACAGAGTCTTAAGGACAGACCTCTTCCCCACTGTAGTCTTTGCCCTCTCGAAATTTTAAACCTCCATGTGGTTTACTCGAAGCCGTTGGGCCAAAAGACTTGTTTAAAAAAGACTCTTTGAAAGTTATATACCGTTTTTATACCACCCTTTGTTTTAAAATGTTTTACTGGATCACAACGTGTTTAATTCATTTTAATTGTGTATAAATGTTATGTATCTTTTATGATCTGTGATCGAAATAAAGATTTTTGGAGTGGAGTGGATAATTTTAATTCATCCTTTCTGTATGAGAAGCCAGTAATGTCCATATTGTACCTGATTTTAGATAAAAAGGGTTCCAAGGTGAGAATAAATAATAAGGGACATAAAGGGCAAACTTGCCGCACACCTCTTTTCAGCACAAATTAGTCTGATAAAACTCCATTGCTCCAATAACTGATTTTGGGAAAGAATATAAAAATGATATCAGATTAAAAAATGTGTGCTAAAACCAAACCACTTCTGAGTTTCTAACATAAAGCACCAATCAACACGATCGAACGCCTTTTCAGCATCTAAATCAATAACTGCAAGAGCGTGGTTTAATTTTGGAGCCTTACTTAGTACTTTAAATAAACATCCATTGTTATCAGAGGAGAGCCACCCCTTAATAAAACCAGCTTGTTCAGGTCAATTCATTTAGGTAGAACAGTTGCTATACATAGGGCTATGATTTTGGCAAAGATTTTATAGTCAATATTGACCAAGGATATTGGTCTATAAGTACTACATTGTTGTATATCACGGTTTTCTTTTGGAATGAGACACAATATTGCCTCTTGAAATGTTCCAGAAGCACAACGGGAAGTGGTGTAAAGTGGTGAAAAAGTTTAAGAAGCCATGTAAATAAGAGCTAAAAAATAAGAATAAAATTCCAAAGTAAAACTGTCAGGTCCCAGTGCTTTGTCAGGTTTTAATTTAGATCCTGCAGTCACAATCCCTTTTAGAGCAATATCAGTTTCTAATTGTGAAAAATCAACATCTTCTATTTTATGTTGATAAATAGTGCTCAAGAAATCAGTAATATGAGGAACAGAGGGGAAACGGAGGGGGATTATTTGGGTGTTTTGAGAACTTCATAGAATTTAACAAATTGTTTCAAAATGTCTTCATCTTTGGAAACCAATTGATTATTCAGTGTCAATAGAGAGTCAATGTGTTTACTTTCTTTCTTATTTTTGAGGTAAGTTGATAAATGTTTACCAGTATTATTTTGGCCCCAATAACATCTGGCATTATGGCGGAGTGAGGTAGAAGAAGGATGCTCCGAGGAGATTTCATGATAGGCGAATTTCGCCGTGGGAAGGTCAGTAAGAGAGGTTTGTGATTTTGTATTATAATATTTATATTTCAATGTTTTAATTTCTTGCACTAAGGCAGTAGCTTTTTATGGGACTGTTTCTTCTTGTCTTTTATATACTCTAGAATAAAACTCGAGCGGAGACTTTAAAGGCATCCCAAATAGTTGGAAAAGTAGTGTCTTGTGTAGTATTTATAGTAAAAAAATACAAAAATAAAAATTTCAAATACCGAGTCTAAGAGAAGGGAATTATTGACGCACCATCTATGTGGGTGAAGTTGACTAGGTACAAGATCAAAATCTGAAATAACAGGTGTATAATCAGAAATTAAAATATAACCAATCTCATCATGCAAGAGGTGTTGAGCTAGTGATTACTTGACAAGACACAATCAATTTATAACTGAGTGTGCTGGAGAATAAAATGTGAGTTCTCGTGATGAGGGATTAACAGTTTGCCATATATAATTAAGGGATTTTTAAGAAATAGTGGACCAAAAAGAGTTGTGCATTCCATTAGGCAGGAATTTAAACTTGAGTTTCTATCTAAGAATGAATCATATCTCGACCAAAAATAAAATATTCCCCGGTATAATTCAACAACTGTTTAGTAATTGCAGGCCAAAACAAATGATTAACAGCTGTGGGTCCATATATGTTGAAAGTGTCAATAGAATTTTATCTATCAATAAATCAACAGCAAGACACCTGCCTTCATTTTCATTAGAATGTAAAATGAGTTGAGCATTCAAATATTTATGAACCAGAATGACTGTTCCATTTTGCTTCTGCTGTGCTGGGAAACAAATATCTGTCAAACCCAACATCTTTTTAGTTTTAAGGCATCTGGTTCAGATACATTTGTTTCTTGTAAAAGACAATGTCAGTATGTAAAGTAGCAAGATATGAGAGGACACAGTGTCTCATAATTGGGCTACCTAAACCTTTAGCATTCCACAAAACTACCCTGAATGTAGAAAGCATTCAAATAAATGAAAACTGTCAATGCTTACAACAATGAACAATGTATGGTATAGTATAACATTTGCAATTTGAGAAGAAAACAAGGTATTCAAAAATATGAGAAAGAGATTTGAGACAGAAGAGAAACTAGAGAAGGAAAAGAGGAGAAGAAAAAAAGAAGAGGATAGAGAGAACAAAAAATATGAATAAATAGATAGTACAAATCAAAAACTGGACGACTGTAAGACATGCCTAAAAATGGGAAATCTTTGAAGTCACAGGGGATAGAGACCGGAGGGACAAAGACGAACACTGGAAAAACTTCAGACCATCAAATCATGGTACGTATATGTTGAGGATGCAAAGAATTCTGTAAATAAAGAGAAAAGTTGTTACAATTAAGTAAAACATGGAAGCCGTGTACACCAAAAAACAAGAAACATTTCGATATATTTCAAGTAAAAACATATAATGCAAACAATGCCATGAACTACCCTCTACATTGATAAAGAAAATACTTGAGCTTTGCAGGATCGTCATACGTGACAGATTTATCTTTATAAGACACTTTGAATCTGCAAGGCAAGGAGAGACCAAATCTAGCATTGAGCCCTTAGTTGTGGATGAAGATCAAAGACTTGTTTCAGTAAGACTGCTGTAGCTTTTGCCACATCCTGAGAGAATTATAGTTTATGGGAGGACCATATAACTGGTTTCTTCAAATGAACAGCATTGGGGGCCTTGAGTAAATCAGTATTTTCCAAGATCAGTACGATAACACCTCTATGTTTAAGGCCAGTTTTCAGACCCAGTCCTTGTGCATGTTGAATATTTAAGGCTGGAGTAGATGGAATGTCCAAAACCTTTTGGATGAATACTGTGAATAATTTAAGGGGGTCAGATCCTTCCAAATATTCTGGTAAATCACACATTCAGAGATTATTTCTACGATTTCTATTTTCCACATTTCCTGTGTGTTTCTTCAATTCATTTATCTCCAGCTGAATTTTGTCTATTTTGGTTTTTTTTCATGGATATCACCGACTCCTTGTTCCAATTCAGATATACGTTTATCCATAAATGACCATTTGGTTTCAAGAATGTATAGAGAGTTGGTGGTGTCTTCCATAAAAAGTTTTAATGCCCTTATTTCCTCTAATAGTAACTCCATAGAAATAGGCACAGTAGACCTAACTGGAAACAGAGGGTCTTTTTTGGTCTTTTATGGGATGATAATGGTATTTGCTTTACTGATGTTTGGCTCTTTGAAATGACCACAGAAGGAGAGTCCTCCTTATAAACTGGTGTCTCAACCAATAAGGTAAGTAATTGAATGTTTGTTACTAACTGTGAAGTAGGTTGATGAAGGCCAACAAATTTAACATGCACAGGTTTCCATCTATTATCCGCCCCATAAACGGGACCACTAGTATTAAAGCCAAACAAATATCAATCAATCAGGGAATTGTAAGTACGGTACTCACCCGTGAGGGCCTCAAGGCGCTGAGGGCAGGGGTCCGCAGATTTGTTTAGCCAAAGAGCCAGGTCTTGAGGGTATTCCTGAAGGTGTTCAGGGAGGGGGCGCGTCTGATGTCTGCCGGTAGCTCGTTTCAAGTCTTGACTGCAATGTGAGAGAAGGATCTTCCACCTGCTCTGGCTCTGTAGATGCGTGGGATTTCGGAGGTTTCTTTTGAGTACGTGGAAGTTGATTCTGTCGTTGAGGTATTTGGGTCGATTGTTGTGTAGGCATTTGTAGGCGTGAGTGAGGATTTTGAAAGTGACTTTTCTCCACGGGGATCCAGTGGAGACTTCGTAGGTGTTGACTGATATGTTCATGTCGGGGGATGCCAAGGACGAGTCTGGCGGCGGTGTTCTGTATTGTCTGGAGTTTTCGGAGTAGGGTTGCCGGCATAGTGTGCGTTTCCATAGTCCAGTCTGCTGGTGATGAGTGTGTGGGTGACTGTCTTCCTTGACTCAGGGGAGATCCACTTAATGGTCTTGCGGAGGATGCGGGGGGTTGAAGCAGCTGAAGGTGAGGGCGTTGACCTCTCGGTTCATGGTGAGTGATGATTTGAGTATGATGCCGAGGTTCTTGCCGTGGTCTGAGGGGGTAGGTGGGCTTCCAAGGCCAGTCGGCCACCAGGTGCTGTCATATGCAGAAGGGGTGATGCCGAGGACGAGGACTGTCTTCTCGGCGTTGAGCTTCAGGTAGCTGTTCGTCATCCAGACAGCAATGTCCTGCATTCCTTTCTGGAAGTTGAGTATGGCAGTGGTGGGGTCTTTGGTGAGGGAGAGGATGAGCTGGGTGTCGTCGGCATAGGATACGATGTTGAGGCCTTGTTGTCTGATAATGGCTGCGAGGGGGGCCATGTAGATGTTGAAGAGGGTGGGGCTCAGGGATGAAGCCTGTGGGACTCCGCAGATGATTTTTGTGGGGTTAGAGACGAAGGGTGGGAGTCTGATCCTTTGACTTCTTCCGGTGAGGAATGATCGGATCCAGTCCAGGGCTGTTCCTTGTATGCTGTGTTATGTAGTCTGGCGACTAATGTGCGGTGGGAGACTGTTGAAGGCCGCTGATAGGTCGAGTAGGAAGAGGGATGTGGAGGGGCCTTGGTCCAGGAGGATGCAGATGTCATCAGTGGTGGCTAGTAGGGCGGTCTCTGTGCTGTGGTTGCTTCGGAATCCAGATTGGGACGGGTCGAGAATGGCGTTCTCTTCAATGAATCGTGTCAGTTTCCTGTTGACTTTTTTCTCTGCAACTTTGGCTGCGAAGGGGAGGAGCGAGATGGGCCGATAGTTCTTGAGGTCTGTGGGTTCAGCTGTGGGCTTCTTGAGAAGAGGTATGACTTTTGCGCGCTTCCAGTCATCTGGCACGGTGCCTGTTTTGAAGGTGGTGCTGATGGTGCGTTGTAGTTTGGGTGAATTGGCGGCCGCAGCTCTGTGGTAGATGTGAGGGGCAGGGGTCGGTGGGGGCCCCAGAGTGGATGCTTTTCATGGTCAAGGCGGTGTCTTCAACTGTGATCGGTGTCCAGTTGGAGATGGTGGGCTGGTTGGTGTTTCGGGGGGGGCGGGGGGACGACTGTGGCAGCTGGGGGATGGTCGATGAAGTTGTCGTAGAGGTTTTTAATCTTGAAGTGGAAATAGGTTCCAAGCTTGTCGCAGAGGTCTTGGGATGGGGTGAAGGCTGTAGCTTCGGTGCGTGGCTTGGTGAATTCTTGAATGACACTGAAAAGTTCCTTGGAGTTGGTGGAGTTGACCAGGATTTTGTTGTGGATCAAGTTCCTCTTGGTGGCTCTGATCTCGTTGTGGTAGTCCGTCATGGCGTCCTTGTAGGTGGTGTGGTTTTCGGTTGTCTTGGTGTTTTCTCCAGTTCTCCAGGCGTCTGCAGGTGCGTCTGGTTTCTTGGAGAGCGGAAAACAGCTGATAAGGATCACATGAAATATTTTCTACACCACGCATCAACCAGATATCCCAGTACCTCCAGGAATGGTGAACTTCCTCACCTGCGTAATAAAATGCTATTCAAAGACGAGAACAAATTAAAGTAGTGCTGCCTTCACTGGGAAAGTCTGTTGGCGCTAAGGTGTTTGGGTGTGAATAAAACCAATCGGGCAACTTTTTGGCCACTCTGTCTTGGTTTAAATTATTTAGTTATTGATTTTTCGTATTTTGGGAAAAAAAATTCTCTCCATTCCGAGGCTGCACTTTGGATTAGAAAATGTCAGAAAAAGATATTTCCAACAAAACATATTACTTCCTTTTTAGATCGATTTCACAGGGGAACAAATTAATCAAAGGAGAGGAAAGAGAGGGTAAGAGGCAGTTCTTGGAGTCACAGTTTTCAGTGATGAGCTAGACAGAGACAGAAAAAAAAGGAGAGGCTATGACTTACTTCAAGCTGTGGGAGCAGGCAAGCCCGGACCGTCTCTCTTGATCTTAGCGATCAGCAGCAGTTTTCCCGCTCCTAATATTGACTGCCCTGCAAACAAACACCACTGTGGGGCTTTGTCCTTACTCGCGGTTCTTTACAGCATAAGATAGGTGGCGCATAACTCTGTCATGATATCATGATAGGGATTTGGTGCTGCTGGCCTAAAATATATAATGAAGATGCCTGCTCACAAAATTAAAAGATCCATCCATTCTTACAATGGAAATAAACATGGAAAATGCCACACAATTCCATTTTAAAATACACCACCACGGCACCAGTATGGCGGGCTGGGTGATTCAGGGGGGTGCAAGCATCCGTCCTTGCCCCCCCTGCAGACGCCCATGCCGTCTGGGCCAGGGGATTTGGCTAATTTAAGTTGTGAAATAGCAGATATGACTTCTTCCACTCATATCTCCCCTTCTCGTTCCGCGTGTTCTGTGGTCAGTGTAGGGAGGGCGCCTGCGTCAAATGAGTGTCAATGTCTTTGTCCACCAACCTCTGCCCGGTATAAAGTTGGGCGTAAAAGTCCCAATACGTCTCAGCTATTGCCCCAACTTCTGTGATTACTCTCGCAGTCTGATCCCGGATCTCCTGGACCCCCTGTAGCTGTCTAGTCTTGCGCAGGTTGTGGGCTAACAGACGCCTGCATCCATCCCCCCAATATAAAACAAATGGCGCAAGCAATCCGCCCTATCCAGGTCTATGGCCACTAATTGTGCCTGGGTTACCATCAATTGGCGACAGGTTCAAGGTGCCCCTGTTCGTTGGTGCATTTGTTCTAATTCCCTCACTTTCTGTGTAAGGTCGTCTCACTTGCTCCTGCGCTCAGTATTGTCTGCCGTCAAGATGGTGATTAGTTTGCCTCTGATCAAGGCCTTAAGTGCTTCCCATCGAGTGGGCAGGAGGGTATTGGAATTGTCATTGTGTGATAAGTAATCGTCAATCACTCTCTTTATCTGGTCAACTACGTCTGCACGTTGCAAAAGGGTATCCCAAAGCCACCAATGTCACGTAGGTTGTTGAAGAGGCAGCAGGGTCAGGGTGGCCACTACTGGTGCGTGGTCTGACAATGATGCTACTAGGCTTTCGACAGCTGACGTGATGTCGCGAAGAGCCGTGTAGCCTTTCAGGTAATCAAGTTCTATGGGCATTAGACTAGTAGGAGTATTCTCTGAGGTGAGGATGATGACTCCTCCAGAGGTCCACCAGGCCTAATTCTCGCAATCCGACCTGTCAAGAGTGTTATCAAATGCCAAATTAATGTCGCCTCCTAGAAGGATCTTGCGCTCAGCTGTGGCATTGGCCTCGGTCAAAACCTTGCGGAGAAACCATTCTGGCCCCTCATTAGGTGCATATAGAGACCCAATGACCAACATGTGTCCCCCAACCGTCAACTGGTAGGAAAGCAACCTGCCCCTGATTTTTGCCACCTTTTGTACCACCTTCCCCTTAAAGGCCCAGGAAACTAAAATCGCCACCCCTGCTGTCTTAGATGGGCTAGACGAGAAAAATTGTGTGGGAAACATGCGAGACCTGAGTCGGTGACAATCTTTCGAGAGCAGGTGTGTCTCCTGTAGGTGTCAGATGTCTGTACCGGTACTCTCCTGGTACGAGAGGATTGCCCTGCGTTTGGCGGGATTATTGAGACCTTTCATATTAAGCGTGAGAATCTTGAGGTTATTGGGGGGCATCTAGAGTTCTGGGAGCATAGTGTGCGCTGAGGGTCCCAGGGCTGAGTCCGCGTGCATGGACTAGTGTGGGTGTGTAGAGTGGGCCCAATATATTAACACCAAACCCATGAGTGCTGGGGAGCAGTGGACGGGGGACCCAAGTAACAAAAACCCCTTCATAAACTAACACAACAAACTCAAGGAAAAAGATTAAGACTTTAGCATCCAGTCCATCATCCAGGGACATTCGGTGGGAAGTCTTCGCGGGGACCATAGAGTGGCCAAGTTTGTCTCTCCGCCCCCCCGCCACCCACCTCAATGTAATAAGAAGAATAGACAAATGGCCCATACTGTGCTCATGGGGTTTGTGTCTTCGCCAGCGCCTCCGGGAGGGCTTCCAGTACTGCCTGCTGCCCCTTCGTGATCAGGTAGTTTAGTGTGACGTCGGCGTCCTTGCTGCCACATCGCGGTTGCGTGTCCCCGGCTCCGGGGGTGGGAATGCGGCTCCCTTCTTCTTCCTCTGGAATGACGACACTCAGCAGCTGGCTTGCTTCAGAGAGGGAGCAAAGTTGATAAAGTTTGCTATCTAATCGGAAGATGAGCCAGAATGGATGGCCCCAGGATTATGAGATGTTGCGCTGACGGAGGTGCGTAGTAATAGGTCAAAAGATCTTGCGTTTCTGTAGGTTGAGTGCGGCAAGGTCCTGGTACAGGATTGGGGACTGGTCTCAGAAGGTAATCAGGTGCATGGATCTGGCCTTGCGAAGGATGTCCTCCTTCGTGCGAAAGTCATGAACACATACCAGAATGTCCGCTGGCGGGGCTTTATCGGAGCGAGGGGGGCCCACCCTATACACTCTGTCCATTTTAAGGTCTGTGTTGGGTGAATTGCCCAGGATGTGATTGACGAGTTATCTTGCGTAGCTGAAGATGTCGCCAGCCTCCTCATTAGTTTGCACCCCTCTGATTCTAATGATGTGTCTACGAGAGCGGTTCTCCAGAACTTCGAGGTGCGTTTGCAAGTCCACTTGTTGATCATGGATGCGGATGACCTCCTGTTGTAGGGTTGTCAATTCAGTGTCCCTATTGTCGCCCTTTTCTTCCAGCGCAGTGACTCGCTCACCAACTTTATCCATATCTCTTCGGATATCTTTGATTTTGGGTTTGAGACCCCGCTTAACGGTTTGCAGGTCTTTGCAAAGCGTTGAGAACAGGGATTCAAGGGAGGCTTGTGTCACAGGTCCCTCCTTGGCGCCATCTGCCTGCGAATTGGTGGGTTCGCCCGGAAGTGGGTGATCCATCGTGACTCCACTTTGGAAACGTGCAAATAGCTCAGTTAGAGTCTTATCTTTCTTTGCCCTGGTAGAGGTCATATTCTTCTTCCGGGTAGTGCGGAGTAGGCGCAGGTGGGTCAGGACCGATCGGGACCTAGAGATTGACACTCCGACCGAACCAGGGGTGCCGGGCAGATCTGAGGGTGGCTTCCAAGAGAGTCCGGCCGGCAGCAGCCAGACCCCTCAGTCTAAGCATCACCAGCGCGAATCTCAGCCCACCAGGGAGGCATAAAGTCCCAGCTCGGTCTGTAGTAGTCTCAGTGTGCAGTGGAACAGGGCTGAATGGACATCTTTCCCGCCCAGTTTGGGCGCTTTCTGCTGCATGCTTATGGGCCCCCGATATTGCAGTCGACTCCACGGCCAGGTGATGTCAGTCGGTTTCCCAATCAGGCCCCTTTTCACTGCTCAATGCGTAACTCAGGTGAGTCTCCCTTCGGGGTACTATAGTGCCATGTTTCAGAGCCTGACGACCATGTGCCCAGCAGCCAGACCGGACCCTGGTGAAAAGTTGCTGGCAGCTGGCGAATGGGTGGCAAATGTCCTCCAGGGTGTTAGGCTGGAACCAGGGGTCGAGTGGGGAGCTCAAGACCTCCTGGGGTCATCTGCTCTCTCCCCACATTCAGTCCTCTCTCCTGGGGGCACAAGGCTGTGCAGGGAAGCAGGTCAGTGCCCAGAGTTCTTTCCAAGGATTACCACCTGGGTACGATGAGGACGGCTGTGCGATAGCTCCTTGCGGCGCGTGCCTGTTTGCAGAGGAATGCTCAGGCCTCATCTCAAACTCCACGCTGGTGCGCCCGGGCCTTTAGGCCCTCACCTCTCCAGGTTGCAGGCCTTACCCTGGCATGCCTCTCGTGGTATCAGGACCGCATGCCAAAATCCTACCGCGGGCCCTATAAGCTCGAATTTCCAGAGGTGCCTGTGGCAAGGCCCAATCCGCCTTTATGCCTTCCTGCGGCGATGCTCCAGTGTGATCCGGCCTTGATGGGAGCTCTCTTTCCCCCCTGTTGTCACGTTGCAAGCCCAAGGGCACAGTGGTTGCCTAGGCAGCTCCCTCCGGCGCTCACCTTAGTGCCCGGCCAATCCCGGCGCCGCTGACCAAGATAGCGAGGAGGGTCTTCCGTTGGGCTACACTGTCTCAGGGCCGCGCCTCTTCAATCACGGGCTGCATCATACTTGCGGGTCTCTGCTGGCGGGACACCCGGTTCTGCAGTGCGGTCCAACACCTGCAGCACTCGCCCCCCACGGAGGCTCCTGGGGCCGCTCCAGAGTCTGTTGCAGTCTCCTGTGCTGGGGCTACTGCCAGGGGATCAGCAGTGCAGCCCCATGGCACCGGACCCGTCGCTGGTGCTCACGCTGCCGCCGGTCTCCGTTTCCGCCACCACGGGCTCTCCAGGGGTCGCGCTGTGTTGGCGTACTTTCCCCTGGTAATCCTGGGGCTATGGGTAGCCAAAGGCCAGTGCTGTGTGCGGTGGTCGGCGGTAGAGGCAGTGAGACACATCCTACCTCACCACCATCTTGGCCACGCCCACACCGTGCGTTATTTTTAGATTGATTTTCAACACACCACACTTCTATAGAGCACCTCACACTTCACCATGGCAGCTTAAAGCTTAAAAAGAAATCCGGCAAAGAGCCCCTCTGCGGGGCCCGTTGGGCATTGCAACGCTGGCAAAATGAGCTGTCCTACGATGAACCATGACACCCTTGGGGTGTGTGAGGGCCCTTGCTCCTGATGGATCAGATCCCCAGACTTGATCCATCAGGTCCCCCAACCTTGCTTCTGTTTCTTCTTCTCCCCTTTTATTTCCTTTCTTAGTTCCCTTGTAATAGGAACTGCACGCCTTTGTGTATACTTGTGCCGCTGGGGGCCTGTGTGTTGGAACTTTATTTGCCCTTTGTCCCTCTTTTTGTAGATTGACTTACAGGTGGCAACAATAGGAGTTCTCGGCCCCCAAGGACACTCAGCAGCTAAGGAGGGAACTTCATCCCCCAACCAGTATTGTGCAAGGAGGCATGCTTGTAAAGTGGTTGAGAAAGGGGGTGGGGCCTCCGACGAGGTAGTAGCAGTCCGGCTTTGGGGGACTTATTGGTAGCAACATTGAGGGTTCTTGGATCCCAAGGGCCCTCAGCAGCCAAGAGGACTGTATCCTTTAACCAGTAGTGCACCAGGAGGCCCATTTGCAGAGTAGTTGAGAAAGGCAGCAGGGCCTCTGACAAGGTCTCATCACTTCCACTGTGGGGGAGTTACTGGTGGCAACAATAGAGTTCTTGGCCCCTAACTACTCTCAGCATCAAAGAGGACTTAATTAGGGGTGGCAGGTCAATCCCGTGGCCGCCTACGGAAGTCCGTATAATTTGGTGGAGTTTTTCGGCAACTCAGCTGAATTTTGTGGAGTGAAACTCGTTGAGCGCCACACAGGCCTAGCAGAAAGAGGAAAATAAAGTTCAGCAATGAGACTTAAAGAGGCAAAAGAAAGGTCATAAGCAATCAGAAGAAAGGCAGAAAATGAGCAGAACCCACTCAGGCACTCATGCACCAAGTAAATTCGAACAAAATAGTGGTTTTCGCAATTTTAGCACTTCAAAACATACAGAATTGGTAATACCGAGTCTGTATTTTATGAAGCGCAATTAAGAAATCGAAAATGGGATGCGTCACGTTTTCGCAAATACAGAATTAGCCAAAAATCGCCATTTGCATTCCTTAAACTAGAAGAAATCAAATCAGGTGGTAAAAATTATACATAAGTAAATACAGGTGGAAATCATCAGCAAACTACTTAAACAGTCCCAGAATGCATCACAATGACCCACTATGGCAGCGCTCTACGTCGTGGTGAGGAGGATGAGGCTAAGAGCAGCAGCAGCACAGAGGAGAAGGAGGATCCAGGAGAGAATATTTAGAGTGCGCGCCACATTACTAGGGCAGACAGAGGAGGAGATCTAAGATACATATAGCCTGAATGCTGCAGCTATCTTCGTTCTAATTGCTGAGTTAGACCCTATACTGCAGTGGCAGACCCGCAGGACACATGCCATACCCACCCTTGTGCAGGTCCTGTGTTCCCTGCACCTCCTAGCTTCAGGGACCTTCCAGGGAATACTTGCAGCAACTGGAGGGGTCTCCCAAAGTGCCATAGCGTGCTTTTTTACAGTTTCCTAAATGCCATGTTGCAGAGGATACACCACCACATCAAGTTCTCCACTACACCACAGGGATTGATGCAAACCAAATTAGATTTTTATCAGGTTGCATAGGTCCCACATGTGATTGGTTGTATCGATGGGACGCATGTACCCATATGTCCCCCTGCAGTGAATGAGTATATCTACTGCAACCGGAAATCATACCATTCATTCAACATACAGGTAACATGCAACTCCAAAACACTAATCACTGACATAGTGGCAAGTTACCCTGGCAGTGCACATGACGCCTACATCTTCCGGCACAGTGGTATACACAGACGTCTACTTGCGGGGGAGTTTGGAGAAGGATATCTTCTGGGTAAATCTATGTAATACTGTATTTCAAAACTTCACCACGGTGACACATAGCAGTGACTAATGTATGTTTATCTCTCACATCCTGTAGGTGATAGCACATACCCTGTGAGGTCTTACATAGTCACCCCATACCTGAATCCTTTCACACAAAGGGAGCGACGTTACAATCGTGCGCACATATCGACGCGCAAGGTGATAGTAAGAACATTTGGGGTACTAAAATCACGATTCCGCATCCTACACAAGACCGGTTGTGCATTACAGTATAGCCTGGAGAAATGCTGTAAGATTGTGACAACGTGCGCTATGTTGCACAACATAGCCACTAATAGAGGCATACCCTTGGTGGACTCTGACAGCGAGCCAGAACAGGACATACAGTCAACACAACAACCACATGCAGCAGGCGGACCAAATGCAGCAGGGGGCAGACAAAGAAGAGCAGGAATCACGCAACATTACTTCTAAGGTGAGAAAGCACACGACAACACAGTATTTGCTTAATGGTTTAATGTGACAGTTCTATGGTTGTGTTAATGCACACATCCCGACAGAACCACTGTTTTTGTTTAGTTTCCTGGAGAAGACACGGCTCCACGAACGCACATCGGACAACCACGCAGCCCACAAGGATGCCACCCGCAGACATCACCACCTCATCAGATTAGCCAAGAGATCCTTCTTCAAAGACCGCCTGGATAACAACGCACACGACAGCAAAGAGCTCTTCAGCATTGCAAAGGAACTCTCCAAACCCAGCGCCAACGACATACCGCCCTCACAAGAACTGTGCGAATCACTAGCTATCTTCTTCCACCGCAAGATCGATGACATCCATGACAGCTTCAACACCACGATCGCCCCGTCTATGCCAGACCCCACCTCCCTTGTGAACACCACCAGCGCCAACTGCCTGACCTCCTGTTCCAACGACAACGAGACACGCAAAGTCATGAACTCCATCCACTCAGGATCCCCGTCAGACCTGTGCCCACACCACGTATTCAACAAAGCAGACATAGCCATCGCACCCCAACTACGGAAGGTCATCAACATCTCCTTCAAAACAGCGACATTCCAGGAAAGCTCAAAGCACGCCGAAATCAACGCCCTCCTCAAGAGGCCCAAGGCGGACCCCAAGGACCTCAAGAACTTCCAGCCCATCTCCCTGCTGCCGTTCCCAGCGAAGGTCATCGAGAAAATCGCCAACATGCAACTGGCCCGCCACCTGGAAGACAACAACATCTTGGACCCGTCCCAGTCTGAGTTCAGACGGAACCACAGCACCGAGACAGCCCTCATTGCCGCCACAGACGACATCAGGCGCCAACTTGACAACGGCAAAACATCAGCCCTCATCCTCCTGGACCTGTCAGCCGCCTTCGACACGGTCTGCTATCGCACTCTAAAGACACGCCTCTTAGAAGCCGGAATCCAAGAGAAGGCCCTTGACTGGACCACGTCCTTCCTCTCCGGCAGAACCCAGAGCGTCCTCCTCCCGCCCTTCCAATCCAAAGCCACCGACATCATCTGCGGCGTCCCCCAGGGCTCATCCCTCAGCCTGACGATGTTCAACTTCTACATGCCCCCCTCACACAAGTGGCCCGCCAACACCTAGCTCATCCTCTCCCTCACCAAGGACCCGCACACCGCCAAAACCAACCTCCACGAGGAAATGAAGGCCGTCGCCAACTGGATGAGGAACAGCCGCCTGAAGCTAAACTCGGACAAGACGGAGGTACTCATCCTCGGACCCACCCCCTCAGCCTGGGACGACTCCTGGTGGCCGACCACACTGGAAACAGCACAAACACCCACTCACCATGCACCTCGACTCCTCCCTCTCCATGTCTAAAAAGGTCAACGTCGTCTCCTCCTCCTGCTACAACACCCTCCGCATGCTCCGCAGGATCTACAAGTGGATCCTGACCAAAACAAGAAGAACGGTGACACAGGCCCTCATCAGCAGCAGACTGGACTACGGCAGCACAGTCTATGCAGGAATCCCAGCCAAACACCTACAACAACTACAACGCATCCAAAATGCCTCCGCCCGACTGATCGTCAACGTCCCCCGCCGCAGCCACATCACCCCCCACCTGAGAACCCTACACTGGCTCCCCGTCAACAAGAGGATCACCTTTAAGCTCCTCACGCACGCACACAAAGCACTCCACAACGCCGGACCAGCCTACCTGAACAGCAGACTCAGCTTCTACACCCCCACCCGCCAGCTCCTCGCCGCTGTCCCTCGCATCCAACGGACAACCTCCAGCGGCAGATCCTTCTCCTACCTCACCGCCAAGACCTAGAACACCCTCCCTACCCACCTGTGGCAGACCCAAGACCTACTCGCCTTCAGAAGACTCGTCAAGACCTGGCTATTTGATCAGTAGCAGCACCCCCCTCCCCTCAGCGCCTTGAGACCCACACGGGTAAGTAGCGCGCTTTACAAGTACTCTGATTGATTGATTTCCACACTCAAGTTCTGAGGGTTACTGGGATACCCCATTATAACTAATGGCTAAAGGTTTAATGTGACAGTTGTGTGGTTGTGTTAATGCACACATACCATGTACAGACAATTACTTTCCATTGCCTTGGGACTGCAACTACAGTGTGAATACGCAAAGCATATCTGGTTACCTCACCAGATTGTTTGAATGTCCAAATGTCTAACTCTTCCTGTGATGCCCTCCTGTGGCCCTTGTAGTAGGCCCAGCTACATCTGACATGGTGCCTTCTGTGCCTGCCTGACTCCTGCTACTGCGCCTCCTCCTATGTGCCACAGGCTCCATTAGACTGCTAAGGCTGGAGGCCTCCTCACTGTCCTCCCATCCATGCATGAGGTTTTCACTGACTGCTGCTGTCTGTAGCCCTTTCACAGCAGTGGTGACCTGGATTAGGCCCCTGGCCACATCAATCAATCAATCAATCATGCCATTTGTATAGCGCACTACTCACCCGGGAGGGTCTCAAGGTGCTTGGGGGGAGGGGTATGCTACTGCTCAAACAGCCAGATCTTGAGTTGTTTCCTGAAGGCGAGATGGTCCTGGGTCAGCCGAAGGTGGATGGGGAGGGAGTTCCAAGCCTTGGCAGCCAGGTAAGAGAAGGATCTTCCTCCGGCGGTGGCTCTTCGGATGCGTGGTACGGCTGCGAGGGCGAGGCTGGTGGACCGTAGCTGGCGGGTGGGCGTGTAGAAGGTCAGGCGGTCGTTGAGGTACTTGGGGCCCAGGTCGTGGAGAGACTTGTGTGCGTGGGTGAGGAGCCGGAACGTGATCCTCTTGTCGACGGGGAGCCAGTGCAGGTTCCTCAGGTGGCTGGAGATGTGGCTGCGTCGGGGGACATCCAGGATGAGTCGGGCGGAGGCGTTCTGGATGCGCTGGAGTCTTTTCTGTAGCTTTGCTGTGGTTCCGGCGTAGAGGGCGTTTCCGTAGTCCAGTCGGCTGGTGACGAGTGCCTGGGTGACAGTCTTCCTGGTCTCGGTCGGGATCCAGCGGAAGATCTTGCGAAGCATACGCAGGGTGTTGAAGCACGATGAGGAGATGGCGTTGACTTGTCTGGTCATCGAGAGGGAGGGGTCCAGGATAAAGCCCAGGTTGCGTGCATGGTCGGTTGGCTTGGGTGCGGTGCCCAGGGCTGGGGGCCACCAGGAGTCGTCCCAGGCAGAGGGCGAAGATCCCAGGATGAGGACTTCTGTCTTGTCCGAGTTCAGTTTCAGGCGGCTGTCCTTCATCCACTCGGCGACGTCTTTCATCCCTTCGTGTAGGCAGGTTCTGGCGGTGTCGGGGTCTCTGGTGAGGGAGAGGATCAGCTGGGTGTCGTCGGCGTAAGAGATGATGTTGAGGTTGTGCTGGCGTGCGATGGCTGCGAGAGGTTTCATGTAGATGTTGAAGAGGGTGGGGCTGAGTGAAGATCCTTGCGGGAGGCCGCAGATGACTTCAGTGGCCTCGGAGCGAAACGGGGGGAAGCGGACTCTTTGTGTTCTTCCGGCGAGGAACGAGATGATCCACTCCAGTGCCTTCTCTTGGATACCGATGTTGCTGAGGCGCTGGACTAGGGTGCGGTGGCAGACCGTGTCGAACGCAGCGGAGAGGTCCAGGAGGATGAGGGCCACTGTTTCCCCCTTGTCGAGCAGGGTCCGGATGTCGTCGGTGGCTGCGATGAGGGCGGTCTCGGTGCTGTGGTTGGCTCTGAAGCCGGACTGCGAGGGGTCGAGGGATGCGTTCGTCTCGAGGAAGGCGGTCAGCTGTCTGTTGACGATCTTCTCGATGACTTTAGCAGGAAAAGGGAGGAGCGAGATGGGGCGGAAGTTTTTGAGATCGGTGGGGTCCGCTGTAGGTTTCTTCAGGAGGGCGCTGATCTCGGCGTGCTTCCAGCTCTCCGGGAAGGTGGCGGTGTTGAAGGAGGCATTGATGATGTTCCGGAGTTGGAGTGCGATGGTGGAGTCGGCCTTGTTGAAGACTTGGTGTGGGCAGGAGTCGGTCGGTGATCCGGAGTGGATGGTGTTCATCGTGCGGGCTGTGTCTTCGGTAGTCACCGTGGTCCAGGTGCGAAGGGTGGCGGTGGGGGGCGTTGGTTCGACGGTTGGGTGCGTGGGTGGGGCACCGAAGTTGTTGTGGATGTCGGCGATCTTGCGGTGGAAGAACGAGGCGAGGGAGTCGCAGAGGTCTTGTGACGGAGTGATGTCGTTGGTGCCGGTGCTGGGGTTGGAGAACTCCTTGACGATAGTGAAGAGCTCTTTGCTGTCGTGGGCGTTGTTGTCCAGTCGTTCCTTCAGGGATTTCTTCTTGGTGGTGCGGATGAGCTGGTGGTGCTTGCGGGTAGCGTGTTTGAGGGCAGTCATGTTGTCGGTGGTCCGGTCGAGGAGCCAGGCTTTCTCGAGGGTGCGGCAGGTCTTCTTGGAGTCCTTGAGGTCATCGGTGAACCAGGATGCCTTCTTGCTTCTGGGTCTGCTGGGAGGGTTCTTTAGTGGCGCGAGGTCGTCGGCGCAGGCGGTCAGCCACTGTGTGAAGTTGCGGGCTGCTTCGTTGGGGTCCGTTGTGTTGGCGGGTGGGCTTTGGCTGAGGGAGGTGGTGAGCTGGTCTGCGGTGATCTTGCTCCAATTCCTGTGAGGTACCTGTAGCGGGTGGTGGTGGGTCGTGGATCTTTTGAAGCTGAAGTGGACGCAGCTGTGGTCGGTCCAGTGGAGTCCGGTGGCGTGGCTAAAGGTGATCTACTTGCTGGAAGAGAAGACGG
The DNA here is from genome assembly GCF_964261635.1 of Lissotriton helveticus. Classification (NCBI taxonomy): domain Eukaryota; kingdom Metazoa; phylum Chordata; class Amphibia; order Caudata; family Salamandridae; genus Lissotriton; species Lissotriton helveticus. Next base: position 395,018,537 of record NC_136068.1, on the reverse strand, counting down.
GATCAAGCGTGTGGCCGGCGTAGTGGGTGGGGGTGTTGACCAGTTGCTTGAGTCCGAGGTTGGCGAGGTTTTCCAGGAGGGCGGTGGTGTTGCGGTCCTTGTTGTTCTCCAGGTGGAAGTTGAGGTCCCCGAGGAGGATGTAGTCAGTGGAGGGGAGGGCGTGCGGGCTGATGAAGTCTGTGATGTCTTCGCTGAATTGTGTGCGTGGTCCCGGGGGTCTGTAGACGAGGGTGCCTCTGAGGGTCGTCTTAGGGTCGGTGTGAATCTGGAAGTGGAGATGTTCGGCTGCGACGAAGGAGTCGTTGGCGTCGGTCGTGATGCGGATGGTGTTCCTGTGGACGATGGCGATGCCACCTCCGGTCTGGTTGATGCGGTCCCTCCTGATGATCTTGTACCCGTCCGGGATGGCGATGGCGATGTCGGGTGCAGAAGAGGCGTTCATCCAGGTTTCCGTGAGGAAGGCGACGTCCAGTGATGTAGCGTCGAGGAGGTTCCAGGGTTCCACGGCGTGTCTGTGGACGGAGCGGGTGTTGATCAGGATGCACCTGAGGTGGTTGCTGCTGGTGTTCGGAGGCAGGTGAACTTGCAGGTGCAGCAGGTGAAGGGTCCGTGGGTGCGTCTCGGGGTGGCTCGGCAACAGGCGTGGGTCCGGCCGGTATTGAGTGCGTTGAGAGTGGCGGCGTCGTAGGTCAGTCGGGTCGTCTTGCCTCGGCGGGGAGGGCCAGGGGTCCTGGCGCTAGGCGCGGGCCAGGCGCGGACGGGCGCAGACGGGCTTACCTTTGGCGCACCTTCGGCGCTCAATCGGCGCTCCCGCTGTCCGCGTCCTCTGCGCAGTCGCTCTGGGGTCGTCATAAGTAAGGAGCCGGGAGGGAGGAGCGGCTGGGTGGCGGGAGCGGGGCGGCGAATGGAATCACAGGGGGGCGGGGCCGCAGGGAGGCAGCGGCGGGAAATTCCAAGAAGCAGCGGGCAGCGGGAAATTCCCAGGAGCAGCGGGAAATTCCCAGGAGCAGCGGGCAGCAAGCGAAGGAATCTGCAGGCAGGAGGCGGCAAAGGCAGGCAGGAGCGGCAGCAGTGAGTGGGGCGACCAAGCCCTGTGGAGGGCTGAGCGGTCACATCCCCACAACAGTGGGTCGTCTCAACCTGCATGCCGACTGCACGCCTGTAAAGCTGAGCTGTTGTAGTACTCAGCCTGTTGATGGCCCTGGTATATCCGCGCATGCGCCCCATAGAATGGTGTTGCCTCCTGGCATTAGAGACATGGTCTGCCTGGATGACCCTGCACATCTGTTCAATGGCTGTTGCTACACGGTCAAGTTTGTCACTGTGTGCCCTGAGCCCCTCAATGACTGCAGTTGTCTGCTCCTTCATGCAGTCACGTATACCACTCATGTGTGGGACCATTGTTCCCAGTTGCTCCTGCATAATATGCATGTTCTTTTGCTGCAGGCGCTGGACCCACAGTATCTTTGACTCCAGCACACTGCAGGCAGCTTCATCATCATCTCCAGCAGACCTCAGAAATGCACTTGGCCTTCGCCTGCGGAATGGACTGTGACGTTGCGGGGTTGTTCCCTGCGGTGGTGGTGTATGGGCAGTGCCCTGTGGGTGCGATCCTGAATGGGTGTCCTCCTCACTATCCAAATCGGGCAGTGGTTGGACTCTTCTCCTGCGATTAGTGGGAACAGGTAGGGGCGAGGATGCTGGCATCTCTTGTTCTTCATTTGGCTGTTCTGTATGTCCCTCAGAATCGTGGACATCTGGCACGTCACTTTTCTGTGATGCATCTGTGAGGGAAACAGTGCAATATCATTTTTTTAGAACATTATTATTATTTTCTTTGCACGTTTGTGACATTGCGCTTACAGGGGTCTAATAAATTGACTTCTGTGATGCAGAAAGTCTACTGTTGTTACTGCCTTGCTATACTCTGATGCAGTTGAGCTGTGCTACTCCCTCCATGCTTTGCCAGTACATTTGTATGCATACAACTCCCACAATGCATTAGGGGGTTGCAAGTAAGAGGTGGATTGGACTCAGGTCTGCTACACTATGCAGGGGCTGCATTTGTGGCAGTTTGAGTTACATTTCTATATAAATATGTATGGTTGTGCTCTTACCTTGGGAGGTCCCCGCATGTCCTGAGGTGTCAATCTGCATGATCCCGACAACTGCCTCTGGCTGCAGAGTGGATTCCACCAAGTCGGCCAGTGGGGTGTTTGCAGACTGAGTGGATGTTCCCCCTCCTGTTTTCTTACAGAGGCCAGCCTTTGAGCAACTCTCTCTTTTGCCCGGCTACGAAGATCATACCATCTCGTCTGTAGGTTGGTGATGTCACGGTGTGCTACCCCCACAGAATTGACCCTGGCTTGTATCCCAAGCCAGATCTTCCTCTTCACTGACTGTGCAACATGCAGGGATAGTTTCCCAAACAGCTGGTCATGTTTATGAACAACTTCCTCAGTGAGTATTTCCAATTCCCTCTCGCTGAATTTAATGTTCCTCTTCCTGCCTTCTCCTTTTTGCTGTTTTTTTGCTGTGTCCATGGTGTTTGTTTGTCTCAACTTCTGCAGAGAAAGGTGTTTTCCAGGCTGAGCACCAACAGTCTTCCTCCTCCTCAGTCTCTCCCTGGGCACAGGTGTGTGGAATCTTGGAATCACATTCTGCTTGTGATGTCATCTCCATGAGACGATTGGTGCTTTCGCAATTACCAATTCTGTCATTGGGAATTCGCAAATACAGATTTGGTAAATAAGTAATCAATAAATATTTCAGCGATTCTTAAGAAATCTCAAATATTTACCGTTTTTTTTGGTGCATTCGGTTTAACGAATCTGTAATAGCGATTCCTTATTTCTCCCTATTTTAGAATCGTTAAATCTTTATTTGATGTATGTGGACCTTAAAGACTTTCATATGTGCGCCCTGCCAAAGCATGGACTTTTATCCCATTGTATCAAGTGGAGGGCAGATTGCCAACCTAAAAAGACTATCCTTGTCACCAGAGGGAGGGAATGCAAGAAACAATCCGGTACATTAATCCCAGTATGTTATGGCTCCCAGTTAGGGAGATTTCTAACCACAATGTCAGATCAGCATAAGGTGAGATGCTGTCCTGCAGGTCAGATTCCCATTTATATCCCCACCCCTGAATTTCACATCTAATTCTTGTTGCATAATGTATTCTGTGAATGACTCAATCAGTTCAGTTCAGTTCTTTATTTATTTCGGTGGTTAAAAACCATCATAGAAATCCATGACATTACAAATCCACATATAATAAGACTGGACATAACAATATTAAAAAACAGGTATAAAAATTGTTATTATTTACAAGCTTTATCCAAAAGAAGGGAGCAATAAATTCATACCATCCTCCATCAACCCCTTGTTTTTCTTAATTTGACCACAATTTTAAAAAAACTCATAATAGTGCACAGAATACGTGTCTCAGTTGCTCTTTGCAAAAACAATAAAGCAGTTTTTGCCCGATAAATTTTTGATTCCTTTAAAATGTCCACCAGGAATCTTCGACGCGGCATTTTATAAAAAGAACAAAATAGTACAAAATGAAGGGTGTCCTGCGGAGACCTATTGTCGCAGCCGCAGGCACCCTTCTGCTCAATTGTTAATGTAAAACCAGACGGGTAAGATAAAATATTGTGTAACAAATTGAGCCTAAAACGGGTCATTAAAAACCTCTCATGTTGACTGTGGATTAAAAAGAGATACGGTTCCATACCCATTTCATTACTTACAAGCGAGTGGGCTGCTACCGAGGATTTTTTAGAATCAAATTCATTCCTCCTGTGGTCATATTTTTGTGACAGCTGCTTTTTGACATAAGATTTGCAAGAGCTGTCCACGTTTGAAGGGTCAGAAAATAATATTTGCTGGTCAATGGACTCTAGGGTTTCTTTGATGTGTCTTAACCAGGGGATTTGCAACCATCTGTCTCTCTGGAGGCAGTCCTTAATAATCTGTCTTGTTAGTTCCGCATTTGGGTTTAGCCAGATTCTAAACCAGGTCAAAATTGGTCTCACTCTAATCAGATCGGATATATATGGAGTGCCCAGCTCTTTATGAATGATAGCTGCCGGGATGCTCTGTGGTAGCTTTAATAGTTTCTTTAAAAATGTGTCTTCCTCCACTTGTATCTGATGTGCATCCCTAAAACCCCACACCTCTGCCCCGTAGGTGGCTTTAGAGGTACTGACCGCTCTGTACAATGTCATCACCTGCTCGGGAGACCAACGTCCCATCCTTCGTGCGAAGTTTAGTATGGCCCCATTTGCTGAGACGAGTTTCCTGGACCTTTCCTCAACCAGAGGGGCAAACTTAATCTTTTCATCAAACAGGAGACCCAGGTTTGGGAAAGTGGTCGCAGTTTCCAAAACATGAGTTTCTATTTTGAACACAAATCTCTTGTGAGGTTTTTTCCCTGTCACCATAATAAAAGACTTGGTTAGATTAACAGAAACATCCAGATTCCTCATGAATTCAGCAAAACCAGTAATTAGAAGCTGGAGGCTCACTGCTGTTCGAGCGAGGAGGACCGCGTCGTCCGCGTACAGCAGTACCGGTATATGGCGCGATCCCACTCTTGGGCAGTCAGTTCCCAGTGTCTGCAGGGCACTCTCTAGGTCATTTATGTAAAGAGAAAATAGGAATGGAGAGAACGTAAAAATGTGTTCCTCTGGATAGGGGCTAGGGTGCTCAGTTCAGCACCATGTGCCTCAGCCTGTTTTTGGATAATACATATCCTTTTAGAAGACCCCTCACTCACCAACCTAGTTGGTGACATGCTTCATCATCGGGGTCCTACCCCATAGGCCGAGTGCCTATAGGGTGTGCTGCGACACCTGATTACAGTGGAGCTGGTTCGTTTTTTTCTTTTATATGTACAAGACGATCAAACAAGTGGTTTAAAAAGGGCCAACACTACTCACTGCAAGTAATTTATTCTTGAGTGCTTGAACCCTTAATTAAAAACGTGTTGCACCTATGCCTAATTAGGTAGGCTTCGGTGATATAATTAGTGTTTGATAAAAATAGCTAAGTGTGCTATGTGAAGTGTGGTAAATAATAAAATTTAAAAGGGTCTACATGTTTCAACCATCATATCATTAATTGGTTTTCGTCAGGACCATGTGACTGAACTGGGTGGTCCACACACGCTAAGGTGCGTCCTGCCCTAGTCCAGATTAGAGTGCACAAATTGTGGACTCGTGTAAAATAAGTGCTTATTCTTTTGTTCAAAGAAAAAACCTGTAAAAACAGGGAAACAAAAAACAAACAGGACGGGGTCACATACTAGGGTAGACAATACATATACGTCACATTTAACATATATAGCCATACCAAGTCAATAGTAGATGATAATCCTGGGTTGGAACAGAGGGATTCATCTATTTTATTTACATTGCTACAGTGCTATAACAGGACTGTGGCTGGTCGCTACTCGGATAATGCCAAAGAAGTGGTGTCGACCTAGTTCTGGCATTTTTGTGAATAGCTCGTGAAAAAATAATCGGCGTGCTATGAGTGAGTGATCTCTACTTCTGATCACGAAGTGAACGGCTGCTGGAATATGTGGGCAGTCGTGACGTCGCTTTTGGTGAATTGCGACTGGTATTGTTTTTAGCTTACGCTTCTTTGCGGTTTTGCCGCTTCATGGGCACCTGCACTTCCAAGACGGCAAGAGTCCGTCTCCTTCAAATCGTTATGTAGAAAGGAGGAAGAAAGGGAAAGGAAAAATATGCCCGGTTATAGTTGTTGTGATCAATTGAATTTGTAGCCTTGCCCGCCGGTTTACCAAATCAAAAATACGAGGAACCTCTTGTTCCCGCATTAAAACGGTTGCGCATCACTTACTTGCTGCTTCTGTTCATCAGGCGGTAAACCTACTTGGTTCCGGCTGGTGGTGCCCCGAGGAGTAACCGGTGCTCACTGTGGTTACCGGTAAAGTATCGTTTGGAGCGCTTCCTGGTTGGGCGTGGCCGTATCACGTGGGGTAGTCACGTGACTCCGCCTTGGCCAACCAGGGAGCTCCGAGGGCGGCGCTTTCAGTTGGTGTCATCTGTATCTGGCAGACGTAGTCAGAGGGTGTCTCTTGTTTACGTTGCCATAGAAACCAATCGTTTACATGATCGATCGTTTCGTTGTAGTTTTTCGAAGGATATTCCTACATTATTAGGGCTTAAATGGGGGTAGCTTCATAGCCAGTGCAAAAGAGAGGGGCAACTCGTAACGGACCTGCGAACAGAGTCAGAAATTCGACTATATTAACAGTATATTTATGAAGTCTTCATTTTATGCGATGTTCTGTGCAAATTTCGGTACATCATGATATTTCTTGTGAATAGTGAATCATGCCAATACACTATTCCACGGGATATTATCATTCAAACCCGACTTGTAGGTAGACAGTCTGTACACCCATCTTTGCTCTTTTTCAAATAGTCTTTTAGTCAGATTCGTACCTGGCTTGACTTGCTCAATGATGGTCCATTCTAAGTCATCTGGTGTATGGCCTTTTGCAAGAAAATGCTCAGTTAGTCTTGTGTTAGTCTTTTGGCACCTGATAGTGCTTCTATGTTCTCCTATCCGGAGTTTTATTTTTCGGCTCGTCATACCCACGTATCTTAGATTACACGGGCATGTCAGCATATAGACAACATTCTCACTGTTGCAATTTGTATGACTCCTGATAGTCCAGGTCTTATTTGGTTCCAATTGCAACGTTTTTGTGTTCTTCGTGAAGGGGCAGACACTACAGGTACCACATCTGAAGTGGCCTGTCACTCTTGGTAAATCCCATAGCGTTGTTTGTGTCTCCCTTTCGGGGTTTGTCTTTATTGGTCTTGTGTTGACCACCCTGTCCTTTATACTCTGCGCCCTTTTGAAGCTGAACAAGGGTTTTTCCCATTCCAGGTTGCCAGTATTTAAGATATTCCAGTGTTTCCTTATTATTCGGGAGACGTCATTGGAAATGGTGTTATAGGTAGTAACACATGTCAGGGGTATTTCTCCAGCTGCTTTGTTTGTATGTTCTAAGAGACCAGAGCGTGGTTGGTTCCGCGCACGTTTTTGGCTCTTCTGGAGAATCTTTTTTGGGTATCCCCGGTTCTGCAGTTTTTTTGTGAGATCCTCTGCCTGGTTCTTATAATCAGCCAGTTCACTGCAGTTCCTACGGAGCCTCAAATATTGCCCATAGGGTAGGTTTTCACGCAAAGGTCTCGGGTGGAAGCTGTCGAAGCGTAGCAAGTTATTTTTCGCAGTTGGCTTATGATGGGTCACAGTTGTTAGTTTACCATCTGTTTTTGTGATTGTTATATCAAGAAACACAAGTGTATCTGGACTTTTTTCAAAAGTGAAGCGTAGATGTTCATCACAAGTATTTATCCAATTAAAAAAGGAATTCAAAGAGTCCTCGGTGCCTTTCCAAATGGTCAGCACATCGTCAATGTACCTGCGCCATATTAAGATGTTTGAGCTATAGGGGTTTGTTTGACCAAGGATGTACTTCTCCTCGAAATCGTAAACATACAATCCCGCTATGCTTGGAGCAAAAGAACTGCCCATGGATGTCCCACCCGTTTGTAGGAAAATCTGGCCTTCAAACTCAAAATAATTTCTTTTGAGAGCCAATCTGGCACATTCTAGAACAAACTCTCTAGGGGTTCTTGACGTCCACTCTTCTTTTGCAAGGGCTCGACCTAGTACATCCAGTGTTGCGTCTTGGGGAATACTGGTATACAGGCTTTCTATATCGAAACTCACCAGTATAGTGTCATTCGCAACAGTGAGTTGATCCAAAATTTGAAGTAAACTTTTTGTATCTTGGAGGTAGGTGCTTGTTTTTTGTACCATTTTTTTGAAAAATACATCACAGAATTGTGAAAGGGGTTCCAATACCGACCCTATGCCAGACACAATGGGTCTGCCAGGTGGTGGTGTCTTGTTCTTGTGTATCTTGGGGAGGGTGTAAAAATATGGAATCTTTTTTTCACTCCCGCACAAGAAATCAGCCTCTTGTTTGGATATAAAGCCTTCCGACTCGCCATGTTCCACTAGCGATTTTATCTCGCTTTCCAGATCTTCTGTTGGATCCACCGGTAGTCTGCGGTAGCTGGTTTGGTCTGCTAGTAGTCGGAGACATTCTTTTTGATAGGCTGTGCGATCTTGCACCACAATACCTCCGCCCTTGTCTGCAGGCTTTATCACAATAGTGTCACAGTCTCTCAGGTTATCAAGGGCACTCCTTTCTTCCCTGGTTAAGTTCATAAAGGGTTTTTTTGGCGTAGTTGTCTCAATCTCATTAAAGACGGCCTGCTCAAATGTGGAAATTTCCACTGGAATCAAGTGTGGTGGTGGTAAGAACGTGGACTTATTCCTAAGTCCAGTTTCGTTCATGTCCAGGTTTTCTTCATTGTTAGTTTTTTTCTCAAAAAAGGCTTTCAATCGTAGTTTACGGAAGAAAGACGACAGTTCACAGTGCAACCTGAATTTATCAAGGTTAGCAGTGGGTACATACCCCAAGCCTTTGTTCAGTACTGAGTTTTCAGCCATACTCAATTGTCTGCTTGACAGGTTTGTTATCAAGTTTTCCGACTGCTTGGGCCTGCTTGTTGTGGGTTGTTCCTGTTCTTGCTCGCATTCGGATCTTCCGGTGCCCAATGTACTTGGCCCCCTTGATTCTGGGTTTTTCTTCTTCCCCGTCCTCTCCCGCCCCGGTACAAAAAAGGCGGTCTATAGGCATTCGGTTGGAAGAAAGGTTGCTGGAACGGAGGTTGCCAGCCATACATTCCCATATTTTGTGGGTTGTAGTAGGGATCAATATACCCTTGCATCGGTACTGGGTTCATGGGTGGCCAGTTGCCTTGTCCTCTACCCCGTCCTCGGCCTCGTTGTTGTTTAGTGCCTCCGCCACTCGAGTTAGTACTGGTGTTGGAGGTATTACTGGAAGCATTGCTGGAGGCGTCAGAATTATCATCTCCTTTTGACGGCGGTACATATTCAGGATCCGAGTATGGGTAAGCCTTTGTCATGGAGAATCTTTTTAAGTCTTTCTGAAATTTTTGTACTTTCTGTTGTGACAGGTTATCTTTATACTCTGTCATCTCCTTGTTTAGTTCGTCCAGCTTTTTCTTAAAACCTGTGATGGTGGTCTTCATAGTTCCTTCCGCCAGTTGGATATCCACCTGAATTTTTTCAGAGAGTCTTATGGCTGTCTTTAGGATTAAGACTATCCAATCGTGCGTGCAGTGCCACGCTATGGCTGCCCAGTCTTTCCGAAATGCTTCATCCTCAAGAAAAATACGTGGTGCATTAGAAACCAATAGCCCCTTGGGTGCCATGTTATTAGTTAAATATTGTTTGAGTATGGTTCCATGTAGGATGGTTCTGATTCTGTTTTTCTTCAGTTCCGTCAGGTTATCCCAATCTTTTGTCGTGGAAATGCTTTGTGCTATGTTCACATCCGCGAACACTGATAGATCACTCATAATTTCATCAATTTCAGCCGAAGTATATGACAGGCCCTGGTTCTCGGCCATGTTTACAATAGAAATTGCTTGTGTAGTGCAGTGCCTCAGCCTGTTTTTGGATAATACATATCCTTTTAGAAGGATATGTATTATCCAAAAACAGGCTGAGGCACATGGTGCTGAACTGAGCACCCTAGCCCCTATCCAGAGGAACACATTTTTACGTTCTCTCTATTTTTGAGTGGATACTCCTTTATTGTTTTTGTAAGTAATTCTGGGGACCAGGAGTTCTCAAACTCACATTGATAAAGTGTAAAATCCCTTACTCTCTCGCTTTGTTATTTAAGATTTAGGCAGCGCACAGCTGCGAGAGTGCTTAACACAATAGATACCATATCACTACACAAGCAATTTCTATTGTAAACATGGCCGAGAACCAGGGCCTGTCATATACTTCGGCTGAAATTGATGAAATTATGAGTGATCTATCAGTGTTCGCGGATGTGAACATAGCACAAAGCATTTCCACGACAAAAGATTGGGATAACCTGACGGAACTGAAGAAAAACAGAATCAGAACCATCCTACATGGAACCATACTCAAACAATATTTAACTAATAACATGGCACCCAAGGGGCTATTGGTTTCTAATGCACCACGTATTTTTCTTGAGGATGAAGCATTTCGGAAAGACTGGGCAGCCATAGCGTGGCACTGCACGCACGATTGGATAGTCTTAATCCTAAAGACAGCCATAAGACTCTCTGAAAAAATTCAGGTGGATATCCAACTGGCGGAAGGAACTATGAAGACCACCATCACAGGTTTTAAGAAAAAGCTGGACGAACTAAACAAGGAGATGACAGAGTATAAAGATAACCTGTCACAACAGAAAGTACAAAAATTTCAGAAAGACTTAAAAAGATTCTCCATGACAAAGGCTTACCCATACTCGGATCCTGAATATGTACCGCCGTCAAAAGGAGATGATAATTCTGACGCCTCCAGCAATGCTTCCAGTAATACCTCCAACACCAGTACTAACTCGAGTGGCGGAGGCACTAAACAACAACGAGGGCGAGGACGGGGTAGAGGACAAGGCAACTGGCCACCCATGAACCCAGTACCGATGCAAGGGTATATTGATCCCTACTACAACCCACAAAATATGGGAATGTATGGCTGGCAACCTCCGTTCCAGCAACCTTTCTTCCAACCGAATGCCTATAGACCGCCTTTTTTGTACCGGGGCGGGAGAGGACGGGGAAGAAGAAAAACCCAGAATCAAGGGGGCCAAGTACATTGGGCACCGGAAGATCCGAATGCGAGCAAGAACAGGAACAACCCACAACAAGCAGGCCCAAGCAGTCGGAAAACTTGATAACAAACCTGTCAAGCAGACAATTGAGTATGGCTGAAAACTCAGTACTGAACAAAGGCTTGGGGTATGTACCCACTGCTAACCTTGATAAATTCAGGTTGCACTGTGAACTGTCGTCTTTCTTCCGTAAACTACGATTGAAAGCCTTTTTTGAGAAAAAAACTAACAATGAAGAAAACCTGGACATGAACGAAACTGGACTTAGGAATAAGTCCACGTTCTTACCACCACCACACTTGATTCCAGTGGAAATTTCCACATTTGAGCAGGCCGTCTTTAATGAGATTGAGACAACTACGCCAAAAAAACCCTTTATGAACTTAACCAGGGAAGAAAGGAGTGCCCTTGATAACCTGAGAGACTGTGACACTATTGTGATAAAGCCTGCAGACAAGGGCGGAGGTATTGTGGTGCAAGATCGCACAGCCTATCAAAAAGAATGTCTCCGACTACTAGCAGACCAAACCAGCTACCGCAGACTACCGGTGGATCCAACAGAAGATCTGGAAAGCGAGATAAAATCGCTAGTGGAACATGGCGAGTCGGAAGGCTTTATATCCAAACAAGAGGCTGATTTCTTGTGCGGGAGTGAAAAAAAGATTCCATATTTTTACACCCTCCCCAAGATACACAAGAACAAGACACCACCACCTGGCAGACCCATTGTGTCTGGCATAGGGTCGGTATTGGAACCCCTTTCACAATTCTGTGATGTATTTTTCAAAAAAATGGTACAAAAAACAAGCACCTACCTCCAAGATACAAAAAGTTTACTTCAAATTTTGGATCAACTCACTGTTGCGAATGACACTATACTGGTGAGTTTCGATATAGAAAGCCTGTATACCAGTATTCCCCAAGACGCAACACTGGATGTACTAGGTCGAGCCCTTGCAAAAGAAGAGTGGACGTCAAGAACCCCTAGAGAGTTTGTTCTAGAATGTGCCAGATTGGCTCTCAAAAGAAATTATTTTGAGTTTGAAGGCCAGATTTTCCTACAAACGGGTGGGACATCCATGGGCAGTTCTTTTGCTCCAAGCATAGCGGGATTGTATGTTTACGATTTCGAGGAGAAGTACATCCTTGGTCAAACAAACCCCTATAGCTCAAACATCTTAATATGGCGCAGGTACATTGACGATGTGCTGACCATTTGGAAAGGCACCGAGGACTCTTTGAATTCCTTTTTTAATTGGATAAATACTTGTGATGAACATCTACGCTTCACTTTTGAAAAAAGTCCAGATACACTTGTGTTTCTTGATATAACAATCACAAAAACAGATGGTAAACTAACAACTGTGACCCATCATAAGCCAGCTGCGAAAAATAACTTGCTACGCTTCGACAGCTTCCACCCAAGACCTTTGCGTGAAAACCTACCCTATGGGCAATATTTGAGGCTCCGTAGGAACTGCAGTGAACTGGCTGATTATAAGAACCAGGCAGAGGATCTCACAAAAAAACTGCAGAACCGGGGATACCCAAAAAAGATTCTCCAGAAGAGCCAAAAACGTGCGCGGAACCAACCACGCTCTGGTCTCTTAGAACATACAAACAAAGCAGCTGGAGAAATACCCCTGACATGTGTTACTACCTATAACACCATTTCCAATGACGTCTCCCGAATAATAAGGAAACACTGGAATATCTGAAATACTGGCAACCTGGAATGGGAAAAACCCTTGTTCAGCTTCAAAAGGGCGCAGAGTATAAAGGACAGGGTGGTCAACACAAGACCAATAAAGACAAACCCCGAAAGGGAGACACAAACAACGCTATGGGATTTACCAAGAGTGACAGGCCACTTCAGATGTGGTACCTGTAGTGTCTGCCCCTTCACGAAGAACACAAAAACGTTGCAATTGGAACCAAATAAGACCTGGACTATCAGGAGTCATACAAATTGCAACAGTGAGAATGTTGTCTATATGCTGACATGCCCGTGTAATCTAAGATACGTGGGTATGACGAGCCGAAAAATAAAACTCCGGATAGGAGAACATAGAAGCACTATCAGGTGCCAAAAGACTAACACAAGACTAACTGAGCATTTTCTTGCAAAAGGCCATACACCAGATGACTTAGAATGGACCATCATTGAGCAAGTCAAGCCAGGTACGAATCTGACTAAAAGACTATTTGAAAAAGAGCAAAGATGGGTGTACAGACTGTCTACCCACAAGTCGGGTTTGAATGATAATATCCCGTGGAATAGTGTATTGGCATGATTCACTATTCACAAGAAATATCATGATGTACCGAAATTTGCACAGAACATCGCATAAAATGAAGACTTCATAAATATACTGTTAATATAGTCGAATTTCTGACTCTGTTCGCAGGTCCGTTACGAGTTGCCCCTCTCTTTTGCACTGGCTATGAAGCTACCCCCATTTAAGCCCTAATAATGTAGGAATATCCTTCGAAAAACTACAACGAAACGATCGATCATGTAAACGATTGGTTTCTATGGCAACGTAAACAAGAGACACCCTCTGACTACGTCTGCCAGATACAGATGACACCAACTGAAAGCGCCGCCCTCGGAGCTCCCTGGTTGGCCAAGGCGGAGTCACGTGACTACCCCACGTGATACGGCCACGCCCAACCAGGAAGCGCTCCAAACGATACTTTACCGGTAACCACAGTGAGCACCGGTTACTCCTCGGGGCACCACCAGCCGGAACCAAGTAGGTTTACCGCCTGATGAACAGAAGCAGCAAGTAAGTGATGCGCAACCGTTTTAATGCGGGAACAAGAGGTTCCTCGTATTTTTGATTTGGTAAACCGGCGGGCAAGGCTACAAATTCAATTGATCACAACAACTATAACCGGGCATATTTTTCCTTTCCCTTTCTTCCTCCTTTCTACATAACGATTTGAAGGAGACGGACTCTTGCCGTCTTGGAAGTGCAGGTGCCCATGAAGCGGCAAAACCGCAAAGAAGCGTAAGCTAAAAACAATACCAGTCGCAATTCACCAAAAGCGACGTCACGACTGCCCACATATTCCAGCAGCCGTTCACTTCGTGATCACAAGTAGAGATCACTCACTCATAGCACGCCGATTATTTTTTCACGAGCTATTCACAAAAATGCCAGAACTAGGTCGACACCACTTCTTTGGCATTATCCGAGTAGGGACCAGCCACAGTCCTGTTATAGCACTGTAGCAATGTAAATAAAATAGATGAATCCCTCTGTTCCAACCCAGGATTATCATCTACTATTGACTTGGTATGGCTATATATGTTAAATGTGACGTATATGTATTGTCTACCCTAGTATGTGACCCCGTCCTGTTTGTTTTTTGTTTCCCTGTTTTTACAGGTTTTTTCTTTGAACAAAAGAATAAGCACTTATTTTACACGAGTCCACAATTTGTGCACTCTAATCTGGACTAGGGCAGGACGCACCTTAGCGTGTGTGGACCACCCAGTTCAGTCACATGGTCCTGACGAAAACCAATTAATGATATGATGGTTGAAACATGTAGACCCTTTTAAATTTTATTATTTACCACACTTCACATAGCACACTTAGCTATTTTTATCAAACACTAATTATATCACCGAAGCCTACCTAATTAGGCATAGGTGCAACACGTTTTTAATTAAGGGTTCAAGCACTCAAGAATAAATTACTTGCAGTGAGTAGTGTTGGCCCTTTTTAAACCACTTGTTTGATCGTCTTGTACATATAAAAGAAAAAAACGAACCAGCTCCACTGTAATCAGGTGTCGCAGCACACCCTATAGGCACTCGGCCTATGGGGTAGGACCCCGATGATGAAGCATGTCACCAACTAGGTTGGTGAGTGAGGGGTCTTCTAAAAGGATATGTATTATCCAAAAACAGGCTGAGGCACATGGTGCTGAACTGAGCACCCTAGCCCCTATCCAGAGGAACACATTTTTACGTTCTCTCTATTTTTGAGTGGATACTCCTTTATTGTTTTTGTAAGTAATTCTGGGGACCAGGAGTTCTCAAACTCACATTGATAAAGTGTAAAATCCCTTACTCTCTCGCTTTGTTAAAATAGGAATGGAGCCAGGATACACTCCTGCCTTACCCCGCCAGAGCACGGGAAGGGATCGGTACTCACCCCACCGCGCTATAGCGGACCTTGGCAGAGGTGTTCCAATGCGGTTCCTTAAGTATATTGATCAGATCTGGGTCGATTCCCAATCTAAACATAAATGCCCAGAGTTTAGCTCTATTCACATGGTCAAATGCCGCTGCCAGATCCATAAATCCCATATACAGGGTCCCGTCATCTGACTTGATATATTTGGCTGCTAAAAGATATAAGTTTAGACACTGGTCGCTTGTAGACCTGCCTGTTCGAAAACCATACTGGGTGTCCACCAAGGTCTTATGGGTGCCAGTCCACTCTATCAGGCGGTTAAGAATTGCCCTACCTAATACTTTGGCCGAGACATCAATCAGCGAGATTGGTCTGTAACACTGTGAGTTGTCTCTGCAGCCTTTCTTATATATGGGGACAATCACTGCTGTTGACCAAGATCTTGGTAGACCAGATTTAATTGCGGCATTGAGTACTCGGGTCAGAATTGGTGCCCATAAATCAGTATTGCTTAAAAATAGGTCTGGGGGGGTGCCATCCGGGCCTGGTGCCTTATTACGCGTCAGCCCTGACACTGCTTTTAGAACTTTCCGGCAAGGAGAATTCTAAATCGGTTGCTCTGGGTCCCTCCCAAAACCCATCCTCAATAACTACCTCCTTCTGATTATACAGGGTCTTAAAGTGGTTAATCCATTGGTCTGGTAATATATTGGTACTGATTACTGGTGAGCTTGAGTCTTGGTAACAAGGCCTATTTATGATTCTCCAAAATTGGGCATAATCCCTATTTCCCTCTCTAAGGTCTGCCCAAACTTCCTTTTGAAGAGCACTCTTCCTTCTCTTAACCTGCGTTTTGTAATTCTGTCTACAGTGGGCAATTTCAATCTTATCTCTCGGGGCCTTCTTTAAACACTGTTTTAATTATCTTAATGCCCTCGAGCAATTTGTGTCGAACCATCTTGGAGAAGAAAGTTCCTTTATCGGCCTCTTAGTTTTTAATAGCCCATTCACTATTTTGGTTAAGGATTCATAAGCCAGAACCACTCCTCTGCCCTCTATCACCAGGTCTAGGCAGGTCTCTATGTGTTCTTTCCCTTTGCCCACTAGGTTGGTGTAGAAATTCTGCGGGTCAATCATTCCCCACCTTATCCGCCTCCCTTGGTCCGTAGGTTGGATGACAGTACTTCCTCCCATATTTTTTACTGGTATATCATTATATTTAATTTCCAGAACGAGAGGGTTGTGATCGCTAAAGGGGCTCCACTCCGTTCTTGCTCTTATAATCTGATCTTTTGCGAAGGCAGAGATTACCATAAAGTCTATTATAGACGCACAGCCTCTGCCTTTGAATGTAGGTATGGGAGTCTCCCCTGCTTTCAACGGCACCAGATCCATGGTGTGGGTAAGCGCGAAGCTGTCTAAAAGCCTCATCAATAAAGTGCCCTCCTTATTGTGTTCAAAGTGGGGACCCTTTTCTACAGGGCAAGAGGACCAATCAGGAGAGATGGGGAGTAACTTAGGGCACAGATGACAGTTAAAGTCCCCCATCAGCAAGATAGTTGGTTCAAGCCCTCCCCTCCTTAAATCTGTTTCCTCATTTAGCCTACTCTCAAGCTCTAGCAAAATGGGGAAATTTCCATCACTTAAACCCGGGTTATAGAAGTTTAAGATCAGAAGTCTCTGGCCCTGCCCCTGTAGTAAAACTGCTTGTAATGTATCTGACGCCCAAGCCGGTTGTGACCAGGTGCCCTTTAGATCTAGGTCTGCATATATCACCAATCCTCCTTTTGCTCTCCCAGAATTAACTTCTTTGGCTGATCTAAAAAAACATTTATAGCCCTCCAGTTGACATGAGTCTGAGTCTCGCGCCCATGTCTCTTGTAGAGCTATAATGTTAAAGCCCCTTATGTATTCATTCCACTCCTTATTCTTAAGTTTAGCCCCCAAGCCTGCTATATTCCAAGACAGGACCGTTAGTCCGGCCCTATTCGCCTTCCTCCCCTCTGTCCTAGGTACCTTTATTATACAGTCTCCTAATTCTATGGGTTCTGTAGCATTTTCAGTCTCTACCCTCTGCTTGGGGGGTTCTTCCAGTCTCAGTTTTAGCTCACGCCTTGCGCTGACAGGACCAACCTCTATTGCAGACACAATGAATTCCCCAGTTGCTAGAGGATCTACAGACTCATTTTCCGTCAAAGGTAGTCAGTGATTTTCCTCGAGTGACTGCAAAGGGGCAAATCTATTTCTCCACTGCGGGTAGTCTCCTGGGGGTAGGAACTGATCAGGATATCTTGTAGGTCTGGCTCTTTGTGTGTGTTGCGGCATTACAGGATGCCACCCAGCATTGTCAGCATTACTGGCATTGTTACTACTCCTGCTCCTTGGGTAAAAATACCCCAGCGGGAGCGCACATATTGTGCTAGTAAGGTTTCTATTGGGGTTCTTCAGGATATAATCTACAAGTCCTGTGTCTCTAAAATTTGCTACTATGCAATCTCCTCTTATATCCTTCTTTCTACCACCAAGCCAATTGACTCCTCTCACATGGACTATCTCACCTCTTTCCCCATTATTTAACGGTCTGTGTATATTTAACCACTTGGAGATCTTCGCATGCAGTTGGGAATGAGATTCTTTTTCTGAGGCCCTAATTTCCGGAAACCCCGTAAATACTATAACAAAGGAGCTGGCATCTGGAGGAAGATTTATGTGTGGCGGGGGGCTATCTCTAAAGGAGAAGGGGTCCTGATCCATATTGGATGAAGTTTGGGGACCAATTCTTTGGTAATGGTCTATCTGCCCCAGTTGCATTAGGGGTTGTGGGGGGGCTTGATCAGAGTTTTTAGTGTTCATCTTGTGGTTGTATCCCCCTCTCTGAGCTT
The DNA here is from genome assembly GCF_964261635.1 of Lissotriton helveticus. NCBI lineage: Eukaryota > Metazoa > Chordata > Amphibia > Caudata > Salamandridae > Lissotriton > Lissotriton helveticus. Next base: position 395,000,700 of record NC_136068.1, on the reverse strand, counting down.
GGTTTAATCCTCCTCTCTGCTCTTGGGGAGCTTTCGGTGCATCGTGTATCTGGACAATTGTATGTTGGGTATGGCTAACACAGTTGTTGCTTGACGGTGTGTTTTAGTCAGTGTTATCATTAGTGGCCACCCTGCTTAGTTGGTTGGGGTCAGTGGGGGGTTTCTTAGTTATGAGTTCCATTATCTTACTTTGTTTGGACAACTCATTCACTATTTTATCCACCTTACTTATAATGGGTTTCAACTGGCAATTAGAAAGATTTCTAGATGTTTTTTGAGGTCTCCTAGGACTTCCTCTATCCATCCTGGTGGGTTTATATTTATATGTTCGTTATCATCTACCAGGATGACCTCTTGCCTGTTTTTTTTAGATCGAACAGCCCTTATGAGTGGCTTGTTTTGCTTTTGTTGTCCCTTGGTCCTCCCCCGCCATGTTGGTTTTCTCTGGGGGGTCAGTTCGCTAAGACCTGAGATTTCTGTCCCCAGGGAAGGTGGAAGTTGAGCACAGGGGATGGCCTCAGTTGCGTTAGTTGGGGAGGCTACATTCCCCGTCATATTTGGGCTATCAGCTAATAGCGGGTCTCTACAGGGTGTTGGAGTCACTACAACAGGATTAGGTGAGGAAGATATACTCCTTTCCATGCGTTCTATTTCCCCGGAAACCTTCTTTAGCATCAGGTCAATGGCGGTAGGTTTTTTCCCTTTACTTAGGGCTAAATCCTTTGAGTTTGCCAATGTTTGTTTGGGGGTTTCAGTTTGGCGAGCTTTGCTCATAGCCGAGCGTGTTTTGGGGTGGTTAGACATATTAGTCTAGCTCTTTACCTCTTAGCTTCCCCACAACAAAAACCACAAATCCTTATGCTGAATATCCCAGTAACTCAACACTTGGCCTATAACTTAAAACACTTGCACCCCAATCCCCCTTTCTCGTGCGGCAACCGTTTGGGATCACAGAATCGTTTAAAGTCTTGAAACACACGTGAACAGTCCAAAACCACCCTAAACAATACCTGACCCAGTGTGTCCGTGCCAAGGGGGGTGGCCCGTCCCGTCCCTGGTCGTCCCCGGACGGCCACAGACGGCCCGCCCTTGTCCCGGGCTTCTCCCGGGCACACCCGCGCGCGTCCCGCGGAACGAGGGACTGGCGCTGCCTTTATGCGCCTCCTGGCGCTGGTGAGGGCGTCACTGGTGGTGGGAGGGGCCCCGGCGGAGCCAAGCCCGGCCGGGAGACAGGCGGAGCAAGGCCCGGCCCTTTGCAGGTGGTGCTGTGGCGGAGCAGAGCCCGGCCGTGAGATTGCAGGTACAGTTTGTTTCCCCCACCTGACTCTCAGTCCTGGCGCTGCCTTTATGCGCCTCCTGGCGCTGGTGAGGGCGTCACTGGTGGTGGGAGGGGCCCCGGCGGAGCCAAGCCCGGCCGGGAGACAGGCGGAGCAAGGCCCGGCCCTTTGCAGGTGGTGCTGCGGCGGAGCAGAGCCCGGCCGTGAGATTGCAGGTACAGTTTGTTTCCCCCACCTGACTCTCAGTCCTGGCGCTGGTGATCCAGCTTTTGAAACCCGGTCGTGACAGGAAAAACACGGCCACCTATAGACCGTTATCAATGCTGACCACTGACTACAAGATCTTGAGCAGAATCTTGGCGACCCGCCTCTTAAAGCATATGACTGCGCTAATTCATGAAGATCAAGCCGGGTTTATCCCGACTAGGAACACATCCACTAATGTTAGGTGATTGGTGCGAATACTCAAGGAACTGCAACAGAGAGCGCAACAACCAATGGTCTTATCTGTTGATATAGAGAAAGCCTTTGACAGCTTAGAATGGCTATATTTGTATAAGACGATGGAACAGTTTGGCTCAGGAACTGACTTTGTGGGGTGGACGAAAGTATTGTACACATCTGCCGTGGCCAGGGTGCGAGTTGGATCGTTGATCTCACCTCAGTACCCAGTACCCCAAGGAACGAGACAGGGGTGCTCGCTCTCCCCCTTATTGTTCGCCCTAGCAATAGAGCCGCTGGCGGCAAGGGTCAGATTGGGCGAGACCTATGACGGCTTATGGTACAGGGGGGACCAGCAGTATATTCCGTTATACGCTGACGATTTGCTGATGTTTCTTGAGGATGCAGGGAGAGCTCTGGAAGGAGCTGCGAATTTGTTGTCGGAGTTTGGAGACGCCTCAGGGCTGCGAGTGAATTGGTCAAAAACATGCCTATTTTCGATGAAGCAGGGAGAGCTCCAACCTATTACACATAGAGAGGTGCGGTGGGAACCGACTTGTTTTGCATACCTGGGGGTGCATATCTATCATAGTGCCACTGATATAATGGAGGGCAATGTGGGGAGATGCGTGAGTGCTGTTAAGGGCAGTATGGCCTTCTGGGCTGCCCTCCCGCTGTCGGGTCGAATAGCCCTTCTGAAAATGATAGTGCTTCCTAGGCTACTGTACTATTTTAGAACGCTACCGATATGGATCCCGTGTTCGGTGTTTAAATCACTGAAATCACTCATAGTGGGGTTCCTGTGGGGCACTGGCAGACGGAGAGTGGCGCAGGCCACATTAACTATACCTAATATGGAGGGGGGACTTGCGGTCCCAGACTTCGAGCTGTACTATCTGACGGCCCAATTACAAATACTAACGCAGGCGGTAGCTAGAGAATTTAGAGGGCCCGACCACCAAAGAGGTAGGGGAATCCCACGCCACGTCCTATCTTACAAAGTTATGCAACAAAAGTTAGACCTTAGGGATCTCTCTATGGAAGAAAAAACATTAAGACTGTGCTGGAATCGATCCCAGCGCAGGGCGGGAGTTTTGCACCCCTATGCGCCTGAAATCCACTGGGGATGGCAACAGCGCTGCCGCACGGCGGCGTTGGACGTCATTGCAGGACTGGGAAAATGCGGGGCTCCAAGTCCTTGGTGATTTGTACGAGGATGGAGTAATGCTACCCTTTCAGGTGCTACAGGAGAGGTATGACCTAACCAGGGGAGGATTTCTTATACATGCAGCACTGACAAGAGAGATACAAACGCACTGGCGAGGAGGGATGGCAGAACCTAAGACAACAATGGCGTGCCAATACACCATGATGGCAGCTGGGACCTTTAAGGCGGTCCCCTGCCTCTATTCCAGGATGATAAATGAAGGGCTATCACCCTTAGATACCCTGAGAGGAAAATGGGAAGCAGACATAGGGAAACCTATTCCAGAGATGGCCTGGGCAGAGATAGTACGTAGAGCGTGGAAGAGCTCAAAGAATGCGAGATTCCAGCTGGTGCATTTCTATATACTCCACAGAGCATATTTAACGCCAGGTAAAATCAGGAAATATTTTAAGGTAGAAGAGGCAGCGTGCCCTAGGTGTGCGAGGACAGGAGTAGAATTGGAGCACATGCTGTGGTCCTGCCCTAAGATGGGGTGTTATTGGGAGGAAGTGGGAGACGCTCTAAATACTACTACAGAGCGGCGGCTGACCTTTGACATGGCCACACACGTTTTGCACTGGTTCCCTTACACGCCTAAAACCAAAGTAACAAGTAAGTTTGTGGACATGGGACTAATACTAGCGAAAAGGGAAATAACAAGGCATTGGAAGGCGAAGGAGGGACCTAGTAGCAAGAGATGGAAGGCCGTGCTTTTAAAGTGGGCGGGGAGCGAGAGCACGATTAGATACCAGCAGGCGAGGCGGCTCAACAACGACAAAGCACTAGAGACAGCAACGGTGTGGGAGGCACTAGTACTGGCACTACGGGATTATCAGATGGATGAAGACTAAGGAACGGACAAACGAAATAGGGGGGGTGCCCAAGCAATAACAGGTATCTAGAGAGATAATGTCAGTAGCAACTGATCGCTGGCACCCAATGCAAAGCTGTAGTAGTTGATACACGCACCGGTGGGGTGGGAGGGGGAGGGGGGATTATTGACAGTTTGAGGGTATTTTGTAGTAAGCAAGATTAGCAGTATCAGGTTGCCGATAAACTGTCACCAGAAGGTATTACCATAGCCGTGTTGATTAGCACAAGGGTAGCACGGAGGAGATTACTGAAGAGACAGGTTGACATTGATGTGTGACGATTATATATATGTGTATGATGAATACTTGAAACCAATAAAATTCGTATTTAAAAAAAATGATAGCAATTTAGGAAGACAATAGGTCCCAGTTCAAAGCCAGATCTGCCCTTGGATACAAATTTCTCCTCCAACACTGATATAGAACAAAGAGGGGCAAATGAGAAGAAAAATCAAGGAATTGTTTGGAGGATGGGACTATTGGATGAGCCTTCCACAGAGAAGCCAGCCAGTGGGGCAAGGGTGCTCTGCTGCAGACAGGCTAGTCACTTTTGAGGCTACTGCCACAGAGGTTCCTCCCTAAGATGAAGGCGGGGGAGGGGATGCCAGAGAGAGAGGCTCAGCATGTGTGCAAAAGAATGCAACAAGACACACTAGACACTGGTATGGGACAGGATTTCCAGAGACGACAGGTACTCACCAACCCAGAGGCAGCCATCTGCTAATCTGTGTACCTGAGTTCAATCAATGTGCATTTGCAGCAAAGTTTCTTCTGCACACGGTGCTCATGCGCATTATACTAGAGTGTCCACTTCAAGCAAAGGATCACTATACTTAGCATGTATGTCTAAGGAATTGTCTCTTTTTTCATGATTTCCCCACAACTTTTGGTACTGATGCTACTGGTTTTTCGACACTGAGGCCTGCTAACTAGACCTCTGTGCCAGTGTTCTAACCCTTTACAAAATGTATGTTGAATTGGCAACCCTTAATTGGCATAAGATATATGTCCCTAGTATATGGTCCCAAGGGTGCTCTCTGCCTGTAAATTAAAGTGTCCACTCAGGGCTGCAGCACTGATTGTGCCACCCTGAGTGTGACAAAGCACAACATGGCTCCCAGCCTGCCACTGCAGATTGGTAGAGCAGTTTTAAACTGCTAGTTTGACTTTGCCATTTAAACCTATCGAGCCCTAAGGTACGGAGCTGTATATTGCTAGTTAGGACATATTCTCTGATATGGCCTAACAATAAAAAGCCCATGGGTTAGGTCAGAGTTACAAACTGACTCTTCAGCTGTGCTTACTTCTGAATGGCACCACTAAAAAGGGTACTTCAAGTTATCAAATTGATCATGGCATTAACCCCAACTTGGTTCCCAAGTCAAATTTAATTTTGCTTTTAAGGATAGGCAACTTTTAGAAAGTTACCACTCTGCTACCCAGTTTTTCCAGTGCCACTCACAGTTGCTGGCCACTACACAGCCTTCTGCCCTCCTGGGGAGTGATGTGAATGACTCTCCAGCCTCAGAGCAATAGAGGCCTGCCCCAGAGGGAGGTGTTACCTCCCCCTCACAGGAGCCACACAGGGTGTTGGCCCAAAAGGTGAGCTGCAAAGGAGAACCCGCCTTTGATGGGCAAATGGCAACTACACTTGAGAGGGGCTGCTCTTTTGTTTAGGTAGATGAGCTGGCAGTGGGAACAGAGATGGGAAACCATATGCCAAACTGTTTTTCTGTGGCTATGCATCCCACAGGCAGTGATACCTTTAGGGTTGGCTACCAAGCTCCTCACACCAAGAAAAGGGTTACTACATCTTGGAAGTGGGCACAATAGTGCACCCTGGGATTGCTAAGATGCCACACATAGCCAGAAATCATTATAGGACAGGAGGGAACCTGGTACTCTCTTAGCTAGCTATCACTTTATTCCCCCATGGCGTGTTCTGGACATACATATGGCACACCTGGCACCCTGACCCTCATATCACATCTGGATTGAAGAGAGGACCAAAGGACTGCGTGCTGACCCTTGGATCTGGCAAGAGCGGATGCACCACCTGATGGATTGCACTTGCTGCTCATAGGGCTAGCAAAGACAGCACTGTGCCTGTGGTGCCTGGCTCATGGAAAAGATGCTTCTAAGCCCTTGACAGAAAAGGTGAACTCCAAAGGTGGGCCAGCTGACTCCCCTTTCCAGTACCAGGGCCATTAAAGCTGAAGTAGGCTGTTTGTAGCCACTTCGACCAAATCGCTGCTCACCGCCAACATGCAGTCAAGGGTTGCGCTCCTCTGTGCTCAAAAGTTTCAGCCAAGTCCGGCAGACCTGAGAGAGATGTCAGAGGGCAGAGTGGTCATGCAAGAGACTAGCTTTCGCCAAAGTATACAGCTGGACTTGCTGTTACTGGAGACCAGTAACTCAGCAGTGACAAGTTTCTGCTGGCTTGAAAGGGACTTTGTGGGATGCCGAACCCTTTGGCCAAAGTCGTACCATCTCACCCCGTGGACCAAGGAATAACCCCAGGAAGAGGCCCACCAACCGCACAGCACTTAGAGGATCTTTCAACATGCACAGCATCCTGTTTTCACAGCATCAGGACCATTCCATTGAAGTCTATGTCCATCCTTGTGTAAAGTCTAGAACTGGACTTGAGACTGCTTTGGTGACCAGGTAACTGTCCAAATACTCCTTATTCCCTCCCGACCATCTGCCTGTCAGATTTGGTCACCCAGACAGGGCTGGAGTAGTCAAACACAACTCTTTCAAATTTTTCAAAAGTTTCCCAAATCTCCTATTTTGAAATGGTTTGATTTTGCCAATGCTTGTAATGATATTCAACAAGAATTGGCATATCCAAAAGCACAATGAGCAGTGGCTGCAAAAGGTGGCAACATATGTTTGTGAGGGCCACATCCTACACTGGAGTTGTGTGGGGGGAATTGTGGGTTCACGGACCCAGTGAATGGGGGTAAGGGCACAGCACCATGTAAACTTGTACGAAATTCTATGGCCTTACGAGTAGCCCATCCAGTCAATGGCAACTCATGCAAGAATGCCACTAGTCAATGGCTGAAGATGACTGTTCAAAACCCAACTATATGTATGCATGTATATATGTAGGCAGATATGTATGTATGTTACATTAATAACATTAGCTACAGCTGTCTGTAGGCGAGACCTAAAAAGTGAGGAGGGGATGAAAGGACCAACAGAACCACCTGTTCACTTCCTCCACGAGAAAAGTCAACCAGAAAGAGGATGGAAGAGTGCCTGAACCCCTAGGAGTTAAGGTATGAGATTTTAGCCATTCCATGACATAGACCCTAGGAATCACCAGGGTACTAGTGAGAAAACAAATGGCTCCGAAGTCAAAGCCCGGCGGAAAGCAGCTATCGAAAAATAGAAGGCACCCAAATCCCCTTTCTGTCCTGAGAAACCGAGCCAAGCTAGTCTGCCCAGAATAGAACAGATCAAGCCTAGTAAGCGGCAGGCCAACGAGAGAACCAACAGAGGACAGGCTACAAAAATTGGCACGCACCTATGGATAAACATTTGCTGACTCAAAATAGTGCCCAATAAAAGCAAAATGTACCAGAGGCAGGGTAACTCCAGACCCAAAAATTGAGGTCAGAGAGTCAGGTTTGTGAATTAGCAAACACATATCAGTAAAAACCTGAGACCAGATATTAAAAATACAACCCTCAGCCCCTGCAAAAGGGAGAGACAAGACAACCAGAGTCCAGGAGATAATTAATGGCCTGGAGCTGGAATGCAATAGAGACCCAAAATCATGTAATTGGAAAATCCGCATAGTGTAAAAGACCTTTTCACTTCAAAAGGAAATATGCAGAAAACAACCGAAATCCGCCTCAAGGGATTTACATAAACAAAGTGGAAGGGGTTCTACGGGTAGCCCTTCTCTTTTGCAAAAGAGTTACCACCCGAACTTGGAACTCTGTTACGTTTCAGTGGTTTGTAGCCAGAATTGTGGTTGCCAACAGTGGCGTGGCTAACCTTATGGCCGGCCATGGGTGCCCCTGCGTTTTTCGCCCCTCGGCTGGCGCATTGAAGAGCGAGGGGTGCTGGCAAGATTTGGCAGTGATTGCCACTCCGCGACAGCCGCAGTATAGAGGTGGGGCAATTGCTGTCCCGAGACGGCAGGTAAGTGCAGGAGGAGGCCACCGCCTCCAAACCTTAGGACTCCCGGGGCGCAACGCCCCCCTCGACCCCCCCTCTCTTGCTACACCACTGGGTGCCAACCATTGAGAAAGATCGCTTTTTGAGAGAAAGCCGATAACACACACCTTCCAAATAGCGATTTTGTATCCATTTCTAACGCATTGAGCGATTCAGAAAACCGTTTCTGAGTTACTAAATGGGTTTAGGACATTTGAGAAAGGGTTTTAGAGTTTTCAAAACCACTGATTTACCAAATAGTAGGGTTTGCAAACACTAAAACCCTTCATACATATAGCCCATAGCCCTGTACATCCAATGAGGCCCTAAGTGAAGGCAGCCTTAAAATACCCCCTTGACCTTTACATGCGGCCCCCTGGTCAACAGGAGCTCTCGGATGCTGTTTGCTCGACTCAGCACTAACATTAAAAATATATTAAATAGGCAAGCATTTATTTCAAGGTTAACTTGTGTTAAAGAAAGAAAGTTGCTAGGGAATACTGTGCTTAACTGAAGAAACACCTTTATTTTCAAACACATCTTGCAGCAAAAGTGTAAAAATATGACAATCTCTTAAAAATTCTAAAAGTGTATTTAACATGCAGAGCCTTTTCACCTTAGTACAATTGAATATATCAGTGCATTGAGAAGTATTAATTTAAAAGTGATAGTTTTCAAACATGAATTTAGAAACATGAATTCTTCCCCTTACCCTGACAACAACGCCAATAGTGAACTAAAGAGAAAAGTCAGTTGTTATGTGCACTCCTTGGGTGGCCTACGTTCCTATTATACATGAACAGCATTATAGGTTATTAAGTCAAACATTATACCTGAACAACTTTATAGTTTGTTAAGTCAAACACAGGAGAAGGTTTTGTACAGCGCACACCCTGAAATCTTGTATTTCGTGGTCTTCTTATATGTGATAATGAAGAAAAAGGAGGAAAAGTAAAATTAAACAATTGCCTGGGATCACACAATTTGGTGAGAAAGCCGGGATTAATCCCAGGTTTTCTGGTTTCACATTGTTCAATTCAGCCACTAGATGTATATCCTTCGCTTCATGCACCCACTTTTTTTTTTGCTGAGTTTTATATAGCGCGAATTAGACCCGAACTGAATCAGGTATCAGAGCGCTTTACATAGCACCAGTTACGTTACATGAGGACACGCATTCATTTTAGGCACGGGGAGATTAAGTGATTTGCCCAGAATCACAGGAGGTTTTTGGCGTCGTTACTGAGACTCAAACCCAGATCCCCAGGCCCGACCCCCACTCTGCTGGCATCAATGCATCCCTCCCGCACATCACAGACCAAAGTTGTTGGCTCCTGATCAAATGTTTCCGAGTACCCATGTCCTAAGTAATAGCCTGGCGGGGAGAATTTTGGCTCGAGTTTCAAGCGTCAATGAAGACTAGCCCCCAGATGCATCAACAACCCATTTTGCGATTCCTTAATAGCGAAAAATACTGATTCGCTATTAAGGAATAGCAAAATGGAATGCATCAAGGAATAGCTAAAAAAAATAGCGATTTCTTAGAATTCCTTAATTGCGACTCACAAATTGCGAGTCGCATTTAAGGAATACCTACCCATTCATTCCTATGGGCCTAGAAGCCCATAGGAATGAATGGGAAGACAATCTCAATTTGCGAATCGCAATTAGCGATCGCAAATTGAGATTGCGATTTCAAGGGTGCAGGAGTGTCCAAAGGGCACCCTGTTGCACCCCTGAAATTGATCTTTGCACATATGTTGCGTACACACATACCCTTAGGGCATGTGTGTGCGCAACATGAAACTTTGAAAAATGCACTTTAGTGCATTTTTCAAAGTTTTTGCAAATTACCATGAAGTTGTACTTCATGGTAATTTGCGAGCCCTATTAGCGAATTCGCTATTTTTAAAACTTTCATGCATTGCATTTAACGAATCTCAATTTGAGATTCCTTAAATGCAAATAATCGCAATTTAGCGATTTCTCAATTTGCAATTTTTGCATTTGGGATGATGCATTCCAAATGCAAAAATACCGGTCGCAAAGGGGCAGATTCTGAGAATCTGCCCCTTTGGGATGTTTGATGCATCTAGCTGTAGATGCCTTCTCTCTCCAGTTGCCTTCTCGTTAACACCCCAAACAGGCCGACCGTGACTTGTTCACTGATTATTTATTTATATATGCATTTTTATAAAGCGCTGACTTTACCCGATAGAACCAGTAACCAGTTACGGTACATGAGCGAAATGTTACAAAATAGAACGTACAAAAATAGCAGGACCCAGAATCAAACACAGCAGGCCAGAGGAACACAATATCAAAAACAGCAAGCAAGGAATGTACAAAAAATAAATAAATATTACAAATTTACAATGACTAACGAACTTCCTGGCGTGGTCTGAGAATGGGTCTTGTTTAAAGCGCCTCCCTCTTACAGCTCCTAGTTCATGCAGAGTGCCGTATCACTCACTGATCAGGGCTGCCCAAAGCAAACCCTGGGATGATGTCACAGATATTCATAGGAACGGCCTACGCGACGGCATCCCTTTAACAGTCATCAAAGTTACAAGATGGCGGCGCATAACCCCGGGTTTAGGGGGACATTCTTCACTGCGGGCCTTTATTTTTCCAATAAAACCAGCTGAAGGGATGAATGCCCGAGCCGACGGGCAGCCGCACGGCACGCGCGCTAATCTGCAGCAACTGCATGCTTCACCCCGATTACCGTCTCCTCTCCTGGAATCCGCACACGTGCTGTCACCGTTCAAAATAACTCTTAGAACCCCAGAGAGCCGACAGCCTCGAGCCTGACGCGCTTTTGCCGGGCTAGTATGATCAGAGCTAATGGTGGCACCGGTGTGAAGGAAACGTGCTCTGGCAGCGCAGGGGCTTCTGGTCTCGTCTTCATGCGTTAAAAAGGCTGTTCGCGCGGAGGACCAGTCGCAGAGTGAGTTTCCACTGAATTCTTGCGTGGGACTGACTTTAGCTGCAGACCCTAGGGTGTAGCCTAAGAGGGTAAGTACTAGGACGAGTGCTCTATGTAATAGGGCGTGGATTAAATCCTGTAAACTAAACTATTGTTCATTTCCATTGGGGCCACCAGCATTTTGGTACCTCAGTGTGAGCTTTCTGGTACTGTATCCAGACATTTCACACAGAAACGGCATCCACGTAAAACAAGCCAGACCTATTTGCTTTGCCAGTGCTTGTTAACAGTAGCAGGTAAATGATTAACAACGATTTTGTTCTGCATAATTAGAATTGGAAATTGTAGACTGAATAAAACATGTCTAATGTCTCTGTCATTTTCTTGATAATGTCTCAGTCATTCTCGTTCTTCTGGTCACGCCACTTTCCTCAGTCTCTCACAGCCCCCGCATTTGGCCCACTCCAAACATTATACATAGAGATGAGGCGTGGGTTGTGTTTTTGGGAATTATTGGCCGCCGTTTTATTATCATGTATAATTTTTTAATTATTTTTTATTTATGCGTTTTTATATAGCGCGGATTTTACCCAAAGGCGTCGGAGCGCTTCACAATAGGAACAGAAAATTACAAGTGAACAACTTACAAAAGCAGACGTTAAGTTACATGAGGTAAAAGTGACAATTGTGAGCAAACAAAATACAGGAGGTAGCAAACAGTGCATTACAGGAGGAAAAAGTGACAAGTGTGCAGGTTACAAGAGAAAACAAAGTACAATTAGAGGTAAAATACTGCAATATATGCTAGACACTCAGGCACAAGAACAAACGTTACGTAGGCAATGGTGGCACTTGTGCAAGTATCAAAGGCAAACAACATGTGAGAGGTAGCAAACAGTGTGTTACAAGAGAAAAGTGGCGTGTGCATGTTACAAAAGAGTACCAAACACAGGTACAAGGATATTACTGCAATAAATGCAAACACTCCAACCACAAGAACACACTGGGAAGGCACTACCATAGTCATGGAGAACAGAGTTTTCAGTAATGGGAGGTCTTGCTTCAGATAATAGAGAGGGCGTGAATTACTTTTGGAGGTGTCTTTGGAGGAGGAGAACTTTGAGGTCCGTTTTGAAGGCCTGGGAGTAGGTGGTGGTCCGGAACTAATACCCCGTTAGAAAAGCATGAATCACTTTGACATGTTCTGAAATCATTTTGCCAGGTCGTCGCTCATACCCAGTCATTGATCAATCACTTTTGGCAATAAACCCTGCCTTAAATCATACCATGTTTCAATCGTTGCTATGTCATTCATCATACATGTCAATGTTGTGTGGTCACAGCGGTGAAGAGCACACTCTTCTTTGCTGAGCTGATCCGGCCGCTGGACCACGTAGTGAAATGCGAGGTACTTTCTCCTCTTCTCCTACGTTTCCTCTCCTTCAGCTTTTATTTCCCCTCAACCCATCGTGCTGCCTCCGCTCCTCGCATGATGTACTCAGGGGGCAGCAATGCTTACTCAGGGGGCAGCAATGCTTATAACCCCTGTTTCCCCCGGCCTGTGCTAGGCCAGAAAACGGTCCGGTAGACATGGCTTGGCAGTTCAGGCTGGACTTTTCCCATGAGGCACAGGGTCAGGCTGATTTGCATATGACCATGTCTGAACTGGGGTGAAGGAGTGAGCTAAAGAATGATGATGGATTAAAACCAGATCAGTTGACTGGGGGTGAGTGCTTGCAATGTTCAACACTCCGTCCATCAACCCCTTTGGTTTTGCTTGGGGCTAGGTTGCTAGGGGGTTCCAAAAATACCAGGCCTCTGATTAGCATAATTTTTCATGCCCTTCAGTTCCTTCTTGGTGCTCGTTCGACCCCCGTTTCCGGTGGGGAGCGGGGGCTTCGCCTTGTTTTGCACACTATAGCATGCAAAACCAGGCCCCAGGCGGTTGTTCATGCACCGGCCCTCTATGCCCCCTTTGTGGGTGTCCTCTAACCTTCAGTTAGACACTTACAGCTTTTTATCCCTCATCATCTGAAATCCTCCATCTGCATATCTCACACCCCATCTCTTTCCTCTAAAGCATGCCCCCCGCTCTGCCTTCAGCCTCAACCACAGAGCCCCCCATCGTGTCCCTTTTAAACATCTAGAGGTGACTCAGTTCAAAGTAATCAAACTAAAAAGTGTCTACAAGGGATTTCACTTGTCCTCAAAGTATTTTTAGTTCCAAATTATTTGTGAGTCAGTTGAATGCAATCAGACTCCTAGGTGTCCCACTAGACAACCAAAGTAAATATAGTTAACAAAGGACAAAGAAAAACAAAGCACATGGAAGATCCTAGTCATAGAAAAATAATTTATCTGATTTAGACATGTTAAAATTGAGAAGGGTACAGTTGAATAAAGTAAATATCAGCAAATAAAGTATGACAAAGATATACAAATGAATTTGAAAACACAATTCATAACCTACGTCAGCTCCTAAATATAACAAAGCAAATATTATCCCAACATCAATAAATATTGCTTAAGAAAGAAAGTTTTTCTTGGAGTTGGCGGGACTGTCGACGTTTCGGTCTATGTGGCTTCAGTCCATTAGACCACCCTCAGGACAAATAACTTTATGCAGGATATATAACCCTAGACAAATATAATAATATGTTATATTATCACATTACATGGTATTAACACAAATTCAATTGATTGAACTAGAGACGGACCGTGTGCGGAAAGGGCGATAGTGAAAAGGGCAAAAGAAAGATACCAGTGTCAGGAGATCACATTTGTGCAAAGCCCAAGAAAGTGCAAGGAAATCAAGACCTCAACATCTTAAACCTTGTGTATTTACTAAGATGAATGAAGACAAAACCAGAAATAACATAGGCTTACTTCTATAGTAATCACAAGGAAACAGAAGTTGACCTTGAGTCAGAATGTCAATTGCAAAACAGCGTTAAAATCACTGTCAAAATTAATCAAGAGAGTGATTGTTACTCCACTGATCAGCAGTGTGTTTGGTGACAAGGTACATGACCGTTCGAATGCATACCTCGTTGTAATGGACAACTTAAATGTCTAAATAGTAAAGCCAGCAACGGGTCTTCTTATATTCTTCAATGGTAAGATCAACTCCAATTTCTATAAGGGCATACAATGAATAAAGCATCAAAGGCTATTCATAAAACCTTTTGCATTAATGGCAACTATTCATAAAGATGACTATTTAAAACAGCATAGCAGTTGATCTACTTAATGTGAACTGGAACTCCTACCTAAATTATTCCAATATATAGGTAGTTCATGTGGTATTACTAGCAAAGCAGGCAAGCACAAACAAAAAAACAGTAACTAAACCATGTGGGCCAATGCACTGCCTATAGCATAAGCTCTTGTCAAGAGCCAAACGGAATTATGATTAAATCAAATTAATAATTGTAAAATGAGCAGAGAAAAGTCCTGCTTGTCGGACAGTCAGACATAATCTCAGAATGTCCTAAATTGAAGAATTAATAATGGTAAGAAGATCAAACAAACAACAAAAGATGCACGACTATGGAAGTCTTGTCATCCAGAGAAGCACCTGAAAAGAGAATATGAATGACATATTCTTTATTTAAATTAACAGAGTCAGAAGTGGCTCTAAAAGTGCTTGAAATCCGATGCTTTTTGCGAACTCTTGGTGTCTATGGACATCGAGAGTTTGTATACTAACATTCCTCAACTGGAAGTGCTGGTTATCTTAGAGAGTCTGCTAGACAGCAGACCAAGACCACATCCAGAACCAACATCGTTCATCATTGACTGTATCAGAATTTCATTATGCGAAAACTTCTTTCTCTGTGATAAAACATTCTTTCAACAGTTGAAAGGAGTATCAATGGGTGCAGTATATGCCCCGGATATTGCTAACATCTATGTATCGCATTTTGAGAACAAATTCATTTATGACTCTCTTAACCCATTCGTGGCCAACGTGAGATGTTGGCTACGATACATAGACGAAATTTTTTTCATTTGGAGTGGGAACATCGACCTCCTAATGGACTTTCATAAATGGATTAATTCTAGAAACCCAAACCTACAGTTCACAATGGTCCACAATAGTGCAAGTATGGACTTTTTGGATATCTCGATTAAAGTAGGTGCTGACAACACATTGTTCACCACCCTTTCCACGAAACCTACGGCAAGAAATACTTTATTAAAGTACAACAGCCATCATCCTCAAGCCCTTAAGGATGGCCTCCCCTTTGGCCAATTCCTCCGGCTCTGGAGGAGTTGTTCAAGGAGAGTAGACTACTTCATGGAAGCCAAAAAATTGAAAATCAAACTACATGCCCGTGGCTATCCCAACAGACTTTTGAAACAATCCTTAAAGAGGGCGTGGTGCAATGATCCTGAAGCTTTGTTGCAAGTTAAATCTAAAACAACCACACCACTAGTCTGCGTTACTACTTTTGGTACTGCTACAAATGAAATATAAAAAACTGATTACAAAACACATTGGCCATTAATGGCCAATTTACCATAGTTGGTAGAGAAACCTCTTTTTTCTTTTAAAAGAGGACCCAACTTGAGAGACCGTTTGGTCCATGCTTACAAAAATACTGAAAATAATCTGATCGACAACATGAGGCAACTCAGTCCTGTTATCGGACATTACAAATGCAGCCATTGTGTTGCCTGCCTGTGTACCAAAAATCTTAAATCTTTCCAACTTGAAATTTAAATTGTGCTAAAATATTTTTCCAACTGTAACACCTCTAATGTTGTGTACTGTATCGAGTGCACGTGTGGCCTCAGATACTTTGGCAAAACGACTCAAGTAGTCAAAAAAAGAATCCTACAACATCAGTCAAGGATATGGTGTCACACTGAAAATGCTCCCTTAGTGGAACATTATAGCAGAATGAAACACACTGACAGAGAAATGCTGTGGTGGGTGGTTGAAGTGGTTAAACCCACTATTAGGCAAACACATGTTGATCAAATTCTCACAATCAAAGAACAAAGATGGATCTGTTGTGCTGACACTGTTAATAAGGGGGTAAACTATTCTACTGAATGGCATACTTTAGCAGGTTTGACTTAATTAGCTAATCCTTACATCTGCCGTTATGTTGTCACTGTAATGCTGTACTGAATCATGATGTTTTACTACTGAGCCACTATGTCATTTGGCCAAGTCTGTGTTGCAGGTTGACTTTTGTTCGTGGGGACATGTGTGTACACATGGGCTCATGTTTGTATACACACGTTCCTCGCGATTAACTCTGTGAATGTATTTTGTCCATAGGACGTCGTGTTTCCTTCATCCTGATTGTATGCGCAGCAAACCGATGTTTGATGATTAATTGCTTGATATCAAAGAACTCACATTTAAACGCGTTGTTCGTGTCACTTGATTGACAAATTCAATGTAACTTTGAAATTGTGTTCATGCACACTATACGCTGTACATGTGTGTATTAGATAATGCATTTCTGTTCTATGTTGTACTCAATAATATTCTTAAAGCCTGACGACAAGCAAAGCTAGATGTGGCCTCCATTAAAGGGCTTCTTATTCATACACAACACTGTTAATGATTCTGATCAACATCTGACTGTTTCTTTCGAGTATCACAGATGGTGGTCAAAGGGGGCGTGGCTACGCACGCAATGGCGGAGGTCGCACTAGGGTAGACCCCTTCCCTGGGCCGATTCTCCGCCACAATTGACCGCAGCCGCCCAAAACTTTAGGCGGACCTCCTTGGAGCAGTATCCAACACTCGGACAGACTTTGAGATCGGAGACCCAGCGCGGCCCGCACCGGCCTTTCCTGCGGCCCTCCTGCGGGGCTTGCGGCTTCCTGGCCGGCGAGGAGGACACGGGAGGCCGCGGCTTGGGCCTAGCAAACAGGCCTCATCCTGTGACTTCCACCCGGGCGGGCGCGACCTCCCCAGCGGCTGCCGCCGAGCGGCGGAAGATCCCTAGCTGCCCGGAGCCCTCTCCACCACGCTACTAGACGCCTGCCGGGGGCCCGGCCTGGAGGCGGAGCGGACGCCCGGTTCCATTCATACGGCCACCTTGCTACTAATGGCCCGGACGTGAGGCGCCCTTACTTGGCTGCACGGAGACGCGCTTGGTGAAGATGCGACCCCGGACTTGCAGCCGGAGATCCAGCGCGACCTGCACCGGCCGTACCTGCGGCCCTCCTGCGTGATCTGAGTCTTCCCCTGCCAGCGGAGGGGCCACAAGGGTACGCAGCTTGGGACTGGCACGCAGGTCCCTGCCTGTGACACCCACTCAGACAGAAGCGGCCTCCCTGACAGCCGCCACCGACTCACGGAGGCTCCTTGACGGCTTGGAGCCCTCGCCACCACGCTGCAGGACACCTGTGGGAGACCCGACCTGGGGGCGGAGCGGGCGGCTGGCCCCGCTCCTGCGGCCGACACGCTGTTGGTGGCCTGAGCGTGGGACGCGCCTGCTTGGCCTCCCGAACACCACGCTTGGCGTAGCTGCGATCCCGGGAATACTACTGACAGCCCACCGGGTTGGTGAGACCGGCCGACGGACCCCCCCCGCACATCGCCGGGAGACCGGACGCACCCGGCAAGACCCCTCTGCACCTATTGCGCCGCCGCTGCGGGTGCAGTGGAGCGCCTGGGGCGGACCCCAGGGCCCACACGAAGAAACCACCGAGCAGCTGCGGGTGCTGCCCGCACCCTTGCGAGCCCATCCCTCTGCTTGTGCCGATGCTACCCGGCCACACACGTTCAATGACGCGCAGCCACCGTTGGCGGGCTAGCTGATTCTTGCGCCAGGGGCCCACATCGGCACGCTCTGCACGGACCCCTCGCACGGACCTATAGCAGGGCACACTGCCGCCCGACCAGCGGGATACACCACGGACGGCGGCGGCTTGGGCCGGGTGCTTGGACCTACACGTGTGACCTGCGAAAAAGCCTGCTTTGCCTCCGCGCCCTCTCCGACGCGGACACGGGGAGCCGGCATACCGCCCAGGCCCCCATTGCGCTTGGAACGACGCGGTGGCCCCGCGGTGGAGGGAGGCAAGGTCCTGGCTGATAGCCCTCGGCCGGCGCACCGCTGGAGAAGGTTACTGCTCTAGCCCACACAACGACCTGGCGGATGAGGTGCGTGGGGCGCCGGCGGGCCGCTCGGGGGACGTTGCCTGATACACACATCAGCCGCAGAGGCACTCCTCTCCTGCACGATCTGTACCACTGGCCTGGCGGCTCTGCACATGTCCGGTGGAGTGAGGACACGTACTGGGACAGGGGGAGCCCCGCCAAAGGGAAAAACAGGCAAGTCGCAGAACAAGATGGCCGCCGATCAAGTGACCACGAGGTTAGACAGCGTGCTAGCCGCCATGGAGCGCATGGAACAGTCGCTTCAACTGACCAGAACCTCCCTGGAGTCCAAAATTGACAGTGTCGCAATCGATCTCACCCACCTACGAGACGACCACAGGAAACTAACTGATCGGACTAAGACCCTGGAAGGAGCGGTGAAAGAACTTGAACCCAGAGTCACCCAGACGGACAAACAAGTGCAGGACCTCCTTAATAGAGTGGACTTCCTGGAAGACCGTGCTGAAGATGCGGAAGGGAGGGCGAGACGCAATAACATTAGACTTGTGGGGGTCCCGGAAAAATGGGAAGGGAACCGACCTGCACAGCGAGTGGAGGACTGGCTCAGGGAACTGCTACCTGAAGACGCGCTTTCGCCACACTTCGTGGTGGAGAGGGCACACAGAGTTCCAACGAGACCCCACACCACAGGCGCGAACCCGAGGCCGCTCCTCTTCAGGATTCTGAACTATAGGGACAGAGACACGGTGCTGCGGGAAACCAGACGGCTTGGAGAAATCCGCATAGACAATGCCACTATAATGTTTTTCCCGGACTACACTGTACAAGTGCAACATCAAAGACACAATTTTCTGGAGGTAAAGCGGTGACTCCGAGAGGCAGGCTTGAAGTACTCCCTCCTCTTTCCTGCAAAATTGAGAGTGGTGGCGCGGGACAAGACCTACTTTTTTAATACCCCGGAGGAGGTCGGCGAATGGCTGGACAGTGGTACAGACACGACGCCAAGACAGGCGCAAGGCAACGAGGCAAGGCCGCGCACACGTGGGCCGCGACGCCGCCGCGGGAAAAGAGGTCAGCAGACCCAACGCCCGGAGGACGCATCACGCCACTCCCCACCAGCAGACCAAATGCTTCGGGAACAACAGGACGCGCTTCGAAGAGTCTCCCAACTGAGCAATTCGCCCATATCGGAAGCTATCCTGGACCTTGGCCTGCAGGTGATCCCCAGCGATGATGAGGCCATTTACGGGATACCGGACTCCCAGGTGTCCGTGGAACTGCCAGAAGTCACACCGCAGACGGCGGACATGCTCCACTGATGACGACTACACACAGTTTGCGGCCCTGTCGGAACGACGGGGATGAGACAGTGAGCGAGAAGACCGTCAGATACATTGAATGCTGGTCATCTGACGGAACGACTCCCAAGGCCCCGACAGTAGATGGAACGACCTTCATGCTGTGAGTACTCCCCTCAGACGCATGGACTTTGAGAAGGTAAGATGGTGGTGGGAAAGTATTGCAGTTTTCCCCCCTTCTCTCCTCCACGTTTGCAGTCCTTCCCAACTTGAGACTTTTTTTTTTTCCCACTGAAGTGTTGGAGAGTGAGAACTGCTTCCGCTCCTTTGCATCACTAACCAACTGAGAAACCACGGCAGTCCCTCCCAACTTGTGACTTTCTCACACTGAATTGATGGAGAGTGAGCAGACAATAGCAAGACATGATGGGATGGGGTGGTCTGGTGGCCTGCGCTCCTCCTCTGCCCTTTCTGATCACAGGTCATGGCAAATGGGACACTACCAGTATCGGGGCGGGGGACCCGTACTCCGTCTCTCCTCACCCCCTGCTGTGGCTGGCCGAGAGGGGGGCCCACCCCCATGGGGCTGGCGACGCCACGTTCTGGCTTTGGCTGCCCGTTAACTATCCCATATGGCCTCTGGAAGGGCTCTGATCTTTTCATCGTCTACCTATTTGAACCGTCAGGACTGTGATTAGCACACGATCCCCCCAGACTTGAAAAGTTGCCCCTCTTTCTTGAGAGTATGGACGGTGGCCCGTTTTGCTACCGCCCCTTTGGTATTCTAGTGGGGTTCCCCCACAGTTGGGTTTTGTTGTTATTTGTTTTTCCCCTTTTTAATGTCTTCCTGAATTGTATTGGGGAGGGTGGTCGTGGGAGAGTCGGGAGTAGTGATGCAGTGGGCCTGTGCTGGACTGATGTTTATGGACATGGGGGAGGGGCGCATACAACGATACAATGACCACGATAAAAATATGTACCTGGAATATTAGAGGTATGCACACACCAGCGCGCCGTTATCAAATATACTCATATTTGAAAAGACACCAGATAAACATTGCACTCCTGCAAGAAACACACATGAACAAGGCGGAGGTGATTGCACTGCGCCGCAGGTGGAGGGGGCAGCTGTATGCTACTGAGTACTCCTCGTTTGCCCGTGGGGCGCTAATGTGGGTGAAGCCGGGTACCCCCTTCACAATGACAGATGTACAAACAGACCCAGAGGGAAGATATGTGTCAGTGAAGGGCCGCATTGATGGGCAACCTATAGTACTGGCGTCCGTATACTCTCCAAATACGGAACAGGGGGGCTTCCTAGCACGCATTTTGGAGAAGTTGGCGCCCTGGCATGGAGTCCCCTGGGTTCTAGGGGGGGATTACAATACGGTACTGGATCCCACGCTAGACCGCTCGGCCCCACCTAGGCCTGATGCCACGTCTCTAGGAGCCATAAGGGCACTCACCCAGTGGGCGACACAATGGGACTTAAAAGATGCATGGCGCGCTCATAATCCTAACACCAAAATATACTCTTACTACTCGGGGGCACACGCGCTCCATGTCCGCCTCGACAGATACATGGTGTCACCAGAGCTGTTGCCAAACATTACGGACTCTCAATACCTTGGCCGAACACACTCGGACCACAATCCACACACGCTGCAAATAGCTTGGGAACGCCCGCACCCGCCCATCCCCACATGGCGTTTACAGCCAGCCCTACTACTGGATGCCCCCTTCCGGGACTCCCTACAGGCCAGCGTGGCACATTACTTTACAGATAACTCAGGCACAGCGTCCTCCCCGCAGGTCGAGTGGGACGCTTTCAAGGTTGTGATACGAGGACACTGCTTGGGCACACAGGGAAGCATACAGAAAAAACTAGAGGCCGACCTGCGCC
Organism: Lissotriton helveticus; assembly: GCF_964261635.1. NCBI lineage: Eukaryota > Metazoa > Chordata > Amphibia > Caudata > Salamandridae > Lissotriton > Lissotriton helveticus. Next base: position 394,979,510 of record NC_136068.1, on the reverse strand, counting down.
TGGTGGAGGCTGACTTGCTCCGCTGGGAGCAGGAGGCAGTGGAGGGGACAGGCGACCAGCTAGGTGAGGCCCGTGAGGAACATATGAGGTTATTGGAACGATTGCGTCACATCAACTATGCGGCCCACTCGGCGCGAGTACACCAACACAGCGACAAACCAGGGAGACCTGGCTGGTCAGACAGGAGAGCCGTACTGAGCCGGTATCCGCCATCTGGACGACCGTGGGTGAGGTAGTGTACACTCAGAGTAAGATACATCAAGCCTTTGTACAACACTACCAGGCCCTATACAGGTCGCAGCTGAGGGTTTCGTCGGCGACCATAGTGGACTACCTTGCGAATGTCCAACTGCCTTCCCTTACGGACACACAACAGGGGGTCCTAGGGGCACCTTTCACACAGGAGGAGATGCGCGAGGCTATTTTCGCCCTCTCCAATGGCAAATCACCGGGTCCGGATGGCCTGCCTGCCGAATTTTTTAAAACTTGTTCGGATGCGCTGATCCCGGAGCTGCTTAAAATGTATAATGCCGCGATAGAAGACTCGACACTCCCAGCTACGCTTAATGAGGCCAACCTGGTTTCACTTCTGAAACCCGGCAGGGACGAAACGAGCATGGGCTCCTACAGGCCTTTGGCTATGTTGAACACCGACTACAAAATTTTCACCTCTCTGCTAGCCCGACGCCTAGCCATAGAGGTCCCAACCTTGGTCCATGCTGACCAAAATGGTTTCGTACCGGCGAGGAGCACCTCACGTAATATTCGCCGTCTCTTCCGTATACAAGAGGCCGCCGTGTCACACTGGCCGAGATCGGGCTGTCTGGTCCTGGACCTCGAGAAAGCCTTTGACTCTGTGGAGTGGCCCTATCTGGGGGCGGTGCTGGACAGATTTGGCCTGGGAGACGCATACACGGAAATGGTCGAACTAATCTATCAACGGCCCAGTGTTAGAGTGCGAACGGGCGGGTTACTCTCGGAGGCCGTGCGGGTGAGCAGAGGCACCCGACAGGGATGCCCCTTGTCGCCCCTTCTCTTCTCTCTGGCTATTGAGCCCCTGCCAGCGCTGTTGTGGGCAAGGGGGGCGGGATGGGGAATCCCGCTAGCTGATGGTGTACATATAGTTTCGCTCTATGCGGACGACTTGCTTCTGTACGTGCGAGACCTTACTGTCGTACCGGACGAACTGTCGGAAATTTTCCAGACATTCGAAACGGTGTCGGGGCTTAAGGTCAATTGGGCAAAGTCCGGAGTGTATTCATTCAGCCCGGACACGCAGGAATGCGACGTGAGACTCGGAGGTGTAGGGCTTACTTGGTATCCTACCACCTTTAAATACCTTGGAGTGCACATATACAGGGACGCGGAGAACATACTGGAGGGTAACCTGGTGCGCGCTATATCCTCTTTACGTGCCCAGATGGCATTCTGGATGACACTGCCTCTAAACATACCCAGTAGGATTGCACTATCTAAAATGATAGCCTTGCCTAGGCTGCTCTATCACTTCGCCAACATCCCGCTATATGTCCCCGCAAAAATATTCCGAGACCTGGAATCGATGGTCCGCAACCTGATCTGGAATACCGGGCGCCCCCGAGTGGCTCTGACGAAACTCTACTCCCCAACTGCGGAGGGTGGGCTGGCAGTCCCTAATATGGAGCTGTACTATCTGGCAGCACAGCTGCAATGGGTGACACACTGGCTGAGCGGCATGCACCTAGATGACACGGCCACCGCCAACTACACATGGACGCACACACAAATATGCACATTATTCCATCCCTTGACTAAGGGACCCCGCCCACTGCCCCTACATGTAGCTGTGGCCCGCAAATGTTTCCTCCGCAGCCTGAAACTGACCCGGGAAGTTAGGCCCTATGCCCCCGCGCTTCCCCTGTTGGGCACACCCAGGAGAGGCGGAACAGTGACACCGCGCACTAGAGAGCTGGACTGCGGCTGGAGTGGAGACTATGGGCGACCTTTATGCGGATGGGGCCATGCTCCCATTCGAGGAACTGGCGGAGGGCACGGGTCTGCCGGCGGGGCAGTTCCTGCTCCATGCGTCTATACTGAGGGCATACACGGACTCCTGGGGAGATGTTCGGGAAGAACCGCAGATGCACCACGTAATGCAGTACCTAAATGTCATGGGCAACGGTTCCCACATCATCCGCTGGCTGACACAGGCCCTCCTCCTGCACACACAACGGTCCACACAACCGATACGGGACAAATGGGCGGCCCACCGAGGGAGGGATTGGACGGATAAAGAGTGGACCATGATCCTAGCCTGTCCCATGAATATCCCGCGCAACTCCCGCTCTTCCGAACCATTCAATTTTACATATTGCACCAGGCGTACTTATCACCAGACAGAATCAACAGATACTTCATGATCGACACCGCTACCTGTCCCAGATGCGACCTGCTAGGCGCGGACATTTTGCACATGCTCTGGCATTGCCCCTCTCTAGCCACATATTGGGGGGAGGTGACGTCTCTCCTGACACGCAGTACTGGCCCAGGGCTGCCACACACTTGGAAGGCTTGCATTCTAGGATTATATAAAAGGAATAAGCTAAATAAGACGCAGGCCAGGTTCTGGGATCCAGGCCTCATCACAGCCAAGCGGTTACTCACCAAACACTGGAAAAAGAGAGAGCCACCGATTCCTAGATACTGGTATGCTTCCTTCACTAATTGGGCTAGGGCAGAAAGCGTGGCATTACATCGGGAGGAGATAGCGGGCTTAAGGCAGTTCCCAATCGCACAACTCTGGGATGGTATCGTGAGATTCCTCCAGAAAGAGGGCGCGACCAAAGGATACGTGTAGGGATCGCCACAAGCGGGGCGACGCAGATGGGATGGATGGGGAGACGTCAGGAACACAGACAGTGTTTACCCCTCGCGACATTCACACACTCGGGGCGCTGGAGATGTGGTGCTTACAGGCCAGTGGGGACTGCCTCCCCCCCAGCCGCCCTGACAACTGACAGATGCACACACCACACATCAGACACGCTGGCCGGAGGACCGGACAGCTAACCACATGAAGGCACATCAACACGAGACCTGTTACAATATCTTCCTGGCCCCCCTTCACGGCATCGCTCCCTTAGGTACACTCTCCCTCCCCACCCCCCCTCCCACATAGCCCCCCCTGTTTACCTGTTCTGGATTCTTGTCTACCGTACATAGTCCCCCTTTTTTCCTCTTACACATCATCCAGGAGGCACACTCGGACACCAGGATTGACGTTGGCCGTGTCTCCCCAACTAACAGACAGGCTAAAACAGTTATCCATATGCAACGTCACACAATGCAGGGATACTCCGTGGGGTTCTGCCGTCCTTAATGGATGGAGTAACTCGCGACGAGGATGGGCCACACACGTGTATCAGATACCTCTACTCTATTGGCACGCAGCTAAGGTCTATCTGTGATTTTTATGGGTTTCAGTACAGTGGATGCTGAAATGTTATTTGGTGACACTGCCAACAATGTGGGACACACCAATGAGAACCGTCCAGTTCACAGAGTTACAATGTTTTCTTAAAACTAATAAAATAAGACGTCCTTTAAAGGCACAATTTAAATATGAGCCCCTTTACCGCGAAGGATACCGTTAATGACCTATGTCTCATGGTTGTAGATGTGGGAATGTATACTTGTCTCTTGCACCTCTCTATCCTTAAAATACAACGTAATGTTGCGGCCGGCCCTAAGGGTTGTAGGCTACGCTATGTGTATTGCTCTGTGGATTATTAATAAACGTCTTACAAAAAAAAAATCACAGATGGTGGTCAAAATACGTTCAAAATAAGTATTGTATATGGTATGCCATCCACCACTATATTATCCATGTTTTTTCTTTATTTTTTCTGATGGTGGCCTTATTAATGTTCAAATTATGTTTCGCAAATACTGTGCCAATCGGCAAACACCCATCGACATTTGTGCATTGCCCAACTATCGAGTGCTTTTGGCTGTGACTTTCACACTAGATTGGCCAGCCTTTACTATAGTGTTAAGTATTGCCATCCGGAAATATTGCCCTTTAGATATTTTAAGATGGCCGCCGTATTTCTAGAGTGGTTAACAGCGTCTCTCGGTTTCCCATGAAGCTACACGAGATTCATTTCCGGGTTATCACGGTTAAAAGAGCCAGCGCTAGTTCCGGTTTTGTTATGCCTTGACGCAACACGGCCGAATTCTCTCCGCGTGTGGTTATACATCATTCAACTGTAACTATTCTTTGGTACCGCATGTTACGTAAAGACGTGTCTTTCCTGTCCACATACGTGTTTTTTGCTTAACAACTCACTATTGCGAACTGTTGTTATTTAAATTTGAGCACTGGCACCATGTTCGTTAGGTGTCTTGATCATATTTCTTTCATGAGGGCTCTAGACACGAAGGTTAATATTGAGTTTCTCCAGGTTTTCCCACGTGCCTAGTTATAGTTATCGTATGCCCTAGCAACGACTGTTATGTGAGATGTCGATGTCATTAGTTGATGCGCAAGCCGTTTTTCCCGTCTCATAGTTTCAATGCATTTTCCTTGGGCTTAACAAGTTGATGACAACACGCCTTATGCATCAAATCCTTGTGTGATAGTCAGTATTACTGTTTAAACACCTGGTGCCCCTTGTCTCTCTTTTTAACCTATGACTATCGGGCAAGCGGTTATTAACCATCAAGCTTGAGGTTATGTCATGCGACCATATTTTATTACGATTTCTCCGTGCTGAAACGTTAATCGTATTTCAAGCACTTTTAGAGCCACTTCTGACTCTGTTAATTTAAATAAAGAATATATAATTCATATACTCTTTTCAGGTGCTTCTCTGGATGACAAGACTTCCATTGTCATATATCTTTTGTTGTGTGTTTGATCTTCTTACCATTATAAATTCTTCAACTTAGGACATTTTGAGATAATGTCTCACTGTCCGACAAGCAGGACTTTTCTCTGCTCATTCTACAATTATTAATTTGATTTAATCATAATTCCGTTTGGCTCTTGACAAGAGCTTATGCTATAGGCAGTGCATTGGCCTACATGGTTTAGTTACTGTTTTTTTGTTTGTGCTCGCCTGCTTTGCTAGTAATACCACATGAACTACCTATATATTGGAATAATTTAGGTATGAGTTCCAGTTCACATTAAGCAGATCAACTGCTATGCTGTTTTAAATAGTCATCTTTATGAATAGTTGCCATTAATGAAAAGGTTTTATGAATAGCCTTTGATGCTTTATTCATTGTATGCCCTTATAGAAATTGGAGTTGATCTTACCTTTGAAGAATATAGGAAGACCCGTTGCTGGCTTCACTATTTAGACATTTAGGTTGTCCATTACAACGAGGTATGCATTCGAACGGTCATGTACCTTGTCACCAAACACACTGCTGATCAGTGGCGTAACAATCACTCTCTTGATTTATTTTGACAGTGATTTTAACACTGTTTTGCAATTGCCGTTCTGATTCAAGGTCAAATTCTGTTTCCTTGTGATTACTATAGAAGTAAGTCTATGTTACTTCTGGTTTTGTCTTCATTCATCTTAGTAAATACACAAGGTTTAAGGTGTTGAGGTCTTGATTTCCTTGCACTTTCTTGGGCTTTGCAAAAATGTGATCTCCTGACACTGGTATCTTTCTTTTGCTCTTTTCACTATCGCCCTTTCCGCACACGGTCCGTCTCTAGTTCAATCAATTGAATTTGTGTTAATACCATGTAATGTAATAATATAACATATTATTATATTTGTCTAGGGTTATATATCCTGCATAAAGTTATTTGTCCTGAGGATGGTCTAATGGACTGAAGCCACATAGACCGAAACGTCGACAGTCCCACCAACTCCAAGAAAAACTTTCTTTCTTAAGCAATATTTATTGATGTTTGGATAATATTTGCTTTGTTATATTTAGGAGCTGACGTAGGTTATGAATTGTGTTTTCAAATTCATTTGTATATCTTTGTCATAACTTTATTTGCTGATATTTACTTTATTCAACTGTACCCTTCTCAATTTTAACATGTCTAAATCAGATCACTGACATAATATCGAGGGACATAATATCGACTAGCAAAAATATCGGCGACAAAATATCGACAGACAGAATATCGACTTTGTATCTCCAAACAGGTAAGTACAAAAATATCGAGTAAAAAATATTGTTTACAAAAATATAGTTTATTAAAATATCGACTTTATTAAAAACAATGTTAAATTAAATTAATATTAAAAATGAATTACTAAAATATACTTAAAAATACTTAAATTACCTTATAATAATGAAATAATTAATGAAAGTAATAAAAAAAAATTACAATCATATTTGTTAAAACATATATATATAGTAACATAATATAATTAAATAATATCCAATATTATTACCGTACGATAGCGGAAGTGTAAAAATTACTATTCCCACTCCAGAGAGTGCAACAGTAGGGAAAGCGTTGGATAGCGTAGGGGTAAAACTTACTATTCCCACTCCAGAGAGTGCAACAGTAGAGGAAGTAGATACTTCATATATTATGTAAAAAAGTTATATATTAATATCAATAAAAAATTGATTAAAAGTAATTACCAATTTAATATAATATAATAATTAATTAATTACAAATACTAATTTAAATTAATCATTGCAATTAGTTATCTATTAATGCTAATAAATTACAAATTAACAATTAATTAATTAGTAATTAAAAAGTTACTTAACAATTAAAATATAATAAATACCCCCAAAAAATCAACATATGTAATTAGTTATAATTAAATTACTTCCCACCCTATTCCCCTATAAACCCACAACCCACTACAGAAAATAAATTAGTAAAATTAACATAATTATCAATTAATCAATTAAAAAAAAATAATTCTCAATTAAAAGATAATTAATTACCAATTAACAATTATTTAACTATTAAATATAAATAAATAACACTACATAAATTAACATATTTAATTAATTATAATTAAATTACTTCCCACCCTATTCCCCTAGAAACCCACAACCCGCTACAGAAATTAAATTAGTTAAATTAACATAATTATCAATTAATTAATTAAATAAAATTAATTGCAATTAAAATTTAAATAATTACAAAATAAAAATTAATTAACAATTAATTATAAACAAATACCAATAAATAAATTAAAATAATTATCAATTAATCAATTAAATAAAATTAACTGCCAATTAAAATGTAAATAATTACAAAATAAAAATTAATTAACAATTAATTATAAACTAATACCAATAAATGCATTTACATATTTAATTAATTATAATTAAATTACTTCCCACCCTATTCCCCTATAAACCCACAATCCGCTACAGAATTAAATTACGCAAAATTTAAATAACTTTAAATTCATTAATTAAACTACATTATAACATAAATAAACACTTTTAACACATAAAATACACTATAAAAAATACAATATTATTACATTTTGGATATTTTGATTAACCTATATTATGTACTTCGATATTTTGACTATCTATATTTTAAAACTCGATATTAAATTACTTACCTTCAAAACTATATTTTTGATGTCTATATTCTGTCCATTCGATATTTTGTCCAGCCTATATTTTGTACTCGATATTATGTCCATTCGATATTTTGTAGTAGATATTATGTATGTTTACCGTCTAAATCAGTTAAATTCATTTTCTATGACTAGGATCTTCCGTGTGCTTTGTTTTTCTTTGTGCTTTGTTAACTATATTTACTTTGGTTGTCTAGTGGGATTGCTGATTGCATTCAATTGACTCACAAATAATTTGGAACAAAAAATACTTTGAGAACAAGTGAAATCCCGTGTAGACACTTTTTACATTGATTGATTTTATTGCCCAAGCCTACAAGGGTATATTGGGTTCACAATTTTTCTTTAATCAGTTCAAAGTAGCCAAATATGCTGCACACAAACAGAAAACTACATCCTGGAAAAAGCACACCTCGTTAGGAAATGCAAGATTAAGAAAAATGTGACAAATAAACAGGAAGTACATCAGTGGCATGAATTGCCTTAAGATTTTTAGAGTCAGTGTTCAGAAATCGAGAACGTTTCCATGATTTAGGTTGGAAAGTGCGAGCACCTGGACTACAGACTTGAAATCTTAATCACGAAAGAACTGCCCGATGTACAAAAATGTTTGAGATTATATCTTGCGTTCTTGACCACAGCAGAGGGTGCCTTTTGTAGTTAAGTCTGTTATCAAAGAGGAATCCCACGGATTTGACATTCTCCACCACAGCCGGTTGGAAATCTAAGGGACTGCAGTAGTAAATCCCCACCTCAATGGGAGTGATGGATTTTTTAACAAGATTAGTAGAACTCTGCTCTGCTCTTGTCGAGTTTAGTTTGAGGTGATGATTTGACATCCACTTTGGAATTTTGTTCAAAGTGCTGCCAAGCAAGTAAATATCATTTAAGGAGGCAGTCTGCAAGTAAGAGTTTTTAAGGATCTCACAAAGTAGTTCTAGGTAGAAGTTTAATAGGGTAGAGGACAAATGGAGTTTTTTGTGTTTTATAAATAAATAACCCCTTGTGAAAGGGTGACTTTGCTCCATGTGGAGCTCCCTATTTTAATTGATTGAAAGCAGTTCAAAAGGTAGGAAGTGAACCAGCTTAGAACTGTTTATTGGTGCTCATGCGAGCCTTCAAAATGTTAACCAGAGCACCATGGTTGGCGTTTGAAACACTGCAGTGAGGTTAAGAAGGATGAGTAGGCAGGAGTTACCTGAGTCTAGGGCGCAGAGAGAGCTTTTGACCCCTTGAGGAAGATCAGTCTGAGTGATGTAGCCTTGACTGTGTTTTCAAAACAGTGGGACCCTTTTAACCGCTTAACCGCAGCGCAAATTCTCCCACAGTGTGGGAGAAATAATGAGTGGGCGGGGCTGCGTTGGCCAACAGACATGCGCAGCACCAGCGAGGTAGAGCTTGCGACGGCCGTTGGCCGACACGAGCAGGGAACAGGTTTCAGGCAATGGATACTTAATATAATGAAGCATTTACTATAAACCGAAAATATTGATTAAAGTCATGAATCTAAAACAGCAAAACCAATCACTGTACACAATAAATGTCAAGTAAGAGAGATAACAAACTAGCTTCCTTTGAATAGTGCAGAAAAGGGCTTCATTACGATATTGGTCAGAATGACCGTCTGACCGACTTGTCTTCGGAAACATTCCGACAGACTTGGCCACAAGCTCTCCCACAGTCGTACTACGATGCATTGCTGGTAAATCTCCGACTGTGTTGGTCAGAAACCATTCCCCCCCCGACCACGTTGGTCGGAAACATCCGAACCGACCAAGTCGGTCGGAAAAGCCCTCATATAGGCATTCCGCTTACAAACAAGACTCAGTTGACCCGAGTAACAGATTACGATGCATCTGATGGGGTTTAGTAACTGTGTCGGTTTGAGTTACATATGCCAAGTGTAAAATGCCAAAATCAGTTACAACAACAAGCATAGGCAGCGCCAAGTCGGTCGGAAAAGCCCTCGAATAGGCGTTCCGCTTACAAACAAGACTCAGTTGACCCGAGTAACAGATTACGATGCATCTGATGGAGTTTCGTAATTGTGTCGGTTTGAATTACATATGCCAAGTGTAAAATGCCAAAATCAGTTACAACAACAAGCATAGGCAGCGCCAAATGAAAAAAAATCTAATATTAGCCATGCCCACCAATCCACCTATAAAACAAGCAAAAAAATGACCATGATCTTCTGCTCACACACAACTGCTGCCAGCATAGAGATAGGAGATTTTCGTCATTCTCTGCTATCTGCCCTGCAAATACTTACACACTTCATTCACCACACAGCTTGCACTGACCCCTTTTTTTGTTAAATACCTTCTTACAAACACACCCTCAATTTATGTATTTATTTTTATAAGCTTATAGAGCGCGCAGCTGCCCAAAGGGGTCTCCCGGCTCTAGAGGCAGACTGTAAGCAGAGATGCTAAGGCAAACTGGAGACACAGCAACATGCCAGGTGACACAAACTCAGTCAGGGCAATTGAAAAGTATGGTTTTTAGGCTCCTACAGAAAGTAAGCAAGGAGTTACAGTTCCTGAGAGCTAACAGAAGAGAGTTCCAGAGTTTCGGTCCTAAAAAGGAGGAGCGCCCCTCAATACGAGCCCAAGGAAACGTAGGCATGGTGAACAGTGCGAAGTTGGCTGATCTCAGCTATCAGGTGGGGACATAAGGAGACACCAGATCTTGGATGTAAGATGGGGCAAGTCTGTGTCTATCTCGAAACATGCAATATAATGCCTTGAATTTAATACGTTTGTTAACCTAGAGCCAATGTGATTTGTGGAGTAATGGAGAGACGGAAGCATATGTAGGCAGCCGGAAAATTAGGCGGGCCACATTTTGGATGATCTGCAAGCGATGAGGATAGGGTTAGGGGACCGCCTCCAGCCGGTGGTCACTCTAAGCAGAGAGAAGCATCGACCTCGTTGGTGGTACCAAAACATAACAATTGAAAACGGACTAAAATCACCAACAGAGAGACACATTGCACCCCAGAACAGCACATCAACAGGGCCTGTTCTATAATGGAGCTCACAGGCACGCATACCTACACCATCATTTAGCCCCCCAACCTCTCAAGAAAATCAGCCAAATGATTTAAACACAATTTTATAAAACTTCACCCTGAAACACCCATCGCTGATCCCTACTTCTCAACAAACAACGGGCATATAACCTCAGATATCATCTTTCACACGAAACGAAGGGCACAATGGAAGAAAGCATTCCTAGCCCTATATGTGATCTCCTCAACTAGGAAAACCGTGCATGGTCTAGTTATTTATATATCCCCCTCCCAGTTCTTCCAAGCGACAGCTACAATCACCAACTACAATAACGGAACCATCCTCATGCAATCCACAGACCGCTGTTTAAATCGCCTGGATAACATCTTCCCCATTATTAAAGAACAAGTGTTTAAAATCCAAACCTCCACCCAGGCTACTCCCACCACCAGTATACAACATATCACATCGCCAAATCCTTCGGACAACCACGCCCCACTACTATTCCGACCAGTACTAACATCCGAGAAATACGCTACCTCTACCCAGACTACCCCCACCACCAACACACATTACATCACTTTACCAAACCCTTACACCAGCCACGTTCCTCTACTACCCCGACCAATATTTACAGCTGAGACATAAGCCACTACCCCCTCCCCGCTTGGATCACCTACAATACTCTCCCCCATCCCCACAACACCAGCATGTATATGCCTTACAGACGCACACACTACAACAGAGATATCGCGACCAGGATCCACTACAAAGCTCCCTGCGCCACCAGACCCACACATAATACACTCAACCCTCACGCCTGCGGCAGCATACGCACCCCAACTGATATTGCATCCCCCCATTAACGATCACAGCTCCCCCTTTGTTAACATTATCCCTTGCAAATCAAACACTCCTGCTACCTCATCCGTGCTGCACACTGATACGCTTTGCATGTACATTCCCCATTCCAGCTCACCCCCAGTTCAGGAGATGGAACAAAATAGGACATTCCATTACTACATAGAAGACACGCCGCCCTTTGATCACCGATTGGACCCAAGTACACCTCCCACACCCACAACTCAGCCATCCACATCCACAACTCAGGCATCCGCATCCATAACAAAGCCTCCAACCATACTCATACCCACACCAGACCCCAGACTTGATGAGATCATGATCTCATTACATCAAATCAAAGAAGAACTTCAAGCATTTAATGATGTGATATCGAGACAACCGTGGTTCACCAGAGCTACAAGACCGTCTAAATCTAACGGATACCTGGACCACCTAATAGACACTTCGAAGCTTGCGCTACCCAGCTGAAAAACAGTTCCCTCTCGTAATAAATCAACCCGCCCAATCTGTAGCAACAATCCTCTTTCGGAGAACGAGCTACACTCTTTATTACAATCATGTGAACCCTCCCACAGGAACCCTTTCACTCCCAGTATAGCGACAATCACAACTATCCACCCCAACCCTCACATGACCACTAAACACAACACTAGAGGCGTCATTGACAACCACTTAAGAAGAGTCCCCCTCATTCAGGAACCTACTTCATCCCTCATCATGCCCGTCTTAAATGCATACTCCTAAATTGTAGACCGGCCTCAAGACACGCAGCTGACATAGCTGACCTCATTCTCACACAGGAACCAGACCTGATAATATTAACCGAAACTTGGCTAAAGGAATCCTCTACACCAATCATTGCCATACTAGTACCCCCAAATAATGATATCCTCAGACTGGACAGAATTGATAAGACAGGGGGCGGTATCGCCTGCATACACCGTATCAATATCTCAGTAAACAGATCCATATCTTCGGTATTCCCTTCTTGCGAATACATATGCTTCGACATCACCATTAATGGCTCTTTACACACCCTCTATCATCCACCAGGTGACAACCTCACCTTCACCGAACACTTCATGGATATTGTCTCATCTAACACTGGACATCTAAATACCCAAATATTCCTCGGAGACTTCAATCTCCACTGGAGAGACCACAATGATGCAGTGGTCAATAGTCTCAAAAATTACCTCGATGACCTAGACCTCGCCCAAATTTGTAACAGCCCTACACACGATAAAGATGCAATCCTGGATATAATAATCTCTAAAAGAGATTCCATTCAGTTAGAGTCGATCCAACCCTGTGACTGGTCAGACCATCACATTATCAACTTCTTTATCAAGGAAACAGTGAAACTTAACTCGGTTCAATCCACAAGACCTAAAGTATGGAAGAGAGACTTGAAAAACATCAACCCTAACATAATACCATCTTCCAGCTACAACCTACTTCTATCCCCTGTAGGGATTTCCGAAGTCCATGACCTCACCAATCACTACCTCAATTCCATGAACTCGATACTAAATGAGGTATCCCCCCTTCAACTAAAGAGAGTCTCCATAAGCCCTGGTACAATGGAATACTCAACAAGGATAGAGGATCTCTCAGAACATATGAACGCACATGGAGATCAGCTCCATCCGCAATCACCTCAAGATTCTAAGGAAGAAGAGAAATGCATATTGCAGAAAGATCAAGCGCACTAAAGCAGACTTCTTCAGTTACCAACTAGACAAAGCAAAAAATCGTCCCCAGAAACTTTTTGAATTAATCAAAACCTAATCTAAGGATGCACCTCACTGTCCGCAAGATAAAGCAACCCAACTGGGAAGAATTTGCTGCCTTCTTCACTCAGAAGATTGACAGCATCAAGAATGACCTCCTCAATGATCTAATCTTACACTCTGGTTCACATATGAAAACCTCCCCATCCCTTCCAATTGCTCCACACCAAATCCCATCAAAGTTTGACCTAAAAAATTACGCAATCTGGTCATCCTTTGCTACTTACAGTGAAGAAGATATCTGCAAAATGCTAGTGCCCTGAATCCGGCCGATCACTTCACTAATCCTCTGCCCGCAAACGCTGTTAAAGACCTAACTCCACTGCTTCTACCTCTCTGGACCAAGATCATTAATAGCTCACTACAACAAGGTTGCATCCTGGACACTCTCAAAGCCGAGCATGTATTCCCCATTCAAAAGAAACCCACGGCCGACCCTATGGACCTAAACAACTATCGCCCTATATCCAATATTCCTACCTTGGCCAAACTATTGGAAAAATGTGTGCACCTCCAGCTGATAAGACATATTGGTCATTTTGACCTATTTAACAAATCCCAATCAGGTTTCCAAGCAGGTCAGAGCACTGAATCAGCCATGACACATATAATTGACGACGCTCTACAAATCTTAGATCAGAATGGAGCTTGCCTACTCATCCTGTTAGACCTCTCCTCAGCCTTTGATACGGTCAAACACGAGAACCTGATAGATCTACTGAAACATAGAATGGAATTATCAGGGTCAGTGCTAAATTGGTTTACCTCATTCCTCCAAAATCGGTCACAACAAATCAAAGTCAACAACTCCCTATCCAAACCCTTCCCAGTAACTTTGGGAGTCCCGCAAGGGTCCTCACTATACCTGACACTGTTCAATGTTTTCATGGAACCAATCACCGAAATTCTACACGTGTCTAACGTGCAATATCCCATGTATGCTGATGACACTCAATTATACCTTAAGATCCATACCTTAGAAGACATCAAATCGCTTAACACAACGCTTGGGAAAACCCAGACATGGCTGGCAGAAAACCATCTCAAATTGAATGCCCCAAAAACCAAATTCCTCCTAATCGCTCCACCAGCCCAAGTTCCCATAATGCAAGACTGGAACAAACATATTACGGCACTCAACGGCCAACCAACCATCGTGGACTCAGTGATATCACTGGGAATAACTCTGGACAGAAACCTCAATATGCAAAAACACATCAGCAACGCAACAAAAGGAGCAAACTTCCAGATAAATACACTGGGGAAGCTGAAACCTTTCCTGCCGGTCAACGACTTTAAGCAGGCTTTACAAGCTCTAGTTATCCCTAAAGTGGAGTACGGAAGTGTCTCTCTCTGTGGCCTACCCAAAGCTACGACGGCCCCTCTAAGAGCTTCAATCAATGCGGCAGCAAGACTCATCACTGGTTCTAAAAGAACCTCCCACATTTCCCCGGACCTAAAATCCTTGAATTGGCTACCTTTTGAAGCCAGAATTCATTTGAAAATAGCTTGTATGACTCATAAAGTCACGCATCACAAAGCACCCCGCTATCTGGCTCAAAAACTGACACTCTCTGGTGGGATCAGACCCTTAAGGAGTGTAGAAAACCTGTTACTGAAACCGCAAATATTCAACAAGAAGAAAACATATAACCAAACCTTTTCAGGGACGGCGCCCAGAATCTGGAATGCCCTATCCCCAGAAACCAGACTTAATTCCTGTACTGCATCTTTCAAAAAAGAAGTAAAATCGATTCTCATGGCGAAATTCACCTGAGCATGGACTAAAGACATTTTGAGACCAAACATACCCTCGCTACTGATCCTTATTATGACAATGGACCTTCCAGGCATCCTAGACAATATATTGTTATATTTATATTGTGCTCTTATCTATCTGAGCCTGTGTCTCGCGCTGAGCTCGTGACCTGTTTGTGGTGTCATGGGCTGAGCGTTCGGACTAACGGCGGTTAGATGCCCGTTTGATCCCGGTCTTGCTGGTTGGGTTTTTCTCTACGCTTATGCTCAATAAATCATCATAAGCTCAAGTGACTTTCGTGTGCAGACTGCCTCATTTACTACATTTTATGGCGACATCATTTTGGAGAAGGCAGACGAGTGACACATCGCAGAAGGCAGACGAGTGACACATCGGCAACCAGAGTAGTCAACACGAAGAAACACGGAGAAAAACCCGATGACAACGTAAACAGCCTACGATCCGAGTGAGGAGATCGTTTTACTGATTACGAGTAAAGCAAGGCTTGCAGAAAGGTATGTTCCTGATTTAGAGGAATAAAACTCACCGGGGAGATTTGAGACTGTCCTCAAGGCGTGACAGAGCTTGGTTTAACTGTTATTTTCGGCTCGTCAACGCGGACAACAGCACCCCTAACGGAGGAAATTAAAAGGGAAATATTGTTAAAGGGGAAATGTACTGTGAGCGGGCCCCACCATTAAAGAAACGTGAAATGAGGCGTTAAATGGCATAACGAGGCATGAGAATTGGTGGCATTGCCTAAAGAAAATATTGTATAAGTCTTCAAGAGTGCTTGGTTTGGGCATTAACTACAGTGACACACACACTTTAATACTTCGTGTATGCAGTGTGTCACATACCTACAGCTGTAGTACAGTGACACACACACTTTAAATATTTGGCGTATGAAGTGTGTTGCAAACGTACAGCAGTGATACACTCACTAATTTTTTTTGGAAGACTACAAATAAGCTGGTTGGAGTATTGTATTCTGCAACAGTCATTAAGCTATATATTTTAAAGTATTAAATTGCTTTGAGGGGTCAGTTTATTATTATTTTTATTTTTTTATTTTAAAAAATGAATGTAAACAATACAATACAAGCTCCTGTCCCTTTTCTGAGTGTCCCAGGTGAACCATCCATGGAATGGGATGATTGGTGTGAGGCGTTCGAGAATAATATTGTGGCATTGGATGGCACGAAGTTCTCTGCTGTCAGAAAGAAGGCTTTGTTATTGGGTGCCTTAGGAAAGGATGGACAGAGAATCTTTAAATATTTGCCAAATCCACCAGTAGATATTGATGATGTATATAAAGACGCGTTCTTTAGGTTGTATACTAGGTTTGCAAAGCAAGAAAATGTGGTTATGCGCAGGCATAAGTTTTACACTGCTCCCCAAAAAGAAAATGAAACAATTGATGACTTCGTGTCTAGGTTAAGAGAACTGTCAGTGAAATGCCAATTTGGGAACATACAAGATGAAATGATTCACGATCAATTGATTGTGCAGTGTGTTAGGAAAAAGACACAAGAAAAGTTATGGGCTGCTAAGAACCCAACTCTAACAGAAGCTATCACCATTGCTAAGGTTGCAGAGGAAAGTGATAGGTGTATGAAAGAATTGAAAAGAATACAACATGGGCATGCAAATAGTCAAGAAATTGCAACTTTACAAGGTGATGCATTGAAAGGTATTGGTTTAATACAGGGGAAGCAAGCGATTAAAGGAGGGAAAACTACACCACTGTATAATAAAACTGGAGTAACAAACA
Organism: Lissotriton helveticus; assembly: GCF_964261635.1. Classification (NCBI taxonomy): domain Eukaryota; kingdom Metazoa; phylum Chordata; class Amphibia; order Caudata; family Salamandridae; genus Lissotriton; species Lissotriton helveticus. The sequence goes on along the minus strand of NC_136068.1, from coordinate 394,962,732 downwards.
AGTTTAGACAAAACACACGTTCATGCAACAGATGTGGTAGTCCTTTTCACCTAGCTGACTCTAAGAATTGTTCAGCCCTATCTAGAGATTGTTTGAAATGCGGGAGGAAAGGGCATTTTGCACGTATGTGTCGAACTAGCACATCTAAGAAGGTTGCAATGGTTGAATGTGAGGTCACGGATGATGAAGCGGAAGTAATGATGATTACGTGCGCAGAAAGTAAAAAAATTACAGAGGAAATTGTCTTATCTCGCCCTAAGGCAGATTTTGAAGTGAATGGGGAAATGTTGACCCTAATGGTGGATACTGGATCGTTATATACGATTATTCCCAAAAAATTATATGACCATTCATGTACAAAGGCTAAGATGGTCACAGCTGATGTTATACTAAAAGGATATCAAGGGGTAAGCATTGGTGTACTTGGTTTCTTTGAAGCTGGTATTAAGTTTAAAGGGAGAGTTACACAGGGAAAAGTTTATGTATCTCCTCATGGTCCTGCGATACTGGGGTGGTTACACCAGTACGAACTGAATATTAGAGTGGATCCAAGGGCAGATCCACCAGGGATGTGTGTGGATGGTGAGAATGAATGCAATAGCATCCAAGAGAATTTAGAAAGTATTCTAAATAAACATGAGAATATTTTTAGTGAGAAATTAGGAGAAGCCATTGGATACCAACATGTCATAAAGACTAGGAAATGTGTTGCACCTGTAAAGCATACTGCGAGAAAGATACCTTTGTCTGCTAGAGATGAGGTGAGGAAAATTATTAAACAGTTATTGGATGATAACATAATTGAACCTGTAGAAGCCACACAATGGTTAAGTCCAGTTGTGATCACTCAAAAACCGGATAAGTCTTTGCGTTTCTGTGTGGATATGCGATGTTTGAATAAGGCAGTAATAATGGATAACTTTCCGCTTCCTAATATAAATGAAATTGTGCTAAATTTGGGTGGGGGGAAGGTATTTTCTAAATTGGACCTTCGAAGTGCATATCATCAAATTAAACTTCACCCAAATTCTAAGGAGTACACATCATTCATCACTCCGGAAGGAACGTATCAGTTCAAGAGACTTCCATTTGGACTGTGTTCAGCAGCAAGTGCTTTTCAGAGGATCATCAGTGATGTTCTCAAGAACATTGAACGAGTTGTCTTCTTTCAGGACGATATTTTGATTCATGGTTTAAAATCAAATGATCATAATATAATTTTGGATAAAGTTTTAACCACTCTCTCAAGGGCTGGATTAACATTGCGAAAAGAGAAATGTGTATTTGCTGTAGAAGAAGTAGATTATTTGGGATACCATGTATCTGGGAGTGGGATACAACCGAAAGAAGATCTAGTTAGCGCAATATGTAATGTGTCTGAACCTGATGACAAAGGAAAATTGAGATCATTTATGGGCATGGTGGAGTACTATGCAAAATTTGTGAAACATTTCGCAGAGAAGGTAGAGCCTTTGAGAAACATCTTGAGAAAAGGGAAAGGTTTTGTTTGGGGGACGGAACAGAAGAATGCATTCAAGTTAATCAAACAGAGTATTTTGGATGCAGATATACTTTGTATTTATTGCTTATTAAGCGCAGCTGCCACCCAAAGGGTATCCTGGCGCTGAGACCACATCATTCCCACAAATAGACCACATTACATTACTTTAGGGAACAGAAAGGTCTTGAGATCCTTTTTAAAAGAAATGAGATCTTGTCTACTCCTCAGCGCCAGCGGGAGGGTGTTCCAAAGAGTAGCAGCTGTGAAACTAAAAGCACGGCCACCCATCCTCACTCTATTGATCCTAGGGACCGTCACTAAAAACGCGGAGGAAGATCTCAGTAGTCTGGTGGCCTGATACCAGGAAAAAAGATTTTGGAGCGGTATCGGTCCCTGTCCATGCAGAGCCTTAAAAACAAGGCACAAAGCCTTAAAGGCAATTCTCTGCTGGAAAGGTAACCAGTGAAGATCAGCCAATGCTGCGGAAGAAGAAGCGGAGCGAGGGCGGGATAGAGCCAATTTGGCCGCCATGTTTTGGATCCTCTGCAGCTTTTGGATCAAAGTTTTGGGGGCTCCCAGAAGTAGCGCATTGCAGTAATCTAATCGACTGAGAATAGAACTGCGCACTACCTCTGCCCTGGCCTCTATGGGAAGGAGCGGTAAGATCTTACGTAGGGCCCGAAGTAAGCCCATACATGTCGCCGTAGTCCTATTCACAGAGGCATCAAGCTGCAGGTTGGGTTCAAACTGAACTCCAAGATTACGGGCCGATTCAGCGGCCTCTACCGTACCTAAGATGGAAATAGGCCAGAAATCATCCGGAAGCGGACGAGGGGTACGATCTAGAGAGCAGTGAAGAACTTCCGTTTTAGATCCATTGCATTGAAGCGAGTTGGCTCGCAACCACTCTGCTGTTGCCGACATACAGCAGTGGAAGGTGTCCTTCGATACTGCCTTTGTGCCCTCAAATGAGAAAATCAATTGAGTGTCATCGGCATAATTGATGACAGATATGCCGAATGACTTTATCAGGTCTACCAGGGGTCGCAGATAAAGATTAAAAAGGATCGGACTGATCGCTGACCCCTGGGGGACACCCTGATTCACTTGTCGTATGGCAGATCGAAAAGGTGGTAACGCCACTGGCTGCTGTCTGTTGCCGAGATATGATGTTAACCATCTCAAGGCCAAGCCAGTTACTCCTATGCTCTGAAGACGGCTCAATAGTACTGCATGATCCACCGTGTCGAACGCGGCCGACATGTCAAGCAGCACTAAAAATGCTGACTTGCCCATGTCGACACGCGCTCGTAGATCGTCCAACACGGTGACCAATGCAGCCTCAGTGCCGAGAGCCGGCCTGAAGCCGAATTGAGATGTATCCAGGCAGGAGTTACTTTCCAGAAAGCTGGATAATACTCTCGTGACCCATTTCTCGACAATTTTAATTGCAAATGGTAAAAGCGAAATGGGCCTATAGTTGGCCGGGCTAGAAGGGTCCAAAGAAACCTTCTTCAGCAATGGTGTAACTATAGCCAACTTCCAGCTGTCTGGGACTACTGCTGTGTTCAATGACTGGCAACAGATGGTGTGAAGCGGAGGAAACAGCTCATCTTGAAATGTCTTCCAGATCTTATGTGGCATAGGATCAAGTGGTGATCCTGAGGATACGCCATTAGCCATAAGACAGAACTCCTCCAATGAAGAGGTAGGAAAGCAAGAAAGCAGAGGGAAATCCTCCCGATTATAACCCCTCTTAGAGCCCGCAAGACGGAGGGGTTCTGCAGGGGAAGATAAAGATGATGCAGACTGACCAGAAATCTGCAGTCCGTTCAGGATTGTCCTAATCTTCTCCTCAAACGCAGAGGCCAAAGAATCGCACAATTCCTGAGAGACAGGGATGGCTGGGCAGTACAAGACGGATTGGCTAGATTGTCGACCAATTTAAACAAGGCCTGAGACTTGTTAGAGGCCTTGGCCAGCGTATCTGCCAGAAATTGGGCTTTGGCTTTCCTCAACTGGACCTTGTATTCCTGCAAGGCCACTTTATATGCTACCTTATCTGATTCCTTATATTCTCTCCTCCAAAGTCGTTCCGCCTGTTTACAGCGGAGTTTATGCTGTCCAAGGTCATCAGTGAACCAGGCGTTAGTTCTTCTAGGTCTGTCCCTCACCTTCTTTAATGGAGCCAGCTCATCCAGAGATGTCGAAATCTGCTGGCAAAGGACAGAGTAGCTTTTATCCACACTATCCTTCACCATAAATGGTCTAGGCAGCAATGTAGGTCTAATCGGTTGCTTCAGAAGGCGAGACTATTTCCTACTGATCTTAGTAACGCCTGGGTCGCCTATCCTTAGCGAACCGGGCAAGGAAATAGACATTAGAACTAGTGCGTGGTCAGTCCAGCATTGATCCACGACCTCTCCGACCATAACTAGATCCTTATCGGCAAATACAAGATCTAAGGTATGCCCTTTAACATGAGTAGGTGGCATAACCAGCTGTGCAAGTTGTATATTGCTACAAGCTTGGTAAAGTTCTCTATATGCCAGATCTTGAGGGCCGGAAGGCCACAGGTTAAAATCACCTAGCACTAGAAATCTAGTATGGGAGTTCGAAAGATCGTAAATCAGATCAATAAATGGCTGAAGGGCCGTGGTGGTTGAAGAGGGTGGTCTATAACATAAAAGACCCGTTACCAGAGTGCCGCCCTGGGCCGTGATGGAAAAGCCCATGAGCTCGAACCCCAGTACCTCTTTTACCGCCAGCTGTGTAAGAGAAATTGAGTTTTTAAAAATAAAGCCTATTCCGCCCCTCTGCCAGATACTCGAGGAGCATGTTTTATAAGGTAGCCCGGAGGACAAGCCCACCCAAGTTCCACCCCACAGTCTACCTTGGTCCAGGTCTCCGTTACAAAAAGTATGTCTAAGTGTAAGGAGTCAATCAGGAGAGCAATTTCAGCGTGATGCTTCACGAGGGATCGAACATTCAACAGTCCACAGGAGAGAACTGTGGAAGGAGAAAGAGTCGAATTACTGTGTTTACCGACATTAGTATCCTTCTGAGAGTCCTGAGGGTCAACTAGGGGATCTAACACGTAAAGAGTAGCCGAGGCAGACGCACCGGATGCGCCCGGGACGCCTCCGGCGCATCTGCGGCGCTTCCGCTGTGCGCACCCGCTGCGCGCCTGTTCACCCATACTAATTTATACTATAACGCCGCGCGGGCTACCGGCTGCTAGAGCCACTAGACCGAACAATATGGCGCCTAAAGGTGGCCCAAGCACAACACCCACCCAAGATGGCGGTCGGGATCACAACAACCCGGAACCCCACTGACTGAGTCCCGTCAAATGCGGGTGAAATCCGATTATAATGCGGGTGAGCCTACCTAATTCCCAAGTAGCAGCAGTAGCGAGCGCCCAGAGAATGGAAAAGACAAACTGCCTAATCACGAGCAGCGCGTTAAAAATATTTTCCAGGTAAACAATACAATTTTAAAAGTGCCCAGCACAGCAATGCGCGCGAGAATGGAAGGTCTACCGGTGTCTAAGTGAGAGCAGCTTAAATAAGCTCTCCAGTGCGCGGGCTACCGGCTGCTAGAGCCACTAGACCAAACAATACGGCGCCTAAAGGTGGCCCAAGCACAACACCCACCCAGGATGGCGGTCGGGACCACAACAACCCGGAACCCCACTGACTGAGTCCCGTCAAATGCGGGTGAAATCCGATTATAATGCGGGTGAGCCTACCTAATTCCCAAGTAGCAGCAGTAGCGAGCGCCCAGAGAATGGAAAAGACAAACTGCCTAATCACGAGCAGCGCGTTAAAAATATTTTCCAGGTAAACAATACAATTTTAAAAGTGCCCAGCACAGCAATGCGCGCGAGAATGGTTTGTACAGTCTTTCACACCATTCTCACTGTAGATGCAAGCTCTGTTGGAATCGGAGCAGTTTTGACACAAAAAGGTTCAGGAAAGCAGAACACGGTTGCGTTTGCGTCGCGTTCTTTGACCGAAACTGAGAGAAATTACTCGGTCATAGAGCGAGAGGCATTAGCAGCTTCATGGGCAACACGTTATTTCAGGGTGTATTTGTGGGGAATTTCATTTACACTAAGAACTGACCACAAGCCATTACTAAAAGTTTTGGCTCCAGGAGGAATTTAGAAATTGCTCAGGAAGGTTAGCAAGACTTGCGGTTAGTGTGCAAGAGTTCACGTGCAATGTGGAGTATGTACCAGGATGGTGCAATAATGTTGCGGACTGTTTATCAAGATTGCCAGACAAAAAGGTAGAGCCGAAGGAAATGGTTATTGAAAGTGTTGTCGCATACTTAGATGATTTGGAAAGTGACTTACCTAGCTCTATATCTAAGCAGGAGTGGATTGAAGAAATGAAAAAGGATCTTGTAATATTCTGTGTTATATATTTATGTTCCTGTATTTCACTGTATCTAGCTGCTCAGCCAGTATGAGTGTTCCAGGTAAGAATGTTGGTGTGATTGACATGTATGGAATGCTTGGGTGCTTGGTATGAGAGTTGGCAGTTAAAGATGGGCTGAGCAGCTAGGAGGCTGCTCCTGGTGGGGCTGTTTGTTCCAGAGTTATACTTTCTACTATCCTGCTAATGGCTGAATAAACCTACTTCATAACTCCACTACAACTGCCTCGGCTACATCATTACATGTATGTATGGACTAACATACTACATATTTTATGGCGACGATTCTGAGACTTTCCTGCGCACAACATGCCATCTAACAGGAATTAGGACTATCCAGTAACATTTATGGAACAAGAAACTAGCATCTCAAGAAGAAGAAACGTATATAACGCAAAAAGAAGCCCCACCAGTGTCAACTACACCTGACAGCCTAGTCCAGTCGTCAGGTCATCAAAAGACAAAGTCTCTGCGTCAGAGATCATCTATGAAGCTGCCAATATGGCGCAGAGGAAACAACATCTATTCTAATGCTTTTGGAAGCAAGCTGTGGAACCTGTCTGTGAAACCAAGGTATTTGGTGTCTCTCTCCATTTTGGAACAAGTGCGTGGTACGTGACTCTCTTTTACTCGATGTTGGATGTGTAACCATCTTCATATACATAACCATCTTCATGAGCGTTTATTCATCCGTACTAATACTGTACATGGATGAAATATCATTAAGACTGCTTGTTTAAATTATCAACGACCTCTATGACAGTGTTACGATTGTTCTATCTATCAATCAGAATCGTCCTTGCCTAACTGGGAAGTAACCGACACAGTAAGTGGGAGATAGCTGACACAGTGAGTGAAGTTTTCAAAAAAAAATATAAAAGAAAAACGTTTTAGTGTAATTTTACGAGACTTCACAATATAACAGTTGGATTTTGTTTTAAAAATTTGAAATGGCTCGTGCAACTTACTTTCAGCACAGTTCCACGCGGAGCCTCACATCAACCTTCTATGACGTCTTCTTTCTTCAACGCCGGCGTGACTGCACTTGTACGTCTGGCAACAGGAGCGCACCGTGAGCCACTCTGCAGACGTCTCCTGAGCGTGCCGCCATATTGAGATTTACATAGATAGGCATTTTGTATGACTCCAATGCTACGTGGTGTTCTGCCAGTCACTGTTCATTTAATAAAGTTTTCTTTTCAGCATCGGAACCTCTCCGCTTCGCTTGGCACATCATTTGACATCATTTATTTAGAAAAGGGACACCAAATTCTCTTCATCTTCAACGTCTGGGAAATATGTTTTTTTTCCTGTTACAGAACAGTGCTGAAAATCTTCGTGGTGAGTTATTCATGTTATTTAATTGCTCCGACACATTCTCAAATTCGGTTGGCATGTTGTCTACTGCCCAGCACTCTGACTTACTACATAGTACTTGGGAATGTACTTTTGAGAAGTTTTCTCTTCAGGATTGTCATCGGAACATTTTCAAGCGCCTATCTTTCCATCTCGGTGACAGGCACACCTATGACTATGATTATTCATCAAACATGTTTTATATTACTGATTGTTTATTTAAGAAATGAGTGTGTTCTTTATCTGACATGTCATTTTCTTAATGCTGTGTCACATTTCATTTTGGGTTTTCACCCTCAAGTTGTACTACGTTATTGTTTTAAGTTCTAGTATCCCGGTCTTTGGGATTGGAAGTGGGTTGTAGTCCCATTTTCCCTCAGTTAAGGGTTCTCTCACCCTCATCGTTTAGGGTTCTCTCACCCTCATCTCCGTGGTTAAATTTGGTACATGAGTTCTCTTACTCATGTCTGCACAAAAGTTTTGATTATGGGTTCTCTCACCCTCTTGTGTGCTTCATTGTATCCCTGTTTTGGGATGGGTTTGGGTTGCAGTCCCATTTCCCCTCATGGTTCTTTTATCAATTGTTAACCCTCTTGTCTGGGTTATAGGGTCAAAGTTTCTCCTTAGGACTTTTAACCCTCTCTGCCTATGTTGGACACTTTGTTGTACGTAATTTATATGCAATGTCTCGTGTCCAGTGTGTAAGACACCCTGTGCATCACATTTCAATTGGGTTTAGTCATTATTTGACTCACTATGTCTTGTGTGTAAGCTTATTGTGCTTCACTTTTTCTATGTGTTGGTTTGACACATTGTGCTGCACCTGTTCGTGCCGCTTGTGTTTTTGGGTATGTCCTTATAACACATTCGTTTAGGGGTTAGCCCCATACTTTCAAGGTTCCTCACCTGAGGAGTGGAATTTTGCCACATTGTGCTGCACTATCTTGTGCCGCGAGTGTTCTCAGGTCTATCCTTTGTAACACATTCGTTATGGGTACCCCCATATTTTCAGTGTTCCTCACATGAGGAGTGGAATTTTGCCACATTGTGCTGCACCTTCCAGTGCTGCGTGTATTCTTAGGCTTGTCCTTTGTACACCTTCGTTCTGGGTCTAGCCCTTGTTTTCTCAGTTCCTCATTTGAGGAGTGGCTTTTGTCTGCCACAGTCTACCTTTATGGAGGTCTTTTCTTCATTCTAGGTCTTACTCAATTGTTTTGTGAGTAAATTTTTATCTTTTGCAATATTAAAGGAGGAGGATAGTGTCAGTTCTTGTGTTTACTGTCCCTTCCTTCTTTACCTTGTTTGTCTGTTTTCCCTCTCGTGGTGAGGTTTCCTCCTCATCCCTGGGTTTACAGACTATTATCACTCTCGTGGTGTGGTTTCCTCCTCATCTCCTTTTGCTCCGCTTTTACTATTACAGCTAGGCTCGCTTCAGGACGCCCTCAGTGTTTTTAATCATCCCGTTTATTGTCTTTTAATTTATTTCATTTCAGCACTGTTTCCCCTGATTTTAATTCCCCGCTTGCATTCTTGCACTCTAATAGTGTCCTCACCGCTACTTTGGCGGGCCGGTCCCTCGCGCTTCGGATTTGGGTGAGCGCCATCTTGGGTGGGTTTAGGGAAACGCTGGATTCTCCCGCGCTCTAGCAGTCAAGAGGACTGGCTAGAGCCCTACTTAGCCCGGCTATCATGGCGCACAGCGTGTGCGCGCTGCGAGTGCGCCGCAGTGACGCCGGAGTCACGCCAGAGTCCAGCCCGTCTGCGCCCGTCCGCGCTAAGGACGGGCTGGACGGCTGGACCTATGGCCTACATACCCGTGATCCCCTGCATTTTAGATATTCTACACAGTTCCTGCTTGCGCTTAAACCACCTAGGCTCCCATGTTTTTATTCTCACTCGCCTGACGCAATTCTTGACAAGTTATCGTGTGGATGTCGGACTAGAGGTACGGCTATCCCCACTCCCCCTCTACCTAGTCATCTGTCCAAACATCCCTCTTCTCCCAGTCTTAACACTCCGAAGGAAGAATGTCTTCTCCTAAACGCCCGTTCGCTCATTAAAAACAACATCATGTTCAGGGATCTTGTTTTAGATAGGAAGCCCTCCCTGGTTTTCATTACGGAAACGTGGGCAAAGGATTCGTCTGGGCCTGATCTCATTGAAGCTGTTCCTGAGGAATACTGCTTAGCTCGTCAAGACAGACTGAGCCGGGTGGGAGGAGGGTTAGCAATTCTGTACATGGATCATTTCCATTGTCATACTGTCTCCATCTCCGACCCCACAGACAGCTTTCCAGCCCTATTCTTCTCCATAAAAAGTGGCCACAATGTCATCTTTAATGGAATCTTGGCTTACCGCCCTCCTGGTTCTCGTACCAACTTTGAACAACGGCTTCTTCATGTTTTAGAACCCTACTTTGGTCGGAAAGAATTCACGATCTTGGGTGATTTTAATTTTCATCTGGAGAAGTATGATACTAAGGATACTTTCTCTTTGCTTGAAGCCATGTCAGCATGTGGATTTGCCCAGTTGGTTAGAGGGGCTACTCACAGAGCAGGTCACACCCTCGATGGAATTTTTTCCAATGATGAGAGGTTGATAATTAAGGATTCCATTCCATTATCATGGTCTGACCATCTGGCAGTTCCATTTGAGCTATCCTGTCCCACCTCTCACATGCTCAAAAATACTTTAAGTAATAAGGAATTGGGTAGGAATTTCAAAAATATTACTAGTAGCTCTCTCACCCCATGGGTATCCAACTTGTCCATATCCCAAGGGGAAAGTGTCTCTATGGCAGTTACACAGTTTGAAAGGACTGTGACGGAGGCTCTGGACGAACTTGCCCCTACCCAACTACGCCATCGAGCCAGGAAAAGGCCTTCAGCCCCTTGGTTCTCCGAACATCTCAGACTTCTTAGACAAAAAGCAAGGAGGCAGGAGCGACTGTGGCATTCCGGTTGGGACTTAAAGGATAGGGAAGCCCATAAGATTTTGCTGAGGAACTATAAAAGAGAAATTATAAAGGCCAAACAAGATCATTTTATGGCCCTGACAACCTCAATGTCCTCTCCTAGAGAGCTCTTCAGGGTAGTGGACTCCCTCATAACTCTCCAAACCCCAGATCCAGTAGTGGCATCCCTAGAGCTCTGCAACAATATTGCCTCTTTTTTCCAGGCAAAAATTTTAGATATTTACTCGGCATTGGAGCTGCAGAGATCCCTTATTACTGAGCCTCCGGCCCTGGGAGCTTTGGACCTAGCCCCTGCAGAAACATCTCCTGTTGGAACCTTAGACTCTTTTCCCCCTCTTTCTTTAGAGGATCTGGACAACCTCCTCAATAAAACCAAATCCGGTTCCTCCTTGGATGTATGTCCCCTTAGGATTCTTAAACAGTGCAGAGATATCTTTCTGCCCCCACTGGCTGATATTATGAATAAAGCAATGAGAGATGGACTGTTTCCCACCCAATGGAAAAATGCGGTGGTAAAACCCCTACTAAAAAAAGCCTCTTTGGACCCGGCGGTTCTGAAAACTTTTCGGCCCATTTCTCTCCTCCCGGCCCCTGCAAAAATGCTTGAAGCACATCTTAACAAGCATCTTGCTGCATATATAGAGAACTCAGGTTGTCTTGACTCCTCCCAACATGGATTCAGGAGGGAACATAGTACGGAGTCTGCCCTCACCATCGTGCTGGATAATATCCGCACGCGTGTTGATGGAGGCCAGACCACCCTCCTGATCCTTTTAGATCGGACGGCGGCCTTCGACACCCTTTCCCCCTCAGTATTAACATCTAGGCTGAGGGAGGTTGGGGTTCAGGGGGCAGCCCTGGATCTACTTACCTCTTTCCTCAACCATCGAGTGCAAAGAGTGAAGTTGGGGGAGTTTCTATCTCCATCCCTGCCTGTGCAATGTGGGGTCCCTCAGGGGTCGGCTTTAAGTCCGACCCTATTCAACATCTATGTGACCCCACTTGCCAGGCTTATTAGATCTTATGGGATGGAGATAGTATCCTATGCGGATGACACCCAGATCCTCGTCTCTCTCTCCCAGTCAGCTGTCCCGACTGCCTCCAATTTTAGATCTTGTATGGAGGCAGTCGGGAAATGGATGATTTACAATTCATTAAAACTGAATGGAGAGAAGACGGAGGTGATGGTGTTTGGAGGGAAAGAGGATGTTTGGTCATCTAGTTGGTGGCCAGACTCATTAGGAGCCTGCCCCACCCCTACCTCCTCTGCTAAAAATCTAGGGGTCATGATCGATCCCGCCCTCAACCTGGACAAACAGGTTAACAGAACCATCTCTACCTGTTGGGGCATCATCTACATCCTCAGAAGGATTAGACATTACCTATCATTGCAGGCAAGGAAACAGCTTACAGTTGCTTTGATTGGCTCCAGGCTGGACTACTGCAATGCGCTGTATGTGGGACTGAACAAAAGTCTACTGCAGCGCTTGCAGGTAGTCCAGAATGCTGCTGCCAGGTTTGTCCTGGACCTTCCCAAACGGGCCTCAGCCACAGCGGCTAGAAAGCTATTACATTGGCTTCCTGTGGAGGATCGTATCCGCTTTAAGACCCTGTGCATGACCTATAGGGCACTAGCTAAAAACAGTCTTACCGGTTTAGGATCCATCTTGTTTCGCTACACTCCTGTTAGGAACCTACGCTCTTCGAGTAGACTTCTTCTGTCAGCCCCCCGTTTCAGGAGAACTAGATGGGGGGGTAGGGCTTTTTCCACCTTGGCGCCCAAATGGTGGAACTCCCTCCCTTTGGAACTAAGATCCCTTCCCACTCTCCAGGCTTTCAGAAGAGCCTTGAAGACCCACCTTTTTTTGCAGGCCTATATGTAATGGTGATAAGCTCCTGCTTATGATATTAGTTGTTAGGCGCCTTGATACCTTCGGGTTATTGTCTGCGCAATATAAGTCTTACTCACTCACTCACTCACTCATCCCTGGGTTTACAGACTATTATCATCAATTGTATTTCATTGTCTATAGTTTTCCTCTTCGCTGATTGTTTCTTCTTCCTTTTCTTTTTGTGAGGAAGAGGATAATGTAATATTCTGTGTTATATATTTATGTTCCTGTATTTCACTGTGTCTAGCTGCTCAGCCAGTATGAGTGTTCCAGGTAAGAATGTTGGTGTGATTGACATGTATGGAATGCTTGGGTGCTTGGTATGAGAGTTGGCAGTTAAAGATGGGCTGAGCAGCTAGGAGGCTGCTCCTGGTGGGGCTGTTTGTTCCAGAGTTATACTTCCTACTATCCTGCTAATGGCTGAATAAACCTACTTCATAACTCCACTACAACTGCCTCGGCTACATCATTACATGTATGTATGGACTAACATACTACAGATCTTATCATGGAAAGTTTAATCAAAATGTGTAAGGAGGGTGTATCCAGACAAAGTACTGTCTCGCCTAGCCTTAGGCCTTACGTACAGTTACAGGACGAAATTTCATTGCAGGGAGAGTTTATTTTAGTAAGCGGTGAAAAGTATATACCACCTACATCTCTTAGACCCCGTATAATTGCGTTAGCGCATGAGGGCCATTTGGGCCAAACTCTCACTGGTAAACGCATTAAAGTTAACTTTTGATGGCCGGTAATAGATGCGCAGGTCAAGACTTGGGTGGAGCAATGTCAGCCCTGCAAAGAATCGGAGAAGAGGTTACAAGTTGGAACTAGTCAAATTTCTATGGGACAAATAGTATCCGAGGAAGGTGTATGGCAGAAAATTTACATTAACTTCATAGGTCCGTTTCATGACTTGCTGGATACTGAGAAATTTGCATTGGTGTTAGTAGATTCAGTTTCTAGATGGGTGGAGGTCGCTTTCATGAAGAGCATCACTGCAGAATCCACTATTAAGGTTCTTAATGAAATTTTTAGACGTGAAGGAATCCCTTCTATGATTTTAACGGACAATGGCACACAGCTTACTTCTGGGGTGATGGGAGATTATTTTACATTTTTGGGTTTAAAACATTTACGTACCTCACTTTACAACCCACAAGGTAACGGACTTTACGAGAGGGTGAATAGGCTTGTAAAGGCTACCATGCAACTTGCATTAGCCTCAAATCGTTCAGTACGGAAAGAGATAAAAGAAATGCTGTGGGCATATCGGACAACAATACATAACAATATGTCTAAGACACCTTATGAACTCATGAGAGGGAGAACAGCAGGTACAAAGTTAATTCCCACATGGTTATACGGAAAAGTGGTGGGGGTGGATCGCAATGTGTTAAGTAAATACAATAGTTCTACTAACATAGCGGAAGGTGACTTGGTTAAAGTGAAACCTGGCGGAAATCAGAGGATGTTTAACAAATTTCGAGGGCCCTACCAAGTGAAATCGGTTGTTGGTAACTATATAAAGTTACAGAATGGGCAAACTTGGAATCTCCGCAGGGTAGCACTTTACCAAAAGAAAGACAAGCAAACAATTCCAGAATCTGGCACTAAGAAAGTTGTTGTGGAAAAGGAATGCAGACCGCTTCGTAAAAGAGTTTCACCTGCTTATTTAAAAGATTTTGATTAATATTGTTGTTTAGGAAAGGAGTGGGGTTACAATGTTTAATGAAACCTTGAAACTTTATACACTGAAACGTTCAAGATAGTTTTGACTTTAAAACATCCTTTACGGGGTGTATGTGTACACCTTTTTGTTTTTATGTTTAGATTAATTTTATGTTTATCCACATTGTTTGTTGTTAAAGGAAAGGAGATGTGTTATATTTATATTGTGCTCTTATCTATCTGAGCCTGTGTCTCGCGCTGAGCTCGTGACCTGTTTGTGGTGTCATGGGCTGAGCGTTCGGACTAACGGCGGTTAGATGCCCGTTTGATCCCGGTCTTGCTGGTCTGGTTTTTTTCTACGCTTATGCTCAATAAATCATCATAAGCTCAAGTGACTTTCGTGTGCAGACTGCCTCATTTACTACATATGTCTACCCTTTGCCTGACTCACCGGGATAGTTTTTGTGATGTACCTTACTACTTTGCGCTTATGAGATGTTATGTATACAAGCTTTGACTTGCATTTAATTGATGAGTAAAGAACTTATTTTGCTACCCAGACACTTACCTTGTAAAGCGCTCTGATATCCGCAAGGGTCTTGTTCGCGCTGTATAAAACTTTCAAAATAAATAAATAAATAAATATGAACCAAGGATTTCTCGGTGCCCAGATACAGTGTATTCTCATAGTCCAATCTGGACATTATCAGGTCCTGTAGCACTGTTCTCTGGGCACTTAGAGGAATCAGCCAGAGGATTTTCTTAAGCTATTTGAGAGTGGAGAAGCAGGAGGCTGTGAGCTTAGAGACCTGCCGCTTAAGAGAAAGATTCTTAACAATGATGAAGCTGAGGTTCTTAACCTTATTAACTCGGACTGGTAAAGGCCCCAGTGTGACGGGCCAGTGGTTAACTCCCCAAAGTTTGGGATTGTTTCCCAGGATCAGAACTTCGGCTTTAGTGCCATTAAGTTCTAGGGTGTTTCTGTTCATCCAATGGGCGACATTAGACAGGCCTTGCCTGAGCGGGGAAGGATCTTGATTATGAGCATCAGCATGGCCGGACTGCCTACCGGGCAGTTTGGAATGCTGCTGAGCTGGGGGCTCATTTAATTCATGGAGACCTGCGTGTGCTAAACGAAATTCGTTTTGCTTTAAATATTTAGAAGCACACACAGGTCTCCATGAACGAAATCAGCCCCCACTCAGTGAAATCAGCCCCCAGCTCGGCAGCTTTCCAAACTGCCCGGTAGTCAGTCCGGCCCTGAGCATCAGATAGTGAAAAAATAATCTGGGAGTCATCCGTGTATGAAAATACGGTGAGGCCAGACTCATGAATCACTTCCACCAAGGGGAGAAGGTAAATGTTAAAAAGCAGGGGACTCACTATAGATCCCTGTGGAACCCCCAAGGTCATTGTTAGGGCTGTAGATGTATTGTTATCTGATGAGTCCTGAAGTGTATGATCTTTCAGAAAGGACAATATTCACCTCAAGGCAATGCCAACAATGCCTGATGCCTCCATTCCGTCCACAAGAATGGAGTGTGAGACCATATCAAAAGCCGCACTTAGATCCAGAAGGATAATGGCGGCGGTCCCACCAGAATCGAGTTCTTGCCTAAGGAGTTCTGTGACTCCTAGTAGGGCGGATTCAGTGCTGTGGCCTGCCCTAAACCCAGACTGGGATGGATGCATCAGATTATGAGCAGTGGCGAAGGAGTAGAGGTGAGTGTTAATGTGTTTTTCACTCTCACTCTCACTCTCACCCTCACATTCACCCTCACCATGCCCTAGAGGAAGCAGCCTCGGTTCACAGAATCCGAGTTGATAGTGCTTATAAATGAAATCATCAAAGTATAGGGCCACATTTATTTGGGACTCTAGTCCAACAGACCCATATCACCCAGAAAAACAGGATGTGGGACAGGATAGTCAACAAGGTGAATGCTGAGGCATCCGTCCGGTGCTCATTGGAAGATATCGGAAGAAGGTGGTATGAAGTCAGAAGGAGGGTAAGTAAACTGCTAGGAAAAATACATTCAAGCGCCAAAAGAATTGGCGGTGGCCCTTCGCGCGACCTCTGCACTTCACTTCCTGGGAGGAGAAGGTATGTGCCATCCTTTCACTGGAGAGTGTCCATGGACTCACAAAAGAACCACCGTCTGGTAAGTAGCTACTCCACATTCCACTAAAGTTAGCAATTACATCTCTATACACATCACTGTAAAGGACCCAGTTAAACAAATCATTATTTTTAGATTAAAAAACAAATTACAGTCAATGAGTATGTGATGTGTATGTCATATAGATAAACCACATACCTGCAATGAAAATGAAAAGGCATACAACTATTGCCATGTACATACTTCTCCCAAACTCACAGCAAGGCTCCATGCTCCAAACAACGGCCCCCAGTGTCATCCATCTTGGCAGCACATATTTACTCACTCTCAGGAAAGCAGAGTTCCAGGTAGGCTGTTTGGGATGGCTGGAAAGGTGTGTGGAGGACAGGGCCTGATGGGAGATGTAGTCAGTGGAAAGACTCCTCCTCCCACCCAGCACAACAAGCCCACCTGCTTCCCTGACAATCAGTGGAAATGTACTGGCAAGATGGCTGACACTGCTGCATGGTGTCTGGAGCAGAAGGCCTTGATGGGGGTTGTAGTCAAGTCAGACAACAGACAACAGTGTCAGACATCCTGCTGGTACATTTTGCACCACTGTAAGGAAAGCATAGTTCATGCTATGCTGTTTGAGCTGGGTGGGAAGGTGTACGTAGGGCTGGGCCTGATGGGAGTTGTAGCAATTGCAAATACTCCTCCTCCCATCTAGCTCGTCTAACAACTCTGTCAGGAAGCAATAGGCCAAGATGAAGTGGCTGTGCTGGGTGGGAAGAAGTGTGTTCGCACCGACTACATATCCCATCAGGCCCTGTCCTAGACATACTGTAGTATTTGAATCCATACATACATACATTGATGTAGCCGAGGCAGATGTTGTAGAGTTATGAAGTAGGTTTATTCAGCCATATTTAGGATAACAAGAAGTATAACTCTGGATCATGTAGCCCCACCAGGAGCAGCCTCCTAGCTACTCAGCCCATACTCCAACTGCCCACCCTCAAACCAGTCACCCAAGCATTCCATCCATGTCAATCACACTCACATTCTAACCTGGAACACTCACACTGGCTGAGTAGCTAGAAGCAGAGAAGTGCAGTATCTAAATACTAAACCCAGAATACTACACATCCTCTCCCTCTCGAATTGGAAAACAAAAAAGAATCAGAGAGCGAAGAAGAAAATTATCCACAATCAAAGTATACAATAGTAATATTTATCCGTAAACCCAGGGATGAGAAGGACTCCACACCACTAGAGGGAAAACAGACAAAAGCCAGGAAAGAAGGAAGAAGGAGACAGTAAACACTAACACTGACACCATCCTCCTCCTTTAATAATGAAGAAAAAGAAAAATGAAATATGAGACGAACTCACAAACAACAAATGAGTAAGACCTAACGTGAAGAAAACGTCTTCACGAAGGTAGACTGTGGCAACCAAAAGCCACTCCTCAAGAGAGGAACTAAGAAGACATGGGACTAACCCATAAGCGAAGGTGTAACAAGGGACAAACCCAAGAAAACACACGCAGCACGGGAAGGTGCAGCATAATGTGGCAAAACAATTCCACTCCTCATATGAGGAACACTGAAAATATGGGGCTACCCATGAATGAAGGTGTAACAGAGGAAATACCTAAGAACACAAGCAGCACAAGATAGTGCAGCACAATGTGGCAAATATTCCACTCCTCATATGAGGAACACTGAATATGGGGCTACCCATGAATGAAGGTGTAACAGAGGAGAGACCTGAGAACACTCGTGGCACAAGAAGATGCAGCACAATGTGGCAAAATTTCCACTCCTCATGAGAGGAACCGAGAAAATATGGGATTATCCATAACCAAACAGAAGGAGGTGTAACAGGGGACAGGACCCAAGCACACACACGGGGCGAACAAGTGCAGCACAACGTGTCAAACCAACACATAGGTAAGAAGTGAAGCTCAACCAGCTTACACTAGACATAGAGAGAAATGTGATGCACAGGGCGTCTTACACACTGGACACAAAAGAGAAATTCGCACAGTGCGACATGCACGCAAAATAAAACGTACAACAAGGTGTCCAACACAAGTAGAAAAGGTATAAAGTCCTAAGCAAAGACTTTGACCCAATAACCCAAACATGAGGGTTAACTAATGGTAAAACCATGAGGGGAAATAACATTACAACCTAAACCCATCCCAAAAACAGGGATACAATGATGCAAATGAGGGTGAGAGAACCCTTAACGAAAACTTTGGGCAGACATGAGTAGGAGAACACATGTACCAAACTAAAGCATTGAAATGAGGGTGAGAGAACCCAAATATGAAAAGTGATACAAGTATTAATGCAGTGTAGACATAAGGGTGAGAGAACCCAACTTAAGTTAAATGACACATTTCTTATACATTTCAAAATTGAACATACTGTAAGTTAAAAACCTGCACATAAATTAACCACAGTCATAGGTGTGCCTGTTACATTAGGCAGCAGAACAAAGTACTTTAGATGCAGGAGAATTGCCCATAAAAGATGAAGATGAAACGTGGCACGAATAAAGGTGAAGAAAATCTCAAGTGAAATGTTCCACGTAGTACGGAGCAGTTTGCAGGTGAATGAAAGTTCATGAGCTCGTGGCTATAGCTAGAATTCTTATGAAACAGTACTCTACTTGTGAGACAGGAAACAGGACCTTGGTGGCAGGATAAACGCAGCCGATGTCATGCTCGAAGAACACATAAAATTCGGTGAGTAAAACCTCTTCCAAACAACAGATCACGTTGCCATGGTAAAGATGGCGGCACGCTCATCACGCAGCTCCGGGTGGCTCACGGTGCGATACACGCTGCAGTGCAGACGTGTCATTGACAAAGAACATGACGCGTCCTCTTCACTGAACCCTCCTGCAAGGTTCGATTGCGTCATCATAACGAGCTGTCAGAGGAGATGAAAAGAAGCTCCTCACCAACTGAAAAACCGGCTCCAAGTAAGTAGTTAGACACCTCACGTTACACGATGTTTAAAGCGTCACACAGCAAAATTAAGTACGCTTTCCTTCCGCTGAGCAACAGAAAGTACGGCCACTGAAAGGGGCAGACAAATTTACATAAGATATAGCCTTTTACTTAATGCGGCAGGGGTGCTGGCACAAAGTACAAATTGCTGCTTATTACTTGATGCAGCAAAGATGTTGGTATAAAGTTCAAATTGCTGCCACAGTCAGCGCTAGTACAGATGAGCATACGCACACGAAGAAGGTAATGCATCCATCAACTTGAATTAAAGAGTGTCATTAACAACGCACTTAAGTGACTAATTACCTTGGTTACAGTTCTGTGTTGACACTGCTTGCTTCCATAGGCAGAAGATGAAGGTAGTTGCTTTCAGACATTAAAATTCCTTCTGCGTCACGTAGGCAGCTTAAATGATGATTTTTACGCAGAAGTCTTGTTTAAGATGACTTGACAGGATGCTTTTGCCAGGGCTGCCTGGTGTGTTCGGCACTGGTGGGGCTACTTAACGTGCTTGTAGAGGTTCTTTACTTTGTGATGATAGATGCTTGTTCTATTTCAGTTACAGGATACTCCCAACTCTTTTTAATGGCATGCTCTGCGCAGGAAAGTCTCCAGCAGCACACCTCGAACTATGCTGTCCCTGACAGTAAGTGGAAATGTACTGGCAAGCTGGCTGACATTGGGCACTGGTGTCTGGAGCACAAGGCCTTAATGGGAGTTGTCAGGTCAGACAACAGGCAACAGGCACCAGTGTCAGACATCCTGTTAGTACATTTTGCACAACTGTTCATGCTGGGCTGTTTGAGCTGGGTGGGAAGGTGTATGTAGACAGGGCCTGATTGAAGTTGTAGTCATTGCAAATACTCCTCCTCCCCACCAGCCCTGATAACTCCTCTGGGCATATTCCTACCTCACAGTGAGGGTAAGTGGACTATCAAGATGGCTGACACTGCTGAATGGAGTGGAACTTGAAACTAACTCCCACAAGGCCCTGTGCTTCAAAAAACAGTCCCCAGTGTCAGCCATCTTGCTAGTACACTTCCATTCACTGTCAGGTACCCATACGCCCAGATGAAGTGGTTGTGCTGGGTGGTGTAGTGTAGTTCCTATCATCCCAATAGGCTCTGCGCATTGGAATAATACCTACAGCAGTAAAGGCCTAGACCAGACGTTAACTAGGTCTACTACTGTCGATACTAGACTTAAAGTTTTGGGTTTGCCAGCTTAGCTCAGAGTTCACTAGAAACTTTCTCGAATGTTCAAGGAGGAATTAACTTCCCTGATTAGACAAGAAGGGATTTAGTTTCTGACAACCATAGAACATGAAAACTTTGCTCTCCCCTAATCAAGAGTAAATCTCGAGAGTCGTGTGAACAAAAGGCAAATTATTTTACTCAGTCAGTACGTGCATTCTTAGTCTCATCAGATTGTAGAGAAAAGGAAGAGACGGGCGTGTTCAATAAAAAGGTGTTATTTATTGATCAGTCTCTTTTCTCATACAAGAGAAATGGATCGATATTATTGCAATACTTATAGTTAAGTAAAGTGCATACATTAAAAGCAATAGTATAAAATAATACTGTAAAAACATTGATATGGTTTCTAAGCCATAAGATGTTTTAAAATGAATAAAATATATTACATACACATATACATTTGACTAAACGTACTCAACTGGTGTTTCTAGATACGCCTACCCCGTGTACCTGACCTAAGTCTAATACGTGGGCGGGAATAGAAAGTTACAGTTTAAGTTAAGTTTGTTTTTGCCAAGTGAATAACTAAAGAATTCTCTGTGAGGGGTTATTCAGTTCTGTACCTGGAAGTTAGGATGAATGAGGAATGGTATCTCTCTCTCTGGTCTCGATATTCCAGGCTGCCTGCGAGGGCTACCCAGAAACGCCGGGGCTGGATTTCTCGGCAGGAGAAAGCAGCTTCTCTCAGCGCGTCAGAAAGGCGGGGCTGCGCCAGCGGGGTCTGCTCTGCTCTTCGCTTCGGCAAGTATGGCTGCTCCGTCTCGTCACCACGCGTGTGTTTGCATAGGGCAAGATCGGTAATATTTATACCTTTAAGGTGCCGAGATTGACGTAAGGATGGACATAGATACGTCAATAAGGATGTCATACGACTTGCTCGTTAGCACATTCTTTTGCTGAAGTTCTCGGTGAAATCAAAACAATGGCCGCAGGGTTTTGCCCAGGTTGTCATAGGTTTGATTTGTTATGAGAACTCCGTATGCCTTATCAGGGGCTGGAGGAATATCGCTTGTCTAATTAGATCGCAAGCGTTATGACCTAATCAGATAACACGTTCCTGTGCCGTAGTGTGACTGCGTCAGATAACGGTATCTGCATCATGGGGGTTTTCTGCCTCATGGGCTGACTGCTAGTTAACTTGTTGGTTTGTTTAACTAGAATAGGGTCAGGAATAGGGGGATCGATTCAGAACCTATAGGAATACATCACACCCACTCCACGCTAACTATGTACATATTTACTAATCTATGCATAGTATAACATAGTACAACATACTATAGAGTATAGTGTATACCTTACCACCCCAAAATACATAAATGCATTTTGAAATTTTTCAAATATACGGAAAAATTGCAGACATATGTATTGTATGCACTCAAGCTGTAGAATAATGCCAAAGTAATCGCATTTGTATACATTATTGCTATTTTGTATATGAGAATTACACATGAAATGGCTTCTTAATACAGAAAAAAAGTTCGAGACCATTCCATCACACAATAAAATATTTATGAACATACCAGCGGGCAGCTAATGTCTATAAGCTATTTAAAATTTAGAAACCTTAGTTCTCTAAGAATAGTTCTTACTTTAAGCAGAAGATAGTGTCCCGAAAAATATGCAAAAATATTTGGGGCTGCTGAAAAATTGCTGTCCATGAACTGGAGGGAATATCTGTTCATGTGACTTTATTTTTAAAGTTGAAGGCCGAATTCAGGGAACGCCGTGTGCGAGCTTGCTCAAAAGTCTCTATTTCTGCTCTGGTGAGAACATCATATCATTTAGGCTTTCGAAAAAACTGTCAACAGCTTCCTGGGAAAGTTCCACTAACTCGGAAATAGGTGTAATCATGCATTCTTGCGCATGATTGTCTCCATTGACATTCTGATTTGCATTACTGACAGAAGGTCGTACCTGTTCGATGTTGCTTTCATCTTGAACTTCACTACCCATCAATCGTAGTGGTGAAGCTTCCACGAATGCCGTCATCAGGATTGGTAGCCTTTGAGGGCAGCACAAAGCATGAACCTTGATCGGGCTCAACAATGTTTCTGCATCCATTGGGGCATCCGATTGTAGCGTCAGACAGGTGTCTAACACGCATTCTTCTCCGCATAGCAGACACCTTAATACAGGTAAAACACATCTTTGCCACATTGGTCGAAATGATAGAAACCAAGTCATGTTCAGGTCTCTAAGCCGGGAGAGTCCCAGGATTTTTGATATCCGGTCCCGGTATCCAATGGCTAGGATTGTTTCTTCTCTTGTCGCCAGAGTTTTGTCTGTGACATGGGTTGCCATAACGAAAAATAAGGACTAAGAATAGGATTCCTGCAATTAGTCCCAGGATCAGGGGAAGTCCGCCAAAAATCGAATGGACGAAATCTGGAAAAATACCCAGTATGGCTTTGAATGGTGTTAATGCCATCGAAAATACTGTCTTAAATACCTTTGAGACCCCATTGGTATCAGAAATATTTAAGATTTCATTCAGGATTTCCGCGAAATGTACGGGGGAATTAGTTGATAATAATGTATGTATCTCTGCAGTCGTCCTTGCGACTTGTAGATCACACGTTTCTTTTGATGACGAGAGCCTGGTAGGCGTCTGAAGAAGCACTGTTTTCATTCTGCTTAAAGTATCTATTCGAATAGAAGTAATTTTCAAATCGGGCCATGCCCTTGCCTCCCTGTCTGGGAAGGAGCTGGGGAACAATGAGCGTCCGCAGCACTTGACCTTCGCAGTCGTAGTTACTAGATAAGGAGTCCCGGGCATAAGACTACAACATCTGTGGTCTACAATAAGAATGTAACTCCCATTATAGAGTCTTTGAAAGAATGGTTCTATTTCTGTTGCAGGTGCGCCTTGCTGGTGACATGAAAGGTTGTATGAATTCCCTTCACAGGCTCCATGCAAACTAATTCCGTTACACAGAAGTGTGCCACTAAGTGACATCGCACAATTGTTGCCACTAAGAAACACTTTCTGTCCTTTATTACTGACACATGCATTTGAATAGGGCAGGTTCCAAGTTGTTTTAAGGTACCCCTTTCCCAATTTCTCGTACATGCCAGCCTGTATATATTTTTGGCAGTATTGAAACCTGAAGGTTGAGATTGGAATATTTATTATCCCATGTATTATCCATTCACTGACAGGTCGTTCTGACATTGTCACTGGTAATCTTTCGAGTTTCTCAATGCTCAGGATTGTATAATCAGCACCCTTTTGTGCCATACTGATTTGTCTATCAGTAAGGTTAAAGATTCGGAATAGTGACGTTGTGTTGATTAAACGCCAAGGCACATAGCCTGAACGCAGATTTTGTAACGTCCAGCCAAGCTGTACAATAGAGCGCAATTGTGACTGACCGTGTTGTAATAACAGTAAGTCTTGCGATAATATGTCGATTGCTGAAGACACAATGCTGTCCAAAGAAAAAATTCTGGAGGACAGAGTCATTAACCCATTGTCCACTACAGAAAGTGATTTTTCCAAATAATACGGTCAATTTCCCGTATTCTCTCTGCTGTTTCAATTTGAGTAACCTTCCAGGCCTCATTGTATGCTGCATATACAGAGGCTACTATGAAACGCTTTTGACGCTGTTTGCGTGGTCCCAAAGTGAAATCACGCAAGTCAGCACCATCAGTAAGTAAAGTTAGGTGTTGCTTAATTTCTGCCAGTGTGGAAGTTTGTAGCCATTGAAGGCATAATTTGCCCACACTGTAGGTTGTTATTATCCCTGGGTGATGTCTTTGAGGATATCTAGGGTCTGGCCTGGTCATTTTGAACCCCTGTGTTTTGTTCAGGAATCTGTCTTGACAGTTATTAGTATCTGTGGGCCAGATCAACCACTGTTTCCAATCAGGATGTGTTCTGTTTTGGTTTAATATATGGTTTACGTCTATCTCTTCATCTGTATCAGAGTTATTGCTAAACATTGTTGGCTTTGGAATAGACGGTTTATTTAAATCTTTGATTTTGGCTAGGCCAAGACAGGTGGTTTGTTGAACAGTGTCATTTAAAAATATCATTTGTTCTGGGATCATGCAGGCTCTAAACAAAGCTTCTATACCCTGTACTTGCCATTCTTTTGTACCCCAAACACTTTTCAATTCAACATTTTTGTCCCAATAATCAAAACCAAAAGTATTCATTTGTTCAAAAAATGAGTCTGAATATAACAATTTTGTGTTGGTTATCATGGTCTTGGTCCCTGTTTTGTTTGACAATTTAAAATAGAATGTTTCAGCATTACTTGTGTTAAAACCTGAAAAATATGAATATTTGTCGTAAACGGTTCTTGAGCTCCCTTTTGGAGGTGTTGCACAATGTTCCCATTGATTATAATTTAAAACATTTCTAGGTTGTGCAGATCTATGTAAAAAATGGTTACCATAGTGGTTATAACAGTACATACTATCATAATTTGTAGAACCCTGCAAATAATCATGTTTGGTAAATTTAGCAGACATTACTAAGTCAGACATCACATTATTAATGCTTTCGAAGTCCCAATCATCAGCAAATGAGTTTGGTTTTACAAAGTCACTCAAGGAGATCTTAATTTGGTGTGGATATTTCAGGATCTCGACCGGACCATAAATTTCATAGTCAGTGTTGTCCCATGCTACCCCACCAGGTATAGGATTGGCTGTGAAGTTGGCTGAAGAAAGTTCTCTTTTCTCGACGTGTGAAGATGTGTGTGGTTTGAGGATCAAGTTGATTTTCTGACTTGCTGTGTCCATTTTAGCATATTTTCCCTCAAAGAAGCGTCCCAATGTTAGTATCACACAATAAAATATTTATGAACATACCAGCGGGCAGCTAATGTCTATAAGCTATTTAAAATTTAGAAACCTTAGTTCTCTAAGAATAGTTCTTACTTTAAGCAGAAGATAGTGTCCCGAAAAATATGCAAAAATATTTGGGGCTGCTGAAAAATTGCTGTCCGTGAACTGGAGGGAATATCTGTTCATGTGACTTTATTTTTAAAGTTGAAGGCCGAATTCAGGGAACGCCGTGTGCGAGCTTGCTCAAAAGTCTCTATTTCTGCTCTGGTGAGAACATCATATCATTTAGGCTTTCGAAAAAACTGTCAACAGCTTCCTGGGAAAGTTCCACTAACTCGGAAATAGGTGTAATCATGCATTCTTGCGCATGATTGTCTCCATTGACATTCTGATTTGCATTACTGACAGAAGGTCGTACCTGTTCGATGTTGCTTTCATCTTGAACTTCACTACCCATCAATCGTAGTGGTGAAGCTTCCACGAATGCCGTCATCAGGATTGGTAGCCTTTGAGGGCAGCACAAAGCATGAACCTTGATCGGGCTCAACAATGTTTCTGCATCCATTGCGCATCCGATTGTAGCGTCAGACAGGTGTCTAACACGCATTCTTCTCCGCATAGCAGACACCTTAATACAGGTAAAACACATCTTTGCCACATTGGTCGAAATGATAGAAACCAAGTCATGTTCAGGTCTCTAAGCCGGGAGAGTCCCAGGATTTTTGATATCCGGTCCCAGTATCCAATGGCTAGGATTGTTTCTTCTCTTGTCGCCAGAGTTTTGTCTGTGACATGGGTTGCCATAACGAAAAATAAGGACTAAGAATAGGATTCCTGCAATTAGTCCCAGGATCAGGGGAAGTCCGCCAAAAATCGAATGGACGAAATCTGGAAAAATACCCAGTATGGCTTTGAATGGTGTTAATGCCATCGAAAATATTGTCTTAAATACCTTTGAGACCCCATTGGTATCAGAAATATTTAAGATTTCATTCAGGATTTCCGCAAAATGTACGGGGGAATTAGTTGATAATAATGTATGTATCTCTGCAGTCGTCCTTGCGACTTGTAGATCACACATTTCTTTTGATGACGAGAGCCTGGTAGGCGTCTGAAGAAGCACTGTTTTCATTCTGCTTAAAGTATCTATTCGAATAGAAGTAATTTTCAAATCGGGCCATGCCCTTGCCTCCCTGTCTGGGAAGGAGCTGGGGAACAATGAGCGTCCGCAGCACTTGACCTTCGCAGTCGTAGTTACTAGATAAGGAGTCCCGGGCATAAGACTACAACATCTGTGGTCTACAATAAGAATGTAACTCCCATTATAGAGTCTTTGAAAGAATGGTTCTATTTCTGTTGCAGGTGCGCCTTGCTGGTGACATGAAAGGTTGTATGAATTCCCTTCACAGGCTCCATGCAAACTAATTCCGTTACACAGAAGTGTGCCACTTAGTGACATCGCACAATTGTTGCCACTAAGAAACACTTTCTGTCCTTTATTACTGACACATGCATGTGAATAGGGCAGGTTCCAAGTTGTTTTAAGGTACCCCTTTCCCAATTTCTCGTACATGCCAGCCTGTATATATTTTTGGCAGTATTGAAACCTGAAGGTTGAGATTGGAATATTTATTATCCCATGTATTATCCATTCACTGACAGGTCGTTCTGACATTGTCACTGGTAATCTTTCGAGTTTCTCAATGCTCAGGATTGTATAATCAGCACCCTTTTGTGCCATACTGATTTGTCTATCAGTAAGGTTAAAGATTCGGAATAGTGACGTTGTGTTGATTAAACGCCAAGGCACATAGCCTGAACGCAGATTTTGTAACGTCCAGCCAAGCTGTACAATAGAGCGCAATTGTGACTGACCGTGTTGTAATAACAGTAAGTCTTGCGATAATATGTCGATTGCTGAAGACACAATGCTGTCCAAAGAAAAAATTCTGGAGGACAGAGTCATTAACCCATTGTCCACTACAGAAAGTGATTTTTCCAAATTAATATGGTCAATTTCCCGTATTCTCTCTGCTGTTTCAATTTGAGTAACCTTCCAGGCCTCATTGTATGCTGCATATACAGAGGCTGCTATGAAACGCTTTTGACGCTGTTTGCGTGGTCCCAAAGTGAAATCACGCAAGTCAGCACCATCAGTAAGTAAAGTTAGGTGTTGCTTAATTTCTGCCAGTGTGGAAGTTTGTAGCCATTGAAGGCATAATTTGCCCACACTGTAGGTTGTTATTATCCCTGGGTGATGTCTTTGAGGATATCTAGGGTCTGGCCTGGTCATTTTGAACCCCTGTGTTTTGTTCAGGAATCTGTCTTGACAGTTATTAGTATCTGTGGGCCAGATCAACCACTGTTTCCAATCAGGATGTGTTCTGTTTTGGTTTAATATATGGTTTACGTCTATCTCTTCATCTGTATCAGAGTTATTGCTAAACATTGTTGGCTTTGGAATAGACGGTTTATTTAAATCTTTGATTTTGGCTAGGCCAAGACAGGTGGTTTGTTGAACAGTGTCATTTAAAAATATCATTTGTTCTGGGATCATGCAGGCTCTAAACAAAGCTTCTATACCCTGTACTTGCCATTCTTTTGTACCCCAAACACTTTTCAATTCAACATTTTTGTCCCAATAATCAAAACCAAAAGTATTCATTTGTTCAAAAAATGAGTCTGAATATAACAATTTTGTGTTGGTTATCATGGTCTTGGTCCCTGTTTTGTTTGACAATTTAAAATAGAATGTTTCAGCATTACTTGTGTTAAAACCTGAAAAATATGAATATTTGTCGTAAACGGTTCTTGAGCTCCCTTTTGGAGGTGTTGCACAATGTTCCCATTGATTATAATTTAAAACATTTCTAGGTTGTGCAGATCTATGTAAAAAATGGTTACCATAGTGGTTATAACAGTACATACTATCATAATTTGTAGAACCCTGCAAATAATCATGTTTGGTAAATTTAGCAGACATTACTAAGTCAGACATCATATTATTAATGCTTTCGAAGTCCCAATCATCAGCAAATGAGTTTGGTTTTACAAAGTCACTCAAGGAGATCTTAATTTGGTGTGGATATTTCAGCATCTCGACCGGACCATAAATTTCATAGTCAGTGTTGTCCCATGCTACCCCACCAGGTATAGGATTGGCTGTGAAGTTGGCTGAAGAAAGTTCTCTTTTCTCGACGTGTGAAGATGTGTGTGGTTTGAGGATCAAGTTGATTTTCTGACTTGCTGTGTCCATTTTAGCATATTTTCCCTCAATGAAGCGTCCCAATGTTAGTATCATGATGAGCCAAAGTATGAGGATAAATGCACCAAAACCCACCCAAAATTCAATCCATGGAGAAATTAGATATGTTTCTTTCAGTTGTTTCAAAAGTTCCTTAGCTTTATCTTTAAAGGTTTTTGGTGATGGCTGTGTCTTTGATTCACTGAAGCCTTCAGAGGAATCATCGAAGTTAATGAAGTAGCCGGATGCTGTTCTGTCAATCGTTCCAATTGCTTCAGGATTACTGTTTCTTGCATTTTCACTTGGTACTTCATTATAGATTGGTGTGTCTCTGCTAAATGTTTTTATTTGGGTTTTCAGAGGTCTTAGTTCTATTGCATTGTTGCATAGTCCATGTTGTTCTTCTGTAGGCGTTTCGAATGTGATGAGCCTCTTTGTTAGGACCTCTGTACTGGTAGCAAACCTTGGTGTTCTGCTACTTATTGGGAGTCCACTTGGCCTACTGTTTGTTATCGGCCACATGTTGTGGTTTTACCAGGTCGATGGATACAACTCGGTTCTCCTTTTTTCCAGCAAGTGGCGGTAGTGCAACTGATCTTGTCCCGTTGATAGACAAGACAGGAACTGCTTTTCTATAAGAAGGCCCAAATTCCTTCTTTACCGCGATCTTTTCCCTGACTAGATCCCCGACTTTTGGAATCCAGACAGGTCTTGCTGGGACAGGTGGTGGTTCTTCAGTGGTTGTTGGCTGTTGTTTCAACTTTATGTTGCTCAGGTCTTTTCTTGTTTTGTTTAAGTCCTGCAAAATAGCCAAACGGTCTTTGATATCAAAGCTTTTTTCTTTCACCACTGAAGTCTGACTATCAATGTCAGAGATCATCATCCTAGTTCCAAATAATAATTCGTACGCACTGAATCCCTTCAGAGAATTTCTTGGCAAGTTATTGAGACTACGTTGGACACTTATTAGATGTTTGACCCACCCAGCTCCCGAACCTAATACCTTCGCCGTTATAGATTGCTTTATGTCACGGTTTTTTCTTTCAACAATTCCGTTCCCCTCAGGGTGAAATGGACAAGAGTACCGCAATTGCACGCCCATGCTGACCATGGCCTCCTTATAAGCCCGAGAGCTAAAAGCAGGACCGTGGTCTGAATGCAGCATGCCAATTGCGTATGTGCCGATAAAGACTCGCAAATCTTTTATAACAGTTCTGGCGTCAGCCGTTCGCTGGGGCCACATCCATATGAATCTCGTGCATGAATCCACTGCGACCAGGATATATTTATAGTTACCATCCCTTTGTAAGGGACCACAGTGGTCTAGGTAAACACAGGCTAATGGTTTATCCGAGATTAGAAGGGGCGTCTGAGCTGGACGTCTCACAGTTGATACTTTCATTTTTTGACATATCTCACATTCTAGAACATAGTTCCTTGTTTGTCTTCTCATTTGTGGCCACCAGTATCTCTGTTTTAATAATGATACTGTGGCTGAGACGCCAGCATGGATAGAAGCAAGCCCTTCGTGTGCCGCTATTATTAGTCCTAACCTATGTTCCATGTTTGGAATTGCCCTATCCCCCACTCCAGGGATTCGAGCAAAAGGAACATTGTTTGCATCAGTTATGTATGAGTATTTTACTGGAAAGCCTTTCGGGAGTGTTTCTATCGAATCCTTTTCTGAAGCGCTGACAGCTTGTAATATTTCGCTGTCTATTTTTGTTTTTGACCGTGTGATGGCAGCTACGGAAGCCGTTTGCACAGCTGCCTTCGCGGCCTCATCAGCCAATGAATTCCCTGCAACGTGAACGCCATCACGTTGATGACTCAGTGTATGTATCACGTGAGTCTTTGGTAGTTCTTTTTGTAAAAGAACTACTTGTTCCCAGAGCATTTTATGCTTGATTGTGCCACCTTTCGCATCCTTGAAACCATTCTGAAGCCAGATCTGCAAGTATTCATTGTAAGACTGAACGCAATAATACGAATCGCACACTATGAGTGTGGGGAATTCTTGATCGGTATTTTCAAGCGCCATCTTGAACGCCAGTAGTTCAGCTCGCTGAGCTGTACAATCTCCTAAAGATTGTGTTTTAGTGATTGCTGGTTTAAATTTTCCTTCGTGCCAGCGACCTTTAACGATCGCGCACGCAGCACTGTAAGCTTGTTTACCCCCCACTGCGGGTTGTGCTGATCCGTCTGTATATATTATACAGCCGTAGTGGTCTAGAGGCAGAATTTCGGTCGGCGGAGGACATTCAAATTCATATTGGAGAAATTCTTGTGTTTTTAAGTAAGGATCAAATTCGTACGCCACGTCTGTTGCAGCAAGAGAATTAGCCCATTGTATCCATCTCGGATGGAGTGCTTTAGCATTTGGAATGCTTGCCTTTGTTACCGCCTCTAGGGCTGGTATTGGTGTCACGATTATTATTCGTTTACCTTGTGCCAGGGCTCGTTCTTTTGCTATAGCTGTCTGTGTTGCCGTAAGAATTTTTTCCGTTGGGCTAAATTTCATTTCAGCCTTAGTGTACAAGTGTGATTTGAATGCAATTGGTACCTTTTCTCCCTCATTAGAGGTCAGGTATGTGAATCCGCATCTCCCTGGGATGACTCGAATCACAAGATTGCGTGTGTTATCACGTGTTTCTAATTTTGTTTTAATTAGCATGTCTGTTTGTAGGGATCTCAAAATTTCTGTGTGTATTTGAGTCCAATTGGATCTTTTAAAATCTGGTTTTATCAGATCATATAGGGGTTTGACCCTTTCTGCGTAATTCGCAATGTATGTTCTTCCGAAGTTTAGGAAGCCTAGAATCGACTGTAAGTTTTTTAGTGTTCTAGGTGCTTGGAGTACGGCACATTTCTCTAGGAAATTGTCAGCCAGGCTTTTGCCTTCACTTGATAATTCATATCCTAAGAATAGGACTGTCAGATGGGCAATTCTGGATTTTTTAAAGTTGAATTTGTAACCCTCTGCTGCGAACCCAAGTATTATGGTGTTCACTCTCTTCAAGTGAGTCTCCAAGTCATCATCTGTTAAGTAAATGTCATCGACATAAGATAATGCTTCATCATCATATAGTTGTAGTAATTCTGTTACTCTCGCTGAGAATACCCCCGGGCTGTTCTTGTACCCCTGGGCTAACCGACAGAATTGTTTTTGAGTGCCATTTATTGAGAATGCAGTTAAATATCTGCTCTCTGGTGCTATGTTTTGACAAAAGAATCCATTAGAGATGTCTAATGTTGTTTTGTATTTTTTGCGCACTATGTTATTCATTAGTGCAGCACTATGTGAGTTTTGCACTGCAAAAGTTTTGCAACATGTGTTAAGGTGTCGGTAATCCAAAACTAGACGATATGAATTGTCTGGTTTGGAGACCGGAAACAAAGGGTTGTTCATTTGTGAGGTGCAAGTTTCAATCACCCCCTGGTATTCTAGCTGATCTAGTATTTCATTTACCTGTTTTTTAGCTTCTTGCTTAATTGGGTACTGCCTTTGTGCAGTAGGTTGTGATTTTAACTGGATTTTGTGAGGAGGAGAATCCTCATCCCATCCCACGTGATTTTTATATAAAGCAGGAGCTAGAGCCACTGCCCACTTTCTAGCAAGTGTGTATTTTTTATGAATAGGAATTTGATTTGAGAAGGCAGGCATAATTACTTCTTCGCCATGAGGGCACTCCCTGACAAACTCTGGTGGCCAGTCTTTTTCAGCTAGAAGGATGTCATAGCCCTTGGAGAGATTATCCCAAAATAGTCCCCTTATTTTCCTAGTCTTATCCCCCTCTATACGCAATGTTATTTCGTATATTTTGTGAGGTTTGCTAACTCTGGTGTCCGCAGTTTCCACTTGAAGATATTCATTCGTGTCCACTGTCTCCAGATGATTCATAAGGACTTTGCGAGCTATGCTCACTTCTGCTGCGCTGTCTAGCATTGTCTGAGCCCATTCTCCGTTTTTCAGTTGTGTCCTCAGTATTCTCGGCATTGTTAACTACCTTGATACTGGCTACCTTCTTTTTTGGAAATTGTAATTTCTTTTTTAGTTGAGCAGGTTCCTTGTCTTTGGACTTGGCGTGCTCTTCTCTTTGTTCTGATCGTCCTCTTCTTTACGATTTCTGCGAGGAAGTCTGAAAAGATTGAGAGGGACGCGTATCAATGTCTTGATATCTATCAGGCTTCTTTATATTATCCCTATTTCTAAGGTTATATCTTTTCCCAGAGGGGTCACTCTGAGGTGACCTGTGTCTTTGGTTCGGAGATTTTTCTCTTCTCCTAGGAGACCTTCCTCGGGACTGGAATTTCTTTTCTTTAGGATTGGATTGTTTGTTTCCATCCCAGTTCTTTTTTGGTGATGTAGAATTATTATTAAAAAATATTTTTTCTGGACTTTCAATCAGTTGCGGTTTTACTGGTATTCCACCTAAACTATCTCTACCTAGTTCCTCATAGGATTTTTCTATGATTCTGGCAATTTCCGCTGGTTGGTCTGCTATATCTGTCTCTTTTAACCTCTGGCGGATCGCCACGTTTGCTGCTTCACCTTTTATGTTGGCTAATAGTATAGCCGAGACCTGCTTGAAGTCTTTTAGTAATTTCATACCAAGAGTTAAAGCGGGTTCAGGACCATATTCATCTTGAATTTGTTTTAGCACATCTGGTATTACCGAAATGGATGGAACACCGTGCGTTTTTGTGTAGATGGAAGCAAAGACTGTACCCCAAGTGTCACAGTCCTCAATGTGTGGTGCGATTCCCATTGGAAGACAGATAGTCAGAATCCTGTGCTTTTCTAGCGGGGTGGTGTCAGGAAACACCGCCTCTATTTGGGTGATTTTTTGCGCTAGCCAGAATGGTATTTGTTCCCGTTTAGCCGGTACTTTACCTAGGCAGGACTGGATGTTCTGTGGTGTAATTTTATTTGTGTTCCCCTGGTGAGGGGTCAGCTGTGGGAGTTTAATCGCTGGCTGAATTGTTGAAGTCCGCATCACATACTGGACTAATTGTCTATGTATTTTTATTAATTGTTTTAGCTGTGTTAACAGCTCTGCTGCTGGCATCTCATTGATGTCTGGATGTGGTGTGTATCCGGCTAGGACCGGCCACGTTGCTCCTGGTCTACCTAAAGGACCGAGCCTGGTGATGTGATTATTATGTTTTAGGGCACCATCAAATAAGAGCAAATGCTCTTGAAATTTGAGTGGTACTTCCACCTCCTCGAAAGGAGTGTACTCATTAGGAGGTTCCTCTATTTTGTAATAGTGGAAGTACTTTGTTACAGCATTTGCTGCTGGAAAATGTATCCATGAATAGTATACCTCTGTCTGCCGATATTTGTGTGCCTCAATTACGAATATGACTGTGCCACCTCTAGGTGTCAGTCCATTTTCTATAAGTTTTAGAGTTATAGATCTCCTTTTGATGACCGGGATGAGTATTATATCCTGGTCTGCTGCCTGCATGGTAGCATCAGCTGCTGCGAGTTCAGTTGCTAATCTAACTGCCTCTCTTTCATCCTCATTGTCTGACATATTACTGACAGGATGGTTATTTCTTTTGTTTGTTTGCAGATCAGGTTTCTTATGGAAACAAAGATTAGATGCACAATATTTTGGAACTGTTTATCCTTCAACGTTGACTATACCAAGAACCATACATAGGAGTTCCCTCCTGCGAGGTCTGGCGGATATAACCTTTCACCCACTCCAGACGTCTTTGGAGTATTGTGGGAAAAGGGGTCTGAGTGAGAAAGCACGACTGAGGTACTCTAAATGTCTTACGTTAGTTTTATCGCCCTTTCCAAACGCGTTGGGCGCCATGTAGTGTAGTTCCTATCATCCCAATAGGCTCTGCGCATTGGAATAATACCTACAGCAGTAAAGGCCTAGACCAGACGTTAACTAGGTCTACTACTGTCGATACTAGACTTAAAGTTTTGGGTTTGCCAGCTTAGCTCAGAGTTCACTAGAAACTTTCTCGAATGTTCAAGGAGGAATTAACTTCCCTGATTAGACAAGAAGGGATTTAGTTTCTGACAACCATAGAACATGACAACTTTGCTCTCCCCTAATCAAGAGTAAATCTCGAGAGTCGTGTGAACAAAAGGCAAATTATTTTACTCAGTCAGTACGTGCATTCTTAGTCTCATCAGATTGTAGAGAAAAGGAAGAGACGGGCGTGTTCAATAAAAAGGTGTTATTTATTGATCAGTCTCTTTTCTCATACAAGAGAAATGGATCGATATTATTGCAATACTTATAGTTAAGTAAAGTGCATACATTAAAAGCAATAGTATAAAATAATACTGTAAAAACATTGATATGGTTTCTAAGCCATAAGATGTTTTAAAATGAATAAAATATATTATATACACATATACATTTGACTAAACGTACTCAACTGGTGTTTCTAGATACGCCTACCCCGTGTACCTGACCTAAGTCTAATACGTGGGCGGGAATAGAAAGTTACAGTTTAAGTTAAGTTTGTTTTTGCCAAGTGAATAACTAAAGAATTCTCTGTGAGGGGTTATTCAGTTCTGTACCTGGAAGTTAGGATGAATGAGGAATGGTATCTCTCTCTCTGGTCTCGATATTCCAGGCTGCCTGCGAGGGCTACCCAGAAACGCCGGGGCTGGATTTCTCGGCAGGAGAAAGCAGCTTCTCTCAGCGCGTCAGAAAGGCGGGGCTGCGCCAGCGGGGTCTGCTCAACTCTTCGCTTCGGCAAGTATGGCTGCTCCGTCTCGTCACCACGCGTGTGTTTGCATAGGGCAAGATCGGTAATATTTATACCTTTAAGGTGCCGAGATTGACGTAAGGATGGACATAGATACGTCAATAAGGATGTCATACGACTTGCTCGTTAGCACATTCTTTTGCAGAAGTTCTCGGTGAAATCAAAACAATGGCCGCAGGGTTTTGCCCAGGTTGTCATAGGTTTGATTTGTTATGAGAACTCCGTATGCCTTATCAGGGGCTGGAGGAATATCGCTTGTCTAATTAGATCGCAAGCGTTATGACCTAATCAGATAACACGTTCCTGTGCCGTAGTGTGACTGCGTCAGATAACGGTATCTGCATCATGGGGGTTTTCTGCCTCATGGGCTGACTGCTAGTTAACTTGTTGGTTTGTTTAACTAGAATAGGGTCAGGAATAGGGGGATCGATTCAGAACCTATAGGAATACATCACAGTGGGAGGAGGAGTCTTTGCACTGAATATATTTCCCATCAGGTGCTGTACTACACACACCTTCCCACCAAGCCCAAACAGACAACCTGAGACTCTGCTTTCTGGACAGTGAGGGGAAATGTGCTGGCAAGATTACTGACAATGGGGACTGGCGGTCAAACCACAAGGCCATGGTTAGCTCAGACAACAGCCACCACTGCCAGACAACTTGCCAGCACGTTTCCACTCACTGTCAGGAAAGCAAAGTACCAGGTAGGCTGGTTGGGATGAGTGGGAAGGTGTGGGGAGGACAGGGCCTGATAGGAATTGGAGTCAGTTCAAACACTCCTCCTCCCATACAGCCCAAAAAGGCCACCATGAACCATGCTTTCCTCACAGTGAGTGGAAATGTGTCAGCAAGATGGCTGACACTGGGGACTGCTTTTCAAACCACAAGGCCATGGTGGGATTTGTGGTAAACCCAGACAAAAGTCATCACTGTCAGACATCTTGCCAGTTCACTTTCCCCGTTGTCAGGACACTACTCTTCCTGGTGGCCTAGTTGAGGTGGGTGGGAAGGTGTGGGTGGGCCCAGGCCTGATGGGAGTTGTAGTGACAGCAACCACTGCTCCTCATACCCAATACAATAAGCCCACCCAGACTTGTGTTTCCCTAACAGTGATTGAGAACGTACTGTCACGATGGCTGAAACTGGTGACTGGCTTGGGAAGCACAGGGCCTTGTTGCAGAAGTGTCAGCCATCTTGCTATTCCACTTCCCCTCACTGTCAGGTAGGCATAGGCCCAGAGTAGTTGGCTGGGCTGGGTGGCAGGAAGAGTATTTACAATGGCTAAAACTCCCATCAGGCCCTGTCCTACACACACCGTCCCACCCAGCCCAAGCAGCCCACCATGAACTCAGCTTTTCTCCCAGTGTTTCAAAATGTACTAGCAGGATGTCTGGCACTGGTGACTGGTGTTTGACTTTGCCACAACTACCAACAGGGCCCTGTACTCCAAACACCAGTCCGTAGTGTCAGTCATTTCACCAGTACATTTCCACTCACTGTCAGGTAGCCATAGTCCCAGATAAACTGGTTGTGCTAGATGTGAGGAGGTGTTTTTCTATCACTACAACTCTCATCAGCCCTGGGTCCCCACACACCTTCCCACACAGCTCAACCAGCCCACCAGGAAGTGTGGTGCCTTGACAATGAGGGACAGTGAACTGGCAAGATGTCTGACACTGGTGCCTGATGTTTGACTTGACCACAACTTGCATCAGGATCTGCTTTGCTGATAGTGTTTGGGAATGTACTGGCAAGATTACTGGCACTGGGGACTGGTATCTGACTTGACCACAACTCCCATCATGGCCCTGTGCTACAAACATCATTCCCCAGCGTCAGCCATCTTGCTACCACATTTCCGATCACAGTCAGGAAAGCATAGTGCCAGGTAAGCTTGTTGGGCTGGGTCGGAGGAGTGTAAGTTTTACTAATACACCATAAGCACTCAATTCAATTCAATTCAATTCAAAAGACCTTTATTCTAATTTCATAAAATCCATAAAAGTACAACAATAAAAACAAACAGTACCATTTCATAAATAGATCCATTTACAGTGATCATAATCAAAAATTTTGTTAAAGCTCTCCTAGGTCAAATTTTCAGGGATTTTCCATCATTTTGCGTACACGAGATATCAGTCTCAAAAAAGTGCTTGTGCGAAAAGTTAGTTCATCTGTGTCCAGTGAAAGCAACATTAAATAAGACTCCCCTATAGAGAGAGGTCTTCTTTTTCTAAAATATGGGGTTAAAAACCAGTTGATATACTTTAAATAAAATTTACAGAAAAATAGGAAGAGCAAATCATTCTGTGTACTTGTACCATCGCACGGACATGGGTTATAGTGTGGTGTATGGCAATAACCCAAAGGGAAACCCAATAAAAATTTCACAGAGCCCGCCCTGAGGCGGAATAACAATGATCTTTCCCAGTTGGTCATGGGGAGAGTAAGGTAGGATGGAAGTGGTTGCCTACACAGTTCATTCCCCATGTATGTCGCAACGGTGGATTTAAGTGTTTCCCTTCCCATTCTTTCTGTTTTATATAATGCATATAGAGCTTGTTTGACCTCGTTCTTATCTTTAGGCTCAATCCTAAGTGGATCAGAGAAAAGATCTCCCCTACCCACGGCATGCAATGTCTTTGAAACTCCCGCAAGCCAGGGGATAGCTTGGCCCTGCTCGCATTTGAGACAGTCTTTTATAATATCCTGTGTTAGGGCAGCTGAATTGTTCCTCCAGATCCTAATCCAGAATAGAGCTGGTCTAGTTGTGATAAAATCACATGTATAAGGGAGGTTTAATTTCTTATGACAAATGAACTCAGAGGATGAGATTGGGGCGCACAGCATTCTTCTACAGAACCGGTTTTCCTCTCGTTGAATGCTGGGACTTGTCCCTAGACCCCAAACCTCTGCCCCATATGTTGCTACAGGTACACACTGTAGCCTAAAAATGTTTTAAATAGCTCTAGTGGCGCCTATTGTCTTTGGGCGTGACAAGCTCAAAATAGAATTGGTGGCTTTCGAGAACTTGCCCATGTCGTGGACCAAATGCCCATTCCATGAGCCGTTCGCAGCGAAAACCAACCCTAAATATGGGAATGTGTTCACAGATTCTAATTTATCTGTCCCTACGTGTATAGTGTTGAGCTTCCGCTTCCCAGGCCCACATGCAATAATAAAAGATTTTTTTAAAATTCACGCGCAGATCTAAACCCTCCATATATTGAACAAAAGTTTAAATAAGTGAACGGAGGGCATTAGGTGTGCGGCTCATAAGAACCGCATCATCTGCGTATAATAAAACTGGTAATAGTTTTCCCTGGATAGTTGGCACATCTGTAGTCACTTGTTTTAGGGATTTGGCTAGGCCATTGATATAAATGATAAAAAGCAGGGGAGCTAAAACGCACCCCTGTCTTACCCCCCTACCTATTTTAATAGGTCCTGATATTTCCCCGCCTGTCCCGATCCTGACCTGTGCCTTAAAGTCAGTATGGAGATAGGCCAAGAAATTAACAAGAGCTTCATCCAGTCCATAGTCCAAAAGGATGGACCATAGTTTGGATCTATTGACTAGATCGAAGGCGGATGAAAGATCCATGAATGCAAGGTAAATAGGGGACGATCGGGCGATGTTATACTTGTCGATTATTAACTTCAAATTCAAACATTGCTCCACCGTGCCCACCTTGCTCCTGAATCCCATCTGACAGGGGTCCAATAAGTCACTATCTTCTGTCCACTCCAAAATCCTGTTATAAAGGACTCGCCCCAGGATTTTTAAAGTGTTATCCAAAAGTGAGATAGGACGATAATTGACCGGGTCTGATCTATCGCCCTTTTTAAAGAGCACTCAAACCTCAGATCACTAAATTAGTTAGACACTATATAGAAAAGTAGGATCTGCTTTTATGGTTACCCTCACATTTTTCTTGATGTAATGCTGTTTCTTTTTAAATATATTTTTTATTGAGTCAGCAAACAGCACGTTAGCAGTGAAACATCACATGCAATAAGAACTTGTATGCATTTCAATAAACATTGTCAAAAACAGGATTAACCGGTACTCAATGTTGTACCCCCCCTAATTCCTCCACCCCCCTCCCCCTCTACCCCCACCGCCCCCTTTCAGTGTGCCCTCAAGTGCCTCCTTGCTACAAAGCGCCTGCAATCCTGTATTCCACAAAGCTTAACCCAATTCAATGCGAGATAACATCATCAGTAATCTCAATAGGTAGTGGATTCCATCTGGTTGTTGCCATGTGCTCCGAGTCTCCCTCCTGAACTCTCAGTATTTCTAAATGTGTCGTGCAGCGCTTAGCCCCTCCCTATATGTACTTAAGTGTCCCCATCTAGAACATTCCTCTCTGCGTTCCCGGGATCCCCTGCTCTGGTCCTCACTCCCTGATCTACATCTGCCTGCACCTCGTCTCCGTCGTCCAGCTCAACCGGGGACTGGAGTTCCGTCACTAACGCTCCCCAGGCCCTTGCAACTTCCAGTGCCTTGTCATTAGAGGAACGCCCACCGTACCCACCGCCATAGTGACGTACTGACATCCCAAGGATGTTGGGGGTTACGACAATCCCATCTTCCACTGTTTCTGAATTCCCGCCACAAGGGCAGCGTGCAATAAGTAATCCCCCCTCGGCAGGTCGAAGGCCTCCCACAAGGCCGGGAAAGGCATCAAGACACCGTCTCTATATAAATCCCCGATCATGTGGAGCCCGCACTCCTCCCAGCCAGCCAATGCCTACCAGTCCCCACCATGAGGGAGGGCCGTGCACATACCCAGGTGGATTTCCGGGGCATATGGGCTCGCGAACCCTGCGCGCTTCTGACTACGCATCCAGCATGACCGGAGGGTGCGCTCCTCGAGGGTGAGCTGGTCCAATCGGAGCTTCTGCCGGAGAATGATAAACGACAGTACGTGTCTGGGGATGACCCTACCCCACGGTCCGTCAGGTCCCCTAAACTCTCGCGCCACTGCCTGTGTAAGCCATTGCAGCTGTGCTGCCAGATAGTACCACTCGA
The DNA here is from genome assembly GCF_964261635.1 of Lissotriton helveticus. Classification (NCBI taxonomy): domain Eukaryota; kingdom Metazoa; phylum Chordata; class Amphibia; order Caudata; family Salamandridae; genus Lissotriton; species Lissotriton helveticus. The sequence goes on along the minus strand of NC_136068.1, from coordinate 394,922,693 downwards.
AGTCTGGGGCCGCCAGCCCCCCTTCCTCCCTCGGTCTCATCAGGGTGGCCAACGCTACCCGTCGTCTGCCAGATCCCCAGATAAACCCTGTCATCATCGCCCGGAGCGTCCGAAAAAAGGAAACAGGGATCCAGATCGGCAAAGTGCGGAAAAAATAAAGCAGCCTTGGGAGCGCTACCATCTTCAAGAGCGCTACGCGCCCAGCCACCGATATGGGGAGAGTACGCCAGAACGCTATACTGCCTCTGAGCCCTCTCAGCGCGCCGCCCACATTCCCGTCAAAGAGGTCAATGGGGGTGTGACATATGCAGACACCCAAATACGGTAGGCAGTCGGGTTCCCACCTCAGACCATCAAGTGCCGAGGGCATCCGATCCCCAGGGGATAGGGGAAACAAACAGGTCTTGTTCCAGTTCACTTGCAGACCCGACAAGCGGCCAAATTCACCGAGCAATTGTCTGGCGCCCTGCAAGGCATCCCCTGTATCAGCCAAGTATAAGAGGAGATCGTCAGCATATAAAGATATGTGATGAGGCTCCCCGCGTAGCAAGACTCCCTCGTACAATCGACCCTGGCGGGCATACGCTGCTAGCGGTTCAATTGCCAGCGCAAACAGTAGCGGGGACAGAGAACAGCCTTGACGAATACCTCTTTTCGATATCCACCGACAGCACTGCCATCCCCACCGACCCCTCTCCTCCATCCCCCATGACCCGGATCAATCGCCGTATACACGTTGCGGTGTTCCTGGCGGGATAAAACCCGATTGGTCCGGGTGCACCAAGGTGCCCATGTGGTCTAAGAGACGCGTGGCCAAAATCTTACTGAGGATCTTGTAGTCCACTGCGAGCATGGAGAGCGGTCGGTACGCAGCCCTGGACGTGGGATCCCCACCCTTCTTCAGTAGCGGTACTATGATCGCTTCTCTCATGGTGGGTGGCAGCCTGCCCAATTTCCACGCCTCTTGATAAACCGACTGCAGGTGTGGCACCAGGATATCCAGATATGCCGCATAGAACTCCACCGGGAGTCCATCGGCCCTCTGCGTCTTTCCCCGAGCCATGTGTTTGACCGCGGCCCTAATTTCTCCCGGCGAGATGGGTTCCCCCAACTTGGCGCCCTGTTCCGGGTCCAAATGTGGCAGCCCCGCGGCCTCTAGATAGTCATCCAGACCATCAGGGGGGTCCCTCATCCTGCTCTGATATAGCAGCGTATAATATTCCAAAAATTGGTTGTTAACCTCCTTTTGTGAGAAGACCAGGCCCCCTGCGGGTGTGGTCAGAGACAATATTGGGGAGCCCCGGACCGCGGGATTAGCCAGCCAGGCCAATAGCGTCCCTACTTTATCTCGTTCAGCATGGGCTCGGACCATATATTCTCTATAATCGTAGCAGCGGAGCCGCTCGACCTGTGTGGCCACTTCCTCGCGTGCCGCCGTCATCGCACCTGGGCCGTTCCCATTCGTGTGGCCATCTATTTCTGCCTGGCGTAGGCTGGCCTCCGCTCGGTCTATATCCTGCAACAGCACCTTACGCGTCCCAACGACGGACGAGATGCATGACCCTCGCACCACTGTTTTAAAGGCGTCCCACTCATGCCCCCTACTCGACGCTGTCCCTGAGTTGTCTAAGAAGTAGCGCTCTATACCCTCCTCGAGCTCTGCTGCAAACGTGGGGTCTTCCAGCGTCGTCGGAATTAATCGCCACGTCGGGATCACCTGCCGCTGCCGCGACCAGAACATGGTTATCAGGCAGGGGTTGTGGTCCGAGAGTCCTCGCCAAGTACTCGCTATGGCACGTGAGGTCCAGCGCCCCCGGAGTGCACAACATGCCATCGAGCCGCACATGTAAATCATGGGGCACCGAATAAAAATAATAGTCCCTATCCACGGGATATTTCGCGCGCCAGACATCCACAAGGCCCCATGCTTCCTGCCAGTCCTTTCGCACCCTGGCCACTCGTCTTACTGCCGACTGAGCCAGCGGGGGGTGAGAACGATCTAGTTCCACGTCAGTGATTGAATTAAAGTCCCCCCCATAAACAACGTTCCAACTAGATACGCCGCTAACTTCCCAGAAAGCAGCGCAAAGAATGCGGCGTGGTCGGAGTTTGGAGCATAGACGCTGCTGAAGGTCACATCCCTGCCATCCAGGCGGCCCAACACCAATACATATCTCCCTCCGGGTCTATAATAGTGGTCATAGTTTGGAAAGGGACCCCTGATCTAACCCAGATTAAAGTCCCCCTGGCGAAGGCAGAGTAGGTGGTATAAAACAACTGTCCCCTCCATCTCCTCTGTAATGCCCGCCCCTCTGTCTAATCAAGGTGTGTTTCTTGTAAGAAGGCCACCTGGACCCCTCTGCGAACTAAATATGCATGTACATTATATCGTTTCCGCATGGAGTTCAGCCCTCGCACATTCCAAGTGACACACTTTAATTCAAGTCGGGTCACCATAGGAAAGGATGTCACAGAGCACTATCCGACACAGTCTAACGGGCACACCGACAACCCCCCCCTGATCAAAACTTCCCCAACAACCCTCCTCCCCAACTTTCCCCAGAACAGGCTCTAAACCATAGTTACCCATCCAAACACAGACCCACTAAGGGAAATACCCTGGTAGCTACCAGAGTCTCACAGTAAGTGTGAGGTAGAGGGTGTGGTCCAGCACCAGCACGAGCCAGACAACAATTCCACTCGTCCAGTCAAATAGTCAGGCCTCAAATGTGAAATTCCCCCCCTCACGGCAGCGCCCCGCCCCCAAGGTGCCCCCCCAATCAAAGCTCCCCCCCCAAAAGGATGCCCTCCCGCGCAAACCGGGGGCGCAGTCCCCCGCTCCCTCCTGCAGGACCATGTCCGCCCCGTTCAGCGGCCTGGCCCCACTGTCTGTATGTTCCCCCTTACTGTTCACAGGTTGGAGTCAGGTGTCAACACTCGTCCAGCAGGCCATCGGCAGTCCGTGGAGTAACCTCAGGCAGATGGTCATTGTCATCTTCGGATCCCTCCGAGCCCACCTCCTCCGACCCCTGGTGGGATGCTGTTTCCTCCAGCTGGGCCACAGTCGCCGCTCCGGAGATGATCGCCACCGCTTGTAGCGCCGCCTGCCTCTCCAGCCCCGTCAGGGAGGTTGATGGCGATTGTCCCTTCGCCCCACGTTTCCTGATACGTCGGCCTCTTCGAGGTCTTGTTGCATCTCGGCGTCTGAGTCCCGTCGTCCCGGGCCATCCTTGCCCGCGCGATACTGTTCGAGCCAGTGCCAAGCGTCGTCGGGGCTGTCAAAGAAGGTTGCAGTCCCATCCACCATCACCTTCAGGCGTGCCGGGAAGAACAAAGCATACTGTATACCCTCTGTCCGGAGGGCCGTCTTGACCGCCATAAAGGAAAACCGGTTTCGTTGGACCTCTTGGGAGTAGTCAGGGTAGAGGGAGACTGAGGCATTGTCCACTTTGTAGGGGCCAGGCGTCCGGGCAGTCCGCAGTATGAGATCGCGGTCCTTGAAGTGTAGCGGGCGGGCGACCACCGGTCTGGGTGGGCGGCCCTGGACCCGGGGCCGGGCCGGCACACGATGAGCCCTCTCCAGGGTATAAAACTGTGATAAGCCTTCAGGTGCGACCACCTCTCGCAACCACTTTTCCAGGAAGTCAACCATATTGTCCCCTTCACATTTCTCGGGAAGGCCCACCACCCTTATGTTGTTGCGTCTATTGCGCCCTTCTGCATCCTCGGCCCTCCTTTCCAACAATTGCACTCTGCGCGATAGATCGCTCAGCGACACGTCCGTCGCCTTCTGTGCGGGTTCCAGCGTTGCAAGCGCAAGTTCCGTGCTCTTGACGCGATCCGCCAGCTTGCCGTGGTCAGCCGGCTACAGGCCAAGGCTTGTAGAGACTTGCGTTATATCTTGGTGCAATGATTCTTTTGTGTCCGCTATGGCTTTCAGGATTTGGTCCATTTGCTGTTGCTGTAGGCCCACAGCCGGACCCCCAGCCGGGTTTTGGTCTTGCGAGTTGCGCGAATCATCAACAGGGTCAGTTTGTGTGGACTCCGGAATGCGCTGGGGTTTCCCCATGGTCCAGTCTCAAAGTCAGCGGTCCAGCGCGGCAACCCAGTGTCAGGCGCTCCCAGCCGTGCATCACCAGGAGCGCTAGGGCGAGCGTCGGCGGGTCTCCCCAGTATCCGTGAGTCTCGTCGCCCGGTCTCACCACCACGGTATCTCACTGTTCACCGCCCAGCAATTGAGGGTCCAGCACCAGGAACTGCCCGTGAGGGAAAGGATGCCACCTGGCCCCTCCGCCGGGTCTGCCAGAAAATGGACGCTCACCGCCTCGCCGGCACCCCGCCCTCCACTGCGGCACTCCTTTCCATCACGATGGGGCCCCCACGAGCGTCGTTCCCCCGGCTCCAGCCGCCACACCAAGCACGCCACAGTCCTCCTCTCGGGGTGTGCGCCCCCAACAAAGCACAGCGCCCCGCAGCGCCGGGGCAGTCCGAACAGGGGGCTGGGTCAGTCACTCCAATGAGTCATCCGTGCAGCAGCCCTCCAGGCCCACGATCCGGCCACAGAGCAGTAGGGCAGTGAGTCGGGGTGAATGTCCACGCTTGCTCTCACCTGCCACCGAGGCCAGCTCTCTCCTAGGTGCGGGAAAGCAAGCACCCGATGGGAGGGTTCCCTACGAGGGAAAGTCTCCGAGGCACCCACAGCCGCAGGGAGCCTCTGCCAGCACCCCTCGACAGCGCCGTCATCTAGGGTGCACCTCGGGGCTCCAAATTAGGATTCAGGTGCAGGTCCGGTCACCGGCGGCACCGAGGTGGCCCCAGGTCTGCTCCGGCCAGCGCGGTCTCTCCAAGGGTACCTGATATGGAGTCCTACGACGTGGGGGGGGAGAGAGGGGACAGCACCGTCCCTACAGCGCCCTCCAGTCCATTGTGCTGCTGCCCTTGTCACTCCAGGATTCCTCCAGCACCATCAACTGTCGGCGAGCCAGACCTCCAAGCACCAGGTCGTGGCATCAGGGAAGGTTTCTCCATTCGGCGCTGTACCGTCGCAGCCCAGGACCCCTGAAACACTATCCAAGGAGCGAGGGCACGGGGGGGGGGGGCTCCCGCCTGGACAGAGCCCCTGCAATGGGCACGTTGGCAGGGCGCCTCCGCTGCCGCCCAGCTAGGTCTCCCCGACCCGCGGCTGGTTCTTAATTAATAAAAAGCAGATTCTCGGCCTCCCGGCAGTGTCGGGAGGGTCCCACAGCCTCTGTCACCAAGCCCCCGAGTCAGGGCGCAGGCACCGCAGCATGCCCTTTCCTATGGGGCCGCCGGCGTCTAATAGCCTGGGAGGCCGTCTCGGCAATGGCGACTCCCGGGCAGCGCCGCTCACCGCGCCTCGGCGGGCTTCCGTCCGCGGTCCGCTGCGCTCCAGTCGCCTCCCCAGCTGGCGCCGGTAGCGCCGCGTAGTCCGCCCCCGCTGGCGATTCTGCTCCCGGTGCGGGCAGCACCCGCGTCCCACCGCAGTGCCGAGTTCCGCCGTCGCAAATCCACGGCACTGCTCCGCCGGCCTCCCAGTCACGCAAGGCCGGGGATGTGTGGTGTCCTGCAGGCCGCGGGCAAGATGGCCGGTCTCCTCCGGGCGAGGCAACAGTGATCGCCCGCCAAGCAGCAGCCTGAGCCCCCGGATTTCAGCCCATGCAGAGCGCAGGCACCTCTCAGCTGCGGGGAGCCCCCCTCAGAGCCGCGGGCACCACCAGGAGGGTCTCCAGGACAGGATAATTACCGAGGCTGACACGGAGCTCTTTGCTCACGCGTCCATGCCCGACGGTGCTCAAGCCACGCCCCCGATGTAATGCTGTTTCTTACTAGTATGACTGGGATCCTGCTAATCAGGACCCCAGTCTCTGTGCTTTCTCCCCTAAATTGGTTTGTTAAGTACCTAGGTACATCCCAGATTGGACACTGGTATAACCTCATCAGACCCTAGTATATAGTACTAAGGTACCCAGGGCATAGGTACACCAGGGTCCCCATGGGCTGAAGCATGTATTATGCCACCCATGGGAGACCACTCAATTTGAAACAACAGGCCTGCCATTGCAGCCTGTGTAAGCGGGTGCTAGCACCACTTATGAAAGATATAGGTTTACCTATATCTGAGGTCATTGCACTTAAAACCTATAAGTCACCCCTCGAGAAGGCTTTTCAATCCTGTAGACAGGGTGCTCAGTTCTAAGTGTGAGGTTGCTCCTGCACGAGCAGGACACCCCTACAACCTATGGAGTCCATTCTCCCGGGCTGTCAGGGAGTGTTAGAACTGGGGTCACCAATTCCACCACTGTAACTTGGCGTGAGGCAAGTAGGCACCCGAAGGCAATGTGTAAAGAAGAAGTGCAGCACACACTCACACTGAGACAGGGAGGCACATGCAATAAAAAGACACCACACCAGATAGTTGTTTAAAACAAGACTCTTTTATCTAGACTTCTTCAATGCAGGTAAGTAACTCCTTCTATACCCTAGGCATCAAGTAAGGCATTGGACATTTCCTAAACATTAGACAAACATGTCTGTAAATACCTCGCTATTATGTAGGGGCAGGCTAGGCAATGACATTTCTCATAAGCAGGTTCATTAAAGACAACATTTCATAGAACTAGTTTCAATATAAAACTTCTCTTTTGTATGGGGATCTTTAAAGCAGCTCAACCGAGGCCTAAGTGGTATACCCGCAACATAAACAGTGTTTCAGGCTCAAGGGCAGGCGAAAAGAACATCCCCCTAGCAAGGGGTTAATTTAGGCACAGTAACTAACCATGAGGGGAATCTGGTGTCCAGTTCCAGGGCCCTCAGCCCCCTTTCCTCCTCACCCTGGGTCTTGACAGGTTAATCAGGGCCAACTGGCCTGGACTGGGGAGTGAGTGGTGTTCTGAAGGTGCCTCGCATGGAAGGCGGGTGTGGAACCCCAGAAGTAGAGGTAGGGGAGGAGAGGAGAGTCTCACCCCAGGTCAGCCTGAGGGTGCGGACCCCAGGTGGGAGGACCAGTGGCAATTTAGAACTGCATGGAGGAGAAGGAGAGTGGTCAACAGGTACTACTAGCCTGGGACTAATGCCCCCCACTCTGTGAGAGAGCAAGGGCCAGAGACATCTGGATGGCCTAGAGGCCGGTCCTGGCGGCAACCAACTAGAGAGCACCAGTGGGGCGGCTTAGTTGGTCCAGGAGGTTATGAGAGAGGGAACAATCGGGTTCCAGAGTGACAGAGAACCTGCGGGACCCCTGCAGGTGCGGGCCCGCGTCCACTTTTTCTCGCCCCAAGCAGGGAAGTCCATCAAGGCATTGATTGGTCTACCCTGGCTTTTGGCTGGGAGGGGGCCGTGTTGGACTTGGCCCTGCTTGCAGGGTCATCCCGAAACTTTGTGCCTTTCCCCTAGCCCTTTTGCTGTGATGGAATTGGTGGGTTCAGGAGGTTGGACACTTTGGCGCTGGTTAGCAGTGCAAAGTGTGTGTGCTTTCTGCCTTACATAGGTATATTTGGGAACCCCCCCCTTTTAGGGGACATCTTCCCCATGGTAGGAAATGTATATGTCATGTGTGGTGTGAGAGGAAAATATTAAATGCTGTGTAATGGTGTACGCACCTTTATTTTCACCATTGCAGAAATGTCACTTTTAAAATGGACGCCATTTCTGTCTGCTTGTGCCACCTGCCTGAGGTGGGTTGGTGGTCTAGTGTTTGAAGTGACAAGGTGCTCTACACTGACCCCAGTGACAGTGAGGCTGGAACTGCCAGGGACCTTCTAGAATCTTCCAGCCTTTTCTGGTAGGTGGGAGGAGGAGTGGATATGTAGAGGAACTGTGCCTCTATGTGCTCAGACTGAGGGTGGACTTGATTGAAAGGGGACACTCGGCCAGGAGGTACCGCCGCGAGGGCCTGTGTGCTGGCCCCTGATCCCATCTGTACCCCAATGCTGTCCACAGGGCCAGTGAGCGCCTTTGCTGGAGTAAAACTGCTATGTCAGGAGGAGTGCCACTTTATGGGAGATGACTTCTTCTAGGAGCTGCTGTCCTGTACTGATGAGTGCTCATCGTCTGCTGATCTTGCCCAGGATTGCCTGCCTGCTCTGCTGCCCTAGCACCTTGTGAGTGCTATACTTTGACTGCCTGCACTCAAAGGAGGTGAGGAGCGTGGGCGCTACTCCCACGGGTGGGACCCTGGAACTGTGAGTCGCCTAGTGCCTGGTGAGAGCCATATTTGAAGTGACTGTGCTGCTCTGCCTGCACTCTAGCGCCTGGTGGGCACTGTTTTCCTGATTACCAGAAAAGGTACACTATCTTCTGTCCCTGAAGCTTTTAGTGGGACCTAGTACCTCGCAAGCGCTATATTCAAGGTGCCAGGGGAAGAGGAGCTGACACCTGCAGCGCTGTGCTGTCAAAGTGCTATATTTCAATTCCCCTGTGTGTGTGCTGCATTGGGGTGCTGCCAGAGTGCCATATTCACATTGACTGTGCTCTGCTTGCTGCCAAGGCGCTACAACTGTGCCCAGGAGAAGAGGAGCTGACATCTGCAGCGCCGGGATTCTAAAGCGCTACGAGGGGATCCCGGCGTGTGAGATTCCCCCCTGCCTGTTTGGTTGACAGTGGGCAGCTGCAATGTAATGGGGGGCATTGTACTCCTCAGGAGAAGAGAGAGAGGAGTGAGAGACACTCCTGCCCTGCCCCAGTGCTTTGCGCACTTTGCTTTTGCTGATTTTGCAGCCAGCCCTGACTTTGCGGGACATAGGGCATTTGAGCCCCGGAGAGAGACCAGTTGACCTGGGGCCAGTTTCAGAGTGTTGTGCCCCTGATTGGGGGGAACTGTGTTTATGCTGGTGAGGCATATTGCCCCAAATGATTTCTTGCATAATATTGTTGCATGATGCATTTTACCTAGGATGATACCTAATGCTTTTCCCTCCGGTTTGCAGTGCTGATTTTGGGCCATTGGTAATTTGAGAGCCCTCGAGTAGGGGCTCCCCAGGCGCAGTAGCACCAGAAGTGAATATGCAACCTTGGGGCAGCTATTCCAGGTGTATTTACATAAAGTGTACTGTTAATGTTGCTTATACCTAATGCATGTGGTTATATCGCTAATGGTTTCTTTCTCCCCCTAATGCTTACAGGATGTTTGGGGATTACTAGGGATGCACCATTATGCTAATGTTCTATCCTAATGTGCGCAATGATGAAATGCGTCATGTGTATGAATGAATGAAACTAGTCTTATAAAGCGCGGACTTAGCCCAAGGGCATCAAGGCGCTAAAGCAGACTATGCATGGAGAAGGCAAGGAATGTTAAGCTGCATACTGAGTGAAGAGTCATGTCTTCAGAGCTTTACAAAACAGTAAATGAGAGGGAAGACCGGACAGACCATAAGGAAGGGAGTTCCAAAGTTTGGCAGCAACCGTAGAAAAGGTACGGCCTCCCCACCTAACCTTGCTGAACCTTGGCACTGTAAGCAAGTTCTTATCAGTCGACCTAAGCATCCTAGAGGGATTATATCGATGTAAAATGTTCTTGATACCCTCTGGACCAGTACCAGAAAAAGCCTTATGAACTAAGCATAAGGTTTTAAAAAGAATCCTGCGGTCAATGGGAAGCCATTGTGTATGCCCCATTCTAATATGATTAGGCCCCATGTACCGCAGGAGGTGCCTTAGGCATCTGCTAATGCCTAAGATGATGTTGCCTAGCGTTTTTACACTAATGAGAATGCTTCATGTCTACTATGTTTATGCCCACAGGTTGATGCCTATTGCTTTTCCCGCCTAATAGGTCATTCATACTGTCTGTATGCCTAATGCATTAATGCTGGTAATGCTTTTACCCTAATTCTACCTTGTGGGGGTCCTGCGTAAAGTGCCTAATCTAAGGTGATTTAATGCTCCCATGGTTTAGGCCCCAGCTGAGTATGGTGTGCCTAATGATATGCAGAATATGCTCACCGGTTATGCCTAATGTATTCGTGTTTTCAGGTAGACTGTGACGGTAAGCCTAAGGTGTTGATTCAGGCTTTATGCCTGACCACTGTGTGTTTTATGCCTAGTGCTAATAGTTTATTTTCCCCTAAGGCTGCAATGCTGGTGTTCCGCATACTATGCCTAACCTGAGGTTCCCCTTCCAGTCTACGGCAACGATGATTTATGCCTGAAGTTATGCATAATGTGCTTTCATGATTAATGCCTTTATGCTACTGTTTTTCCATAATGCCTACGTGGCTGGTTTCATGTTTAGGCCTACCTTGACAAATGCCTCAAGTGATTTATGCCAAGTGCATGTCTTCTCACCAGTAGGTACAGCCGGTGAGCCGTTTTTGCTTATGGACTTTCAGTTATCCTTGGACTTGTGATGGTTCTGGAAGCGGCCCAATTGGCGCTGCCCTGTCTATAGTGCCCCTGTGAATTATTCCCCGGTGCCGGCTGGCACAGTTTATCTGCACCTGTGATTCCCTTCTGATGTGTTTATTTTACAATACACATACTGTTTTTCACCTAACCTGTTGTGGAGTCTCTTTTTGTAGTGTGCCTTGTGTGTCGCCTGTGGGTGCTGCGTGGATGCTTTACACATTTCCTCCAGAGTTTGGCCCGCCCGCTCTGCACCACGCTACCCGTTTCTAACAGGGAGACAGCCATATAACATATAGAGGGGGGCACCGCGAAATTACGCGGCAAGCATCTCAAAACTGGCTGTAACAAATCCTATCATGTTTGGTATGAAACATGTTGGAATCATACCCCCACACCATAAACGGTGTTGGAGGTATGGTTCTGTGCACGTAAAACTCCTTTGGAAGGCCCTTGGTGCTCCCGGACAGCAAACTAGGGCTGCTGCAGGCCACAGACACGTTTCTGCCCTCCTGCTGCTGATCCAAGCTCGGACAGGTAAAGGCAGAACAATAGGTATCCTGTCACAGGGAAGTGTGACCACCTCCCAGACAGGGTTTAGTGTATTGGGGCAGGGTGGAGGCGCTTGCCAGTGCCTCATAGTCTGCATGCAGGCCACACTTGGTGCCCTCCATGCATAGTCCAGTTCAAACCAGTTCAGGGAGCCATTGGCTCCTGCTCTGGGGCAAAACTGGACAAAGGACAGGGGAGTATCCTCCCCCTTGTCCAGCCCCTCCTTAGGGAGTGGCCCCTGAATCGTCCTAACCTTTCCTTAGGATATTTCAGTGCTTATCTGTGGGTGAGTCCCTAGATTCGCTGTGGGACAACATTCATTTCAAACATCACTTCTTCTTCAACTGTCTGGGCACTCACACTTTGCTGGAATTCGCTCTAGATGTCAGGGCTGCAACCGGGAAGACTCCTGCTGCTTTTGATTTTGTTGCCCTGCTCGTCTGCTGCAACGTCTGTGCTTGTGCACCATACAGGAACCTTCCAAGACCTGTGGGCACCCAAGACACCTGAATGAATCTCCCTTGAAGTGAAAAAGTCACTTCCCTGCATCTGCAGGCACCGCAAGTAAGCTGACCGGTCTGCTGATCCTGGGCTCTCACTGAGTCCAAAAGGCTCAGCAACACAGGTACGGATTCTACACATCCCTCGAGGCCTGCCCTGTCCTCTCACCAAGGTTGAGGCCAGTATCCCTCGTCGGAGCCGCAGGAACCAAACCCCTGTGCACCACGTCCACTTGCAGTTGCAAAGACTTGTTGGCTTATTTCCACCAAGATCTTTGGGCTACAAGTAGACCCACCTTCCAGCATCTCCTGTGACTAAGATCTTCATTCTCACTGCATTACTCGCACCGTGGGCTTGCATCTCTGGTGAGCTGCTCGAGGTTCTCTTGCGAATTCAGTGCCTCCGGCCTGTGGGTTCTCTTGAGGGTCATCTTTGAATTATTTGTGCTCCCCTGATTTCTTGGGGCCTGCCCTGACTTCTCTGCTTGTGGTGAGTCTCCTGGACCTTGCTCATCCCGACATTGTACCTTCCTCAACTTCCACATTGGTTGGAGTTGCCAAAGCTTGTTGGTGCTCCCGCCGGACACTGACCCCTCAACTCTCGACATCCTGTGTGGGACCGCTTGTGTATGGCTCCTGGTCTTCCACAGCATTTCCTGGTTCACACAGCTGCAGTTCCAATGTCACTGTCAGCTCTCCTGCAACACTCTACATTGGTGGGCATTTGTCTTCTGTGCCTGCTGGTCACTCCTGAGTGGCATAGACTCTGTCCCCTTTGCTTACAGGTTCTTCACATCTTGAATCCACTTTTGGGTTCCACCGGACACTTTTACCTTCTCCAACAGAGACATCTTCCTGAAGTCCTCTATTGGGTTCGACAGCAGTTTCCGACACTATTTCACACCTAATGCATTGCTTCCCTTGTGCAGCTATCCTGGTTCCTAAGGTATCTACGGGTGGGGTGGCTCTCCAACCTTCTGTCTTCCACGGTTTTCTTCAAGGTCCTCTGGGAAGGGTCCTTCTTCTTTAAAATTGCAACAGCAACTTACCCATTGACTTGCATTGATCCCGCGGTCGTGTTCCCACTCTGCACACAGCCTCCGTGGGTCTCCCGGTTACTTACCTTGGGTGGTTCCTTGGTTCTCAGGCACTTCTATGTTTTCTGGGTATGGTTTTGACTCAAGTCGTGGTTCACATACCACTATTTTAGTACATGGTTTGGTCTCCCCCTGGGGATCACTGTGTGTTACGTGCTACTTACCTGTTTCTATTGAAAAGTATTGTGTGTGTTGTGTATATATCTGGCTAGGAGATATTTGCATGTGCTAGTGAGTGTCTTATAACAAATACATATTTTAATAAATACACTATGTGCTTTGTTTTCACTTAAACCAGACCTGTAAGATTATGTTCTGGTAAAACAAACTGTTTACACTCCTTCTGGACTAAGCCTGAAGGCTGCTCTCCGCAGCTACCACGTAGAGAGCTTTCTATGGTTGTCTAACACCACTAAACTCACCATAAGGGTTGTCTGGATTGGTGCAGGGTGCCCCCTTACATAAGTGTGCATCATATACCAAGCCAGCTTCTCACACACAAAATATCTGAATGCAGAGTTTGTTATCCCTAATGATTATGGAGTAAATGTAGAAAATTCATGTACTGTGTAGGCACAAAGTTAAGCAGTTCCACATTTGGGTCCTCACAGACATTCACTTGTGTGTCATGAGATGAGAACAATTAGCACCTCATTCACACCATGGCCACAAAATTCAGGGGAAGCAACAGACTGTGAGTGTGTAGGCAGCCACACATGTGTGACTGCTGAGACATGGACTAAGCCCAGTATACAGGCCTGACAAACTCCAACATTGGGAATCAAAAAGTCTGTATCTCACGTGAAAGTACAGATGTGGGGAACACCAACCCACCAGTGTCATCCACAAAGTGTGATGTACCAGTCAATGTCTGTGGACATGTAATGAGAACTCAACACAGCATGCCCATTTATGCATATAGGTGGACATGTTCACCAATCCACGTCTTGTCAGCATTGAATTGTCATCCACAAAGGCCAGCATCATAGATGAAAGAGGCCAAACTATCTTCATCAACTTATTGTTCGGTTCAGTCATCTATGTAATGGGTTTGATTTGAAGTGCAGTGGACATTCACATCAATGATTGTGTAATTTCTGTACCCACAGGGCAAGCTGGGCACACCACTGGACCAAATGAGGACAGCCAGTCCTAGACTCTGGCCGACCAGTAGCTCTCCAGCATGGAAGACTCTCAACATCCTCAGACAACGAGGACAACCTGGCCATCAGGTTTGGGTCACCTGACAGCACCAGCAGCTACAGCCTGATCCACTGCGACTACACCTGCCTCAGCTGACAACACCCAGCTAACCTCTACCCTGACGGACACAGGAGACGGGTACAACACAACCAGCACAGTAACATGGAGCATAACGAAGTTGACGGACAACAACACCCCGTCAATGAGGAAGGAGGCTCGGTGTTGACTGTGCCACCAACAACTGGGCCTGCTCGGGTGGGTTGGGGTAGTGGGAGGGGCCGTGGGGATCTACGCTGTCAAGCAGCTGATGCTGCTGATGAGTATCAACTAAACCTCTCCCGGGTGATTAGCACCTACCAGGATTACCAGGGAGAAATGGGTCAGGTAATTGGGATCCTGCAAAACATTGAGCAGCTGCAGGCAGGCAAGAACCAACAGCTAGATGCATTCAATCAGATAATGATATGAGTGGGGTGCTGTGGGACATTGGTACCAGGCTCCGCCAGATTACAAATCACCTGACCATATCTCCCTGTGTGCCCACAACATCTGGTGCATAAACAACTGCCCAAGCCACAGGAAGGAACATGGAGTCTGGCAGAGAGTCCACAGTACCCCAGGAGTCTACAGCTGAGGTTCCCTCCACCAAATGTGGGAAGGGTTGTCTGAGGAAAAATCCCTGAGAGTTAGATGGTAATGTACCACCCCCAGGAAATGACAATGTGCTCCTGATATCCTCCATTGTGTGGCAAGCGTTCACTTTGTTGACTGTCATCAAGAACTGTCCAACATTGGATGGAGGGTCATAGTTGGACTCTGGACTCAAATAACTGTGGCTTTACCTTAGATAAGTTCATCTACAAATACTTTCAACTCCTATCTGCACTTTCTTTTTTTGTTGTGAGCATACCACCATTGTGTGGATTTATCTTTTAACTTTATGCACAAAACATAAAACACTTTACACTGAAATACTTGCTCATGTTGTTGTGGCTTTGAATTCCAAATGTACATATTGTAATGACCAGCAAAATCACAAAGAATAAATTGTTAACAACTTTGGTAACAAACTACTTCTAAGTAGTAAACCAAGGGCTCATGAGTAAATGTACCTTGGTACAGCATGATAGCTAGACACAACCAGGTTATCACACAACCTGTAGTACATGGTACAGATTCATTGCAAGTCTATTGTCTACAAAATTATCACTACTTGCCAACACAGTCAACAATCATTGTTAGCAAACCAGTTCATCATGGTCAAAATTTGATTTGAAATCTCTTTGGATGTGTGATAACAGACAAGGCACACCTCAATGTCGAACACAGGTTTGTTCTATAGATAGAATCTGGTGCTTGAACACAAAGTCAGATCACATCACACAGTACTGTAAGTCACAAAAAGAAGTTCAACTGACTATCAGGTCTGAAGGGAGTGCATGCCAGGGAATTTAAAAACAGTTCCATGTCGGAGTCTGTCACAGCATCATGTGTCTGGTGAGGTAACAACTTGCAAGACCACTCTGTGGATGACATGGCAGGGGTATCCTGGTAAGAATTTTCTTTTAGAAAAGAGTCAGGAAATCAGGAATAAGGTGGCAAAAGTATGCAAGCTATGTCATCTAAAGCACAAAAATGTCAGAGTGAACACTAGCTAGGCTTCACTGTAACACTGTACATGTTAACCTGCCCATTTCAAAGACCCATCGTAGGAAAAACCTCAGGACAGTTACCAGACACTCACAAGCATACATTCACATTGTCCACCAGTAACACCACAACAAACAATTGGGGTTAGTCGCCTCCTCTCATTGCTTACTTACACTCATGTGAAAAAGTTGTGGATAAGCTGTTGTCTCAAATCCACGCCATCATCATCATCATCATCATCACTGTCATCATGGCCCAGTCCTGGATCCTCCCTCGGTGGCACCTGCTGGTCTCCATCGTCCACTGTCAGATGTATTCCTTTACGTATTGCCATGTTGTGTTGCATGCAGCAAGCCATGATGATCTGACTTTTGATGTTTATCATACTTTTATGGTTTTTGCTATGAACCGAATAAAGTACTTTTGACTGACTGATCTGGCACACCTTTAATGGGGCATATTGGAGGGCCCCTCCCGTCCTGTCCAGACAGCGGAAACTTGCCTTCAAGAGGCCAAGAGCAGCTCCACTATCCACCTGGTCCCACCATGGGACTCATTAAAGCGCACTTCTGCTGGGTTGTGCAGTGGTGTCAGTAACCGTGGCAGGTTGGGGTACCCATAGTCTCCTACAGTGAACACATAAAAAACTTTACTTGTCGGACAACAAATGACTATCTGACATACAACCAAGACACACCGCAACATACACATACACCATCACCTACTAACGAGCCAGGCACGGTCAGGTTGAAGTTGACTCATCAATTGTGGGATGACACTGTTTCACATGATGTATATCACATGTGTAGAGCCAAGGAAACTGGCACAGACATGTGTCAGTTAAACACACCACCTGCACATTGATGGAGTGGCAATATTTTCTGTTGCAATAGACCTGTTTGTTGGCCTGTGGTGAGATCAACACGACATGGGTGCCATCAAGTACTCCATTGAGATGGGGTGTCCGTCCAAAGGCAAAGAAATCAGCCTTGATGTCAGACAACTCTTCAAGTTTCGGAAACTTGATGTAGTGGTCCAGGTAACGGAGCAATGCCTGCAACACATCCCAAAGGACATTGCTGAACATGGGCTAGGACATTGCACCCGATGTTGCCACTGTGTACTGGAATGTTTCAGTGGCAAATAAATGCAATGTTGCCATCACTTTCACATTGGGGGGGTCAGTGTTGTTAGATAAGTACAACCAACCTGTAAATAAGGTGACAACTACTGACACAACTCCTCAATTGTTCCCCTTGTGAAACGACAGTCCTTGATGAAGTCCAGTCATTCACTTGTTTGTAGGTCTGGAAAGGGCCTGTACACTGAAGGCTGTCTGCGATACCTATGTGTAGAGTGTAAACACAGTTGGTGTTAGTCCACAATGTCCCAAGGAACATGAACTTTGACTAACAGCAAATTAAAAACGACCACACCTAAAAATGGATGTCAATGGAAAGACACATCTCAATGGATTAGGTTGTCCTCACATACTTATCACATCATACTGACCCTTGCTGGACACGTTTCCAAGGTATGATGGCACAGCAAATAGAGTGCAGTAGTGTAAACTACACAAGTGTCTGCTTCTCATTTAAAGCTAGCATGGCATACTCCACAACTCACAAGCAAATAAGCCTGCATATAGTTTTGTGAAAACAATCACATGGATCTAATGTACCCACAATAGGATCATGTCATGCATGATATGTGGTACACCACATTCACACCGCATCTCACAATGCTACTCTTGCACACTACTGTCACAGGGTGGACACTGGCATGTCTGCATTACACATACAATCACATACACAAACTATTTTCTATGTAGAACTCCCATATACCACTATGGTCCACTTAAGTGTGGGACACAGAGATACACTAGAAATTCACATATCCAACCTAAGCTTATGTGGCTGCTAAATGTGATGTTGCAGTCATTCCTTCATAAATGCATTATCCAGGAATAGAAAAACAAACCACCTTTCCAGTCTCACATCACACAGATTACACACTAGGTAACACTGTCCCATAATGCAATGACTAGGTAAAGACTGTACTTGTACGTCTCAAAAACTGCTTTGTGACTGCGATCAACCCTAAGAGGATAAATAGAGTTGTTTGTTTCCCAGTTTGTATTAGCCTCCCAATCAGCGTGGTCTGTGCCCCTCGAGGTTAGGTCATCATGGGAGTGTGAGCATTTCAGTTAGATGTCCTTTTCAACAGGAAAAATCTGCATCGAGCCATGGATTTACTCAAAATTACAACATTTTTAAAAGTGTCTGCACTGCCAACCGATTTCTCAAAGGACTCATTAGGTGCATTGTAGGAAGGTGGATATCTGACTATATGCTTACCCCCACTTTTTCCATGGTGTTTTGCTGGTTTTCGACTTAGTTAGACTGGCACCCTGCTATTCAGGGCCCCAGTCTATCTGCTTTCTCGATAAAATGGACTCCATGTACTTTAGGTACCAGATTGGTTACTGGGTCACCTTTGTGAGCCCCTGTATAGTGTCTGGATTGGCTTTATCAAAACATGTTGTGTAAGGTGTCAAACACTTTGGAATACTACCCCGCCAGCCAGTCCTGGTGGCGGGGGTAGCATTCCACCCTTCTAGAGGGAGAAGAAATGTAGTTACTGGTAAACCCGGTTAAAGTTAAACAGAGCCCCAGCATCACAAAATGGATGCTGGTGCCACAGACACGAGTCTGCCCTCCTTCTGCTGGATGAAACTCCGGCAGGGGAGGCCTGGACAATAGGTTTCCTGTCAAGGGAGGTGCTAGCACCTCCCCAACTGGTGCCACAGACACGAGTCTGCCCTCCTGCTGATGGATGAAACTCCGGCAGGGGAGGCCTGGACAATAGGTTTCCTGTCCAGGGGGTGCTAGCACCTCCCAGGCTTTAGTGTATTGGGGCAGGGAGGGTTGCATTCAGTGAATGCTTTTCAGACACTGCCTGGGGCACACAAGGTGCTCCATGCATTTCCCGGTTCAAATCAGTTGCTGGGGCACTCAGCCCCAGCTCTGGTGCAAAACTGGACAAAGGGGAAGGGGTGTAACCACCCCCTCCCCAGGTCCACCCATAGGAGGGATCATAGAGTTAGTCCAACCCCTAAGCTTACTATAAGTATAGAACCCCAATCCCTAGGACTTTAGATTACCCTGGACAAAACTCTGCAACATATATCTTGGACCTTCGACATTCCATATCGACTGGAAGATGGAAGAAATCTCCCTTTTGGTCAAGGAGTGACCACCCTGTTCAAACAGGCACCAACAGGCACCAACAGCATCTTTGCCGGTCTGTATTTTCGAGGCTCCAGCCGATCCTGAAGAATCTGTGGCACAGGAAATGGACTTCCAGACATCTCTGACGCTGACCCGAGCTCGCAGCAAAGCTGAGACCCATAGCGGAAACGAGAGACGTGGGACCGGAACTCCTAGACATCCTGCATTTTAGCTCCTGCACCGACTTCCCGAGGTATCCCGAAGTTGTGCATTGGGGTGCTTGAAGTCCCAGCCCCAAGCACCTTTTGCACTGAAGCTCAGAGGCCCACACTCCACGAGTGTCCCGTGGGCCCGCTTTGTGCATTTCAGCTCGACGCATCTTTGTGGTTCCTAGTCCATTGGCTAGTGAGCCCCCAAGAAGACCAATCCTTGATTTACTTTGCTTTTCTGGTTGTTCCAGGGTTGCTCCAACTTCTCCCCAAAAGAAAAGTTCCTCAGACCTTGCTGCTCCGCACCGAAGCCAATCTTGACATCTTGCGTGGATTGCGTTTGCCATGGCTTGTTGGGTCCAATCCTGATACCGACACTGCAGTCAACTAGATCTTTTGCACCCGGCTTCCCTGGGTAACGTAACACAAGTACTCTGGTGCTCCCATGGGTCTAGACTCTCGAAGTGTCCTAGTCTAAAAGGGTTCCATTGTAGTTCATTTAGAAGTGTCCTTAAATTGTAAATTTGTAACTTGATTGTTTCCCATAGAAAGTCAATGGTAACCCGCGGCTGTGTTTAGACACTGCACGCGTCTCCCGTGGGCCTCCTACATCCTAACCTTTGGTTGTTCCTAGAAGCCCCAGCGATTTCACAGGCCACAGGCCTGCTTTCTAACTCTCACGTGGTTCTTATACAACTATTTTAGTATATGGTTTGTGAGGCTCCTAGGGCATAATGTATACTGTGCAACTTATTGTATGCTAATTAAGTTCCTTGTATTGTACTTTTACCTCTGACCTCATAAAGAGCGCAGAGGGGTTGTGTTTAGAATAAATACATATATAATTGATATATACCTTGTGTGGTGTGCTTTCATTTGGTACTCAAGGGATTATAAATGGTAAAATAACTTGCTTAACTCATCTCCAAGTCTTAGCCTGAAGGCTGCTTTCCACAGCTACCACTAAGATAGCTTTCTATAAGGTTGACTTTATAACCAATGCCTGATCAAAGGAGAGAGTGAGGACTAGGTAAGCTAGTCCGGATCCCAAGTTTATATGTGATTTATCAATAAGGACTAGCTAGAAGTATGAGACTCAGTTATGTACGTTTAACCGGTAAACCATTAGGTTTGTTTATATAGCCCTCACCCACCAACCTAGTTGGTGGCATGCTTCATCATCGGGCCCACCACAGTGACACCTAGCGTGTCCCCGGTGTGCTTCAACGCCAGAGTTACTGCGGAACTGGTATAATTGCTGAGCGTGCAGTGTACTGAGTGAGAAAGTGAAAGTTAAAAAGCTATACAGTGAGTCCCAGTACCCGAGGGTAAGATAGATATACTTTATTTACTGGGCCCCTGTTAGCGGATAAAAAGGCGGTCGGACGTGTTGGAGAGTTTATGACTTCCTACGTCCAGTGCGGTCTACATGTTTCAGCCAGGCCTTAAAAACTGGCTTTCCTCAGGACCAATGAGTATGTGATAAAGTGCAATTAAATAATACTAGATTATAGTGTTTGTGTTGTTTTTAAAAAAAAATGTGTTGCACTCCCTAAAGTGCGTCTATATGTAGAGGGGGATTCCCTCATGCTTTTAACAGGCTAGTATCTGTAAAAGCCTCCTTGGGTCATTTGGCAGAGAAAAAGACCGGAATTGCCGGTCTGGTTCCTCCTTGGACCTGTCGTCCTTCTGCGGTGCCCGGAAACTTTATAACCTACCATCAATAAGGGTCGATTGGACTGGTGCAAGCTGCCCACCCCCTTTTCTGAATCACTAGAATATTGGACATCATATACCAGGCCAGCTTCTCACACGGTAACCTCCAATTGTCAATGTATCAAAGGTGCTTCCAGTCCGATGATATTTTTTCTAACTGCGGGGTAGGCGTGTCGTCTGCAACCAATGTAATGCATTGAACTGATTAGGAAAATGCGACCAACGGGAACCTATCGCTTTGGCCGCATGGAATGAATGCCGCCCCTGCGGTTTAGATATAAGTCTGTCTGTTCCCTAGAGACATCACTTGCCTGCACTACCTACATCATTCCTGCACCTCCCCATCTCTCTGCTGTTGTGTCCACATCCTCTGGGAGCTACTATGGCACATACAGAGGGCAGAGCCCCAGCCTTCGGCCAGGATGAAAACCAGGTGCTGCTGGACAGCCTCATACCTCTGTACAGCCAGCTGTATGGCAAACTAGAGGAGTAGGTGAGTGATGATCACACTGCATTTGCATTTTCTATGTGAATAATCATGCACTACTGGCATTAGGAATCATATAAGCTTGTAAACTGTTTTTAGAAAGGTTTCAAATTGTGGAGATAACTGTTCTGGGCTAGTACACTGCTGTAGGTGCCGCTCGTGTTGTGAACTAACTGGGACCATTTGTGTGACTGCGGATTGCTGGACCTACCGCCACGAACTCTGACGATTCTGCTGACTTGGGTGCAGGAAACGGAGCGACAGGCTGCCCGCGGGATTGCGAGGACCAGCGTGCTGTGCGGCCCCTGATCTGCCGCAGCTGGTCCTCTTCCCGCCCGCCTCCCATTAGGATAAGACCTCTCGCCGCCCCCGCTTTGCGGGAGCCGCTCGTGTTGTGAACTAACTGGGACCATTCGTGTGACTGCGGATTGCTGGACCTACCGCCACGAACTCTGACGATTCTGCCGACTTGGGTGCAGGAAACGGAGCTACAGGCTGCCCGCGGGACTGCGAGGACCAGCATGCTGTGCAGCCCCTGATCTGCCGCAGCTGGTCCTCTTCCCGCCCCCACCTCCTCCTATTTAGTCCCATCTCTACCCGCGCATGCGGGACGCGCGCGGGCGGGCGCCAGGCGAAGCCCGGGCAAAGGGCTGGCCGTCTGGTGCCGTCCGGGGCTGTTCAAGGCTGGGCTGGGCCACACTATTGACACCTCTTGTGGGACATTTCTCCGAAGTAAGGAACATTGTTTTTGTGTATCTAGTCCCACTTCACTTCTGTTGATTGAGTGTATTGATTTTATTAATTTGTTCCAGGTAACAGTGTAATAAATCCAAGAACTATATCTAGTAAGGAGTTAAGGAATTTTTAATCTCTTGTATTATCTCATGATTATTGTAATAGGTCTTGATTAGTGTAATCAATGCAGGGAGTATGAGTCGACGTAGTAGTTATAGAAGGCCTTCCTTGGCGGGGGGTTCTGTCAGGGGGACATTAGACGCTTTTATCACCAGGGCCGCCTCCGTATTAGAAAAGGAGATAGTCCTGACGGAAAAACCTCTCTCATTGGAGCTAATGAATAAAAAACGCTCCTCATTGGGTCCTATTAAGTTAGTAGTTACTCCCCCTAGGCAGACTATAGAAAATACCCCACCCCAATCCCAAGATTCGCAAGGTGTAAATGGCCCATTGCAGTTGCCATTAACTGAACTATCTCCTCATGACTCCAATGATATAGACTTAACACCGGAGACCTTCCTAGACATCTCTTCTGATCTTGCCACAATGTCAACTACTAATAGGTCAACCCTAGGTGAGATTACGGGCAAAACAATCACTGAAACTGGTCCCACGTCAAAAAAGAGGAAGCGTGGGAGGACTAACAAGGGTGGTAAGAGCCCGAAATCAGCGAAAATATCCCAAAGCCCGGAGAGGAGTGTTCGAATAAATGTCTCCAAGAACGCCCCAGTTCAACAGCTTCCACCGTCCCTATCGGTAAACGATCTAATGGCCAGCTTGGAACAACTGGTGAAATCATTAATACTCCCCCAAATAGAGAGTGTTAAGAGAATAGACGAACAACTAGGGTCCATAAAAAAAGGAAATGGTAAAGCATACTGAGCTACTTAGCAACTCAGTTCCCCCGAAGTCCACGGCCCCCTTAAAGAATATTACATCAGGACAGAGGCCGTCACTTAACCCTCCCAATAAGGACCAATTACCTCCCCTAACCCAGAAAAAAATGGTCGCTAACATTACATCAAAACCCATAACAAATAACTTAAAAAAGGGGGAACAAACGGAAAAGCTGGCAAAAAAACAGGTTATACCCCAACCAACAGTTAATGCGCCCACCCCCCCAAATTCGAGGAATAGAGTAATTCATAAAAGAATAGACTTACCCCCAGAGTCAGCACCTTATGTTGTGGTTATGGCGGGAGTTCCGGTGCTTCCGGACGGAATAAAAGAGGACTACCGAGCTTTGAAAAACAAAGTAATGTTTTGGTTGGGTAATAATAGACCTTTACCGGCTCACATTAATGGAATAATCCTTAACGTAAGGCGTGTGAACTGGGTGGGGAATAGGCCTAAAGATAGAGGATGGGATGTTGTCATCATTAATTTTAAGGATCATAGAGCAGTGAGACATATTGGCGACTGGTATGATGTGAGAGGTAGTGAAGACATTTCTACACACTATTTAAGTTACTTCTACCCTCAGTCGATGTTCCCTCACCCTCTAAGACACCCCCCAGGACACTTGGCCTCAAATAGGCAAAGCACAGAAGGTTATGGTTTCAATCTCCCCACTTTTAATTACTTCTCGACTCTGGGCTATAGGGAGTGGATTGACTCCAAATAGAGGCTTCCAATGAAAATCGCATACTTCCCCAGCCCGTAACTTCTGAAATTCCAACAGCAGACGAGTTAGATACCCAAGAAGAGACTGTTAGGGTTAAACCTATATGTGCACAGCCGAAATCTGAGAGAGGTAGTACAGTAGCTTACAAGGAAACCACAAAATCACTAGGACTAGTTGCCCCCAGAACCAGCAGTAAAAACGCAGAGGAATGTTCCACTGCTGATGTTGGGTGGGAAGCTCATTCTACCCCTTTAGTAGATAGCTCTCCATTTAACGATAGGCAATCGTTGAAAGTCATCTTTTGGAACATCGCGGGCCTCCGCCCCAAGGTAGTAGATGGAAGTGCCTTGAACTTCCTCAATAAACATCACGTAATTTGTCTCCAGGAGACATGGTCCACGTCCGAAATCCATCTGGTAGGATATAAAACCTACTTTACCTCTGCACTAGCAGTGATATCGGGCAGGGCCAAAGGAGGTCTGAGCACTTTCATAGCCAACACTTTAGGGGGATTGAAAACAACAGTAGTAGAGTTGGAAGCAAATTATCAGCTACTCACCCTTTCCTTTAATAATAAGGACACCATCCTTCTGCTTAATTTTTATAATAACTTACCAGAAGGTGAGGTCTTGCAGGTTTTGTTCAACTTGGGAGACAAGCTTGCCCGGTTTACATGGGACCCAGGAGGTAGAGTAGGTCTAAATATTATTTGGGGGGGGGGATTTTAACCAACATCCCTGCCAAGGTAGCAATAGTAATCTGTGTGGGTTGGCGGACGAATATGAGGATCCAATTGTCCACTTTAACCACTCTATCATAGGGAAGTACCTGAATGAAATTCTCTCTGATTTAGATCTTGTTATAGTTAATAAAACGGATACTGCTTCCCATCTGTTAGATCCAACATTTCTGGGGAGGGGGTGTGAGACAACGGTCGATTATATCTTAACATCAAATGTTCTGGTTAACCGAGTCATGAGATTCGACCCATTAATCAATACCTTAAGTGATCATTGTGCCCTTAGTTTAGAACTCCGTTTAATCTATTCTCATATCTCGCAGAGCATAGCCAGTGTTTAAACCAGAATGCTCGGCACTTGGATAAGATCAATGGATATTCTTTACGTTGGGAGAGGGTGGACCCCGTGGAAATAACGGGGAAAGTAATTAGAGCAGCCTATCCATCTATTGTTAAATGTTTAGACCCGTTAACATCAGATGAAGAAGTTCTGAGTAACTTCGCGGTAATTTTAGTAACAATAAACAAATTACTAACGATGAAGATCAAAAATGGTCGACCCAAGAAAGTAGGGTGGTTTAATCATAGATGCACGGCCGCACATACCAAATTAAACAAAGCCCTCCAAAAAACCGACAGAGAACCACAGGAAATAATAAAATTAAGAAAAGACTATAACACTGCATTAAAGGATAGGAAAGTAGAACTAAAACGAGCCTTATGGGATCAGCTTCACATGAGTTCTATGGATAGAAATAATACACTATTCTGGACAGTGGTCAAATCCCCTTTTTTAGCAGACCTCAAAAATCTTCCAGCCATAGAAGTAGCCATTGAGGAATCAGTCTGGGTGGATCATTTCTCGAAGATATTCCAGAAAGGCCCAGTATTAACGGGTATTGATGTAGTTTCCACTAGTGGTCTTCCCGCTGTGTCATATCCCATCCCATTAGAATTCGCTATTAATGAGGTACTCCAAGCGTTAAAAGCGACTAAAAACGGTAAGGCCCCTGGCCCAGATGGGGTTCCCGCAGATATATTTAGGTACAACACGGACCTCTGGGCCCCGATGTTGACTAGGGTTTTTAAGGCAGTAACGGAGAAGGGCCTGTTGGACTCCTGGACAAAGTCCATCATGGTGCCGTTATTTAAAAAAGGAGACCGTCAGGAGGTATCCTGCTATCGCCCGATCTCACTGCTGGATTCGCTGGGCAAGGTCGTGGGTAGAGTTGTGCTTGAGCGTCTCCAGCATTGGGCTGACGATGGCGGGGCCCTCACGGACCTACAGTTCGGGTTTCGGGAGGGTTTTGGTACGACTGAACAAGCCTTGAACCTATCAATGCTGCTGGGTAAATATGTTTGTGCAAAGCCGGGTAGATTATACATGGTATATGTAGATCTGTCTGCAGCTTTCGATTGCGTGTCGCACGCAAAACTCTGGTCTGTCCTGGTAACAATGGGGATTGATGTACCTTTGGTGGATTTTTTAACCCCTTCGGGGCTAATGACGAGCTGGGCTCGTCATCGCGCTTACCTGTCCTGCGCGGATGACAAGGCCAGCTCGTCATCAGCCCCACCCTCGGGGGAAGCGCTGGCGCTCCCCCCGAGGCTCTCTGATCGTCGTTGTTTTGCTGGGGGCGGCAGTGGAAGAGCTTCCGCTGCCGCCCCCCCCCCCCATGGTAATCCCTGATGACGTCAGCGCGCACAGCGCGCGCTGACATCATCAGGGATTCCCAGCGCTCGGGAAGCCATTTGCTTCCTGCGCGCTGGGAAAGAAGGTAGGTTTCTCGAGGCTGGCGGGGTTTTGGGGGCAGCGAAGAGGCATCAGGGGAGAGGAAAGAGATTTTCCTTTCCCCTGATGTCTCTTTGCAGGGCATTTCTGCCTCACGATCGCGCACAGCGTCGCGATTGTGCGGCGGAAATGCCCCCACTAGACACCAGGGATATACTTTTAGTTTTTAGGAAGTGACCCCTTGGGCAAGGGTCGCTTCCAGGCTGGCTGGCAATATGTTTTCGTTTTTCTGCCCCCCCTGGGGGGAAATCGGCCCGTTTTTTCGGCCGTTTTGCCCCCAGGGGGGGCAGAAATTCCCCACTAGCACCAGGGATATAGATATTTACAAAGATGGCGGCCATTGATTTTGTTTACGTTTTTCTGTCCCCCCTGGGGGCAAATCGGCCCGTTTTTTTTTGCCGTTTTGCCCCCAGGGGGGACAGAAAATGCCCACTAGACACCAGGGATGTAATTTTAGTTTTTAGGAAGCGACCCCTTGGGCAAGGGTCGCTTCCAGGTGGGGTCTGAGTATGTTTTCGTTTTTCTGCCCCCCCTGGGGGGAAATCGGCCCGTTTTTCGGCCGTTTTGCCCCCAGGGGGGGCAGAAATTACCCACTAGAACCAGGGATTTTTGTTGGGGCAATGTGTTTGTTTTGGGAAGCGACCCCTTGGGTAAGGGTCGCTTCCAGGTGGACATGATTGTGTTTTTGTTTTTCTGTCCACCCTGGGGGCAAATCGGCCTGTTTTTTTTGCCGTTTTGCCCCCAGGGGGGGCGGAAAATGCCCACTAACACAAAGTTTTTAGGAAGCGACCCCTTGGGCATGTTTGCTGGTGGTGTGTGTGGGGAGTGGTACTTGGCTGGATGGTGTGCGTGGAGCGGTGCTTGGCTGGCGGTGTGTGTGGAGTGGTACTTGGCTGTCGGTGTGCGCTGAGTGGTGTTTGGCTGGCGGTGTGCGTGGAGGGGTACTTGGCTATCTATGCACGGAGTGGTGCTTGGCTGGCGGTGTGTGTGGAGTGGCGCTTGGCTGGTGGTGTGTGTAGAGTGGTACTTGGCTGTCTGTGCACGGAGTGGTGCTTGGCTGGCGGTGTGTGTGGAGTGGCGCTTGGCTGGTGGTGTGCGTGGAGTGCTACTTTGCTGTCTGTGCACGGAGTGCTGCTTGGCTGGTGGTGTGTGTGGAGTGGCGCTTGGCTGGTGGTGTGCGTGGAGTGCTACTTTGCTGTCTGTGCACGGAGTGCTGCTTGGCTGGTGGTGTGTGTGGAGTGGCGCTTGGCTGGTGGTGTGCGTGGAGTGCTACTTTGCTGTCTGTGCACGGAGTGCTGCTTGGCTGGCGGTGTGTGTGGAGTGGCGCTTGGCTGGTGGTGTGCGTGGAGTGCTACTTTGCTGTCTGTGCACGGAGTGCTGCTTGGCTGGCGGTGTGTGTGGAGTGGCGCTTGGCTGGTGGTGTGCGTGGAGTGCTACTTTGCTGTCTGTGCACGGAGTGCTGCTTGGCTGGCGGTGTGTGTGGAGTGGCGCTTGGCTGGCGGTGTGTGTGGAGTGGCGCTTGGCTGGATGGTGCTTGGCTGGCGGTGAGTGGTGCTTGGCTGGTGGTGCTTGTGGAGTGGCGCTTGGCAGGTGGTGTGCGTGGAGTGCTACTTTGCTGTCAGTGCACGGAGTGGTGCTTGGCTGGCGGTGTGTGTGGAGTGGCGCTTGGCTGTTAGTGTGCGTGGAGTGCTACTTTGCTGTCTGTGCACGGAGTGCTGCTTGGCTGGCGGTGTGTGTGGAGTGGCGCTTGGCTGGTGGTGTGCGTGGAGTGCTACTTTGCTGTCTGTGCACGGAGTGCTGCTTGGCTGGCGGTGTGTGTGGAGTGGCGCTTGGCTGGTGGTGTGCGTGGAGTGCTACTTTGCTGTCTGTGCACGGAGTGCTGCTTGGCTGGCGGTGTGTGTGGAGTGGCGCTTGGCTGGATGGTGCTTGGCTGGCGGTGAGTGGTGCTTGGCTGGTGGTGCTTGTGGAGTGGCGCCTGGCAGGTGGTGTGCGTGGAGTGCTACTTTGCTGTCTGTGCACGGAGTGGTGCTTGGCTGGCGGTGTGTGTGGAGTGGCGCTTGGCTGTTAGTGTGCGTGGAGTGCTACTTTGCTGTCTGTGCACGGAGTGCTGCTTGGCTGGCGGTGTGTGTGGAGTGGCGCTTGGCTGGTGGTGTGCGTGGAGTGCTACTTTGCTGTCTGTGCACGGAGTGCTGCTTGGCTGGCGGTGTGTGTGGAGTGGCGCTTGGCTGGATGGTGCTTGGCTGGCGGTGAGTGGTGCTTGGCTGGTGGTGCTTGTGGAGTGGCGCCTGGCAGGTGGTGTGCGTGGAGTGCTACTTTGCTGTCTGTGCACGGAGTGGTGCTTGGCTGGCGGTGTGTGTGGAGTGGCGCTTGGCTGTTAGTGTGCGTGGAGTGCTACTTTGCTGTCTGTGCACGGAGTGCTGCTTGGCTGGCGGTGTGTGTGGAGTGGCGCTTGGCTGGTGGTGTGCGTGGAGTGCTACTTTGCTGTCTGTGCACGGAGTGCTGCTTGGCTGGCGGTGTGTGTGGAGTGGCGCTTGGCTGGTGGTGTGCGTGGAGTGCTACTTTGCTGTCTGTGCACGGAGTGCTGCTTGGCTGGCGGTGTGTGTGGAGTGGCGCTTGGCTGGTGGTGTGCGTGGAGTGCTACTTTGCTGTCTGTGCACGGAGTGCTGCTTGGCTGGCGGTGTGTGTGGAGTGGCGCTTGGCTGGCGGTGTGTGTGGAGTGGCGCTTGGCTGGATGGTGCTTGGCTGGCGGTGAGTGGTGCTTGGCTGGTGGTGCTTGTGGAGTGGCGCTTGGCAGGTGGTGTGCGTGGAGTGCTACTTTGCTGTCAGTGCACGGAGTGGTGCTTGGCTGGCGGTGTGTGTGGAGTGGCGCTTGGCTGTTAGTGTGCGTGGAGTGCTACTTTGCTGTCTGTGCACGGAGTGCTGCTTGGCTGGAGGTGTGTGTGGAGTGGCGCTTGGCTGGTGGTGTGCGTGGAGTGCTGCTTGGCTGGAGGTGTGTGTTGAGTGGCGCTTGGCTGGTGGTGTGCGTGGAGTGCTACTTTGCTGTCTGTGCACGGAGTGCTGCTTGGCTGGCGGTGTGTGTGGAGTGGCGCTTGGCTGGTGGTGTGCTGGAGTGCTACTTTGCTGTCTGTGCACGGAGTGCTGCTTGGCTGGCGGTGTGTGTGGAGTGGTGTTTGGCTGGCGGTGTGTGGGGAGTGGTGTTTGGCTGGCGGTGTGTGGGGAGTGGTACTTGGCTGGATGGTGTGCGTGGAGTGGTACTTGGCTGTCGGTGTGCGCTGAGTGGGGTTTGGCTGGCGGTGTGCATGGTCTGGTGCTTGGATGGTGGTGTGGGTGGACTGGAACTCTGCTGGCGGTGTGTGAGTAGTTACTTTCTGTTGGTCACTACACACACTGCTAGTTGAGTGACACTCTACGCAGTCCATCATTTTCTGTAGTTGCTATGTCAGATATGTGGGCGTGTGAAAGTGATGGGCGGCTGGCGGTGTGAATGTTTTGTATGTGTCACACGTACAAAAGGTGTATGAATGTCCTTACTGCCCCTGTGTGATATGGGTACTGGTAGTAGCAAAAGACTGACTGGCACCGGTCAGGCACTTTACAAAAATTCAAAAAATTATCCAGTGTCTTGATGTTAAACCTCATCTAATCTCATTTGGTCTAAGCCCTAATTGATGGCCCATCTGGCCGAATTTTAATTTGGGGGGCAAATTTGTGTGTTGTTTTTTTAATTGTTATATTGTTTGTGAAATGTGGTAGTAATTTTTTTTTCTTCTCTATTTTTGTCTTGTTCCAGGCTTTTGCTGTTTGGATTGTTGTAGGTTGCGTGTCTGTTTGCAGCTTGTGTAGTTGCTTGTGCTTGGTAAGTGAATGTATTTTGTACTACTTCTCCTTGATGTTTGTCTTTTTGAAAAAGGTTGTACTTCTAGCAGTTTGTGTGGCTCTGTGTTTTTTTTTTCAGCATTAGTGTTTGATGTGCACTTTGTTTTCTAATGTCATTTATTTTTTTCTTTCTAGTGGGATTTCATTTCTTTTCGCTGTGTCTCAACAGAGTAGGTGCTGGTGAGTGTAGCTATATTTTGTAAGAGTGAAATTGTTTTGGATTGTATTTATCTTTTAGTGAAAGCCTTACCTTGTTTACTTCTTACTTTGCACAGTGTAGGTTGTTGTTCACTTGTGTGTGCAGTCTTCTTGCTTTGTAAGGATAATGGCTAGTCGCAGGATTACTGCTCAGCAGGTTCTTGGTTTGCTTTTTGAGTCTTCCTCGGACCATGGTTCAGAGTCTGAGTCCGATTCGGACTCCCAGGAAGCGGCAGAAGATTCAGGCAGTGAGTTTTCTCTTCGCATGGAATCATCATCATCGGATGATGACTCTTCTTCTAGTGCTGATGAAGGGCCTATGGTACAGGAGGACATTGTGTTGCCGGTAGTGGGCCAAGAGGCACCTGTGCTGCTGCCTAGGGCCGCAAGGTTTCCTTTCTTTTTACGTCGGCAAGAGGCATGTGGGCTGGAGCCTGCACCCAAAAGGCTTCACATTGCTGTGGTGCGCAAAGGGGCATCTGGTGCTTTTCGTCTTCCTGCTCGTGTAGTGCAGCAAGAGGCATCTGGGGCTGTTAGGCTTCCCATTGGTGTAGAGCGGCAAGAGGCATCTGGGCCTGCTGGGTTTCCCGGTGGTGTAGTGCAGCAAGAAGCATCTCAGTCTGCTGGGCTTCCCGTTGGTGTAGTGCAGGAAGAGCCCTCTGGGGATGCTACGTCTTCTGTTGGTGTTGTGCAGCCTGAAGTATCTGTGGCTGTTAGGCTTCCCGTTGGAGAACAGCAGCAAGATGTTTCGGTGCTGCAGGCTGGGGTGGCTGCTCCCCCCGTTGATAGGGATGGCCTCTGGGTTCCCCCTTGTTTGGTGCAGCCGGCATTGCCAGAGTTCACTGGTGTTCCTGGGTGTAGAGTGAATACAGAGAATTTTCTGCCAATTAATTTTTTTCAGTTGTTTTTTGACGATGTGTTTTTGCAAGAGATTGTTGAGCAAACCAATTTATATGCAGAACAATATTTGAGGGCCAACAGTGCCAGCCTTAAGCCATATTGTAGAGCAATCCGGTGGACTCCCACCAATGTTGAAGAGATGAAGAAGTTTCTGGGATTAACTTTTTTGATGGGCTTGATAAGGAAGTCATCAATTACTTCATATTGGTCCACTAGTCCCTTGATGGTAACAGCTATATTTCCAGCAGTCATAAGTCGTGATCGGTATACGCTTCTTCTTCGGATGATGCATTTTGCTGATAATAGTTTAGCGTTGTCACGCGATCACCCTGATTGTGACCGTTTGTTTAAAATTCGGCCTGTCCTTGATCACTTTGTTGATCGTTTTTCTGAGATTTTTGTCCCTGGTAAAGAAATTGCAGTGGATGAGTCTTTGGTGTTGTTCAAGGGCCGCTTGGTTTTTAGGCAATACATTCCTAGTAAGAGGTCACGCTATGGAATCAAACTGTATATGCTGTGTGACAGTGAGACTGGATATGTGTACAATTTCAGGGTGTACACTGGTAAGGAGTCCCGCATTAACCCTCCTGGATGTCCTTCTACTTTTGGAGTAACTGAGAAAATTGTGTGGGAACTAGGTAGAGGATTATTTAACAAAGGCCATCATTTATATGTAGATAACTTCTACACTGGTGTGCAGTTGTTCAAGGAGTTGGCCAAAGTGGGCACTGTTGCTTGTGGCACAATGCGCAGTAACCGTAAAGGTTTCCCAAAGGTTTGTTTGCAAAAGGCTTGTGCGGGGACAGTCTACGGCATTGCGATGTGGGGAGCTTTTAGCTGTGAAGTATTCAGACAAGAGAGATGTGTACATGCTGACTACTATCCACGATGAAAGTACTGTACCTGTGCCTGTTTGGGGTCAGGGTGCTGAAGTGCGCAAACCTGTGTGCATTCTAGCTTACAATAAGTTCATGGGTGGTGTTGACAGAGTAGATCAGAGGTTGGAACCTTATGCTGCTCTTCGAAAGGCTTACGTTTGGTACAAGAAGTTGGCTATCCATCTGTTCCACTTGGCATCATTTAATGCTTTCGTTGTGTACCAGAAGTCTTGTCCTGGGACGAAGATGACTTTTCTTAAGTTTCAGGAGTCTATAATAGGCAGCCTTGTACTTGTGCAGCAGGCAAGTGTTCCTAGATTTGGAGTGGTGGAGGAAGTGGCTAGATTGCAAGATCGCCACTTTCCTGAATCTATTCCTTCCACTACTGCTAGAGACTTTCCGACTAGAAGATGCAGAGTCTGTTGGCGAAGAGGCGTGCGGAAGGAGTCTCGTATATACTGTCCTGACTGTCCTTCTAAGCCTGCATTGTGTATGTCAGCTTGTTTTAAATCGTACCACACGCAAAAGAACTATTGGGAGTTTGATTGAGCTGTAAAGTGAATTGCTTGGTCTGCATTCTGTAAAACATTTTTAGTTTGTTTCAAGGATTGGCATTAGTGCAAAGTTTTTATTTTAAGAATTTGTGTTACCTGATTTGTAGGTATTTCCATTTGTTTAGTGTCATTTTCAAAAAAAGAATTCTAAATGTGTTTGTGGTGTGTGCCGGCTGGTGCTTGGCTGGCGGTGTGTGTGGAGTTGCGCTTGGCTGGCGGTGTGTGTGGAGTGGTGCTTGGCTGGCGGTGTGTGTGGAGTGGTGCTTGGCTGGCGGTGTGTGTGGAGTGGTGCTTGGCTGTCTGTGCACGGAGTGGTGCTTTGCTGGCGGTGTGTGTGGAGTGGCGCTTGGCTGGTGGTGTTCGTGGAGTGGTACTTGGCTGTCTGTGCATGGAGTGGTGTTTGGCTGATGGTGTGTGTGGAGTGGTGCTTGGCTGGCGGTGTGTGTGGAGTGGTGCTTGGCTGGCGGTGTGTGTGGAGTGGTGCTTGGCTGGTGGTGTGTGTGGAGTGGTGCTTGGCTGGCGGTGTGTGTGGAGTGGTGCTTGGCTGGCGGTGTGTGTGGAGTGCTGCTTGGCTGGCGGTGTGTGTGGAGTGGTGCTTGGCTGGCAGTGTGTGTGGAATGGTGCTTGGCTGGCAGTGTGTGTGGAGTGGCGCTTGGCTGGTGGTGTTTGTGGAGTGGTACTTGGCTGGAGGGTGTGCGTGGAGCGGTGTTTAGCTGTCTGTGCACGGAGTGGTGCTTGGCTGGCGGTGTGCGTGGAGAGGCGCTTGGCTGGTGGTGTGCGCTGAGTGTTTGGCTGGCGGTGTGCATGGTCTGGTGCTTGGCTGGTGGTGTGGGTGGACTGGCGCTTGGCTGGCGGTGTGTGAGTAGTTACTTTCTGTTGGTCACTGCACACACTGCTTGTTGAGTGACACTCCACGCAGTCCATCAATTTGTGTAGTTCCAGTGTCAGAAATGTGGGCGTGTGAAAGTGATGGGCCCTTGAATGGCGCTGTTTGCTGGTGTGAGTGTTGAAATGTGATGGGTCCGCGGCTGGCGGTGTAAATGTTTTGAATGTGTCACACGTACGAAAGGTGTATGAATGGCCTGTAAAGAGGTTGGTGCCTTGACGTGGCTTTACAGCTCACGAGCTGTGAGTCAGTGGTTCAGTTTATCATACTTGCAATTATACACAGTGTATTTCATTTTTGTGAAATTACTTGCGTATACAATTGTATGTACTGAATCATCACTCACCCTCGTGCCAAATCCAACCAGTATGTGTGTGTGCTTGCGGATTAGATGGGTGTGCAGTAATAATTGTTTTTTTTCTCTTTCTGCATTAGGGTGTACCTTGTCCCTTATTGTGATTGTTGTAATGTGTTGCTTTTATTCCAGATGGTGTCAGTGGTCTTGTTTGTATCAGGTATGAAAGGTGCGTGAATGGCCTGTAAAACGGTTGGTGCCTTGTCGTGGCTTTACAGCTCACGAGTTGCGAGTCACTGGTTCGGTTTTTATGCATTTATTTATTGACAGAGCATTTCATTTTTTTGAAATATCTTGTTAATAAAATTTTATATACTGAACCATCACTCGCCCTCGTGCCAAATCCAACCTGTATGTGTGTGTCTTTGAGGAATAGATAGCCGTGCTTGAATGTTTGTCTTTTGAGTAACTCTGTTAAGGTGAGGTACCCTTTTACTCGGGAGAACAAGGGGAACGCTGGGTGGTAGGACATTTTTGCCGGCACGGCGATCCCACGGCAACATTTTTGGAAAAGTGCTATTTTTACCTAATTAAGGTTTGCAAGGAGTTCTGGGTAGGAAAACATTGGGGGACCCACGCATGCCATACCTCCCTGGACTCCCCCAGGTGTCTACTTTTCAGAAATGTGTGGGTTTGGTAGGTTTCCCTAGATGGCTGTCTCGCACGGGGCCAGAAACCCAGGTAACCCCTCTTGCAAAAGCTGGAGAATTCATGTCCACCAGCTTTTGCAAGAGGGGTTACCCGGGTTTTTGGCCCCGTGCGAGACAGCCATCAAGGGAAACCTACCAAACCCACACATTTCTGAAAAGTAGACACCCGGGGGCTTCCAAGGAGGTATGGCTTGCGTGGATCCTCCAACGTTCCTTTACTCAGAATCCCTTGCAAACCTCATTTTTTGCTTGGAAATAATCATTTTTTTCACACGTTTTAGTGTGGGAAAGCGTGGCATCACTGGGCTCACACAAATTACCTCCCACCCAGCGTTCCCCA
This sequence comes from Lissotriton helveticus, assembly GCF_964261635.1. Classification (NCBI taxonomy): domain Eukaryota; kingdom Metazoa; phylum Chordata; class Amphibia; order Caudata; family Salamandridae; genus Lissotriton; species Lissotriton helveticus. Next base: position 394,888,160 of record NC_136068.1, on the reverse strand, counting down.
AGGTCTCCCGATAAAAATGGTACCTCACTTGCGTGGGTAGGCATAGCGGCTGCTTTAGGAAAAGGCCCAATTCATACTGTGGAGACGAAAACATTACCTTTAGCCAAATAATCTTATTTTTTGAGGGGGTCACCTGAGCTTTTGGCCCGGGGCTTGGCAGGCATCTTTGGAAACTACCAAACCCAAACAGTTCTGAGAACTAGACACCCGGGGGAGTCCAGGGTGGTATGGCATGCGTGGGTCCCCCAATGTTTTCCTACCCAGAAACCCCTGCAAACCTGAAATTTTGGTCCAAAAACCAACTTTTCCATACTTTTTTGGGTGGGATCTCGCTGCCGGAACAAATGTCCTACCACCCAGCGTTTCCCTTGTTCTCCCGAGTAAAATGATACCTCACTTGTGTGGGTGGGCCAAAGGCAAGTGACTTAGGCTGGGGTGCTTAATTTGTAAAACGTAAATATGAGTAAAAACTACTTTTTTCAAAATTCATTTTTGGGGTGTTCTGCTTTGGGGCACCCACACAAGTGAGGTATCCTTTTACTCGGGAGAACAAGGGGAACGCAGGGTGGTACGACTTTTTTGCCGGCACGGCGATCCCACGCCAAAAAGTTTGGAAAAGTGCAATTTTTACCTAATTTTAAGGTTTGCAGAGAGTTCTGGGTAGGAAAACATTGGGGGACCCATGCATGCCATACCTCCCTGGACTCCCCCGGGTGTCTAGTTTTCAGAACTGTTTGGGTTTGCTACTTTGCAAAGAATACCACCGAGCCCCGGGCCACAAATTCAGATCCCCCCCCCCAAAATCAAGGTAGTTTTGCAATAAGGTAATGTAAATTCACCACCGTACGATTTGAACCGTTTCCTGTTTCAGCCACTATGTCTACCCACGCAAGTGAGGTACCGTTTTTTTCGGGAGACCTGGGGGCACGCTGGGTGAGTGGAAATTTGTTGATCCACGCAGATTCCAGAACTTTCCACCACAGAAATGTGAGGAAAATGTGTTTTTTTGGTCAAATATTTATGTTTTCAAGGGATTCTGGGTAACAAAACCTGGGGGTAGGCAGACGAGTCACCCCATCCTGAATTCCCCTGGGTGTCTACTTTTCAAAAATGTATAGGTTTGCTAGGTTTCCTTAGGTGCTGGCAGAGCTACGGCGCAAAAACAAAAGGTAGTCTTTTTGTCCGAATCGTGCAAAATTTCACTGAGAAATTGCGGTGCGACCATGCTGCGTTTTGCGCTGTTTCATGTCGCAGCCACTATGCCTACCCACGCAAGTGAGGTACCATTTTTTTCGGGAGACCTGGGGGCACGCTGGGTGGGTGGAAATTTGTTGATCCACGCAGATTCCAGAACTTTCCACCACAGAAATGTGAGGAAAATGTGTTTTTTTGGTCACATGTTTATGTTTGTAAGGGATTCTGGGTAACAAAACCTGGGGGTAGGCAGACGAGTCACCCCATCCTGAATTGCCCTGGGTGTCTAGTTTTCAGAAATGTATAGGTTTGCTAGTTTTCCCTAGGTGCTGGCAGAGCTACGGCGCAAAAACAAAAGGTAGTCTTTTTGTCCGAATCGTGCTAAATTTCACTGGGAAATTGAGGTGCGACCATGCTGCGTTTTGCGCTGTTTTATGTCGCAGCCACTATGCCTACCCACGCAAGTGAGGTACCATTTTTTTCGGGAGACCTGGGGGCACGCTGGGTGAGTTGAAATTTGTTGATCCACGCAGATTCCAGAACTTTCCACCACAGAAATGTGAGGAAAATGTGTTTTTTTGGTCAAATATTTATGTTTTCAAGGGATTCTGGGTAACAAAACCTGGGGGTAGGCAGACGAGTCACCCCATCCTGAATTGCCCTGGGTGTCTAGTTTTCAAAAATGTATAGGTTTGCTAGGTTTCCTTAGGTGCTGGCAGAGCTACGGCGCAAAAACAAAAGGTAGTCTTTTTGTCCGAATCGTGCAAAATTTCACTGGGAAATTGAGGTGCGACCATGATGCGTTTTGCGCTGTTTCATGTCGCAGCCACTATGCCTACCCACGCAAGTGAGGTACCATTTTTTTCGGGAGACCTGGGGGCACGCTGGGTGGGTGGAAATTTGTTGATCCACGCAGATTCCAGAACTTTCCACCACAGAAATGTGAGGAAAATGTGTTTTTTTGGTCACATTTTTATGTTTGTAAGGGATTCTGGGTAACAAAACCTGGGGGTAGGCAGACGAGTCACCCCATCCTGAATTGCCCTGGGTGTCTAGTTTTCAGAAATGTATAGGTTTGCTAGTTTTCCCTAGGTGCTGGCAGAGCTACGGCGCAAAAACAAAAGGTAGTCTTTTTGTCCGAATTGTGCAAAATTTCACTGGGAAATTGAGGTGCGACCATGCTGCGTTTTGCGCTGTTTCATGTCGCAGCCACTATGCCTACCCACGCAAGTGAGGTACCATTTTTTTCGGGAGACCTGGGGGCAAGCTGGGTGGGTGGAAATTTGTTGATCCACGCAGATTCCAGAACTTTCCACCACAGAAATGTGAGGAAAATGTGTTTTTTTGGTCAAATTTTTATGTTTGTAAGGGATTCTGGGTAACAAAACCTGGGGGTAGGCAGACGAGTCACCCCATCCTGAATTGCCCTGGGTGTCTAGTTTTCAGAAATGTATAGGTTTGCTAGTTTTCCCTAGGTGCTGGCAGAGCTATGGCGTAAAAACAAAAGGTAGTCTTTTTGTCCGAATCGTGCTAAATTTCACTGGGAAATTGAGGTGCGACCATGCTGCGTTTTGCGCGGTTTCATGTCGCAGCCACTATGCCTACCCACGCAAGTGAGGTACCATTTTTTTCGGGAGACCTGGGGGCACGCTGGGTGAGTTGAAATTTGTTGATCCACGCAGATTCCAGAACTTTCCACCACAGAAATGTGAGGAAAATGTGTTTTTTTGGTCAAATATTTATGTTTTCAAGGGATTCTGGGTAACAAAACCTGGGGGTAGGCAGACGAGTCACCCCATCCTGAATTGCCCTGGGTGTCTAGTTTTCAAAAATGTATAGGTTTGCTAGGTTTCCTTAGGTGCTGGCAGAGCTACGGCGCAAAAACAAAAGGTAGTCTTTTTGTCCGAATCGTGCAAAATTTCACTGGGAAATTGAGGTGCGACCATGATGCGTTTTGCGCTGTTTCATGTCGCAGCCACTATGCCTACCCACGCAAGTGAGGTACCATTTTTTTCGGGAGACCTGGGGGCACGCTGGGTGGGTGGAAATTTGTTGATCCACGCAGATTCCAGAACTTTCCACCACAGAAATGTGAGGAAAATGTGTTTTTTTGGTCACATTTTTATGTTTGTAAGGGATTCTGGGTAACAAAACCTGGGGGTAGGCAGACGAGTCACCCCATCCTGAATTGCCCTGGGTGTCTAGTTTTCAGAAATGTATAGGTTTGCTAGTTTTCCCTAGGTGCTGGCAGAGCTACGGCGCAAAAACAAAAGGTAGTCTTTTTGTCCGAATTGTGCAAAATTTCACTGGGAAATTGAGGTGCGACCATGCTGCGTTTTGCGCTGTTTCATGTCGCAGCCACTATGCCTACCCACGCAAGTGAGGTACCATTTTTTTCGGGAGACCTGGGGGCAAGCTGGGTGGGTGGAAATTTGTTGATCCACGCAGATTCCAGAACTTTCCACCACAGAAATGTGAGGAAAATGTGTTTTTTTGGTCAAATTTTTATGTTTGTAAGGGATTCTGGGTAACAAAACCTGGGGGTAGGCAGACGAGTCACCCCATCCTGAATTGCCCTGGGTGTCTAGTTTTCAGAAATGTATAGGTTTGCTAGTTTTCCCTAGGTGCTGGCAGAGCTATGGCGTAAAAACAAAAGGTAGTCTTTTTGTCCGAATCGTGCTAAATTTCACTGGGAAATTGAGGTGCGACCATGCTGCGTTTTGCGCGGTTTCATGTCGCAGCCACTATGCCTACCCACGCAAGTGAGGTACCATTTTTTTCGGGAGACCTGGGGGCACGCTGGGTGGGTGGAAATTTGTTGATCCACGCAGATTCCAGAACTTTCCACCACAGAAATGTGAGGAAAATGTGTTTTTTTGGTCAAATTGTTATGTTTGTAAGGGATTCTGGGTAACAAAACCTAGGGGTAGGCAGACGAGTCACCCCATCCTGAATTGCCCTGGGTGTCTAGTTTTCAGAAATGTATAGGTTTGCTAGGTTTCCCTTGGTGCTGGCAGAGCTACGGCGCAAAAACAAAAGGTAGTCTTTTTGTCTGAATCGTGCTAAATTTCACTGGGAAATTGAGGTGCGATCATGCTGCGTTTTGCGCTGTGTCATGTCGCAGCCACTATGCCTACCCACGCAAGTGAGGTACCATTTTTTTCGGGAGACCTGGGGGCACACTGGATAGATGGAAATTTGTTGATCCACGCAGATTCCAGAACTTTCCACCACAGAAATGTGAGGAAAATGTGTTTTTTTGGTCAAATTTTTTTGTTTGAAAGGGATTCTGGGTAACAAAACCTGGGGGTAGGCAGACGAGTCACCCCATCCTGAATTGCCCTGGGTGTCTAGTTTTCAGAAATGTATAGGTTTGCTAGGTTTCCCTAGGTGCTGGCAGAGCTACAGCGTAAAAACAAAAGGTCGTCTTTTTGTCCGAATCGTGCTAAATTTCACTGGGAAATTGAGGTGCGACCATGCTGCGTTTTGCGCTGTTTCATGTTGCAGCCACTATGCCTACCCACGCAAGTGAGGTACCATTTTTTTTGGGAGACCTGGGGGCACACTGGGTGCATGGAAATTTGTTGATCCACGCAGATTCCAGAACTTTCCACCACAGAAATGTGAGGAAAATGTGTTTTGTTGGTCAAATTTTTTTGTTTGAAAGGGATTCTGGGTAACAAAACCTGGGGGTAGGCAGACGAGTCACCCCATCCTGAATTGCCCTGGGTGTCTAGTTTTCAGAAATGTATAGGTTTGCTAGGTTTCCCTAGGTGCTGGCAGAGCTACGGCGCAAAAACAAAAGGTAGTCTTTTTGTCCGAATCGTGCAAAATTTCACTGGGAAATTGAGGTGCGACCATGCTGCGTTTTGCGCTGTTTCATGTCGCAGCCACTATGCCTACCCACGCAAGTGAGGTACCATTTTTTTCGGGAGACCTGGGGGCACACTGGGTGGATGGAAATTTGTTGATCCACGCAGATTCCAGAACTTTCCACCACAGAAATGTGAGGAAAATGTGTTTTTTTGGTCAAATTTTTTTGTTTGAAAGGGATTCTGGGTAACAAAACCTGGGGGTAGGCAGACGAGTCACCCCATCCTGAATTGCCCTGGGTGTCTAGTTTTCAGAAATGTATAGGTTTGCAAGGTTTCCCTAGGTGCTGGCAGAGCTACGGCGCAAAAACAAAAGGTAGTCTTTTTGTCCGAATCGTGCAAAATTTCACTGGGAAATTGAGGTGCGACCATGCTGCGTTTTGCGCTGTTTCATGTCGCAGCCACTATGCCTACCCACGCAAGTGAGGTACCATTTTTTTCGGGAGACCTGGGGGCACACTGGGTGGATGGAAATTTGTTGATCCACGCAGATTCCAGAACTTTCCAAGACAGCAATGTGAGGAAAATGTGTTTTTTTGGTTAAATTGTTTTGTTTGAAAGGGATTCTGGGTAACAAACCCTGGGGGTAGGCAGACGAGTCACCCCATCCTGAATTGCCCTGGGTGTCTAGTTTTCAGAAATGTATAGGTTTGCTAGGTTTCCCTAGGTGCTGGCAGAGCTACGGCGCAAAAACAAAAGGTAGTCTTTTTGTCTGAATCGTGCTAAATTTCACTGGGAAATTGAGGTGCGACCATGCTGCGTTTTGCGCTGTTTCATGTCGCAGCCACTATGCCTACCCACGCAAGTGAGGTACCATTTTTTCGGGAGACCTGGGGGCACACTGGATGGATGGAAATTTGTTGATCCACGCAGATTCCAGAACTTTCCACCACAGAAATGTGAGGAAAATGTGTTTTTTTGGTCAAATTATTTTGTTTGAAAGGGATTCTGGGTAACAAAACCTGGGGGTAGGCAGACGAGTCACCCCATCCTGAATTGCCCTGGGTGTCTAGTTTTCAGAAATGTATAGGTTTGCTAGGTTTCCCTAGGTGCTGGCAGAGCTACGGCGCAAAAACAAAAGGTAGTCTTTTTGTCCAAATCGTGCAAAATTTCACTGGGAAATTGAAGTGCGACCATGCTGCGTTTTGCGCTGTTTCATGTCGCAGCCACTATGCCTACCCACGCAAGTGGGGTACCATTTTTTTCGGGAGACCTGGGGGCACGCTGGGTGGGTGGAAATTTGTTGATCCACGCAGATTCCAGAACTTTCCACCACAGAAATGTGAGGAAAATGTGTTTTTTTGGTCAAATTTTTTTGTTTGAAAGGGATTCTGGGTAACAAAACCTGGGGGGTAGGCAGACGAGTCACCCCATCCTGAATTGCCCTGGTTGTCTAGTTTTCAAAAATGTATAGGGTTGCTAGGTTTCCCTAGGTGCTGGCAGAGCTACGGCGCAAAAACAAAAGGTAGTCTTTTTGTCCGAATCGTGCTAAATTTCACTGGGAAATTGAGATGCGACCATGCTGCGTTTTGCGCGGTTTCATGTCGCAGCCACTATGCCTACCCACGCAAGTGAGGTACCATTTTTTTCGGGAGACCTAGGGGCACGCTGGGTGGGTGGAAATTTGTTGATCCACGCAGATTACAGAACTTTCCACCACAGAAATGTGAGGAAAATGTGTTTTTTTGGTCAAATATTTATGTTTGCAAGGGATTCTGGGTAACAAAACCTGGGGGTAGGCAGACGAGTCACCCCATCCTGAATTGCCCTGGGTGTCTAGCTTTCAAAAATTTATAGGTTTGCTAGGTTTCTCTAGGTGCTGGTTGAGCTACGGCTCAAAAACAAAAGGTAGTCTCTTTGTCCAATGAGCTTAAGATTTCACTGGGAAATTGAGGAGCGACCACGTTGCATTTTGTGCCGTTTCCCGTCGTAGGCACAAGGCCGACCCACACAAGTGAGGTACCATTGTTTTCGGGAGACCTGGGGGCACGCTGGGTGGGTGGAAATTTGTTGATCCACGCAGATTCCAGAACTTTCCACCACAGAAATGTGAGGAAAATGTGTTTTTTTTGTCAAAATCTGAGCTTTGCAAGGGATTCTGGGTAACAAAACCTGGTGGTAGGCAGTCGAGTCATCCCATCCTGAATTCCCCTGGGTGTCTACTTTTCAAAAATGTATAGGTTTGCTAGGTTTCCCTAGGTGCCGGAAGAACTAGGGTGCAAAAACTACAGGTAGGCACTTTGCCAAAAAAGGGTCAATTTGTAACTGCAAAATTTAGGTGTGACCACGTTGCATTTTGCGCCGTTTCCTGTCGCAGGCACAAGGCCGACCCACACAAGTGAGGTACCGTTTTTATCGGGACACTTGGGGTAATTCAGATTTGTAAATCAACTGTTATTACCAATTGAGCTTTCTTGCATTTCTCCCTTTGAATGAAAGATATTGTGTAGAAAAAAAAACTTTATGAAAAATGACCAATAATTCTCATGCTAGTATGAGTATTCCCAACTTTGAAAATGTGCAATTATATACTGTTTCTGAACTCTATAATTTGTACCCAATTCATACATACATAGGTGTCTTTCATGCAGATTATTCCATGTGTACATTTTCCAAGACAAAGTGCACTATACCCAGTAAATGAAAAAATACCATTGCAAGTTGCTGCTCAGTTTTTGGATCTGGGTTCGTCGGGTTCTTGGTGAAACTACAAGTCCCATATATCCCCACAACCAGGAAGGTCTAACGGATGTAACGGTATATTGCTTTCCAAGAGCTGTCAAAATTAGAGAAAGTTATAGGTGAAAACGTTGAGACAAAAGGCCGTTGTTTTCAACAAATTTTCAAATATTCCAATATCTAACTGTTAGTTTCTATAACGAAACCTTCATGGATTTAGACAAATGACCCCTTTCTGAATTCAGAATTTTGTCTATTTTTCGGAAATGTAAAGCTTTCCAGGATCCATTATTGCTTTCAAACTCATTTCTACCATTAACTGGAAGGAGGTGGAAAGCTCTAAAAATAGCAAAAATAGGCTATGTCCCAGAAAAATGCCAAAACTGAGTGAAAAATTTCGGTTCTCTGACAAAACACTGTCATTCCCTAAAAGCTGAGAAAATGGAGAATTCAGCCCCACAAACCCTTTTTTGATACCATATTCAGGGAAAAAGCCAGAGGCTTTCATTTGCAGCCCGTTTTTCCCATTTTTCTGAAAAAAACAAAAAAAACACTATATTTTGGTTAATTTCTGGGCCCCCTCCAAGGGAATCCACAAACCCTGGGCGCCTTTAGAATCCCCATGATGTTGGAAGAAAAGGACGCAAATTTGGCGCGGATCCCTTATGTGGTCAAAAAGTTACAAGGGCCTAAGCGCGCACTACCCCAAAACACCAAAAAAAGCCTTAGCACAGGAGGGGGAAAAGGCCTAGCAGCGAAGGGGTTAAGGGAATTATATTCGAACTCCTCCGCGAGGGTACCGTTTGGGGTAAAAGGTGAGCTGTCAGCATCGTTTAGAGTAGAGCGTGGAGTTCGGCAAGGTTGTGTCCTGGCCCCCTTTCTCTTTTCACTCTATACAAATGGCCTGGAGCTGGCCATGTTGAGGGGAGGCCAGGATCTACCGCAAGCAAAGAACCGTCCGATCCCAGCCCTGCTCTATGCGGACGATGCTGTGATACTGGCCCGTACCCCACGCGAACTACAGAAGGTGTTGGATAGATACCCAGATTTTATGAGGAATCTAGACCTACACATAAATATAAAAAAGACCTATGTAATGGTAGCAGGCACAGGTAAGAAAGGGGTAAATGATATTTATCTTAATAATGAAAAACTTGCAACTACTGACCAATACCCGTATTTGGGTATTATAATTGATGATAAGCTGAACTGGAAAGCTGCGATTGAGGCTAGGAAACACCATCTAATGAGAGAAATTGCAGCACTTATAAACTTTTCACAAAAGCTGGGTAAGAAGCCACCTGTAGAACTGCTACAGATTTATAGAGCTAAATGCCAGGCAATAGCCCTCTACGGGGCAGGAGTGTGGGGGCATGCCAATATCAGTACTTTGCAAGTGGCTGAGAACATTTTTCTACGATTTTTATTAGCGGCACCTAAGCGTGTGTCCACGTTTGCTGTCCACACGGAACTGGGGATTCCGTATATGGTAGATTTAGCAAAAATCCAACCACTTCTTCTCTGGCGTCGAATTTGGACATCGAAAAAAAACTTGTTCTCCCAACAAATAATAGCAGATTGTATGTCACTAGACCATTCACCCAAAATTAGATGGTTATCTTACGTGAAAAATTTTCTGAATGATCTAGGACTAGGGAAGTATTACATCGCACCAGATACGATTTGTGAATTACCAAGGAAGACATTGAAAGTCAGGTCACTTAGCCACCTAGAAGAATTGCGAATCGCCAAGGAAGTAACTAAAGCTTCCGTCCAACACTCCTGGCGGTCCAAACCTCTCTTTCAATCCAGCCGTACTTGACCTCACGACATTTGAGAGATTACTCCTGACGAGGTTCAGGCTAAATATCTTCCATCGATTAGTCGTTTTCCCAGTAAGAAACAGCTGGGACCCAATTCTACCACCCTGTCCGAGTGATGAGATTTCAGAGCAGACAAACATCCACACTTTTCTATTTTGTAAATTTTATGATGGGCATCGAAAGATTGGGTTGATACCGTGGCTAAAATTGTTGGGTATTAGAAGATGTCGTCCAGCAATGTTACGATTGCAGTTCCTAGCGACAGAATGGATTTGTAAATACATAGTTAGATTCCTGAAATGTATATTTAGACACAGAATGAATTTGTGATAAGCCTACATTCCTGATAATGAAGACCCATAGATAAATTAGAATCACCATGTATTAGGTAGTATGGTCAGGGATCCCCGTTGCTGTTCAAGGATAAATGTGTTTAAAATGAATTGTAAACCGTTTTTAATTGTGTATTATCTGTTTTTTATCTGTGATACGGCTTTTATGGTTTTCTACACTGCAAAACCGAATAAAGATTCTTCTTCACTGCTGTAGAAGTGTGTGCACTGATGTAAACATCGTATCACTGTTCTCATGGGATGGAGTCATCATTGAACACAAGCAAACTGCACATGATGCCACTTGCTTAGCCATAAAACATTGTTGCCAATCTGACCATGACCTTTGTGTACCAGTTTTTGACTCAGAAACATGTTGAAAGTGAAATAAGGGTTTGTCACCATGTCATCCTTACAGGTCAACTCCCATCAAAAGGCCAAGCTGTGGAGGATAATTGCTTGGTGGGGGTTGCCAATCGGCACACCCATAATTGGCAGGACCTTTATGGCTGGACAAAGAAGATCGCTGTAGTCCAGCTGGGCCTGTCACCTCAAGGCAAGAGGGGTGCACTGACCCCCCACATGCTTTGCACCCTAGTGGTGGTCTTCCCTGACCTGGATGGGAAGTTGAAAGCCACACAGCAGCAAGGAGGGGGTGAGTATGTGCATTTTTGCACAACTTTTTTTACCATGCACGTTGAAGTATCTTAGGCTGCTGGCCCTGTTACAGGGTGTCAGACACCCAATACCACTGTTCAGTGTTAAAAGATGCATATGCAAAAGGATAAGTAGATGCCTGGTTATGCCCCTTTCATCTAGAACATGTGAGGAAAACATGTTCAGGGTAGTTACAGCAGTGCCATGCTCATGTGATCTGAACAAATGACAACAACATGTGCATGGAGATAACCTTCAAGAATAATGTGATTGCTCAACATGTATCAGCACATTGACTAATGTCTGACCTGTTCTCAGTGTGGTTACACCAAATCTTTGAACTATGTCGTTGTTGGAGCACTCAAGTGTAAAAGGCCCATGCAATACATCCCGGCAGCAGGTGATGTCTTTGTTGAGGCCTTGGTGAGTTTGGATTGGTCAGTGTGCCAATGTTAGGTCCCCGCCCCGGTGCTCAGTGTATTCCAATGCATCCCATGGGCTAATTACAAGTTTGCTAACTCAGGTCATCTGTCATACTGGCCTTTCACATGATTGCGTCTAAGATTCCATTCTCCCCATTCAAAAGAATGAGTCCATGTGTCTGACTCTGTTATGGTGACGACACATGCTATTCTGTGGCAAACAAGGGTGGTCCCTGGTGGAAACAGGCATGGAATTATAAGGTATGATGTGAGATGTACATTCACAATGGTTCCCATGTGTGTAAATGCCCTTGACTATTCATATTTTATGCCTTTTTCAGTCATAAGTTCGATGAATCACTGTTAGATTCAGAGAAGTCACATGTGCATCATTTGGAAGTGCTTAAACAAAATGATTTGGTAAACAAGATCAATTTAAGCTGTACAAAGTGTGCACAATATACAAAACAAGTGAGTGACATTCAGACTTGGCCTCTATAAATATGGACTCATGCAGTCTGGACAGAAGGGTATATTACTGATAGTATGTACAGATGATGCAACCAAACAGACAATAGGCAGAGTGATCCACATGAAGCATTGTGATGATGCAGTCATTGGACTTGGCTGGGTGTTGCGCATTGTTCACATGTGACACTGGTGAGATATTTCCAATGTGCACAACATTCTGAGTCATCTTTCGAACACTGTGCATAGATGACACAAGACTGGGTCACATAGCCCTCACCCTATCTATGCCTACTACCTTGGTGTCTCCACAATAAGAGTCAGATGTGTGACCAGACAGGAAAGAACTTAAGCTACCGGGCAAATGAGCACAATCACTGTTATCTGTGTGAGATGACTTATGCAATTACTACGCCAGCGTAATGTATGACAATAAAGTTATGTGACCTGTAAAATAAGACCCAGTGGTTCCCAAATTGATGACTTGGTATTGCAGAATGGATACCATATCTCAATTCAATTGTGTGAATCCTATTCCCATTATGAGGTCTAAAACTCCCTTGCATTAGATGAGACAGGTATGTCAAGACACAAGGCCGTCAGTAGCAAAGGACAATACATCAGGTGTTACATAGTGAAGTAGTTGACATTCAACCAAACAATCAAGAAATTTGTAGAGCGCACTACTCACCCGTGAGGGTCTCAAGGCGCTGGGGAGGTGCTGCTACTGCTCAAAGAGCCAGGTCTTGAGTAGCCTCCTGAAGGTTAGAAGGTCTTGGGTCTGCCGTAGGAGGATGGGGAGGGTGTTTCAGGTCTTGGCGGCGAGATAGGAGAACGATCTGCCGCTGAAGGTCGCTCTTCGGATGCAGGGGATGGTCGCGAGGGCGCGGTCGGCGGAGCGGAGCTGGCGGTTCGGGGTGTAGAAGGTGAGTCGTCCGTTGAGGTATGCTGGTCCGGTGTCGTGGAGTGCCTTTTATGCGTGGGTGAGGACCTTGAAGGTGATCCTCTTGTTGACGGGCAACCAGTGCGGGTCTCTCAGGTGGGGTGTGATGTGGCTGTGTCGAGGGATGTCGAGGATCAGGTGGGCAGAGGCCTTCTGTATGTGCTGCAGTCATTTCAGCAGTTTGACCGGGGCTCCCGCGTAGAGGGCATTTCCGTAGCCCAGCCTGCTGCGGACAAGGCCTGGGTGACCGTTCTTCTTGTGTCGGTGTGGATCCACTTGTAGATCTTGCGGAGCATGCGGAGGGTGTTGAAGCAGGAGGATGAGATGCGTTGACTTGCTTGGTCATGGATAGCATTGAGTCGAGGATGAACATTGTGGTTGTGGATTTTGATATTGCTATCCCCAATGTCGCTGACCGCATCATGTGTGAGGGTGCATAGGTTAACTGGCATACTAACAAATGCTTTTTACGGAATAGTATCAAATTAACTGCACAAGTCCAATTGATGGAGTTGGTTGATCTGTGAAGATTTGTGATGATACCCATGTGTCTCGTACATACAGACGACTCATGTGATTCTTTTTTCTTCTTGTTCATAGCATCAGCACCGGCCAGGGGATGAGGCAGCGCTACAGAGCAAGGGGAAGCAGCTTGCCGGACTGGTTCCAGTACTAAGTTTGAGCAGATGGGAACCAGTGGCAAAGAGAGTGAGGGGAGCCTCACTGAAGGCGCGTCGGATGGAACATCAGTTGGATCACCAACCAGTTCGACCTCCAGTGAGGACTCCCAAGTGGTAGTGGATGAGCATCTACATTTGAGTCAACCACCACCCCTACCATCTCAACCATCCCAGCTGCTACCTATCCCACTGACCATGGCTGTTCCCCTAGAAGGGGAGGTGTCTCCTTCGTGCCAGGCACCTCACCTCCTGCCCCTGTCTTCCCTGCTGCCCTGAGTGTGGAGGCCATAGATATCCTGAGGCAAATATTTGTGAGGCAGACAGCAGTGCTGAAAATCCACCAGCTACATACCACTCATCTAACTTAAATGATATAATTCCTAGAGGGCATTCATTCTGACATGTGTGCCTAACAGAAATCAGGCTCTGGCCTCCATACTGACGGTTGCAGTGCCCCAGCTCCAGCTGTCCACCCCTTCTAACTCTTCCCCATCCACAGTCCCAGCTACCCTCCCTGACCCAAGCGCACGCAAACATAGGCATGCATCCACATCAACACATAAACACACAGACACAAGGACAAACCCACATGCACACACACTCACAAGACAGCCGGCACACCCACCCATATAGACATACCACTAGACAACACATACATCCACAGACACGCCACGGACATCAGAACCCTCTGTCTCCACAACCCCTACCCTTGCCTCTCCTGTTACCCCATCTGCCCAGACATACCACCTCTGCGCCCTTGACCTCTTCCCTACCCAAACCGACCAACCTCCTTCCAAGAAGAGGAAACCCACATACCCAGTCCAGTGATCTCCATCTGACCTCCGAGAAAAAAGCCCTAAATCACCCCCAGTTGGAAATCCCCCTGGTCCCCAAAGTCCAAACCCCCTCCAGAAACCTGTACTTCCCCATCCAAGCCCAGGACCTCCACCCCCAAAAAGCACACCCCAAAAGGCAACATGACCTCCCTATTCCTGCCCATACAATTTACTCATTCTGTCTCACCAAAATTGTAAAGCCAAGCCCATCCCACCCTGCATCTAGCCCTACCACTGCAGTGGACCCACCGCCCCCTCAATCTAACACTCCCACTGCAGTAGACCCACCCCCCAATCTGACCCTCTCACTGCAGTGGACCCATCGCCCACTCAATCTGACCCTACCACTGCAGTTGCCCTCCCCCCTCCGGATTGCAGCCCTCCTGAACCCAACCCATTCCTCCCTGGTTTTGTCCCTCTGGTGCCTTGCATGCCCCCAAGAGGCCCCTCTAAATGGAGGTTTCCCTTAGCAGAAAATGTGCAGGTAAGACTTGATGGGCATGATTCTTCTGGCCCATGTATCAGAGACTTTTGGGCTGGCCATTTGCCTTTTGTTACTTATTATATTTAATTATCATGCTGAATAAAGCAGGTTCAAATTTTTGTTAGCTGATTTCTAAATCCCCAAAATTATTTTTATTTAACTGTAAATCATGTGTAATTGGTAGTGTAAGTATACAATGATGTTGGTATGGCATGAATCACATATGGTCCATGGAGTATGAGCACTTTGACAGTATGTAGTCAAGATTTTGGAGCATACATTGTAGTGTGTTTATCTAGGTACCTATATTGATACTCCTATTTCTGACCCTTTTCCGGTTATTAATTCACTAATGTCCATACACCGGCACAGAAACCCGTCTTCAGATTAGGTCATAGCGCATGCTGTCACATTAAGCAAGCACTATCCCTTCAGCCCCCTAGAGAAGCACACCGAGTTCTCAAAACAAATCAAACCTCCAACAGACCTGGGAAATCCCCCGCAGCTATTGTTTTGATTTCGCTCGAGAACTCCTGCAAAGAATGTAAGAACGACCAGTCCTTATGACATTCTTGCTGACGTCTTATGTCCATCCTTACGTCAAACACGGCACCTTTCAGGTATAAATATACCGACGCTGCCCTAAGCTAAGACACGGTGGTGACGAGCTTGGAGCAGCGCTACTTGCCGGAGAGCCCAGCTGATGCAGAAAAGCCCACGGACGCTGCCCCTCCCTTTTGACGCGCTGAGAGAGACGCTGCCTTTTCTCCTGCCGAGAAATCCAGCCTCCGGCGTTTCCAGCCGCCCTCGCGGGTAACTGGGATATCGAGTCCTGAGACAGAGATACCAACCCTCCAGCCTTCTAAATCCCAGGTACTGAACTGACTAACCCCTTACAGAGAATTCTTGAGTCCGATTCTTGGCAAAACAAACTTAACTTAAACTGCTACTTACTTACTCCCTCCCAAGTATTAGGCTTAGGTCAGGTACACCGGGGTAGGCGTAGTTAGAAGCACCAGTTTAGTACGATTAGTCAATGTATATATGTATGTATATCTTTTATCCATTTTAAGTATCATATGGCTAAGCAACCATATAAATGCTTTTACAGTATTATTTTATAATTCTGTTTTTACTGTATGCACTTTACTTAACTATAAGTATTGCAATAATAGCGATTCATTTCTCTTGTATGAGAAAAGAGACTGATCAATAAGTAACATCTTTTTATTGAAGCACGCCCATCTCTTATTTCTCTACAAACTGGTGAAACTAAGAATGCACGTACTGACTGAGTAAAATAGTTGTCTTTTGTTTTCACACGACTCTAGAGATATACTCTTGATTAGGGGAGAGCAAAGTTGTCATGTTCTATGGTTGTCAGAAACTAAATCCCTTCTTGTCTATCCAGGGAGGTTAAACTCCTCCTTGCCTATTCGAGAAAGTTTCTAGTGAACTCTGAGCTAGCTGGCACACATAACTTTAAGTCTAATATCGTCAGTAGAAGACCTAGTTAACCACAGTCCTACGTCTATACTATTGAAGATATTATTCCAATGCGCAGAGCCTATTGGGATAATAGGAACTACACTACATGGCGCCCAACGGTTTGGATAGGCGATAAATCTAACGCAAGACATTAGAGTAGCTCAGTCGTGCTTTTTCACACAGACCCTTTTTCCATAAAACTCCAAAGACGTCTGGAGTGGGTGAAAGGTTAAATCCGCCAAACTTAGTAGGAGGAGACTCCTATGTATGGTTTTTGGTTTATTCAACGTTGAAGGATACAGTGTTCCAAAATATTGTGCATCTAATCTTTGTTTCCTTGAAAACCTGATCTGCAACAAAAAACCCTTCCTGACAGTAAAATGTCAGAAACTGAGGAAGAAAGGGAGACAGCTAGAATAGCAGCTCAACTCCTAGAGGAAGACACAAGTCTCCTACAGCAGGACCCGGATGCAATACTCATCCCGGTCAGCATAAGAAAAACTATAACTTTAAAACTTATAGAAAATGGACTAACACCGAGAGGTGGTACCGTCATATTCGTAATTGAGGCACACGAATATCGGCAGACAGAGGTATTCTATTCATGGATAAATTTTCCAGCAGCAAACGCTGTAACAAAAGAGTTCCATTATTACAAGATAGAGGAACCTCCGGATGAGTACACCCCTTTCGAGGAGGTGGAAATACCACTCAAATACCAAGAGCACCTGCTCTGGTTTAAAGGCGCCCTAAAACATAATGATCACATCACCAGGCTCGGTCCACTAGGTAGACCAGGAGCGACGTGGCCGGTTCTAGCCGGATACACACCACATCCAGACATTGGAAAAATGTCAATACCAGAACTTTTAACACAGTTAAAACAACTAATTAAAATACACAGACAACTAGTCCAATATGTAATGCGGACTTCAACAGTCCAACCAGCTATTAAAATTCCACAGCTGACCCCTCATCAGGGGAACACAAATAAAATCACACCACAGAACATACAGTCCTGTCTAGGTAAAGTACCCATTAAACGGGAACAAATTCCATTCTGGTTAGCACAGAAAATCACTCAAATAGAGGCGGTATTTCCAGATACCACACCTGTGGAGAAACACAGAATTCTGACTATCTGTCTCCCAATGGGGATCGCACCACATGTGGAGGACTGTGACACTTGGGGTACAGTGTTTGCTTCCATTTACACAAAAACACATGGTGTTCCGTCCATGGCGGTAATACCAGAGGTGCTAAAACAGATTCAAAATGAATACGGTCCAAAACCTGCTTTAACTCTGGGTATGAAATTACTGAAAGACTTCAAGCAGGTCTCGGCCATATTACTAGCAAACATAAAAGGGGAAGCAGCAAATGTGGCGATCCGCCAAAGATTGAAGGAAACAGATATAGCAGACCAACCGTCGGAAATTGCCAGAATCATAGAAAAATCCTATGAAGAACTAGGAAGAGATAGTTTGGGTGGGAAACCAGTGAAACCCCAACTAATAGAAAATCCTGAAAAGGTATTTATTAAAAATAATCTAAACACTTCAAAAAAGAACTGGGATGGAAATAAACAATCCACTCCCAAAGAAAAAAGATTCCAGTCCAGAGGAAGGTCTCCTCGGCGGAGAGAAAGATCTCCGGACCAAGGAAACAAGTCTCCCCAGAGGGAGCCCTCTGAGAAAAAATACAACCTTAGAAATAGGGATAATTTGAAGAAACCTGATAGATATCAAGATATTGATACACGTCCCTCTCGATTTTTTCAGACTTCCTCGCAGAAAGCAGAAAGAAGAGGACGGTCAGAACACAGGGAAGAGCACGTCAAGTCCAAAGACAAAGAAGCTGCTCATCAAAGTAAAAAGTTACAATTTCCAAAGAAGAAGGTAGCCAGCATTAAAATAATCAAACATGCAGAGGATCCTGAGGACTCAGCTGAAAAACGGAGAGTGGGCTCAGACAATGCTAGACAGCGCAGCAGAAGTGAGCATAGCTCGCAAGATCCTGATGAATCATCTGGAGACAGTGGACACAAATGAGTACATTCAGGTGGAAACTGCAGATACCAGAGTTAGCAAACCTCATAAAATATATGAAATAACCTTACGTATAGAGGGAGATAAGACTATGAAAATGAGGGGTCTATTTTGGGATAATCTCTCCAAGGGCTATGACATCCTTCTAGCTGAAAAAGACTGGCCACCAGAGTTTGTCAGGGAGTGCCCTCATGGCGAAGAAATGATTATGCCTGCCTTCTCAAATCATATTCCAATTCATAAAAAATATACACTTGCAAGAAAGTGGGCAGTAGCCCAGGCTCCTGCACTATATAAAAATCATGTGGGATGGGATGAGGACTCTCCTCCTCACAAGATCCAGTTAAAATCTCAACCAACTGTACAGAGGCAGTACCCAATTAAGCAAGAAGCTAAAAAACAGGTCAGGGAGATCTTAGATCAACTTGAATACCAGGGGGTGATTGAAACATGCACCTCACAAATGAACAATCCTTTGTTTCCTGTCTCCAAACCAGATGATTCATATTGTCTAGTTTTGGACTAGAGACACCTTAACTCATGCTGCAAAACGTTTGCAGTACAAAACTCACACAGTGCAGCACTAAAGAATAGCATAGTGCGCAAAAAATACAAAACAACATTAGACATCTCTAATGGATTCTTTTGTCAAAATATAGCACCAGAAAGCAGATATTTGACCGCTTTCTCAATAAATGGCTCGCAGAAAATTTCTGTTGTTTACCCCAAGGGTTCAAGAACAGCCCAGGATTATTCTCAGCAAGAGTAACAGAGTTACTACAAATATATGATGATGAGGCATTATCTTATGTCGATGACATCTATCTAACAGACGATGACTTGGATACTCACTTGAAAAGAGTGAACACCATAATACTTGGGTTCGCAGCAGAGGGTTACAAATTCAACTTCAAGAAGTCAAGAATTGCCCATCTGACTGTCCTATTTTTAGGATATGAATTATCAAGTGAAGGCAAAAGCCTGGCTAAAGATTTCCTAGAGAAATGTGCTGTAATCCAAGCACCTAGGACACTGAAAAACTTGCAATCAATTCTAGGTTTCCTGAATTTCGGAAGAACTTACATTATAAACTATGCAGAGAGGGTTAAACCTCTCTATGATCTAATAAAACAAGATTTTAAAAGAATCAATTGGACTCAAAAACACACAGAAATTTTGAGATATTTACAAACAGACATGTTAGTTAAAACAAAACTGCAAACACGCGATAACACACGCAACCTTGTGATTCGAGTCATCCCAGGAAGATGCGGATTCACATACCTAACCTCAAATGAGGGAGAAAAGGTACCAATAGCATACAAAACACATTTGTACACAGAAGCTGAAAAAACATTCAGCATTAAGGAAAACATTGTTCACGCGGTTCAAACAGCTGTAGCAAGAGAAAGATACCAAGCTGACGGCAGACAGATTACAGTCAGAACAGCAGAATCAGCCTTTGAGGCATTAACAACCCCATGTAATTTACCTACTATGGCACTAAATCCAAGATGGATACAATGGGAAGATTCTCTTGCTACAGACAGAGTGAAATACTATTTTGATCCAGAGTTGACAAAATTAAAAAATCTAGAATATGAAAGAGAATATCCTCTGCCAATCGACATTCTGCCCGTACGACAGTACGCCTGTGTGATACATACAGACGGACATGCTCAGCCCTCAGTTTGGGGAGAACAAGCTTATAACGCCACATGCGAGATTACGAAAGACGTGTGGCCCGGAGGTAAATTAAAACCTCTGTTTTCAAAAACACACTCAGTGGAAAATAATTCAGAACAACAAACTGAAATAATAGCATTAAAAATGGCGCTAGATAATGCGGATCGCGAATTCCCGACACTTATAGTGTGCGATTCATATTACTGCGTCAAATCATACAATAACGACTTGCAGAAATGGGTTGAAAACGGGTACAAAGATGACACAGGTGCAACAATAAAGCAAAAATCGCTTTGGGAACAAATAGTTCTTTTAAAGAAAGAACTACCAAAGACTCACGTGATACACTCACTGAGTCATCAGCGTGATGGCGTTCACGTTGCAGGGAATTCATTGGCTGAGACAGCCAAAGCGGAAGCAACTAAATCGGCTCCCGTAGCTACAAAAAAGCGTTCAGTAAAATACATTGACGGGGAAACAATGCTGGCGGTGAAAACGTCATCAAAAGGCGACTGCTCAGCGCTACCCCTCATGTATCCACTCAATTATACATACATAATCGATGCAAACTCCGTTCCTTTTGCTCGAATCCCTGGAGTGGGGGATAGAGTAATTGCAAACATGGACAGGAGAGGCTTGTTAATAGCAGACGCACATATGGGTGAGGGTCTTAGACACCTTACACTTAAGGATTCTCTAGAAGAATTACAATCAACATATTGGTGGCCAGTAATGAGCCTGCAACATCACATATTTGCAAAAAATTGTCAAGACTGCAACAGAGATCGCAGTGGTGACCGAGACGGTGTATTGCCATGGCGTTTCGCTCAATAAAGGATTAGGCTATCGACATAAAATACCCAGTATGAATAATGCGTCATATTAACATGGAGAGACTATTTTCACTTAAAAATGTAGACCCCAGCTCTCGGCTGACGTCTGAACTGTTATACGAAGATTTGCGAGTCTATAATGGCATATACGCAATTTGCATGCCACATTCTGACCAGGGTCCTGCTTTTAGCTCTCGAGCTTATAAAGAGGACATGACCAGCATGGGCATAGCATTGCGGTACTCTTGTCACCTCCTTCCTGAGGGAAACGGGATGGTGTAAAGAAAAAACCAGGGCATAGAGCAATCTATAACAGCAAAGGTATTAGGTTCAGGAGCTGGGTGGGTCAAACATTTAATAAGTGTCCAACGTAGTCTTAATAATCTGCCAAGAAATTCTCTGAGAGGTCTCAGTCCGTACGAACTATTGTTTGGGACTAGAATGTTAATCCAGGACCTTGATAGTCAAACTTCAGTGGTTAAAGAAAAATGCTTTGATATCAAAGATCGTTTGGCTATTTTACAGGACTTAAACGAAACAAGAAAAGACCTGAGCAACATAAAGTTGAAACAGCAGCCAATAACCACTGAAGAGAAACCACCTGTCCCAGCAAGGCCTGTCTGGATTCCAAAAATCAGGGATCTGGTCAGAGAAAAGATCGCGGTGAAGAAGGAATTTGGGCCTTCTTACAGAAAAGCAGTTCCTGTCTTGTCTGTCAACGGGACAAGATCAGTAGTACTACCGCCCCTTGCTGGTAAAAAGGAGAACCGAGTTGTATCCATCGACCTGGTTAAACCACAATCATGTGGCCGATAACAAGTAGTAGGCCAAGTGGACTCCCAAGAAGTAGTAGAACACCAAAGTTTGCTACAAACACAGAGGTTCAAACTGAAAGACTAATCACAATTGATAAACCTACAGTAAAACAAGAAGGACTATGCAACAAAGCCATGGAACTTCAACCTCTTGAAAGCCAAATTAAAATATTAAATCAAGAAACACCAGTCTATAATGATGTAAACACAGACTATGCTAATGAAACAAAGAAAATTCCAAAAACAAAAAGGAATCCAGAAACAATTGAAACAATTGACATAACAGCATCAGGCTACTTCATCAACTTCGATGATTTTTCTGAAGATCTGAGTGAACCAGAGGAACAGCGGACAACAAAAACCTTTAAAGATAAAGCAAAGGAACTCTTTCATCAACTAAAAGAAACCTATCTGATTTCTCCATGGATTGAACTTTGGGTGGCACTAGGAGTATTCATCCTCATACTTTGGCTCATCATGGTACTATGCTTGGGACATTTCATTGAGGGAAAATATGTTACAATGGACACAGCAAGTCAGAACATCAACTTGGTCCTGAAACCACACAAGTCTTCACACATAGAGAAAAGAGAACTTTCTTCAGTAAACTTCACAGCCAATCCTATACCCAGTGGGGTAGCATGGGACAAAACTGATTACGAAATTTATGGTCTGGTTGAACTCCTGAAGTATCCTCATCAATTCAAGATTTCATTAAGTGACTTTGTAAAACCAAGCACATTTGCTGATGATTGGGACTTTGAAAGTATTAATGATATGATGTCTGATCTAGTAATGTCAGCTAAATTTACAGAACATGATTATTTGCAAGGTTCATCTAATTACGATCAAATGTTTTGTTATAACCATTATGGTAACCATTATCTGCATAAATCTACTCAACCTAGAAATGTTTTACATTTTAACCAATGGGAACATTGTGCAACTCCACCAAAAGGCAGTTCAAAGAAATTTTTTGATAAATATTCATATTTTTCAGGGTTCAACACAAGTAATGCAGAATCATTTTATTTCAAATTGTTAAATAAGACAGGAGTGAAAACCATGCTTACAAACACAAAATTAATATATTCGGACTCATTTTTTGAAAAAATGAATACATTCGGTTTTGATTTCTGGAACAATAACATTGAAACGAAAACGATCTGGGGCACAAAAGATTGGCAAGTGCAAGGTATAGAATCATTATTTAGAGCCTGCATGATCCCAGAACAAATTATATTTTTGAATGATACAATTCAACAGACATCCTGTCTTGGCCTAGCCAAAATTAAAGACTTAAATAAACCGTCTATTCCAAAACCAACACCTAACAGTAATAGCACTACGGATGTTGAGATAGACATATCCCATATTTTAAACCAAAACAGAACACATGCTGATTGGAAACAATGGTTGATCTGGCCCACAGACACAAATAACTGTCAAGACAGATTCCTCAACAAAATACAAGGGGTTCACATTGACCAGGCCAGACCCAAGATACTCCCAGAGACAACATCCAGGGATTGTAACTACTTATAGTGTGGGGAAACTCTGCCTTCAATGGCTACATACATCCACACTGTCAGAAATTAAGCAACACTTAACTTTACTTAAAGAAGGTGCTGACTTGCGTGATTTCATCATGGGACCGCGCAAACAGCGTCTAAAACGTTTAATAGCGGCCTCTATATATGCAGCTTACAACGAAGCTTGGAAAGTAACTCAAATTGAGACAGCAGAAAAAATACGGGAAATTGACCGTGTTAATTTGGAAAAATCACTTTCTGTTGTGGACAATGGGTTAATGACTCTGTCTTCCAGAATATATTCACTGGACAGTATTGTATCTTCTGCAATCGATATAATAGAACAAGACTTACTGATGTTGCAACACGGTCAGTCTCAATTGCGTTCTATTGTACAGCTTGGCTGGACGTTACAAAATCTGCGTTCAGGCTATGTGCCTTGGCGTCTAATCAACACAACGTCACTATTTAATATCTTTAACCTTACTGATAAACAAATCAGTTTGGCACAAAAGGGTGCTGACTATACAATTCTGAGCATTGAAAAACTTGAGAGATTACCATTGACAATGTCAGAACGACCTGTCATTGAATGGATAATACATGGGATAATAAATATTCCGATAACAACTTTCCAGTTTCAATACTGCCAAAAATATATACAGGCAGGCCAGTATGAAAGGTTGGGTAAAGGATACATTAAGTCCACATGGAACTTGCCCAATACACACACATGTGTCAGTAACAACGGACAGAGTGTATTCCTTAGTGGTAATAATTGTGAAAAATCACTCAGTGGCATACTTCTGTGTCAGGGTATTAGTTTGCATGGGGCCTGTGAAGGGACTTCAAATAACCTTTCATGTCACCAGTTAGGCACATCTGCAACACAAATAGAACCATTCTTTAGAAGACTTTCGAACGGGAGTTACATTCTAATTGTAGATCACAGATGTTGTGGCTTGCTGCCAGGAAAACCTTATCTCGTAAGCGTGACTTCCAGGGTCATGTGCTGTGAAAGAGTATTGTTCCCGAATGATGCTCCAGACAGGGAGGGAAGGTTATGGCCCAGTTTAAAAATCTCTTCTATTCGAATTGATACTTTAAGCAGAATGAAGACTGTGCTCCTACAGACGCCAACCCAGTTGACGTCATCAAAAGAAACGTATGATCTCCAAGTTGCAAGGACAACGGCAGAGATTCATTCAATGTTATCAACAAATTGCCCCCTACACTTCGCAGAAATGCTGAACGAAATCTTAAATATTTCTGATACAAGTGGTATCGCAAGTGTATTTAAGACAATTTTTTCAGGCGCTTTAACCCCATTCAAAGCGATCCTGGGTATTTTTCCAAATTTTGTCCATTCCATCTTTGGCGGACTTCCATTCCTGTTGGGACTCGTAGCAGGCATTTTATTCTTGCTACTCTTGCTTCGTTATGGCAAGCCATGTCACAGACAAGACTCCAGCTACAATGGAAGAAACGATCCTAGCTATCCGCTACCGGGACCGCATAACTAAAGTCCTTGGCTTAGCCCGGCTACGAGATCTGAATATGACCTGGTTTCTTTCATTCAGACCCATCTGGCAGAATTGTGTTATGCCTGTATTAAGATGCATGCTATGCGGCGAAGAATGCGTGTTGGACACCTGTCTTACACTACAATCAGACGTACCATTGGATGCAGATACTTTGTTGGGTCCAGTAAAGGCTCATGCATTGTGCTGTCCCCAGCGGCTACCTATCCTGATGACGGCATTCGTGGAAACTTCACCACTACGATTGAAGGGTAGTGAAGTACAAGATGAAGGCAGCATCGACCAGGTACGACCTTCTGTAAGCAGTTCTGATCAAACCATCAGTGAAAGCAATCATGCGCGTGACTGCATGGTAGCGACATTTTCTAACCTAGTCGAACTTTCACCAGAAGCTGTAGACTGTTTTTTCGAGAATCGGTCTGAAATGATGTTTTCACCGGAACAGAGAGAATGATTTTAAAGAAACTTGCACACGGCATTCCCTGAACTCTGAATTTGGCCTTCAGTCTTTTGAAAACAAAGTGACAGTGAACTATTTTTTCTCTTCTCCCCTGAATAGCGAAAACTTTTTTCCAATTCCAAAATATTTACCTTTTTGGCACTTATCTTCTGCTTAAAGTAAAACTATTCTTAGAGAAGAGAACTTCTATTCTTAGGAATACTAGAGACATTACATTACCTCAACCTCTAGTTTATATGTAATTCATTGTGTTTATATGTGATGAGATGGTCTCGCAATTTTTTTCTGTATCAAGAGCCATTTCATGTGTAATTTCGCAAATCATTCATGCTGATATAAAATGTGCATCTCCTTATTGAATGATTATACTGCTTGAATGCATACAGTACCTATACTCATTTCGTGCATTTCGCATACACCATTTATCAAATACAAAAAAATGTTTTTGGGGTGGTTCAGTATACACATGCACTGTTAGTTATGTTTACTATTGCTTAGGTTAGTAAATATGTACATAAAATCGTGGAGTGGGTGTAGTGTGTTTATCTAGGTACCTATATTGATACTCCTATTTCTGACCCTTGTCCGGTTATTAATTCACTAATGTCCATACACCGGCACAGAAACCCGTCTTCAGATTAGGTCATAGCGCATGCTGTCACATTAAGCAAGCACTATCCCTTCAGCCCCCTAGAGAAGCACACCGAGTTCTCAAAACAAATCAAACCTCCAACAGACCTGGGAAATCCCCCGCAGCTATTGTTTTGATTTCGCTCGAGAACTCCTGCAAAGAATGTAAGAACGACCAGTCCTTATGACATTCTTGCTGACGTCTTATGTCCATCCTTACGTCAAAGACGGCACCTTTCAGGTATAAATATACCGACGCTGCCCTAAGCTAAGACACGGTGGTGACGAGCTTGGAGCAGCGCTACTTGCCGGAGAGCCCAGCTGATGCAGAAAAGCCCACGGACGCTGCCCCTCCCTTTTGACGCGCTGAGAGAGACGCTGCCTTTTCTCCTGCCGAGAAATCCAGCCTCTGGCGTTTCCAGCCGCCCTCGCGGGTAACTGGGATATCGAGTCCTGAGACAGAGATACCAACCCTCCAGCCTTCTAAATCCCAGGTACTGAACTGACTAACCCCTTACAGAGAATTCTTGAGTCAGATTCTTGGCAAAACAAACTTAACTTAAACTGCTACTTACTTACTCCCTCCCAAGTATTAGGCTTAGGTCAGGTACACCGGGGTAGGCGTAGTTAGAAGCACCAGTTTAGTACGATTAGTCAATGTATATATGTACGTATATCTTTTATCCATTTTAAGTATCATATGGCTAAGAAACCATATAAATGCTTGTACAGTATTATTTTATAATTCTGTTATTACTGTATGCACTTTACTTAACTATAAGTATTGCAATAATAGCGATTCATTTCTCTTGTATGAGAAAAGAGACTGATCAATAAATAACATCTTTTTATTGAAGCACGCCCATCTCTTATTTCTCTACAAACTGGTGAAACTAAGAATGCACGTACTGACTGAGTAAAATAGTTGTCTTTTGTTTTCACACGACTCTAGAGATATACTCTTGATCAGGGGAGAGCAAAGTTGTCATGTTCTATGGTTGTCAGAAACTAAATCCCTTCTTGTCTATCCAGGGAGGTTAAACTCCTCCTTGCCTATTCGAGAAAGTTTCTAGTGAACTCTGAGCTAGCTGGCACACATAACTTTAAGTCTAATATCGTCAGTAGAAGACCTAGTTAACCACAGTCCTACGTCTATACTATTGAAGATATTATTCCAATGCGCAGAGCCTATTGGGATAATAGGAACTACACTACAACATTTGCTGGGTGTCCATGTCATCATTAGTCTTTTGGCTATAAGTGTGACATGAAGTCACAAACCTTTCCTTCCATTTTTTATTCACACTTCCACATAGTTCATGCTTTCTGATGTCAAAATAGTGCAAGTGTCTCAAAGTGCAACAGTTTAGGAGAGGCATGGTGCATATGTTTGTAATGTGCAGAAAGACAACTGTCTCATCAATACACCTGGATACATATGGAGTTTGACTACATGGTAGGGACTTTGGACACACCCATGTTCACAAAGTAATGGTACAAATCTTTTATGTGACTTGAAAGTGGCGTAACCATGTCTGTGTCTTCTATAGATCTAGTAGACTAGTGGCAATGACAACCTTGCCACAGATGGCATGCCAGTGCAGGCCAATACCCTTCAAGGCTGTGTAACCATCTGATACATTTCCTGTGCCCATGGTGAGATTAAGGTAAGTATTATTCTGACAGTGTCCCAACCCTGTCGCCTCCAAGGACTCCACTTTCTGCAGATATTCCTGTTAGGCAAGGTGTCAGTGGTCTTTATTGTCCAGTGCCTCTAAAATTAGATGTCAGTCATTACATCCTGGTTTAGTTTGGCTACTTGTGTGGATGGCGTGTGAGTCCAGGACATATTTCAGTAAGTAAATGTTTTGCTGTCTTTACAGAGACACAATTGTTATATGTGTTAGTTGAAAGTGTACACAGCATATGGTACATGACTGATTGTCACTCAATTAGAATGCTAGGGATGACATATGTGATTGTAGAGTAGTACAGTAGCTAGAGTTGTAATGTACATCTCATTGTGGCCTTATGCCACAGTTAGAGTGTGAGAGTCTGGGCATTTCCCTGATCTATGAACTGGACATAGGCCACATCCTGCTCTTTTAGTGTTCCCTTTGATTCACTATTGGTGTACACATGGCCGTGTGTTTGATCATACAACCAGAAATACGATGCACCAGACCAGAGTATGGCAAGCAGCAGGATGGGGATGTATGGTCTATCCCAGTCAGATGTTAGTTGCAATATGTTGTCCAGACTTTTCAATGAGTATTGGTGCGAAAGTTGACTTTGAGTATGTCTACATGGCCAGAGTGGAGGTGTGACAAGCTAACTGTAACCAAGACACAATACGTGGTACTTCAGACTTGTGGTTTTGTTGTTTGTTCAACTTGTTTTGTGCATTGTGATAAGCTTTAGTTGTTCCTTCAATGAAATTTACTATGTATCTTGGTTTGGAAAGGGTTTTTTGTGTGTCATCATAGAATAAGCGTCATGAGTATGTGTCTACCTTTTCCACCCAACTGAGCAAATTGCAAGTGCATTTAACAAAAGGGCACAAGTTCTAAATGTTGTTGTTTCAGGCATATGATTCAGAGATGGGATATGACACACCTAACATTGTACCTAAGATGGCAGACAGTTTGTATCTGCCAAAGGCTGCAATAGTCATAACAGTTAGATGACACGCATGTGACTTAGCTTCAAATGGCTTAGGAGTTGTCACTATACTGGCAGGAATGGATTCTGCTTGTGGTGTCCAAGATATTTTATCTACTTGTTCAGGGACAATGCTGGATGCTGCATGGTCTTTGTGTGTCATTTATGTTTCACACATTTAGGAAAAGTCTATCCATTTCGAAGGGTATTCTGTGTGTCCATCTAATTGTCCGGGTGTGAATGCTAAGCTATGTCAAGTCCTGTTGGTGCATTCAGATTGATCGACATTTGTGTATGCTTGGTCATCCAGCATGATAATGACACGCAACAATCTCCTTTACTCAGTTCATGCAAGCAGTCTGAACCTCAATTGTTGGTAAACGGAGTGATGTGGAGTGGATTTATTTGAGGGTGGATGCTGTGTGCCAGTCCAGGCTGACGCTGCCCATGGTCAGCTACCCAGGTCCTCACAAATGCTAATGACTACAGAGCCCAGCAACAGAGCACTGCCTTTGGTGTGCAGTCACTGTTACCAGCTACATAGGAACAGAACCCTCCCTTGTGTTTGCATCAGAGGAGTTGGCCTAACGGCTAGGGCGGTCAACCTCGGAGCTGGGGAGCCAGGTTCAAGTCTCAGCAGGAACGCCTAACATCCTGTGATTCTGAGCAAATCACTTAATCTCCCTGTGCCTAACAAAAATGAATGTGTCCTCATGTAATGCAACTGGTGCTCGTGTAAAGCGCTCTTATACCCGTTACCTTTGGGTCAAGTTTGCGCTATATAAAAAGAACCTCCGTTAATAGTGCATCAGGCTGATGCTGATTCAACACACAACACCCCTCACCTGGGACACTTAGGAATGGGCTGAGATGTCCATGTGTTTGGCACAAACACACCTTCCATTTACGGCCTGGATTTTCTTTTTTAAATTGCATTGGCTTTCATGCCACACTAGTCTTGTGGTCACACCTCACATAGAGTACCCAATGCCTTGTTAACATTACGGCATGTGGCTACATCACTTGTTAGTGCTATGGATGTGACTGCAACCTGCCCCTACCTGGATGATCATCAGGGAATTCTATGGTATGCCCCCACAAGTGAAGTCTGACAAGCATAATGGCATTGTAGCACTCTGGGCACTGCTCAACAGGGTTAAGTGCAGAGTGAGAAGAGTTGAGAATGCTTGTGATCATGAATTTTTGCACACTTTTCCACTGACAATTGTTTTGTCTGTCCAAGCAAGGACGTTACAATTTTTAACCATGCATCATTTGTAGCAGAGCATATGATTTGTGTATATGCTGTCATTTACGCCTGTATGGCAATGGAATACTTTTGAGTTATGCTTCATGCTGTCCCAGATCACATAGAGCTGAACTAGGAGTGCTGTTATGTGTATTGTATTTCCCTGTGCTTCATGTGGTAAGCCAAGTGGACTGTGAATGCACAGAAGTATTGTGTGCCTGTCTGCTGTGTAGAAGCTACAGGAACCTGTGTCACACCCATGAACTAAGTTGCCAGACAGGAGGAGGTGGATCTTGGAATGTGAGGCCTCGCTGCAGATGTGTTATGCCAGGTTGATGTTGTATGGGCTGAGCTAGTTTCTCAAGGGTAGATGTGAGAGATACTTGTGTTTCCATTTAGGAATTGGAGTGGAGAATATTACGTAATGGAGGCAGGACAAGTAAGGATTTTTATCGGAGAGGAAGGTAGGAATTAAGTTCAAAGGCACTCTTTGTGCAGGAGACATGAAGTATCCTCATTGTTGCAGTGTGAATGTTTGGAAAGTTTGTATTAAATATTTTGATTTCTAAATGTTTCGATCAATGTACTATCAATTTTTTTATATAACTGAAAGAAATACATTTGGGTAGTTGAATTACATTCCTAACTAAGGTGAAAAGGTACAGACTCTATTTAAATGAAATATATACATTTGTTTAATACTGATTACGGTATATTAATAAGCTGATATATTGGAATTAACGTTGGCGCTCCAATTTATTCAGACCCCAAGTATTAATGACCTGGTTATTTTTATTGTGCGCATATATTTAGGTTTCCTCTGTATGAATTTATGATATATTTTTTAGGATTTGTAATTTTTGTATGTTTACATGGATCACAGCCCTGAAGAGATTATAAAGAACAATACATGTTAGCTGGGTTTTAAGCAAATAGAAGATACAAATAAATTAAGAAGTGTTGGAAAAAATCTGAGGACTACTGTGATCAGATTGTTCGAAGCCTTTTGAGTGCCCTTGGCGTGGAAATATTTCCAAATAATAAAATAGTCAACTTGCATCTATAGGACATCTATCCATTCCATGGTGTTCCCAAAATACTGATCACACACATAATAACCTAGTTAGTTAAAAGCACTTTTAAGGAAGGCACTTATATCAATACTAGAGGCACAAACTACCACTCCACTGGATTCCATTCTCAAACAGAACACAAAATTATTAATGGAAGTTAAAGTAAATAGGTCTCTAGCACCATAGTCTCTCACAAATCCCCTCATACCCCCTTGGTGTATAATAATCTGATTAAATACAAACTTGGGGCACCTTCTAGATTCATATTTGTTAGTCCATGGGCTGATTTGGCCATGTTTTTTATTTTACCTTCATAGATTTAAGCAGTAACGGTCTTGAAATTGAAAAGTACAATAGGAAATATTTGTATGTTCCAAAAAGGTAACTTTTTTTCACAGTCAAAATCCACAGTGTTAAGACTGTAAAGAACAATCATAGACTGTTATAAACAGTATGTTAAGATAGTATTCGTAATGAAAGAATCAACTTGTTCAGTAATCATATTTAAAGATAAATTGTCAGTGCACATATAAATTTATTAAAATCATCTTCAACCCACACAGCATTGGAAAAAAATAAAAGAAAACAGTAGTACCAATCCCCAAAAAATCATAAAATAAACCTAAAAAAAGCAATCAGTTAAATAAACGTTAAAAACACCATTACAGAAGTAATATTGAAAGAAAATGTGATAGAAAAACATTTGAGAGAGAGAGAGGAAACCGAGTGAAGCAATATGCCACAAATAGTTGAAAATTAGTTGCAGACTCACATAACTTATGTATAACATAAAGTTTCTAGGGTGAGTCATAATAAAAGGCCAAACAAGTTGATCCAAGAGATTTAAATCAAGTAAATACCAAAATAGGTCCTGAATAAAGTTAAAATATGGTTGGCTGTATGAAACAGTAATCTTCTGAATCTGCCTACATTAGGACAGAGATATGCATCTTCATCAGGTGACACACACTAATGCACATATTGTGCAATCTTAATATTGTAAATATTTCTGAATAAAGCAGAAAAAGGACAAAAATGTACCCAGGGTCTTATGCTATGTTAAAAAAGGGGAAAAAGCAGTAGAGCACAGTTTATAGATCTATATTGTAGAATTGTAGAAAGTAGTTAACATGTTATTACTAAGATTAATATACGATTACTATCGAAAACAAGGTTTTTTTCTAATTAGAATCTAACCAATTAAAAAATGTGCTCTGCGTGTGGAGCACCCATACAAAATGGTGGGCATCTCACAACTCTTAACACTGAAAAGGTGTTTGCATGAGAAAATTCTTTCAAATCCAACGTTAGAGTCAAATGTAAGACAATTCACCTGGGGAACCCAGTATTCGCTCCTTAGAAATCAAGTAGTAGTAATTTGTTGTCTATTTATACATGATAAGGTATAGCTGTATAAGTTAGTCTCCTTTTCTATTTTGGATTTCGGTTATCTTTTGTCCTTATTCTGCCATTATTAAAAATAGAAACACTATTATAATTGTACAATATATGTATTAGTAGATCTTTCCAGACGATGCTGCATTCCAATGTAGAAGGATTGCAATTTTATACAGCCGATCATATTTTTATTTATTGAAGTCTTTGATAATTACGTCCCTTATATATCTTTGGTCAACTCACTTGGTATCTGATCATTCATTGTAAGTTTGATGTTATTAATTCGCTCTAGAAACTATACATTTATAAATATTTAATAAGTGGTTGAAATTTGGTTTCAACTATTTCTACCACATTCATTCACTGGGGTTCTTCTCTCTTTTCTCATCCAAATCTCTTTTTGTCAAGGTTTCTTCATATACCACAGGAATGTTTTTTTTTTCACATACGTGAACAGTGGTAGCTGCTACTGAACATGGGGTTGGCGGGGAATAGAAAAATAAATTAAAGCACACTTACCTGAGTGCCCCCCGCAGCCCCCTTTTCTCCATCCTCTTCTCCGGCAGCAGGAAGCACACAGTATCCCAAAATTCCTTGGCCAATCACAATGCTGCCTTACAGCATTGTTGTGGTTGGTCTGAGCCCCATGGTTCAGCACTCAGAGATGGACTGGGCGACTGTGCATGTTCTCCACCCAGGCTGTGCAATACAGACGGCAGACCAAACTGTCATGCGCACTTAGAAAGTGCCTACCACTCCTCCCCCAGCTGTGCACAGCCCCACCCCCAACTAACTGAGCCAGTAAGCTAAAATAAAATTATAACATTGTGTTACTATTAGTTTATTTTTCCCTTTTTAACTGCTCAGTGAGCAATGGGGGGACGCTCCTCCGCCTTAGCGGAAGAGTAGCCACTGTATGTAATTGGCTCATCTATTTGATTTTTGAGTTATGTTTTTGCTTGTGTTGTTTCCAATGTTACCTCTTTCTTTTCTGATATTTTGCAAGTTCAAGTTGTTTACAATGTTTTTAATGTACTGGCAATTTACATTAGTATTTGTTTATTTAGACGGTAGATTCCTTCACTATGAATTACTTCTTTCTACACTATTTAAAACTGTTTATGATTCTTCTTTACAGCTTTGACAAAGTGCCATTTGACTGCGAAATACATGTTGGTTGTGTTGAATGGTTAAATATTTCCTTTTGAATGTATTCTTGAGCTTCATAACTGTTACATCTTGAATATATGAAGCTAGAATAACTCTGAAGGACAATTCAACCTATCAACTAAGTTAACACATATTATAATAATGATTCTGGGTTGGTGTTGTGAACAGAGGTTCAACTACACCCCATTGTCAGTTTCTGCGTCCCAACAATCATCACGAAACAAAACAAAAAGCCCCTGCTTCGTACACTGCAGAAGGGAATTGGTTTATAGCCCCCATATCCTCTGTCGCTGCACCTTAATGACTCTAAGGAAAGGATATTCTCTTCTACAGAGACCATATAAGGACATTCATTACACCACACACAGTAAGACTTTCCCCATTGTCACAGAACTAAATGATGGTAGGAAGGAAGGCCTATGACAGCAAAACAACCCCCAAATGACACAGCAAACTTAAGATGCCTCAGTCTCTGTTACTCACAGTAAGCTCTCCAAGAGAATGCTAGGCCTCCAGAATTTCAACCTGCGTGATGTGGCCCATCCTGATAAAAATAAAGAAAACAAATTGGTTTCTAAAAGGGAACATGAGAGAACTGCGGAAGCAGACCTATCGACAGGACATCTGGAACACATTCACAAATAAATCAAACGTAGCTAGAAACAGAGCACTGCCCATGCTCCCACTCCACAGTGGAGTTTGCCTCAGGTCAGCTATTTATGTCGTCATGGCATGGGCTAAAAATAATTGCTACATTTTAATGAAGAGAGTCACTTCCTGGGCACAACTTGCCCTCATAATGTAAACACTTTGACGAGGGCGGGCGGGAATGGGGGGGGGGCCAATGTGGTTATCATGCTGCAGTTTAAGGACCTCATTTAATCTTTGAAGGCTGGACTATTCAGCTACCGGTGTGGCAGAAGGAATACCTGTGCCAGAGAAAGGTGCGTCCCATGTAAAGATGGCAGTGTTTTTTTTCCCCCTGACACTGCTTCTGATGGAAAACTGCTTCTGGAAGAATAGCGAAGGAGCCTCAGGGTAAAATTATGAGCCAGAAATCCTAGGTGCGTTGTGGAATTGCTGTCACAAAATGGTGGCATATTTCCAAGACCCTCATTTCACTTATCTTTTTGGAGTGGGAGTTACCTTTCAAAATGTAAGAAACATCTGCAGGGATTTCTATGGAAGGTGGCCACACAGAGGTCTTACCACTGAAAATGCTGGGGGATGGGTCAGTCTCACAGAATTTCTGGCAGTGCCAAGACCATTGATGGCTTCACCATTGGGAAGACTATGGGCCATATGTATCAAGCTAAATTGATATTCACAATTTAGCTTTGTGCTATGTAGGTAAGTTTAAACCTACTCGCAAAATAAGGAATCGCAAAAATTACGATTCCTTATTTAGTGCATTTAGAGAATCGCAATTTGCGATTCTCTAAATGCTATGCTAGAAGGCATCGCAAATTGCAATATTGCCTTAAGGAATCACAAATTACCACCAACTTCAAGTTGGTGGTAATATGCAATTTCCCTTAAAAAATCACTCTTTTGATTTTTTCAAGGTGCCATGTCAATCAATCAATCAATCATGCCATTTGTATAGCGCACTACTCACCCGGGCGCTTGGGGGGAGGGGTATGCTACTGCTCGAACAGCCAGGTCTTGAGTTGTTTCCTGAAGGCGAGATGGTCCTGGGTCAGCCGAAGGTGGATGGGGAGGGAGTTCCAAGTCTTGGCAGCCAGGTAAGAGAAGGATCTTCCACCGGCGGTGGTTCTTCGGATGCGTGGTACGGCTGCGAGGGCGAGGCTGGTGGACCGTAGCTGGCGGGTGGGCGTGTAGAAGGTCAGGCGGTCGTTGAGGTACTTGGGGCCCAGGTTGTGGAGAGACCTGTGTGCGTGGGTGAGGAGCCGGAACGTGATCCTCTTGTCGACGGGGAGCCAGTGCAGGTTCCTCAGGTGGCTGGAGATGTGGCTGCGTCGGGGGACATCCAGGATGAGTCGGGCGGAGGCGTTCTGGATGCGCTGGAGTCTTTTCTGTAGCTTGGCTGTGGTTCCGGCGTAGAGGGCGTTTCCGTAGTCCAGTCGGCTGGTGACGAGTTCCTGGGTGACAGTCTTCCTGGTCTCGGTCGGGATCCAGCGGAAGATCTTGCGAAGCATACGCAGGGTGTTGAAGCACGATGAGGAGACGGCGTTGACTTGTCTGGTCATCGAGAGGGAGGGGTCCAGGATGAAGCCCAGGTTGCGTGCGTGGTCGGTTGGCTTGGGTGCGGTGCCCAGGGCTGGGGGCCACCAGGAGTCGTCCCAGGCGGAGGGCGAAGATCCCAGGATGAGGACTTCCGTCTTGTTTGAGTTCAGTTTCAGGCGGCTGTCCTTCATCCACTCGGCGACGTCTTTCATCCCTTCGTGTAGGCAGGTTCTGGCGGTGTCGGGGTCTCTGGTGGCACACTCATGTGGCCCACATACATGCCCTTAGGGCATGTTTGTGCACCACATGTGCACACATGCACATCTAAAGGGTGCAACAGGGTGTCCTTTTGGCACCCTTGCAACCTTGAAATTGCATTCTCAATTTGTGATTCTCTAATTGCTAGTCGCAAATTGAGAATGTCTTCCCATGTATTCCTATGGGCCTCCTAGCCCATAGGAATGAATAAGAAGGTATTCCTTATTGCGAATCTCAATTTAAATAAGGAATATGTAGGATTCGCAACATTTTTAGCAAATCCTACATACATTGCATTTTGCTATTCTCTAATTGCAATTCGCAAAAAATCACAATTAGAGATTCTCAAAATTTGTTTTTGACACATATGGTCCCACCTTCCCAATGGCTTCACCATTGGGAAGACTATCTTCCCTTGCTATTGTAATAAGACTATAGAAGAAGGTGGACACTCTCACTTCTAAATCAAGGCAATTGCCACTGTGGTGGTTAGCTTCTCACGTGTGGCAAAATGTTTCAGTCACCAAATATTAAGGCATGTTGGGTGGAACATTTGCCTGCCAAGTTGGTGGAGACTCTGAACTCTGCCCTCATGGAGTACCACCTGCTGGTGCTGCCATATTTACAGACCACTCTTGCTTGAAGTCATCTCCAAAACATCAGTTGGATTAGATGGTTGTCCTGAAGACGGTGGAGAATGCTGAGTGAGAGCCACTTTTGTGTCGCCTGCTAATCATTCGTTATTTGTTTTACTGAAACAAACTCATAAAGCAGTAGGTTCTTTCAGAAAAATGAAAAAATTGCCTTGTTGCAGCAGGAGTTTTTTTCAGATAATAGTGGGAGCCATTCTTTATCTTCTCCAGCTGGGTCTGCTATGCATTGCATGGTAAACTTTGCAGGGAAATCAGTGATCGTTGCCCCGCCCTAAATAGGACAGAATTCCTCCCATTGAGTTCTGGTCACCGAGTGGCGGACAGCCACTACATGAAGGTCTTCCCACAGTCGTGCCAGTTGAGGTTCTGTCACTGAAAGTCCTGCAGATCCCCCAACTACAAATGAGGTGGGGGAATTATGATTTTGATCTGGGAACCAAAAGCAGCACGAAGAAAAATGTTCAAACTGTAAAAGGGGGGGGGACACGCAGTGACAATAGGCCTTGCGAATGGTGGCGAGATAATAAAGTGAGACACTGGCACCATTACTATGTTCCAAGCAGGGACCCTGAGTGGTTGCTCCTCCATTTATTTATACTCTTGGGCAGTGCCCGTTCCTCAGGATGTGGGGATAGCAATAATATAGAAGAGGTCGGTGGCACTGTACACCCCTTCCAACTTTTATTAACTGGAAACATCTGCTTTATTTTTCGGTGCACATACAGTCTATCAGTCTCTGGCTTGGTTCTGGGTTCGGGCGGAGACCATACTTCTAGCTTCAGCCTCCTCCATTCTGACTGCCAGCAGGCGGGGTGTAGGTGCAAGATTCCCCTGTACACGCTCCTGATGTCTGCGATCGCCTTGTGTCTAGTCTCTTCCAGTGACTCAGACCAATCCAGACAACTTTGAGATTGCTTTATCTGAAGTGCTTTTCTGGTCTTTGAGAGGCACGTGTCAGCAAGGGTTGCATCCATGATATCTGCGATGGACAGCGCCCTTGGACATGCTTAATTCACCGCCATCCTCATGCAGTCTTCCACCCTTTCATCCTCCTCTGCCGTCTTCAGTCCATGCTGTTCTTGCAGATGACACAACAGATAGTCGGCTGCATTGTTAACCCTGGGCAGTATAGTAAGTCAAATTGATAGCACTGCAGCTGCACTACCCACCACCCAATGTGAACCAGGGCATGTTGGTAGGTCCCTGCCAATGGAGCGACCAGGGGCTTGTGGTCAGTGATGAACCAGAATCATTGCCCACAGAGATATAGATGGAAGTGACTGCAGCCCACCTAATGGGCAGTGCCTCTCGCTCAATCTGTGCATACCTGGTCTCTGTGTCTGACAGTGCTCTTTTGGTGTATGCGATTGGGACCCGGGAGCACTGCTCCTAGTGCCACATGGCTTGCATCGACCACCAACTCTGTATGATGCTTTGGCTCAAAATAGGCCATTGTGGTGTCCGCCAACAGTGCTCCCTTTACCTGGCGGAGCCCCAAGTCAGCTCACAAGTTCTAATCCCACAGTGCATCAGCTTTTTTCAGAGTCCTTGGTGTCTCAGTTAGGGCTGTCAAGCTTGGGATGAACCTGCCGCAGTAAGTGACCATTTCTAGGAAGCTATACACCTTGGTGGCATTTCATGGAACAGAAGCTGATATTATTACGTCCACCTTCTTTGGTTCAAGACGCAACATTTCCCTTGGAAAGATATATCCGAAAAATGCGATAGATTCCTCACAGAATAAGCACTTCTGACGATGAAGTGTCAACCCACAGTCTGCTAGCTGTTGGAGCGTGGCCCTGAGTCTCATGTGGTGCTCCTCGAGGGTATCGGAGACTATCAGAATGTTGCCACTGATATTCAGGACACCCACCAGGCCAGAGAGGGTTTCGCAGATGGTGTTCTGAAACACCTCTGCTGGCGATGATATCCCAAAATGTAGCCTTCAATACAGACGGAGACCCATGTAGGTTGAGAAGGTTGTGATCTATTGACTGACTAGTTCCAGCTCCAGTTATTGATATCCAGGGTTAAGTTTAGTTTGGAGAACCATTGAGCTCCGTTCAAGTCCACCACAATGTCGTCCACCGTGGGGGTGATGTGTAGTTCTCTCCAGATTGCTTTATTGGGGAGTTGCATGTCAACGCACAGTCGAATGTCTCCCAGCTGTTTGGGTCTTGGTGCAATCACCAGAGGTGAAACCCATGGGGTCGGCTGGTGACTTTTTCAACCACGCCTTGCCACTCTAGGCTCCTCAGCTCTCCTTCCACCAGTGGCCGCAGGTGGAATGGGACCCTCTGATGCCAAATCACTGTTGGACTCACAGTCTCATCGATGTGCAATCAAACCTTGGTACCTTTTAGACGTCATAGCCCTTAGAACAGCTGAGGGTATTCTAGCAGGATTGTGGTAGCGTGGGAGTCATAGAGTTGCCGGGCAAAGAAGACAAACGCCAGGTCTTCTGCTGTGTAGAAGCTTAGCAGCATGCCGATGCTTCCTTCCATGACGGGGAATCGGGCTTGAATCTCTTTCTTATTGCTCACTACTTTGCCTTTCACCACCCCTTTCAGGCATAGTGGCTCCATGCAACGGTACATGTATATCCTTGCTTTTACTGACTCTAGCCTGGGGTGAGGTACGAGCCTGTCAAACTGCGATGAGTCTATTATGTTGACGGAGGCCCCAGTGTCAATCATCGCCCTCACGGTGTGCTGCCAATCTCCACGATACTCATCGCGGGCCTTTTCCAGTTACTCTCTCTCCCAACAAACGAGGTGGTAAATGCCTTGCTGTCATCTTCATCATCACTGACTGCCACCCACCGGTGGCTCTTCAGTCTTTTCCTCTTCAATTGATAGCTGCCACAGAGAGGATCTGGCATTGCCCTTGTTTCGTGATTGGGGCCCTTGTCCCTTGCTGCAGGCACACTTTGACGAAGTGATTCATGCATCTGTACTTGGAGCAGGTATGACTCCGGGCGGGGCATGAGTACAGCCCTCATATTCTAGGCCACAGTTGCCACACCGTCCTTCCGATGGTTTCACCCCACTGGGTGTGGGGGGGTCATGGTGTTGTATGTGCCCGCCTCGGCCGTCCCCTCACTAGGGCCACCTCCATCTCTTCTGCTCGGATGTCTGTCATTTTGTGCGACCTTGCTAGCACAAGTATGGTCTCCAAGGTGATCCCAGGTTGGTGCAGGATTATCAGTCAGAGGGCGGCTGACTTGCAGCCTTGTATTAATTGAGCCGTGATTTCATCCTGCTGGTTAATGTCAGTGCACGTGCTCGTCAACTTCCAGAAACGTGCGTAGAACACATCCACTGACTCATCCTCCTGCTGCCTGGTCTGGCGCAGCTTGAATAACTCATGGTCACTGTTGAGCTGGGGATCAAAGTGTCTGTTCAAAGCTGCCACCACAGCATTGAAATTTGCATCATCTCCTGTTGGGCAGGGTCTCAAACAGGTCGTACAGCTCTACTCCGCCAAAGTGCATCTACAGTGACCTCTTGGCTTCCCCATTGGGTGGTGCTGACAGCAGTGCCGTTACTGAAGAGTGGGTAGCCAGCAAGGGCTGTGCTTGGTTTTGTTGTTACATGGACATAGCGTGGCAGTGCAAGTGTCAGTGTGCCGTTCGACAGTTGTCTGGAGCCCTTACTGTTGCGCAAGTTCTTGTGTTGTGCCTTATCATCTGTGCTGGTGATCTATACACCTCTGGACAGTTCCCCAGTCATGATGAGTTTATTTCCTTCCCTATTGTTTTTTTCCACACAAAACTCCTCTCAGGCGTGCACCAACTGCAATGTAAAGATTTCACTCCTGCCTTCTTTTAATATCCACGCCAGGCGCGCAACGCCCATAGGGCTAAAAGGACTTCAGCCCCCTCCCCCCCCCCACCGTTGTGTGTCTCAGCCTGTGCTGCTGCAGCTCGAGCTGGTGCGGGCTCGGCTGGGCAGTGTCTGGAATGTTCTCTCCGCATGTCTAAGTTTTTCACAGGTCTTTAAAGACAATTTGCATATTTACAAACCTTTTTAAACTGGCTACTGAGACGTAGTTTTTTTCCCCGTTTCCGGTACCCCCTGGGTCCCCGCTCTGCCTAACCCTTACATTTGTATTTTACATTTACTGCCATGGTGTGAGAATGCCCTTCATGAAAAGGAATATAAAGTAGGGTTGCTAAAAGAAAAATGCCTAAATGTCAATACCAGTACTTTGTGGTGTACAGTATGGTGGTTGCCTTTTGTGTTAAGGGGCTCTGACCTATACATGACTATTGACACAATAAAATTTGTTTCTAAAACAAGAAAAATGCCAGCCATATGTTGTTTAAAGAGCCTGCAAAAGCCTCGTCTTGACACTAAATAGGGTTATAAACAAAAAAAGTAGAAAATCATTTGTAATGTGACTTTTCTGTCTTTGTTCCCTTTATCAGTCATGGATCATTTAGGCAGCTTTAGAACACAATTAAAAGGGATTTCTATTAATATTTGCTGTTGGAAGTATGCACAGATAAGAGCTAAAAATATGGCTTTAGGTGACTTTTTATTTTTGTACCGTCCGGGACATCAAAATAATGAGCTGGCATCCCTAATCATAAGACTGGAAGTTTGTTGCAGGATGAGCACATTATTTATTTTCTCCACCCTCTATCCCTGATTAATGCCATAATAGCAATAGTTTAACTTATATCTGAAACCCTACGCCGCCGTCAATAACATGCTGAGTTACTTGAAGTGTCTGGAAATGCACCCTGCAATCAGACAACTCACTCATTCTCGCCCTTCACTTTCACGCTCACCCTGCACTCACAGCAATCACAATGCACTCACATTGATCACCATGCACTCACGCTATTCACCCGCTCGTCCTGCACTCACAGTGATCACTCTGCAGGGCCGAACTGAAAAACCAAAACCGGCCCTGGCAAACTGCTCAGCCGCCCCCGGGGAGGGAGGGATGTGAGGCCGAGCTGTTTGCTAGGGTCAGTTTTGGCCGATTTTGTCATAGGGGGCCGATGTTGCTGGCTCTCTGTTACAAA
The DNA here is from genome assembly GCF_964261635.1 of Lissotriton helveticus. Lineage (NCBI taxonomy): Eukaryota > Metazoa > Chordata > Amphibia > Caudata > Salamandridae > Lissotriton > Lissotriton helveticus. Next base: position 394,847,053 of record NC_136068.1, on the reverse strand, counting down.
ATGGCCCCCCAGGGGCCCAAAGCTGGACCCCACCCTGGTGGCCCACCGGGGAAACTTCCGGTGCCCGCTACGGCCAGTCCAGCCCTGTCACTCTGCACTCACAATGCACTTGTGCTGTTCACCCTGTGCCTCACCCTACAGTCACACGAGCACACTACTCACCCGGCACTCATGTGACACTTAACTCACCTGTCCCCCTCACTGCGCAATCTGCAATCTCACTCGAACAAGCCCAGCACTAATCATGCATTCATTCGTCCCATTCTGCACTTACGTCTGCATGCAAATTAATATGGTCACCTCACTCGCCCTCAGTCACTCCTCTTATCCTACTCTCACACTGTTGCATTTTTCACCATGCACTCACATGGGCACTCCTGCCACCCACACAGCGCAGAGGGTTAATGTGCCAAGTCAAGTTTTATTTTATTATGATAAGGAACTCTTTATGAGGTCCACATAAAACAGCATATACATACAAACAAGAAATACTTAAAATATTATTCCATCAAAATTACTAGAGACATCTTAATACAGGTCCAAAAAACATTTTAAAAAGTTGTACAGTTTAAAAGCAAACATTTCATTAGGTGGGTTAATCAAGGCAGCCTTAAACAAAGAAGCAGATAATATGTTGAGTTGTAAGCAAATTGGTCTTAACCATCTACGCCTGCAAGGCATCAGTGTCGGACAGACAAACATGACGTGATCTAAGTCCTGATCATACAATTGACAAAGATCACAGCGTGCCGAATGACCAAACCAGCTGGCATGTAGAACTTTCAGCGGAAGCAAATTGTGTCTTAATAAATACACAAGGCGCCTGGCGCCATGGGAGATATTCCAATGCATATGTGGTTGAGCTTTCCGCAGGGTATAAGATTCAATAACAGGCGTACAACCTTTTTTTGCTAGACAAAGGTCTCTATCCTGACAAAACCCCAATTCCCAGGAGGCTGACTTCAGAACCGTTTTTAATTGGAGAGAGGACAATAGAAATAAAGTCTCCTCATCCAATTTCAATTTTAACACGGCAAATCTGAAGTTTTTTACAATCAGTGAGAAGTCATTAAGAGATCCTAATAATTCATTTTTTATAAGAACTCGTAAGGTATTAGGTTCACCTTTAGATAAAGCTACTACCCAACGTATGATACTTGCCAAACCTTGGACCCAGCTGCTACGTAAACCCAGCTCCTGTCTCAAGGAGGCAGTTGAATTTGCAGTACCTACAGACATTAAACTACGTAAAATTTTCCCTTCCGCAGAGTTTAAAAAACTCCACTTTTTTAGATCAACTAACTCAATACCGTATAACAGGGAGGCAGGAACTTTCGCTCTAAAAACATCTAAAAGAATAGAAAAATGCCTTCTACCTGTGGCTTTATATAGGGAAACTAAGCTCTTTCCCTGTGAAATAGCCTTACAAGAGTTATTGTCAATGTGTTGTTTGTCACTTAAATTATAAGTGACAATTTTACCTAGAAAGGTATAGGATTTCACACATTCCAGTTTTTTCCCCCCCACAACCCATGGATAATTAAGGCATTTAGGCTTCTTTCTACCAGAAAAACAAATAACTTTGCTTTTTGCCGTGTTTATAGATAAGAAATGGCTTTCAGCATATTCAGACAATGCATGCAGCCGATTGTTCAGGCCCTTTGGGGTGAGATCCAAAATCAGGATGTCATCTGCATACATAAGGCATGCAATTGGAGCTCCACCCAAATACGGGGCAATACCGGCGCAAGCAGAGAGAGTGACGGGTAAATCAACTGTATATAAGGAAAATAGCAATGGAGCCAAAAGGCAACCTTGCTTCAACCCGTTGGAGGTGGGAATTAATTTAGATACACCACGTTCACCTCCAAGTAGAACTCTGCACCAAGTGTCAGAATAAAGGGCGCGAATTAACTTAATAAGGAATGAAGGCATACCCACAAAATTCTATCTACCTTATCAAAGGCGGTGGAGAAATCAATAAAGGCGCCATATACCTGACCACCACGGACTTTCACATATTTTTCATTGATAACTTGCAATGCAGTCAGGTTATCAAGAGTTCCGTGATTTTGTCTGAAACCTGTTTGCTCCATGGGAAGGATTTTATGTTCAAATACCCATTGATTCATTAAAGTAAGCACACATTTTGCAAAGACCTTACCAATCGCATCAAGCAAAGCTATTTGACGATAGTTTTGTGGAAGATCTCGTGCCCCGTTTTTATATAAAGGGACAATAATACTTCCTTTCCAGGAGGGGGGGACTGTTCCGCTAGAAAAACAAAATTTAAACACTGGGAAGAGTATTTTACTCCAAAGTTCGCTCTGGTTTTTTAATACTAAAATTGGGATTTTATCAGGACCCATCGCACCAGAGGAGCGCATATTCTTAATGGCACATTCAATTTCCTTTTCTGTAGGACAGTCAGGTATACGTGAGACATTATCCAATTCAACATTAAAAACATGAGAATTATTGCTACTGTACAACTTCTCAATATAATTAACCCACACCTGTTCCTCAATGGCAATAGGCGTAGGACTGGCTCTGGTACCACAACCTTTGCCAATTAGGGACCAGAATGTCTTGGCTTGGCCATTATAAGAAGCTTCCCTCAGTTGGATCCAGAGGGCATCTTCCTTAGACCGTTTTAAGCGGGCCTTGAGCCTAACTCTCCTTCTTTTTAAGATAAGCAACTTAGACTTAGCTTCTTGGGTAAAGAATAAAAATTGCCCCCTTACAACTTTGTTTATTTCTCTATTTAAAGCCCTTAGTGGATGAGGGACCACAAGGGATTGTTTCAGACCTGGTTTCTTTTTTGCACTAGCCGTTACAGAATCTAAAAAATTATTAAAACATAACAGCACTCTCCCTTCCCAGAGGGGTAAATTATCAACAGTAAAATACAAAAGAGGCATCAGATTTCCAACAATACAAGGGTTCCAAAAACATTTCCCTGAGCTGGAGTCAAAATTCACAGAATCTATATCCAGACTCCACGGATCCGCTTTTTGAAGCTTAACGGATACAGAAAGCGTCAACACATTATGGTCACTAAGATTAGTCTCAATGACCTTCATATCCTTCAATAGGTGAAAACCGGCATAGTCTACCATGATAAAATCAATAATAGATTTTCCCTTTTCAGATTTACGAGTATAAGCTGCCGGGATGTCGGATGGAAGCCTCCCATTTACTATTAAGCATTCAACATTAAGTAGACCCTCTAATATAATTTTTCCTCTTTTGTTAATTTTAATTTTGGAGGGAAACTGGGCTGATGGTATATTCAAAGACTCTTCCAATAAAATATTTCTAAACAACTCCAACCCACAGTTAGATATATTACAATTTAGGTCCCCAAACATTAACACATGCGGAGTAGGGGAGATATCAAACGCTTTAGTTAAAAAAGTGAACAGAGTTTTTAGACCAGCATTAAAACTACAATTGGGAGGAATATAAATGTTTACCACAATCAACAATCTATTAGGGCAATCCTCAAAAACATCTTTTAGCGTTATTGCTTGAAACAGTTTTCCTGGATCTAAGTAATATGAATAGTTCCAATGCAATCTGTTAGATAACAGGCATGCTAACCCTCCCTTAGCATGGCCTCTTCTAGTACTGGTTGCACTGCAATCCAAAACAAAGAAATCTTTTTCCACAGCTAATCTTCCTTCAACCCATGTTTCCTGCAAACAGATTATGTCAGCCTTTTGAGAATGTAGGAAACCCAATTTCTCCTTATAATCCTTGAATCCAGCAGTGTTCCATGAAATAAATTTCAGCTCTCTGTTAAAAATTGGAATGATGTTTAAAACCGGGAGCAGATCTACTCGCTAGAACTCCAGGTAACCAACTCCATTTAGATTGATCATCCTTCACTGTCTGCTTAAGGGGAGGATTTTTGTATGAAACTAGCCTTTCATTCTTAGCCACACAAATTTTTAGGTCCTTTGATCTAGGATTAGACCAATCCGACAACTGCACTCCCATATTTAAGGGAAGTGATAGTGAAGAATCAGCAAAAATACTTTGAGAACATTTTTCCCCGAAGTATGGCATGACATCTATCCCTCTAACTTGTAATTCCTCTGCCCACTGTAGAACAAGATTGAGTACAACTTTCGAATAAAATTTCACCCTTGTTGATCTTAATGGTTTCCCCATGTAGGAATTAAGGAGAAATACAATATCTAAATCGGACGTTTGAATTAATTTCAAACCTTCGATCTCTTTGAAACAGATCAACAGGGAAGATCGATTTAAAATTAAATCAGGTTCAAATAAGGGAGAGAAATCAAGATATAACGTATCCACATTTATTTTTTCTTTTGGGACACTAACTGTCGTTGAGGATAAAACCTGAAAGGGTCTTGCTGACGGATTCAACGGAGGCGCAAACGGGATGACAGAAGGAGAGGAAACCTTAGAAATTACTTGGCCAGATCCTGCTTTAACGTTACAATAAGAAAAAGGATTTGCGGAGGGGTAGGAAACCTTGGGAAGAAAAGGATTAGTAAGGCTTATAGGACCTAGACTAGGGGAGGGGGCATTTTCTTTGGGCGAGACAACCCTAACTTCTACATGAGAGGGAGGAGACTGCTCCGCCTGCGGGGAATCATCCATACTTAATTCAGCATTCTTATCAAAGAAAAGTTTCCTCTGTCTTTTATTAGCAAACCTTCGAATGGGTTTCCTCTTCTTTATTTTAATCTTTTTGTGTTTCAGAGAACTCTCTTTTCCCATCAATCCCGTATTTACTTTAGGAATCTCCTCTTCTTTACTTGATGGCAAGGAGAATATCGGAAAAAGAGATGGAATTTCGGATTTGGGAATGAGAGGAGAAGTTACTGTTGCCTCTATCTTGTCGCTAATTAGAGCTATACAATTAGCGCCAGCCGAAACCACTTTGGAAGGATTGGGGACAGCTAGGAGAACTACCGGCTTCTTTTCCTTTTGGCCTTCTATCAAAGGAGAAGATAGAGCTGAATCCAAAACTGCCGAAGCGGAGGGCGCGCTTATTTTCGGGTGTACCAACAAAGAGGCCGATGGTATGGGAAGATCTGACACTAACTCTTTTTTACTTAACAAGAGAACTTGCAAAATTTGCGTTACAGTGTCAAAAATACATTCCGAACCTCCCACAAACTTTTCAAGCAGACTTAAAATCGAAGAGAGAATTGATTCCAAAGAGGACAAAGAATTAGAGATTAACCTCCCATTAATATTTGGGGAACCCTCCACTAAATTGTTCAACATTTGACCTGAACAAGATGTAAAGTTTAATTGTGGAAGGGAAAAATCTATTTTATTAGAAGGTGTGCTACTTAGAGGACCGGAACTTGAAATCGTTATTGCTTCCTCTAAAGGTTCACCTTTAGGGTTCCCCTGTACCGATCCTACCCGCGCCCTATGAGCTGTTAAATCAATGTCAGGCAGTGTAAAATCATTCCCTACTACAGGGGATTTAACCAACGCGGCTGAAAAAAGATCAATATTCACTGGAACTTTAGGAACATCCATTGGTGCAACTTGAGAGGGGACAATTTTGACAGATTTTGAGGGCATATTACCCAGAGATTCAAGGGGAACATTCTGTTTCAGATGCACATTGTTAGACGCCAACGGCGAACCCCTTAAAACTTCGGGGCTAACTAGAATAGGCAAAGATTGACTAGCAACCAAGCTTAAACTAGAAGAAACATCAATGACCCGGTTAACAGGCACCGATTCATTAGAACCCGGAATTTCATTCGGGGACTGCAAATCTGTGGGTTTATCTTTCCCTTTGTCCCATAAGTTGAAAAGCTGGCATTGACCTTTCAATTGCATGGAAGATGCAATTTTGTTCCGTAGAGGGTTGGATTTGGTTTTAGACCCAGATCTCCCCACAATCACTCGCCCAGAGCGTAGTTTTTTAGCCGTCATGAGTCTTATATTAAAAGGAGGGAAAAAAAGAAATGATAACAATTATATAGTATAAAACCTAATAAACAAAGCCTTAAAATACAATACAAGCCTATAGATGCAATAACACACTAATTTGATACCGGAGAACCAAGGGGGGGGGCCCAGCCCAGCCTTCTTCAGCCTCTGACGGCCTCAGACGGTCCCGCCCTTGTCCCGGGCTTCTCCCGGCGCGCTCCCGCGTTGCGGTGTCACAGAGGAGGTTAATAGCCGCGCTGAGGCGGGGGAGGAGCCAGCAGGGAGAGCGGGTCAGCTGCTGGTGATGCCGAGGGTCAGGCGCTCCTGGGACTTGAAGTCCTCGCCTGACCACGCTCGCAGCCCTGCCCACACCACCGCCACAGAGGCTCAGTCAATAAAAGTCCTCGGAGACACAGCGCACTTCCAGCAGCGCTGACACAGAACCAGGGGCGAAGCGGGACCCGCGGAGCGGGTTCCGCGAGGAGTTGAATGAGGGTTGAAGGAAGAGCAGCTCCTGCGTGCTCGCAGTCCAAAGCTCCCTCGTTAGTCCACAACAGGCAACAGGTGAGAAACCAATGGACGAACTGACGCGCTGGTTTTAGCCGCGCTGAGGCGGGGGAGGAGCCAGCAGGGAGAGCGGGTCAGCTGCTGGTGATGCCGAGGGTCAGGCGCTCCTGGGACTTGAAGTCCTCGCCTGACCACGCTCGCAGCCCTGCCCACACCACCGCCACAGAGGCTCAGTCAATAAAAGTCCTCGGAGACACAGCGCACTTCCAGCAGCGCTGACACAGAACCAGGGGCGAAGCGGGACCCGCGGAGCGGGTTCCGCGAGGAGTTAAATGAGGGTTGAAGGAAGAGCAGCTCCTGCGTGCTCGCAGTCCAAAGCTCCCTCGTTAGTCCACAACAGGCAACAGGTGAGAAACCAATGGACGAACTGACGCGCTGGTTTTAGCCGCGCTGAGGCGGGGGAGGAGCCAGCAGGGAGAGCGGGTCAGCTGCTGGTGATGCCGAGGGTCAGGCGCTCCTGGGACTTGAAGTCCTCGCCTGACCACGCTCGCAGCCCTGCCCACACCACCGCCACAGAGGCTCAGTCAATAAAAGTCCTCGGAGACACAGCGCACTTCCAGCAGCGCTGACACAGAACCAGGGGCGAAGCGGGACCCGCGGAGCGGGTTCCGCGAGGAGTTGAATGAGGGTTGAAGGAAGAGCAGCTCCTGCGTGCTCGCAGTCCAAAGCTCCCTCGTTAGTCCACAACAGGCAACAGGTGAGAAACCAATGGACGAACTGACGCGCTGGTTTTAGCCGCGCTGAGGCGGGGGAGGAGCCAGCAGGGAGAGCGGGTCAGCTGCTGGTGATGCCGAGGGTCAGGCGCTCCTGGGACTTGAAGTCCTCGCCTGACCACGCTCGCAGCCCTGCCCACACCACCGCCACAGAGGCTCAGTCAATAAAAGTCCTCGGAAACACAGCGCACTTCCAGCAGCGCTGACACAGAACCAGGGGCGAAGCGGGACCCGCGGAGCGGGTTCCGCGAGGAGTTGAATGAGGGTTGAAGGAAGAGCAGCTCCTGCGTGCTCGCAGTCCAAAGCTCCCTCGTTAGTCCACAACAGGCAACAGGTGAGAAAACCCTTGGGTTAATGTGCCTGATACAAAGAACGTGTACCATGCAGATCACAGAACTGAGTGTGAGTAAACTATGAGTAGCGCTATAAAAAATTAAATGTTTGTCAGAAAGGTGCTATAGAGAGATGAGGTGGATTGTTGGTGAGTGGTAGTGAGGGAATTCATAGAGAAAGAGGAAATGGTGGAGGAGACCCCCAAAAAAAAGACTGTTGCATTGTGTGGGACCAGTGCTAGGGCCAGCGCTGGGAGTGTTAACCCCCTCCCCCCCAAGTTCGGGTCTACTTGCGCCCCTGATACACGTTATCTCTTTTTTGTTCTCTCTCTCTTTTATAGCCCTACTCACGGCCACACTCTGTCCACAGGTGACAGTCCTCGCCAGCTTGTAGTGCTCAGGAGATCGCAGGGGTAGCCATGTGGTGCTTCCTAATCCTGGCGCCCATGTGGGTGAAATGTCCGACTTCTCCGACACTCTGTCGGCATGCGGCAAATATAACAGCCTGAATTGGTAAAGCAGGCACTCGGGAAATGGCAGAAGGGCCGGTAGCCAAGTTCTAGCTGTGGGCTGCTTTTTTGGGCAGCCTGAGGGCTGTCTGTGCTGTGAGGATGCCGCCAGCGGCCCAGCGGGTGCGCGAGTGGCCTTTCAAGAGTCAGATGGGCAGAGGTTTCACCTCCTTTCTCTCGCTGGGCCAGCCCATTAATGTATGCTGATTGAGCGGGGGGCACTGCATGAGCAGAAGTGGTCTTACTTGCATTCATGTGTGGCTCAGCAGTGTGAACTAATCTGTGCGTTTTTATTTATCTAAGTGAAGTTAATAAAACAAGCCCCCACCCCGTTTCTTTACATAAAACTTCACTGAAGCAGTGTTTTGCGGAAAGGCAATACGCAAATGTGGGCCACTTTTTTTGGGGTGTGCCCGGGCCGATTTTTGATCCCAATCCAACCCTGTACGGGCACCAGTACTATGTTCTGTGGAGTGCCTCCCATCACCATTTATTTATACCAGGGGCCGCCCCCGATGTGGAGATAGCAACAATGTGCAGGAAAGACCGAGTTACACTCTACACAAACCAGCCACACCCCCTTCTTCCTCTGTCATCTCTTTCTCATCCCTTTCTCCTCTCTCTCCTTCCTCTCTCTCTCTGTCTCTCTCTCTCTATCTCTCTCAAATGCTGCAATTACCCTGGGGAAGCTGGCAAAGGCCCCAGCAGCAGCCCTGTGCCTTCAAAATTTGGTCTCTGATGGTTACAGTCCCCTAAGGAAATAGAATGGAATAAATGGGCAGACTGACCATGATTTTGCCCGACAGGAGGAACTCAAATTGAAGGCGGTGCTCCTTCTCCATGCTCTAAATAAGGCCCTAAGTCTTGGGTTATCCGAATAGCTTCCTCTGGCACACTTCACTCGTGTCAAACAATTTGAAGCCACTCAGACTTTTGCAACAGGATACAAAACCTTTCAGTTTGGGTCCACGGTCTTATCAAGTGGAATATTCTCAAAATAGCTCTGACGTTGATTGTCTGCACAATCTAACAGCTTTGGAATCTGCAGCAACGTTATCTCTTACAAGCTGCTGATATAAGCGACTTGCTGAGCTGGGAACTTGTCACCAGAAAACAGAAGCCCTTGCCGTGATTGCTCGTAAAGCAATGTAAAGATGCAAGGGCATTTCAGAATCTGCCAGTGGCAAATTTTGCACTCCTTTGCATAGGAAGCGATTTGATTAGAAGAGTTATGCTGCATAAGTCTTGATTTTTTAATTCACAAAGTTGTGGATGAGCAGCATCACTTTGTGAAACGGCCCACTTACAGTGCAAGCCTGAGAATTCACCCGTAAAATTAGGCTCCCAAACACAAATGCAGTAAGGCATGACCGTAAATTTGTTGTTCACATTACTCTTTATTATGTACAACAGTGTTTCCTAAGCGGTGTGTCGTTAGCCGATTTTTGGTGGGCCTGGAAAGTTCGAACAATAAATAAAGATATCTTTAAATATTGTCACATTTAAGGTGCTTCAAAGACAGAGGTCAAATAGGCTATGTCTTCTGACAAATTGCTGCTTATTCTTTTGAGATGGGGATTGGTGTTTACTTTTCTTTCTCTGACTCAAAGTGAGAGGTGCTTTTAAAATGAATTATGTGACAATTTTGCTGGAATAAAGAGAGTGAAAGGAAGGCTGTAAAATGTTGTTTTTTACAACACAGAACAAAATGTAAATATCTGTAAATGAGCTATATACATTCAGCAGTTAGGAAAGTAAAAAAGGACATTTTTGCTGTAGTTCCTGGGTGTGCTAGAAAGAGAGATTTTAATAGGATCAAAAGAAATGAAGAAACTTTACTTGGTGATGCACAAATATTCACAGATGCCCGATTTCCACACATTATCATTTGTGTGCTATATAGTTTTATCAGCAAAACTGCGGGTCTGTGGTAAATTAGTGTCCATTTTAATGAAAAATATGCTGTCTATAAATGACAGTGTGCCACCACACAATGCTTGAGTTATATTCAAAATTCACCCGCTACATTTCCATTAAAGGTAAGTGGATCGTAAACATGTACATGCTAAAAATTGGGTTGTGGTTCTAAAACGTTTGGGAAGAATTGGCCTGAAAGATTAGGTTGTTTTTTTTAGGAATTTGCAAAATTTCAGACCAACCATCAATGGAGAGGAGGAGTGCTAATGAGGAAGGTCATGTCTCGTAAACTGGAAGTGGCTAGTCAATCCGCTATTAGCGGTCACCACCAGCTCCCACTTGTTGCTGCTTCTTCCCGCCAGCTCCCACTTGTTGCTGCTTCTTCCTGCAGTGCCACTGCCTCTGCTGGGAGTCAGCCTCAGCCTCGCCTGTCAGCGAACCCACACCCAGGTACCAGTGCCCTAGACCCAGCACCACTTCCTGGCTTGCAGCATTTTTCCATGAGGTTGTCCGGCTTTCCCACCTCCCCAGCGCCCCTGACCTATTTAATAAAGGCCACAGCTCGGCCACGCGGCAGGCATACTCAGCTGGTGCAACCCTGGTGCACTGAAGGCGTGCCAAAGGCAAGCCTGTCTACTCCTGGACCGTGTCCAGCACCAGGAACCCTGGCCCTCCGAACTCCCTCAGTTACTCCGCCGCAGACCTCTGATCCCTGGACTCCAGATGCAACAACTGTTGCCTCGCATCTCCTCGCTCCACAAAAAAAATGTTTACCTGCCTCTGCTGCAGATTCACCTCCATTACAGGACCGACCGCCCACCCCACCCTCAGATGATCTACACCCTCCCACTGGCTGCTACCCAACCGGAACCACTCTGATGTCTCCTGATCAGTGCCAGATCACTCTGCAAACACGCATCGAAGTCTAGGACACCATCTCCCCCCCCCGCACCTGACTTGATCTTTGTTCCAGAGACCTGGCTCACCCCGGCTTGACCCCTGGCATATCCACCCGAACACCCCACAGCTTTAAGATGAAACACCAAGACCACACCAACAGACACGGAGGCGGCATTGCCACCATACACAAGGAATCAAACACCTGCACCATCACGTAAGACAACACCACGCCAATCATGGAACACCTGAACTTCCAACTCCACATTACCACAAAACCACCATCAAAGGCACCCTTGCATACAGACCCCCAGGACCGTGAACGAGCCTCAGCGACACCATCACATAATTCATCACCCTGCTGGCCAGTCAGTCAGTCAGAATAACTTTATTTCGCCAACACACTGTAGGCATAAAAAGTATACTACATATAAAAGAGACAATTCACAGCATTACAACACAGTTAAAATATAAACATTGTTAAAAAATATTACATTTAAGAATACAAATTCATAATTATTTACACAATAGTAAGTTTATTTCATTTATGTGGATGTGGTTTTAGCTGGAAGTACACTTCTTTTTTAATGCCGTTAATAAGAAGGTCGGTAGAAAAAAGCAGATTAAAGGATCAGGTAGGAACTGCAAATAATAAAGGGCTACACCACACTGATTAAAATTCATTTTACACATAATAGGGATAATAAATCATTTTCTTTCATCATGATAAAATTTACAGAAAAACTAAAAATGTATATCATCCTGTACAGATCGCTTATCACGGGTACAGAATGGAAGTTCAGAAACAACATAGACATTACTGGGGAAGCCCAACATAAGTGGAATGTAACTTAAGCGAAACCTCACCAGAATGTACCTATGTTGCAGATCAGTGACGAAAGATAGATATGTTATGTTAAAGTCGAATTAAATGTAGACTAGGGGAGGCCAAATAGGTTTTAACTGTTGACAGATTAATGTTTTTAGTCTCCCTTCTTATCTGTTGATTGGAAAGTAATTGGGCTTTTAAGTCAGTTTTAGATATGGAACTGCAGTGAGTAGGACCCAGAAAAAGGTGATGTAGCCCAACTGCCTTCAATGTCGATTCAACATAAGTTAACCAAGTAATATTACCTACCCCATCTAGTTTCAAGACATCCTTTATGATGTCTCTTGTCAAAGCAAGGGTTTCCTTTTCGCCATATTGAGTGCCACATTAGAATCGGGGCCATTGCAATTATATCGGTGATATAAGGGGCCCTCAATCCCATGTGACACTTGTAGTTGGCACATGACTTTGGTAGTGAAAGGACCCTTTTTTAAAAGTTATCTTCAGTAATCTGCAGTTTTGTACAATCTTTCATGCCCCAAACAGCTGTCCCATAAGTGGCAGCGGATACAGTCTTAGCTTGGTACACTGATTTTATTAAGTCTATTGGTTTTAAACCATTTTTTTAATGAACTTATTTAAGGCCCCAATGTTTCTTTCCATCTGAGTTCCTCTATTATCAATCATCAGTTGCCACTTAGATTGAGAGTCAAACATAATCCCTAGATAATTAAAAGAATCAACAACCCCCATGTTTCCCCCTTTGGTAATAATGTGCGGATAATTTCGTTGTTTTGAGCCTATTACTAAAATACATTACTTTGAATAATTAGCTTTCATGACTAGATTGCACATAAATTGTGTGTAATCCTGGACTAGGCGACGCAGCGCGTTACTAGTACGAACTAAAAGTACTGCGTGATCCGCATATAGTAAGATTGGCACCTGTGCTGAGTTAATATAAGGGACATCCGGAATAGAGCCTAGCAGTGCAGATTCTACACCATTGGTGTAGAGTGCGAGTAAAAAGGGGGCAAGACCACACCCCTGCCTCACACCTCTTGCAATTTTAAAAGACCTGGTGCACTCACCATCCCTCCCATAACGAACGCGGGCTGAAGCACCTGAATACAGGTCGCGGATAATATTAATAATATTCAGGTCAATACCCATTGCCTCCATGATCTGCCACAGCTGAGGTTGTGTCACACAGTCAAAGGCTGCGGACAGATCCATGAAGGCTAAAGGGAGATGACCTTTTTTTGCTGCTATGTATTTTGCTATAATTAGACTAAGGTTCAGACACTGATCCACAGTGCCTTTCCCTTTTCTGAAGCCAAACTGGCATGGGATGATAATATTATTTTCTAGTGCCCAATCCTCTAGTCTATTTAAAATCAGTCAACCCATTAATTTTGCAGTAGAGTCTATTAATGAGATAGGCCTATAATGTTTTGGAATCAACCTATCCCCTTTTTTTTTATATATGGGATCAATTACAGTTGTTTTCCACGATGGCGGTGCATTTGTTTGGGCGATTTTATTAAAAGAATTTGTTAAAAGTGGGGCCCATAGATCTTGATTATCTAGGAATTAATCAATAGGGACTCTGTCTGGTCCCGGAGCCTTTGCTCGTTTACATTGATTTAAAACAGACTTTGTTTCAACAAGTGTAAAGCTAACAGGAGCCTCATCAATCTCCAAAACTTGGGGAAATGATTGAGGGGTTGTCATGTCGTCTGCTCCAAAAAGGGCTTCAAAGTGAATCACCCATTCCTCCTGGTCGACATTGGTATCTGTGATCATAGCCTGCTCATCTTTTAAAAACGGGGCATTAATCAAAGACCAGAAAGCTTGCAAACTTTTTACTATAGCAGCCTTCTGCAGGTTTGGACTTCAAAGCTCTATGCAGGCTCTTTAGTGTTTTATCACAGTTGTCATCAAACCAGCTATATTTTTTACATCGGCCATTCCGGATAACACGGGTTACATTTTTTTTAACATCAAATAAAATTAACTCAAAATCCGAAAGCATTCTAATGTGTACATTCTAGTCTAAGCAGCGTATTATTTCCCCATATCGTTTGAACACTAAATTTGCCAAAATCTCCCAGTGTCCACTTTTTCTCACTTTAAAACAATACCATTTTCTCTTTCAATCACAGGGTTTATGGGGAGTTTAGGCACACTCATTTTAATTTGTCGTTTGTATAAGAAAGGTTACTGCAGCACTAAATCAATAAAACAGTCTTAAAATGAGAAAAAAAGGCCTATCATTGAATCGGACACCAAAACATAATCAAGAGTAGAAGAAGAAAAATGATTTAAAAAAGTAACTTCTAACTGAGCAGTTAAATCATCGAACATATTTAAAAATAAAAGTTTATTTATCATTGGTAATCTTTTTAGGGTGTTACCATACTGCGTATGACTAAAGTGGGGGGCACACACCCCTTCATCATCCTGTATTCCACAAGCTAACACATTAAGCTTATCACATGGGTGAACATTGAAATCCCCAAGCTAAATTATATTACAGGGTTTTTTGGATTTATCTTGTAATTCAATAACACGTCTTTCCAGAGAGGCCAACATCATTGCTTGGTTACTTCCAAAGTCATTGTTATAAAAGTAAATAAAAAGCCAACAATAATCCAAACAGTATTCAATTAAAATGATATGATGATAAGGGGAGCCATTCAAAAATGCCTTCACTTTAAAAGGGAAAGCATTAGAGAGCAATGTCAGCAAACCACCCTTAGCCCGACCAGCAGATGACGGTACAGCAGAAGTATGAAATGAACGGTACCCATTCAGATATATTGGATCTATTTCCCAGGTTTCTTGAAGGCACACTATAACACTAGATGTCAACAAAGAAAGCCATTCATGTATTAGACCTTTTTTGGTTATAACCAGCAATGTTCCAAGACATAGCCGCTATAGAACCAGAGAGATTCCCTCGTGGTAACCGACACTGGGGCAAATTTGGACTGACTTGACGTCTAGCAAAGGTCACTGCAGGAATAATGGAGGGAACAGTGTGCAAGGGATACCCCTTATGTGGATCCAAAACACCATCCCCACTAATTGGCATAGTCTGAGAATCCAGTCAGTCACAGACAGACAGACCTTCCAGTGCAGCAAATCTATTTCTTAGCGAAGGCAGTGGAACTAAAGCGGGGAGCGGTTGATTGAACGAATGATGAAAAGGCCTCCGGATAGCTTGTGGCCTAGAAATGAACATCTGTGGTGTAGAACAGGGTTTATAAAAGAAATGCAAAGGTAGGACAAATATTTCAGAATGAAATGAGGACGTATTTGGTAAAACTGATAATAATTCACCCACTATATCGCGACTATCAAAGTTCACTACGATACAATCGCCTTTGATAGTTTTGGATACAAACAAGGGGGTCCCAGATACTAAAGCAAACAAACCCGATTGATTCTGATGACCAGAACCCCCGTGGAAGTCTGCTATTTTCTTCCGAGAAGACTCCGTTTACGTGTGTGACTATTTCACCACGCTATTTTACCCAACTTTCCCTCTCCCTCTGACGGCGTTCGCCGACCATTGTGGATAGACTGAACCCCTGTGATTGCCCTTGACATTCTCTTGCTGACAGATTGTTCATTCATATGTGCAGCACCGTCACCACGAGAGTCGAGATTTTATTTTAAGAAAACGGACGCCTTCGATGGTTGTTATTACCCTCAATCCAGACCCCCACATTAGTATATAGCGCTTCGAACGTGACAGAACAGTCGCTACCATACCCTTGAAGAGAGATATCACACATACTAACTTCCCCCCTGTCCTACAGCCTTACAATTAATTCAGGATCTTGATCCTTGTGACGGATTCCTGTTCCATCTTTGATTACGTTACCCAAGACCAGATATACTGCCCCTTCTTGTGCCCTTGTCCTGATGAAGACCCTCTAGCAAGGTTTCACCTCAGCCTGCACCATTGTGGGTCGAAACGTCGACACTTCTCCTTTTTCTTCAGCCTCTTCCATGAACTATCATTTTTTGATTTTTTTGGAGGCATGAGTTTGTTCTAATTTATCAATGAATATTTTTATTTTGCCAATTAATCATTATTTCTGGTTTATCAAGGTCATAGTGACCACTGTTCAATTATCCATTCAGTACCCTCACTATCCCAACACTACCCGTCCCCATCCCATCATTCAGGGGCATTAAATGTGATTATTTTATGGATGTATTTCATGAATAATATTTTGTACGATACACGTTGTGAATAAAAACAATGTTGTTATAATTTCTTTGAATTTATTTTAGTTACTTAGTCAAGGTTTATTCGCTTTAGTATCTGGGACCACCTTGTTTGTATCAATTATTCACCCAGGTCCCAGCGACTCATTGGGTTAACCAGTGTCTTTATAGCACTTTGATAGTTTTGGGACCTTTTTCTACCCAAGATACCCTCCTACCCATAATGATATTATGATAGGCATTATATCTTTCACCTAGACAATTAGATAACCAATGCTGGGATTTATTTATTAGCTGTTCTGTATTTTCTAATGTATTAGGATTAAGTTCTGGAAAGTTAATTAAAACTATAACATACGGACAAGCAGCTGGAGGGAGATCTAATGTTAACTTGGGCTTTCCAATTTCATCGTGCTGGCCATTGAATTCGAGCACTGTGTCTTCTTGGTAGTTTTCAACTTCCGCCTCAACGAATCCACAGAGAACAATCCCACTAACCTCCTGAAATGAATGGACAACACTGGGATAAAGCAGCTGGTCTCAGACCCCACACACAGAGGACACACGCTGGACCCTATCTTCATGCCCAGCAACATAGTCAGACATAGCCACACCAAGGAACTCACCTAGTCTGATCATTTCATCATTACCGGCTCACCCCTCACCCCCAAACCGCCACTGCACCCCCTTCTGCAGCTGGACTAAAATTACACAGCACCAATGGACCGAGGCCCTCAGCATCTCCCAACAAGACATCACCACAAACCTGAATCAGGCAGTAGAGAACTTAAATTCCTGGATCACCAGCACCACCACTCAAGTCGCCCTCACTAAACCAGCCAAAACGCACAGATCCACCAAACAAGCCTGCTGGTACGCCCAAGAACTCTGATACAAGTAACTAGAAAGAAAATGGGGCAAAAGCAGAATTGACACCGCTCCAGTCACCTTCAAGTCTGCCCTCAACAACTACTACCACCAACTCAAAGACATGAAGAAGGGGGCCCTGGCAAACTAATTGAGACCAGTGCCAAACAGACTAAGGAACTCTTCACCATTGTCAGAGAGTCCACCTGCCCATCAGCCACCGAAAACCCGATAACCTCCTCACAGGAACTCTGCGATGCCTTAGCAGACCACTTTCACAACTAGATGCCACCATTTACAGAGACTTCGATTCCAAACCCAGCGAGCAAGTGCCGTCTGCGCACAGAGGAGTTGGGAGGAAGCGTAAGCACAATACGCCGATGCGTGTGATGCAAGGGCAGGGAGTCTGCAGCTCGTGCCCGTCGTTTGTGACCAGCATCTGCCAGGGTGTCAGCAACAAGTATGGCTTGTGGATCGCCCCCAAAACGTGGGTGGTGTGTGGGTGAATATGGCCATGGGTGTGAAAGAGATGGGTCCCATTCCCCCATGGCAGTATAGGTGAAGACCAGCAGTGCAGTGCCCAAGGTGCATTGGTACTGTGCTAGAAGGCCAGGCAATGCCAGAGGCCTGGATGCAGATGTGAGCTGCACCAACCCCTCTCTAACAGCACACACAAGGACAATATCTGATTGTGCAGCTCACATCTGTATCCAAGTTCCAGCGGGAAGACTCCTTTTGGTACCGCCCTTTGTTCAGAGGGGTCTAAGGAGCTGGATGATGCAGCAGCGCCAATGAGAGGATCCTGGAAGAACAGCAGAGCATCATGGATTTGCAAACTGCTTGAAGAGAGATAGTAGCGAATGAATGAATGAATGAATGAACTGAGTTTTATCATGCGCAAACTTTGCCCAATGGGCGTCAAGGCGCCTAATTCAAATAATACAGCTCGCAGATCAAACCAGCAATCTCTCATTGGTAGGCTTTGATAAAGTACAACGTCTTAAGGGCCTTTTTAAACAGATCAATTGAGGGTAGAGATTTGACCTCAATTGGAAGAGAATTCCAAAGCTTAGGAGCAGCAGCAGAAAAGGCTCTCGCTCCCCATCTGGCTAGCCTTGTACGGGGCACTACCAGTTGAAATAACCCAGCAGATCGAAGAGATCTGGTTGGGATATAGCGGGTAAGCAAAGACCCCAGTGCATTGTCCGTGCCAGCCGCAAGAGCTCTGTATGTAAGACATAGAATCTTAAAAAAGACTCTATGGTGAACAGGGAGCCAATGAAGATCTCTCCTAGCAGTCGTGGCTGAAGATGCCAAGGGAAGGGCCAATACAAAACGCGCTGCAGCATTCTGCACGATTTGCAGTCGATGGATAAGGCCCTTGTTGGACTCCACATACAGGGAGTTGCAATAATCAAGCCTGGAGCCAACAAGAGCGACTGCAATCTGCTTACGAGCCTGGAGAGAAAGATAGTTACGGATCCTATTTAGGATCCTGATAACACCCCAGCAAGTGGCCACGGTCCTATTAACTTGGAGTGTCATAGAGAGTGAGGTGTCAAAGACCACGCCGAGATTTCTGGCTGATTGGGAGGGAGTGGGGCAGATGCCAAGAGATGAAGGCCACCAATCGCTCGACCAAACATCTTGGTCTTTCCCAAAGACCAAGACCTCTGTCTTGTCGCCATTTAGCTTTAGGGAATTGATGATCATCCAATCTGCCACATGCTGCATGCATGACCTAAAGCTAATGGCAGATGTATGGACAGAGGAATGAGCCAGTGACACCATGATCTGGGTGTCATCGGCGTAGGACACCACCTCCATCCCCTGCGATCTTACTAGTCTAGCAAGGGGGGCCACATAGATGTTAAATAGGGTCGGACTAAGGGCCGACCCCTGTGGCACCCCACATTGCAATGACTTGGCAGGGGAGAGGAAATTTCCAAGCTTTACTCTCTGTTCTCTACCAAGGAGAAAGGAGTTAAGAAGATTCAAAGCCGGCCCAGTAACCCCTGCCTCCCTAAGCCGAGATGTTAAAATGGCGGGAGACAGGGTATCGAACGCGGCTGTGAGATCTAATAGGACAAGTACTGTAGTTTGGCCACTATCCACTTTGCGTCGGATGTTATCTACTACAGCAGTGAGTGCGGATTCGGTACTGTGATGCTTTCTGAATCCGTGCTGTGTGTTATCAAGAAACTCACTGGTCTCAAGAAAAGTGGAGAGGTGAGAGTTGAGGTGTGCCTCCAATATCTTTGCAGGGGCCGGGAGCAGAGAGATTGGCCTGAAGTTTTTAAGAAGGCCAGGATCCAAAGACGGTTTCTTAAGGAGAGGCTTCACAATAGCCTTCTTCCACACTGGTGGAAAGGAACCCTGGACAATAGCCTTATTCATGACTTCCAACATGGGCGGAAGAATGCTGTTTCTGCACTCCTTCAGTATTTTTAGCGGTAAAGGATCCATTGGGGAGGAGGATTTAGTCCTATCAAGTAGGAGGTTCAGTCCTTCCAAAGACAATAAAGGAAATTGCATAAATAGTTTGGAAGGGCCTTCACCCAAAGTGTCCAGACTGGCTATGGCAGAGGGAATATCCTTATCCAAGGAGTGGCATTGGGCTTCTAAAGCGATGTAAATGTCCGAGATTTTACTGTGAAAGAAGTTGGAGATGTTATTACAAAGATCCTGAGAACTAACTACAGGATCAGGGAGTTGGAGAGAGCATAGTGAATCAGCAATTTTAAAAAGCTCCCTGGATGAAGTTAGGGAACCTGTCAGATTGGAAAAGTACTCCTGCTTCTCCACTACAACTCTCTGTTTATAGTCCCGTAAGGCAGACTTATGAACCTCTCGGTCTTTCGGATCCCAGGATTTCCTCCAGCTTCTCTCGCTGCTCCTACACCCCTGCCTTAAGAGTCTCAGATGTTCAGAGAACCAGGGTGCAGTGGGTTTCTGCCGAGCTACATATCGAAGGGAGGCGGGGGCAAGCTTTTCCACAGCATTCGTAATAGAGTCCGTAAGTTCTAGGGCTGCCTCGTCCGCATCCTTCAAGGAGAAAGACTCCGAGATCCGAATATGAGAAGCAATAGTGTCATCGGTAATATTTCTAAAGTTTCTCCTAGGAGTAAATGAAGTAGCGACATAATTGGCTAAGGGTGGGGCAGGGAGAACAAATTCAAGCGGTACTGCAAAATGATCTGTCTAGACCAACGGCAGAGGCGGGCCAGTAGATAACCTAGAATCACTAGAAAATACCCCATCAAGAATATGGCCAGCCTTGTGTGTTGGGCTACTAACCAACTGAACAAGGTCACAGGCTCCAAGTGACTCGATTAATGTCAGGGTATCCTTCGAGCTGATTTCATCAAGATGGAAATTGAAATCACCCAGGATGGAAAGATAGGATTTTCCAAAATAAGGTAGATCAGAAGAAAAACTCGCCCTAGGGCCGGGTGGCCTGTATATGAGTATCCCAGTGAAAGAGACAGATGGAGCGCACAAAATGCAAAAATAGAGTGCCTCAAAGCGATCTCCAGGCATTGATAAAGATTTAACAGTGCAAGAAAAAGAAGATTTGAAAAGAACAGCAATTCCTCCACCTCTACGCAGTGGTCTATCCTGCCTATGGAGAGAATAGTCATCAGGAATGGCCAAGAGTAAATCGTGACCAGAGGAATCCGAGGCCCAGGTCTCCGTGATAAAAACCCAGTCCGGCTGTCTTTCTTCAACGAAATCGTGGAAGGCAACATTGTGCTTGATCAACGATCGCGCATTAATTAGGAAACCGGTTTTAGACAACGAAACAGAAAGGCATCCCGAGCGCGAATGGGATCTTATAGGACTGAGAACAGGGCAGCGAAAGGAAACCTTACATGTCATGCATCGCTGGGAATGTAGGATTCCTTCAGGAGAAAAGCGGTGAGAGCATCGCTGCTCTAATGGTCTAAAAGCCATGAGTTCCGACAAGGAGTATTGCCTAGGTACCTCATAGTGTGGAGGAGGGGAGCCCGCCGAGTCCAGCCCGCCCTGCAGCACGTCCTCAGCGCGGACGGGCGCAGACGGGCTGAACTCAGGGGTAACTCCGGCGGAAGTCCGGCGATCCCGCTGCGCGATGACGCTGCGCGTAGGCATGGCTGCTATTTAAGCTGGTCGAGCCTCCTAAATGAGGACTAGACCGCGATGTGGCTCACCCCTCACCTAATATGGCCGCCAACGAGACAATGGCGAGGGACCCGCGAAATGCGGTGCTTTTTCCAAATTACCGTGCAAGTAAGGATGACAGCATGCAGGTAAGCGTGGCCGGCAATGTTAAAAACAGGGGAAAAATAGTACTAACCAAAAAGCTATAGTACTAACCAGAATGCTGCAGGTAGCGACCCCTCTGAGGGCAGTGAGTCCCTATGGCCCAGGGAAGGGCTGTGCGGGGGTGGGGTGCAGTATACTTGGTAGTATCCAGTAGTCTTCCATTTCATTGGCAAGGGGCAGCTGCAGGGCCCTAGGACCGCATGGGTGCCCGCGCAGCCCACATAGGACTTTGTCAGGGTTGGGCCACCAGTGCATGAGGGGAGGTACCCAAGGAGTCCGAGTTCCGTGAGGAGTTCTATGCTTTAGGAGCTGGCCCCTGGGGTGGGTTCGTTCTCTAAAAGGGGAATGCAAGATCTGGGGTTCATCTGGTGATGAAACAGGGTCAGAGACAGCTGAAGGAGACAGAAAGGACTATTCTTAGACCAGGGGGCCTTGGAAGGTCTCAGGTGAAGAGTTGGTGTGGAATAAATCTGTACAGGGTGTGGAGTGCAGCCGCGGCCTGTAGTAGGTGTAACTGCAGGGCGGTGACGTGGGGAGGGGGAGGGGCAGGGTTGGGGGTAGTGATGTATGGATTACGGACTTTAACAGATAAGTAAACATATAAATAAATAAAACGAATTTCGTTGTGTGCACTGCATCACCAAAAGCGATGCAGTGCGCGCAACGAAATTCGTTTTATTTATTTATTTGTTTACTTACCTGTTAAAGTCCGTAATCCATACATTACTACCCCCCACCCTGCCCCTCCCCACATCATCGCCCTGCAGTTACACCTACTACCGGCCGTGGCTGGTGGAGTGCTGGTCTGTTCCAAGTTAAGCCTGGGCGGAGTTCCTGTAGTGCGCTACGCGGAACTCTGCGAATTGTTAAAAAAACGCTGCCCTGCTACATGGCATTCCGTAAGCAGGCAGAGTTGCATGTCCCACACGTTCATGTGACGTTTCCGTCATATGTCAACGCAGATTGAGTGTTCGGGCAGAAATATCAGGCAGGTGGGCATCTTATATCTTACTCTGTTGATGGTGCTGAGGCCTACTTTTTGATCCTTCTTTAATCTTTTCAATCCTTGATTTCTAAAACTTTTTTTGATCTTTTTTATTTATTATATTTCCCTCTGTCTTCCTAAGTGTGTATTTAGCGTTTTTTCAAATTTGTTGTGTTTCTGCATTAGTTTTGTATTTTTTAGCTTTACTACTTCCTATTACGCTCCTTCCTTCTTTTTCCTGTTTCTTTTTTTCTCTCTTTCCCCCGGTGCCATGGTAAATAAGGGCACACCAAGGTGAGCAAGCGGCAGCGCGTTCCTTGCCGAAGGCGGCGCCGGGGGCGGGGGTGGGGGTGCAGCCCTGTACCCATTTTTCTGAGGTGGCACCGCTGCTTTTTTATATCCAGCGCCACCTCCCCTCCACCCTGGCAGCAGGCCTGGGTAGGGGATGCGGGAGCGCCAGCAGTGCTGGGCAGAGTACCACTGCTCTAGGGTACCCATCATCAGCTGATGCAGCGCTCGTCTGACATCCTGGACCTAGAACAGGTCCTGCTGGACCTGCTAGGGGTTGAGGTCACAGAGATAGGTGAGTAGCTAATTATTAAAAGTATTAATGTATTATTACTTATGTGTTCTATGCTATTGCTAATATTGTTTTCCAAATAGCAATCATGCTGCTCACATGCAGGCAAGTTAATTTTTCAAATATTATGTAATCATTATTCTAGACAGGTGCTTGCACTACTTAACCTAGTAATCATACTTGTTGGCGCTCACTTGGGCTGATTAGTGATTATGTAAGAACTGTAATTAGTTATTTGTAATTGTAACCGCATAGTGCATGCCACACTGACGGTGCACGGATGTTTGTGAACAACATCCATTTTTCAATGGAAGCTTGTGCTGCTGGCCTTTTCCGCCCGCTTCCATTGACAAATGAAGGTTTGCGACTGCCCTACGGCCTATGGCCTATGTGCGGTAGCATCGTTATAGTGCGGTCGGTACCACCGATCTGCGGTCAGGCTGCTTCAGAACTGCAACGCCGTCTGCCTGACATCGTCTTAATATTAAGGCCCTCAGTGAATTTGCCCGTCAAAGGGAGTTGAGAGATTGGGAATGAGATGAGAAGAAGCAAACATCATTTGTTGCAATTTATTATTTGTAATTCCAAACTGTAGTGTACTAAATTTGGAATAGGGCTAGGTAGGTAGGATATTTGGAAGAGGATAGGACAATCTGCAATACTACTACTAGTCAATCTGATTGAGAAAATGTCAATGCTATTGCAATTGCCTTTTCCTGTCAAGAAATATTTGTTGATATATATTTGTGAGAATGATGTTCATTTGGGATAAATGATTGTGGTTTATATGTTAGTTGACTCCAAGGAAAAATTTCCTTTTTGCACTAAAGTCATTACATTGGCACCCTGTCCCTTGGATAGTAGGACCTCTCCCCCTTTTTTCAAATTAACCGTAAGACATTTCTTTAAACAATAATCGTGGAAAACGTCCAATTTCTTTTGCAGACCCAATTCCGTCATGTCCACTTTCAGTAGATTATTGGCATAAAGTAGACAAGGGATATGGATCCCGCCCATCTTAGGGCATAGACCACCACCTTTACGAAAAATATTTGGTAAGTCAAATAGGAATAATGACAACAGTAGGGAAACCAGGACACGCCATGTCGTAGACCATTCTTTATCTGTACTTTCTTTAACAGGGTCCTATAGGTATCTAAAATGCCCTGGACCTGATTCAGTCAATGCAATTTCTAGATTAGTGAGAGCAATGCCTTGTTGATACCGAGCCACCCCAGAATATCCCACAGAACCTTATGATCGACCAAACCAAAGGCGGCCCGGAAATCAACAAAGCATCAAAACAATATGCCTCAGCTCACTTGCCTTCTTTGCCATTGCTCATAGACTAAGGCAATGGTCTATTGTTGAGTGGCCCTCCTTAAAAACACCTTGCTCTGTTGGAATCAGGACGTTTTGCCCTACCCAGGCCTTAATTATGCCTAACAGTATTTTTAAAATACTTTCTCCCCCACATCCAACAGACTAATTTGACGATAATCCTTGGGCTGTGGGGCATCATCCTTTTTATATTTTGGTCTGACTATTGCACCTTTCCAATTCTCTGGAAAGTTCCCAGAAGTCAAGACTTTTTGTAAAATTACATTAACCCCATCGACGCTCATGACGAGCTCAGCTCGTCATGAGGTACACCTCTCGTACGCTCATGACGAGCTGAGCTCGTCATGAACAATAGGATTCTGCATTCCTTAGCGCACAGCGGGAAAATGCGCCGCACCGATGCGGTTAAAGAAACTTGCCCACCAAACCACATTATCAATATAATTGTCGATAGGTTATCTGGGCCTGCTGCTTTGGTTAGCTTTAGAGATAGAATGGTTTGTTTTATCTTCTGGAAGGAGAAGTGCAACTCTGTTTCTATGCCAACCATAATCATATTTTCCAGGTTCTCATCTGCCTTATTGCTTTCATACAGATTGCTTAAGTGATAAATGCAGTCATCTTCTCCACTAAACACCTCATTTTCCCTTGCACATTCTCCTCCTGCAACAGTTGCCAAAATTATCTAATGTTATGTGTGCCTATCGCTTCAAGCATAGTTTGCCAATTTCTAGTCATACACTCTGATTTCCTTTCCTTCAGTTTGTTTATATGCTCAAATTTTGCCGAGCGAAGGCTCTCCGCTGTTACCTTATCCTGCCTTTTCTTAAGCAGTCTTTCCCATTTCGGTACCCTCAATTTTAAGCTCCTTCACTCGTTGAACGAACCATTTCCCTTACCCCCTTATCATGATCACATTCCTTCGTCACAGGGTCTGATTTTAGTTGCATCCTCAGACAATTTACCACCTGCTCAATCACTTGGCCATACCATATTAGGATATTATATAGCTCATCTGGTTTACCGAAAGACGTATAGTTGACCATCAGTTTGTTATTCAATTTCAGACTATCATCAATTATACGGGTGGTTATACAACAAGGATACTCTATCTCTTTGCACCCCTTGCTCTATTCTAATTATTACCTGTAAAGGTCAGCGTTTACTACCTTCAATTTTCAGCATTTTGAACCCCTCTACTTCAGAAAAGTGCCAAGCATTTGTGTAGGCATAATCAATTGGACAACTCTTTACCTATATGAAAAGTCTTTCTTGCGGTGCTGTCAGTGTCTACTTGTCCATTGAAACAGAACAGCCCTGTGGATCTTAAGAGCTTTACTAGAGTTTCATCTCGTACGGTACCATCTGAACTAGGGAAAGTAGCCAACGGCACCTGTGCCATGGCTTATAATTCTCTAAACAGTTTGTCACTAAAAGAAGGATCCAATTTATGATTAAAATCCCCAGAATTTATTGTCAATTGTGTTGCATCGACTGTACAGATTAACTCCAAATCTTCTTCTAATAGTCCCAACTGAGCTTCATAATCTATTATATACACTAACTGGATGTATATATTAGCCACAATGATTTGTCTTCTTGCCCAGGGACACTATAGAGCTGTATCTGACTAGCCAAAAGCCATTGACTTTGAACTTTTAACCTAGTTGCTTTATTGGCTATTTTAGATGATACTAATGTGATCAGTCCTACTGAAGGGCATTCTGGGCCAATTCGCACTGCATCTTTAGTAAGTATTAAAAATCCATCTACTGGTTCGGGTACTTCTCACACCCAAGTCTCTTGAAAATAAATAATTTCATATCTTCCCCACACTTTAAAGGTATCTTGAGTTAACTGGCTCCTATATCCCTGTGTTCCACGCCAATATCCACAGGCTGTGTGAGTACTCTTTTATTATCACAACTTACTATTGATTCAGATAGAGGATTGAATTGATTTCTCAACACTGGTCCTTTTATAGCATTTACTAAAGTTACTTGTAGACCACCTTTGCTTCTATCAGTAAATGTTCTTCTAGGCTGACCCCATGATAAGCCATATTGTATTTGATCAGGGCATAATCCTGCTTAGTGGGTGAGAGCCCCAAGACTCCTAGGACCACTCCCCTCCAGTCCCAGTTTACCAACTTGGACCAAACTTATACCCTCCTTTTAAAATTCTTCCTCGGCTTTCACCACCATCTGTTTTACACATTCTGAATAAAAAAAGACCTGTTGCCTCTTTTCCTTTCATGTTTGGTGTAAAACCTATTAGCCTTATATCGCAAGTTGTAATCTCGCCCAGGCTAGGACATTTAGCCAGTACTTGTAATAGGTGCGAGCGGTTCAGGAACTTTAGCTTCCTCTGGCATTTACTCTCTATCTTTCTTACCCATGGTTCCATAAATACCCATAAACTATCCCTTCATTTATAATGTTCCTCATGTTTCAGGAAGCTCTGGCTGGCATTAAGCATTCACTTTTCCCGAGATGATCTAAGGTGGACTCGCCCCTTTCATTTCTACCGGGCAACACTCCCTTCACCCTACTTCCCTCTTTTTTTAATCCAACTATTTCCTTTCTTCTCTCTTCTACAGATGTATGGGGATGTGTACTTCCACTCATTACCTTAATCTCCCCTTGACCTATTACTCCATCTCTGTTCAAAGTCCCACTCACCCTTTTTTTGCTTCCCATTCCACTCTTTTGTCGGCTGACTAGCTCTGGGGTCACACACTGCCCTTTCCGCCAACATCATTTTACACCCCCTTTCTTATTCAGTGCCTTCTGTATTTTCCCTTTTATCTTGGAACAAGGTAGGGACCTCTTTGGCCCCCAGTGCTGCCCCTCTTTATCACCAGCATTGGGCACTTTGAAATATATACCATAGGGGAACTTACAGTCTGTGTGTGATCTATCTCCTTGATGATAACTGACGCATATACCTCCTGATCTTTTTTTTCTGTCACTGGTTGTACCTCGGTGGGTATGCAATTATTAATTTATTTTAACTCCTCCGTGATCCTCTGTAGTTGAGTTTTTTTTAATTTCCCCTGTCTGACCATCATTTTTGACTAGGGCTTCTAATAGTGTCTGAAGTGTTTTCTGCATTAGAAACAGCAATTCTAATAATGAAGATGCCAAGGTTATTGTGATATCTAGGGCAGGGAGGACAGTAAGGCATCAGAGAGGCATACAAAGTATATTGGCAAGTGGAAGCGGTGGTAGCACTAAGGCAGAGGGGTGGGAAGTATTTTTTGTACAGTGCCAGGTTCCTGCTTAAAATCAGAAGGACTACCTTAAGGAGTAGCAGTCCCTGGGCTGCAAAGTGCAATGCTAATGCTACCGAAAGTGAAGGCACGCTGTGGCCACAACCTAAAGAGGGGGGAGAAAGACTCCTCGCTAAAAAGGTGCACCCATAAAGAGGACCCTCACAGAAAGTCTGTGAAGAGTATTACTATTGACCCCCCAGAAGAAAAATTTACTCCTAGTATGTTAGAGGAGGGACATATGATGGGGCCCGGTGTAGCCCAAGGAAGAAGTGAGTGGAACACCCTTAGGACAATCCATAAAAAAAAAATATTTCAAAAGGAAACCTGATGTACATTAGCTCCCTTTTTTGCTGGGAAGTCTTCAAGGTGACGACTGGAACGATGACGAAAAGAGCGTAATGAGTGACTATAATTTT
This sequence comes from Lissotriton helveticus, assembly GCF_964261635.1. Taxonomy (NCBI): domain Eukaryota; kingdom Metazoa; phylum Chordata; class Amphibia; order Caudata; family Salamandridae; genus Lissotriton; species Lissotriton helveticus. The sequence goes on along the minus strand of NC_136068.1, from coordinate 394,819,345 downwards.
TTTAATACTTCCAGACTTGGATCAAGCTTTGGGGGATGGAGGAGGTAAAAATGTTGGGGCCATGTTTTTGCCAGAACCAAGGTTATTATCACCACCCTGTCTTTCCCCCTTTGGGATTAAAAGTAACACAGAGGTCAGTGAAATTCTGCAACAAGCAGTGATTAGGTAAGGGAGGGAACGGAGAGCGGGGAGAATGAATCACTAGAAGAGGCAGGAAGGGTTATCCATCGGCAATGCCCTAGCGTTGGGCCCGGGGAATCTTCCTCCTGCTCAGCTGGGTTCAGGAGCTCTAACCAGGGCCCCTGAGGGCCCTGGGGTGAGCCCCCTCCCCAACCTGGGCTCTGTCCTCTGATAAATCACTGGGTTCCGAGCCATCAGAGTGGACAGGAAGGGGCTCTGCGGGGTCATGGAGCCAGCAGGCCTGGGTCTGTGAGCCCACCAGACCCCTGGGTTCCCTTCTCTGGCCCCCAGTGTCATAAACGGGACAATACCACTGCATGGCCGGTTTCAGAGGATCTGAACAGGGGGCCAAGCCCCCTGCTGGGCTATGAGTTGGGCGCCCTTGTCCAGGGTTCCCTTTCCTAGCCTGCCAGATTGCAAAGAGAAAACCTTGAAGGATTTACACATATGACCCCATGCTGAATTCAGAATTTTGTCTACTTTTCAGACATGTATAGCTTTCCAGGATCCACCATGGGTTTCACACCCATTTCTACCACTAACTGTAAGGAGGTTGAACACACAAAAATAGGAAAAATGGGCTAAAATGTGTGCTGAAAATTTGTTTTTCTGATTCACGTGTGCCTGTTCCTGAAAGCGGGGAAGATGATGATGTAATCTGCACAAACACTTTATTGAAGCACTTTGCAGGGGAAAAACCAGACACTTTCTTCTGCAGCACTTGTTCCCCCCCCCCCCAAAAATATATTTTGCTGCATTTTGGCTAATTTCTCGGTCCACTCCAGGAGAATCTACAAACCCTGGGACCTCTAGAATCCCTAGGATGTTGGGAAAAAAAGGAAGCAAATTAGGAATAGATACCATATATGGACACAAAGTTATGGGGGGGCGTGGCTTGGCCTGCTGCAAGATGGCCGCACTCTAAGTGGGCTCTGCCGGCCAAGCTAATCATCCGCAACAATCCTACAGACAACTGCTTTTAAGCTGCCCGATATCCGGCTTTCCGGCTGCATCTTCTCCTGAGGCATCGCCCTGTGCTGTTTGTGATCCTTGGCGATGCTCGTGCTTGGGTGCCGAGATCCGCCGCCCGATCGCTGCGCTGGGCCTGAACCCTGCCGTTGGCAAGGCCTGGTCCTCCTACCTTGCTGCTTGGCCGGCTTCCTGAGCCTGTTGATCGATCTGAGGACTGCGTGGAATCTTGCTCCGCTGTGCCCGGTGAGTGTCCCTGCCCCTGGGGTCTTTCGCGGCGGGACTCTGGGCTTGTGTGCTACATCGCCTGGACCGGGCCTTCCCGTGACGCGGGTGCCATTTCCCCTTCCTTCTGGTGCCCGCTGCAGTGGATCTGTGTGCCCGGGCCAGGTGACGGGCGGCATGCCCCTGCGACTCCCCTCCGTGATTGCTCTCGGTCCGGTGGGTCCTCCCGGCTTCCCTTCGCAGAGCTGTGCACACCACCTGGTGCCTTCACTACTTACTGCGGCCTCCTACTGCAGCCTTCCACATTATCGCTGCGATGCCCCGGCCCCATAGTGGCTGCATCGGCCCTCGCTCTTCACCTGCATCTGGCTCTGGGCCCAACTCGACATCAATACCAGCCTGAGGCCTGTTATCCAACGGCGCGAACGGTGTCTGTCCTGGCCCTATAGCCTGCCCTGCGCCAGCTGGTGTGTTATCCTGTGTGGGTCCTTTGACCTCTGGACTGCTGGCCTCGATCTTGGCGTCCTCCTACTCACCACTCTCCTACTCACCACTCGACTGAGTCGATTTCCGATGACTCGAGGCACCTGGCTTTGTCCTCTCACGGTGACCATTGTCACTGCAGCGGCTTCTGCGGCATGGCCCAAGGTGCATGTGGTGCACGGCGAGGCCCCCTGTGCCCTCCTCCTGCTCTAACATGTCCCGGCGGAGCTTAGACGCTGGTCCCATGCTGGGAGGCGATTGTCCCCCTTGGCGATCTGGGGCACCGTTGCTGTTGCTGTGTCACCTGGCCTCGCGGGCAGTACCCTGAGAACTATTCTTGTGGCCTCTCTGCGGTCAGCTCGGAGTTACGAGACCTTCCTGAGGCTCCGCTGTAGCTGCGGGGGTCGCCCTTGGCAATCCGCTGTTCTGCCAGCCTGGTGTCTATACCTGGTGACGCGTCCTGCCATCACCTTGCGGCTCCCACAACCCTCAGTGATTGACCGTCCTGCTTACCTGTATTGGAGGCCTCACCCTCATCCTTGCAGTTGTCCCAGCTGCGGTCTGTCTGTGGCTCGCCTGTTGTGGTTTCTGTCGCTGTTCCTTTTGGCTGCTATCTCCCCCCTTGCTCTCTGGCTGAACCTCCTACCTGTTTCTGCCGGCCATGGGGAGGACTGGCCCCAAGCAGCCCAAGATCGTCTTTGACCAGCAGCGATCGACGCATCAGGAGGACGCGAGTCGGATAGTGGTGACCCCGCTGCCATCATGGAGGCACCTCCCGCACGTGAAGATGATTTGAAGGCGATTATGCGCGACGTTGAGTCTACGGTCATGGGTATTGCGGCCCGCTTGATCAACTGTCCGCTCGTCTGGACTCAGTCAAGGCCCGAGTTGACTCTCATGATGCTCGTCTCTTGCATGTCGAATCCAGGGTATCTGATGCCGAGGACGCCGCCACTCAGGATCGCCAAAAACTATTACAAATGGACAAAATACACGACCTCATTTGGAATAAGAGTGAAGATTTGGAGGCACGCTCCCAGAAGAGCAACCTCCGCATCACGGGAGTACCTGAGTTCATCAATATCTCCCGAATGGAGGATTATGTGGAACAGCTCGTCAGGGAACTCTATGGCGATATCCTCTCCCCCGTCTTCATTGTCGAGCGAGCGCACCGCTCCCTCGGCCCTCGTCCAGGCCCTTGCTTACCGGCTTGTCCCATCATCTCTAAAATCCTGAACTTCAGAGACCGCGATGCCATTCTCCATGTGGCAAGAGAGAGGGGCGACATCCACCATCAAGGCAACTCACTCTCGTTCTACCCTGACTATACCATTGCTGTCTAGGCGGCTCATTGCAAATTCCTCCCAGCAAAGCGGATCCTCCAAAAACATGACGTTTCTTACTCATTGGCATACCCTGCACAGCTGCGGGTCCGACAGGGCTCAAAACGTTTGTCTTCCCAGATCCTAAAGACGCCCTTGCTTACGCCAAGAAACTTGACAAGTCGCTCTGCTCTTCACCTGCTAACTCCCAGGCCACTGCAGCTGACCACCTTAGTGACAATAATTGACTGGATGCGTGCTAATAGTTGGTTACTCTTTGCAAGCTCTGTGGCTCTTTTGCTTTCTATATGCTGGCTCTCTTTGTTGATGCATCCCCCTCGGTCCAGACGTCTCCGGCCCATGCTTTGGGGCTTTTGTCGCTCTTCCAATTGTCAATTTTTTATCGTTGTCTGAAACGCTCGTAGCTTGGCCACCCTGCTTTTTCAGCAGGGGAGTACGCTGAGCAACGCCATGCCCCCACGGGATAATTCCCTTGCTCGACATTGACTCTCCCCTTCCTAGTTATGGGTCCATGGGGTGGGAATGGATGGTATCTCAGCCTGGTTGGGGGGTTGGGGTGGGTGCGGGGTGGTGGATCTACTTGAGTTGTTTCTGGGGGTGGGGGGCTGGGTGGTCGGGCTGGGGATTTTAGGGGATTGTTGCCTCTTATGGGGGCTTTGCTGTTAGTTCTTGTACTGCTTCATGCTTTTGGCTCCTTTATTACACACCATTTCCATTGTGTATTTTTGCTCTCTGCATCTAATGGACTCATTGTTATGCTTTTCCCATGCATTGTGTTTGTTCGCTCCTCAGACGAGGGCACCGTGCAGCGCTTATTGGTGCCCTCTTGCGGGCCCTCTTTGCAGCATGGGTTATGGCACCACCTTGTGTCCTCACGCCTTCCACATTGACCTCACCATTGCACCATCTGGGACTGCAATCCTTATTTTGCCACGCACCGATTTTCTCTCCTATTGACTCTCTTAACATTCTCCCCCCTGACACTGCACCATGACGGACACCGTCCTCTGGACTTGGAATGTCCGGGGGCTTAACGACCACCGTAAGGCACAACTGGTCCATGCCCACCTCATCCGTCACAAAGTGGACGTATGCTTCCTGCAGGAAACCCATCTCATGCCGGCCACATCTTCTCTGCTTCTTTCCCGATACTGGGGGGAAATTCACTCCTCTTATTATTAGAACTATTCTCGGGGGAGTCCAGCTTGTTACATGGGGGCTCCCTTGGCAAACCTCACAAGAGATTGTCGACCCTGGGGGATGCTTTGTAATTCTCCACGGCACTCTTCACGCCCAGCCCCTGACTCTTGCTGCCCTGCACGGACCCAACTGTGACAACCCTGATTTCTTCACACAAGTCTGGCACCACATTTCTGTGCTCAGCCCTGCGGAGCTCCTCTGGGGTGGAGATTTTAATATAACGCTTTCCCCTTCCCTTGATCGATCCGGTCCTCGCACCCGTAACCCTCCCACCACCGCCTTTATCAACTCCATTCTCACTGACAACTCTCTATATTACGCTTGCCGACTCACTCGCCTCGATGCGCGTGAGGGTACCTGTGTCGCTGGCTCCCGCGATGCTGGTCCCGTTTGGACCTTTGAATTACTACTCCGGTCGCCTTGGCTTGGCTCACCTCCGTAGATCACATGGCACGCATTCTTTCTGATCATTCTCCTGTTTGCTTAGGCATCCAGCTTCCACTCTCCTTGCTGTGCTTTCTCTTGGCGGCTCCCTCCTAATGCCCTCCGTCACTCAGTTTTTTGCGATGAAATTCAGACTGCAATCACAAATTTCATCGAGCTAAACGAGGGTTCAGTTGATTCGCTGTCCACGCTATGGGAGAGTTTTAAAGTTGTGATTCGTGGTGAGTGTATCTCTAAGCAGTCCGGCGTCCTACGATCCATACGCGGCTCCCTCGACAAATTAGAAAGGGAGATCAAGGATCTTGATTCTTCCCATGCTCAGGATACCAACCCTGATAAGCTCGCTCAGATCTGGGGGAAACTGACTGAGTTCGCTGACGAGGCCGTTAGAGAACTTGCCTTTCCCGGCAGGGAGCGTCGGGCACCCTGCTTTGGCGAGGGCGACCACCCTGGTAAAATCCTGGCCAACCTTCTTCGCCCGCCGCGGGTGGCTTCTTGTATTAACACCCTCATTGACGGTGGTCCTGATTGAACAATCTCGCTCAAGGAAATTAAAGCGCGCTTTATTTCATTCTACACACAACTTTACATGGCCGGCTCCGTCCCTTCGCACGAGGTCCTTGATAAATATTTTGGCACCCTTCGACTGTTATGGCTAGGTAATCCCCACCAGGAGTTCCTTGATGAGCCGTTCTCCAAAGAAGAGATACTAGCCGCAATAAATGGCATGCCCGGTGATATGGACCCTGGCCTGGATGGCCTGCTGGCCTCCTTCTACAAGGCTTTTGTCCCTATTTTGGTTCCTCATCGTGCCGCCAAGTATAACGAGTCCTTTGAAACTGGGCAATTACCCCCATCGCTTCACGATGCCTTACTTACTCTGCTCTTAAAGCCAGATTAACCACCTGAATTGCGGGACTCTTATTGTCTCCTGTCCCTCATAAACATGGATAACAACATTTTTGCCAAACCGCTTGCTTCGTGCCTGTTGCCCCTCATGCCACTCATTGCCCGCCCAGATCAGTCTGGTTTCATCCCTGGCCATGCCACTTCCCATCATCTTCGGACCATTTTCTCAATCTCCGTTTTGTCAAATGCGCATGCGCCGGCGCCCGCGCATGCGCATTTGGCTAGAAGAACTCGCCGCGTCATCTGAAGATGAAGCCCCGGGACGCTGCATAGACGGTAAGTGCTTTTAATGTACTTTAAAATGTATTTTACATTAATAGAACCCTGTAGAAGAGGGCGGGAGGGAGGCGGGCGGAGCGTAGTGGGGCTACACGAAGTGTGTGGGTGGGCGTAGCACCCTCCCCACTTCACGAAGCTTCGCGTTTTCCCACTACGCTCACTATGCCCAGGGTTACTTTATACTCTGCCCACCGCACAACTTCGGCTCAATGTCCAAATCTCTGATCCCATCTCCATCGAGCGTGGTACAAGGCAAGGCTGTCCGCTGTCCCCAATGCTTTTTTGCGGCTCGGTTGCGTCAGCATCACACCCAGAGAGGCATCGGCTTTGTGGCTTGTGCTCTACTTGTTTCAATGTATGCGGACGATATCACCCTATACATCTGCCACCCCCTGGAGAACCTCAGTCCTCTGGTTTGTGAGGTGATACACTTTGGCGGCTACTCCGGCATCCAGGTCAACTGGAACAAGTCTTTGCTATTCCCTCTTACCGAAGCCACAATGCCCTTTGATCTGGATTATCCCTTTGTGTGGGTGACTGAGCCCACTAAGTATCTTGGGATCTGGCTGAGCAGGGACGTCGATGAACTCTGGAGGGTGAACTTCGGTCGTGCGGTGGACTGGCTAGAGTCCAAGATTCCTCTCTGGAGTCGTTTGCCACTTTCTCTAGCCAGTCACATAGCCATTGCCAAGATGGTGGTGCTCCTGAAGTTCTTATATTTATTTGTTAATATTCCCATCCCCCTCACCGCTCATTTTTTCTGTAACCTCCGCTCTTTGGTGATTGCTCTGATCTGGGCTGGCCAGCAACCCAGGATTGCATGTAATATTTTAACTCTCCCTATGTCGCACGGTGATCTTGGTGCTCCCGATCTCAAACTCTATGCCCTCAGTGCCCGGGCCAGCTTTCTCCATTTCTGGCTCCATCCTACTCCGTTTCAGCCCCATGTCACGGTCAAGGCTGACCTGGCTGCCCCTTAGCCGCTTTCTACTGCTTTATTTGCCCAGGCGCGGCCTCCGTGCTGAGAAAGACACAGTCGAGACCCTGCGCTGGGCCTGGGAAGGGCTCCGGAAAATCTCAGGTCCGGACATGCTCTCTGCGGCAGCGATGCCCATTGCTCAACACCCAGCTTTTCCTCCTCTACAATTTTCTGGGATGGCGAAGCATGCCACTCGTCTTGGGCTTACCACTATGTCTGATCTCTACCCTGAGAACACATTCTATACACCTGCTGCTGACTCTGGCCCTATGGACACTTTGCTTTATTATCAGCTTTGGGAAGCCTGCGAGAAGCTCCATCCCTCTTTCCCCCAGCCTCACCCCCTCAATGGCTACTCTCAATCTCCTCTATACATCCCCCTCTCCACAGAAATTGGTTACCAAAAGCTATGCTTTCACGCTGGCGGCTTCTTCCATCTCCAATGCCAGGGCACGCGTGGTGTAGGAGACGGACCTAGGCATCGTAATTTCCCAGGCCAACAGGCTGTATTGCTGCACCCAGATTAAACGCCTCTCCTCTAACTATCGTCTATGCCTTAACCATTTTAAATAGCTCCACAGGCTCTACCGGACCCCCACACAATTGCACAAAATGGGACTCATCACCAGTGACATATGCCTGCGCTGCTCTGCGCCTGCGGCCGACTTCTCCCACCTTGCCTGGCTATGCCCCAGGGTCTCTGCTTATTGGTGTGAGGTATGCACTGTTATTTCTGAAATCACTTCGATTTTGCTTCAACCCGATCCTCTGCTTTGCCTCCTAGGCTTTGTCAAATTTTGGCCAGATGCCTCCCGCAGACTGATTGCTATGCTGCTTGTTCTTGGGAGGCGCAGGGTTTCCATGTGCTGGGGTCGCCGACCCGCACCTAAGGTGGCCCTTTGGTTGGAGGATGCTTCCCGTTGCCAGCCTCTCCTGTCCGAATTCTGGGACCTAATGCCGGCCAGATCCCGCCCACTTGATATATGGGGTCCGCTTGTTTCCTATCTCCTAAGTCACACTTCCCAGCACCCAGCGACCTCTCCCGCGATCCCCACCGGTGCTCCGCCCGCGGCGGCTGCTGGTGAAGGTCAATGAGTGTCCTCCTCTCTGCTCCCCCTTCCCCCCTACCCCTGCTCTCCCCCCTTCCATGTGTGGTGCCATTCCTGATCATTTCTTCGCATTGCTGTTGGTGTCCTCCCGACCTATTTCATTGACATAATTGTTTGTGGTGCATGTAAGTGGCAGTCTTCGATCTTGCATATCGTCTCGCAATGCATATTATTTTGTCATGGTGCAATTCTGTAATCTTTTTTCTGTCTAAATCCTCAATAAAAGTTTTGAAAATCAAAAAAAAAAGTTATGGGGGCATTAGCGTGGACTACCCCCAAATAGCCAAAAAAGGGCTTAAACACAGGGCAGGAAAAAGGCCTGGCTGCGAAGGGGTTAACTGTGTATTATTCAAGTTTAGATTATGTAGGCCTGTGTTTGAAACAGTGAATGTTTGGTTGCCATCCTGCTTCATGACATGTTTATTTTATTTCTAGGAGAAGCCGAAGTGCAACTTAACAAACACGATGTTCCTTTGCTTTCTTTCCCATGGAAAATGCTTTTATTATGTAATAACCATAGAATGTCCTAATTGGTCCATTCTATCTCATATTGCTGCAGATAATGTAAGGTTGAAGGACACTTAGAGAAGTTGTATTATGGGGGATTATGAGAAAGTAATGAGCTCCAAATTGTATCTTTTTACTCTAACTTGATTGGATAGTTTTGGGAACTATGTGTAGGTGTAGCAATGTTACAAGTGTGTGATTTAAGCTAGTCCAGAGTAAATGAAAGTTCAGAATGCTCTTAGAATGCTTACTGAGCAGAACCTTTTACAGACAGTTTAAAGCAGAGTAGGGTACTCTCTTTATGGTAAAACTGATTTTACTTAGCTTGCCTTTTGAGGCAACTTTATGATAGTTCCTCCTCTTATACGACTTTTATTGATTTGAGCTTCGTATTAACTAATGCATGCATGTATTGATTGTTGAATGACACTAATTTGATGATTTTGCATCTGTAAACATTTAATAAACCTTTATTGTTTGAATATTTCTGTCTTCTTTGTGGAGCTAAATGTGCTTCACACTATTTACAGGTATTGATTTGTTCACCAGTCTCAGCTGCGTACCTCTATTCACCAGAGAGCATTTTATGAGCCCCAAATTTGCACACAGAAAAGTGCCTAACATCTCAAATCTCTATCAGGCAGGCAGGGAGTTATAAGTATGGTAGACAATTCTTCACACGAGAAGCAGAAGTTAGGGTTTTCACTGAACTGGCTGCCTGCAAAATTATCAATAACCACTAAGTCTAAAACTGCTATGTAAATGGTTCTAGGACCCATGCAGCTATTGCAAGAAGAGAACTGTAATTAGCCTGTTGTGCTAGCGATTAGTTCATAAGGAGAAATTTACAGCGGCACAAAAGGAGTTGCATTTGCAACACACGTCTTCCTTCCTTTATAAAATTTTGTTTTTTTTCTTTTACACAAGGTGAACAGAAACTTAACACTTATTTATGAGAAATGTTGCATCGCTGCGACACTTCTCAGTGCGCCCTCCTTGCGACACCATTGATGCGTCTTATTTACTGTATGACGCATCATGTCGGAAGAAATGACAGATACATCAGTATTACTGACTTATCTGTCGGCGCAAAACTGACGCATTGCTGAAGTTGAGTCGGAAGCGTAATGCAACTCCAGCAATGCAGGAGGGAGGGCTATGATTATAGCACTGCGTCACCCTTACGCCTGCTATGGGGCAGGTGTAAGGATTTGGCGCAGTGGTGTCCTAGAAGTGGCGCTCTGAAATCTTATAGATTTCAGAGCGCCACTTCTACGAGGCTTTGATGTGGGGAATGCCCACCCAGCATATATTATACCTGACGCAGGTATAATGTAGCGTAGGGCTTTACGGAGTGACGCATCTGCCTACATGCGTCACTTCGTAAAAATGGAGCAATGTGGCGCATTATTTACGCCACTGCAGCGTCCAAAAAAGTGTCGCAACGGCGGCATAAATGTGACGCAGTGCTTCATAAGTAAGCCCCTAAATGTGTGCTGAGGGCGCGGTGCATTGGTTGTGTGATGTAGGTGAATTGTGTGTATATTAAGGTGCAATAAAAATATGGGCTGAAATAAGTCTCAAAGAAGCAAACGTTATCCAGAAGGGTTTGACATTCCTCACTCCTTACTCTAGAGAGCTGCCTCGGGCACAAGGGACTTCTTGAAGGGTTCGGTTTGAAAGGATTTCCTAAATATAATGGGGCAGATTTACAATAACTGGCACATCCCTGCATATCAGCAGGGATGCGCCAGTTATTGTGCGCCGCAGCTCCGCCACCCTGGATGCGCCGCATTTACAATGCGGTGCACCATGGGGCAAAAACGGCACAGATGCGTCACGCATCTGTGCCGTAAAAGCGGTGCATTGCTGGAGTTGCGACGCAGCTCCAGCAATGCTCTGGGGGGCCCTATCCCCACAATCCTGCTACAAGCAGGCACAGGGTTTTGACGCAGCATGGGCCCAAAAGTGACTGAGTGAAATCTTGTAGATTTCACTCAGCCACTTTTGGGAGGTGTTCCTGCGCCGGAACGCCCCCCCCTCCCCTGCGATGGAACGCCTCCTTCTGGCGCAGGGCTTTACAACGTGACGCATCTGGGAGATGCTTCACGTTGTAAATACCCCACACCATGGTGCATCTTTTGCGCCGCCGCTGCGTCACAAAAGTGGCGCAACGGTGGCGTAAAAGAGGCGCAGGGGGCTTGTAAATCTGCCTCGTAGTAGTTAGGCTTAACTCTGAGATGGAGACCCATGTCCGTCCACAGTTCAGGGCCCTTCCTAGGACCAGCCAGCTAAAGGGCCACTGTAGGATGAGGCTCCTGTGATAACTGTCTGTGAGATTTGGGAGACTCGTGGGGCCTCATTTATGAAAAGTGACGCATTGCTGCGTGAAAACAGCGATGCGTCACTTTTCACTGCGTCCTCTTTGCACCACCAATGATGCGTCATATTTACAGTATGACGCATCATTGTGCAGTATTTCTGACGTATCTGTATGGCGCAAAAGTGGCGCATTGCTGGAGTGTGTCACAAAAGTGACGCAACTCCAGCAATGTATCCTTTCACATGGGGCAAGCCCCATGTGAAAGGGCCTGCGTCAGTCTTACGCCTGCTGTGAGGCAGGCGTAAGAAATTTATGAATTAGTGTCCTAGAAGTGGCGCAGTGAAATCACATAGATTTCACTGCGTCACTTCTACGACCCTTCCTTGCGTCAATACGCCCCCCTTGCATACATTATACCTGGTTCAGGTATAATGTAGTTCAGGGGTTTACAAAGTGATGCATCTACCTAGATGCGTCACTTTGTAAATATGGCGCAACAAGGCGCATTTTTTACGCCACTGGTGCGTCACAAAAAGTGACGCACCAGCGGCGTAAAAGTGACGCATAGCCTCATGAATGAGGCCCGTGGGGCCCTCATCACATTCCGCAGCCGGGGGCGGGACGCCTCGTTTTGCATTACACCGCCATTAAGGAAACGTCGGTCGGATTAACCTGTTATTTACCGGTGAATTACACCAGATCAACGTTTAAGGCGAATATATGGGAAGAAAATCGTTTTGCCTACAGGAGGGCCTGCAGCAAGCCCGTCTGTGGCTAGAGAAAGCCAAACGAGTAAGTGGAAGGTCCGAAGCGAAGCGCCGCGCCTTCCTACACGGAGAGCCCCGAGCTGGGCGCGATGCGGACAATGGGGGATAAAAATAACCGCACGGACTCTGCAAGGGACGTGTCGAGTTTGCCTTTTGTGTCAGGCCCGTGACACATGCGGATGTCTGACATTCCCCGCAGCCTGACCTTGAGGGCCTCGATATAAGGGGGGCGCCCGGGCCGCACTCCCAGCCTCTCTGTCCTGCAGCAAAGGTGGGTACAGCCCGTGTGTCTGCGTTACCTGTGTGTGGTGTTCCCACTAACCCTCGTCCGTGATAACCAGGCCCTCACTAACAGAAGCACCCCAGAGTGCAACATCTTTCACCCACTAACCTGTAGGCGCGCCCTCTAACCAGTGCTGCCATTGGAAGTTTCCTGGAATGCGTCACTTCTGTTGTATTTGGTGATTTGTGTAGCGCTTAGAACCGTGTGTGATTTCCTGCATTACCTGTAGCGGGTGTGATGAGTCAACAACATTCAGAGCCCCCAATGGAGGCCAGGGTTAAAAACAAGACTGCTTTAAACGCAGCCCCGTATTTTCCAATACGTGATGCGACAGAAGTTCTTCATAGACGGGTAACAAAGTCGAGGTATACATACAGAAGGCCTGGGTCCGTGCGCTTGCTTCGGGGATTGTGAGTAAAGAGCCGTGAAAACACGTTTATGGGTAAATGTATTTGATGTGCCTCCCTAAAGAGATTATGTAGGGTGTCCCGGCAGATTGCAGTAGAATTGGCTCATGTACCGGTTTTTTGAGAGGGTAAGCTGAAAACAGGGCGATGCATTTTTTTAGGTGTTCCAAAGCAGGGCTTGTAAGCAGCTGTTATGAGTAAGCAATTTAATTAACAGGTATGATGCTGGTTTTAAAAATTACATTGTATTTATTTTCTGAGTGCCTCTTCTGTGCTTCTATGAGGATGAGGGCTGTCATTCTTTGCCACTTTATTGATGTACATTTGTAGTCCCTCCTCTATTTTTGCAAAATGTTCAGGTTTTTGGGTGGCAGGATCTGGTCACCCTAGTTACGGCTGCGTCCAGCCCCGGTGGTGTAGCCGCGAGATCTGGCGTAGACGCACGCATAGCGCCTTTCAGCCTTGGAATATTTACAAGCACTTTTCTTGTAGTTGTGTGTGACTGATGTCGGCTCTGGGTGCAGCCATGAACTGGTGGGTTCACTGAAAGGGACACCAGGCCGCATGGTTCTCTTATCTTAGCCCAGCTCAGGGTTTGGAGCGAACACCTCAGAGCAAAGCCAGAATCCACTCAGAGCAAGTTAGGACAGGGGCGGCTCTAGGTTCATGGCGGCCCTCGGCAGGGGGCGTAGGTAGGGGGCCCCGGAAGAGGGGGTCCGGGTGGGTCGGATCGCAGAGGCCGGTGAAGAGGGGGGGGGGGGGTGGGTCAGGGTGTTTGGAAGTGGAACAGAGCCAGAGGCTGCCAAAGCCCTGCCAGGGGTGGCCACGCAAATATGTATCCATCCTCAGAGGATTATTATATCAAGGATATATATTGGCGTGGTGGCCCCTGGGGTTTGTTGGCCCTGTGCAGGTGCACAGCTTGCACATGCCTAAGGCCGCCCCTGGTTAGGACGGCTGTTTTGGGGTGGGATGGAGTAGGGTTAACGGAAGATTCTCCCCTTCAAAGGTACCACTGCAAAAAATGATGTTCACGCAGTCTACTGCAAGTGTATCTGGCAACAGGCCCTGACCAGGTGGGTGACATTTCTGCTTCCCCACAAAAGCCAAGTACTGTAACACGTCAATTCAAAGTTGGGATTTTTAAAAAAGTATAACAAAACCTTATCATTTTGAAAAGCTGGCACTGTATGCTAAATAGTCACAAACCTTCATAACTAATTTAAAAACGATTCCAACTTTTAAAAAGTATCTCTTAATGTTAACCTATAAGTGAGGACAGGCAACTTAGAAACATTTCTAAATAATGAAACACATGCACAACTTGTGCAAATTTATTTAGGAGTTTAAGGGCCATATGTATCAAGGAACCATTTTGCGATTCTGTAATAGCGATTTTTAAAAAATCGCTATTTCAGAATCGCAAAATGGTATGTATCAAGAAAAATGCAATTTTTTTGCGATTTCTTGATATTCCTTAATTGCGGATTCGCAATTAAGGAATACTTTCCCATTCATTTCTATGGGCCTCCTGGCCCATAGGAAGGAATGGGAATTTATTCACAATTTGCGATTCGCAATTTGCTAATCGCAATTGAGAATAATTTCAAGGGTGCAGGGGTGTCCAAAGGACACCCTGTTGCACCCCTGAAATAAGTATGGGTGCACATGTGGTGCACATACATGCCCTAAGGGCATGTATGTGCGTCACATGGCACTTTGAAAAATGCTAAAATGTGCATTTTTCAAGGAAATCGCAACTTACCGCCAACTAGAAGTTGGTGGTAATTTGCAATTCCTTAAGGGCATTTTGGATTTTTTTTTGCTTAATACATTGCATTTAAGGAATCGCAAAATTTGCGATTCCTTAAATGCAATCGCAAAATAAGGAATGGCAAATATTGCGATTCCTTATTTTGCACCCAAATTCTTTCATACATACCGTTTTGCGAAAATGAGTTCGCAAACGCCGAAATTCTGTGAATTTCGGCGTTTGCGAACCCATTTGGCCTTGATACATATGGCCCTAAGAACTTTTGTACTTGTTAATTAAAATGTGATACACACTTTTCAGAGAACTCCCTTTCCTTAGAGGCGGGAAAGCTAGCAAGTTAACTAGGAGAGCTGAACCAGAGACGAGCCAAGTGTCTAGTTTGGCTCGAAGAGCTCATGCACGAAGCGAGCCGTGAAACTACTTGGCATCTAAATCATGCAACAAGCAACAATTGAAAATATGAGAAAGTCTCTTCAAATTGTGAAAAAAATGCACCTATTTAAAATGGAGAAGTGTTTCACCTTAATTTGTCAGATTAATATGCAATTAAGGAACTAAGTTAGTTGTCCTATGCACCTTACATTTGCCCTAAGTTCTTATTGTACTCGGAGCAACACTATAGTCTGTTAAATCTAGCACAAGAGGTGTTTGTACAGCGCACTCCATTGACTCACATATTTATAGGTTCTCTCATATGGGATAACAAAGAAAAAGGAGCCTTAGTGAAATGAAATATTTGCCTAGGATCACACAATTTGGTCAAGTGAAATAGCTCCGATTCGTCCCAGTTTTTCTAGTTTTACCTTATGCAGTTCACCCACTATGCGGCTATCTATTCCTCTCATTTTTAAAACCAAAGGTTTATGATTTGTTTTAAATTCTGGGTGCATAAGGGTAGAGTGTGGGAAACAGGAACAAGTGACACAAAAGCTCGACTCGTTTGTGCTGGAGGGTCGAAGAGGACCTCAAGCTAAGCTCGAGCCAGGCTTCTGCATGGAGCCTGGCTCGAGCCTCCAGTGCTTCGCCCACCAGTACCTACACTGTATGGTATCTCGAAGGGCTCACCTTTCACTACGGGTCACCCACCGGTACCTACACTTTATTGTAACTCAAAGGGCTCACCTTTCACTGCAAGCCACTTTATGCAAAAAATATAGACTGCAAAAATCCTGTTGTGGGAATGTACAATTATGATTCATTCCAAATGTGGATGAAACGTGATGCTTTATTCTGAGCTGTGCCATTTTGTCCAGCATCAGTCACAGGACTGAAAACTCAGAGCCATTAATACCGCCCAGTCTTTGTGATGATTTAGAAAGTGACAGTGCTATGTAGTACGGCAATTTAATTAACTGACACAAACGCCTTTCTGGTAAAAACGTATCTCAGGTTTATTATTTACGTACGTTGGGTTAATTAATGGGTGATCTGGGTGACAGCAGTGTGTTGGAGTAAGAAAGCTGACACCCAGCCTGAGAAGGCATGAGCGGATCCACTGGTAACCACCATTCCCAATGTATTGATTCATGCTCATGAAAGATCATGGACTCCAATCTTTCGAATATTTACTTTCATAAAGTCCTTTACGTCGTTGGTGCGAACCAAGGCTCGCTAAAGGGGCCAGGTCCCCTTATCGCGTCCCATTAAAATTCTATGGCGACAGTGTCATCCATTCTCCCAGCACTGTCGTCTCTGGGGAAGGGTACGCCCCTTTCAGTGCCCCATAGCAGCACTAATGTCAGGCCCTCTGATGGCACTCTATGGGTCCCATACCCTCCTGCAGGACACTCTTATGTTAATTACTTGCCAAGGGGACATGGTTGCACAGCACACATTGGAACCATTCTAAGCATTTCCCAGTTGGGTTTTTGCTTTACCAGGCCCCAGCTAGTATCTAACCCCTTGCATGCTGGTGACGAACCCCAGCCGTCACGCTCCGCGGTGCTCGTGTGAGGATGACGGCTGGGGTTCGTCACGGCCCCGCCCTGTTCGTTTGTTTACCGCACAGCGGCGGAAACGGGCCAGCATCGAAGGGGTTAAATGGGATCAGTACTGGGCAAGACTCACCAGGTTCGGGGTGGTGGGTCCCCTTCATTCACATGCTCTGCAGAGGGAGGCAGCTGAGCCAAATATGTGTGGATACGTTTTTCCACCAAAAATAAGACTGCATAGCTGAATGGAGAAGGTGATTGGTCTCTGCCCCAAAAATTCACATCACATGAACAATAACATAACAAATCTGGGATCGTTGATAAGTCCGGCTTTCGTTTATAGTGAGAAGCTCCCATTAAGGTGTGATTTGTGTCTAGTTTGTGCAATGTTCGATGCGAGAAACGCAGTAGTGCACTTGATATTAGTGTACGATTAGTTTGGGATAAGATGTGCATTGAAGGGTTGTGGCTAGCTTTTCTGCACAACAAGCTATAGGGTACCGCAGTTTGCTCTTCAGTTATGGTCAATATACTAAAACGCATAATTGAAAGAATGCACTTGGTTGGGCTGGCACAGTCTTGTATGTACTACATGCGGGAAACATCCTTTACAATGCAACTTTTACCACGCAGTGCCTTTACGACGCAACTTTTACAACGCAAACCATTACAATGCATTGCGCTGGGGGCGCTCTAGGATAGGGAATACGTCTAATTTACTATCCAACACCTTCCCTAGTGTCCACGGGGACTGGAGTTGGAATAGTAAATTAAACTATTCACTGTCCAGCACCCCAAAGCGCTATGCGTTGTAAAGGTTTGCGTTGTAAAAACAGCGTTGTAAAGGCATGCGTGGTAAAAGCATGCGTTGTAATGTCATACATCCACTACATGGTGCTACGGACAGGGCAGCTTTGGACGCAAGTCCACCTAATATAGGGAGTCTGAGAGAAGGGGCAGTTCTGCTGATGGAGGGCATTCGCCATCGCCTCTGAATTCAGGTGATGAGGACCGAGACAGATGGGGTTCCAAAAAACATTGAGCTTATGGGATGGGTGGGGACCAGCTACTAGCATGCAGCCAAATTCATTTGGAGGAGGGCACATGGCAAGCATACATTATATATGCTCGCAAGCGATTGAAACGGAGAAAAAAAATACAAGATGTGTGCTGGGACTCTTCTATTAACAGTAGAGGACTATGGCTAAAAGTGCTGGCACTTTCCCATTCATATTAATCAAGTGGAGATACTCAGTACCTGACGGTTCTCGCCCACTTAAACTTTGATTATTGTTTTCAGTTTATTGGTAGATGGAGGGGAGCTAGGCCAAACACGGACTGCTCACACGTTTATCATGAGCAGGCATTGCAACGGGTGGGGGCGTGTTTTTGGCCGTGTAAAGGATTTATTTATTTATTTATAAAGTTTTATATAGCGCGAACTTGATCCCGAAGGATATCAGAGCGCTTTACATTTTGAGGCAAAGGTAACAAATCACAACATTAGTCTAACATGGGGAATCTAATGGGCATTGAGTCAACCAGTACAAACATAAAAGCTCAATATAACCTCAGTGCATGAGTAGGAATGGGCAATGCGATGGAGAATAGATGTCTCAGAGACAGGCCCGGACTGGCCGTAGCGGGCACGGTGCGCCGCACGGGTAGGGGCCGATTTTGTTACAGGGCCGTTTTTTTCAAAATCGGCCCTGTAACAAAATCGGCCGAAAGCGGCCCTAGCAAAGAGCTCGGCGGCACCTCCAAACCCGGCACCTCCAACCCCCCCCCCCCCCCAACCCCCCTCCGAGTGGGGAGGGGGGCCGGCCGAGCACTTTGCCAGGGCCGGTTTTAGTTCCCAGTCCAGCCCTGTTCAGAGAGCTGTTTCAGACTTGGCAATTCAAATCACAGCTGGATTTTACAGGAGGAGGAGACTGAGGTAGTCACAGGGATGGCCTGCTTGTGTTGAGATTAGTTTTAGTGGTGGTGCGTGCAGGGCAGCTGGTGGGCTCATGCATTGCTCTTGTTGCGTATGAAGGAGAAGGAAAACAATGGGGACTGCTTGAGTAAGTGGCTACACGGCAGATGTGGGATTGGCAGCCATTATTGTGGGAGTTGAGCACTGTTAGGGTGCGGCTCAGCTGTTGTTGTACTGTCATGTGAACAGGTCTGCTTGTTATCAGGCTCGCCTAACTTACGACTTGCTGTTTCAAAGCAGGAGTGTCCACCAAAGGCATATAAAGGCACTTATGGGGTTTTACAAGAGTCTTGCGTCCCTTTTGCACCACGTACAGTGGTACATGCGTGACGCAGGGTGCTGAATCAGAGTGGTTCATAAATGAAGTGGAATCAGATTTATGACTCCGCTTTGAGTGGCGTCACAAATCTTGAGTAAGGCAACGCAGAGTAAATCGCTGCGTCACCTTACTTTGCGCTCAGGAGGCGTTCAGTGGGCGTTGCTGTGGGTGTTTCCATGCAATATCCATGGATTTTGATGCTACCCCAGATTTACAAACTCATGTAAACCTGGGGAAGTGCCAGATCCGTACGACTCCCAGGGTGAGGTGTAACGAGGAGAAACATCATTATTTCACCTAATTTTTTCCTCTTTCTCTGTGTGCTGCATTCTGCAGCACATATGGAAAGAGGAAACACCTCTTAGGATTGTTTCTGTGCAAGAAGGTGCCCCTTGCCTAAATGCTGTGCATTTCTGCCCTTTCAATTAGGTGTAAGGCAGCGCAGCAAGGCGACATGCTGCGCTGCCTATTCCGAAATCCTGTAAATGAGGGCCTTTCACTTTTGAATTTAGAAGTCTTACATTAGATTGAATCGAACAGTAAATCAAAATAGTTGTGGTGCCTGTTTTGAAAAGCAACACAGAATTTCCATGACATTGTTCGTAAAATGCAAAACAACAGTTGATGGACAGAATGCAGAACAATGTCATACATTCACCCCAGTACAGAGATCTGGGCCTAAAGCTTGATTCCGGTCCAGGGAAGACATGGCTTGGCAGTTCGGGCTGGACTGTTCCCATGAGGCGCAGGGTCAGACTGATTTGCATATGGCCATGTCTGAACTGGGGTGGCGGAGTGAGCTAAAGAACGGTGATGGATTAAACCCAGATCAGTTGACTGGGGGTGAGTGTTTGTATTGTCAACGCTCCGTCCATCACCACCTTTGGTTTTTCTTTGTTCGCCCTAAGATGGCAGGTTATGCTCAGACGTGAGTCCCTTGCTCACTTTGCCACTGGAGTTAAGCAAGCCCGGCTGAAGACGGCTGTAATGCCAGAAACCGGTCCTGGGAAGCTTTATTCCGGTCCAGGGAAGACATGGCTTGGCAGTTCGGGCTGGAGTGTTCCCATGAGGCACAGGGTCAGACTGATTTGCATATGGCCATGTCTGAACTGGGGTGGCGGAGTGGGCTAAAGAACGGTGATGGATTAAACCCAGATCAGTTGACTGGGGGTGAGTGTTTGTATTGTCAACGCTCCGTCCATCACCACCTTTGGTTTTTCATTGTTCGTAAGATCACTGTGATTTATAACCAGTGCATCATTTCCCCCTGCTGCTCTATTTAGGTGGAATGGGCGATGCTTGCTTTGAAATGGTTAGGTCAGCAACCTGAGTGACATTGTGGTACTATGGCGATATACTGTACCAACGTTAGCATCAAACGCTGTCTGAAGTAGCTTGTACCTTTTTCGTCATTTCATCATATGGACTGACCAGAAATCCTCGACTCTCTGTCTAACGAGATATATACAAGTTTTGCCTTCCTTGTTGAATCTGGGATTTTTGAATTAGATCAATTGAATGATTAGATGCAGAGCGCTGCTTTTGTTCACAAATGCTACACGATAAAGTAAGCCAAGCATGTACTGCTAAGATTCCATGGCCACAGACTTTAGAGGCGACTTTTACAATTTTGTTGTGCCTTTTTTGTAGAATATTGTTCTGACATTTTTTTGTAAAGAGCACAGGATTTCTCTTTTTATGTATATAAGGATTTTTTAACATTGCTTTTGGTACAAAAGAGCTTTAGCACATTTTCCTAACTGTAATAAGATGCTCCCATAATTGCTGCTGCTGTTTAGTACTGTTGACACAAGATAGAACAAGGAAGTTCCAATATCAAGCACTTGGGATTTTAAGGTGCATATGTGTATGTGTTTTTATAATTCATTTTCCGGATTAGGGTGCAAACGGAAATTTTAGGTTAATTGGAATATTCACTGATCTCGTTAGTTACCGAAGAAATGCTTTATTTACAAAGTCTATTATTTAGCTGTTCCTTCCTACTAATCTTTGCACCTCGTTAAAGAGCTCAGAGCAGTACATTAGATCAGCTCGTTAAAACAGATTTTAAGGTTCTCTAAGTTCAGTTGTTATACCGTACTTTGTAATACTTATTTCCGAACATCATGAATCCTTTCATCCCTCTCAAGCCTTCCTCATGATATTTAAGGCCAGCGGCATCTTGACTTTAGAATATCACGTGCTATCAAATCACTTACCCCTGCATTAGCGACAGTTTAAATTCCAGTTCCAGCCTCCACCACGGAGCTGTGAATCTTAAGGTGATTTCTCATCTAAAGACTTGCATACTTCTAAAATCCTCCAGTTCTGTCGTGCACCATGTACCTTTAGATGACATCTCCACCCTATATTAAATATGTTCTGTTTTGGTGGAGAATACTCTTTTCTGGTGTCTGAGCAGGACTAAGTTCAGTTTGCTGTTCAGCTCTGCCATTGGCCGCATCAAGGCTTACCTACATTATGGATCATCCGATTTCTCCAATCTAAGTTTTACTTGAGAGGTCCCAACTGAACTGTTTTATATATATATATATATATATATATATATATATGGATATATATATATATATATATATTATATCTATATATTATATATATATGATTTGGATGTATGTCGTTACAACGCATGCTTTTTCCACGCATGCCTTTACAATGCAGGTTTACAATGCAGGTTTTATTCACTATCCAGCACCCCCCAACGCAAGTCGTTGTAACGACTTGCGTTGTAATTCCTGCATTGTACAGGTACTGCGTCGAAAAAGTTTCGTTGTAAACGGTGTTTACCATATATATATATATATATATATATATATATATATATATATATATATATATATATACACATATATATATATATTACCAGGATTCCATGTGTTCTGTAGTAAGGTTTTCTTTTGATCAGCCACAGCATATTTGAATCGCTTTAGGGAGACAGCCTGGGGTGTTGCAGCCTACAGCAGAACATTGGTGTGAACTACTGAGTAACCATACAGCTATGGCATGCATCATCTTACAAAAATAAAGTTAAACATCCAGTTTCAAGAGCATTTTTCGAACCTCTCCAACTATTGAAGTATTTGTAACATAGTTTGTGTGTTAGGCTGGGTCCTTTTTCCACTTTGTACTCTCGAATGCCATTGTGTCTACGCGTAACTCCCCACATTCAGTGTTAGTTTCCTTTACATTTTTGATTGCCTTCTTAATGCCCAGGTACTACATCACAGGTTCTTTTAGTAGGTGGTAACTTACATCTATAAGTTACAAACATAATATATTTGGCTTGCTTATGGTGGTAAACCGGTGTCTTACTACAAGCGATATCATCATACAACAAATGTGTTTCGGAACAGCTTTCGATGTGTTAAATAACAAGGTCTTTCTTTTCACTTTCTCTCCATAGTGGTCACAAGTGCCTAGACTTCTCCGTTTGGTGCCCCAGTCCTCCAAGGACCTTCCAACATGGCTCATCTTCAAGACCTGTCCGAATTTGGCGATGCAGCGGACTACCTTCGGAAAAGTGACACGGAGCTCATGAAGCTCCACACCATTCCCTTCGATGGTAAATCCTTGTGTTTTGTGGCACATTCTTGGGGTACCTTTCTTTGACGTCCTGTTACACAGCCGAACAAAAAGTAGCAGAGATAATAATTAGCATCTGACTCATAGGAGAGGTGGGACCGTGGCAGCTCAAGAGCACAGTGAGATAGATGTGAGCCTGGTTCATTACAGTGCCAAACTGGAGAAGGAGGCATGATGGAGCATGATAATGTGCTCCATGAGATAAATGAGAGGTTAGAAGAATAAAACATGCACATGAGACTACATTGTTTGATTAAGTTCATGCAATTTGGTCAAGCGAGGAATCTGGTGTAGACTTAAAGGTCCTAGTTCCACACATGAAAATGCAGGTACTAGACTCATCTCACATTGGAAGGGGAAGACAATCGTTGGGTCAGATTTCTTGCCTTCTGAAAGGAGATGATTGTGAATACATTGTGAAAGGAATAGATTCCTTTTTATGTCTCAAGCACTGAATTCTGGAGTCATTCTAGGGCGATCTATTGTCAAAAGGTGAGTCCACATGAGGTCGCACACTGCTCGTCCCATCAGCGTGTGACCCCGGAGCATGATGGTCGATGTAGTCAGGTATCAGCGGGTGCGCTTTTACCTGGGTCTCGAGTCTTCAAGGTATTCACTTGGTGTGCTTGCTATCCCTGGACACGTGTTTCGCGTTCATTAACGCTCATCAGCAGGGATTAGGCGTGTGCACGGGGTTGCTGCATGGGCTGCCGAAAGTGTTCATAGGTCCAGATACCTTTTAAGGCGCGCAGATGCGTTATCTCGAGGTCGTCACCTCACACCGGCTCAAGGGAGCCTGTATAAATAGTAAGTCCACATGAGGTCGCACACTGCTCGTCCCATCAGCGTGTGACCCCGGAGCATGATGGTCGATGTAGTCAGGTATCAGCGGGTGCGCTTTTACCTGGCTCTCGAGTCTTCAAGGTATTCACTTGGTGTGCTTGCCATCCCTGGACACGTGTTTCGCGTTCATTAACGCTCATCAGCAGGGATTAGGCGTGTGCACGGGGTAGCTGCATGGGCTGCCGAAAGTGTTCATAGGTCCAGATACCTTTTAAGGCGCGCAGATGCGTTATCTCGAGGTCGTCACCTCACACCGGCTCAAGGGAGCCTGTATAAATAGTAAGTCCACATGAGGTCGCACACTGCTCGTCCCATCAGCGTGTGACCCCGGAGCATGATGGTCGATGTAGTCAGGTATCAGCGGGTGCGCTTTTACCTGGGTCTCGAGTCTTCAAGGTATTCACTTGGTGTGCTTGCCATCCCTGGACACGTGTTTCGCGTTCATTAACGCTCATCAGCAGGGATTAGGCGTGTGCACGGGGTTGCTGCATGGGCTGCCGAAAGTGTTCATAGGTCCAGATACCTTTTAAGGCACGCAGATACGTTATCTCGAGGTCGTCACCTCACACCGGCTCAAGCGAGCCTGTATAAATAGTAAGTCCACATGAGGTCGCACACTGCTCGTCCCATCAGCGTGTGACCCCGGAGCATGATGGTCGATGTAGTCAGGTATCAGCGGGTGCGCTTTTACCTGGGTCTCGAGTCTTCAAGGTATTCACTTGGTGTGCTTGCTATCCCTGGACACGTGTTTCGCGTTCATTAACGCTCATCAGCAGGGATTAGGCGTGTGCACGGGGTTGCTGCATGGGCTGCCGAAAGTGTTCAAAGGTCCAGATACCTTTTAAGGCGCGCAGATGCGTTATCTCGAGGTCGTCACCTCACACCGGCTCAAGGGAGCCTGTATAAATAGTAAGTCCACATGAGGTCGCACACTGCTCGTCCCATCAGCGTGTGACCCCGGAGCATGATGGTCGATGTAGTCAGGTATCAGCGGGTGCGCTTTTACCTGGGTCTCGAGTCTTCAAGGTATTCACTTGGTGTGCTTGCCATCCCTGGACACGTGTTTCGCGTTCATTAACGCTCATCAGCAGGGATTAGGCGTGTGCACGGGGTAGCTGCATGGGCTGCCGAAAGTGTTCATAGGTCCAGATACCTTTTAAGGCGCGCAGATGCGTTATCTCGAGGTCGTCACCTCACACCAGCTCAAGGGAGCCTGTATAAATAGTAAGTCCACATGAGGTCGCACACTGCTCGTCCCATCAGCGTGTGACCCCGGAGCATGATGGTCGATGTAGTCAGGTATCAGCGGGTGCGCTTTTACCTGGGTCTCGAGTCTTCAAGGTATTCACTTGGTGTGCTTGCCATCCCTGGACACGTGTTTCGCGTTCATTAACGCTCATCAGCAGGGATTAGGCGTGTGCACGGGGTTGCTGCATGGGCTGCCGAAAGTGTTCATAGGTCCAGATACCTTTTAAGGCGCGCAGATACGTTATCTCGAGGTCGTCACCTCACACCGGCCCAAGCGAGCCTGTATAAATAGTAAGTCCACATGAGGTCGCACACTGCTCGTCCCATCAGCGTGTGACCCCGGAGCATGATGGTCGATGTAGTCAGGTATCAGCGGGTGCGCTTTTACCTGGGTCTCGAGTCTTCAAGGTATTCACTTGGTGTGCTTGCCATCCCTGGACACGTGTTTCGCGTTCATTAACGCTCATCAGCAGGGATTAGGC
Source organism: Lissotriton helveticus (assembly GCF_964261635.1). NCBI lineage: Eukaryota > Metazoa > Chordata > Amphibia > Caudata > Salamandridae > Lissotriton > Lissotriton helveticus. Next base: position 394,794,766 of record NC_136068.1, on the reverse strand, counting down.
GTGTGCATGGGGTTGCTGCATGGGCTGCCGAAAGTGTTCATAGGTCCAGATACCTTTTAAGGCGCGCAGATGCGTTATCTCGAGGTCGTCACCTCACACCGGCTCAAGGGGGCCTGTATAAATAGTAAGTCCACATGAGGTCGCACACTGCTCGTCCCATCTGCGTGTGACCCCGGAGCATGATGGTCGATGTAGTCAGGTATCAGCGGGTGCGCTTTTACCTGGGTCTCGAGTCTTCAAGGTATTCACTTGGTGTGCTTGCCATCCCTGGACACGTGTTTCGCGTTCATTAACGCTCATCAGCAGGGATTAGGCGTGTGCACGGGGTTGCTGCATGGGCTGCCGAAAGTGTTCATAGGTCCAGATACCTTTTAAGGCGCGCAGATGCGTTATCTCGAGGTCGTCACCTCACACCGGCTCAAGGGAGCCTGTATAAATAGTAAGTCCACATGAGGTCGCACACTGCTCGTCCCATCAGCGTCTGACCCCGGAGCATGATGGTCGATGTAGTCAGGTATCAGCGGGTGCGCTTTACCATGAGATAAATGAGAGGTTAGAAGAATAAAACATGCACATGAGACTACATTGTTTGATTAAGTTCATGCAATTTGGTCAAGCGAGGAATCTGGTGTAGACTTAAAGGTCCTAGTTCCACACATGAAAATGCAGGTACTAGACTCATCTCACATTGGAAGGGGAAGACAATCGTTGGGTCAGATTTCTTGCCTTCTGAAAGGAGATGATTGTGAATACATTGTGAAAGGAATAGATTCCTTTTTATGTCTCAAGCACTGAATACTGGAGTCATTCTAGGGCGATCTATTGTCAAAAGGTGCCAACCATAAATAAAAATGCTAGGGTACAGCAGCTGCGGCACGTGCTGGTAAGAGCGACGGGGCGGTGGAGCCGTGTGGTGGGGATTTCGACGGATGATGAGGGGAAATTAAATAAATAATTAATTTGCCTCGTCATTGTCCATTAAAATTCCCCCTCACCCGGCCCCACCCCCCCACCGATCTTACCTGCATGGGCCATGGCTGGGGTGCAGTTACATGCTCCAGGGAGAGCTGCTTCAATTACAGTGATATGAAGGGGGAATGACAGCAAGCAATAACTGACCATTTGGTCTCTCCATTTCGGCATTCTGGCATGTCTCTTTGTGTATTTCCCATTATTCCTTGACACATTGTGAGCATTGTGATGTATTATATGGTGTGGTGGTGAGACCTCACGGTGTAATACAGTCACAAAACTGTCTTGGGTCCAGTCAGACTTGTTTGTAAAACCTCTTGCTCAATGCTGGGGGTTGTAGGACATTAACACGCGTGGTTTTTACTGCACAAGTCTTCACATCGCATATTTAACACCTTCCATGCTCATGACGAGCTGAGCTTGTCATAAGGCATGGTGCTCAGGTGCTCATGACGAGATCAGCTCGTCATGAGCCGTGGAACGCTCGCACGCGGGGATAATTCCCCTGCTGTGCTGAGCATTCCCCGGGAACGGGATCAGCTGTGACGAGCTCAGCTCGTCATGAGCACCGGAGCACCGTGCCTCATGACGAGCTCAGCTCGTCATGAGCATGGTGGCGCTGTGCGTGCCCCCCTCCCCCGCCCCCCAGCACAGCGGGGGAATTACCCCCCCAGCACAGCGGGGGAATTACGCATAGCATTACCACACTTGTACATCCGTTAACATTACAAGTACACTTACAATGCAAACAACTAGCACGCATACTTTCACCACGCATACCATTTCTCTCTCTTTGCTGTAAGTCAATTGATAGCAGTCACTTTGTTAGCACTGAAACTTTCTCTTCACACTGAAATAAGGCACCTTTCTTTGCTGTCCTTTAACACTGTTGACAATTATACATTCTTTACATTACTAAATACTCGGTACACTATATTGCTCCGAAGTGGCTACAGAAGGTCAATTAGTACTTCAAAGGGTACCACTCTCACCAAAAAAAGATCATTATTCTTTTGGTCTTCAGAAGTCATATATATTAATTCTGAGCAATATTATAACTCTTTATCATATTTATTGAATTTTTCACTTTTTTAAAAATAAAAAGACATTAGCACAAACACCTCATTATCTTTTTGATCTTTACAAAAAACGATGGAAACACATCCATTGTTCACATTTACGTTTTTTGTTTAACAATGCATTAAATGTATAGTCTTGTCATGTTTCATTTGTTGCCTTTAAAACACTAAGATGTATTGTCTGCATAATATGCAAAGATTCTAATGTGTGTTTACATCGTTTTTTGTAAAGATCAAAAAAGAAATTGAGGTGTTTGTGCTCATGTCTTTTTATTAAAAAAAGGGAAAAACTCAATGAATATGATAAAGAGTTATAAAATAAAATAATATTGCTCAGAGTTAATAAATATGACTTCTGAAGACCAAAAGAATAATGATCTATTTGTGGTGAGAGAGGTACCCTTTGAAGTACTGGTTTGTATGTGATTCTAGCCTCTCTTTTCCTTAATTTGAATCACCCCCCTTTCCTCTGCTACCCAGAAAGTCAATTGGCACTTTTCAACCAAACAACCAACATCTATATCTGCTTGTACAACGCATTTTGCGCTGCAAATCTTAGATGTTAAATGTTATGTTATAATTCAATCACTCACATCTATGGCTGCATCCCTAAAATAGTGTAAGTTTGGTTTAAAACTAGTGCTTTCTGTGAACACCTGTTTTTCTAAGAAAGGACAAGGGTGCTGCCAGACAGGGCCGTCTCTAGGGCGGTGCGATCGGTGCCACCGCACCGGGCGCTTACTCGGGGTGGGGCGCCATGTTAATTGTTTTGAAAGCACCAAATGCCACGTTCCTTGTCCCAGCAATTTTCAAGCATTAATAAAAATGTCTCGATAACTCCGGTGATTAATGTTCTTCCTATAGAGAGACCGGAGCTTTGTCCGGTAGAGGATGTTTTGACTCATCATAGCGCAGCCACAGAAGGTTAATGTGCCTGCTGCAGAGAATTTGTCCAATTCAGACACTATAAAAAGGTCAATGGGTTATCGTTTAGTAAGAGAGATCCTTTTGTTACTCGCCCTTCAAAAGTTAAAATCATAATATAGAGCAGTGAGCTATTAACTGTCATCCAAGAGCTGCATGCAAACTGCAAGGAATATATTACAACTACATATTTTGTTTTGCCCAGTCTTTCCTTATCCTAATATTGCAAGAAGGGTTAATTTAGGTAGAAATCAATTTCTATTATTAAATAAAACCCCTAAGAATGGTGTTACATTTTAAATTCTGAATTTGTGCTTTTCCAGACCAAGGACTCTTAAACTGTACTGCCTACCACTATGGATGATATGTGACTCCTACACCTTTTAGACCTCTGTCTTATTTAACATTTTCTATACACCTATTTACACACATATGATTGTCTCCATGCAATGTAAGTGTGATGTAAAGTGTTCTGACACCTTAAACTGGTATGAGTGTCGCAATAAAACTAAATGAATCTAAGAGAAAGTGGTTACGCACACTTGGGGGGCATTGTCAAATGGTGGTAGTGAGGGAATCTGTAGCGAAGTGGTCATGGGGGGGGCGCCAACAAATATTGTCGCACAGGACGCCACCAGTATTAACCTCATCACTGCGGCGCGAATTCTGCCGCAGTGCTGAACATTCCGATCGTGGGCGTGGTCATGACGGTTCCCGGCCGTCATCAGCACACGCCCACCGTGACTCATGACGGCCGGGAGCCGTCATGAGCATGGAAGAGGTTAAAGCCGGCCCTGCTGCCAGAGTAGATCTTCAACGGACGCCAAATGGATGCTCGCCAGATTTGGGTGGGGATGGGATTAGAATGCTCCCTAGGTTTGTTCTTTGAAAGAAGTTCATTATACTGATGAAGATGCTGTTTCAGAATTCATTAGAGAGTGTAATAGTAGGCATTTTTCACTGCATTTATATATATTTGTATGTTGCAGCACTCTGATGTTATTTTATTGCTCCATGGGCGAGGAGCGAGGAAGCAGTTTAGTGGTGGCGGCAAGAAATCTCTATGTTTAGATTTCAAAGGAGCGCATGCAGAACACACTTCTTTCTGGCTGACTTAAGCCTCATTTTATGGGAGGAGATTTCCAAATGGAGGATTATAGAGGCAGCGAAATCTACCACAAAACATGTTTCTCTTGTTTTAGGAGCTGCAACACTGTCACCTACATTAAAATGCATGGTAATGTCTTGTGTTGTAAAGACTTGCGTGGCAACAGTCTTTACGATGTACAAAATGCATGGTAAATGGTATACAAAGTAAAAACTTCATGGTAAAGGTGGTTTCACAATTCTGGGTAGCTGTGGCTTCAAGCAGCAAGGCTTAAACAAAAAACAAGTGTAATGCAATTAGAAGCACAAAACAACAGAATAAGAAAGTCACACAACATGAAAGAGATCCAACACCACTGGAAATGCAATAGGTCTCAGATTATTTTTTTGTGTTAGAGCAATTGGCATTGTAAATGGCAATGTCTTTTAATATGTGTTATAGAATGTATATATGTGGTGTAATGGAATTATGTGGGTTGCATTGGATTAGTTAGTTGTGGAATTGTGTGGGGTGGATTTGTGTAGTGTAAATATGTGGCATGTCAGCTGTAGAAGTACGTGGATAGACAGCACCCTGTCCATGGGGGTACCTTGGGCACACCTTGGGGGTGACTTGCATATAAGAAAAGGGAAGGTTAGGGCCTCGGAAGTTGGTGCACTTGCCAGATTGGCATGGCTGTTTAAAACTGCATGCGTAGACACTGCAGTGGCAGGTCTGAGACACATTTGAAAGGCTACTTGTGTCGGTGGCGGCACAATCAGTGCTGCAGGACCACTAGTAACATTTGATTTACAGGCCCTGGGCACACACAGTGCACTCTACTAGGGACTTACCAGTAAATCGAATATGCCAATCATGGATAACCAGTCATAATTACGATTCACACAGGGAGCTGATCAGCAGTGGCAAACTGCCCAAAGCATCTGAACCAGTAAAAAGGAAATTCAGCACACTGTCCAAAATGCAGGAGGTAGAATCAAAAAGTCAGGAGAAACAGCGCCAAGGATGCCAAGTCTAACAGTTCCACAGTATGAGCTGTGAGCTTGGTTGAAGAGCTGCCATGTGTCAGAAGGAAAAGGAAGAATTGGATCTTTCTGCACCCTCTTTAGGCGTGTGATCTGAACATTTTGAGGTGGAGTCGGTTTGAAGCTGTTTGTAGTTCAAAGGGCGAGGGGGGTGCGGGGTGGGTGTAATGCCAGTGCTCCCCGAATCAATATAGGGTACTTTGGGTGACCTAATTTGAGGCACACATTGATCCTCATTGCTGTGGGACTGATAGCCCAAAGAGATGTTGCTTTGCTTTTGGGTAGTCTTAGTACCCCTGTTTTGGAGCGCTGGAAGAAGGGTATGGATTGGTGCGTGACTACTGAAACAATTGGGTATGAGAGTTGAGGGTGTGTAAAGACATTTTAAAATATGCGAGTCCATTGTTAGATCATTTAACTTGAAGTGGCACAGGTGGTACAAGGGGCTGTGCACCTAAGTCGAAGGGTAGAAATGAGCTGTTCGGCAGTTTTTTTCTGCTTTTGTCCCAAAGCGAACTTTGGCCCACTGTCCCCATAGTTGGTCTTAGCCATTCCGGCATGGCTCCAATTTTATTATTTATGTTGTTGGCTTGAGGTGCTGTTTTTCGTACACCTACACTGTAAGGTAGAATAGGAAAAGCTTATAGTAAATATAATAGTAATTAAGGTTCAGTAGATGAAGTGAGGTTAAAAATAGTAATGTGAAGCCAGAATATTATTAATTTATTTAAGATGAAGATCTAGTGGTAAGTGAAGTACTGGATACTATATGACTGCCCCAGCCCCTAGAGGTGGGGCTACTTGCAGGCTATACGCCTAGAGAATAAACAACAGTTTGGCAACTAGTTTCCGCTCTCTGTTCCTGCCACCAACTCATCTATCTGAACAACGGAGCAGCCCCTCTTGAGCGGGGTTGCTATTTGCCCATCAAAGGTGGCTTCTCCTTTGAAGCTCGCCTTTTGGGCAAACACACTATGTGGCTTCCTATGAGGGGAAGGTAACATCTTTTTCTGCAGCAGGCCTCTATTGTTCTAGGATTGGGGTGTCATTCACACTACTCCCAAGTAGGGCAGAAAGCTGTCTGGTGGTCAGCAACTGCAAGAGCCACTGGAAAAACTGGGTAACAGAGTGGTAACATTCTAAACGTTGCCTCAGCTTGCTAGTTGTATTAAATTCGACTTGGGCATCAAGTCAGGTTTAATGCCATATTTAATTTGTTATTTTGAAGTACCCATTCTGTTGGTCCCATTCAGAAGGTAGAACAGCTGAAGGTTAGTCTGTAACTTTGTAATAGTCAATGTGTTCTCCGGGTTACCCACAGTAAAAAACAAACAACAATTTAGGGGGTTTATTGTTAGGAAATAAAGAAATATATATCCTATTTAAGAATATACAGTTCCCTGCTTTAGGACTCGTAGGCCTTCTGTAGGGGAGACATACACATATTGTTAAGGGAAGTGTTGACTTTGGCATTGGTTTAAATGGCAACGTGTAATTAGCTGTTTAAAACTACTCCTCCAGGCTGCAGTGGCTGGCTGGGAACCATGTTTGTAGTATGTTACACTCAGGGTGACACAACCAGTGCTGCAGCCTTGAATAGGCACTTTAGCTTACAGGCCCTGGGTACCCTTGGAACCATTATCTATGGACCAATAAGTAGGTTAAATTATATCAATTGGGGGTAGCCAATTCAACATATACATTGTACAAGGTTAGAACACTGACACTGAGGGCTGGTTAGCAGGCCTCAGTGCACTCACTCTCAGAGTCGAAAAACCAGCAGCATCAGTTCTAAACTTCGGGGGTGATCAGGCAAAAAGAGGCATTTCCTTACACACATTGAAACGTGAAGGTCATATGTTTGAAATATGCTAGTATAATATTTATGTACGTAGAGCATTCATTCCGGTAAGACACGTTAGGTCTGGCTCTTCCTAGTACGTGGTTAAAAACAGTAGAGAGCATTAAGAACAGTACAGTTTCACCCCAAATGTTACTGTCAATAGGTTGCATTTTTCACACTTGTGAGCTTTAGCAGTACACAGTAAAAATGATGGGCTAGGTGTATTTGATGTTTTTATGGTCACAAACAGTCCAAATTGCTGTTTGCAACCACAAAAAAGTTTCTGTCCATTTGCTTAACCTATTTTAGGAGTCAGTAGAATTTTACAGACTCCTAAAATTGGTTTGCGACTCCTTGACAATTTGCTATTTGGGAAGTTTGTGTTGTGAGCTTCCCTTCCAAATACAAATTGGTATGTGATGTATCTACATTTTCAACCCAAATCTAGTCGTAATTCATTGAAAAATAGCTGACTCCTGAGTTAGGGTGATAAGCCATTCGCAAGAGAGAATGGGGTTCCCTTGGGATCCCTTCCCCATTTTGAACGTAAAAAAAAACCAAATAGTTGCAGAGTAGGCAATGACCATTGCCAACTCAAACTTGAACAAAAGTACACTTTCATTGACTTATTGTTCCCCCTTTTTATTGTTTATTATTCTATTATTATATATTTTGACATTGTATTGTAGCTCTATTATTGACTTTCTTGCTTTCGCTATTATAGTTTACCTCCTTCCCTTCCCTTTTTGCATTTTGTTTCGTTATAATTTATCACTTATTGTATCTTATATATTGATATTTTACTAGATTTTTGCAATGTTACATTTTTCCGTATGTCTTGCTTATTGTTTATTATGTTACTGCTGATAAAAATTCAATAAAATATTTTGAACACAAAAAAAACATAGTTCTGTACCCTTCAGGGATAACAGGCTGCATTACAAAAAAAGTTTACTTTATTTAAAGGCCATCACAGACTTGGTGGCTTGTTGACCCTAGCATGCCAATATCCCTGTGATGGCCCCAAATCAGAGTGAGTTGCAATTTACAACCTAGTCCATTATTATTCATGAGGTGGGTTGAATTATAACAGATTAGAAATCAGAATTCGATGCACCGACCTATTAGTACACAGGTTACCTTGTAAAATGCAATTGTAGCCATAAACATACTGGTCACAAATTATAACCAGTTTTTTGCAACCCATATTTAGTACATCCGGCCAACACTCTGGAAGATTGTGCCGATTAGGTAGTATGTGATGTGATTTTGTGCTATATTAAAAATTGTTTGCAAATCTTCCCTGTAAAGGTAATTGTTATAGATTGGATGTGGCTCTATCGCATCTGATGACTAAGATCTGATTTTTGCTATCATGCAGGTAAGAAGAGAACCTGGATACCAGATGACAAGGAAGCTTACATTGAAGTGGAAATTAAGGACTCTTCAGGAGGCAATATCACCGTGGAGACCAAAGACAAAAGGGTACATCATCGTAGTTCTAGATATAGGGAGACAGAGGGTGAGTGGGCACGCGTGCGTAACCCAAGGACGCCGGATGCTATCGGAAAGCCCATGCGGAAGGGACTTTCAGTGAAATAAAGGAAGGACAAGGGGTGTGGTGTAAACTTCTAAAATAACATTAAAGGGTATTTAGATTCCAGGTGCCACACTAACTGTTCAATTGTGAGATGTGTTATTAATAGGAAATTCAGGCTTGAGATGCCTAGTTCATTTCTCATTCAGGTATAAAATGTCATGCTGATTGGTTATTCAAGATCGGGATGCATGAAATAAATATTGTCAATTAGTTACTGCGATATGAGATATTGGTGGGGCTGTGAGGGGACACTTGTCATGCTGGCTTTCAATAGACGTTTTAAACAGTCTCTTCCCTGTGTGTATCTCTGTGTGTGTGTGTTTGGTCACTTGCCAACATCACCAAAGGGTGGTATATAATGAGTTCTGAATAAATAAGATGTCTTGCTGAAGGATTATTGAAGGTAAACTATCATGATACTATAGTTTATGGTACTGAGTTGTGATTTGTAATGGTGATGAAGTGTTAAGGTGTTTTTATCAGGGTTTTGAGATGTCATGAGGACAATATATTTGGGGGGGCGAGTCAACCTCAGGGGATTTAACTTTGAGATGTCACAACGAGGGTGCATTGGGATGTCTGATGTATTGACTTAGGGTCGTGTGGCAGTTACAAAGTATTTGGAGGCGAGAAAAAGCGTCTAAGAAAAGGACATGGTGCCTAAAAAATCCCTAGTATAGAGATAAAGTCTTATATTGTTCGAACACCACCTCGCTCTTGCTTTAAGTGCAGCGCCATTTCCAGTGCTGAATTCACATCTGCTTCTGGTGACATTGTTCTGCCTTGGTTCCTTCTCCAGACTCTCGTTGTCAAAGAGGATGACATCCAGCAGATGAACCCCCCCAAATTCGACATGATTGAAGACATGGCTATGTTGACACACCTCAACGAGGCGTCCGTACTTCACAACCTGAGGCGTCGTTATGCCAACTGGATGATCTATGTGAGTTAAGGCGCTCTCCATACCCTCTGTGTGTGTGTTTGTGAGAGACAGAGCGAGTGAGTGAAATGTATGAATGAGTTTGTACGCGAACATGCGAGTGAGTGAGAAAGTGCTCAGTAAAAGCAGTCATTTCTAAGTGGTCATTGAAAGAGTGAATGTGTAAATGAATAACGGTGGAAGTGAAAGCAATAGTAAATTAGTTCTCTCACTCTGGACCAGTCTGTTTCGAATGCGTGGATTTGATGGTCATGACTGATCCTTGCTGCGGATCATGAGCACAAGCTGTGCATGGGGTCATAGTTCAAGAGCAGCCAGTTCACCAGCCCTTCCACAAGGGGGCCCTAATCAGTTACCCTAGTCCAGTGGACCAGGCAGTAGCAGCAGATCAGAACCCTGCTGTTATTGATTTGAAGGTCCCAGACACTGACACCATGCCAGATACAGACTCTCTTTACTCATCGGTTTCAGGCGTAGCGTGCATGTGGTTGAGCAGCTCTGTCGCGGTTGGAGGGACTCTCGGGGGTCCAAGTGCTTTAAGTGGGCCAAGAAAAAAAGTTGTCTCTTAAGAAGCCTAAGAAAGAAACTTAGCATTGATATCCCATAGCCAAGCAACTACACAACCCCAGAAACACACTTGCAGGAATTTGGATAACAAATGCAGAAGAGCAAAGTAAGAAGCAGATGCTGTTTCTTTTGATGAAAGAAAGTTACGTCACAGGTTTATTCAATAATGTCATGGGTTAATTTACGACGATTCAAAGTAACCAATGATGATACAACTTTAACTGGCTGTCAGCCTGATTGACCAACAAGCATCAGGACAACATATAACTGATAGGATACTCAAAGGGCTTTGAACGGGTTTACCCACCTTTGGAGACCATGGTGAAGGGGAATATTGCTACCACTGAACACAACAAACTGCTCAGGCTGGCAACTGTCCTAGGGAACACAGGGGCGCTGTTTACTGAGAGCCCACAGGAGGCCAGGCTGAGGTGTCCGCTAGAGGTTAGGCCTCGTGGTCCCTACCCCCGGAAGTGACCCAACATTGTATGAATGAGGCTCTATAGGCATAATTGACCTGGGTGCTTAAATCCATCTTCGGCTTTTCCCTGAAGGAGAGGTGGATGCAGGCGTGGGAATGCAATGTTACTGTGGTGACCCTCAATAGTGTCTCTCTGTGTCAGACACGGGCAGCCAGATTTAGAAAAGTCTTCATCAGGGTTGAGAGAGTATGGCCTAGTGCACGTGGACGGGTATCCTGTACCTTCAAACATCCTACATTGAACCTTCCTTTACTAAGAGTAGAACCCAAATGAGCTGGCGGCAGCAACACGTTTATCAGCTAATGTACCATTTAAGGCCCTCATCCCCTTTCTACAGCTGTATTCTCAAGATTTAAAATCAGAAAATATGAACACAGTTTTAGACTACATTCTCAGTGCTCTTAGGTGGACATTTCAAAGGGGCAGGAAATTATTTGAGGATCCACACATTCAAAGCCGCTAGTTTTGCACTAAAGGAAATGGACCACACACATATTCCAAAACAGGTATAGTTTGTATGAGTGCCATTTTTTGTAGACCTGATTCCCTCTGTCAGTTTCTTCTTAAGCACATCGATATGAAAAATTATACTTTTATAACATCGAAATTCCACATTTTGCACTGTATTGCATTTTCAAGTATTATCGAATTAGCATTTTGTAAAACCTTTGAACCAAAAATAGGACATTTTGCTTTATTGCACACAATATAACAATGGGATAATGCATTTTATAACAGAGTTGAAGCGTAACCAAACAATGTGGCAAAATAAAAATCTCTAAAAGGAAACTAAGGTGAAAGTAGAATAGACGAAAGAGGTGTAAGGACTTTAGAGAACGAAATAAGATTGTATTTCGTTGAGGTACGAATAACGTTTTAAGAAGTCACCCCAAGAATTCACCCCAGATATTATTACTTTTTCCAGTAGACTCATTAGATTTGTAAAAAAAAAAGATTTACATGGAGGATAATTGAACCATTTCACAAATCCAGCAAACTACTTTTACTCTTCACCAGAGCCTTCCTAACTTATGCTTTTTTATCTGGATTATTATACAAATTTTCTTAATAAAATTAACTGTTCCTTTTTTCATTTGTTCTAACAGAACCATTATACTGGAAATGTAAACAATTTAAAATTTGGTGACAACGGTGCAAATGAGTGACTCGAAAAGGAAAATAGCTGCACTTAGTTGAGAATGTTGGAACAAAATTAGATAAACAATCTAATATCCCTGCCTAGATCAAAACACACAGGTTTTCTGTCCTCTGTGAAATATGGGGCCCTTCGGGAATGGTCTTAACAAAGCCCCCTTGGAGATCTACCAGTGCTGAACACTGACTGGATCTGGCCCGCGTGGGCATCACTGTTAGTGCTAAAACTGCGCTTCCAATGGAACTGTCTGTAATCTGAATTTCAAGAGATCCGCTTAGGACCCAGAACAGTAAACATCCCTGCTATAGCCTTTCCACAGTGCCTCCATCAGTAGTCAAATACATGTCTTCTTATCGTTGTGGAAACTGAGATTGATCACAGATCCATTGTCTGCTAGAATGGGACATACACCTTCAAATGTGGTTTGCATGATCTCAAAACACAGCCACCTTTCTGTAAAACTCTGATAACTTGTAAAGAAAAGAAACCTCCAACTCTCTCTGTTTGGAACCCAACATCACATGGGCATTACTGTATGCCTCTGTTTGTTGGACCTTGCATGAAATAGATGAAGTCAAACAATCTTGAATTTGGTCTAGATCATTTTTCGAAAACAATGTGTATTTTTTTCATAGTGCTGAGTATTTATATATGTATTTTTGAAGTTTTATATAGCGCAAACAAGATCCAGAGGGATATCAGACACTTTACAATAGGATGTAAGGAAGGACATAAATACAAAATTGTCATCAAGTAGGAGTAAATGGACAAAAAAAAGAGGATTAATATGTTTATTGAAGGGAGGTAGGATTCACAGGCCCTGTTTAATGCTATGCTCCCATTCAATACTAATCTAATGTGAGTGCTGTCTTAGGTTGGTTGGCGTGTTCCCTACGTGTACAGGTACTACGTGATGCAGGGCTTAGAGGACCATTATTAAAGGTCATGTAGTGCTTAGATCAAGTCAGGTTTAGATCTATAACCAAAACGCTGTGCTCACACGATCTTTCAATCTCATTCCAGACATACTCGGGACTGTTCTGCGTGACGGTGAATCCGTACAAGTGGCTCCCAGTCTACACTCCCACTGTGGTGGCTGCGTACAAGGGGAAGCGACGCTCGGAGGCCCCGCCCCATATTTATTCCATCGCGGACAATGCCTACAATGAAATGGTTCGCAGTAAGTACCTTTACATTTGCTTTCCTTGGAAACCCTGGACCTTATTTACAAGTAAGTGCTGCAGGACGGCACCGCAAGCCGTTTGGCTGCGCCACGCTGCAGCACTTTCAAAGCAGAGGGTTGCCTCATATTTACAACAATAGGTCGCATCCCTGTGCATTCCCCTGTTCTGACGCACAATGGGCTGTCATGTGCCACGCAGGAACCCATGCGGCATGGTGCAAGGGGACCTGCGATGCAGGGAGATAATTTCTGTGCAGGAAGGGGTATCTTCCTGCACAAAAACAAAAACAATAAAAAGGGGTGTTTTCCTCTTCCTATGTCTTCTGCTGAATGAAGCACCCCTAGAAAGAGAACAAAATTAGAAATGCGCCTTGCTATGCCACCCCTGGGGTGGCATACCATTCTGCCGCATTTCCAGGTTTACGAACACTCGTAAATCTAGAAATGCAGCAGAATATATGGGTGATGCGTGGGAACACCCACAGCAACACCCATGTCATCCTCCTTTCAAGCAAAGTGTTGCGTGAGAAGGGGCCAAGTCTACAAGGACAGGAAAATCCATGCAGGGTGGCTTTAAGTGTCCTGCTTAAACAGTATTACTTATAAACAATATGGACAATGTAAAATCACCCTTTGCCACTCCTTCCAAACATTTCTGGTAATTTTTTGCTTTTTAATTGGTAAGTTCTGCACTTAAGCTTTTAAGCCCTCTCAGTTCAGGCAGTATGGGATCTGGGGCACAGGAAGATAAGGAATGTATCCAGAATCACATAATCGGTTTAGAACCCTATTTTCTCTGCTCAACAGTCAACTGTTCAACAACTGCGGTTACTTCAGGGAAATGCAAAGAGAAGGGCACTGCTAGCCAGTACAGTTGAAAAGGGGAAACATTGTTTACAACGCGGGGATTACATTGCGATGCCATTACATCACGGTTTTTATAACGCAAGTCGTTACAACGACTTGCGCTGGAGTGCGCTCTAGGATAAGGAATAGTATAATTTACTATCCAACATCTTCCCTACTGTACGTAGACTGGAGTTGGATAAGTAAATTATACTACTCCTAAGTCCAGCGCCCTCCAACGCAAGTCGTTGTAACGACTTGCGTTGTAAAAACCGCAATGTAATGTGCCGCGATGTAAAATGTATGCGTTGTAACGTCATACATCCGTTGAAAAGTGGTAGAGCTGGCTTCTCAATGGTGAAATGACCCCATTTTCAAACGAGAATAGGGAAGACGAGAGAGATCAGAAATAAGGACAAAAGGTTAAGGAGTGTATTCTTTATAGAGATGTGATGGAGCCCACATTCCCTGAAAGGTGGGGACATGTTTTGCTATTAGATCCTTCTGCTCTCACTCATTTTTTGCTAGTACCGATGGAATTTCCTTTCTACTGTCTCTATCTTCATGTCATGTGTGTCTGAATTTCATGCGTAGAACTGCATTATTGTGTTTGTTCTTCTCTTTCAGATCGTGAGAACCAGTCCATGCTCATCACGTAAGTCCTCTCTGTAGTTTCTTTGTTTACCTTTCTGCCTTTCTGTTTAAGAATCACAGAGTAGAGAGAACATTTACCTCCATTGGCAGTATGAAGAGTGTGGTTTGAATACAGTGGTATGTGGCTCTTTCAGAAGCTGACGGTGGAAGGAAGCTCAGATGTAGTTGTCCAACTCCCATATTTGAACTATATCACTGAGCATGTTTTCCCACCCAAGATCGTTGTCCGCAATCTACCACCCGCATAGAACCACTGCTAACTCAAATGTCCCCCATCAACGGAACGCGGACTGAGATCATTATTACAGAAAAAGAGAGATAAGCTTGAAGGAGCAGCGCAGGGATGAGTAAGGCACAGCTCCACAAAGCCTCAAACCCGGGCCGGTGAGGTCTTGTTAGGGATCCACTGGCAGTGGATTTTAGGGTCACGGATTCCATGAGGAGGGACACACTGGCTGAAGTCATCCTAATGGCAGATTCTGTTGAAAGATGAGTGGTATTTTATAAAGGGGAGGCTTTATATTGTAAAGTAGCATATTAACATTACTCTTTCTAAAAGCTGAGCTGTGTTAAGAGTCAGTTGGCTATGTTTGCTGGACTGTTTAGAATGATATAATGTGTTTGTTTGGATGGGATCAATTAAGGCCTGAGTTAGAGCTAGGCAGATGGCATACAACGTTACAAACATGGCGGTCAGCAGGTCCGCCTCACTAAAAATGCATTAGTTGAAAGTGCACTTGTAATAAGGAGGATGGGATGTTTGAGACAGAGTACCTATTTGCCAAACTCTAAACCCGGCCCTTACACTTGAGAAGTTACAGTTCCATGGAGCGAGACATGCTCTTATGGTTCTCGACAAAAGTAAATATGTTCTTGATTATTTTGGGTGAGGACAACCATAGTCATTAAAAATAACTGAAGTAAAAATTACATACAACAGATCTCAGCAAACATATACAAATCACTGGACCTATCTGTAGTTGCCCTAAACACAGGGATCATCAACAAGAATCCCAAATGCATATCCAACGATACTTATTCTAAGCAGAAGGCTTGAAAATTGACAACTCATCAAGACAGAACTCATGAAACCTTACCTCAAACAAAGAATACAGGCAATGGCAGCCCACACTTCCAAAAGTAATTCTGAATATAACACTCATTAAAAAAAACATTGGCAAATATTCAGAGTTATAGCATGGAGCTAGCCCTCATGGTAAGTGGTGCACTTTATACAAAACTAGAATACATTCTGGCACGTGCAGGTTACAAAGGCACGTACAGGGGTTTACACCATGTACCACATTTTAAGGTAGGTTATAGATTATTATGGAGGCATTGTTCAATTCTCAGAGATGGACGCTAGGCAGAGTAGGGGCAAAATAAGGCATAGAAGGCAAAGAGGAGAAAGTGTTTAGTATCCAGAGGAAGCTTTTCATTATTCAAGAGGTGGAAGTGAAGAAAGGCAAGAAGTTGGAGGGGCAGAAGGCTTTCTAAATCCACATTATCATTGGCTTTGAGACACTGAGTTAAAAGTGTGTGTGTGGAGGGGGGTCGTATATCTGAAGGGTACACGCTAATGTGAGAGGCTTCTGTAACTGCCTGAGGTAGAGGATTTGTTAAGGAGGCCTAGAAAGTAAAACTTTGCAGCTGTAGCCGAGCCCTCTCTCCTTCCAGAGGCGATAGGAAAGCACGATTGGGTCGGAGTGGTTAATTTCCATTATCAACAGTGCCCAGGAAGCTAAATAAAGAGCTCTGGAGTGCCTGTCACCCCCTGTCAGGTGCTGGAGACATGCCCTCCCAAGCCATATCCTAATTAGGTAAGGTAGGGAGTGAGGGCTTCACACGTCTGGCAGTTTTCCTGGAGCTCTTTAGGGAAGGGCTCAAAAATAAACCCTGCTTTTTGTAATCTTGCGCGATTACAGGGGCGGGCAGTGGCTTTGGAACTGATGTCACTGTTAAATAGAAACTGGTCCCTCTAGCGACAGAAAGGGCTGCCTGGACGCATGAGCCCGGAGTGACAACCACAACTTAATTGGAATTTGCACCAATCAGAAAATGTTGTTGCTCTTTATCTAATGAACAAATCACTGTGATCTCGTCCAAGTCCCTGAAAACTTCAATTTTTTAACCCAAACTTTTTTTCCCCGAAGCATTACGATTCTGTCTGCCTCTGGAGCTGCGGCATTGCAGACTTGCCAGCTCTCACAGGTAGTGACTGCCACCAAGGCTAACAGCTTGCAGGGCGCTTGATGTTGGAGGTCAGCAAGGCTATAGCAGAGCCAGATTTAGATTCCATTTGCAAATGGAGCAATACCGGGACTAATTTATGGGAAGTGTCGCATTGCTGCGGCAAAGCAGCGATGTGACACTTCTTGGTACGCCCTCCTTGGGACACCATTGATACGCCGTATTTACAGTATGGTGCATCATGTTGCAAGGAGTTACAGATACAACAGTATTACTGACATATCTGTATGCGAAAAAGTGGCGCATTGCTGGGGTGTATCTGAAAACAGACGCAACTCCAGCTATGTGTCCTTTCACATGGGCCAAGCCCCATGTGAAAGGACCTGCGTCAACCTTACACCTGCCATGAGGCATGCATAAGGTTTTGACACAATGGCGTCCTAGAAGTGGCGCACTGAAATCTTATAGATTTCAATGCGCCACCTCTATGAGGCTTTGATGCAGGGGAACGCCTGCCCTTCATACATTATACCTGACGCAGGTATAATGTAGCGCAGGGGTTTACGAAGTGACGCATCTGCCTAGATGCGTCAATTAGTAAATATGGTGCAACATGGCGCATTCATTACGCCACCGCAGCGTCACAAAAAGTGACGCAGCAATGGCATAAATGTGATGCAGGGCATCATAAGTAAGTAAGGGTTTCCTTTGCCCCCCCCCCTCGCCTTAGGGAACTGTTGAGAAAGATTCCATAGGCGTAGTCAGTGGTCCAGGCAACCACTGCCAACTCTCAGAAAAACGCTTTCCTGCTCCCTTTACGGAAAATGGGCTGTTTAAAAAAAATATATATACTTTATTTAAACACAATCACAGACATACATGGTGGTCAGCTGACCCTTGCAGGACACCATCCATGTACCTAATGAATATTAATTCAGTAAGTCGGATTATGACTCAATCCAATTCAGAATTTGCCAATCAACCTAATAGTTACAAAGGTAGGTTTACAAATTTCTATACTGGTCGCAAACTGCGACCATTATTTTCAACCAGTTTACATCCGGCCATTAGTTCATTGACACCAAGTTCCACATTTCTAGTGAAGACTTCTTCTGTGGCTGAGCAGAATCACTGAATCTGACTGCCCCCATTAGACACCACACTGGTTCCAGCAGTGCTTGAATTGGAAAAATAGAAGTGTAGGTACTCAGTACCACAGTACCTGTTTGTTTCTGAGATGTGCCAGTACGCTCTAAATAAACGTATTATATTTCTCTTGAGAAGTGCCGGTACTCTCCCTCTCAAAATAAAAAAGTACCGGTACTCAGTACCAGACAGTACTGGCCTATTTAAAGCACTGGGTTCCAGCCATCCTGCCTACGCTGGGAGGCAGATGACTGTGGCTGATTATTGATGATAATTTGATCCCTCACCACATGTTCTTCTTTCCAGGAAGTGCTTTCATGCTGTGTGTGCCCCTTCTTGATATTTTCATCCTGTTTTTTGTGTCCATATTTATGTCACTCAATAAGCGGAGAATCTGGTGCTGGCAAAACTGTGAACACGAAACGTGTCATTCAGTACTTTGCCGTAGTGGCCTCTCTTGGCGAAGGCGTGGGGAAAAAAGGCGTAAGCTGAACCTTCGCTGGCGTGGTGCTCATATAACTTTTGTTTTTGTTTTTTTGCTTTTCTCATTAACTTTTATGAACTGATGTTTCCATGTATTTCCCTTCTGTGTTTACATCATACTTCCTAGCAAAACCCCATTTTAATTTAAAAATATAATCTTATAAGAAGGCTCTTTTTTGTCTGGAACTATGTTTATCACTCATCCAAGCACACAGCCATGACCCTATAGAAATATTCACAGAAACATTCAGAGGAGTACATACAGAAATGAACACTAAGATACGCATATCTACATAGAGCTTCTGATACACACAGGAGGTGCACACAGATAAGCACACAGGGCAAACAGCCTTTACCGTGTGTACCACACAACGCCTTTACCACACATCATTTACTGTGCATGTATTTGCCATGCATATGTCTTTACCATGTGCATGCCTTTACCATGCAAGGTAAGCATATTTAGGGATATATATATATTTTTTTTTTTCCACTAAAAAAACAAAGGTTACAGGGACGTTATAGGTAGGCTCAGATTTCACTCGTATAAACAGCCCCCCCCCCCCCCAACCCGGCCAATATTGATCCCGTGGGGCTGATCCACCGGGGCCCAGCCAATAAATGGTGGGTGCCCTGGAGCCAACATTGTTGGGAGCGAATCCCCCGCTGCCGCAGCCATCTCCCCTTCTCCAGCGGGAGCTGGTATTGCTCCCACCCCTGGGGACCAGCTAAAATGTTGTTAACTGTGCACAGGAACAACATTTTCATCTGTTTCCTTGTCTGCTTCCGTGCAGGCAGGGAAGCAGACGAAAACTCATGCCCTTATTTATGAAGATCTTGCGCTGCCAGTGTGTCACTTTTAAAATGGGAAAAGGTGACATATCAGTGGTGCAAGGCCTTCATAAATGAGGCCCTCAGTTTCCAGCAGGCAGAATCATTTTTCATGTTCCTGCCCCCTGGGAGTGGACTTAGTGTTTGCTCTGGCTTGGCAGGAGCTTTGAAATTACTCCCGGCAAACTTACCTTAACCTATACTTAACTTGCATGGTAAAGGTATACGCGTGGTAAAGTCATATGCTTGGTAATGGATATGTGGTAAAGGCAGGCGTGGAAAAGGCATGTGTTGTAAAGTCAAACATTCAGCACACAGGCATACTTGGAGACACAGAATCTAAGACAAACATGTACACACACAACACATAGAAACTATAACATTCAATCTTTAGAACAATGGGGCATTAAGCACACATAGAAGTTTCAAAACACTATTTCAGATTGCTTATGTGCAGGAAGAGATACCTTCCTGCACATAAACAATCATTCCCCTCAACGCAGGTGCCCTTGAACTATGGTGCAAGGGTGCCTGCGTTGGCGCTAGGCAGCTAAATTAGCACCAGCACAGAGGGAAATGCAAAGTTGCATCGTATTATTTTAAATATGATGCAGCCCTGCGTTTTAAAAGTGGCAGAGCGCGGCGTTAAGCCAAGGAGGTTAACGGCGTGCTCAGCCACTTCCTTGTAAATATGCCCCAAAGTGTTCCGTCTTGAATCCTATTCTTCATCCCTTTAGAGCCATATTCCCTATTTTACATCACACGTGTAATGTTTTTAATTTCTCATTTTCCTTTGCATCTCTTTTGTGCTCTACCCTCTACTTCTTTATCATTGTGGACGTTTTCTGTTTGAATTTTACAACCTCTGCTTATTTTGTTATTGTTTTTCCGTGATGTTTATTTTGCAATTGAAAGTGTTTTCTTCATTGATTAGAGGTGAATTGGCCTGTTGGGAATACCATTGAATTCCTAGTAAGCCAGGACCTCTGAATGGCAGGTAGGGCTGGGGCTGAGTCAGTCACAAATGAGGTTTACATGTGACTGGCTCCTCCCCAGGCTTCTAGGCCTTTTGGAGCCATTAACTCATTGGGAAATCTCCCGGATTCCTGGCAGCCCTTTCTACCTCTACGTTCTTTGGTTGATACTTCCAGCTTCAGAGGTATGTCTGCAAGGCAAGGTGAGGTCGCATCTTTGGGGGGGCACTTGATCTTTCTTAGTCCTGGGACAGATCTCTTGGACCACACACTTGGTTATTCGAAGGTGGAGATGGATTGGTCTACTTTAGCAGTGCTTTAAGTCAAGTGGTGTGCATGCAGGGATAGGGATGTATGATGTTACAACATCACACTCTTCCTTAGTCTAGAGCGCCCTCCAGTGCAAGTCGTGGTAACGACTTGCGTTGTAAAGCAACAATGTAAATGTATTGCGGTGTTTTGCCAGGGAGACGTTACAGAGGCACTGGGACACGTTCACTATTGTGGATGTACACCTTGTCCAAAACATCTGGTGAGCACTTTGCACACATTGCATTAGTGGACACACCTCTCCCCTGAGATTCCACGTTACCTCCACACCAGGAGGATTCAGTAAACTTCATATTCAGTCATATGTCAACAGCTTCCTGTGGAGACTTTTATAAGTGCTTACAAATTGTCCCTAAACAAAGTCTGTGCACCTCCCATATGGCGAGTGCCTCTGAAAAGGATGAAAGGGCTTGTTAAGTCACACATTAGAGCATTGGTACTCACGAACATTTGCACAGGGTCTAGCAAAATGTTAAATAAAGGGGCAATCATTTATTTGCAGGTTAATACATGCTTGCCTGTTTATTTAACATTGTTTTCTGAATATTAGTATTCAGCAACTAAACAGCAGCTCATGCTGCTGTTCACTAGGGGGGTCACATGTAAAGGGCATGAGGACCGTAAGTGGCCCACGGGCCGCACTTTGAGTATCCTTGAATTAGAGATAACCGATTTGTGGCCGATCCATCCTAGCTGCCTTTTGCAATAGTGTCAGAGAAATTGTGTGATTGCACACCCTGTGGGACAAAGAGGTCTGACTCAAGGCTAAGATTCTCCGGTGAATCTCCAACAAACGACAAAAGCTGGCTGCTGAACAGAACTTAAATCTTCCTCTAAAGTTGGGAGTGTCCCCAAAGCTGTTTGGAAAATATTTTTGTTCTCGTCATTTTTCCCTTGCCGTGTTCATGAATTAACAGTTGGGGCCTTTCCCGTGACTTTCTTCCGGACCTGTGTCTAATGTCTTTAATATATTTTTGGGTGATTTTATTTCCCTTTGATACCTCGACCCAGATGACATTTTGCTGAGTGCGTTCTTAACTCTGCAGCAGTGGGACTGCTGTCTCTTTAGTGGTGAAGGTGGAGAGTGGTGTGTGGAGCTGTCTTTTAACCAAGATGGATGGATTCACACTAAGCACATTTCTATGTTTTTTCCTATTTCAGCAAGCTCCAGCTACAAGAACTGGGGTGAGTATTACACGTAAACTCGAGGAAGTCCATTTACCAGGTGCATGCTGTGAAAAAGAGTGAAAATCCCAAGCAACTTGCTTCCAAAAATGTTTCTGCAATTTCATTGGTCAATTTACACTGCTTGTGAAAGCTGCCAAAATAGTATCTTTTAGCCTATGACTCTTCCCCTCTCAGAAGGAGTGGTCAATTGGTCTACAGGGTAATCTGGGCTGGACTGACCACATGGGACACAGGAGACATACCAGAGGAGAGGGCTTTCCTGCAGAGAAATATCTCCATGGGTTCTACTATGTCAGATTGGGAAATATAAATTTACCAACTCTTTGCGCTGTTGCAAAGTTACGCAAAGTCACGTAATGCAGTGAAAAGCAACACTTTGGTAGTTACTTTCCACTGCAATAGGCATTTTGCCCTAGAAAGGTTTCCTTGTTGAAGTTCAAAAAGTGGTCTGTACTGATTGGCGTCACTTTTCGTCAAGGGGGTATTACTGAGGGGTTACAGTGTAAACACCCACAGGTTTTGGCACACAGCCCATGATAGCCAGACTGGGTTTTACATCAAAAACCTAAGCCTCCTTGAAGAAGAGCCTAACAAAGAGAAATATTTTTATTTCTAAAAAAATACAAAAACATTGTGCTGAAGTTTACAGCACACATCCAATGTGTGCGATGCTTTTGTTTGTCCAGACATAGGAATATTTACCAGACAGGTGTGATTCCAGTTCAAATTTTTGCTAGACAGCGCACAATCTCCTGTGGGAGGTAGATCATCATACAAGGAAGCCTTTAAGAGTTCAGGGAAGTCCAGAGATGTTCTAAGGCATGGGCAAACTGGGCTCTGGCCCAGGGCCCAGCCTTTCATGCCGCCCCTGATAGAGCCAGCTCTGTTCTGCAGAGAGTCTTGCCCTAACAACCTTTAATAATTGGTTGATGTTTGAGAGTCCAGTACATACATTTTGAAGAGAAAAGTTGTGTTTATGTTTCATGCAACAGCCATAAAAAAGGTTTCTTTTAGATCAAACAGGACCTTACATATGAGAAATGGGAGAGTGTCACAGAGAATATTTGCAGTAATATTAGTGAACTGTTTCAGAGCTACAATATTGAAAAAACTCATAACCATCCCTGAATATTAAACCAAAACACATTTAGAATATGGACGAGTGAGCCTGTTCACTGTCACTGACCTGCCAATGAGGGCATGCAAGAGCTGAAATTGGATCATAAATTTGGGGGGCCCTGTTCTGGACAGGGGCCCCCAAAATATGTTTGGCCTAGGGCCCCTAAAATCTTTAATATGTCCCTGGGGAGGTTGACAGCAGCAGGTCAATCTAAATAGATATGGATCTGCGATGTGTTTTCCTCTTTGTGCAACATAGTGCAGCACATTTTGTTGCTATATTGTGTTACGTTAAAAATGAGCGACTCTGCCGTTTTGTGAGTTCTTCTTCAGAACTGTCTATAAGACGTTTGGCTTTTTAAGTGATATGTTTTGGAAAATTGTGGCCCCATTGAAAAAAAAATCCCAAAGACCTAGGTCACCTACTAGTAATACAGCAGGACCAATCAAGGAGAGCTCTTTCTATCTTGTCGGCCATTTTGTGCCAGGCCACTCACGCAGGGAGGCAACAAAGAGAAGGTTAACTTAAAAAATCGGACAGTTCCGGTCAGGGGACTATTGATGAGACTATCAATGAATGTACTCATTACCTATTTATTTATTTATAAAGTTTTATATAGCGCAAACTTATCCCGAAGGATATCAGAGCGCTTTACAATTTGAGGCAAAGGTAACAAATCATAACATTAGTCTAACATGGGGAATCTAATGGGCATTGAGTCAACCAGTACAAACATAAGAGATCAATATAACCTCAGTGCATGGAACTGTGCTGGTGTTTTGTGTGTGACTTTAGTGCACAGAACTACCTGAAGCCGAACTAAGAGCCCAGTCCCATGTCAGTGCACCAAGAGAACAGCATCAATGCTTTGTACAAATTCTGTGGCAGGATAACTTTTTCGTAGGTGATAAAAAATAAATGGCGTGGATTGCTGTCTGTTACTTTCTCATCCAACTCTCCCATGCGTGTGATCAGTCAGATCAGGTTCGGTCCAGAGCATTTTGTTTGGTATGCTTGGGATACAGCCAGAAGCAGCTTTCATTTCAATCACTTCATACCGTTTTAAAATTCAAAAATATTTTTTAATGCAGAAAAAATAGCAGATTATCTGGGTATTCAAAAACCCAGCTGCATTAGCCATAAAGTGCGAATGCATACAGATATGTGAAATCACTTTAAGCCCTATGTTTCGCGAGCACAAAATTAATTTTCTTAAGAAAGCAAATACTTTTTTGGGTGCACAATCAATTCTGAGCTGTATCATTTAATCGTCAATAACTTGATTCTTCAGGCAGTCACATGCTGAGTATTATTTAATATACAAATGTGCACACCTTTCCCCAAACTGTAGCGACATGGGGAGACCTAGCAAAGCTATACAAGTTGAGGGCTCAACCGTGTATCCTGGCCTTAGGTTGCATTATTTTATATCCGCCCCTTTCCCTTAAACAGTCCCCTGCCTGCTCCCCTGATGCACACAGTGTGATATATACACTGGAAGCTGCCCATCACTGGCACCTCTCAGTTTGTGAATCTGTACCACCTGCTTAGACAGGTAAATCCCTTGGCAGTGGAATTCTAAAGCAATTGATTTGCAACTCCAAAGCAGTAGGAAGACTCCCCTCAGGACTCTTGTACCTTACGATTCTCAAAAAATTGCAAAGTATTCCGTATGAGATTGGAAAGACATTCCTGATTCACTAAGCACCTTTGGCGCATTGTGACTTGAAGTTTTGCGTGCACAAAGCCTGTGATTTTGCGATTCACTGGTGTTGAGACCACAAAACGGTTAAGTGAATTGGCCCTATGTGCTGCCTTGTGGTGCTAATTTGTCAGTTATATGGTCCAACTCAGACATGGCAGACCAGAAGAGAAGGTTGGTTTTCACACAAGTGAGGCAGTGAGGAGTGATGATCCAAGGGAGGTCCAAAAGTGAGGCCAGGCTCTGCCTAGGGAAACTAGAAACAGCAGGCACTTTCTAGGACCTGAAATGGGCATCATCTCTTACATACTCACACTGAACAGGACACCTGATGAGCAGTGGGGTAACAGTGTGCAAATGAGTTGAATATCCTGCCCCCTCCCATTCCACAACCCTCAGGGAATTGTCACACTTTTACTCCTGCTATTCTGAAGCCTTATTGTTTTTGCTTTTTTACTTCTTACTGTCTAGGGTACCCTAGAAGACCAAATTATAGAGGCTAATCCTGCAATGGAGTCCTTTGGCAATGCAAAAACCCTGAGGAATGACAACTCCTCGCGATTTGTAAGTACCAAACTCAGAGTGTAAATCTACTAGTGGCTGCTGGTGATGTATTGAGTGAATACGTGATTTACGTGTGCCCCATCAGACTCCTGTTAATGCCTAATGTTGTGCAGGAAATGAGGGGGGTCCAACCAGATCCCATATCTGGCAGCTATTATTGAACTAAACCTGGCATCCTGGATGGATGCAATTACATATGCTGAAGTTGTCCTGATGTAATTTGCTGCCACCAAGACACATTCAACAGAGCCCCCACATTGTCTTCTTTCCATTCAGAGCAGCAACATGCAGGTGATGAGGGGTTTCCTTATTTTCTCTTTCAGCTGGGCCCAAAAAAGGCCTGCTTTAAATGGCCATCAGCCCTTCTTCTGTTCTTCCTGCATCATCCTGGCTGGGAGCTCACTGAAGCCTAACACCTAGATGCAAATGCAATGGATGGAAATTAAGGCACATTAACTTTTATCACTTCATAAATACTTAAGAGAAACTATGATTTGGAGACATCTTTTTGACTTTGATCAACTCCTGTATGTAAGAGATATGCATTCACTGAACGAATGTATCTGTCTGTATGGCTAATTACACAAATAAATATTTAGATATCACTTGCTAATTTAGCTTTTTATTTCTTTCTTTCATAGTGCTACTTATCCCAACGTAGGGTGTCAGAGAACTTTGTGTCATACTTATGCACACATTATACAGAGAAAATAAACCATACAAGTGTGTAAATGTACAGAGAATGTTACATAAGGCACAGAAGGTTACAAGGTGTAGGAGTTGTGTTGTGTCCTATGTAGAAAGACACCAGGTGCCAGGATGTATATTTAGGTCTTCTTTATTCAGTCTTCAAATGTAGGTTACATCTCTCTTTACTCCAGCCAGCCTAGTGTGGTGCCAGCCCCACCAGGAGCAGCCTCCCTAGCTGCTCAGCCCATCTCTAACTGCCACATTCACCCCACTCAGTCACCCAGGCATTCCACGCATCACAGGCACACCAACATTCTAATACCAAGACACACTCTTGCTGAGCAGCTAGAGGCAGCAGGGCTAGAGTACATGTTATACATTTAAGTAGGATATAACAAGTTGCATATCTCCATACTGGTAGGCATCGTATGTTCACAGTAAATGATAGTGAGAAACACAAAGTCAGGATTTAAAAGGTAACACAACGGCTGGAGTTGTCTTTACAAATAAGACTTTATGAATACCTAAATGAACCTTTCCAGCAACCTTAGAATAACAACAGATTAAGATTAAAAAAAAAAACCAATAACCCATGTCTTGCAGTTTGCATGCAGTGCCTTCATACCGGTTCATAGCTCACTGTCCAATCTTAGAATGTTGCGACCTATGAACTGCGAATGGCTAAAGGTTCTCTGTGATAAACCACTTACTTATCTACATAAAACACAAATATGTGATCTTCATGTTACATGATGTTCTTTGCACTAGGCACATAAATTAATGAATGTTACCCTAAAATAGGGGTGTCCTGGCGCTAGGCTAAACTCATCAAGAGGGCGCATTACAAATGATGAAATAGCCACGTTTTTAGAGGCTTTCTTAAAAAAGAGTAGCCAAATACCTGCCTCAAGGTGACCCTCTTAGCTACTTTCTGAATCAAAACTGTTACTGGATAAAACACAGATCTCTCTAGGAAGTACATTACTTACCAGACTTATCTTAATGTTGTTATATTCCCAGAAAATTGCTTGGCACACAAAGATCTCTGCAGCAGGTACCTTAACTGCATAAGATATTTTAAATACAGCCTCTTTGTGAGCTATTAACTAAGCCAAAACAGTTCTACTGTCACATTTGTGTTTGTTGACAATTTCTTTTCAGGGATCCCATCCACATGGTCCTGAAGAAGGCCAAAGACCCGTAGGGTCACAATAGGGCTCAAACAGAGAATGGGACACTCAAGTGAAAGACCCTATGATGATACTATCCACTACGTCGCTCCAAAGGAGATAACATACTGATGTTTCTGACAACGTGGTTGAGAGTCTCCAAGACTACCTGTTTTAAGACTTTGGCACATAGATAATGTGGCACACATGTTTACTTCAAGGTCCAAAAACCAATGCTGTCACTGATGCCATGAGGGAGGGAGGGTTCTGTCATTCCACATATATTTACACAGCGAGAAAAAGGGGTGCTTGGAGAGTTTTTTTTTGCTAAAACCTGTATACTGTCAGCATAAAACACTATAATAATAATAATAATAATAATAATATTAGCTGCTTTATATATGGTGCACATAACTCAGCAAGTCTGGGTGCTGTACAAAGACTATGTAACTTTCTGATACCCAACAGACTTGGCAACCTTTTTAAAGATGCTAAAATTATGTCATGGTGAGAATGTGAAAGATAACACAAAATTGAGAGAAACTTTACATTTTTATGAATTTAGAAAATAGGAATCAAATTTGTGATCCACAAGGGGTTCTGTGAGCAGAGACATTATGAATTGTATTGTACAGATTGGAATGAAACTTTAAGACTGCGGGCCTGATTTAATATTTGGCGGATGGCCCGTTCTTCGCCAGGGTGACGAAGTAAATACCTTGATGTGAGAATAGTTGGCTTAACTGATGTTTGTAAGCAGATACACATGCCTCATTTGACATGACTTGAGTGCCACCATCTTTACCCTTACAAGAAGAATGAAGGATGTGAAGTTGAGGCAGCATGGCTTGGGATACAGGCATGTGACCTGCAGGGGGAGAAAAGACCTCAGTAGTCAAGATTTACCCCAGTTTGAAAAACAGGGAATTGTTCTATGGAAGCTTATTTATCATCAACCTGCTGTATCTTCTGGCTAAAACAGACATCTGAGTAGTGCTCCAATCCCCTGATGTGTGATAGCACCTTCTCTGGAACCCGCCCACACGCCATTGGTTGTGGGCCTCTTAGAACATTGGAGCATCAAATGTAATACAGACTGATCTTAATTTCTTTTAAATAATTTTCCAGGGAAAATTCATCCGAATTCATTTTGGACCAACGGGGAAACTGGCATCTGCAGATATTGATATCTGTGAGTGAATTTCATTTGATACTACTATTCTCTACAACCTATTTATATATATATACCAATGGACGATAATGTCCAGCATTCCTATTTAAACATGTAAACTGACAACAACATTTCCTGTCAATTTAGACCTGCTGGAAAAGTCCAGGGTAATTTTCCAGCAACCTGGTGAAAGAAGCTATCATATCTACTACCAGATCCTGTCTGGGAAGAAGCCAGAGCTGCAGGGTAAGGAAACAATACGAATGTTTGGTTACAGGTAGCAGGAATGCTGTGATCTATGTGTGTGCTACGGACAGGAAGTGATGCTTCCTGGAATGGACACCTGCACCTCAAATGCATGGTGTCCAACACCTGAGGAGTGATATACATTAACAGGTGTGTTAGGGTGACCAAATGGTTCCATCTCACTGGGACACCACCAGGGCTTTTAGTGAGATGAAAGAACTGGGGGTTCTCTCTCAGGGGCGTGGCTGCTGTAATTAAGGGCATGGCTTAAAACACTTAAGCTAAAACTCTGTGCTTAGCATATTGTGCTGACGGACTGATATTTTGCTGCATCTGTCCATTCATCCATATATATAACACAACAAGTAACATTACACCTACAACAAGCCAAGACTATTGGCTTTGTCAATGGTTGTAAGTTGCATATGATAAATAAGCAACAACTAGCACTTCGTTGTATAGAATATTGAAAATGCTACCCGCTCTTGTGGGCGAGGTTGTGGTGAAAGGCTAGAGCAGCTGACCTTCGAGCTGAGAAAGAAGGTTCGAGCCTGACTTCCTGTGATTTAAAACATTATTATGTCATAGTGTAATGTAACAGGTGCTCATGTAAAGCGCTCCAAGTTTGTGCTCTATAAAACTGAAAAACGAGTCTCTTTAAATTTACATCAAAGGCAGTGAGAGGGGTTGTACTATTGCAGAGTTAAGGGTTTTTATTTTTTTTCCACCGTGAGGGTAAAAATAGAGAGCCCTATAGGGACCTGTCTCGGCACCTGCTTTTAAAAACTGCTGGTGCCGCGCACTAGCAGGACCCGGCCCATTTAAAGCCCTGGACACCGCGTTCTAGCTGTGAGTTTTAGGGGCACATGCATCAACCATTTTTGTCTTCGCAAACGGCAAACGCAAAAAATGCTTTTCAGATGCAGCAAACTCTATTTTGCGATTCGGTAACCTGTACAGCTAGAAAAAAGTTCCCTCATTGGCCACAATTATTCATTACAGGTATGCATCACATTCTTCATGTTAAAGGTGACAGATACACAACAAACTTTTTTTTAATTTTCTTCAAAAAATATATGTAGTTTTTAATCTTTTATTTTTAGCATTGCTTTCAGATTTATATTTTCATTTGAGTTAGAATTCATAAGAGACAAATAATCACAAAATTGACACATCAAGAATAATTGCATAATTCATACAAAGAAGAAAAATTACATTGCATTAACAAAGACTAATAATGAAAAAGACAATTAAATAACAGTACATATGCCCCTGATAACACACAACCAATCACAACATCCTAACCCATTCATACTAACATTACATACACATGCACTACGTGTGAAAAAGGAATCTGGGTACTAATGCTAATTGTCAGGTCTCAAAACTAAGTATGAGACCCCGCACTCTGGTCGACGCGCGTTTCGGCGGCACACATCCACCTTCCTCAGGACCTTTTCCAGGCAGTCAGAAACCCACAAGGACAGGGGACCTATATTTAAAATGTGGAAGTCTCTACACTTGTCCAAAAATAATGGGTAAACGATGTCGCAAATCCCAAAGAGCCCAGCCCAATGGACAGGTTGGAACCACCTGTCCATTTGGGAGCTTTCATACATGACCCATTAGTGAAACACAAGTGAAAGAAGCATCGGGGGTTCGTGGGATTATAACCACGTACGTGATTTTAAGTTGGATATAAGAATGAAACTGGGCTCTTTGGGATTTGGGACATCGTTTACCCATTATTTTTGGACAAGTGTAGAGACTTCCACATTTTAAATATAGGTCCCCTGTCCTTGTGGGTTTCTGACTGCCTGGAAAAGGTCCTGAGGAAGGTGGCCGTGTGCCACCGAAACGCGCGTCGACCAGAGTGCGGGGTCTCATACTTAGTTTTGAGACCTGACAATTAGCAGGGGGCTCCCTGCTGATTAGTACCCAGATTCCTTTTTCACACGTAGTGCATGTGTATGTAATGTTAGTATGAATGGGTTAGGATGTTGTGATTGGTTGTGTGTTATCAGGGGCATATGTACTGTTATTTAATTGTCTTTTTCATTATTAGTCTTTGTTAATGCAATGTAATTTTTCTTCTTTGTATGAATTATGCAATTATTCTTGATGTGTCAATTTTGTGATTATGTGTCTCTTATGAATTCTAACTCAAATGAAAATATAAATTTGAAAGCAATGCTAAAAATAAAAGATTAAAAACTTCATATATTTTTTGAAGAAAATAAAAAAAAAGTTTGTTGTGTATCTGTCACCTTTAACATGAAGAATGTGATGCATACCTGTAATGAATAATTGTGGCCAATGAGGGAACTTTTTTCTAGCTGTACTTTATTTCTTCCCCTCTGTTCCCTGGCCGTATTCCACATTTTGAGGGGGTCCCATCATTACTGCTTTAGCGATTCGGTAACCTGGTCCCGAATCGCAAAATGGGTTTGTGATTCGCTATGAGGAAGGGGCGTGTTTAGGGTGTCCCTTCCTAATACTGAATCGCATCGGTATGTAGGAATGTATTGTGACCGAATTCCTGTTGCAAAACATTTGCATTTTACCACCTACTTTAACTAGGTGGTAACCCATTCGCAAATGGGAAGGGGTCCCCAAGGGACCCCTTCCCCTTTGTGAATGTTTGTTACAGCGTTTCGAAAGATCAGGCAATGGTCCCTTTCATTTTTGTTTTAGAAATGTATCCCGTTTTCCTTTAAGGAAAACGGGCTGCATTTAAAAAAAAAAAGATGGCTTTATTTAAAAGCAACCACAGACATGGTGGTCTGCTGACCCCAGCAGGCCACCATGCCTGTGATTTTTGCGATTCCTAGGGGATCACATATTACGACCTACCTCATTAATATTCATGAGGTAGGTCATTTGCGATCCCCTAGGAATCGCTAAAAGTTTTTAACACGCTTTCATGGATGCCGTTTTGCGATTTCCTAATTGCGAATCGCAAGGATTCACAATTAGGAAATCACAAAACGGTTTCTTCAAGCATCTGGCCCTTAGTTCACAAACGTTTGCACTCCGGACAGGGGCGGCTCTAGGCTCCTGGCTGCCCTGGGAGGGAGCGTAGGTAGGGGACCCTGAAGAGGGGATCCGGGCGGGGCGGAGCCCCCCGGAGCTCAGGAAGGGGGTCAGGGTGTTTGGAAGTGGAACAGAGCCGGAGGCTGCCAAATTCCTGCCAGTGGGGCCACCACGCAAATAAGTATCCATCCTCAGAGGATTATTATATTGAGGATATATATTGGCGTGGCGGCCCCTGGGGTTTGGCGGCCCTGTGCAGGTGCACAGCTTGCACATGCATAAGGCCGGCCCTGCTCCGGAAGCTAACAACTTTGTTCTCTTCGATTGAACCAGTTGGATTAGAGTACGAGACTGCAATAGTTTCAAAAAACAAAAGCCCAAGGGAATAAACATTGAATCCCAGTGATATGAATCCATATGATCACCCTACGGTAGAATGATCAGGGAAAGAACACGCAGAACCTAAGAATTGCACTCTGCAACATGCGCTGAATTTCCCATTGTCTTCTTTGCTAATGATTCCCTGCACTTTTGGCAGACGGCTCTACTTTAGGAAGATGTCACACTCTTGCTGCTGTGGCAGAGACAGAGGAAGGCAAAGAAGTTGGGTGATACTTCACTCATGGGTGCCTCATCTACAGCCGCAAAAAGCACACCAACTTCCTTTCTGCATGGGGACTTTTCATGGGCAGCTCTTGTGCTACTGGAATTTGCACATTGTTGTATAATTGGGGCAAGATATATCAACACTTTACACCAGTGCAAAGTCACCAAAAGTAAGGCAAACTAGTGCAAATTGTAAATTTGGAATGTACAAGTTTGGTGTTGGAAAGAAGCCCGAAAGTAAAACAAATTAGAGCTTTGCACTAGCGTACATTACATTGCATCAAGTGGGTGTCTCAATGGGTGGTACATATGCCTTCACATGCAACCACCCATGGTTCTTGACACAAAACCATTTCTGCTAACATACAGAGATCAAACTTTGTGTCAAAATCTACATGTCCTGGCAAATATGGAGATAACTTTTCTTATCTCCAAACCTTTCTAACTTTGCATATATGCTGTACTGTACAGCACACATACAAAGTGGGAAACGTGTTTAAACCTATGTCTGAGCAAAATATTTTATATTGGAAGGTTCCCCTTCCAGGACAAAACCTATGACAGACATGATGTGCACTTTTACATAACAGTCTAAAGGTATGTGCTTGGTGCTAAGCCTATAGCCCTAGTGTGAGGTCAGTCACATGTCTGGACGACTGATATGATTCAGGTTCCGCCCAAGTCCTTAAAGTTGCTAGAACCATGATATTGTTCAGAAAGGTCCTGATTTCCCAAGAACAGTTTGTCTCTGGTCTTCTTTCCCAACGACTGGACATTGTGGTAGCCTCTTCCCCTTTCTCCACTGTGCCCTATCTTTTAGTGAAGTGCAGGTTTTGGTAATAAGAATCTTGATTTTAAAAAGAGCATAAAACACGAGCAGCGTACAAACTAACACTGCATGCGTTTTTTCAATATATTTCAAAAACATTTAAAATTGAAATTTTAGGGTGTCTATTTATGATCGGCACTAATAGTTCTCAGTATACTTTGTCAGTTGCTAAGGACGGGCATTTCCCTTAAAGTTGGTTGTATTGGATTTCCTGATTTACTTTTATTGTCACTATGCATGCTCAAAGTTAGCCATCTTTTGAAGACCCACAACCTTTTCTTGTGTGTAACTTCAGGGGTGTGTCAAAGATACCCACCACATCCACTAAGTGCGTGATTCAAAAAGTCAACTGTCTCTAATTCGACTCTTGTGTTTCAGACATGCTGCTATTGTCTACCAACCCCTATGACTATCACTTCTGCTCACAAGGTGGGACCACTGTCGACAACCTGGATGATGGCGAGGAACTCATGGCTACAGACGTATGTATTCTACCTTTCCTATAATGCTGATTGTAAGTGACTTGTACTTCTTTGTTCATCAAATGGGTCCAATGGAACAGCACTAAATCAAGTGAAGGGAGTGAGAAGGATCATTCTCAGCAATAAGCTAAAAGCATTAAAGTGATGTCCTCAGGGAGTTTGTGATGGCATTAATGGAGGAATACATTCTGAAAGAGACAGTCAAGAAGCCCGAACTCCCGTCCTCTTGAAATTGGTAAATTAACAATTAAAGGGCTTTAGGAATTAAGAATGTTTCTAAATCCACTCTTTGACTAACACACAGATGGATGTGTCTGTTGAAATGAGGGTTTTTTTATCTGCTGGTATATAAGAGATGCCTTAAAAACACTGAGCTTTGATGTCCAAAGTCAGGACTTTGAGCTGCAAAAAAAGTTTGCTGGCAACAAAAGATAACAGGGCTTACAATGAGTAATCATATTTTCATCCATCATTCAGTCTTTCACCATTCATTCTGTCCTTCCATCTGTGTGCCCTTGCATGTCCATATTCAACCATTTACAAACCTATCCATCACTCATCCTTCCTTCCTTCCAGCATTTTACTAATCCATCCCTCCATCCACCCTTTTACTCATCCATCCATTATCCATCCATCCACCCTTTCACCCTATCCATCCGTACACTCGTCCATCCAGCCATCCTTTCACTTACTCATTCATCCACCCAATCACCCATCCTTCCACCCATTCACCTGTTCACCCGGTTAATAAGGGTTGCAACAGGTACTGAACGGGTTCTTGGCTTTGACGGCGGTGTGCCTACTTGCCACCACCCCCCTTCCGAGACCTATGGTGTGATTAATCATTACACCGCATATATATTTTGGTTCTTCCAAATATGACGAACTCTTAGGTAACAATGTGTTAATATAATTTTAATTTTCCACATTCTTGACCTCAGGTTAGGGTGGGCCTTAGCGCGCCCATACCGCCGAGGTTTACACTTTGGTCCTGAAGAATGCCTGGCTATTAGCATCATATAGGCAGAAACATGTTGATCAAACACAGTGAGATATAGCTGATTAATCTATCCAGCTCATACAACCCTTACTTTGTTTTTATTCGTGTCTGATTGGCCAACTAATAAAATTATTTTTGGACACAATCTAGATATTTTTAAACCACCAGACAATCACTTTCACTTGTCCCTAAAACAACACAAACTCGCTCCGCAGTAATTCTAGCGTTGAAGCACACCAGGGGGGCATTCGGCCTTCCTGGTGGGGCCCGATGATGAAGCATATCACCAACTAGGTTGGTGAGTGAGGGCTTTCTAAAGAATCAAGTTTGATTCTTCATGCTTGCTCTTCTCCTGAGAAGGCACACTCTTTCGTTGTTTTGACTAACATCCCGAGGACCCATAGCTACCACGTTCAGGTAGCGAGGGGAAGGCTTTGAGGACCACCATAGCGGTGAGCGGCAGTGGCCGGTTTCATTGTTGTCAGCCAGGCAAGAGAAGAGATTAGGCGGAGGCGCGCCCCGCCCCTTAAAGGGACAGCCTATAGCACACAGCTTTGGAGCAAGAGTGCCGCCTATACTAGGTAAAGCATCATATTCCCTGGGGGCCAGCAGAGGACAGCTGCAGATCGCAGCAACCTGACTCGGCTATATAACATGTGAACTACGCAAGGTGAGGCCACGAGGGAAAGGCAGTAACTTTGAACTGCGCAAGCTAATTACAGTTAAAGTGAGAGCATCCCCTGGGCATTAGTCATGAAGTGCAATTGTAGGACTGAGGCTGTGGTGGTCAAAGGTGGGGTTTAGTTTTATGCGGCTCCCAGTTTAGGAGACTCAATCTGGTTGTTTGCAGGCCGTGTCACTGGGTTGGTTATTACTCCTGGCCTGAAATAAAAAAAACAGAGTGCCTGTGGACAGCATTTGACATCTGAGAAAGTGGCAAAGGCAACAGCAAGGGGATAGAAGAATAACTCCCACCCTTCCTGCTCAGCGTCTCCATTTCGACAAGCACAGAGGAACAGCCTAGGAAGAAGCAAAAGATAAACAGAAAAGAAAGAGAAGACAAGAAAAAAGTAGCTATGGGAATGCAAAGAATGGGATGGGGGGGCTTTCAGCTAGCAAAACACAAAAGATGATGGACGGAATGTTGCACAATGGCAAACCATTCACCCCCAGTCACAGATCTGGGTTTAATCCATCGTTACTTTGCTCACCAAGCCACCCCAGTTCAGACATGGCCATATGCAAATCAGTCTTGGCCCTGTGCCTCATGGGAACAGTCCAGACTGAACTGCCAAGCCATGTCTTCCCTGGACCAGAATCAAGCATCCTAGGACCGGTTTCTGGCTATCAGCCGTCTTCAGCCAGGATAGCTTGACTCCAATGGCTTAGTGAGCACGGGACCCACGTCAGGGCATACCCTTCCCACATAGGGTTAACAGCGAAACACTCAAGATGATGGACGGAATGTTGCACAATGGCAAACAATTCACCCCCAGTCACAGATCTGGGTTTAATCCATCGTTATTTTGCTCACCAAGCCACCCCAGTTCAGACATGGCCATATGCAAATCAGTCTTGACCCTGTGCCTCATGGGAACAGTCCAGACCGAACTGCCAAGCCATGTCTTCCCTGGACCAGAATCAAGCATCCTAGGACCGGTTTCTGGCTATCAGCCGTCTTCAGCCAAGATAGCTTGACTCCAGTGGCTTAGTGAGCACGGGACCCACGTCTGGGCATACCCTTCCCACATAGGGCTTTTAGCTAGCACACTTCCCTATCATTATGCACAGACTAAGGCTGCTAGCTAATCACTATGACAATAAGGCAGATGCACAATTATAATGTGAAGGACTTGAAAGAGGTTTCAGAATTCCGGTGATGGGGCAAGTCAAGACAGGCGAATCCAAGAACCTGCGCTCAGCGCTCCTCCACCCAGAAATAGTGCGCAAGAAAATATTGGGAAAAAGGAGTTGGTTAGGATAGAAGGTACCCTAGGTTTAGGGAGGCTAGCTGGTTTGGTGGTCTCCCCAATTGGAGTGGTACCCAAGGAGGAGCAGGGACATTACAGGCTCATTCACCATTTGCCATTTCCAGAGGGAGAATCAGTTAATGATAGGATCAACCCTGAGGACTGCGAGGTAGGGTTGGCATCAGTAGAAGATGCCACTGACTTGATACGCACAGCCGCGCAGGGGGCTTTGATGGCAAAGGCAAATATAGAATCTGCCTTTAGGCTCCTGCCAGTCCCACTGAAAGCTACCACCTCCTGAGTTTTGAATTTGATGGGGAGATGTACTTTGAAAAAGCGCTTCCCTAGGATGCTCTATATCTTGTGTGTATTTGAAAAATTCTGTACCTTCCTAGAATGGACACTGCATAAAAGATACCCATAGGGAGGCAAGCTTCACTACATGGGTGACTTCCTTTTGGTGGGCAAACATGGGGGGTAGGCTGGAGAGTGAATTGACCTACTTGAAACATTCTGGCAACTAGTGGCAGGTGTGCTATTGGCCACAGACAAAACAAACGGTAAGGCCAGCCACCAAAATCGGATTCCTGGGTACTGAGCTGGACTCCGAGGAGACATGATCATAGCACAAATAGGAAAGGAGAAACCCACTG
Organism: Lissotriton helveticus; assembly: GCF_964261635.1. Taxonomy (NCBI): domain Eukaryota; kingdom Metazoa; phylum Chordata; class Amphibia; order Caudata; family Salamandridae; genus Lissotriton; species Lissotriton helveticus. Next base: position 394,758,010 of record NC_136068.1, on the reverse strand, counting down.
TGGGCGAGCTACAAGAGCGGATAGGTAAACTGAAATTTGCAGCAAAGGTTATCGCAGTGGGGAGGGAAATTGCATGAAGGCTGACATAATTAACAAAAAATCTGCAAAAGAAACATCACCATGTCAGATTAAACTCAGGGACAAAAAAGGATTTAAAGACCTGGCTTTCCCTCCTACAAGACTTCAACGGCGTACTCATATGAAGGGAAGGAGGGGTCTTGGACAGGGAGACTGCCCTGTACACAGATGCAGCATGCAGCTTAGGCTTTGGAGCAGTACTAGGCCAACGGTTTGCACAGAGGTGGCCCCCTAACTGGGCAGCTGCAGGGATAACTAAGAACATTTCACTTATAGAATTGTTCTCAGTCATCGTTGCACTGAGAATATGGAGAGCAAGGCTTACCAACATGAAGCTGAAGCTGTGGTCAGATAACCAAGCTGTAGTTCATGCCATTCATACAGAGGCGGCAAGATGCCCATTTGTTCTGAGGCTGGTCAGACTACAGTTGACAGGCAACCTGGAGGTGAGGGTGAGACACATCCAAAGGATAAGTAATGATGGAGTGGATACACTCTCTTGTTTCCAGATGGGAAAATTCAGGGAGCTAGCTCCCACAGGAGAGAGTGTCATGAATCCCTTCCCGGAGGAGCTGTGGTCCCTGGCGGACACAACTTGTCCCAGCTGGTAGAGCACGGATTGGCACCAGATGTATTCTACCTACAGAAAAACAGTTTCAGGGGTGACAGGGTGCAATCTTTCAAGGATACACTTAGCACAGCCCAGACTGTGCAGCAGATTGTGAAGTGGGTTTTTGATTACAGGAAAACCAGATCATGGACACAGGCACACCTGTCAGCGATAGCCCCTTTATCCAGGAGATAAGAAGAACCCACCGCAACTTCTTATCTCAAAGCAGCAATGAAGGGTTGGCGGTGCCTAGATGGGGTGAAGGAGGGCAAGAGGGAGCCCATAGAGTTGAGCACGCTGTCGTGCCTGCTAGGGGCTTTGCCTGAAAATTGTACCGATGTATCGGAAGTCACTTTATTCAAGGCAGCCTTCACGCTAGCGTTCTTTGGTGGCTTTAGGTAAAGCAAGTTGGTTGCTCCAGCTAAGAATGAGACAGCAAGGGGCCCATTTCCAAGCGCAGGATGTGCGTCAGGGCCCCGGGCAACTAAAAGTGATCCTGAGAAGGTTCAAGATGGATCAAGAGACAAAGGGCAAACTAGTAAAGTTGCAGGGTCTGTCAAGCAGCGAGCTGTGTCCTGTACACTGATTGCATAAATATTGAGCAATCAGCCCGGCAGGAGGAGATCCAGTGTTTAACCACAAAAATGGGGAGTGTCTGAGCAGGTTCCAGTTCCGGGTAGTTACAAAAATGGCACTCACAAGGGCAAGCCTACCTGCCACAGAGTTTGGCACTAATTCCTTCTGCATTTGTGTGGTGACAGCAGTGGCCAGATGAGGTCTGTCAGCATTTGCAATCAAGAATGTAAGACGAAGGCGTTCAGCAGCCTACAGGTGATATGTGAGGTTCCCGCAAGGAGGAAGCCCATAGTATACAAACCCCCCCTTGGCCCCACCTCCTCACAAAAAAAGTTCCCTATCAAACTTGAGCCAAACTTTCACCATTTGTCTCAGCAGGATAAGGAAAGACTAAGAAATATAACTTACTAACTTGTACCATGCAGTTTGCATGCAGCTCTTTGATGGTAGTTCATAGCTTACTGTGCTAGATTATGATTCTAACATATGAACTGCACATTAACACTGGAATCTCTGTGACAAAAGCAGTAACCCTCTGAGCTATGCACATAAAATGCTTTTCTTTAAAATGCATGGTACACAATCTTTGCAGCAGGCATATTAACCATCTGCGCTACCATAGATGAGTCAAAGCTGCCACTAGACAACACTCCCATCTCTCTCCAGCAGGTACATTAATCACCGGAGTTATTTTGGCACTTTTATTGTTGCCCAAAAACTGCTAGTAATGCAGGGAACTTTACAGTGCTTTTTAAAACTGTTGCCTTTGGACCCCCTGGGAATGTGTCACAGACCCCTGAGGTCTCGCGGATCACAGGTTGGGAACCACTGGGTTAGAGTAAAAAAAATACAATCTTAAACTCATTTGTTTCTCAGGAGCTTCCACAATACAGGTTCACTCGGCTTCCTTGAAAGTTACATTTATCTGCAACAAAACGAGATACATTGGATCAGCCTGTACTCTGCAGGGATATATGACGTTACCACGCGTTCTTTTACCACGCAGACCATTACCACGCATTTTTTACAACACAGGACCCTTTACCACGCATACCATTACAACGCTGGTATTTACAACGCAGGTACTATTACAACGCATACCATTACAACGTAAGTATAGGTAAGTAAATAATATGGTAAAATAATTTAATTATTAATAATATTTTTTTAAATTAATACATTATTATTTTAATATTTATTATTTTAATTATTTATATTAATATTTATTTATTAATTTTTAAATATATATGTTAAAAATACCCCTGTACCCCAAAACCCAAACCCAGCCCTAAAACCTAAAAATACCCCTGAACCCCAAACCCCAAACCCAGCCCTGAACCCTAAAAATACCCCTGTACCCCAAAAACTGAAAACTGACCCTGAACCCTAAAAATACCCCTGTACCCCAAAAACTGAAAACTGACCCTGAACCCTAAAAATACCCCTGTACCCCAAAAACTGAAAACTGACCCTGAACCCTAAAAATACCCCTGTACCCCAAAAACTGAAAACTGACCCTGAACCCTAAAAATACCCCCGTACCCAAAAACTGAAAACTGACCCTGAACCCTAAAAATACCCCTTTACCCAAAAACTGAAAACTGACCCTAAACCCTAAAAATACCCATTTACCCAAAAACTGAAAACTGACCCTAAACCCTAAAAATACCCATTTACCCAAAAACTGAAAACTGACCCTGAACCCTAAAAATACCCATTTACCCAAAACCCAAACATAAAATATTTTAAATAAAATTATATACTTACCAATACTTACGTTGTAATGGTATGCGTTGTAAAGGTACCTGCGTTGTAAATACCAGCGTTGTAATGGTATGCGTGGTAAAGGTTCCTGCGTTGTAAAAGTTGCGTGGTAAAGGTAGGTCGTGGTAAAAGTTGCGTGGTAAAGGTTGTATACCACTCTGCAGATGTACTGTTGCAGCCAATTATAACATTCTATGGTTATCACCATAAAAGAAAACATTTAACATGGGAGGGAATGCAAAGGAACATTACTGTTGCCAATTTTGACTTCAGCTCTACCTATAAATAAAAGTTCACATGTCATGAAGCAAGATGTTAACCAATGTTAGCTATTTTAAACGCAGGTCTTCATTAAACTAAACATGAATAATACACAGTTAATAGCATTTACTTATTTACAGGGTAACGTTGATATAATGTAAAACATTTAACCCGTTGGCTGCTTCGAACGTTCAGCTCCAGTGCTGAATGTTCGGAAAACTGGTGGGGCAGCGTCGGCCAACGGACGTGCACTGCACTACCAAGGTAGTGCTCGCGACGACCGTTGGCCGACGGCAGCAGCCAACGGGTTGATATAGACAAAAACATTTCATAGGTGTAAGAAAAATGTGAGAAGAAGCCATTTTTAAAGAATGTTTTTATGATATAAATCTTCGTTCTGAAGAAGGTGGTGAAAAATTATTCCATTTTCCACCGAAACGCTGCGTCAACAAGTTTTTCTGTTTTATCAACATGTAGAAATTAACGCTCAAATATTGGATGTTTAAAAATCTGTGTATATTATGTAATTACTATTTTCAGGAATTAACTATGTATGAGATGAACAGAGACGTCTATGTGCTTGTTTTTTAACTTGGGATTTAAAGGTATATGAAAACTATTGCTGAAGGTTTTTAAACCAATAAAAGAACATACACATTGTTTTGTGCTTCACACTATATGTATAAGGACTTAGAATATATATATTTATAAGTTTTAGTTCTTTGGTGCTAGTGGATGTTCATTTAGTTTTTAAACAAAGTGCCAATTTTTAATGTTAATAGACACACAAAAGGGAAAATAACCTTTTTTCTAGTCTTGAACTACCCTGTCCCATTTGTCAAGTAAGGGTGACTCTCGTTTTGTTGGGAGTCTGCAAGTTTATCGCACAGTCCCAAGGTTGGAGTATGGGTTTCGGTACTCTGGACAGGTTGTCCAGACCTTCTGCGACCACTTGTACAAAGACCAGCAAACATATATGGGGCTGGAAATGAACATGTGGTGCTTTTGATGTTGTTGGGAAGGGCTGTGTGGAAGTTAAAGAAGCTTAGGTAATGTCACTAAGTGAAAAACATTAGTATGTGTTGCAAACTTTTAGTGCGCATGTGAAGATCATTACTGTTTTTTTTTATTTCCATCTCCCAGCATGCAATGGACATTTTGGGATTCAGTCAAGAGGAGAAGACTGCCAGCTATAAAATAGTGGGGGCCGTCATGCACTTTGGAAACATGAAGTTCAAGCAGAAGCAGCGTGAGGAGCAAGCAGAAACTGATGGCACAGAAAGTAAGCATGATGGCAGATCTCCATCAAAACATGGTATCGAGAGTGTCAGTCGGCTAATACTGCTATCCTATGTAGGTTGTGCCTTGGTAGCACTGTATGTATCATTGGAGTGAAGGCTGCTTGCTCTCAGCCGCGGCTTGTGCAGGTAAGAGCGGTGGGGCCGGGTGGGGGGGGATTTCAACGGATGATGAAGAGGGAAAATTAAATAAACGGTGAGGCCGGGTGGAGGGGATTTCGACAGACGATGACGAGGGAAAATTATTTATTTATTTAATTTTCCCTCATCATCGTCTGTCGAAATCCCCCCCACCTGGCCTCACAGACTCACCACTCTTACCTGCATGGGCCGCGCCTGCTTTCTCTGATCCTAGCAGAGGTCTAAGGAGGAAGTTGCTATTCTCTCAAAAGGATTAGTGATAGTTGCGTTCCTGAGATTGTATATAGAGGTGACACTTTACAACATAATTAGACACCAGAAACACAAAAAAACTGAAAGTTCACACTGGAAATGAATCACAAGAGGAATCTGGGTAGAACATTTTTACCTAAAAATGTATTACTACAACAAGAGAAAAAGTATAGTGGGGCTCCACTGTAAAAAGGCAACAATATTTACTCAAAATATACTTCTTCTAACAAAATTGCCATGGAAAATAGCTAGCCGATACCTACCATTTTCAAAGTCTAACATACATGAAAGTCATTTAGAGAGCAGCTGCATCCCCCACTTGCTCGATAGCACCCCTGACACTGCTCATGCCAGCCCTGGTGTCTGGGGTCAAAAAGACAACAGCAGGCACAAACCTTAACAAAGGCGCTGAGAAAACTGATCACTTCATATATATTTCACTCCTTCTCCTTCCCTTAGCCTTTCAGCTACCAATGGGAAGTTGTTGAAAGGCAATGGGTGAGACAAGGGGCTAACTATCTGTCATGTTGCCGGGTTAAAGGGTGTGTGATGTCACATCCACTACCACTGGCGATTTGGTGAATCAACATACAGGTTAACATCTCAGACAGAATATTATAACTCCATTGGTCAAAACATATCAGTTACTAAGATCAGAACTGGAATTGCTGGCTAAATTGATAATTTCTAGTATTGAAGAAGCATGCAACACACTGTTAAAGCAATACAAACAGATTAAAAAAAATAAAAAGACGACTGTGTCATAGCCTTGAACTTAGGTCGCAAGGCCTACCAATAACAGGTAGCAAAACTGGAACAGTGAACCGGCCCTCTGGCAATCAAGCTGGTCATTGGGTCTCATCTCTAGGCAAATTCCAACTGCCAAAGGCTTGAAGCATGGGTGTGTGCTTGCATCCACCCTCCACAATGTTCAATCTTTTCTTGGAGGACTTAAAATCCAAGTCAACATCAGTGACTTCCACACCCCCAAACTAGGCAACATAGTCCTTTCTAGTCTTTTGTATGCGGATAACTTAGTGTTAATAAAGCACACTAGGGTAAGGTTACAGTGTTTACTTAACATCACTCTGGAATACTCCATAGAAAATGGCTTGGCTTTTAACCTAGACAAAATTAAAACTATGTCAATTAACAACACAAGAAGATGGACCCCGAGCTGGGACATGGGCAGGATGTGGCTCGACTCGAAAATTGGGTCATTCACACCCCATAAAGAAGCGACGAGAAGAAAGTGAATGCACTGCCCATAACTCTCGAAAATCTGAAGAGGAAACTATCTGGCCCTACCCTGACACCACTTCTCTGATTAGTCCAAGCTCAGCTGCTGCCCACCATAGCTTATGGGAACGAACCCTTAAGAGGGATAGATGCCACCAGTTTAGACAACATCACAACCAGAACATACAGGACTATCTTTAATCTCCCCAAATACACCTCTCCGGGAGAGAGGTCAGAAAAGCAGTTGTGTTTAGTGGATCGGGTGATAGTGGGGATGCACTTTGGGAAGATCCCTTGGATAGAGAAGAAACACAGAGCTTTGGGGGGGTGTACTCTTCCCGAGTGACAAGGGCAACACTGGCATTCTGGGGCAGAGTAGCAGTGATAAGGGGAAAATTCACTTTCCCCTCACCTAGGGACCCTCCTTTGGCAATCCCAGATATTGCCCCACTTAGCTGTAGATCTCAAAGCAGAAATGAGAAAGTCAAAATGGTGGAAGAATAGGTGAGCTGTTGACAACATTGTCCTTTGACATCCTGATACATCTAATTGCACTGCCTGCACTGGAGGTTCACTGGGTGTTGTACCAACAATCGGGCCAAGAGCTAACAGGCTACTGATGGCATTTGAATGATGGCTCATTACAAAAGATGCAGATACAAATGTTGCCTCAGATCTTCACAAGTTATCAGCACACATCGAGAGGATACACAGAACTCTGGAACAGAGGAGATGGGAAACGCAACTAGGTAGACAGCTGACTGACACTGAATGGAGTTAAGCCTACATTAAAAAGCACTCAACAACTCGTTCGACAGTAGTAAGGGAAGCTAGGATTTCAATGACTTACTACTGGTTGCACACCAGTGAAACTGAATGAATGGGACAAGAGGAGGTCAGATGGTTGCTGGAGGGACTGCAGAGGCATCCTAAATCAACTCTAGCAATGCCCAAAACTCCAGAAATACTGTCGGAAACGCTCAACAAAATTGATGACATGTTTCATATCACAATCCCAGGATGGCAACAGACATGATATTGGGTAACGCCAACTTCTTTCACATCTGTGTGGTCTAGCAAATGGGGCTGCAAAACAGTTCATCGCCTACGCACAAGGAATAAAAGAATCCCAAAGGCATAGAGATTGGTTGGATGAGGCGTTTGATCTACTCAAAATGGAGAAAATCACATACATTTTATCTGACAGGTTGAAAACTGTGAGATCGACTGGGCACAGTTTCTAACTCAAATAAGACAGGGGTTTCTGGAAGTCACCTGTCCTAGATATCTCAGAGTGCTCAGGATAATACCCACATTGAAAGAAAGGGGACAAAGCAGTAATTGGGCAGGAGCATTAGCCAATCTAAAGGCCCAATGGTAGGACGAACCTAACCTGAGATTTTGTACTCAAAGTTAACCCGTAGAATGGGTGAGGAACTGTTGTGAGGGGAAAAGATCAATAAAAATATTTGAACCAAAAACAGAGGTTATTAGTTAAAAAAAACTACATTTTGCACTACAATATTCAAAGTTTAGCCTTTCTTTCTGTTTTGTGGATGATAATTATGGATGTGTATCACTGTATTCTCAGAGATGTATGAAGCCCTGTCTGTCGGTGAACATAAAGGGCTAAAATAACTGTAGACTTTGTGTGACTAGTGTAACTTTTCCCGCCTCCAGGCAAACAGATTGGGCGTCCCTTGTGAAGATTTCAGTCCTTTTGACCCTAATTATTACAGTCTGTGTGTTATATTGATAATTGGTTATTAAGTGGACTAGCAGCAGTGTGTGAGCTGACCCATGCCTGTGCTTCTTCCAGGTGCCGATAAGGCTGCCTACCTGATGGGAATCAGCTCAGCAGATCTCATCAAAGGGCTTCTCCATCCCAGGGTCAAAGTGGGCAACGAATATGTGACCAAAGGTCAAAACCTTGAGCAGGTACGTGGTGTGGCTTGAGGCAATTGTGAATTTGCAGGCCATGAATTGTAGTCCAATGAACAGATGACACCACTGGATAACCAAAAGCAGGTGCCCTCTCTGTAAAGACAAACCTCTGCAGATATTTCATTCTTAGTAGTAGACTACTGCCCGCAGCACATGCAATACCTGCAGGCACAATGACGATCTATAAAGTGTGGAAGAGCGCCACCATTGCAAAGTATAGATTGGTCACACCTATAATTTTGTAGGACTATGGGTAATGTTTCCCAATTTCAGCAATGTGTGCATGCTTCCCTAAACATTCTCGATAATAAAATAATAAAGCATTAGGGGCATAATGTACGAGGTCCATTTGCAGTTGCAAACCCTGTGAATAAAAAAAGAAAAAAGAACTTACCTGCCGCCCTTAAGCATTGCGCTCTTCTGCTCTTCTCCACTGCAGGCAGGCACAGGCTCCCAGACTACCCTGTGGACAATCTTTAAGCTGCTCTCATGCATTAGAGCAGCTTCAGGATAGGCCTGAGCAACATGAATTTGCACTCCCAGACAGACTGGGAGCCTGTGCCCACTCTTTCAAACCCGGAAACGCAGCTCGGGTTGGAGAGAGCTTCAGTGCGCATGACGGTTTGGCCGTCCTGAAGTGGCTGGTCAAACCGTCATGTGAACTGATAACACTGCCCACCACTCCCCCTCCAGTACTGTCAGCCCCTGGCCCTGCCCCCAAGACTCGTCACACAGTCACGTAGAAGAAAAATAAAATGATAATAAAACAGGATTCATACCCTTATTATTATCGTTTTATTTTTCAAATTTTTGAGGGTGGAGCCGCCACTGGACTGTTGTCCAGAGGACCATTGCCTGCTGCTGTATTGTCTTCGGAAACAAGAATCTTTTGGACAGTGGTTGCTTAAAAATGTTTCCTTTTTGAGAATGCATATGTAGAGACAGAGATCGGCTGTCCCTCAAAGGCCTCCATCACTGCAACCACAGCCTATCACAGGCTGTTGCAAATTGCTACCTGCCTAATTATTATGCAGGTCGGTTTGAGACCCCCATGTAATGGGGATTTTGCGACGTGACCTATTAGTGCATACGTTGCAACTCAAAGTTACAAGGCGGTTCCAAAAAGTCTTTGCGCAAATTGCACCGATTATTTGAGATCTGCCTGCACATGAGGCCCTGAGTAATGTAAAAAAAGTCCCAGAAAGGACCTCCATGCAGAAGAAACTTGAAGGCTAACTCAGATACCACTTGTTTATCTATCAAGGAAAAGCAAAACCTGTTCTGATACATATTTGAGCAACCTAACAGTGCTTTAAGAAGTGTAAGTTAACACTGGGAGAGACATTGAAACAAGTAGAACTACTGGTTTGTTTGTTTCCTCTCAAGATTGTCTGAGGTGCCAGATTGTATTGTCTTATCAATGATTTCTCAACTCTCTTATGCTCTTGCAGGTTGTGTACGCTGTAGGTGCCCTAGCCAAAGCAACGTATGATCGCATGTTCAAGTGGCTGGTTACACGTATCAACAGAACCCTGGACACCAAGTTAGCCAGGCAGTTTTTCATCGGAGTTTTGGACATTGCAGGATTTGAAATCTTCGAGGTAAATGTGCATTCTCTCTACAGGTAGTTGGCAGAGACGCGGGGTGTACTACAACAATTTCAGATCCACAATTTCAACGTACTATTAAGTCGGGACCTAGAATTTGGATTTACAAAAATTTAAGGTTACCACTATTTTGAATGCCAAAAAAATGGACCGGTAAATATGTAAATAGGGTATTAGGTATAAGATGTCCGGCTCACAGAACGTAGGCCTTCCCATCATCCACTGTATGTGAAATATTGCTGGGCCGGATCACCATAACCTAGCATCTATTCTACTTAAGTTAGAACACATTAGCACTAACTGAAATAATAACACAAAATCCAAAGCCATTGCTACCGACAATGTGTAGTTTCCCTACAAGTTCCAGGGCTGAGGGTCGAGCAGGGCAGATCCATTTCACGTGTCCCAACTGTGCCTCTAATATCTCATATGTCCTCTATTTTGCAGTTCAACAGCTTTGAGCAACTATGCATCAACTTCACCAATGAAAAGCTGCAACAGTTTTTCAACCACCACATGTTTGTCCTGGAGCAAGAAGAGTATAAGAAAGAAGGAATTGAATGGGTGTTCATTGACTTCGGCTTGGACCTGCAGCCATGCATCGACCTCATCGAAAAGGTAAAGAAATCATTGAAATGCGCTCAGCACACAAAGCTCGCCCTCTTTGACTAGGCAGCACTATCATACAGATGCTCTCCTCTCAGTCGTTACTGTTCGTGATCTCCAGTGGAGTGAGAGACAAGCCACCAGGAGCCTGCCCTCCCCCAAAACACCTATCGCCTTGCTTGACATGTGGCTGCGCTGTCACTTTTCACTTGAACCTGCCTGTCGGTGCCACTGGTTAACATTGGATCATTAATAATAAGGGTTTTGGAGGTCAAAGGTTAGCCAGTTTCCAACTCCTCTTATGTTGCCCTTGAGTGTTAACTAAGAAATAAAACACAGGGCCTTATTATGATAGCGATGGGCTGCCTGACAGGCTGTCAGCAGTCCCGACAAAGGCATTAGGATGCAACCTCCACCAGGGCGGTCGCAATGCTTATATTTTGTATTGTGGCGGGTGCCGCGGGCTGCAACACAAGCCGCAGTACAAAAAGAGGACACTACACATATGCCTGCACTATGTGGCAAGCACCATGCGGTGCCTGCCACATGGTGCAGGGATATTTAGGGGGGCACTCACTATAGGTGCCCCCAAAACCCACAGCTGAGGGCCAGGGGGACCCACTACAGGCCCCCAATGTCTCTTTCTGCCAGCCTTTTCATGGCGGGTAAACTGCCATGAAACAGCCGGCTGAGAGGGATATCATAATCCCTACGGCTGTGCCTGGCAGGCACCACCACACCACTGTAGGGATTGGAGTTTCCTCCGACGATCCGTGTCGGTTGGTCTCTCCGATCGCCATACATTCGCCCGCTATCCTAATGTGGCGGGCGGGAATCCCCATTCCAATGGCAGTGGGACCGCCACCAACGGGCTTTCGATGCCGGTTCCACCGTCATTGTAATAAGACCCTTTATTCGCAAAAAGTCGCATTATCAGTACTCACAATGCTAATTAGAGAATAGGTGTGTTTTTTATTTATTTAAGTAAGTAAGTTTATTAATGCATAGTTAATAAAAACCATTGCAATTGCAAAAGGTTATACAAATTATTAACATAATATTACAACATGATATATTCACGTTTGAAAAGGATGATAGATTAAAAATTGCATATTAGATCACTTGAAAATGCTAATAATTTTATGTCTTGCTCTAGCCCTTGGGAATTCTGTCCATCCTGGAGGAGGAGTGTATGTTCCCCAAGGCCACAGATACCACCTTCAAAGCCAAGCTGTATGACAACCACCTGGGAAAGTCACCTAACTTTCAGAAGCCAAAGGTGGACAAGAAGCGCCGATATGAGCCTCACTTTGAACTGGTCCATTATGCTGGTGTGGTAGGTGATTTAATGGCTTTAGTTGTATATGTTTCCAATCAGGTGTGTGTTCAATGAGGTTAACTCTGGGTTTATTATTGATGGACAGGTTCCCTATAACATCATGGGGTGGCTGGACAAGAACAAGGACCCCCTGAACGAGACAGTGGTAACTGTCTTCCAAAAGTCTTCCAACAAGCTCCTGGCAAGCCTTTACGAAAACTATGTGAGCTCCTATTCAGGTAAGTAGACTTATAAAATGAATGTGCTCACATGATCTGGGAGACTCCTCAATGGGATTATGAACCCCCTTCTGAGATTTCTGTGCAGTCTGCAGGAGACAAGTGAGAATCCTGGAGCAGTAGGCTCAATCTCTCATCCTTCTTTGGTTGACTCCCAGAATTTTTGTTAATGCTAGTTTCCGTTCGAAACTTTATAAATAGTGTGAGTGTCTAATAAAAGATTCTGTTAGAAGCTTTGAAAATCGCCTTGAAAGCTTGAAAGAGACTATTGCAGATGTTGTTATCATTCTATGTTCCATAACTTTATTCATCCTACTTGGGAGTATATTGGAGCTTAGAAAGGCAGACAAATGTGGGCCTCTTAATAAGTGCACCAGTATTGTGGCCAGAAATGCCACCCGCTCTGGAATTACAGTGACTAGGAGTACTAGTAACTCAAGTGGGTGGAGTTATCAGGGGATTACAAGTGGGACTCTGAGGGTCTCCTTAGAAATGTGAAATTATCCGGTGAATCTGGATTTCCCAGCAATTTCCCACTCCCCACAATCCTCCATGCAATCCTCCATGCAATCCCCTTTCTCGAGTGTCACCTTGTATGTCAGCTACTTTCTGCAGCCACAATATTCAGATAAAGTGGATCTGCGGTTTTCCTGTGGATCTTATAATTCCGATGTGATCGTGACTGCTGTAAGGGTTGCTTGGAAGAGGTGTGTCAAACATTTTATATTAATAACATTATCAATCATATATAGAGCGCAGCTTTCACCCAGCGGGCATCTTGGAGCTGAAAAATATCAGTCTAGAGAACTTCTATTAAAGGATTACATCTGAGGCTATTTAAAAGGAGGTACAGATAACAGACAGGCATCAGATTATCTCAATTTTCATGCTGGCCTGTAGGGTTTAACCTTTGTTGTAAAGACTTGGGTCATGTGCCCTTTAATGCCTTGTATAGTATACAGAGGGCCTTAAACATGCACCACTCCTTTACTGGGAGCCAGTGGAGATAAGGTGCCTCTAAATAGCGTTTCTCTAAAATAACAGCTCCCAAGTGCAGTGGATAATGACTTTAGATTTTTCTCCTTCTGACAGCTAGCTACACGGTTGCGCCACCATGCTGCTTTTGTAGCACTCCCTCATTCAGATTGTGTAAAAACAGCTAGACCGCTCACCTTGATAGCCCCAAGATGGTGGCTGTCAAGCGGTTCCAAGTAGAGGAATGTCAGGAGGACTGTTCCCACTGACCGCCCCCTAGTCTTACAGGTCATTAAAAGGTTGTTTTTCTACACTTTAAATTTTTTTATCTAAAGCACATGCAGTCAGCGGTCGCGCGACCATGCCACTTATGGATGCCTAGAGGATCGACACACAGGATGAGCAGAGTGTAGTGTGCTCGCAACAGTACTGCATCTGTGCGTGAGCTAGATAGGACGATTTACACTCCTACTTGCAGGACAGACATATAGGATGCATAGACTGTAGTGCTTTGAGTAAGATGAGTCGGGTTCCATTCAGTACCATTTAAACCCACATGAAATATGGGGGTGTACTTTATACCTTTTTGGAAGTCCTTAATGTTTATGTGACATGTATGTGGAAAACCACCTGCAAAGGGAGGATGAAGCCTAACTGTTAGGGCGGTGGGCTTCAAATCTAGGCAACCGGGTTCGAGTCTCAGCAACGACGCTCAACATCCTGAGATTCTGGACTAATCATGTATTCTCCACGTGGCTAACAAAAATGAATGTGTCCTCATGTAATGCAACTGGTGCTCATGTAAAGTGCTCCGATACCTGATTTCATGTCAAGTTCGAGCTATATAAAACTTCGAGAAAAAAAAGGGGGTTTAAAACCTTTGTGCCCTCTTCTTCCCCATTATCGTCTCCTTTCCTCACTTCCTCAAACAGAAAATCACCCATACATGGTATAATTTTGTGCCTGAGAATATGAAATAATAGGCTTAAAAATCTGCTTTTGTGACCAGGAATTCCAGGATAGAAGCTGAAAAGTCGCTTTTTTAACTTGAATGGAACATTATGAGTATCCATCGGTGAATCTGGCATTTAGTAGGTAGAGAGAGAATGTAAATGTTAATAGACAGATGCTAGGATATCTATAATTCTATAACGGAGTCTCTCAGGGTCTTGTCAAGTATTGAAACAATAATGACCAGCACATTTCTTCACTCTTGACTAGTTAGATGGCTATGCATAGGATGTTCATAACCTCTTGGTAAAATGAATGTGTTTTTTGTTCTATAGGGGATCCACCAAAATCGGGGGTCAAAGAGAAGCGGAAGAAGGCAGCCTCTTTCCAGACAGTGTCCCAGCTGCACAAGGTGGGCAATTGAGCAGGAAAACACAGTGACACAGAATGGCACATGTTAAGCACTGTGGATAGAATCCCCGAAAGAACTACCTCGGTCTGGCAAATTCCGCCTTATTGGCTTCAATATTTGGCAACTACAGAGGCAAAAGTAGACATCGGGAAGACGTGATACTCCTTGATTTTACTAACCATGCTATTTTTTCCATACCACAGGGCCTGTAACCTCCAAGTTTGCTTATTTTCATTACCTGTATGTACATTGTTGTTCGGTTCTGGGTAGAGGGTGGTTGAATCGCGGATGGAGAAGAGGTGGGACCATTGGATTATTGGCTTGCTTTTATTCAGTACCAAGATGGCCCTCTGGAGGCGTTTTCTGCAATAGAGAGAGAAGCTGTTAAGACTTGCAGTGATGTTTAGATATCTTACAACATGAACATCACTTTAAGTCTGTGCTGCTTCTCTTCTCACTCTTCACTGCAGACTACCCAGAGTGTGTTAAGGTGAGAATTCCTCTGGGTTGGGTGACTGCACCTTGTACAGAGAACCCCTACAGCTCAGCAATAAAGGTCTTCCTATTCATTTGAATGAAGTTGTCAGGCAACCACTTACCTTCCCAGGACCCAAAGGTCATGTTAAGGTTTAGAATGGAGATCATGAAGAATTCAGTCTCAGCATTCCCCAAAGTATGTCATTGCTGTCGCACAAGAAAACGTGGCCCCTACACAGCACATGTTCCGCCATATGCCTGAAAGAGGCTGCCTCTGGATCCACAAACGACTCTATGTTTTCTCTCTCTGGTCACACTGGCTCCTCCGTGAGACCATATTCCTAACCTTTACTGTCTGAGAACGAGGAGATAAATATCGACCTGAGGTATCATTTGCCTGCAGTCCTCAAGCTATCATTGTAGCTAGATGGGGTATCCTGGTTCTGGAATATCAAAAAAAGGGAGTGAAGAGGTGGTGCAACTCGGCACCGCGGTGGGCTAATCCTCCTCTTATGAAAGCATGGATAATCAACAAAGACCACCTGAAAAAAATTCAGTACATATTCCGATGTTGTTGGAATATACTCAGTGTGTTAAAATACCCCTCACACACCAAAAGGGCCCTTGGTGTCATGCTTCATCATCGGGGTCTTCCCGCCCCCGCTGCGGGACGGGGCAGTGCTGCGACAAGCGGCTACGCCGGAGCACCTTTTTATTGTGAGTGCTATGTGAGTGATGATGGAGTGAGTGTCAGTGGGGTCAGGAGTGATAAACAGTGAAATTAAAAGATACCTGGCCTGGTGTTTAGAAAAAATTATTTAATAGGCACTGGCTGGTATCGTTAAAAGGGGTGAGGCGGAGGGCAAGAACGGGTTACTAGTCTTGCTCTCCTGTGTGGGTCAACATGTTTCGGGGCGACATGCCCCTTCGTCAGGACCGGGTATATAGATCCCCCTGTCACTCACTAATGCGCTCCCACAGATAGAGAGTGTTATGTTTGATCAATGTGTATAGCTACACTTTATAGATACACGTGAAAAAGCTAGGTCAGTAATACTGATGATATAAGCTTTTTGAATGAGGAGACAATGCCCCATGAGCCAAGCTGGGCGAAGGGTACAGAGGGTCCAATCAACCCCCACACCTCAGTGCCATTACCACGGAAGCCACTGACGAAGGAGGAAGCACTGAGGTGTGGGGGTTGATTGGACCCTCTGTACCCTTCGCCCAGCTTGGCTCATGGGGCATTGTCTCCTCATTCAAAAAGCTTATATCATCAGTATTACTGACCTAGCTTTTTCACGTGTATCTATAAAGTGTAGCTATACACATTGATCAAACATAACACTCTCTATCTGTGGGAGCGCATTAGTGAGTGACAGGGGGATCTATATACCCGGTCCTGACGAAGGGGCATGTCGCCCCGAAACATGTTGACCCACACAGGAGAGCAAGACTAGTAACCCGTTCTTGCCCTCCGCCTCACCCCTTTTAACGATACCAGCCAGTGCCTATTAAATAATTTTTTCTAAACACCAGGCCAGGTATCTTTTAATTTCACTGTTTATCACTCCTGACCCCACTGACACTCACTCCATCATCACTCACATAGCACTCACAATAAAAAGGTGCTCCGGCGTAGCCGCTTGTCGCAGCACTGCCCCGTCCCGCAGCGGGGGCGGGAAGACCCCGATGATGAAGCATGACACCAAGGGCCCTTTTGGTGTGTGAGGGGTATTTTAACACACTGAGTATATTCCAACAACATCGGAATATGTACTGAATTTTTTTCAGGTGGTCTTTGTTGATTATCCATGTATCCTGGTTCTGGTCAGTTTTGCCATGGGAGCAACCAGGCAGGCGTTCTTTGTAAACAGCTTTTGCTTCAATCTGATCGTCAGTGACTGGAGATGGCCAAAGTTGTAGTCAGAGGGTAAATGTTTTTTTAGATCAATGGCTGCAGGGAGAACGCTCGTGCTAGGGCACGGCCAAGGCTGCAGTCTGTTGTGATAAACAGGACTAAAAACACAATGCCAATGTTTGGGGTTGGCCATAGTTGCACTCTGTTCAAGGGATTTGGGATGGGCATTGCTACAAACACAATGCCAATTGTTGGGAATGGCAAAGGCTGCACTATGCTGTTCAGTGGTTTGAGATAAACAAGGCTGCTCTCTCTTGTTCTGTGGTTAGGGTTGGCCAAAGCTGCACTATGTTGGTTAGTGGTTGGGGATGACAAACACCTTACTCTATTGTTAAGTGATTGGGGATGGACATGGCTGAAAAAAACAATGCCGATGGTTGGGAATAGCCAATGGTGGGCTCGTTGTTCAATAGTTAGGGCTGGCCAAGGCTGCATTATGTTGTTCAGGGCTTAGAGATAAGCAGGACTGCACTCTATTTTTTATTGGGTGGGGATGGGCATGACTACAAACACAATGCAGTGTTAAGGATTGTACAAAATAACATGGAAATTAGAAATAAGTGACATACAAACCACATATACACAGGAATGTAAGAAATTACTGTAAAAATCCTGAGGTTGATAATACAACAAAGTGTCTTCTGGATACTGTATTAACGTAAACATGTTTTATCCAATATGAACGAATTATATGACAACTATGGGAGGGGGTGTGAATATGTGAACTACTGAGAAAAAGGGCTTGTATTTAATTTATTTCTATTGACTTGAATCATTTAATGTATCTCATAAATCCACATACGTACAATTTGATGAATTTCCTTTGATTACCACAATAGGTAATACTCCCAAATGAGTCCTATGGGACAACCACATGATATTGTATAATTCCCTAGTTCTGGTGGGCATATATGGGTTGTCCTTGTTTAATTTACACAGTGTTAATGATTGGCTTGGGCTGCATTCTATTAATGAATGGCCAAGACTGGGCAAGGCTCCAATCTGTTGTTCAGTGTCAGTGTGGCCAAGTTTGCACTTTTTTGTTCATCGGCTGTGGTTGGTGAAGGCTGCAGTCTGCTTTCAGTGGTTAGGGTCTGCCAAGAATGTACTCTGTTGTTCAGTGATTGAGAATGGGCAAGAATGCACTCTAATGTTCAGTGGTCGGGGGTGGCCCAGGGTTTATTGTCACAAGGCTGATGATGGGCATAGTCACAAACAGAATGTTAATGGTGGGGGATGGAAAGGATGTTCTTTTGTGCTGTGATTTGGGATGACTGTGGTGAAATCATTTGTCCATTGACAAGGATGTCAATGGATGTAATTAGATGGCCAATGTTTTGGTTTGATTCTGATAAATCAGGGACATGGGTGGCAGACAAGAATGTCATGTGTCATTATTGTCTCTTCGGAAGACAAGCTTAGATGCATGAAAACATCTAATTTTCATTTAAAACTGCAACTTTGAATGTCTGTCCTATAGGAAAACCTGAACAAGTTGATGACCAACCTGCGCTCCACCCAACCCCACTTTGTTCGTTGTATTATCCCCAATGAGACCAAAACTCCAGGTAGGTATCATTTGCGAACAGCCATCTGAGTATTGTGAAAAACAGAAATAGGGGATTAATGATAAGGGCAGTTCAAACTGCAGTTAGGTAATAGACAATACCAAGTGAGTGCTTTGGTGACTGGGTGGGAAGGAGTAGGCGGTGTTGGTAGCCTCAGAATTTTTCTTACAAAAATAGCAGTGTTAACTTTGTGAAGCCTGGCATTAACCACAGCACTGGCCACATTCAGGCAACATTAACCACAGTGAATTGTCCAATTGCAAACTTCTGAATACTTAATGCCCTAGCCTCAGTCTCTAGCTTCTGTCCAGGGATGTACTTTACAGCAGTGCTGGCAACTGATGTACATTTTACAAAGAAAACAATGGGGATCAATGTGTTAGTGGGACTTTTTTACTATTTTTGTCCACAATTTTGTCCAAGCCCTCCATATGACAGTCTTTCGGGGAAGCAGGTTGCTTCACATTTTATCTTCTATATCCTTCCAGTG
Organism: Lissotriton helveticus; assembly: GCF_964261635.1. NCBI lineage: Eukaryota > Metazoa > Chordata > Amphibia > Caudata > Salamandridae > Lissotriton > Lissotriton helveticus. Next base: position 394,739,283 of record NC_136068.1, on the reverse strand, counting down.
CCCCTGGGGCTCTCAGGAGATTTTACTTCAGCATGGAGGACAGAGACATTGCTGTGAAACGTTTTACAGCTCCCTTGTGTTGGTTGTTTCTGAGGGAGCAGCAATGCCTCGCTTTTAATAGTGGGCCTTGGCCAGGAAATAGATTGGCTCAATAAAACTGATGGGTCTTCAATGTCTGTTTCCAGCAGCAGCTACATTGCTGGATGTTTGGGGAGGGTGATCGGTATCGCCATAAACCCTGTATTTTAGTGGTAATGTGATGTCCACAGAGCTGTATGAGGCACTGACCTAGTATCCAGAATTCTTTGCCATAATGTGGATGTGTACTGCACATTGTCAGGCAGAAATAAGAACCTCAATAACTGACAAGGACCTCAGGGCGGGGATAGGTTGATTTAGGGTTAGGCATTTAATGGCTTATGGCTGACAAGGGCCCCAGGGCAGGGATAGGTTGATTTAGGGTTAGGCATTTAATGGTTTATGGCTGACAAGGACCTCAGGGCGGGTATAGGTTGATTTAGGGTTAGGCATTTAATGGCTTATGGCTGACAAGGACCTCAGGGCGGGTATAGGTTGATTTAGGGTTAGGCATTTAATGGCTTATGGCTGACAAGGACCTCAGGGCGGGTATAGGTTGATTTAGGGTTAGGCATTTAATGGCTTATGGCTGACAAGGACCTCAGGGCGGGTATAGGTTGATTTAGGGTTAGGCATTTAATGGCTTATGGCGGACAAGGACCTCAGGGCAGTGATAGGTCGATTTAGGGTTAGGCATTTAATGGCTTCGCTCCCTCTTGCAGGTGTGATGGATCCCTTCATGGTGCTGCACCAGCTGCGCTGTAACGGCGTTCTGGAGGGCATCAGGATCTGCCGCAAAGGATTCCCAAACAGGCTTCACTACGCCGATTTCAAACAACGGTAACTTGCTTTACTCCTGCTATCTCCTGTTGCTGCTCACCAGTAAGGTTTCACTCTTTACCATAAACATTACCCCTACTGCGCTGAACCTACCTTGCAACATCTCCCCTAGCACCCTCAAGCCCTGGGGTGTCTGACTAGTAAAAATTAAACCTTCCAAGGAAACCATACTTTCAAAGGCCACACAGCAGGAACCGTACTCACGGACGTGTTGACTTTTTCAGGTTCTGTTCCCTGCGGGGTTAATATTCCATTGGTTTTCACAGGTCTATTGCTCTTGGTAGCAAAGTATCTAAAACTGGTGGGAGGGAAGGGTGTAAAACCTTTACAATTGTATGCATAAAGGATTGCTAAACATATTGTTACATAGTTGGCAAACTTACACAATAAAATGACATACTATTGTAATATTGTTGATAAAGAAGGATTGTTAGTGACAATTGGTATGTTTACAGAGGTATTATAGCCACACGCTATATTTATAGAGTCCATATATGTATATTGTATCACCCCATTGTGTTGTTGGTATAGTTAGATGGTAAAATAATGTTGTCCACCTTAACGCACTATATAAAAGATGGATCCGCTGTGTAAATATGCCTCCACAGCTCCCCCGCTCGTGTTACACAATCTGTCATGAGTGTTAAGGTGCTTGATCGTGGCACCATTTTGACAAAAGTCGTTTGGGTCCATAAAAATGGCATAAGCTCTACACGTCATTTGAGTCCTCAGTCCCACAGCCAGTGACGTCAGAATCTGCAGACAGAAAGAAACACTAAGGCTTACATTCATTTTTTGGCACAGGTATCGGATCCTGAACCCTAATGCCATCCCGGATGACAAGTTTGTGGACAGCAGAAAAGCCACAGAAAAATTACTGGGGTCCTTGGACCTTGACCACACGCAGTACAAATTTGGCCACACTAAGGTAAGGTGGTTGTTAAGGACACACCAAATCCTATATAAAGCACTGTTAATGTATAGATCAAGCTGGACCATTTGTTTTCTTACTCAAAACACTGCTGTACTATTTTTTTTTGGGGGGGGGTTATATAGCGCAAACTTGATCCGAGGGTATCAAAGCGCTTTACACAGGTTGCATAGAGAACATTGACAAGGAGTACACAAGAAAACTAGTAGTCATACAAGGTAATAATATAACATATAAGGTGGTATAGATAATTTTAAAAGTTTGGAGGCAGTGATGGAAGGATGTTCCTGAGATTGGAGTAATATATGAATAGATAGCTCCTGAGGTAGTGATATTCGGGCTCTTTGATGGTTGGGGGAAGTGCATCAGAGCAAGTCAATTACTTTAGGATGGTGGGTACAGGTATCTGCTGAGGAGAAATGATTGAAGTTTTTTTTAAAGTTTAGGAATGATTGATTGTCTCGTAGATCTTGTGGCAGAGCATTCCAGATTGTAGGCGCATTTCCAAGGAAGGAACGGGTGAATGATTTTTCTTTCTTAAATTTAGGCGGAATCAGGAGCAGAGTGTTTGAGCTTCACAGTGGCCTCTTTTGGCCAGCATTTGACAGTTTTATTTCAAGGTAGTTTGTTTTTTCAGTGCAGGGGGCTTTATGGGTTGTGCAAGCCATTTTGAATATGTTTCTCACTTCAATTGGTAGCCAGTTGAGTATCTTAAGTGTGGGAGTGATGTGATACTAGCATCTTTGTAAATGTAAATGTAGTGTACTTGTATAGCGCATGAATCGACCCCAGCTGGGGTATCTCGGCGCTTGTACGAATACCGCTGTGGAACCCTTCCTGGCTTTTCCTTGTGAAGTGCCCACTCTTGGGCACCCCCAAGGAGAAGCCAGGCATCCTAGCGTTGTGGGGGCCATTGTGGAGATTAAGCAAGCTATTGCCCAGAGTTGCAGAGTGGGACCCATGATTAGAATAGGCACCGAGGCGAGAATTATCAGGTCCGAGGAAATTGAGCCCAAGACCCGCCGAGGCGAGAATTGAACCCTGGTCCCGGGCTAGACCTCTGCATCAGGGTCTGCCGCTCTAACCATTGAGCCACACTTCTTCTTTGCCAGGAGAGAAGTCTAGCTGCTGCATTGAGTGTGGATTTCATGTTATGTTATGTTATGTTATATATGGGTCTTGTATAGCGCAACGGCTACTCCAAAGGAGTGTCCCGGCGCTTTTGTGCTCCAGACCCAGAGAAGAAACTGAGAAACATAACAACAAACGGGTTAAAACAAAGGAATAGAGAACAGTAGAGCTTCTAATTAGAAAATAACCAAGTCTTGAGACCCTTCCTAAAGGCCAACAGATTGGATGTGGACCGTATAGACAAGGGTAGGGAATTCCACAGCTGAGGGGCCAAAAATCTAAGGGTAAGGCGGTTCTTTGGAAGCTGGTTAAGTTGACTGCATGTAACCAGTAGATGGGGAAATTTCACCCAGTTTCACATGGGCAACTGAACATGTAACCAAGTACTGCAGGCTACCAGAGGGAGCTCCTCTAGTTCAGCCACCTCAGAAACCCTACTGGTTGTTCGTAGTTTGAGGATATGAGTTCGTTCACGGTGACTGTTCTTCTGCGAGGGAGGCAGTGAAAGGTGTCTTCCTGTTTGCTCTAGTAATCATCTGGCCCCATCCCCTTACACTCATTTTTCCTCTTTGATTAGCTCCTGCATGATCACATTAGACCAAGGGTACTCAATGTTTTTTCCAGGAGCAAAAAAGTATGGTGGGGTGGTTGTAAGTTGGACGTAGGGGAGGCAAAGCATGTACATGGTGTGATCAGTGAGATGTGGAGCTATTTTGAGAGTTTTATTTTATTGCCCTGTAAATTAAGCCCCTCATCTCTAGAGGAGTCATAGATTCATTGGTGTAACATTAGCACCTGCAGTGTGGGGGGCACCAGGGGCCCCCCTTCCGGCACTGTGCAAGGCAGTGGGCTCCTGACTTGGTCCAGTGGGGGCCCCTCTATGTACTTTGAAGGGGGGGCACTCAAGTTTGAGACGCCACTCTATAGATTTGACACTACTGTGTTATGCTGCATCTGAGTTGGTATCCCTTTACCACACCCTGAAGTCAGCCTTCTCTGCTTACTATCAGAACCTCTTTGGAAAGTCAAGTGTACAAAGGATTATTGAAGTGGAATGAAATATGAATGAATGAAAAAAATATTTTATTTAGACATTTATGTCCGTTAAATACATATCAACTTATTTCATTGAAAGTTATTACAATTCAATTGTGATAAATACATAAAAAACACGTGAAGTAAAAACACATAAAACACATACAGCCAGATTCATCAAGGGAAAATCGGCTCGCAAAGGGCCAGATTCTGAGAATCTGGCCCTTTGCGAGCGCAAATTTTGCATTTGGGATTCATCATCCCAAATGCAAAAATAGCAAATTGCGAAATCGCTAAATTGTGAGGAATTGCATTTAAGGAATCTCTATTTGAGATTCCTTAAATGCAATTCATGAACCATTTTAGAATTGCGAAATCGCAATTTTTGGCCGCTATTTACCGTGAAGTCTGACTTCGTGGTAAATAGCGAAAACTTAGAAAAATGCACTTTAGTGCATTTTTCTAAGTTGTATGTTACACACACACATGTCCTTTGGACATGTGTGTGCGCAACATCAGTCTACATTTTCATTTCAGGGGTGCTACAGGGTGTCCTTTGGACCCCCCTGGCACCCTTGAAATCGCATCCTTATTTGCGATTAGCAATTTGCTAATCGCAAATAAGGAAGCTGTAGAAATCGGAAATAATATTGCGATTTCTACATGAATCCTGTTTTGCGAGTCTTTAATAGCGATTCCTTAATAATCGCTATTAGGGACTCGCAAAACAGGACAATGATGACTCTGGGGGATAGTGGCAGGTACATTTCAGCGGGTACATATTTAAATACAAATGTCTATGGAAAAGAACCTCCTACGCTGCTCTTAATGTACCAGATACAGTGCAAGTGACTTTAGGCATGGGAGGGCCTCATGGACACAACCTGGAGATCTTCTTCTGCTTAATAGTCCTTAGTTTGTGCGAGTGATCTCATGTTGTGTCACCTCCATTATACTTTTTGGACTTTTTTCACAATCAGTCTTTGACTCAAAGCAAGAGATAGAAAAGAGAGAAAGATAGAACAACAGTGTTAAAGGGATGCAAAAGAATTTGTAAGAGTGTGATAACAAGACCGGAAGGAGATGATGGCAGAAAAAAGAGGCATAGGGTGAAATTAAGACAAGTTATACTTCATGTGCAGTATTCCCTGGAAACTGACAGTGCTGGTGATGGGTTCCTAAGAAAAGCTGTGGGGCTCTACACCTAAAAATTAGCTCTAGTCTCTACCAAGGTCCAACACTTGAGGGGAGGTTTAATTTTCTGTTTTGCTGTACTCTTGGTTTACTCTAGTCCATTCATATCCTCAAACTCTCTTTGGGGTAGCCTAAAACAAAAATGAAAGCTATATCCCAAGTATACTATCAACCTCATGTGCCACATGCTGGCCACCTGTGAGCACTATTGTTAGGCCTGGCCTGGAGATTGCTTTAAATGTTTCACCAGCCGCATGCCCCCCCCAAAAAAAAGTGTTGCTTACACACACCACAGCCTATAGCATGGGGCAGTAGATCAGCCCACTTCAGCCGTTAGGTCCCCTCAATGTGAGTGATGACAGTTTCGCAGTTGCAGGTGTGTACCTCCACCGAGAAAGTAGTCCGCCAGTTCCAGTGCTGATGGGCCATTCTCTGCTTTTATTTTTGCTGCCATTTCCTGTTTTTGTGTATTTTTGCAGTCATTTTTAGTTACTTTTTGTAAACATATGCATACCACCTTTAGATGGCAGCACTTTTATTTTGTATTTCTTTTACCCTCTTTAAGTCTATTGCACATGTCTGAATAAAAAAATAAGAAAATAGTAATCACAAAAACATCACAGGCTGGCCAACGCCAGGCATATTGACTTTGCCAGTGCTTGTTATGAGCAGGAACAGAGCCAGGGACAGATTGGCAATTTATCCCTGACTTTCCCCAGCACATGAAAATTAATTAAAGCTTGCACGGGGGGGCAGGAGAAATGGAGAGGCGGAGAACGGGGGGTAATGTGTCTTTTCAAAATGCTTGACGTCTCTGTTTTAAGAAATCTGCTGCTTTTAATCTCCATGATTGCGATGATTTTTGTTGATTAAACAATACATATTTATTCACTGGTTGGGGTAGGAGAGGTTCATGCTGCTGGCCAGAGAGTGCAGCCAGTCAGCCACTGCCACTGTGCTTCTTCGGTGTGAGATGGGCTTGGTCTCCTGAGGATACTCTCTTGTTTCAGGTGTTCTTCAAGGCTGGCCTCCTTGGCCTGCTGGAGGAGATGCGGGATGAGCGCTTGGCGAAAATCCTGACCCTGATGCAGGCCCGGAGCCGAGGGCGGCTCGCGCGCATTGAGTACCAGAAGATCATCGCCAGAAGGTATGGACGCCGGCGTGGGGCATACTGCTCAGCACCGCTGGCCTTAGTGCGTTCCCAGCATCCTCAGGCATCATACTTTATCGCTTTGCGTCCGAGCGCTATCAAGGCCAGCAGCAGCCAGTACCTGACGGATGTATGATATTACAACGTGGTTTCTACACCGCGGTACCATTACAATGTGTCAATCACAACGCAAGTCGTTACAACGACTTGCGCTGGAGGCGCTGGATTTTGGAATAGTATGATTTACTATTCCAACTCCAGCCTACGTTACAGTAGGGAAGGTGCTGGAATTGTAAATCATGCGATTCCTTAGTACAGAGCGCCATCCAGCGCAAGTCGTTGTAACAGCTTGCGTTGTGATTGACGCGTTGTAATGGTACCGCGGTGTAAAAACCGCGTGGTAATGGCTGTCTACCGTACCTGACCATTCCGTGTTTTTAATCCTTAGTCCAAGGTGTTGGGAACTACTGCCTGAAATAGTCTACATCAACCTGTTATTTGCTGTCCCTGCTTGTATATTTGTAGCTGGCAGAAAGAACCCCCAATTTTATTTATCTATCACTTTGACCTATTTTTCAAACACTAAATGAAATGTACCTATCAAGGTTATCAAACTGCTACTGAGCGAAAAGGCTCAACATCCTTCACAACCAAATGTTCACATGTCACAATATTCGGTCCCTGGACGGAACAAACTGTACGCCACTACCATCGCCGATGAAGATGTGATGTTTGTAAAAATCTCAAATGCCAATAAAAATGTTTTACAAAAAAAAACTAAGGCACGTAAAAGCAATGCAAACCACATTAACAACAGCACAATAAAAGCTGACTTTTTTACTAGAAGAAAATCATGCATCCCCTTTTGAAATAGCTTTTCACTTATGACATGTTAATTAGACTTGAAAAGTTGTTTAAAACGGGTTCAGACCATCCGCAGGACTGGGAAGGGTCAGAGTGCCATGGAGGTCTAGAGTCTGGAATCTAGGCCCTTCAGGATCAACGCATTTCCCGATAGGCAGAGAATTGGTCAAATCAAATGAGACATCAAGCACTTGGTTCCAATGTGGCTGAGAGGTGGTTTGATGTTTTTTTTAGCACAGACAAGAATAGAAGTGAGCCCTTGCTTCAGGACTCTCTTTGCGATATGCACTGTGTTAGCTTGTTAACAAATTCTAAGGTTTAGCTAAATTCAAATTTGCCTGCAGAGCTTTACAAAGTTTACAAATGTTGCAAAGTTTGTAAACGTCCCAAATTTAGCCACTGCTAAATTGTTGCAGTTTTTACAGAAGAATTTGCTCAGAAAACTTCTATTTTCTCACATTTAAACTTGTGCAACCTTTGTGACATTTCCGAAGCTTGAAAAGTTTTGAAAAGGTCTTTAAAAACTGTCCCCAAAGCCTGCGATTTGCAACTTCACAGGCTTTACAAACACAAAAGAGTATTTTGAAAAATACAAAAGTGAATCTGACTTGAAAAGTAACCTCTGATTCCTTCCAAATAGCAGGAGCATGAAAAGGGCCCAGGGCCAGCTTTAGGGCAGTGCGACTGGTGCGGCCGCACTGGGCACTGACCTGTGATGGGGGGGCTGTGTTTAGCAATATCTTATGATAGGAGAGATGAAGGACACTTTTGCAGGTGGTAGGGCTGTCATCGGATGCATGTGGGGGCGCCAAAAGTGATTGTCGCACCAGCGCTAAAGCCGCTCCTGAAAGGGCCACACCCTGTTTTGCGATTCAGTATGCTTTATATTGATGGTTTACGATCGCTATTGTGATCAGAAACAATTGATAAGCGACGACTGCAGAGTAGGGAGGATTAATGATTCGTTAAGGACAAGCTGTCCCCGTGGGACAGCTTCTCCTTTGAGAATCACCTCCGATGGCATTGGCTGAAGCACACAGTGGAGTTGTTTGCATTTCTATCTTCTTGTCTGACTGCATCCTTCTACAACACAGGGATGCCTTGTTGGTGATCCAGTGGAACATCCGAGCATTCAATGGCGTGAAGAACTGGTCGTGGATGAAGCTTTTCTTCAAGATCAAGCCTCTCCTGAAGTCCGCTCAGACGGAGAAAGAAATGGCCAACATGAAAGAAGAGTTTGTGAAGCTGAAAGAGGCCCTGGAGAAATCGGAGGCAAAAAGGAAAGAGCTAGAGGAGAAACAAGTCAGTCTGATCCAAGAGAAGAATGACCTAGGTCTCCAGCTTCAAGCAGTAAGTCACACATACGTCACTGCGGCATCTCTTGGTGCGGGTTGTAAGAATCTAGCAATTTCACTGCATTCTTATCAACATTTTAGCACACACAAACAAATATATAGAGTAACTTTTAAATATTGGTCCCTCTTCAAAAAAGTCACCTTACTGCATCTCCAGTCCTTGACTGCCTCCCTTAAAACTAAATCCATTCCATATTTTAGCATACATTGCCTTTTTCAGCATTGCATTCAATGTGCTTAAAGAAATATCTACATTAACATGACAATATGTTCTGCACTGACTGGTATATTAGATATTGGTGGGGAACTTGATTATTCTCAAAGGTAATCTAGAGTTTTGCTATTATCGTTAATTGGTGAAAAATTGGACGGTTTTTACAAGCTTTCTCTTTTTGTTGTTAATGCCCTTTAAAAGTAAAATTTTACTTCAGCGGTGGTCTTTTGGCAAAAGGTTTCCCCACTGCCTCCTACTTTTCTTTGGTTCCTCAAAATACACAATTTTGAGAAATCCAGAACAAGTGAAACAAAGCCTCATGGAACTGATTTGAACTGCCATGCTATGGTGTGCTGATTTATTTCTCACAGCCCATATTAGATGTGAGGATTTTTGTTATTAAATATAGACTGACCATGAACAAACATTTGAACATTCATCAGAATATATTCTCTCTTAGTTCTGCTCCTCACAGCCCTGCCACTGAGAAGTCATTGGGACTACCTAAAGTTTGTCAGAACAATGTTGGTGGTTTAGCAACAGCTTCAGTCTGAAGCTCTGGTGTGCTGGATTATAAAATCAACTAATGCTGCCATACATGACGGTCACCATCTTGGTTGTGGACTTACCCCCAGATGTATCAAAGTTATGTTTTGCGAGTCCTTAATAGCGAATTTTAAGGATTCGCTATTAAAGACTCGCAAAACGGGATGCATTTAGGAATCGCAATGTTATTTGCGATTCCTACTGATTCCTTATTTGTGATTCACTAATTGCTAATCGCAAATAAGGGCTTTCCCATTCATTCCTATGGGCCTAAAGGCCTATAGGAATGAATGGGGAGTCATTCCTTATTTGCGATTAGCAATTAGCGAATCGCAAATGTGCCGCAATTTCAAGGGTGCCAGGGTGTCCAAAGGACACCCTGTTGCACCCCTGAAATGGTAATGGTAATGTTCACTGGTGTTGCGCACACACATGTCCCAAGGACATGTGTGTGTGTAATATACAACTTAGAAAAATGCACTAAAGTGCATATTTCTAAATTTTTGCTATTTACCACTTAGATTGAATTCGCGCTAAATAGCGACCCCAGATTGCGAATTCGCAATCTTGGAATGGTTCATGCATTGCATTTAAGAAATCGCAAATTGCGATTCCTTAAATGCAATCGCAATTTGAGAACTCGCAATTATTTGCGAATTCTTAAATTGCGACTGCATGAACCCTTGATGCATCTCAAATGCCATTTTTGCGGGCGCAAACGGCCGAATTTTGCGATTCGCACCGTTTGCACTCGCAAAAATGCTTGATGCATCTACCTGTATGACCCTACTGTTGCCCTATAATCTCAAGACACTCTTGTCCCTCCAAGTGCTGGGAAGAGAGACTGTTGGACCAGAGACCTGGCCATTTGTAGGAGGCTGCCTTGGTGCAAGGCTATTTCTGTGGAAACCCCCTAAACTAATGCAGATTACTCAGACATGGGGGACTGGTCAGTGTGGTGAGTTAGGGCCCAGCTGCTCTCTGATGTTCTGGAGCAGATTTTCAGGTCAGAGCCTAATCCATCATATTTTGAATGGGAGTACAAAGTCTGCAATCTGCTCATGCAGAGAAGGGACATCATCTCCAGAGGAACTTGCAGTAGCAGAAGACACGTATGATTCCGAAGTTCAGCTGTGAAACAGCGTATTGTTGAAAGGACTATGCATATTATTAGAACAATTGTCTCTATAGCTGTCACAGTGAACCTGGAGAGGCCTGGTATTTACATGCTGAGAAACGACCTGCAAGGTGGAGCACAGGATGTCTGATATTGAAGATATTATCCAAGAGCCCTAAGGTAGCACTAGAACCCTACAGGTTCACATTACAACCTTGCTGGCATCAAAGAGAGACCTGACCACAATCATTGACAATGCTGCCCACCAACTATATGCTTATGGTAGATACACCCCTGAAGATGCACAATGTACTCCTGCTAAATTTAAATATTGTTAATTGTTCCTCATGTTTTTGACTAAATAGCTTAATATTGAGGTAATAACTGGTAAAACCCACAATACTGTTGCATGCTATTCCTGCTGGATTTAAAGGCGCGCGTTCTATGTCTTACTATTTTTTTACTTGCATGTGGTTGACTTAGAAGTAAAGAAAATCGAGCAAAAATACGCCCAGAAAACCTACTTGTTTTATAATAGACGTCCCCATTCAGTTCTTAGTAAGAGTAAAACTACAGAGGGCAAATTGTTGGGGGAATGCACTTCAATGGGGGATTCAAGACCCTACTGCAAGACTAACGCTATTTCCACGGCATATTTGATTGCAAAGGAATTACTTCTGGTGGTCAATAAGCAAGCTTTTGATGAGATGTTTTCTAATATCAATATTCTTGGGTTACTACTTTTAAATTAGACGGATACACACTCATATTTGTGTAAGGTGACACTGAAGGTTTGCTAAGCTATTCTGTCAACCAAGCTTCAACCAAACGTTTTTTAGGGATAGGGAGTACATATGGGTTATGATAAATCCTCACCAATAAAACTCAGCATTCTAAGAAAAAGTGAGTACACTTTCATGCTGAAACCTTTGGAGATGCCTTTTCAAGAGCTGCTGTCTAGCTCACAAAGTCAGGCGTGCTAGATAACAGCTGCACACATAACAGAATTCCTTGCAATGTATGGTTGAATGGTACCTTCTGATTGGTTAATAAGGATATTAGATGTATAGGTGTTGTGCTCACATTTGCCTCTTGGTTCCATCAGGAGCAGGACAATCTTGCAGACAATGAGGAGCGATGTGACCTCTTGATCAAAGCAAAGATTCAGCTGGAGGCCAAAGTGAAGGAGCTAACGGAGAGGCTGGAGGATGAGGAAGAGATGAACTCCGACATGACCTCCAAGAAGCGCAAACTCGAAGATGAGTGTGCTGAGCTGAAGAAAGATATCGATGACCTGGAGATCACGCTAGCTAAAGTGGAGAAGGAGAAACATGCTACGGAAAACAAGGTACATAGGGGGACACACCACATGGACATTACATGTTCTTCCAAGAATATGGCAAATGGTTCATGTGTACTCTAGACAAAAGAAAATGACAAAGGAAGACCTATTGATCTATTCCTCTCCCTGGGCCGAACACAGGGGCCTTTAGTACAATTAAGGGGGTGGCTAAGGCATCTAGTAGTCTCTCAGGTAATGAGCCAGGAATCTCTACAAATCTAAATTTAAAAAAAATAGATGATACTATTCAATTATCTCAGTTTATAATTCCCCTTATTTTAGGAGCTTCAGTCTCCCTTTATTTTGAATACATTTTGCATTAGCTGCACAAGACCATAACAGTTATACAGAAGGAGCCTAATTATTTTAGAGATAGTCACTCTTGTAGAAAAGTCACACAAAATTGTTCTCCGTTTATTAACAAGTTGGAAGCATAAATGGACCATTTTCTTCAAGGTTACACTGATAATGTTTACCAATATAAAATGCTCCAGATTCCTTTTAATGGCATTTCTACCGAAGCTCTTTACGTTTACATTGTTAAATTTGAAAATTCAGGCAATCCTCCCATATGTGATATGTGATCCGCGCCAGGATACTTGTTAGTAATAGAGCGCGTCATAAAAGTTTTTATAACATAACATAACATACTGACATCTGGCAAGAAGTGTGACATTTCTCTCCTTCTGCTTTTCCAGGTTAAAAATCTTGTGGAAGAAATGGCCGCTCTTGACGAGATCATTGTGAAATTGACCAGGGAAAAGAAAGCACTGCAAGAATCACACCAGCAGGCACTAGATGACTTGCAGGCAGAGGAAGACAAAGTTAACACCTTAACCAAGGCCAAAGCAAAGCTGGAGCAGCAAGTAGATGACGTGAGTAAAAACAAAAGCGCAGTTGGCAACAGTACTATGCTTCATAAATAAAAAAAAGTGGCAGAGGATGCCACAAAATGATGAATTTGGTTATTGGGGGGCATATTACCAAGGGTGGCGATAGGCAATTATCGCCGGTTTAGCGGCCGTTTTTGGCCGCTAAGCGGCGATAATTCTATCGCTCTATTAGGAAGCTGTCACTAACTGATGTTAGCGACAGCTTTTAGGCGATAGCGAGCGGTTTGGGGCCCGCTTTGGATGTCAGCGATATGTATCGCTAATGACATGCAAAGTGGGCGTACCCAACCTGTTAGTGACTGAAAGCAGTCGCTATCGCCCAAGGCAGGCGCAGCGATGGAAATATTTCCGCTATCGCCAAAAACCAAAGCCTGCTCAGACCAGTTCTCAGCCATGTTATCCAATGGGAGGTGGATAACATGGCTAAGAGCATTTTGTCGCTAATGCGTGAATACCGCTACATTCTCATCAATATTCACGCATTTCGCCCCTATCGCTGGATATTTTAGCACAATGGAGAAAAACGTTGCTAATAGCATGTTTTCTCCGATAACATATCCAGCGATAGGCAGCGATAAAAAAATTGTTGCTAAGCCTATTTAGCGATAATTATCGCTACTTGTTGGTAATATGCCCCTATGTCCTCCATAGTAAACATGAATAAACATTAACAACAACAAAGACTGCTTAAGAGTCCCCGGTTGCAATATTTATCACACCCATTAAAATCTGATACAAGGACTTCAGAATTGAATGTGTATGATAATATTGTGTATTGCAAGTTTTGCCTCTCACTGGGAACATAGCAAGCAGGTTTTAGTGTTTTGTGCACCAGAACATGCATGTCCCCGTATTTAGCAGGCTACATTGACCGGTTTGACCTGTCATATGTACCTGGGGACAATTGTAGGGCTGCAGATGTTATTGCACCAAGTAATTACCAGATGTGGTAACCTCTGCACGACTCACAAATCACACATCTGTACAAACAAGTATTTCCGGGGGAGTCTAACTTATTAGCCCCACCAGTAACCAGGGGCAAAGGGCCAGATGTACTTCGCTTTTTTGACCTCGCAAACGGCCCGATTCACAGAACTGCAAAAAAGCCTTTTTCTATGTACAAACCCTATTTTGCGATTCAGCAACCTATTACCGAATCGCAAAATCGGTTAGCGATTCGGTATTGGGAAGAGGCATGTTTAGGGCGTCCCTTCCTTAAAGTGACTCGCAGTGGTATGTAAGAATGTTTTGCAACCAAAATGCGGTTGCAAAACATTTGAATTGTACCACCAACTTGAAGTTGTTGGCAACCCATTCGCAAATGGGAAGGTGTCCCCAGGGGACCCCTTCCCCTTTGTGAATTTTAAGAGCAGACATTGGTCCCAAGGACCACTGCCCACTCTTAAAAAATGAAAAGAAAACGTTTCATTTCTATTTTTGAAATGCAATCCGTTTTCCCAGTGGCGTCACTAGGGTTGGTGTCACCCGGTGCGGGTAACTCATGGTGTCACCCCCTCATGACTTACCGCATGGACCATCTCACCCTCTGCTGCACCATCTCTCCCTCTGTCCGCACCATCTCTCCCTCTGTCCGCACCATCTCTCCCTCTGCCTGCACCATCTCTCCCTCTGCCTGCACCATCTCTCCCTCTGCCTGCACCATCTCCCCTCTGCCTGCACCATCTCCCCTCTGCCTGCACCAGCTCTCCCTCCGCCTGCACCAGCTCTCCCTCCGCCTGCACAAGCTCTCCTTCTGCCTGCACCATCTCCCCCTCCGCCTGCACCAGCTCTCCCTCTGCCTGCACCAGCTCTCCCTCTGCTTGCACCATCTCTCCCTCTGCCTGCACAATTTCCCCTCTGCCTGCACCATTTCCCCTCTGGCTGCACAATCTCTCCCTCTGTCCGCACCATCTCCCCTCCGCCTGCACCATCTTCCCTCTGCCTGCATCATTTCCCCTCCGCCTGCACCATCTCTCCCTCTGCCTGCACCATCTCTCCCTCTGCCTGCACCATTCCCCCTCTGCCTGCACTATTTCCCCTCTGCCCGTACCATCTCTCCCTCTGTCTGCACCATCTCTCCCTCTGTCCACACCATCTCCCCTCCACCTGCACCATCTCCCCTCCGCCTGCACCGTCTCTCCCTCTGCCTGCACCATCTCTCCCTCTGCCTGCACCATCTCTCCCTCTGCCTGGACCATTTCCCCTCCACCTGCACCATTTCCCCTCCGCCTGCACCATCTCTCTCTCTGTCTGCACCATCTCCCCTCTGCCTGCACCATCTCCCCCCCTGCCTGCACCATCTCCCCTCCGCCTGCACCATCTCCCGCCTGCCTGCACCATCTCCCCCCTGCCTGCACCATCTCCCCCCTGCCTGCACCATCTCTCCCTCTGCCTGCACCATCTCCCTCACAGCCTGCACCAAAATCCCCCCTGCCTGCACCATCTCCCCCCTGCCTGCACCATCTCCCCTCCGCCTGCACCACCCCCCCTGCCTGCACCATCTCCCCCCTGCCTGCATCATCTCTCCCTCTGCCTGCACCATCTCTCCCTCTGCCTGCACCATTCCTCCCTCCGCCTGCACCATCTCCCCTCCGCCCGCAACATCTCCCCTCTGCCTGCACCGTCTCCCCTCCGCCTGCACCGTCTCACCCCCTGCCTGCACCATCTCATCCCCTGCCTGCACCATCTCTCCCTCTGCCTGCAAAATCTCCCTCTCAGCCTGCACCATCTCCCTCTCTGCCAGCACCATCCACCCCCTCCGCCTGCACCCCCCTCCCCCGCCTGCTGCTCCTTTAACCCTTTCCTCGTCGCCTTCTCCACCCCCCCCCCCCCCATGGTTTCTCCCACAGTTTTTGGCTCTTCTCAAAGTGACTGAAATAAACTCATGAAATGCGCTTTGAATTCGTGCACGCAACATTGAGTGGAAAAGTTTGGTGTCATCCGGTGCAGCCCGCAACCCCCTAGTGACGCCACTGGGGCCCATTCCCCAAGATCCCAGCAGCACAACCTTGCACTTACTTCTCCACTCACCTTTAAAATAGCAGCAGCACCTCACTCTGTGGCCCGAGGACTGACTGACTGACAGCCAGGACCATCCGCCGACATGCCAGGCACCGGGGAGAGTCGGAGCTTCACCCAAGCTCTCATGGGAGGGTGCCTCCCCTGATACAGACTTGTGCCTCAGGGTGGCCCATCAGCAAACGACCAGGATCGGACCAAATTTGTCCTGTAAATCCTGAAAGGACTGGATGTCCTCCTCCTTCAACATGTCTGCCAGGCACTTCTCATTCACATCTCAAAAGATATCACTATCTTTTGTCTCGGGAATTACTTCTCACGACCAGTATGTGAACTATTAAGTGTAGAAAGTAGATACCTGAAAACACAATTTACATTGATTTAAAGTCCTGTAAATAATGACACGCCTGTTTGTAAAAAAAAAAAAAAAAAAAACAGCCCAGATTAACAGTTTTCTTTTTCAGCGAAAAAGGGCTTTGTCCATTAATTTGTGACAGATAATTTTTCACGGAAGGTCACCTTTCTTTTACTTTCAGGAAAGTATTTTCGCAACGTTTGGGAAAAAGATAGAAAAGAAGGCTTTTGATTTCTGGTTTTGCATCACCCGGTTCATGCAGGAGATATTCCGATGGCCCCACTTATAATCGCCACATTACGCCATTACCATGGACCTATTCCCTTTCCAGGTGACACCATCAGAGGGGTGACACCAAAATGAACTCGCTATTTATTTACTGTTCCTATAATGTTCCGCATTGCACAATGTCTTGGCTTGTTTAATAAGTACGGACGGTGTTACATGAACAGTAAATAAATAGCGAGTTCATTTTGGTGTCACCCCTCTGCTGGTGACACCTGGTGCGGCCCGCACCTCCCGCACCCCCCTCGTGACGCCACTGCGTTTTCCTGTAAGGAAAAAGGGCTGCATTTAAAAAAAAAAAAAAATACATTGCCTTATTTAAAAGCAAACACAAACATGGTGTTCAACTGTCCCCAGCAGGCCACCCTCCCTGTGTTTTTAGCGATTAGCAATGGGTTTCAAATTGTGACGTACCTCATGAATATTAATGAGTTAGGTAAATTTGCGACCTACTGGGAATAGCAAAGAGTGTAAAACACATTGTTGTACCTCGCAATTTGTGAGTTTATAATAGCAAATCAAAAGAATTCGCTATTCGGGAATCACAAACCGGCAATTTCGTACATCTGGCCTAAAGTGTATTAATTAGGAAATGAGGCACTTACTGAAGAGAGTAACAGCTTTATACTAACTGATTTTGGACAAAATACTTGAAAATACTTTATTTTAGTTACTCCATAAATTGGCTCGACCCTAGGGAAAGGCCTCCGAAAAACGTATACGGTGGGGGAACAATCTGTCCCACTAGCGACACAACGTCTTTAGAAAATCTAGATGTTAGTCAAAGTGAAGGCAGTTTGATGATTGTGACTAGACTTTAGTAAAGCATTTGCTAACACACAGTATTAAAAATGCTAAGCAACGTGGTAAATGTTTGACATGCAAATCATTATTCAGGTGAGATTGAAACCTTGCGCCTGTATCAGCAGGCAGAGTTTAGTCATTTGTAAAGTACCTTCTAATTAGGGGAAGGATAGAAGCAGAGCAGTCAAGGAACAAGTATGAGGAGGTGTTCAACTCAACAGCTATTTGATGACCTAGAAGAGGAATTATATGCATTAACCCCTCCCATGCTTGTGACGGAACGGTTCCGTCACGAGCCTTGGGTGGGCTGTGCTGGTGATGGAACGGTTCCGTCACGGCCCCGCCGCCGCGCCTGCGCGGCGCGTTCTATTGAGCGGGCGGGGCCGTGATGGAACCGTTCCATCACAAGCACAGCTCACCTGCGTGCTGTGACGGAGCAGTTCCGTAACGAGCACGGGCCGCCGCGCCGCCGCCCCGCCGCCCCGCCCCCTTAGCGCTGCGGCGGAATAGCCGCCGCAGCGAAGGGGTTAAAACATTTATTGAAAAAGGCCCTACATAGATATATGGAGGATGTAAACAAGAAGGCAAATACATATTCATGGTAATAAATACCAATAACAAGCATAACTGATGAAAACTGGAAAATAAATGAAATTGTATATTTGGAAATACTTCAAAGCACTTACCTAATGGATGTTCATTAGAAGGCCTGGGAAGGCAGGGGTGCAGTGTAAAAACATTTAGGGTCTGAGCATGGAGAAGGCAGGAGATGCTTAGATCGGATAGTTAAGGTGGCGCTCATCAGCTCTCACATTTTGTGCTTCTTTCTTGTCATTTACTTCCACAGTATCTTCATGCCCTCTCAGGGCCGGGTTTAGGGCAGGGCGACTGGTGTGGCGGCACTGGGCACTGACCTAGGTAGGGGGCACTGACCTCGGGGCGGGGGGGCTGTGTTTAGCAATACCTTCGGATTGGAGAGATGAGGGGCACTTTTGCCTGGCGGTTGTGACAGAATTATAGGAGGCAGTCATAGGGTGTGGGGCACCAAAAATTATTGTCACACCGGGCGCCACCAGTGCTTAAGCCAGCCCTGTGCCCTCTCCTTCTCAATAAAGTGCTGAGTGTAATGATACAACCCCAAATAACTACAACAAAAGTTGCTTCCAATTCCACGGGCCTGATTTAGAGTTTGGTGAACAGGTTCTTTGCAACAAACCTGACGGATATTCAATCCGTTTTATTACAAATGTCAAAGTATATGATTATAATAAGGCGGAGGGGATATATCTGTCAAGTTTGTGACGGAGTATACCACACGACAAACTCTAAATTATGCTCTATAATTCTATGGAGTTACCACTTTCCATAAAAGCTAAATAAGAATTCCTGTCACATGTTTTCTATGTAGCTGGAAGGTTCCTTGGAACAGGAGAAGAAGATCAGAATGGACCTGGAGCGGGCCAAGCGCAAACTTGAAGGAGATCTAAAACTAACCCAGGAATCGGTCATGGACCTTGAAAATGATAAACAGCAGCTAGAAGAAAAGCTCAAAAAGTAAGCTATCAGAGTTAATATCTACTTTGTGATTCATGGAATTAGGTGATCATGGCCAGTCGTATAATGCTATGATGTATTAGTGAAATATTTACTGAAATCTTTATAAAGTCTTTGATTGGAGGAATTTTATGTAATGCAGTTGATGGTTCAATACTTTATAGTAACTTTAATGGGCCTCAAGTGGATCGAGACGCTGCCTCCTCAATAACGGCAAAAATATTATAATACGCTCTGCGCGTCTTGCATATGTGGGTTATGCTATGGAGTTTTTTTCATATGCATTTGTTTTAAAAGAGGAATTTAACCAAATCCAGGATACAAGATGTTAAACTGTGCAGTCACTGTAACATGCAATCTGGTAGACAGTAAACAATTGTTTTCTTCAGTTAGTTTCCATGTAGATTGTTAATAAAATGTAATTTGAACCTTTTTCCTCTAGTAATGGCTGCGTGTATAATTGTTTATTGTACATTTGCTCTAACTAACATGTTAATGGACCACATTTATTTTCAATGGCAAGACATATCTATCTATCTACCAGTCTGCCTGTCTGTCCATCTATCCAGTGCTTAACTTGTAAACAAAAGTAAGTGTCAGGGCCCTTCGTAGAAGGCCACTGCAGCTTGCGCCCTGTCAGCGCTGCCAAGGACTGAACAACAGAACCACCAGCCATCACAATCCCCCAAGTGAGACAATTCAGTCTACTCCAGGCTACCCAAAGCTATAAAAATGGCATGGGTGGCAAGAATTATTCATTTTTAATGTATATTAAATTATTAAACAGCTGTTGTTGTGCTCATCTCAAAAGCAGGCTAGCAGCACAACGAGTGGTGAAATCTCATAAGTGCTGGTGCTGACAATTAGGTAATGGTGCTGAGCACCAGAAACCACGGCTTTATCTATCTATCTACCTATCTATCTATCTATCTATCTATCTATCTATCTATCTAAAGAGGGGTCGTTTAAGGGGTATTAAAGATCTATTTAAATTCCCTAAAGAGCTGGTAGCCTTTTCTGAAATTGCCTCCATCGCTTCTACTCTCCCTGGATCTTCGATTGTTAGATGAAATAACTTGTTTTATTTAATCACAATTTACACCATCAAGATGTTTTTTGGTACTGGATTTGAATGGAAGTAGGATTGCTGAACCTATGCCCCTTGTCTTGAAGGTTGACTTGGCATCTGACCTCTAAATCTAAACATGTTTGTTTCTTTTACAGGAAAGACTTTGAGATGAGCCAGTTAAATTCCAGAATTGAAGATGAGCAGGTTCTATGTGGCCAGCTGCAGAAGAAAATCAAAGAACTCCAGGTACGTTAACCACACAAACAAATAGCAATAGCACAGAAAGCATGCAAAGCAATTTAATATTAAGGACGGTAGTAACCATGTTTCTGTCGCCATTATCTATGTTTGATCCTCCTTCTCACTTGTGTAGTGTTGACGCACTAACCTGAGTGAAGTCCATGGCTGTGTCCAGTGAGATAGCCAGATCTTTCATCCATGCCTATACGTGGCTAGTTCCGGCTGCCCATCAGCTCTCTCATTCTGCGCTTCGTTCTTTTAATTTACTTACTCTGTATCTTCACGCCCTCTCCTCTGTGTAGGCGCGAATTGAAGAGCTAGAGGAGGAGCTGGAGGCAGAGCGGGCAGCCAGGGCCAAGGTGGAGAAGCAGCGCACAGAGGTGGCGCGGGAGCTGGAGGAGCTTAGCGAGCGCCTGGAGGAGGCTGGAGGAGCTACCTCACTGCAGATCGAGATGAACAAGAAGCGGGAGGCGGAGTTCCTGAAGATGCGGCGGGACCTGGAGGAGGCCACGCTGCATCACGAGGCCACGGCTGCCGGTCTGCGCAAGAAGCACGCCGACTCTGTGGCTGAACTGGGGGAGCAGATCGACAGCCTGCAGAGAGTGAAGCAGAAACTGGAGAAAGAGAAGAGCGAGATGAAAATGGAGCTCGATGACTTCTCATCAAACATTGAACAGCTGACCAAACACAAGGTGAGGAGCTTACATGTGTATGGGACCAAAAAAACAGGCCATCGTCATTATTTTATAACTGATGCCATTTTTAATGTTCTGGATGTGTACTTTGATAGTTGTAATAACCGAATAAATTTTAAGAGAGTAACATCTCACAAAAAAACGCAACCCCATGTGCTTTGGTTAAAGTCCTTTTTTAGAACTTCTAGACCTGAAAAACAGCAAAGAACAGCCATACATGCTGATTTGCTTAGAATAGTAAGCTATTTATTGATATTATTGTTGGTAGAGAGGGGCATCATGACAGCTCGAGGCCCCATCTCTGGCACCTCCCCACACCCTCAATGAACTTAGCATTCCCACTATTTTCTCTCAATGTAAATGGGTAGCCACTGGATTGATTATAAAATCCTCTTTGCACCTGACTCGCATTCTTGTAAATATATAAATTGCATAATATTTTACCCCCAGAAAAGAATTAGCAGAAGGTAGCCTGAAAAATAGGCAAGAATATGTGCAGCCTTGAAAAGTCCAGAAGTTATGTTTCCCTCAGATGTTATTTTTTCCCATGGACTGTGTATACAGTGCACCCTACGCCATTGCTGTATTTTCTTCTCCCCAAAGGCGAATGCTGAAAAGCTGTGCAGAACATACGAGGACCAGCTAAGCGAAGCCAAGTGCAAAGTGGATGAATTACAACGTCAGCTAGCTGATGTGTCCCTGCACAGAGCAAGACTGCAGACTGAGAATGGTGAGTACCAATGATTAGTATATGATAAAGGGCTTCCACTCAGCAGCCATGGAGCTTGAGTAGTGTGCGGAAAACGTATGACTCCAAAGCTTAAGCAAACTAGGTAAGGCTGAGATC
Organism: Lissotriton helveticus; assembly: GCF_964261635.1. NCBI lineage: Eukaryota > Metazoa > Chordata > Amphibia > Caudata > Salamandridae > Lissotriton > Lissotriton helveticus. Next base: position 394,717,726 of record NC_136068.1, on the reverse strand, counting down.
GGTTGACTAGCCTTTTGCCTTTGAACGTTATCGTTGGAGGCCTACAGCTCTGAAATAGAGCAAATTACCTGGTTCACGTCTTGTCTCTTAATAACGTTACTTAAGGTTCACTGCCTTAGGTTTCCTTACTGTCAATTATTGGGTTGGATTATTACAGCTCCTTCTAACAATCTATCCTGCTTTGTCAAATCTATACTTTTGAGATAGCCCATGGGCTTTCCACGCTACACATGAGGGTCAATTTGCAAACTAGAGAGACCATGTGGCCACGGCGGTTGCAAGATGGTGTCTGGAGTTCACAAGTCACCTGAAAAAAGAAACAAATGTCCTATCTCTTGGCCTATAATTACGTGACGCGTTCGTTGTATAGAGTCAACAATCTAAACAAATGTTGGTTTTGAGAAATAATTATTTCTTGAGTTTCCAAATTATACAACCGTAAAACCAAAAAGCAGTGCAATTAGGAATCACTGTCATCATCTTCAGATGAGAGGAGAAAAGACACATTGCGGAGATCTCACACACATCACCATTCTTGAACCTACCATGAGCATGGCAAGCATTCACCCTCTCAGGGATACAGCAGAGGAGCACGGAGAGGAGGAGGACTGATATGAGGGGAGGGAAAGTGAGTGAGGCGCAGGCTCCCCAATCTACAGTTAGTCAGTCAATTATGTTCAAATCAACGCTTCACTCATTCGTAAACATGATCACTTTAAAAGGGGACCATCCCTTAGAGCTCAAGCCCAGATAAAAAGTTATGGCCTCCCCGACAGTAATATTTGTCCATTTGCCCATTAACCAGAGTTTTAACTCCAGAAATAAGGCACAAACGGAAGCTATGGATATATGCATGTTGACTTAAAATTTCCAATATTTTGCGTCCGTCATTCCATGGAATCGTTCGGTGCAATGTTATAATCTGAGAAAATGTAGGAATGCCATACAAAAATTTCTTACAGGTTCAACAAACGCAGATATGTTTTGTCATTCTTGGGCCTCTTAGGGGTGATGGTGGTGACCAAAGCTCTAGCTTAATTTATTTCTATGTATTTAATACTTTTTTAAAGTGGAAGTTTACCCAGGGACTACGCGTCCTGGTGCTATAACTATGGTCACAGAGACAGGCCATTACACATCTGCAGAAAATGTGGATCAGTGAGAGGTCATTCTGAAGTGAAGAAACAGTGGTTCCATGGAATTCATTCTGTAGGAAGTCTGTCAAAAGATTAAACATACGCTGTTAAAACCCTTTTCAGAGGACCACAGGGCACGCAGGGGTTACTGGGGCCTACTGGGAGGTTCAGGCCTTTAAATACTGATGTCCTGGGGCCCAATCTACTATGAATCCTACTCAACTGGGAGACGTACCAGGGCCGGACTGGGAACGCAACCCGGCAATTGTGTCGGACTGGCAGTGTGTGGTAGGCAGGGGGAGCTTTTGGGGGGGGGGGTGCGCTTTGAAAACACGGCAGCTCCTTTTTTTTTTTTTACAGGGGGCCGATATTGCAGCTGTGCTGCAAAACCGGCCCCACCCTGGCGGCTCACCGAGAAAACTGCGGCCAGCCCCGCCATGCGAAGTACCCCTTCTGCACTTCACTCTCAGTGGTAGCTATGATCAAGCAGTCAATCATAAATCAGGTTTACCCTTTATATGTGCAGTTTGTTGTTTAAAACATTTATGGTCAGACAATGTAAGATGTATCCTTTTGAAGAAGAATTATCTCAAAGTTGCTTAAACTGGATTTCCTACCAATTACTCCAAGTAAAGTCAGTGCTTCATTTGTAATTCGTCAGGAGGCCACCACGCCTTGCTCCACCCATTGCCCCTGTCAGTGCAGCCATCACAGTACCTACACAAATAGAAATCATTACACTGCAACAAGTGTGGCAATTAAGATTGTTTGAGGCCCCCCAAAGCTATAAGAATGGCTTATGCGGCAGTATTAGTTGTTTTTATATATATATTGAATTAATAAAACAATTGTTGTTTTGTTGATATCTAAATCACCCTAGCAGTGCCACCATGTGGCAGCTGTTATAAGTGCCAGAGTTGACAATTAAGTGCCAGTTTCGAGCACCGGAAACCACAGGTTCAAATTAAGCACTGAGTAAAGTGTTTAACTTCAATCAATCAAAGAAAGCTTTATTCAGCAATATACAAAATGCCATAACACAAATAAGTCACGTCAATATAATACAATATAATAAACACATTTGAGAATACTGAAACCAAATGCATCAAATACAATATGCTAAGACATCAACAAGTTATGATTCCCAACCGCTTATTAAAAAAAATCCTTTTGCATAATGAACATTTAAATCAGACACCATCTGTTAATTTATTAAGGCTGGCCTTTAGGGAAAGAAAAACGCAGCGAATTAAGCCCAACCTGAAGCAAGAAAGGATACTTCTCTCTCAAGGGTGAACAACAGTGGATACGTATACCTCTGGGCCAAATAAAGTTCTGCAACAAAATGTTCGCATGAACTGATGGCCAGATTTATCATACTTTTATGCAAAGCAGCAAGACACCTGCGCTATGTGAAAGTGAGAGGGCAGGAATACCCATATTTAACATTGTATGGCACATTCCTGCCCTCTGCTTGCTTTGGCGCAGAGTGTGCTGCATTGCTCCAACACAGGCACCCTTGTGCCATGGTGACTTCGTTGTAAGCAGGATTGTTTTTGTGCAGGAAGGGTCATCTTCCTGCACACAAACAATCCTCAGAGGATTTTTCCTTGTTCTAAATGTGCTGCAGAATGCCGCACAATTATAAAGACGAAACAATGAGGAGAAAATAAAGATATTTCTCCTCATTGTGCCTTCCTTGGGAAGGCATAGCATTTTGACACATTCCCAGGTTTGTGTATATATATTCTGAATGTAACCCCCTTGCGGAATGCAGTCTGTCTGTGGAAGTATCTGCTACCGCCACCATTTCCCCTCGTTGTTCTGCCTTTTCCCCTATTTCGGATACAAAACTAAGGAGCTCCTCATGATTCTCAAGTCGGGGCCCCCAGCTGACCCCTGTCCATCCAAAATTCTGCAGCTGGCTCCAGATCACCTTGCAGACACACTATAGGGTGTGTGCAACCATACCATAGGCACCAGTATTTTTCCTCATTCCTGGAAGGAATACATAGTTATCTACAGAAAAAATCCAATGTAGACCCAGATGATATGAAAGATTTCGCCCTATTTCGCTACTGCCCACACCTGCTAAAATATTAGTAAAAATATCGTAATCAAGAATTACTGAAACTGATTGACAAATGCTGCATTCATGACCCTTCACAGAATGGGTTTAGAAGTGGCCACACCACAGAGAACACACTCACTGCTACTACTGACAGTATCAGATGCTAGGTTGATCAGGGTGGTGAGGCTGTCTTGGTTCCATGGATTTGTCCGGTCCAGAGAGGACCTGGCTTAGCAGTTCAGGCTGGACTGTTCCCATGAAGAACAGGGTCAAGAATGATTTGCATATGGCTGGGTCCAAACTGGGGTGGCGTGGTGAGCAAAAGAACAATGGATTAAACCCAGATATTTATGACTGGGGGTGAATGTTTGCATTGTTCAGCATTCCATCCATCAATTGTTCTATTTGCATTTGTCGCCCTTATTGGGAAGGGCATGCCCAGATGTGGGTCCCATGCTCACGGTGTCACTGGACTCAAGCTAGCCTGGCTGATGAGGGGTGATGCCCCAAAACCAGTCCCAGGATGTATGTTTGTTCAAAAAGTCTAGTCAATCTATTTATTTTTGCAAGATTGATATTTTGAAGAGAATTTCTCAGACTGATGACTTAATTCACTTTTTCTTCCTGCAGATGAATTTTCATGTTTCATTTATAGATGAAAGCTACTCCCTCAATGTCATATCCAGACAAATCAAAGGTTTCTAAACCACATCTGATCTTCATTAAATTGGTTTTCTTCATGTTTATGGGCCACGTGTTATCAAAAATGGATAATGCTTCAATTTCATTATTGCGTAGATAATTGTTTATTACATCGTAAATGGGCAGAAGAGACTAATTGTTAGATTATTGTTGAAGATCTATTTCATATTTGGAAACTGAAGAGTTGTTTCCAGCATCTATTTTGCAAACACATTTCTTTTTAATTCATTGCATGTTATGGAGTCTTAAAATGTTTCAAGGCAAACTACTAAGATCCTCCGAATGTTGGAAATGTGATGAAGAATTAGGAACATTAGCTGATATGATATTTCTACTTTTTGGAGTTTTCTGCGGGATACAATATGTCATTTCGTTTCTATAAAAGAAGATTGATCGCATTCACAACTGATTCATAAGCCTAAATTTTGGACATCAAATTGTTTTATAAGCTTATCATTATGAGATTTAAATCTTTTATTCCTTTTTGTAAATTGTCGACTGAATTATTGTTTCATACTTAATGGGAGTGGGTTAATTTAACAACAAGAAGGACTAATCTATCTGTTGATTTGTTATCTAATTTAGGTTTGGGGAATATATCATGATGGTCTCCTGTACTTAACTTTAGGAGCGGTGTATTTCGACAGTTTGTTTGTCAGCTATTTTATAACTTTTGCTAAACTCTGTACCCTTTTCTCCTATTATGAATGATGTTATTTCTCATATGTCCAATGTATTATACATTAATAATGTATTTAATTTTCTATGTTTGACATGTTGTTACTTGAAAATATTTTGGCCTAAAAAAGAAACTGCAAAACAGAAACAATAAGAGCTACATAATAAAAAAGAGTTGTTATTATTTCTGCAGATTCTACTAGTAGGTCATTTAATTGATATCATAATTCAAATTCATGTCTGTACCACAGAAAATGGATGTCCGTCAGCAAGTAACACTCTGTTTGCAATTTACTCATTAGGCGAGTTGAGTCGGCTAGTAGAGGAAAAGGAATCCTTCATCAACCAGCTCAGTCGCGGCAAAGCCTCTTTCACTCAAAGCATTGAAGAGCTGAAGAGACAGCTCGAAGAGGAAACAAAGGTAATCGCTCTAGCACCCAACTCCGACCTTCATTGGCTGGCAGTGCTGAAACATTTGACACTGGACAGTGTTTTCCAATCCTTTAGGAAATTTGCCAGGAAAATATTCCTAAACTGCACGCCCTTTCTCCTATTCTACCTCGTCTTTCCTCTTGCCTCCCATTCCATTACCATCCCTTTCTACTCCACTCAAAAGCCATCACTGAATCAGAGGATACTTTTTGTTCCTTAAAGGAAGCAATGTGCAAATAGCAATGAGCTTTTAATTTACATAGGAAGAACAAAGGTCCTATTGGAAACTAAGCTGCAAGGCAAAAGGCACACATGCAGGAAAGTTAAGAGAAGCTGGACCTTATTCAGCTTAAAATGACTCTATATGAACCGGAATTCTGATACTATAAAATAATTAGCTAGCATGTTTATTCTCTAATGGGTACCTATAGAGGCAGGACTGACCTATAAGAAAATCAAGATAATTCTCACTAGACCAGTGCCTCTTACTGACCAGAATATCCCCAGCAGAGCCATTAACATGAGTTTAATCGGCGTCAGCCTATTACAAATTCCCCAAATTTCCTTATAGACCAACTTGACTCTTAGTTCTTTTCGATAACAGTTCAATTTACTTATATGATGCAGCGTCTGTAAATTGAGTCTTCGTACAACTTCTCATTTCAAACAGCTTTCAGTATAGTACAAGTTATAGAAAACCACTGGCTACGGTCTTGGGAAAGAGGTATTCGAGCAGTCAAAGATCTGTCATTACTTCAATCTTGTACTTTCTGCCTTGCCTTTCAGTCAAAGAATGCGCTAGCACATGCACTGCAGGCCTCCCGCCATGACTGTGATCTTTTGAGGGAGCAGTATGAAGAGGAACAGGAGGCCAAGGCTGAACTGCAGAGGAGCCTGTCCAAAGCCAACGCTGAAGTGGCACAGTGGAGAAACAAATACGAAACCGATGCCATACAGAGGACTGAAGAATTAGAGGATGCCAAGTAAGTCAACAAATACTCAATATGGCTACCAGCGTGGCAACCTGTATGCTCTAGCTTTAGCACATGGTAATGGCACATGATGAGCTAATAGGAATAAGGCAACTGGTTAAATAAATTGACAACATTTATACATTTCATGCTAATCCAAGGCAGTGAGAGATGGAGTACAATCTAAACTGTGATATACAATTGAATAGATTACATAGACAAAGCGTGAAATCTTTTTGGTTTCGCAATCAACTTCATATTATATCACAAAAATAACATTTGCACCCTTTGAGAAATGTGTGTGGCGGCTTCTTTCACTTTAGGGTGAAGGAAGTCGAATAATGTCAGCGTTCTACCGTGGAATGGCATCTTTGTGTGGAAGATATGTGCTGGTGAATGATAACTGGTTGTGAAGCTGCATCTGAGGTGCAACAGTAAACTTATCGTCAGATGGACGTAAGAAAATGGAGTTCAAGGAGGGGTTTAAGCCCTTCTAGCTGGTGAGAGATGAAGTGTCTGTGAAGAATGGTCTGTATTTTGGGGCATCTGGATTGATTCTTCCTTCCACCTTAAGAAGACTCATAGATATAGCATGTAAAGGTCATATCGGGGAAGTCAAAACAAAGGTGAAGATAAGGTTGGATTATTAGTGGCCTCAGCTCGATTTTTGAAGAGGAGAGTATTATTGGAGAGTTTGTTGGATATTGTTTGAGTGAAAAGGCTCTGGTAGACTCGCACACCCCATGTATATTTGTAAGCTGCTGGGAAGTTTGTTGTGAAGTTGTGGCTGAGGTGCAGCACTAAACGTACATTCTGCGGCACCTACAGTTCATCTCGTCTGTGGTTCTTATTTCCGCCCTGACTTCAACACAATGGTTTCAGTTTCACAATGTGTTTTGTAGTTTTTCAGACTTTCACAGTAAGTTAATCACTTTCTAGATGACTTGGGTTAAATTATTTCTTATGCTACATGGCAAGGGTCTTACATGGATATACAGTTGTCACAAACAATGGCATTTAAAAACCTTGTCGCTCTTTACAGGAAGAAACTGGCTGCTAGGTTGCAGGAGGCAGAGGAAGCAGTAGAGGCAGCCAATGCAAAGTGTTCCTCACTGGAGAAGACGAAACACCGCATGCAGACCGAGATCGAAGACCTTGTCATTGACCTGGAGAGAGCCAACTCCGCCGCAGCTGCACTGGACAAAAAACAACGCAACTTTGATAGAATTTTGGCAGAATGGAAACAGAAATATGAGGAGACCCAAACAGAGCTGGAATCTTCTCAAAAGGAATCTAGAAGCCTCAGCACGGAGCTCTTCAAGCTGAAGAATGCCTATGAGGAGTCTTTGGATAACCTGGAAACACTCAAGCGAGAGAACAAAAACCTCCAAGGTATTGTACAACAATTTTGACTATCTGGTATAGATTGGGTGGCAGCCGCGGCCCATGGAGGGTAGAGCGGTGGGGCTGGGTAGGCGGATGGGGGGGATTTCAACAGACGATGACGAGGGAAAATTAAATAAATAAGGAATTTCCCCTTGTCATGTTTCGTCGAAATCTCCCTCCAAACCCGGTCCCACCGCTCTTATCTGCACGGCCGCAACTGTTGGGCTCAGGGTATAGCATTATATCTGCACCTGAGGGATGTTTCACTTGTTAAAAGCACTCTCTCGAGTTATGGGCGTCAGCCAAAGGTCCGAGTCTATAATGAGAGAGAGGGACTTTAACAACTTGCATGAAGGCTATACAACTATTACAACTATCCAATGACTAGAACGTTCTAAGTTAAACATGGAGAACCAGGAAGACTTACAGTGGAATGTTGGAGCAGAAAGTCTATACCAGCTGTTATTGGCTCCCTGCCACTCCATTGTCTTCAATGCAGCTCCTCAAAATCCACTGTTCTAGTACTTCTTGGTATCGAAGAGCAGGTAAGGGTAAACTGAACAGCAAAATGGTTTCAGCTTCCCTTGCTTTCATTCCTTCACCGTGGCATGCTACTTCTTATGCAACATTTACAAGTGAGGTATGCTGACTAAACTTTGAGAATGATCTCTCAATACAAAAAATCTAAAAGATTAGCAGTTACTGAAGAACCAATCAACAGATAATCAAATCAAACAAATCACACTTGTCTCAGAAATATATTCCACCCAACCACCCGAGCCTGTAGGTTCCCACGTTGGCCAGGATCTGTCACAACTTGCTGTGTATGGCCATACCCCCAAGAGGAAAGCAAACAAAAGAAAACAGGGCATGCTTTGTGATTGTTATTTGTCAGGTCTGGCCTGGAAACAGCTTTAGCTTTTCATAAGCCTCATGTTTTCCTAACAAAAATCATAATAAAAAGCAAACATATGCTTGGGGGATTTCGGTTATCTCTTTTTCACAATTGATCTGTTCAACTGTCATTCAGTTTTTTCCCACCACAGCCTACAGCATAAGGCAATGGGTCAGTCCGCTTGAGCCGTTGATTCTCTACATTATGAGTTTGTGCTCCTGTATTGTACATATCTGCCAGGAAACTAGTCTAATTCCTCACTAGGCCTGGTAGACCATGTTCTGCTTTCATTTCATGTTTTTTCTAAATATTTTTGGCAATAGGTCATTTTCAACATATAGATGCGACCTTTACACAGCAGCACTTTTGCTTTTGTTAAATTTACACAATTAATATATATTGAAGTCTGCGGGAAAAAACACATTTCCAAGACTGTCAATGCCAGATCAACTGGATTTACCGATGCTAGTTCATAATTGACTCCCAACCACTGCGTGTTAGTTTCCCAGTCTCATAATGACCTCTATATTAGACCGCTAAACCTTATCTAATCTCAACCTGCCTTTGCGGCACACGCTAAACTTTCCTACTCCAATCATCCAGTTTGAGAGTAGTACTGGAGATACATCAAGGTTATTCCTCATTCATCATATACTTGCCCTCACAAACACACTGGAGAAACTAAAGAAATAACAATGCCTTGTTCCCTCCACTCCTTTTTTGGGATCGACTAGTCCCTCTACTTCAGGACATTTGTCCAATCTAATGACTTCCTTTGGTGTCTACAGAGGAGATTGCAGATCTCACGGATCAAATCAGCAACAGCAGCAAGACCATCCATGAGCTTGAGAAAGTGAAGAAAGCACTAGAGAGTGAAAAGAGCGACATTCAGGCTGCACTGGAGGAAGCAGAGGTAAGTCCGCCCTGGGGATTAGACATGCTAAAGATGCTTGGAGGGTGAGGAAGGAGAGCTGTGCAGATACTGAGTTAAGTGTTTTGTGGATATATTCATAGTAATTACATCCAGGCAAAACGTAACACTAGTGTTGCATTCTGATATAATGCCACGCACAGGTAACAAGGGTGGTGTTGTTGCGCTTTACAAAAGAACAGATCAAGAAAAGGAAGGCATTGACATTACAGAGAGGAGGAAGGAGCACAGGAGAATTCCAATAGACGACTTCTGCAGGGGTTGCAGTGTTATGGGTGGTTTCAGGCAGCCTACTGTTGGAACGGGGTGAGTGGTAGTTAGTATGAGTCCATGGAATTAAAGTTTTGCCTGATCAGATGATTCTAGAGCAATTTCCTGAGAATTATGAGATTAACTGATCCTGATGTTAGCTGACAGTGAGTCCAGAGGAGTGGTGTGGCAACGCCGAAGAATCGGATTGTGGAAAAAGTCAAGACAACAGTAAATGCATTTCCCTCAGCTACATTGAGGAATCAGAGATTGCTTACTGTTAGTAATAATAACTATATAATGTTATATGTTTTGATAGAGCACTTGCAAACCAGAGATTTTGCCGTTTCACGGAGCTGAACATAACAAGTTGTTACTATTCTCCAGCTCAGTAGTATTCTAAGGCTAAAAATAAATTTCTTAAGATATATCTTTAATTTGTACACAATACGTCACATCCTGTTTTTCTTGCTCCAGGGTGCACTGGAACATGAAGAAAGCAAGACCCTAAGAATTCAACTTGAGCTGTCTCAGATCAAAGCTGAAGTGGACAGGAAATTGGCAGAGAAGGATGAGGAGATTGAAAATCTGAGGTATGTGTTTTCTGTGGCAGTGGAACTGGTGCTGTTTGTAAATATTCAGACATCGATTTAAGACTTAAAATTAGCATCCAGCCTTTTCCAAGTATGATAGAAAATGCCCAAAGCATTCATCATCTTATCTCTTTATTTAATTATTGAACAATAATCATAAAAGAACAACAGTAAAAAGATACCTCATAAAATTTGCTAAAATCCATATATATCGATACACGGTCATAACATATCCTAAACATCAGAACACAGGTTACAATAAAAAGCTAAAAAAAGACTCTAAAATTTCATTACCTTGTGCCAGCGCAGAGCACTTTTTAAATACCCACCCACAGAATGGCAAAGAGTCGGCTCATACATTATTCTCAGAAAATAAATTGCCGGGCTACATTGCCAAAACCCATAAGCTTTAAGAATAGGTAGAAAGTGTCTGCACCTGAAAGGCTCATGATACCAGCAAAAACATGTAAAGTGCTCTAACATTTGCAAAGAGGAATTATCACAGGGGTAAACTAATATACTTTATGGGTCATACTGGCCTGTTTGAAAGCACAGGTGATTGCAGATTGAGCCTAGCCAAAAAGAAGTTAGAAAGGACCATTCCCCGACATTCCTCACCAGGGAAAGAGAAGGCTCAGGTCCATCACTAACTTTGATGGCTAGATATTCGCTCATGGTCGGTTTATCCAATTCCCTTCGCACTCTTGTAACAGATGTGGAGCTCATAAATGGTTTCTTGACCTTAAAACACTCTTGCTTACCCAGCATATGGGGGGAGCAATACAGGTCCAGTCTGCCCAGCACCTCAGCCATAATCTTTATATATCCCCGCCATGTGATCTTGTGACCATTGCCACAACCTAAGAAGTGTAAGATCATCTTTCGGTCAAGGGACGTATGCTGGTTACTCCAAACTGATATCCATATCTGAATCGGGGTGTTTATGTGGTCTTCTACCCAAGGTAAGCTCAGTTCCTCAAAGAGAAAAAGTGGGAGCTACTTGAACCAAGGCCTAGTAATATTCTACAAAACGGTTCTACTCCTGCTGAAATTTCGAGCAGTCCTGGTACCCGCATAAGGCTGCCCCATAGGTCACAACTGGTAGACACTTAAGTCTATAGACCTCCAGCAGAGGAAATATAGCATTGCTTCCCACTCTAGCTGCCAGCCCAAACAAGACCCCAACTGATTGATTAAAACACAAACAATGGTTTGCCAAACACGGTAACCAGCTATCCGTGAATCAAAGGTGATCCCTAGATAGGGAAACTCGCTAACCTGGCCTGATTTTGCAGTTTTTCATCCCAAAAATCATATAATGTTTCTTGACGATGTTCATTTCTAAATCTAAATTGTCCATGAATGCAAAACAAGCATCAATAAAACCCCTAAAACCAGTTGGTGTTCGGGAAAGCAGAACAGCATCATCAGCGTAGAGTAAGGCTAGGATAAAAGTTGATTTCACCTTGGGCATGTCCTTCCCCACTGATTTTAAAAATGAGTTCAAACCATTGAGATCTAAAATTAAAAATAAAATAGGGGCCATGACACAGCGCTGTCAAACTCCCCGGGACAGGCCGAAAGGATCTGTGCATTCCCCCTCAGTACTGAATCTTACAGAAGCACTGATCTGAAATTGCAAAACGTGGGGAAAAGCCACCAAGGGTAAAGGTAGGCCAAATGAATTAAAATGCTCCATAACTTGGAGTGATTGCCACAATCAAATGTACTACTGAGGTCTATATAAGCTAAATAAAATGGACCCTCATTTGAAATCACGTCCTTCCCTAAAATAAAGTGCACATTTAAACACTGTTTTAGGGTCCCTAATCCTACCCTAACACACTATTGAGCTGCACATAGGGAACCATTATGCTGCACCCAGTCCTTCATTTTGTGCAAAGTAATACACCCCATAATCTTAACCAGAGAAACCAAGAGCGAAATTGAGCTGTAATAGTGAGGGTCCTGTTGATTACCTTTCTTAAATACAGGCTCAATTCTACCAGTCTATCAGGAGTTAGGGATACCAAAAGAAGCTGCAGCGTTTAGATAATTACAGGGGCCACCAGCTGAATATTCTCCTTCCCAAGGTTCATGGGCACCCCGTCTGGGCCCAGTGCCTTTTTTGAAATGCTAGCCAATATTGCAGCAGAAACCTCATCCAACCCAAATCCAATTTCCAGTGGAAACTGTGGTAAACTATCCACATCTCCTGAAATGGGGCTATCCTCTTATGAATAGATAAACTTAAAACGCTCTAGCCATTTATCTGGATTAATGTTGGATCCTAGTCTTCTGACGTGGGGGATGTGAACTTCCTCCCATTTACAATTCCCCAGAATCCTTTTGTGTCCCTAACGTTACATGTTTTCTCTTTGATTGCTGATTTCCTATTTTTGATTGATTGTTTGTAGACCAACCGTGCCTCTGCGATACACTGTTTATTCCTAGGCCTTGAAATAAGAGCTTCACAAAGGTTTCCGTTACCAATTCAATAATCCTTGTCAAACCACCCTGATTTAGGGACCCCTTTAGCCCTTGAATGACCTAAGATGATGTTTTAGTAGCTAAATTCAGAACCTAGAAGGTCAGAAGGCAAGAGGTTAAAAGTTACCAAATGACTGACAAATAAATCCTAATTGGATCCAACAAGTGAGATCAGCTAGGTGGGACCGTCGACAGCTATCAAGCTCAAACCTTAACCCTGAATCCTTCTGGGACAGGCCAGTTACACCAGTGGAGATGTGGGTTTAAATGTGGTCTGGTAAGTTAAGGGCAAGCTCAAGAAGATTATGGTCACTGAAACTATTCAAAATCACTCCTTTCAAATTAGCAAATTGTACTAAGTTCTCGAAATAAAGATATAATCAATGACTGAGCCTTTGCCCCAACCAATGAAAGTGGGAGGCTGTTTGGAGAGGGCTACTAAAATTTCCACTGTGTTAAGTAAGCCAACATTACATAAGGCATTAAACAGCTTCAAACCCCTGTGGTCAGAGGCTTGGGTACATAAAATATTATTAGCTTTCTGAAATGGATCATGTAATGTGGAGTTAAAACAAAGCTTGGAATTAAAATCATCCCCTACCACCACATGGAAATTATTGGAAAGGCATAAGAACCTCGATTTAAGAACCAATAATGCCTTAAACAAAATATCTATCAGGCATTCTACATCAAAGCCTACATTATAGAAATTAAAAAGAAAAAAGTTAAACTTGTCAAGTAAAACAGTCCACAAAATTTGGATTCCATAATGGTTGAAAACAATTGGGACCCTGCTATAAAACTGTGATATTCTAATGAAACTAGCTAGACCTCCTTGCCCTCTCTGACAAGGTGAGACAATGGCAGGGATTTTACAACTTTCAAAACCATCTCACACAACTTGCTCTGAAGACCAAGTCTCTTGTAACATTATGATATCAAAGTTTATAATGAAGTCCAACCTTGCCAAATCCTGCTGCTTGGACCAGTTACCAGCGATATTCCAACTAACAATCTTTTTGGCAGACCCATTTGGGGATACAAAGACTATTGATAGGGGTCCTTCAGGGATATGGTGGGCCATGGCTAACCTTATTACATTCTTAGGTCGAATAATAACTGAGACAAGTTAGTCATTATATTGCAAGTCCGACAAAGGAGAAAATCGGTTTGAGGTTGGCATCCGAGGTCTGGCAAACCCACAAACCGCGGGAGAACAATTCAAAAAGTCAGGTTGCATCCTGGTTTGTAGATGTTTATAGAAAAACCCTAATAGAAGAGGGTTAATTTAGCTGAACAGGGGATTATCCTTCTTTTTAATTGAGATTAAATGGTGAGCCAAACTTGGATGCCTACAATTGATGACTGTACAGTCTGTCCAGGTTCTTGGGAGTAGGGCCAATCCACTGGAAATTGGATTTGGGTTGGATGAGGTTTCTGCTGCAATATTGGCTAGCTTTTCAAACAAGGCACCGGGCCCAGACGGGGTGCCCATGGACCTTGGATAATGTTGTTGTACTCCTTAATATTAAAGTGCAGGTTTTGGTCTAGACAATGAAACACCTTATTCTTAAATTGGATAAATGATTCCTCTGTGTGGGGAGACAAACGTGGCACACCTGTCTTTACTGCAACATATAGACAGCAATCAGGAGGCAGATTAAGACGTGGCTGATTGACCACATTGGGCCGGGCAGTGCCTTTGGCCATCACGAGCAGAAACAGTGCTCCAGCCCATGTCTCCCACAGTGTTCCATTCAGTCAGTTCAAGGCTTCTAAAGTACCATCCACAGTGTAGACTGGTGGGTTATTGACTGCAAGAACATTGTGTACAGAGTTTGAGTTTTCATCCACACTGGTCACACTAGTCACACAAGTGGCAGCAAATCGCAGCCCCTGCTGAACCCGCAGGCCCTACAAGACCAGCAAAACCAACTGAACCAGCAACAGGTGTTACCATTTCCCTGTCACGTAAACTGATTAATTCCAAGACAGTGTTCTCCAAGCTCCCTAATCCTTTCTACTAAAGGGGTTATACAAGCAACTTCAACTGTTTTAAATGTGTCTAGCGCTCATCCCAGGTGAAATTGGAGTCTCCTAAAGTGGACACCTGGGAGGGGCAAGACTGACACAGGACAACTGGAGGGTTTTGTGTACGCACCTCTGTGCCCGAGGCTTGGAGTTACAGACAGTCTTAGGCTGTCATTTCCTTTTGACAGGGGGCCCTCTCTCTCTCATGTAGGATGCAGCTGACAAGTTAAGATCACCTTTAGATGGTGAATGGTCCTGGAGTACCTCAGACATGGTTCCCTCTGATGAAGAACTGTGTGTAGCCAGGGGATCAGAAGGCCCAGCACATTGCTGTTGTTGATCTATTTTCACCAGGAAGGAGGTATTTGGATGTTCCCCCAAGTCCAAGGATAGGCGCCTCTCCACAAAGGCGATCTCTCTGGAGATGACCCTGACTGCTCTTGTCAGATTAGAGTCCAGCATAGTGCAGTGGGGGGTGTTAGCTTTGTCACTGCCCTTATCCCCAGGTAACTCTCTCTTCCCCTTTATCCTCAACACACTGCCTCAAATGGGGTATAATTAGCTTGTTTGAAAAAACAGGCAAATTTGTATATTCATTCAAAAAGGTGTCATACAGAAAAAAAGAATGGCACAAAAAATATTTCTCCCAAGTGTGGAGAGAGGCTCAGTCAGGAAAAAAGGATGTTGAAAATAAACAGCGACCCACCACTAGAGCAACTGAGTCTGGCGCCAAGAGGGGTGGTCCAGCCCGGCCTCTTCTGGCTGATGACGGGCCCAGTCTTCGCCCTGGCGCCTCCCACACCTGTAGATCCTTATCGGCTGTTAAGTGCTCCTCATGTCAATTCCCTTCTCCTGGACAAGGCAATGGTTCCTGCGGGTTGCAGTCCCCCTACAGCACTGGCACAAACAATCAGAGCAGTAGTATTCAGCGTCTCGTGGCTCCGTATCGCGCTATTAAGTGATCCTCACACTAAGCCCCACCTCCTGGGCAAGGCAATGGTTCCTAGAGGTTGTGGTCTCCCTGCAGCACAGGTACAAACAATCAGGGCAATAGTGTTTGGCAGCTCCAGGAAAGCTCTAGGGAGGTGTTGTACCGCAAACTGCACCAAGACCTGGCACGGCCGCCTCAACTGCGCTTGCTCTCCCCCTCCTTGTGCTGGCTCCCTACCGGAATCTGGTGCCACTGGTAACTGCACCACATGCCTTGCTCCTTGCTCCCGCCTTATGTTCTCTCAGTTGCCGCCTGCTCACTTGAACCACCTCGCAGAGTAGGGGCAACGTAGCTGGTTGCGTCAGACCACTGCTGACTCGGAGGGTATCAGAAGCTAGTGGGGGATTGGTCCTTGCAAAACCGGGCCTGTCTGGGCATCATCCCCTAAGGTCACGCTGTGCTGGCGCAGCTTTCTCAGCACACTGTGCTGTTGCACTGAGCCGTGCTGAAGCCACACCCACCTCCTTCAGAATGAGTGTCAGTGCCCAAAGCTCTGCTCTGAAACCTGTGGGTACAGTAAAATGTCGGCAAACGGAATATCAAGACTGAGTAGTCTTGAATCCTCCTCTTCAATTGATTACCAGATACTCCCTATCCCTTTATCTTACTCCAAAAGGTTCCTCCTTTCTCCCTTTTTGACAGTTTTTCTATCTTTCTCCTTTTCTGTATTTCCACTTTGGTTTTTTTTGCGTATCTTGCTTTCAGTAAATGTCCGATGCAAAATTATATATGCCGATGCCAAAAAATAAGTACTAGGCCCCCAATCGGCAACAACCAGCTCAACTGAAGCATTGACATTTACTATAAATAATACAAAACCATGAGTATATACATAATTATGAATTACTGAAAAAACCTGGGAGTCTAATAGGAACAAAAATGTTTGTCCTACCAAGTGATAAACCCAATGCCCGACACTAGGGTGCAGAGGAAAAATCCTTACAAACTTTTAACAGGAATTGCATTTACCAACGCACATAGCCACCAGCAACTGTAGGTGTATCCCACTGTCCAAAGATGGATTCCCATCAAAGTCTTGTGAATGATCAATACTATCATTTGGTCATCCAACGGGAGGGATGGTAGGTCTCTAGATCATTGAGACAGAATCCATACCCTCCATAGGAGACAGGGTTATACCTCCCGAGTTGCTCGTAGACCATATGTTTGATCATTAAGTGGGAACTAGTGCAGTGCAAAAAGAAATAAGTGAGAATAAAATGAATAGAGAAAGACAGCGAAGTAAACTTTAATGGCTATCAGTCTCTTCCAGATTAAAACCAAGAACAGCGCAATTATAGCAGTTCAAACAAATAGCTGCTGAGGGGCCGACATGTTTCTGCCAAACGGGAAAAACTCCTAAGGCTTTCTTCAGGGCCTCTGTTCTAAATCAATCTTGCAACTGCAAATGTATAGTACATTTTAATCAATAAACCAAAAGTCATAAGTGAAAAAAACAAAAAGGATATACGTGACTAATCTCCATTTCACTTGGTGTGATGTTCACCTACAAAAGCAAAGTGTGACGTCAGTGCGTTGGGCATAGCAACATAAAAGAGAGTTTAGAGATGTAATCAACTCACCTATAGTAACAGGGGATAGGACCTCACCTCTCCTGGACCACCTCACCTCCCCTCACCTGGAGTTTTTCCCGTTTGGCAGAAACATGTCGGCCCCTCAGCAGCTATTTGTTTGAACTGCTATAATTGCGCTGTTCTTGGTTTTAATCTGGAAGAGACTGATAGCCATTAAAGTTTACTTCGCTGTCTTTCTCTATTCATTTTATTCTCACTTATTTCTTTTTGCACTGCACTAGTTCCCACTTAATGATCAAACATATGGTCTACGAGCAACTCGGGAGGTATAACCCTGTTTCCTATGGAGGGTATGGATTCTGTCTCAATGATCTAGAGACCTACCATCCCTACTGTTGGATGACCAAATGATAGTATTGATCATTCACAAGACTTTGATGAGAATCCATCTTTGGACAGTGGGATACACCTACAGTTGCTGGTGGCTATGTGCGTTGGCAAATGCACTTCCTGTTAAAAGTTTGCAAGGATTTTTCCTCTGCACCCTAGTGTCGGGCATTGGTTTTATCACTTGGTAGGACAAACATTTTTGTTCCTATTAGACTCCCAGGTTTTTTCAGTAATTCATGTTGGTTAGTAGGGGACGTAGCCTGGTTGAGTCTTTAAACTTCCCTGAGACCCTTTCACCCCGGATGTTATATGATATATACTTAATTACACACAATAACCTAAACAAATAATTAGATGAATGTATTTGTACATAGGTTTCTTATATGGCGTATTATTTACTACACAGATCCTTAAATTTGTGCTGATATAGATAACGATTCAGTAATACTTCTACTATAATGTCAGTGGGATACCCATTTTTTGTTAATAATACAGAGTCTTATCTGCCCAAGGCATGTGAGCACACCATAGCTCAGCCTATGCTTTTCATTCTCTTGTGGGAAATTAAATTTTAAGATCTTCTTCAGGGCTATATTACTTAAGGTAAGAGTCAGGAAGTTCAAAGCTCTTACTAAGATGTATTTCCTCTATCATTAAGATATAAGGTTTATATGTGATTGTGTGGTCACAACCTGCTCATGGATTCTTTTAAATGAAGTGTGGTCCACACTCGGTAGTAACTCTAGGAACAATTTTCACACAATTACTTTTGCAATCTGAAAGAACTGATCATTTTGAAAATGTTCCAAGTCCAATTTCATTTTGAAAAATGGATAGTCACCCTGCGCCTCTGTAAACTCCATGTACTTATGCATGCTACTCTTATCCCCTCCAAATTAATTGGCATCCATCGGCAGCTTGTTTCTTGCAGGGTTCTCACTGGGGGCCACACAACTAGTTAGCATGGTGGAGTCTTGTTTGTTATCGGAATTAGCCAGCTAGGCATGGCCATGTACCACCACCCACAGATCGCCAATGAGTACTCCACACAAAATAATTCAATAATGCATTATTGGCTTTAGATAGACAGTGGTGAATACCATGATTGCACTGGAAAATAGGCTGGATGAGACAGAGAACAGTCAAGAGGCATCCAAAATCCAAGTCTCCGGGGTCTCCTTACACATCAGTTACAGAGGAAATGTGTTCCTTCCTTTTTCCAAGACCACCAGCTGCTCCCACAGAGCAGCAGTGTTGACGAGGTGATGACGGTCCTCCCAGCAAGGGCTACTGGACTGACCAGAGTCCTATTGGGGCACTGTCATTGTTTTTTTGCCGGATCCAGATCTCTGCGAGTCTATACTGTGGAAAGCAGCTTACCTTATAGTATCTTTTTTTGGATTAGTGGAAACAGAGTGTTTCTCTTCTCAGACTTTGGCTACAAGACTCAGCAAAAGCACCCGCAGTTTTAGGTCATAGATGAAGAACTTTGTGGTGTGTGCTAAAGTCTCAGTGTGGAACACTAAAAAGTTTGGCATGAAAACAAGCCATATATTTTGTGTCATTTGGAGATGGCTCAATCCTTCTTGGCCAATCTTAAGACATCAATCTGATTTAACTGTGAGACATTGTTTTTGCTGTGACCTGTATGGAATGAGTTTAGTACTGGCCAATTTGATTCCGCCCATGTTTCAGTAAGATGTAACGGGATTGATAGGTGGTTCCTAAGTGATTACTTCATATCAAAACTGGCCCTTCAATGGTGTTTATCTCTCCTCTTTCTGTATTCCACCACCATTCCATCTATTTTTTCCTAGTCTTTCCTTGTTCCTCCCTGTCTCGCCTCTTGGATTTTTCCTTGCGGGGGTTGCTTTTCAACAAGCTTATTTAATGAAAAGGCATAATAGAGACACGTTTTTGTATTTGACAAGGCGAAGTAAGATGGACATGAACCTACTATTGTGAAGCTCTGTGTGGGGTAACTACTATGAGTTTAAATAGTGCAATAAGTTGTGTCTGCTGTGATATATTATATTTGTAAAGAAAATAATTGTAATTCCTAAGCTGGTAGGGGGGATTAGATTCAAGCCTGCACTATACTTGTGTTAACAAACTTTACTGCTGGTGATTCAGTACAGCTAGCAATCTTTGTAAGGAGAGCCTAAAAATGAATAAGGACATATAGTCATGGAACATCAGATAAAATTGATTCTCTTGGTTTATATAAGTGCACTATTATTGAATTGCTTCTCTTTAATGTTCGAATTTGAATATTAATTGGAACGTTAACGCAGAGAGCAACATGTAATATCTTCAGCTTTAACGGTATGCAATAAGCTCATTTTAAAGGAATTGCCTTCATTGAGTTTGTTTCACCAAAAGGCCTGGGGTAGTAATTCCCTATGAGATAATAGGATGAGTAGCCCCTTATCAGCCTCCAATGTGTTACCATAGAGCTCAGGAAAGTTCAAGTATTAGACAATAGAGAAAGCAAAAAGGGTTATTAAAACGCTATTCACTACAATTTATGGAATGGCCTCCATGACCTAAAGACTGTGGTTGGTAATGACTGTCCCAAGGACACCAAAAGCAAGACAGCAGTAGCCCTGGTTACCCTTAATTGATGCCCATGATTGGCCAAAATAAATATGACTCCCCATGTCTGATCAATCTCTGGGTTTCTCCCTGAAATGTGCAAAAAGGTTGTGCAGCCATCCGTAGGAATTGGAAAGTGCTGTAAGATTTTAGTGTCTCTGAAAGGCCAGTTCAGTGGGATTGGGTAGTCCCATATCAGGCGCTGCCTGGAATCTTGGTGCCCCTTCCACAACTACATGTGCTTTTTCAGGCAAATGCTTGTTCCAAAAGCCTGCAATTTCCCAATAGACCAGCCTGACTGGCTGTAGAACTGCCCTGTCTCCACTCATGGATACTAATTCAACCACACATATGCTTTTCCTGAGAGAGTCAATCAAACCTGCCCCTTTCATTCCCAGGCGCAACCACCAGCGGGCTATGGAGTCCATGCAGGCAACGCTTGATGCAGAGGCTAAAGCCAGGAATGAGGCCATCAGGCTCAAGAAAAAAATGGAAGGGGACCTGAATGAGCTGGAAATCCAGCTAAGCCATGCCAACCGCCAGGCAGCTGAATCCCTGAAACTCGTCCGCAACATGCAAGTGCAGATCAAGGTGAGTCCTTTCCGGATACTTCATCCTCCTGGGCACCTGTTCTACCGTACACTTTCAAGAATGAAGTTTCAGGCCAAATATTATGTAATTTAAATAAACAAAGATATGTTCTTTTTACAACATGATTGCTGTAAACCCAACCTAATTCACAACAGAGTACTTAAACATTGGGGGGAGGGTGGTATGTGTGTGTGTGTGAGTGAGTGTTTGTGTGTCCCCTATCCTGAGGAGAATAATTAAAAAAAAACAACTGTAAAGATGTCCATTTAGGCACCAAGTCAAGTCTCAACAAAACCGGCACAAGCAAAGCCAATAGGTTCTGCCTTATTGAGATAATGCATGCAAACACAGGCATGCACAAATGCCTTAGACCATCTGTGTTGTAACTCTATTCTACCAGTGTCTTTCGCTGCCTTCTATGCCTGTGTCCTGTTTTTATTCCACAAGATTACACTGCTGCAGTTTACACAGAGGCACAGAGCAAATAGGGAACCCTTTCCCTTTGAGAATGGTTTAAAACATATTTTTTAAGAGAAGGAACTGGTCCGCTGCCTGCGCCTAAAAAATGATACTTAAACGTTTCATTCTATTTTCACTTTTAAATGCATCCCATTCTCTTGTAAGGAAAACGGGCTGCATTAAAAAAAAAAAAAAAAAGATTGCTTAATTTAAAAGCAATCACAGACGTGAGGGTCTGCTGACCCCAGCAGTCCACCATCCTTGTAATGGCAGCGAATCGTAGTGGGTAACAAATTGCGACCTACCGCATTAATATTCATGAAGTAGGTCAATTTACGGCCCACTTCGAATCACTATTCAAGGAATAGAGGCTATATTGCCCCTTTGTACATTAGTGATAACAATTACCAAATTGCGATTTGCAAAAAATCGCTATTTGAATATATCTATTAGTATTATTCGTACATCTAGCCCTTGGTGCCTGCATCCTTGGTGTGCAGCCTTTGTATACATACAACTGTTAAAGCAAATAATTGTGCTCCTGGCCTCGAGCTTTGAAAGCAGATTTACCTCTTAAGAGCCCAGAAGGGAGTCGAGGGAAGCAGAGTGAAAGAGGAGGAAACAGAAAAATGAAGAGTGAAAAGGGGATATGAAGACAGTGTGAGGAAAGAGAGGAAACACGCAGGAGAGAAAACGAAGAGAGCGCAAGAATGAAGACGGTACTTGGAGACAAATAAAGACCAAAAAATAGGAGGAAAGTATGAAAATATATGACCAGAGGGATAAGAAGAGGAACAATGAGTGAATATTTAAAGAGAGAGAGAGTAGACTGAACATTAGAAGGCTGAAAAGAAAAAAGTGACAGTTGTGAGGCAAATGGAAAGAAAGAGAGAGTTCAGATGGGAAATACATTAAAAGAGAGAGTGGGGACCTGATTCACGAAAGTGCCTCTGCACTTATGGCAGAGACCCCGCAGTCATGAAAGAGTCTCCGCACTAGTGTGGAATCTCCGCAACATTGCGGAGATTCCACCTCGAGTGCGGAGACTCCCCCACGACTGGGGGCCTCTGCCACGACTGCGGAGGCCCTTTGTGAATCAGGTCCTAAGTGAGATAAATGGGTAGAGCGGAAGAGCAAAAATTGAAAGAACAAGAAAGAGGAAAGAGAGAGATGAATAATAGAAGGATAGAGGTATAATGAAATAGGGAAAAGGGAGAACGTGCAAAAAAAATAGGTAAGTAATAGAGAGAAAAAGAGAAGGGCTTGGACGGTGGTCTAAAATTGAATCCATCACTTTGAACAAACTCCAATGCGGCAGAAAATGGAAACATCTACAAAATGTCCTGGGCTATTCCAAAATGTGATAGACATAGAAAATAAGCAAATAGCAGAAAGGGCTAACCTAAAGCCCCTAACCCAATGGTGCTGTTCTTTTATTGTTTATTTTTCTGTTGAGCTGTCAAGCAAGACCTAATAAGATGCTAGAGTCTGTAATGCATCATTCAGTTGCCTTTGGTAAGCCTTAAATCTGATCACCTTTTTATGTGGCTACCTTTGTCCAAAGGGTTGGGGCTATCTTTCCTTAAGAGTAATTTTCAGCAAGTTTTGGTTTCTGACAGCATTTGTAAATTTTGACTTCAGGACTTGCAAATAGAGTTGGATGACACGCTGCGGCACAACGACGACCTGAAAGAGCAGGCTGCGGCTCATGAACGACGCAACAACCTACTGTTGGCTGAGGTGGAGGAGCTGAGAGCTGCCTTGGAGCAGGCCGAGAGAGGAAGGAAGCTTGCGGAACAGGAGCTTCTGGAGGCCACTGAGAGAGTCAACTTGTTGCACTCCCAGGTAAGATCCTTCCTAGATGGTTGCCATGCTGGATTTGCAGTAAAGCATGAACAGAACTCAAGATCATCGAGTTTTTGAGATTCTACCAACCTGCCCACTCACTGTAACATCACAGTAAATTAATTATTCCGATCCTTGAGATGTGGCGTCAGGGATATTCAGTAACAAAAGAAATAGCTGAGAGACCAGAACTGACTTCCAGTTAGATGTTAATTTCAAGTGAAAACAATGTCCTTGGTGCATAAATCCACTTAAAACATATTATTACAATATATTGTCCTCGATAATTACTGAAGTTTAGTAATCATCAGCTGACCATAACCCTTACAGCCCAATTGGCCTTTGTACTAGATGGATATTTTTGGATGTATTAGCACTGTTTATGGACTGTTATATTTCCTGACCACATAACCGCAAAAAGCACTGCCCCTTTTGAAGGGAAGAAAAAATGTTGCTCCTAAAGTTAGCTTGTAGAAATACTGGAAGAGTGTCTTACTTTGAATACTAATGCAGAGAATGGTGATGTACATAAAGGGACTATAGTCAGTAGCGGCTGCTATCAGGCATCAGTGGTAAGGCAGGGGTTAAAAAAAGGAGAGAGAGAGGGAAAAATAAACATATAAATATGACACTTACCTTACTGGCGGCCACATCTCCTCCGGTCTTCTTGCAGACGCAGGAACAGGAAGCACCCAGTCTTCCAGACTCCTCTAGCCAATCACAACACTGATGATAGCAGCATCATGATTGGTCTGAGCGCCATGGCTGGCCGCTCAGACAGAGAATGGATGGCTGGGCATGTTCCTCACCAGGCTGTTTGGCCAGCCCAAGACGGCCAGCCAAGCAGTCATGCGCACTTGAGGAGTGCCACCACTCCTCCCCTGCTCTGTGGAGAGCCCAGCCATGCCACGCGCCTGGAGATTGCTAGGGAAAAATAAAATGATAATAACCTGGCGTTATTAGCATTTTATTTTTCTTGTGGGGCGACGCTCCTCTGCCATAGCGGAGGAGCCGCCACTGAATATAGTTCACTAAGAGACCTTCTTACCCACCGAAGTATTCTCTGCGTATAACAAAAGCAAAGGGTCTAAATCATAAGCATTATTACAAACTGGAATTCAGGTGTCAAAATTGTTCTTATATAGCTGTGTTCATTTGTTTCTTGTGCTTTTCATCTGTGACATCTTTGAATGTAGTGAAACTGCTGAGCTTAACATGTCCTTCTTCTTCAGAACACGGGTCTCATCAACCAGAAAAAGAAACTGGATGCAGACCTTTCCCAACTGAGCTCAGAAGTGGAAGAGGCCGTGCAGGAATGTCGCAATGCTGAGGAAAAGGCCAAGAAAGCCATCACTGATGTAAGAGCATCCCTCCCGCAAGGATAAACTGGCACTGGAGCAGAATGAGTATTAAACGGGAAACAACCTTTACAACGCAACTTTTACAACGCACTACCATTACAACGCAACATCCATTACATCGCATGCCATTACAACTCAACCATTACAACGCATGACACTACAACGCATGTCATTACAACGCAATCATTACAACGCATACCATTACAACGCATACCATCACAACGCATAGTACCCTTACACTATCCATCACTTACCCTACTGTTGCAACCCCTGGAGTTAGAATAGTAATTTTTACCCCTACACTATCCAACACTTACCCTACTGTTGCACCCCCTGGAGTTAGAATAGTAATTTTTACCCCTACACTATCCAACACTTACCCTACTGTTGCACCCCCCTGGAGTTAGAATAGTAATTTTCACCCCTACACTATCCAATACTTACCATACATGTAATGTAATGGTATGCGTTGTAATGGTATGTGTTGTAAAGGTAGTATGCGTTATAATGGAATGCATTGTAAAGGTAGTTTTAAAAAATGTGTTGTAATGGCATGCGTTGTAATGGAATGCGTTATAATGGATGTTGCGTTGTAAAAAATGTGTTGTAAAGGTATGCGTTGTAAAAGTATGCGTTGTAACGTCATACGTCGGTATTAAACACATTTAAAGACTACTAGAAAGACTAGACTAGGTTAAAGAATTTGGGCTCGCACCAGTTACTTAAGGGCCTCTTCACTGTAGGACTTAGGACATGCGCTGTTATTGAGTGTGTGTTCAAAAGTAACTCCTTCTTCCCGCACGTTTCCCCTCACTTTTGCCCTCCATTGTTTTTCACCCTCCCCGCCCTTGTCCCACTCTCCCATACACACCGTGGTGTTGTAATTTACATGTTGCATAGCAGGGCGGGCTGCTGTGTAACATGGCTTAAAGAAAGCGCCATAAAGCGGAACTTTAAGCCATGTAGTAACTCTCATTTATCCCTCCTGTGTTTCCTCCACCACACCGCCCTCCACAGTTTTTCACCCATCCTACTTCAGCTCTCCGATGTATTGAAACAACCCCCCCCCCCCCCCCTCCCAAACACCCTGCGCTATTTTTTTTTTTACATATTGCACAATGGCATGTGCTGCTGTGCAACAGGGCTTAAAGAAAAAAGTGATATGATGGCTTCAACGCTGACCGTGTCATAGCACTTGTTTTTGTATTACTTTATGCTGCTATGCAACATGCACATAAATTGACAAAGCCCATAGATTTTGCATAGGCGAAGCCTATTGGCTTTGTCAATGCTTGTTTTAATTATGAGATAGGTATCCCAAGCATCCCAAAACATTTCTCTCATGAGTTTTGCCAATAGACTCCCCTAAGCTGAAGTACTCACCTTGGCACTTTCCGTGCATGTATACTCTTCAGGTTTCTAATCAACTTGTATTCCTGGGCACTAGTGTATGCTGTAACCAGCCAGAATTTTCCAATGAATGATAGCTCACTTATATATTTGACAATCTTTTCTTTATTGGTAATCCATAGTTCAAACGGGCATTCCAATGTTACTCCACATTAAATGTTCCCATCAACAAGATTGATCATTTCTTTTCTTACAATTAGTTGCCAAAAATCTGGCCTTCCATGGCCTCCCAATGCATTTCGGCGCAAGCCAGCGCCTTTATCAAGGGATCTGTAAATTTAAATAACGATGATTACTACTACATAGTAAGGGACCAACAAAACTACATGCAATACATTGCTACTGACGTAAAGGTGTAATTAAAATACCAACATGCATACCAAGCGGTTAAACTGATGCAGAGAAAAAAACCGCTTGGTATGCATGTTGGTATTTTAATTACACCTTTACGTCATATTTACCGATTCGGTAAAATTACCGAATTGGCCTGTTTCCTTCCCCCTACATGTCAAAAGCCAAATACCGGTCGGTAACGGACGAATTCGGCCGTTACCGACCGGTATTTGGCTACCTACATCTGGCCCTTAGTACTATATAAATCCACATATGATGGCGGCATTGCCACTCTTGATGTAATGTCCTACTATAGTGTTATGCAACTGACTGTCTTGAATAAATGGTGTTTCGGGGGCTTTGGCCATCTCGCCTATGCGTCAGAGGGGTGGGCACCGGGCTCACAGACACTGTTGCATCTGCTATATGTGGCCCAGTCCCTCGGGATCTTCGCCCGGTGACAAGGGTTGCCCTCACAACATGGTCGGTGGAGGGAGTGTCCATCTGGTTGAGGGGAGGTCTCACCAGGGAGATCCCTTTATGGGATGGAACCACTCTGCGCCAGGTGGCCGAGCTGCAGGGGTTCAGACACTGGTATTTAATAGGGATCTCCAGGTTGTGGAAAGTTATTGATGGAAACTTGAATACATTCTTTGCAGCTCTTCAAGATGAGTATCAACTTCATCAGACACAGTTTTACAAATAGCTGCAGCTCCACCATGTGCTTACGCCCTACTTGGCATATATAGTGGACATCCCAGAATTAAGCCCCTTAGAAGCCAAAATATTACTGGCCAACATCCCGTAACCCAAGATTTCAATCATATACCTCTGTCTGGTGGTCAATGCCCTGGATAACTTCTCGGCCCTCAGGGAGGCTTGGGTTTGTGACCTGGTCCCCCTGGAGGAAGATGAAAGGATAGAGACGTTGGCTTGTCCTCGGTAAGCGAACATCTCTTCCCAGTACCACTTCATTCAGCTGCGCTATCTCCACTGGATTTATTACACTAGGGAGAGGTTGTGGAGGAGGAACCTTATTGCATCCCCCAGCTGTTTGTGCTGTCAGACTGAGGTGGGGGACTTTGTGCATACAGTCTGGGGGTTGCGGTCTCACCCCCTTCTGGAGTGAAATCTATGGTTCGCGGGAGTGTTGGGCCCGTCACTGCAATGGTCTCTGAGGTGCGCCTTATTGCTCATCGCGGATGCAATAGCCAGGAATGGACACCGGCGAGCGCTCTTGTGGTTTGGCCTTAATGTTGCTAAATGTAACATTGCGAGGGCCTGGAAGGAGGCTCTGGCCCCCTCCTTGGCGGCCTAGAGGGAGAGTGTGGACTGCTGCTTGGGTTCAGAATGTCCTGTTTACATCGCTAGGGGGCTGTCCTAAGAAATATTACAACATTTGGTAGTGCTGGTCTGACTACCGTGGGATATGGCTGGAACCGTGTCTTCAATTTGGGGGATCTAGGGAAGCCGAAATCAGAACGTAGGTATCCTAACTGCTGTTCAGAATGGGGGTGGTTGAAGGGGCTGAGACGTGCGGTGCACATTTCTTCTTTTCTTTCTTCCTCAACTTGCTGTCGAAGAAAGTGCTTACAGTGGATGCTTTGTTGTTATTTGTATTTTGTTATTGTTTGTTTTCTTTTATGGTTTTAATGACGGCTGTAACTGTCGGTCATACTGTCAGGCAAGATAGCTCTGCTATTTTGGTCATTTCGCTGATGAGTTTATTGCTGGTTCATGGTTTCTAATGTACCGCCTCTTCTTACAATTTTTGCTTTTTTTTGTGTTGGAAAAAATACTGTATTTTCAATGTAATTTGGTTTTACCACACTCTGCGGCGAATTGCAGTTACAATTTTTACATAATCTGGTTCCTTATGAAGCACTCTAATATCCTTGCACCAAGTTTACTGCAAAAAAAATAATAATAGATCTCTAATTACAATGTACCCCTGTTTCAAGTATATAAAGCACATCCCACTCTTAGGTTTACCCAGGAACCCACACTGCATAACCAAGGTCACATTTTGCAGGCTCATCCTCCTTTTGGTAATAACAACACATCTTGCTTTTATTTCCTTTTCGAGTTCATCATCTCTGTTCAAGGCTCCAACATTTACATATGATTTTGGCTAATTTGTGTAACATAGACAGCGAGTGAGATAAATATACTTGGCCATGCCTCAAAGCATCAATCCAACACAGTCTTGTACCAGTTTTACAAGAAGGGCAGAGGAAAGAGAGGCTGGGGGCGGAAATCCAGTCTTTTAAATGTTGGTTGGACAAGGCATAATTGGTGCTCAGATTTCAAATCTGCAGTTTGAATTGTTGTAGACTCATATAGACCTGCTGAATGGATGGGAGGTTTGTTCCAGTGTGGCACTTCATCAGCCAACAGCGGGTCAACTCTTCAGTACATCTGTGTTTGATTTTTAATGCCCACCAGTGGAGGCCGGCACAGGTAAGGACGGTGAGGCAGTGCAGGGTGAGGCAGCGGAGTCTACAGACGACAGAATAGTTATTATTGATTCATTTAATTACCATATTTTCTGGTGTATAAGGTGACTTTTTAACCCTTGAAAGTCTTTTCAAAAGTCTGCGGTCGTCTTATACGCCGGGGTCATTTTATAAGCTGGCGAATATAGCCCAAACCCTATATTTTAACAGGAAAAGTAGGGGGTCGTCTTATACGCCCAGTCGTCTTATACGCCAGAAAGTATGGGTATACTTATTCTGTCGTCTTTCAACTTCCCCCCCACCCTGCCCCTCTCCTATCCCGCCCCCTCGCCCCACTGCGTTTACCTGTGCCGCCCGCAGCTGCAAATATCTACACACAGCCCAGCCTTGACATTAGTTCATTCAGGCATCAGCGTTTGTAAGCTTGCTGTCAGGTGCGGCAGAGCTAGGTTGGACGTTCTGAGGGGCTTTCTGAAAAATGATGGTTTCTATATCTTGAGTGTGCTTTGGTTTTCCTAGGCGGCCATGATGGCAGAGGAGCTCAAGAAGGAGCAGGACACGACTGCTCACCTGGAGAGGATGAAGAAGAACATGGAGCAAACCATCAAGGATCTGCAGATGCGCCTTGATGAGGCTGAACAGATAGCACTCAAGGGGGGCAAAAAACAGATCCAGAAGCTCGAGACCAAGGTGAGTGCGCGACACTTTAGAAAGCATTAGGCGAAAACACGTTTGAAACGTGTTGTCAGAGTGCTTACGGTAATCAGCGACCGATTTACGAGAATTCTGTCAATGTAAAACCTCAGCGTATGCTCCGGATTCAGTGAATCCTTCACCAGTGAAATGACCATTGACAGAATAACAGCCCTGGTACTAGTTTGGCTGATGCTGGTTTTACTGCATCTGCAAAGAACTAGAAGATGTTAGACTATGGCCCATCTCTAATTCAGGCCCTTAGCAAATTGATGTCTGATAATCTGATCTAAATAGAAACGAAGTACTGTATGGCTGAAGTGAGACATTTGGATGAAAGACAGGTCCAAAAGCTCTCCATATGTCAAAATCAAGGAGGACCTTGGCACAACAATCAGTCAAAACACAGGTCCAAGACCTGAGACTGAGATGAGAATCATCTCATCTGAAACCGACATTAAAAATACAGATAAAAAAATCACAAACATGTGTTTGTTTTTTGCTGTGGAACAGACTCCAAGTAACAGCAGTGGGGCAAGATTAGATTCCAGGTCAATGAGTTCAACGAATTGCTGTTTCCACTGTAATCAATTTGGTAGAGTACTAAAATGTATGGACCAATACAATGGAATAAATGAGACTTGCACTTTTCCTCCCGTGTTGCTGGTTGCTCAATTTCATCTAACACCAGGTAGCAGCTAGCCTTCAGTTAAGCAACTGAGTGATGATGGTAATATGATGGCTAAACTAGTGTAGACAGCATCATGTTTCAATATTTTAAAACACCAAAAACGTAAAAATGAATCAGCGTAAATTAACAGATAATCCAGATTATTTGATGTGCTAGTATTTAACATTACAGTATTACTTTGTCAATATCTCTGCCTTCTTGGATTCATGCAGATTTCTAAGGAACTCAGTCAGTGTCTTCAGTACTTAGCTACTAAATAACCAAGTCACTTCTTACAGCAATCCCTTCTTCTCTACAGGTGAGAGAACTGGAAGGAGAGTTGGAGGCTGAACAGAAGAAGAGTGCAGAAACCCAGAAAGGTGTCCGGAAGTACGAGAGGAGGATAAAGGAGCTCACATACCAGGTACAAAAGAAATTCTCAACAGTGATCTTCAGCCCACAAGACCTAGAAGATGTAGGGAAGACATCATGATCAGATAGCTGAAGGAGTTCAAAGGAAGGGCGTTTAAGTACTGATCCACAGATAAACCTATCAGAATAAACACCAATGCAAACCCACCAACATGTGAAAAGGAAGTTTGAGCAGAATGCAAGGGAGAGCCCATAAACATCCCTTGGTAATTGCACAATAGAAGCTGTCATTGAGGAGCAGTTTCCGCGGTGTGAACGACAGCTCTGAGAATCAGTGTAACTATGATCCCCTGGTGTTCCCCAGTGTAAGTATGATCCCCCGGTCTTCCCCAGTGTAAGTATGATCCCCCGGTCTTCCCCAGTGTAAGTATGATCCCCCGGTCTTCCCCAGTGTAAGTATGATCCCCCGATGTTCCTTTCAAATGAGGTACTTTGTTGGCATTGCACCTTGTGTCTCCTTCAGAGATAGGGTTTACCGCAATCGAACTCTGCAAATGCAGAGAACCAGGCACAGGCGTAGCTACCAATAGTTCAGCAGATGCAGTGGGCGAAGGCCCAGGAGTCTTGGCACGCCACTGCACCCCAATTATTGCTGGTCTTTTAATTCCAATTCAATTTGTATTTTAAGAGACGCCTTCTATTTGCTTGATGTAGTAGTGCACTGCCATCACTGCTGACTTGAAAACTTTCAGTTTCTGTCCAAAGCCCAGGGAAGGGTTGGAACTAAGGCCACATCACAAGCAACTTTAATTACACAGAAAGGTTTGATGTAAGACATGCAGGCTTCCAGGCACGAAAAAATACAGACACAACTCTTGGAAATGTAGGAACTTCAAACTTATAATGGAGAACTAGGATTGCTGTACCCATAATCCATCACCTGCATTTGATACCATGCATCAGAACGTGCTTTGAAAGATGCTAGTGGAAGTGACCAAGGTGTACGAAATTGATTTCCTTCATCTTAATTGCTTCACCGTGGTACATTTGGGTAAGAGTGACCGCACCCCTAAACTATTATATCCTGGATGATAATTTACTATTTAATGAAAAATTCCGAGGCAAAAGTGGCTCCTTTAATTCAAGAGTTCATATGCTTCGGGAGACATTCTGGAATCTGGGATAATATAGAACTGTTCCTCATCACTGATAGTACAACAAAAGGTCTACTGGAGTGCCCAATTAAGAGGGTTACTGACTCTGCCAAATACCTCTGTTTCACTGTACATAGGAACCCAAATCAGATAGGTCAGCTTAATGATGGCCCAGTTATCGACACGTTGATGCACCAAGTGGAAACCTGACTGAAACTCCCCTTGTGCCTAACGGGCAGAGTTGGCTTGATTAAAAAAATTGTCCTTCCTAAACGTCTGTACCTTTTCTCAAACATCCCCTTACAGCTGAGCAAACACATCTTCACTACACTCTGAACCACCCTGACCAAATTGGTTTGGGCAAACCAACCAGCCAGGATTAGCTGGAATACTATGGTACTTCCTTATGAACGAGGGGGTTTTGAAGTACCAAACCCAGAAACGTATTACTTGGTGGCACAAGGACACTTTGTAACGTTCTTGTATAACCCAGATAGTACACCTTATCCCTAAATGTGACCAAACTCAGGAGACACCATTATCTTACCTATTGCCGATGGGCCTTCCGAAACTCCAGAAAAAGGTCAAAACTGTTACTCCCACGTGCTGGGTCTGGAGGTCTTTGCACCGTAAGACTGGGAAGACAGTCCGACACTCAAGGGACACTTAAATCGGTGCATAACCCATTGCTACCTTTAACCATACCGCGCACCACACAAAATACTATGTTAAAGATGGCTATAACAGAAATAGGCCCCCTGTATATGGATGGGAACTTTTATTAACAGCATAATGCCACTCTAGGGGAGATGCTACTATGCTAGCTGTGTTCATTTGCGCTAGGATACGTAAAGTGCCAGGCTTTCCGGACAAACCGACTGATTTCCCACAAAACTACAGCAATCGTCTTCGAACAGTGCATGTTCAATAGCTTCTTCCTTTTGAGAGTATTTAATATGTAACTATTCTACCCATGTTGGCAGCAGCCAACCTGTTTTATCTTCTCAGTATGTTAAATTAGTGCCTATATACCCTCGTATTTTGCCTCCATACAAATGAAATATGAGCTGAAAATCCAGTTCAGAAGTTCTAAACTCTTTTGAAAACGCAGAAAAACAAAGTCTGCTGCAACTGTGAAACGTGCACTGTGTCTCTAGTCTGAGAGTGGTAGTGCTAGAAAATACTTACGCGTCCCTGTGCCGTGGCGCTGGCGGGCCAGAGCGTTGATCCACGAATCAGCCTCTATTCATAGCACCAGAAACCTACAAGGACGCTTACAGGGTTCAGAGTAGACACATTTTAGGGCTTCAAGAATAGTTTTTGGTATGTCGTAGACTGCAGTGTGTGTTTGTACAATGTAAAAGCTCTAGCAAGATAAGCAATCAAGGGCCATATGTAGATAGGCGTTTGCGATTCGCAAACGCCCGAATTCACAGAATTCCGGCGTTTGCGAATCACAAACGACCTTTTGGTATGTAGGTGCCACATATCAAAATAAGGAATCGCAAAAATTGCGATTCCTTTTTTTGCTCACGCATTTAAGGAATCGCTATTTTGCGATTCCTTAAATGCTATGTAGGAGTGCCTTTGACATTGCGAATATGTCTTAAGGAATCGCAAAATTCCACCTACTCCAAGTAGATGGTATTTTGCGATTTCCTTTCAAAATGAATTTTTTTTTTTAAATTCAAAGTGCCATGTGGCATACAGACATGCCCTTAGGGCATGTATGTGTGCCACATGTACTTACAGGCACATCGCAAGTTGAGAATGTATCCCCATTCATTCCTATGGGCCTCTTGTGAATCGCAATTAAGGAATTTTAGAGATTCTCAATAAAATTGCGAATTATTACCTACATTCCATTTTGCAATTCTCAAATAGCGATTTGTTAAAAATCGCTATTTGAGAATCGCAAAATGTGATTTACCTACATATGCCCCCAAGACTGTTATTTTATTTTAGGAATGTGGACCCTCGACTAAAAGGTCCTGGCCATTGAATGTTTTCTAGTAGCGCAGCTCCTACAAATGCAGACCCAACCATGGGGACTTTCGGCAGTTACATGAGGAACACACACACGTGACTGCACAGAGTCCCCTACATATTTTAAGTGAACACTTTATCACTTTGTTATCTAGTGTGGAGTACAGGAGCCATGTCCCTGCTACTGACCCTTGTCTTAAGTCCAGGCTCTCATATCAACAGTCTCACATATGAATGCACATTGAATGATCTGCTGCCACCGCTCTCCCCGCCCCATACATCCAAGTGATAGGAATGGTCCTACATGGCTTGCATCTGTCTTTTAAAATGCACCTGTTCTGCACCCTGACAGTAAGAGAACAACATATCAAAAGCATCTTTCTGATGCATGAAGCATGGCCACATGCTCCATGACCAGACAGGGAAATGCAGGATAGCTCGAGAAAGTGCAGGTTATGAAATAAGGCTTTATTTCCGAGCACGTGCACACCAGGCACCATTAACCCTGAGAATCTTATATTCCCCTTAGAATGAGGAGGACAGGAAGAACTTGGCTCGGATGCAGGACCTGATCGACAAGCTACAGATGAAAGTGAAAAGCTACAAGCGGCAGTCAGAGGAAGCGGTGAGTAAGGATGCAATCCATTTAGCCGTCCAATGAAGCAAATTGTGTGGTTTTTACTGAAAAGCTATCTCAGATCACGAAAACCTCTAAAGCGGTGTATTATCAGAAAGAATTGCATGACTACTGAGTGTGGTTCAGTGTGAAGGTTTGAAACCTCTCAGTACCTTCGGCGTAACTATAACAAGGTCCATTTTCAACGAGGCTACAAAACCAATGCTACTTTTTCGGTAACAACATATCACTCAATGCAATGATCACTACAGTAGTGTGCCTCCATTTTGACTAGACAATTATTTGTTTCTTAATATCACCTATGGTCTAAAGTTTATGTTAATTAATTGCAGCAAAAAAGGAACCCAGTGAGATATGCTTTGTTCAGCTTTATAGATAATACTTCTAAAATGTTTGGAATAGAATAGATCAAATCAAGAATAAAATGCTAGTCTTGAAGTCTTTTCTTTCATCACTTTCCTTCCTATACCTTTACGCAGGAGACTCAAGCGAATGCAAATTTGGTCAAGTACCGCAAAGTACAACACGAGCTGGATGATGCTGAAGAACGTGCAGACATTGCAGAGTCGCAGGTCAACAAGCTGCGCACCAGGACCAGAGAGGCGGTGTCCAAGGTAAGGATTGAGGATCACCCTGAATAAATCTGATCCGAGGGATTTAAACCTGCTAGCAAATAGCATTCCTCTCTAATGTTGATCTGACAATTTATAAGGATGTAAAATGTAAAGAGAAGGTGTTATATCACTCTCTTTTTACTTCTCAGTGGAGTGAGGGCCCAATCCATGAGGGATTCAGACAACCATTTTGTATAGTAACCACTGGGCTTACCTTTGGTTCTGATTGTGCTCTCCTTTCTCTCCGCAGCACGAAGAATGAAGAAACCTGGCCTCTCCTCCAGACCATCCCGTCTTCTTTCCTCAATATCTTTGTGTAGACTTCAAACGTTGACAGCTGCAACAGCTGAAAATGTACCTCTAGAGTGAATAAAAGCAATTACTAAAACTGACCAGAGCTCTCCGCCTCTTCATTCCAGATAGTGTACTCATTCCAGATAGTGTACAAAAAGTAGTCTGCCCTCAACACTCCAGGCAACAAGCATTTGCAATGCAATAGGTCTCTCATTAGGAAAGTGTGAGCTATTGGTATTGTAAATGACACATTTTTTAATATGTGTTGGCTTTGAAAATATATAAATTAATAGCATTGTTATTCACAAAGCCAATAGCTTACACTTTCCTAATGCGAATCCTATTGGCTATGGCAATGCATGTTTGTAGCAAGCAAGGACAGTGCTGTTGTGGTGCTGAGTGATGATGTGGTGGTGTCCCTGAGTGATGTGGTGGTGCCCCTGAGTGGTGCCCTTGAGTGATGTGGTGGTGCCCCTGAGTGGTGCCCCTGAGTGATGTGGTGATGCCCCTGAGTGATGTGGTGGTGTCCCTGAGGTATGTGGTGGTGTTCCTGGGTGATGTGGTGGTGTTCCTGAGTGATGTGGTGGTGTTCCTGAGTGATGTGGTGGTGCCCCTGAGTGATGTGGTGGTGCCCCCGAGTGAAATGGTGGTGTCCCTGAGTGATGTGGTGGTGCCCCTGA
This sequence comes from Lissotriton helveticus, assembly GCF_964261635.1. Lineage (NCBI taxonomy): Eukaryota > Metazoa > Chordata > Amphibia > Caudata > Salamandridae > Lissotriton > Lissotriton helveticus. The sequence goes on along the minus strand of NC_136068.1, from coordinate 394,682,095 downwards.
GTGGTGCCCATGAGTGATGTGGTGGTGCCCCTGAGTGATGTGGTGGTGCCCCTGAATGATGTGGTGGTGTCCCTGAGTGATGTGGTGGTGTTCCTGAGTGATGTGGTGGTGTTCCTGAGTTATGTGGTGGTGCCCCTGATTGATGTGGTGGTGCCCCTGAGTGATGTGGTGGTGTTCCTGAGTGGTGTGGTGGTGTTCCTGAGTGATGTGGTGGTGTCCCCGAGTGATGTGGTGGTGTCCCCGAGTGATGTGGTGGTGTCCCCGAGTGATGTGGTGGTGTCCCCGAGTGATGTGGTGGTGCCCCCGAGTGATGTGGTGGTGTCCCAGAGTGATGTGGTGGTGTCCCAGAGTGATGTGGTGGTGTCCCCGAGTGATTAGGTTAGAGAAAGTTAAGAATATTGCATGGGAGAAAGGAACACATACTGTATGGGAAATAGGGAGGTATAGTGTATGGGAGATAGGACAGCCTAAGAAATGAGGCATCATGTATGAGGCAAAATCAGGGAGACTGTAAAAAACTTGAAGGCTGCGCATATAGGAGAAAGAAAGTCTGGTTGAATGGGAGAAGACTACAGACTGTATGGGAGTAAGGAAGGTAGGTTGTATGGGATAATGTATGATAGAGTGCATGTGTTAAAGGGGGATACAGTGTATGCAAAATAACATCTTTGTTTGGAAGACAAATAGACTAATGGAGAAAGGAGAGTAGACTCTGGGAGCAGTTATGACAGAAGGCACGACCTAAACACTGTTTATGGGAGAACAGAAAGCAGAGACTAAGGGGAAAGTTACACCCTACTGCATAGAAGAAAGGATGAGAGACCATGAAAGAAGCAACAGTAGACCTGAAAATAGAACAAAAGGCAGTGTGTATCGGTGAACAGGAAATAGGAAAGAGGGGTTATGGGAGAAAGGGAGGCAGCGAGCAAGGGTAAAAATAAGACAGAGAGCATGAGAGAAAGAAAAGCCGACATGGGAAAAAGGAAAGCCGTGAGCAAGGAAGAAGGGAAGGCAGAGTTCATGGGAGACATTAAGGCAGACAGAATGGAAACGAGTTTGAGCTATTGGCATTGTAAATGACAATGCCTTTTATTTATGTTTTGGTTTTTAAAACATAAATAAAAGGCAATGTCATTTACAATGCCATTAACTTAAACTCTCGTAAATGCAAGACCTATTGCATTGCAAAAGCTTCTTAACTTTTAGTGTGCCGAGTGGAAGCACGTAAAAGGCTTTTACTTTCTAGTGCATATGCTTAGTTGAATGATTTCTGCACTCCACATATCAAAGCACACATGATGCGCAGACCTCTTTTTGTAGACCCAAAGAGGTGGTATCTTCACACCACCCAAAATAATATTCCATAGCCCCATCACTGCCACCAAAGCTCCTGAGCTTAGATTGGTAAATGTGCTCTGTGGTGGTAACTAGCTCTGAAGTTTAATGTGATTTACTGAGCGAAGAGCCTGATGCAGTGATGTGTTACTTGTAGGTCACTGGTGTGGTTCTGCAGATACAAAAATGACACACTTTTTAAGTAGCACTACGAACGTCAAAAATTTCATACCAAACTGAAAACTTAACGTGAAACTAAACTGAAAACTAGCACGAAACAGACTTGAAATTCCACCTCCCTCAATGTGGTGTACGGCGACCTACTGGGGTTTCGGCTAGGCTGGGATCCGGTTGCATGGCTTTGCAGAAACAATAACAAAGTGATGGGGAGGGGGGGCGGCACAGATGGGCGCTGAAGCTGAACAGGCAGGGACAAAAGCATAGTCATGACAAACGATTTAAATACATTTAAAACAAGTGTATGAAAGTGGCCTGTGGAGTCATGCACGCATCCTGTGAAAGCCCTATCTGGTGCAACTGCGAACAGTCAGTCAGTCAGTCAAAGAAGCTTTTATTATCGGTTAATAACCATAAAAAGGCATATTTACACATATACAAGATAGATAAAAATATTTACAGTGTTAAGAGTCCTCAAGGGATACTAAGTCATACAGATCTTAAAAAGAGTAAAAATAGAACAAACATCATTGGCTCAATATGGGATGTAATGAGCCTCCCGGTCAGGGACCCCAAGCAGTTTGTTAGTGAAAACACTCCCCAGAACATTGACCATACAGTCCCAAGGGCGGTAGTCAATGATTGTACATTTTTTAATATTGCACACCTAGAATACCACATAGGCAGGAGGAATCTTGCTGTTGCGAACACAGTCAGAGGTGTGGTGTCGACTTTGAGAATTCTAAAAACCTCCCTATAATCCCTTAAGCCCCTGGTCTTGCAGAATTGGATAATCCACTTGGCTCTCGCCCTTGAGTACGAGGGGCAGAAGAGCAGAACGTGCTGATCCGTCTCTCTCAGCCCGTACACCCTGGGCAAGAGCTCACGTGCGATGAAGCTTTTGACCATTTGTACGTGAGGCCCCTGAGGGGCAGTGAGCCATGCCTGAACTGGATATATAGTTTCTTTGCCAGGGGAGGCTGGATATCATCCAGAAATTTCTCGAATTTGGGAAGGGCCTTAAAGTCAAGAAAGTTGTTAGTCAACCTGCCCATAGAGGAGTTTGATAGATTAAGAGCAGTTCGGTGTTGTTTTAGTGCCAAACTCAAAGCTTTTTTGGAAATCAAGGGACAAGCCACCTCAGGGGACGACCACAGGTCCCCCATACTCCGCTCTTTAATAGCGCCTCCGGGCGCAGGCAGTGACGTCCCGGGTGCACCACTCGTCTCCGGGGCACCTGGGAGATGAAGTTTAAGCAAATGCGGCCGTTGCCCTCATGGCGCTGGAAGGCTGCGCTGGAACGTAGGAGCCGTTGCCCTCACGGGGGGACTTCCAGGTACAAAGCCGCTTGCTCGAAAAGCCCAGAACAGTTGATGCAGAAATTTAAAATGGATGAGCTGCAATCTTTAATTAGGTCAGAGCTCAGCCATTTGCGTGTGTAAGTGATGGAAGAGTTTGTCTTGCTCCCATAGTGCATACGCCTTTGGGGAGCGAATGGGTGCAGTGTCTTGCATAATGTTGTGTAATCTGGTGAATAGTTTGCGAGGAGAGGTTATTATGGTCCGCATGTGTTCAAGAGCAGACAACTTTGATGGTGGTTCAGGAAATGTATCGTAGAGTGCTCGGCATGTAGCACGCATCCGATGGTAGAAAATGGCATCCAATACTGTGAGTCCGGAGGTACCATCGGAGGCGAGGGGGGTGGGGGGGCGGGATAAAGTCGCCCTCTGGATAAAGGTATGTAAAAGTACACGAGCACCCTTGATATGCACACACTCTAGCGCACTTACGTTGAAGCTCTCGGCATTGCTGTGGGGGGGTGAGGGGGCGGCGGAGCAGGGGAGTGAGCAAGTGGGAGGGACGGAGCATGGTGGTGTGCGGGGCAGATGGGGGAGCAGGGAACCGTGGGAGGGAACCAGCATATAGGGTGTGAGTGAGGCCAAGCGCGCGCCTTGCGAAGCGTCACGGTTCAGTAGACAACATGCATTGGGAGGAATACGGCTCGGAATCCTCTTGTTCAAGAGAGTTTCTTTAAACCCAATAGTTCAGAGCTATAAATAGCTCGACCTAATGAATGTTCTGCAGGCATTGAGGTGGGTGAATGTGGAAATTTGTACTTTAAAGAGACTCATTTGCACCAAAAAGTGACCTGGAGGCTGCACGCAAGGTACATCCTTCATAATACTTCGATTTCCCAAACATAAAAAAGCGTAAATGAACATCCAGTTTCCATATCATATGGGATTCTTCTTACAGAGCTCCAAAGCGGATCGAGGAGGGAGATGGTTGGCCTTGAAGGGGAGGATTAGGGCTTTGGGTGTGACAGTTGTGGGTTGACTTTTTAAAAAAAAAATATATTTTTTTTTTTATTTCATCCAGTCAGAATGTTCAGAACATAAATCTCAAGAAACAAGAGTGCAACTATACACAACAAAAAGCGTCATTATGGTCACATAATAATAAACGACAACATTAACCAATACAAATAAAAAAATATATAACTGGGGTGCAGGATATTCCTAAATGCTAACAAAGATGTATTAGTTAGTCAGTAATATAAAGTGCCATGTCCCAGCTGAGACCCGCCCACGTTTGAGTCATGAATGGCCTCTAGTTTTAGCAAGGGCCCGCTCTGACTCAAATATTTGCCTCAAGAGCAGCCACCATTCCGTTGCTTTAGGGGGAGACTCTACGATCCAAATGTACACCCCCAATACTCACCAGGAAGCTTTCTTTAGCTCTATCCTGGGGTGTGACCCAGAGCCTAGGCTTGGATTTTCCCCCAGTGATGCATGACTCTCCTAGGGCAGGGAACAGGTACCTGACCTGACCCTTGCCTGGAAAAGGGACAGAGTAGGAGGGATGTGTGAGAGAAAAAAGGAGCAGCGAACAGGAAGAAGACGGGCAGTGTAAAAGAGAAGACAAGCCGAAGGTGAAAGATGGAGGAAGAGGGGAGGCAAAATGAGACAGACAACGCATAGACGTAGTAATCATGAGCAATAGGCTTAAAATATAGTTTTAAAGTCTGCAAAGGTGCTGATTTGCCTTAAAACGTCACTATTAACGATTCAATTTAGCACTGTTATTGACTAGAGATGAAACTGCAACGTACACCGGATTAAGGCACTACATACTACATAGTACTTTTACCAAATACTTATATTTCAAAGCGATCACAAAAGACCCAAGCACTCCTATGTATTTATTTTCTAAGTAGCACTATTGAATGATTATTTGGGGGGATTTTTTTTTAACAGAGTGTTATATAGCGCAAACTTGACCCGGTATCGGGTATCAGAGCGCTTTGCATAGCACCAGTTGCGTTACATGAGGACACACATTCATTTTTTGTTAGGCACGGGGAGATTAAGTGATTTTCCCAGACTCACCGGATGTTCACCGTCATTGTCGAGACTTGAACCCGGCTCTCCAGATTCGAGGTCGAGCCCCCTAGCCGTTAGGCCAACTCCCAGATAATGGCGGAAGTGTGATTTTGTCATGCTTGGACTATGCTAACGCCGTATATCTAGAAACTCCAGCCAAAACTATAAAGAAACTACAGATAGTGCAAAACTGTGCTGCACGCCTGCTCCTGTACACCCCCAAACGCCTTTCAGCTAAACCTTCACTATCAGCGCTACACTGGCTACCCATCCAAGAAAGAGTCCAATTCAAAGCTCTAAGTATCATGCACAAAGCTCTCTCAGGCAAAGGCCCCCACATTATCAGAAGCATTATTCACCCCTATCGTCCCAAGAGATCTCTCAGGTCAGATAATAAACTATTGGCGGTAATTCCAAAAATAAAAAGAACTCGAAGCGGAGGACGTCGCTTCTCATTCAATGCTGCTAAATTATGGATCCACCTACCCACTAATATCCGCCTGGAACCTAACTATCTGACTTTTAGGAAGCAACTTAAAACATATCTATTCCCCTAAAACTGTCAATAGTTGGAACTGCAACGCTATTAGCGCTGGGGTGCTCACGAGTAGCCATGTGCTCTATAAATGCCTTTCCATTCCATTGCATTCGACAAGCAGGGCACACATCTGAGTGTGCTTTACATTTGGTATGTTCAGTTGATATGAAATAGATTCTCATTGTCTGGGAAGTGGCACTTGGGGACATTGGAAGCAGTTGTAGCCCCTGCAGGTAAGAGTGGTGGGTCCAGGTGAGGGGGGATTTCGACATGATGAAGAGGGAAAATGAAATAAATAATTAATGTTCCTTCTTCATCGTCCGTCAAAATCCCCCCTCACTTAGCCTCACCGCTCGTACCCACACGGGCCGCGCCTAGGGTGACCAACCGTCCGTAAATTTCACGGACAGTCCGTAATTTCGGCCGTCTGTCCGTTGTCCGTGAAGGATTCTTTAACGGACGCCATTTGTCCGTCATTTTAACAGGGCACCGGTTGCCCCACCCGAAAGCCGGCACAGCTTGCACCCACTTCCCTTCTTCACTCCGATGCTGCGCCAAAGCTCCTCAGATACTCAGCAGCATTAGAGAGGCACAGCGGGAGGGCAACCCTCACACCTCCAGCCCTTGATGACCTGTTAAGAGGTGCTTCGAAAGTGACTGAGAGGGAGGGGCTGCAGGTTCAGGAGCAGCGACATCTATTCACAGGCAAACAGCTCTGAATGTATCATGTCTCTGCTATTTAGAGGGGGCTCACACATTCCTTTTCTACCCAGGGCCCCAAACATCCTAGACTCGGCCAGATTACACCCCTGATTACACCGAGGCACCGAGCTTAATTACTGTCACTAAATTGTAAGCAAACCTCGGTTCTTCAAACATGCAGTCTATAATGTAATACAATAAAGAAATGGCACAATCGCACCCACACTGATTAACAAAGTATGGAGGACAATCAGTTCAATCAGTTCTCTTAGAGTATCTCCTATAAGTACTGTACATCACAGTGGGGGATGGGCTGGCATTTTGGACAGAGAGCCTGTCTTCTCCTGGTCTTGTGCAGGAGGGGGCGAGGAGCCCAAGATGATACTAGAATACGGCATGCCCACCCCTGTGCCCACCCTGGTGGATCCTGTTCCCTCTCCTCAATGATGGCTCCAGTCCACCCCCCCGTCTGTGAGGGCTCCTGTCCCTCCCTCCCCCATGGTGGATCCTGTCCCCGCCCTGGGTGGCTTCTGTCCCAGTCCTGGAACGGCCCCTGCACCGAGGGTGAAGTTCTTGATGGGCCTCTTCTCAAAAGGGCTCAGCTCAAAATTAATATGGAAAGGTGGGTGAGTAAGTAAGTGAAGGGATGGGTGAATGGCTGGATGAATTAGTGAAAGGGTTAATGGATGAATGAAAGATTGAATAAATGGATAATGAGAGAGGATGGATGGATTGATGAGTGAGGGGAAGGATGGAGAGAAAATGTAAATAGCTGGATGTATGGGTGGAAGGGTAGCTGGATGATGGATGAGGGGAAAGATGGATGAGGGGAAGGATGATGGATGAGGGGAAGGATGATGGGTGAGGAGAAGGATGGATGGATGGAGGGGAAGGATGGATGGGAAGGATGGATGGATGAGGGGAAGGATGAATGGATGGGATGGATGGATGGATGGATGGATGGTGAGGGGAAGGATGGATGATGGATGAAAGGAAGGATGGATGAAAGGAAGGATGGATGAGGGGAAGGATGGATGGATGAGGGGAAGGATGGATGGATGAGGGGATGGATGAGGGGAAGAATGGATGGATGGATGGAGGGGAAGGATGGATGGATGAGGGGAAGGATAAATGGATGGGATGGATGGATGGATGGGTGAGGGGAAGGATGGATGATGGATGAAAGGAAGGATGGATGAGGGGAAGGATGGATGGATGAGGGGAAGGATGGATGGATGAGGGGATGGATGAGGGGAAGGAAGGATGGATGGATGAGGGGAAGGATGGATGGAGGGGAAGGATGGATGGATGGGTGGGTGAAAGGATGGATGGATGGATGATGAGGGGAAGGATGGATGATGAGGGGAAGGATGGATGGATGGATGATGAGGGGAGGGATGGATGGATGGATATGGGGAAGGGTGGATGGATGAGATGAGGGGATGGATGGATGGATGGATGAGGGGATGGATGAATGGATGAGGGGAAGGATGGATGGATGGGTGGGTGATAGGATGGATGGATGGATGATGAGGGGAAGGATGGATGATGAGGGGAAGGATGGGTGATGAGGGGAAGGATGGATGGATGGATGATGAGGGGAAGGATGGATGATGAGGGGAAGGATGGATGGATGATGAGGGGGTGGGTGAAAGGATGGATGATGAGGGGAAGGGTGGATGGATGGATGATGATGGGGTGGGTGAAAGGATGGATGGATGATGAGGGAATGGATGGATGATGAAGGGGTGGGTGAAAGGATGGATGGATGATGAGGGGAAGGATGGATGGATGATGAGGGAAAAGGATGGATGGATGATGAGGGGAAGGATGGATGGATGATGAGGGGAAGGACGGATGGATGATGAGGGGAAGGACGGATGGATGGATGGATTATGGGTGGGTGAAAGGATGGATGGAGAGTGGGTGGGTGAAAGGATGGATGGATGGATGATGAGTGGGTGGGTGAAAGAATGGATGGATGATGGGTGGGTGGATGGATGGATGGATGAGTGGGTGGGTGGATGGTGGGTGGATGAAAGGATGGATCAGTGGATTGGATGGTGGGTGGGTGAAAGGATGGATGAGTGGGTGGGTGGATGGTGGGTGGGTGGAAGGTTGGGTGGATGATGGGTGGGTAGGTGGATGAGTGAAATGATGGATGGATTGATGGATTGATAAGTGCAAGGGTGAATGACTGGACATGTGAGTGAAAGGGTGGATGTAAGGATGGATGAGTGAGTGAAAGGGAGGGTAGAAGGACAAAAGGATGAATAGATGTCTAAAGGAGTGAAATGATAGATGGATGAATGATAGGGTCAATGGATGGATTCATGAGTGGATGAGTAGATGGATGGATGGGTGGGGGGATGGATGGATGGAAGGAAGGATGGATAAGTGAAAAGGTCAATGGAGAGAGAAAGGGAAGATGGATGACTAAAAGAATGGATGGGTGGAAGGATTAGTAAGTGAAAGGATGGCTGGATTGGTGAAAGGGTAAATGGCTGAATGGATGAGTGAATGGATGGATGGGATGAAGAGTGGATGGATAAGTGTACAGATGGATAAGTGTACAGATGGATAGGGTGAAAGGGTGGATGGATGGATGGATAATGGAGGATGAGTGAAAGGATGGATGAGAGGATGGATGAAGGGATGGATGAGTGAAATGATAGATGGAAGGATACATGATGGATAGGTTTGCAAATGGTTGAATATGTTTGGAAATGGCTGGGCTTACTTATATACTATTGCGCGATCTCTGATGTGTCTGTAAAACGTACCTATTGTCCTGAAGTTTTGTCCTGAATTTTGACCTCCTGTCCTGAATTTGTGTCCTGAATTTTGACCCTTTGTCCTGAATTTTTACACTCACCGTCCTGAATTTGCACCAATGCCAGTTGGTCACCCTAGCCGCGCCTCGTTGGAAGCCCTGGCTGGGGAGATGTGGAGACGAAGTGATGGAGACGAGATAAAGATACTAGACAAGCATGAGGAAAGGCAGGCTAGTTGGTAGGTCTGGAAGGTTAAAACACGGCTTTCGGAGGGTGTGGACCTTTGTATCCTCTGGGCCTGACTCACGGGGTGACTTGTACTTCTGAGTAATTTACACTTTTGGGAATGTTTATTACTTTTTGGCTGTTTGCAATACTTGAGTATTAATGTCTTCCAAAACTGTAACTTACCTGTCTCTACCAAATTGAAGGGCCTGGGGCTGGTCACCTAGGTAAAATACACTTACGAGTAAGCAGGCACTAGAATTTTGTGAATGGCCAAGAGCAGAGGGGCATAAAGAGTAAGAGTAAATTAAACTTTTAAATTACTCAAGGGTGTAAGTTACCTTTGAGAATAGCCCCTTCAATGTTTCAGAGATAATACATCGGACACCTGCTTTGCATAATATATAAAAACATCATTTTCAACATACATTTGATAAAATGTAGGAAAGTATGCCCCCACACCGTTTGAGTGAGTGAGCTGAGAATAACAGATGCATCATATTTAGGGCCTCATTTACAAGCCTAGTGTGCTGCCACTTGTCACTTTTGTTGACGCACCAGCAGTGCAATGACTTGCTCATATTTACAAGGCCACGTAAAGGCACCCTGCATGACTTTTCATGGCCTTGTAAATAATGGTCACCTTCACGCATTATTCTACATTAAGGGGGCAATCTATGGGTGTTGCTGTGGGTGTTCCCACGCAACATCCTGGGAACCTGACACATTCCCAGACTTACAATGTTTTGTAAGGCTAGGAATGCATCAGAATCCTACGCTCCCCAGGGGAGGCGTAGGAGTGGCGCAACGAGGAGAAATACTTTTATTTCTCCTTGTTTTTTCCTCTTTCTTTGCATGCTGCAGAACGCAGCATGCATAGAAAGATAAAAATGCCATCAATTATTGTTTTTGTGTAGCAGGGTGTCCCTTCCTGCACAAAAACAATCATCCCCGCAATGCAGGCACCATTAGCACATGTCACAAGAGTGTCTGCATTGGCGCACAGCTGCTGTTTGTGCGTCGGCGCAGGGGAGAAGGACAGGAATGCACCGTATCTTGTAGATAAGGTGCATTCCTGCTGTGCATCAACATTTTGTAAAGTAGGCCATCAGTGTGCTGTTTATCAAAGGCAACATAATACTGTATATGGTGCAACCGTATATCCCATGAAAGCATATGTAAATTACATTTTGCGGCAAAAGTTCACCGTAGTCTGATTTATTTCTAGGTGCTTACAAATTTTGAATTTATGGAAAATGTTGCACGTGGAAGTAAAATAGTTTTAATATGAACGCATAGTTTGACATAGTTGGGAAGATTCGATTTGTGCTCACATTTCTATGCCAGCTATGTAGCCACTATTGATATCTTTTCCTCTCTATAGTTTTGCAGGAATTGACAGTAGTTTGTCAACAGTGTGTTTTTTCAACTTACTCTTTCACCTTTTTGTGTGGCAACATTCATTTTAAAAAGCGTAGATTGGGATGGGGTGGTCTCTCATGTTGCCCCGGAGACACAGTCTTTTTCTCACAGCAGGAAACTTTATTTATACCATCTAGTTTTAGACTGCAGACATTTAAAAACATCCACATGCACATTCGCAGTACAAAACGCTTACAGAGCCGCACTGATGAACAACATTGTGCAGAAAAAATACAAAACAACACTAGATATCCCAAATGGATTTTTCTGCCAAAATATAGCACCTGAATGTGGATATTTGATAGCATTTTCAGCGCTAGGTAAGGCAATTTTGCCATTTACAACAGGGATATAGGAATAGCCCTGGGCTGTTTTCTGCCAGAATGACAGAGTCACCTCAAAATTTTGATGAGGAAGCATTGTCCAATGTAGACGATATTTATCTGACGGACAATGAATTAATGGAACACTTGGACAGAGTAGACAGTATAATTCTAGGGTTTGCTCAATTGGGCTACAAACTTAATTTAAAAAAATAAAAGATTGCCCCTTTCAATGTCCTGTTTCTGGGATACAAGTTGTCAAGTGAAAGCAAAAGCCTGTTAGCACATTTTTTAAGAAAAATGCACATTGCTCCAACCTCCACCGACTCTGAAAAGACTACAATTTATTTTAGGATTTTTAAATTTTGGCAGAACATACATTTTGGATTACCCTTAACGAGTAAAACCATTCTTCAAATTAATAAGACTGATTTTTTAATCAACCACTGGACATAGGAACATACAACCATTTTACGTTCCGTACAAGCTGATATAAAAGCCGCCAAACATTTACACAAACGTGTAAACACAACTGACCTGGTGATCTGCGTAGTCGCTGGACCAACCGGGTACACCGATATAATTTTCAACTAAGGTGATACAGTACCCATAATATGCAAATCACATTTGTACACAAATGCTGAAATATGTTTTGCTCCAACAGAGGAAATTCTCACAGCGGTACAGACTGCTGTAGTGAGAGAGAGTAGTTACAAGTGCAAGTACAAGTGAACCCAAGAATCAATAGGCACCAACGGTAGTAAGTATTTTTAGGAACAAAGGTCACTACAGTCAATAAATAGATAACAATGCTCTGGAGACAAGAATAATGTCTAGGAGTAATCAAAAATGGATATGAAGTATACTTTTATTCAAACATATGTATGTGAAAAAGATTAACCCCACTGGGTAATCCTCAACGGGTGTTAAGAACATGAAAGCAAACAGGCAATGGACATTAAATGACCGTCAGTTGTATCCACAATGGGGGTCACTTATTTACACCAAGAAGAACACTACTGCACCCAGAACTCATATACCCATATTTAATGGATTACAGTGTTTAAGGCCGATGACGTTTAGATCCATGATTAATGCAGGATCATCATCAGGACTTCAAAATACATGCATGAATACATTTATTGATGTGCAAAGAATGCATAACATCTTATGTATAATTAACAACACCTGAGGAGGAAATTGGGAAGAAGAAAAGCAGATATCAGACGTATGTACCACTTTGAGCAAGAAAATGCAGTTGTACCAAGGTAAAGTGTGATATATGTGATAAACATGCCTATAATGGTATAATTGCCCTATAGGGAGTGAAAAAGCCTATTAACCACACCAAATCCGGACAAGAAGGAGAATAAACTATGTCCTAGGTATACCGAATTTGGCATTCTATCATGCACTGTGCATAGATCGACTGATAATACCTTGCGATAAGATAATTATATATCTACTTACCTATCATAGCGTCAGAAGGACGACATGACAGGGTTTAATACAAGTGGCCAAATAGAGGTAGCAAATCTGAATACAAAATAGAAAAGCCAAGTTACAGACTGTAACAATCGGAGAATTTACAAGTAATCCAGTAGTAAGTATTAAAATGTACCAAGGTAATAAGGTAGAGGAAGAAGATGAGTACAATGGTACTTATAAGAAAGGATGTGGCTGTGCACAGCTGAATTTCCAAACTTTGTAGACGTATATTAGGCCGTGCTCCTAGGGATGACTCCCCGCTCGGGAGTAAGCAATATTACATCGGAGTTGCACCGACACTGTAGTGTGGGTGTCCCCTAGGGCACTGGTGGAAGTGGGCTGTTGAAAACTGCAAACTTTTCGATAATTTTCAATAAGACAAAAGAGTGTTCACTTGTCATTCAAATTTAATCATGGTATATCCAATAGAAGTTACGTTATTTCTTAATACTTCAATAGCATAGTTCACAAGATAGCGGTATTCACTAGCTATCATACATCCGGTATTCAATCCCAATGCATTTCGGCATGTGCCTTCATCAGGGGTAATCTGTTGGAAAATAATACATTTTGTTGTACTAATCAGTGTCCGTCTCTGAACATTTATCCATCACCATTTCAATGCATATTAAACACATCGTCATTAACAAAACATATATCAAAAAGGTAAAGAAACTGAGATATGAAACTGCAAATCGCTCGTTATTGGGAACTCATTCTACTAATATCGTGCACTAATTCAAGGAAGCTGTTGATGCTATATGAGCTCTCAGCATAAATCAATCATTGTAGGGTTGCTAAATCGCTAGCTCTTCAGTCATTAAAAGCGATCTAAATGAGTGGCAAAGTTACGCGCGTTTACTTAAAAATACTGACATTGAAGCTGACTCATGTATTATATACGCTCATACGAGCTTACCGTTTAAATACACGGAGTGTATCAACAAGTTAACCGGCCGGACGCCATCATACGCGCTGTTAGGGTGAAGCCGCAGCGTGTGACGCGCATTTAAAGGTGTGGTTAAATGTCAATAAAGTCAATAAAGTGCACAATATCTACCTCCAATGGTGGCGATAAATAAAACAATCAGGTTAAACAAAAAGTAAAATATGAAGTTCTACTGTGAAAAATACATGCGGGAATGTATTGTGCACTTTATTGAGATAGCAGAGAAGGAACATATATTCCTGTCCCTTTAAGTAAGCTTTACGCGCAAGGAAGACACGACATTTAACCACACCTTTAAATGCGCGTCACACGCTGCGGCTTCACCCTAACAGCGCGTATGATGGCGTCCGGCCGGTTAACTTGTTGATACAGTCCGTGTATTTAAACGGTAAGCTCGTATAAGCGTATATAATACATGAGTCAGCTTCAATGTCAGTATTTTTAAGTAAACGCGCGTAACTTTGCCGCTCAATTAGATCGTTTTTAATGACTGGAGAGCTAGCGATTTAGCAACCCTACAATGATTGATTTACGCTGAGAGCTCATATAGCATCAACAGCTTCCTTGAATTAGTGCACAATATTAGTAGAATGAGTCCCCAATAACGAGCGATTTGCAGTTTCATATCTCAGTTTCTTTACCTTTTTGATATATGTTTTGTTAATGACGATGTGTTTAATATGCATTGAAATGGTGATGGATAAATGTTCAGAGACGGACACAGATTAGTACAACAAAATGTATTATTTTCCAACAGATTACCCCTGATGAAGGCACATGCCGAAATGCATTGGGATTGAATACCGGATGTATGATAGCTAGTGAATACCACTATCTTGTGAACTATGCTATTGAAGTATTAAGAAATAACGTAACTTCTATTGGATATACCATGATTACATTTGAATAACAAGTGAACACTCTTTTGTCTTATTGAAAATTATCAAAATGTTTGCTGTTTTCAACAGCCCACTTCCACCAGTGCCCTAGGGGACACCCACACTACAGTGTCGGTGCAACTCCGATGTAATATTGCTTACTCCTGAGCGGGGAGTCATCCCTAGGAGCACGGCCTAATATACGTCTAGAAAGTTTTGAAATTCAGCTGTGCGCAGCCACATCTTTTCGTATATATACTTTTCCTGCTCAACGGACTGTAGCAAGCACCACGATGCACTATGAAGAGATTACCAATCTCACTGAATCTCGAGCTGAAACCTTTGCTTATGCTGAGTTGGCCTGATATATGATGTTTCCAATTCTGGAACCACCTTGTATCAGTCCAAACTATCCCTTATGGTGTCTGGTTGTAAGTCAACCTTGTAGACAAGCTATCTTAATGGTAGCATAGACTAAGCAGCCTTAAAGGCTAAACTCAAGAGGTCGTGTTAAGCGAGCTGTTTTACCAATCACAGTCCTGTAATATCAAATGAAAGGACACCACACAAGTATATATTATAAAAATATATGTGTTTATTTCTAAAAATAATCCCCAGTACTCTTTATGAACAAAGGGGCACAAGCGTTAAATCAAAAGCACAGTATAACATACAAAGTTGCACAATTATGGATGAGGGCGGGTGGCCACTCAGACCATATACTAAGAAAGTGGTATAAGAGATACCAATCGAACAGTGGTTAGGCCTAGGGCCTAGGGAATCGCTGGGAGCAGTCGGGACAAGCAATGCTGAAGTCGGGAAAAGCCTGCGGGATTCGGGTGCAGTGCTTAAAGCACACGCATGCACCAATGTTAAGTCAACGGTATGTAAAAGTTAAACAAATAGAGTTTTAGGATACTTCCGCTGAACCTAGAAGGACAAAACTTTAGACACAGACCCTAGAGGTGTGTACCAGTGTGGGAACACCGGCGTTGCAATGTTACCTCACCCACAGGAAGCGGGTGCATAGGGTCGAAGTGGCGTCGGGTTTCGTCACGCAGGTTCTGGGTGCTTGAAGCTGAAGATGCTGCAGGCGATGTGAAGGAGAAGTGTCCGGTGTGATCCAAGGGTGGATCAGAGTAGAAAAGTACCTGAAAGCAGAGGGGACAGAGTCTGGGTCACTCAGCAGTGACCAGGGTGGAACCAGGACGGAACCAGGCAATGTCAGGCGCAATCAGGTGGTTGTCGAGGAGCTTCTCTCCGCTGCCACGTGGGCTCTGGGGCATCTGCGACGTCCAGGAGCGGGTCACAAGCTGTCCCACGTAGGCTCTCACCGTCGGCACTGTCGGCTTCAAGATTGGAGCAAACAACACTTGGCACGAGCAATCCACGCGGAACTGGAAGATTGCTTCTCACTCTGACCAGGAGGGTCAGAGTGGGTGCTCCTTTTCAGAGGAGCGGGTGCAAGTCTGGAGCAACCAGAATCACAAGTCGTATTTAGGTATTCGCCGGCACAGGGGCCACAAGCCATCTGGCAAGTGACCGGGCCAACGCGTTGAGCCAAAGAAAGCAGAAGGGCCCCACGCAGCACTCGTTGAGTGTAGAGGGGTGAACTTCGGTGCAAGAGTGGCTCAGGGTTGGGGCTTCTCAAACCCCGGTGTACAGCTTCGAGGGTCACTCGTGGGCTGCACGGTCAGCGTCTTGTGGTCTTTTCAAGATGGCGTGCCCCACACTTCCGGTCGCCTCCACGGGTCTCAGCTCTACAGGGACTGTGGATCGGGCTGCAAGAAGGCAGGCAAGCTTGATCTCGTTGATCTCTGTTGCTCGAGTTCCGGCGGGAACTGCAACAAAGCAGACGTTGAGGTGCTGGATGGTGCCTGTTTGCACAGGGTGGTCACTCCTTGACCACAAGGGAGATTCTTCAGTCTTCTACGTTGAGTAGGATGTCGAAGGGTCCAGAGTTTCATTTCTTATGTTTCATCAGGATAATCTGAAGTGCATTGGCACTGCTCCCATTCTTATACCAATCTAGGGGGCTGGATTACCTGCTAGGTCCCCTCCTATGGGTGGGACCCAGGAAGGGGGTGGATACACCCCTTTCCTTTGATCCAGGCCGCGCTGGGACGGGGGCTGGTGTGCCCCAGAACCGGTTTGGCCGGATTATGCAAGGGGCAGCCTTGTGCTCCCCAAGCAGTGTCTGGTTTCTTTCAAACCTCCCTGCTACAATCCACTATCTCCTGTCTGGGGGGGTGTTAGACCTCCCTGCGACAGGAAACCCTTTGTCCAGGCCTCCTTGGCTGAGTTTCGGTCAGCTGCAGGAGGTCAGACCCGTGTCTGTGGCAGAAGCATCCATTTTGTGGATCTGAGGCTCTTTTAAAAATCAACCGCATTTTAGTAAAGTAACATGTCTTCTCCCACTAGAGGGGTGGAATGCTATCCCCGTCGCCAGGACTGGCGAGGGGATAGTATTCCAAATCGTATGACACCTTACACGACATGTTTTGATAAAGCCAAACCAAAGTTGCCATATAACCGCGAGGATTATAATGCACTTAATAGTATATGGTATGGCATTATCCCGGAACAGCTTAGGGACTTGTTCCCGACAGCTGCAGACAGGCTCAGCTCATGCTAGAGCTCCATCTCACATTAAACCACGCACTCTGCCTCCAGGATTGATAAGGCCTTCCATAGGAGTGGCTCACAGGTTTATATGTGTCCAGATATAGGTTTAGATATAGGTATACTATATCTAAGCAAGAGGTGATTACACCATCTTGCCCCAGCTGAGTGATCAGCCAGTTGTCTCAATTTAGGAACCAGCCAGGGGTGGCAAAAGATATGCTGCAGCCCCTGGTAGGCCTTGGTGGCACCTATGCCCTGAGCACCTATAGTGCATAGTACAGGGGCTGACAAGGAGTCCATTTCCAATTGTGGTATGTACCTATAGCACATGTATTACTAATTTAGAGAGAGAACAGCAGGCTGGGGTCTGATTAGCAGGCCCACAGCCTCAGTAAGTCGAAAACCAGTGAAGCAAAAAGCAAAAATTTGGGGTGACCATAGGATAGCAGACCCTACTCTCCTACACAACCCCCCCCAAACGCAGGGACATTAAACTTAACCATGACCAGATAAGTCTTTATGTTCTAAGTGGAAGTACCTGGAGAGACCATCTGCATTACCATGGTCAGTCCCTGGGCGGTGCTCCACTGTAAAGTCCATCCCCTGTAGGGAAATGGACCACCTGAGCAGTTTGGGATTTTCACCCTTCATCTGATTTAGCCACAAGAGGGGCTTATGGTCTGTCTGAATTAGGAAGTGAGTTCCAAACAAGTATGGCCTCAACTTCTTCAGGGCCCAAACCACAGCAAAGGCCTCCCTCTCAATAGCTGACCAACGTTTCTCCCTGTGGGTCAGCCTTCTGCTAATAAAAGCAATGGGCTGGTCTTGACCATCTTGATTAAGTTGTGAAAGCACAGCTCCCACCCCCAACTCAGAAGCATCTGTCTGTACAATGAACTGTTTGGAGTAGTCAGGACTCTTCAGGATAGGTGCAGAGCACATGGCCTTCTGCAGGTCATCAAATGCCTTTTGACAGCTAACTGTCCACTGAACCTTTTTGGGCATCTTCTTGGATGTCAAGTCATTCAATGGTGTCACAATGGACCCATAGTTCTTTACAAATTTTCTGTAATACCCAGTCAGGCCCAAGAAGGCTCTGACTTGTGTCTGGGTAGTTGGAGGAGCCCAGTCCTGTATGGTCTGGATCTTGCTCTCCAGTGGCTGAACCTGACCCCCACCTACTAGGTGGCCCAGGTACACAACCTTGCTCTGCCCTATCTGGCACTTGGTAGCCTTGATAGTCAGGCCTGCCTTTTGCAGGGCCTCCAGAACCTTCTTCGGGTGGATCAGGTGATCCTCCCAGGTGGAGCTAAAGACAGCAATATGATCTAGATATGCTGCACAGAAGTCATCCAGCCCAGCAAGGACTTGATTCACCAACCTTTGGAAGGTGGCAGGTGAATTCTTCAAACCAAAGGGCATTACCACAAACTGATAATGTCCACTAGGGTTAGAGAATGCTGTCTTGGCTTTTGACTCTTCAGCTAGTCTGATCTGCCAGTAGCCAGCTGTCAAATCAAATGTGCTCAGAAACTTGGCAGAAGCCAATTTATCAATGAGCTCATCTGCTCTTGGAATGGGGTGTGCATCTGTCCTAGTGACAGCA
Source organism: Lissotriton helveticus (assembly GCF_964261635.1). NCBI lineage: Eukaryota > Metazoa > Chordata > Amphibia > Caudata > Salamandridae > Lissotriton > Lissotriton helveticus. The sequence continues at coordinate 394,663,670 of NC_136068.1, read as the reverse complement.
TTGAGACCTCTGTAGTCCACACAAAACCTCATTTCTCTCTTTCCATCTTGGGTATGAGGTTTTGGCACAAGGACCACTGGGCTAGCCCATGGGCTCTCTGATGGCTCAATCACTCCAAGCTCCAACATCTTTTGCACCTCAGCCATTATACAATCCCTGACATGGTCAGGTTGCCTGTAGATCTTATTCTTCACAGGCAGACTGTCACCAGTGTCCACCTCATGGGTGCACCAGTTAGTTTGACTGGGTGTGAGTGAAAACAAGTGTCTGTGGGCTTGCAAAACCTGTCTGCAGTCCATCTGTTGCTGGTCAGTGAGGCTGCCTGCCAAGGCCACTCCATCAACTGATCCATCATCAGGGTTCTGGGAAAGCAGGTCTGGGAGAGGGTCACTCTCTTCCTCCTGTTCCCCATCTGTGGCCATGAGCAAGCTCATGTCCTCCCTGTCCACAAATGCTTTCAAACGATTTACATGGAGCACCCTGTGGGGGCTCCTAGGGGTTCCAAAGTCAACCAGATAGGTGACTTCTCCCTTTTTCTCAATAATATGGTAGGGTCCAGTCCATTTGTCCTGGAGTGCTGCTGGGGCCACTGGCTCCAACACCCACACCTTCTGCCCTGGCTGGAACTCAACCAGAACAGCCTTTTGGTCATGCCAAGCTTTCTGTAATTCTTGACTGGCCTCCAGGTTTTTGGATGCTCTCTCCATATACTCAGCCATCCTGGAGCGGAGACCAAGTACATAGTCCACAACATCTAGCTTAGGCTTTTTGAGAGGTAACTCCCATCCTTCCTTCACCACACATAGTGGACCCCTCACAGGGTGGCCAAACAAAAGTTCAAAAGGGCTGTAGCCAACCCCCTTCTGTGGGACCTCTCTGTAAACAAAGAGCAAGCAGGGTAAAAGGATTTCCCATTTCCGCCTAAGCTTCTCTGGTAATCCTTTTATCATTCCCTTGAGGGTCTTGTTGAATCTCTCTACAAGCCCATTGCACTGTGGGTGATAGGGTGTGGTAAACTTGTAGTTTACTCCACACTCCTTCCACATTGCTTTTAAGTATCCAGACATGAAGTTGGTACCTCTATCTGAAAGAACCTCCTTTGGAAATCCCACTCTTGAGAAAACTGCAATGAGGGCTTTTGCCACCACAGGCGCTGTGGTGGTCCTCAGGGGAATTGCCTCTGGGTACCTGGTGGCATGATCCACTACCACCAGTATAAATCTGTGCCCAGATGCTGTTTGAGGATCCATGGGACCCACAATGTCTATTCCAACTCTTTCAAAGGGTACCCCCACCACAGGTAGTGGTATGAGGGGGGCCTTTGTTGTGCCACCTGGCTTACCACTGGCTTGGCAAGTGACACAGGAGCGACAAAACTCCTTGACATTTTCTGACATATGAGGCCAGTGAAAGTGATGAACAAGCCTGTCCCAAGTCTTGTTCTGGCCTAAGTGTCCTGCAAGGGGAATATCATGGGCCAAGGTGAGAAGGAAACCCCTAAACTTTAAAGGTATAACCAACCTCCTGGTGGTACCAGGCTTGGGGTCTCTAGCCTCTGAGTAAAGGAGTCCATCATCCCAATATACTTTATGGGCACCTTGAGCATTCCCTGCAGCCTCAGCAGCAGCTTGCTGTCTGAGGGGTTCAAGTGAAGGGCAATCTAATTGGGCCTGCCCCAGGTCTGCCCTTGAGGGTCCCCCTGTCCCCAGAAACTCAACCTGGTCAGGCTCAAGTTCCTCAGAGACAGTCTCCTCTTGGACTGCAGAATCAGTTTCCTGTGAAATCTGATCCTCAGCCTGGGGCAAGGCGGAAGGCACAGCCTTTACCCTCTTGCTCCTTCTCTTGGGTTGTGGTTGGTCTATTGTTCCAAGATCCACCACTGGTTCAGGAAGGCACTTCTTAGCCTGAGTCCTTGTCACTGCAAGGACATGTGCTGAAATCCCTAGCATTTCTGCATGAGTCCTGTACTCCACTTCTGACCAAACTGAGCTTTCAAGATCATTGCCTAACAGACAGTCTACTGGGAGGTCTGCACTTACAACAACTTTCTTTAGGCCATCTACCCCTCCTCAGGAGAAGTTCACAACAGCCACACTATGTGTAGTAGTGGAGTTGCTTGCATTGGTCACTAGGTAACTTTCACCTAGTACAATCTGTCCAGGGTCCACAAAGTCAGGTGTCACCATAGTGACACTGGCATATGTGTCCCTGTAGGCCTGAGCCAGTTTCTCATTTATCAAAGGCATCTGCCTATATTTGCCCAGGTTACTGGGACTCACTGTAGTGGACAAGGATAAGTCCACATCATATAGGAGAACTGCCTGAGTAGGGACTCTGACTAGGCCAGATTCCATCTCAGTACCCAAGGTTAACCCTACTATACCCTTTGGTTGTGTACCACCACTGCTAACTGTACTAGGGGGTGCAGGTGCTTTAGGAGCTGCAGTGGTGGGGACTGGATTTTTCTTGGTGCATTCACTGCCCCAGTGTGAAACTGATTTGCAGGTATTACACCAAGGTTTCTTTGGGCCATCGTTCTTCTTTTTCTTGTTTCCATTTTGGGAACCACCCTCCTTATTACTAGTTTGGGGGCCTGAAGACGTCTGGTCCTTTTCTTTATCTTTCTGATTCCCACCCTTCTGGTCTGTTTTCCTCTGGTCACCACCTTGGTTCTGGGGTTTCTGCTTAATCCTTGTTCTGACCCATTTGTCTGCCTTCTTTCCCAATTCTTGGGGAGAGGTCAGATCAGAGTCAATAAGGTATTGATGCAACAGCTGGTTCTGACAGTTTATTGAGGATCTGCTCTCTCATTATAAGATTGTACAATCCTGTATAGTCTGAGACTTTACTTCCCTGCAGCCAACCCTCCAGAGCCTTAGTGGCACAATCAACAAAATCAGTCCAGTCCTGAGTCTGTGCTTTTTGGGTGTCTCTGGACAACAACCTGTATTGCTCAGTGGTTAGGCCTAACCCTTCAATAAGAGCACTCTTCAGGACAGAGTAGTTTTTGCCATCCTCAGGTCTAACTGTGAGGAGCCTTTCCCTCCCTTTCTCAGAAAAGGAGTACCATACAATTGCAGCCCACTGATCCTGAGGAACCTGCTGTTCCATGCAGGCTCTCTCAAGAGCAGTCATCCATTTGTGGATGTCATCCCCTTCCTTGTAGGGGGGGCACAATTTTTGTCAGGTTTCTATTATCATAGCTCCTTTCTTTCTCTCTAGGAATTATGCTGCCACCAGTGGCATCTAAGCCACACAACTTCTGTTCTCTTGCTAAAGCAAGTGTAGCTTGAGCCAGGGCTACCTCCTCCCTCTCTATCTGGAGTTTGACAGCCCTCATCCTTGCCTTATGCTCTATCTTCTGAGAGGGAGTCATTCCTCTCTGAGATTCTCTTGAGGCACTAGAAATATGAGAGTCCCCTGATGGGGATCTCACTCTTCTGTTGCCTGGGAGAATGATGTTATGGGATCTGGGGAGGTGCTGGCCCTCTCCATTCCCAAGTAGGTCTAAGTTGGCCTGGTTAAGCCTGGCAACTATAACCTGGTTACCCCTCTGATCCTGATCTTCAGGTTCCTCTACTTCTGAGTCCTCCTCCTCCTCTTCCTCCTCTTCTTCTTCCTCCTCTGGAGTGGTCTCAGTTACAGGGGGGTTCACTCCATCTCCTAATTCTAAGGGAGCTGCACTCGCCTTATCTAAGTCATCCTTTTCCAGAATGGCTATCAGGGTAGGACTGGTGGGACTTCTGCCCCTTTTTAGCTCCCTTGCAATGCACAAGGCACACAAGTCTTTGTGGCTAAGTTTGTCATAGCTGGAAGTAGCCTTGGTAAGGTCAATTGTCACAGGGATAGAGCTTGCAGCTTTTCCTGTGTCAGACATGACTGCTAGTGAGGTGTAAGTGATGCACTTACCTACACTATCATCATCATCAAAGACTTTATTCGATTATATTTCATAACCATAAAAGTACGTCAGATCACATAATAAAAAATTACTTCATCAAAAAAGAGATTAACATTAATTAAAAAGAAAAAGAAAGACAATATACACAATATATACATAGGCCAAGGGTTAAAATTGCAAAAAGGAAATCACATAATCATTGTCTCACATAAGTGAAATATAAAAAAGAAAAGCAAGCAGTGTCTCTGACCATGCTTTTTTAGTTAATCAGGATTTGACCCAAGAGTGGTCCAAAGTAATTAAAAGTGGGGAAAAATAGCTGCTCCAAAGAAGTCCCAATCTACCCCTCATTTTTTTTTTTTTGGTTTTTAAGAAGATCTTTATTATGCAGTATGTGGTTATCTTACAATTCACAATTAACATCTCTACATAGACTGCGTAAGCAGGTAGCTATCTGTTAGGTCCTGAACAGGATGACACAGCCATTCAGCTGTGAACTTTATTCAGCCGACAACCCGGGGGTTCGGTGGCGATTTCCACATGTTAGTTTGTATAGCCATCTGGTGACTAATAACGTTAATGGTAGATCTCATGATTTTACATTTTATCCTCAAGTTTCGTGTCGCAATGGTCACCCAGCATTTGCCTCGTGTGTGTAACTTCCCCAAGTCCCATAGGTCGTGTGTGAGTCAGTTGTGGGTAGTGTAGAAATGGGGTGGGGAATCAGCTGTGTATGCGTTTCCAGTGCTGAGTCAGTTTTGCTGCACTTGTATTGGCGACGCGTGCATTAGTATAGCTCACTGAGGCATAGGAGTGAGCAGGTGTAGTCAGCAAGGTTAGTCCGCAGTCATGTTGGGTAGGTTTCAAATTACTTAGCAGTAGGGTGCCCGTGTGACCTCCCAGTTGCATCACTGAGAGGGCGCTAGGGACATGTCAGCGACCAACGAACAGAGTGTCTTATCCATGTGCAACACGTTTGTGGCCAGTTGTCCACGTGTACCCCTTGCGATGTGTGAGCGGTATCGCGTCTCCGCAATTCGCAGGTGTCATGAGGTCCCGAGGGATTGGCTTCTTTTAGTAACGTGTTATCTCCTGTGTCTTCATTTAAACCAAGGAATTTGGGTCCGGTCAGGGAACTTGACCAGCAAACAAACTGTTCCCTACGCCCATATATTGGCTGGGAAAACTGGGGGTTGGGAAAGCGTGAGAGGCAGGGGAGGGGAAAGGGGGGGGAGATCGTTGCAGGTTTCGATGTGGGGCATCTATTGTAAGGTGGGGTCCAGCGAGGCTTCACGCAGTGTATAGGGACAATCGAGGAGGGGGGGGGGGGGTGTCATTGGTCTCATGGGACTCCCCGTTCCTGGCAGGCGTGCTGGAATGCCTTTAGGAGGTTGTTCCAAAGCTGGGCGATGGGGAATTTGCGGAGTCCCGCTGTTTCCTCTCGAAGAAGAACCGTGCCCTCCGCTCGTGCCCAGTTAGTGAAGGAAGCGCGCCAATGTCGAACATGGGGAGGGGCCGCTGCCTTCCAGTGTTTGGCGATCAGGCGTTTAGCCGTTATTAGCCCCATGTCCCAGAAGCGGGTCCGCACTTTGTTGAGCTTCGTGCGTTTATACAGTCCTAAGATGCATGTTTCCCACGTGTGTGGCATTTGCTCATTAGCGCTGCGCGTAAGGAGCGTCACGATCTCGCTCCAGTACATGTGCACCTCAGGGCAACGCCACAGCATATGTAAGAGGTCAGCTCCTGCCAGAGAGCAGCGCGGGCAGGCAGCATCTGTGGTGGCAAAGTATCTATTTATCTTGTCAGGCGTTAGGTAGGCGCGGTGTAGAATATAGAATTGTATGATCTTAAAGCGGGGGCTGCGCGGGATATATGTCGGTCCGGCGAGTATCATTGCCCATTCTTTGTCGGTCCAGGCCCGCCCCCTGTCCGCCGCCCACCCATCACGCAACCTTAGCGCCGATGGCTGCGAGTGTGCCTGCAGAGCCTGCGCCAACCAATGGATGATGTGTGAGCCAGTCCCCATAACATGGAGGTACTGCATAAAGCAGTGCATCGGTAGTTCCTCCGCTACATCTCCCCAGAAGGTAGTGAGCGTGCACAAGAGGGACGCATGCATCAGGAACTGTCCTGCTGGGTGCTCCGTGGCAGCAACTAGGTCCTCAAAGGTGAGCAGCGCTCCCTCAGTATACAGGTCACCCAGGGTGTCTACCCCTGCTTGCGTCCAGCTAGTCAGACGAGTCACAGTCAGTGCTCCCGTTGGGCTCGGGGTGCCCAGAATGGGCATGGCCGGGGCGTACGGTGTCGTGGCCCGGGTGAGTTTCAAACAGCACAGGAAACATTTGCGTGCCACCGCCAAGTATATCTGGGGGGGGCAGGGGGTTCGGGATAGCGGGTGGAACAGGGTATTGATTTGCGCTTGCGTCCAGGCAGCAGCGTCCGAGGCAGTATCCTCAAGGTGTTTGCCGCTAAGCCACTCCGACACCCACTGCATCTGTGCCGAAAGGTAGTACAGTTCCATGTTGGGGACCGCCAGGCCTCCCAGCTCCGTCGGCATGTAGAGTTTAGTCAGCGCCACCCTGGGTCGACCCCTGTTCCAGATGAGGCTTCTCAGCAGAGTTTCCAGCTCTCGGAAAATCTTGTTCGGTACATAAGTCGGTATATTAGCAAAATAGTACAGCAGCCTAGGCAGTACTATCATTTTGATAAGTGCTATCCGACTCGGAACATTGAGGGGTAAGGTGTTCCAGAACGTGATCTGCGCCCGAATCGAGGCAATTGCTCTTAGGAGGTTCCCCTCCAGGACATCCAGCGGAGTCCGATAGATTCTTATCCCCAGATAGCGGAACGTGGTGGGATACCACTGTAACCTGCCGCCGCCCAGTCGTACATCACACTCGGGCGTATCCGGGTGGAAGGAGTAAGCCCCCGATTTTGACCAGTTGACTCGCAGTCCCGACATCTCCTCAAAAGTTCGGAAGGCGTCGGCCAGCGAGGTCGGGATGTCGGTTATATCTCTGACGTACAACAGTAAATCATCTGCGTACAGCGACACTGCATGAAGACCGTCCTCCAGCGGGATGCCCCAGTCGGCTCCCTGAGCCCTAAGTATCGTGGCCAGGGGCTCCATGGCTAGAGAGAACAGTAGAGGCGACAGGGGGCAGCCCTGCCTAGTGCCCCTGCAGACTCGGACAGCGTCCGAGAGCAGCGCACCTGTGCGCACCCGAACTGTCGGCTTGCCATAGAGCAAGTCCACCATAGCCTCATATCCACCTCCCAATTGGAACTTTTCCAATACTGCTCCCAGGTACAGCCACTCCACCGAGTCAAAAGCTTTTTCTAGGTCCCCCAATCTACCCCTCATGTGATTACTTTGCGCTTATTGACATAGAGACGGGACATATAGTGTTCTGGGGTAAAAATCAGTTATGCTCCAGGTGGAAATGGGTCCATCGCCTCTTTGTGGCCGCCATAATTCGAGATGTGGGATGACATATTTGCTCCTAAATTTTACCAGTATCAGATCTCCTGGAATGTCTTTTGGTAAAGGTCCTAGCCAGCCCACCCTTCTGACAGATAGTATAGTACCATCGATGTTGGTTGGCAGAGGTCTATTTTTGCTTAGCCAGAACGTGACTTTATTTGTTAGCTCCTGTTGGCTTTCATTTTTCCCTTTGGTCAATTCTGGTGCTCCAGCGAGGACGCACACAAAAGGAACGGCCTCCGGTGGCAAATGTAGGAGATTAGTTTTGTGTGACGTATTCTCATTGTTTGCCCGTAGCCCCTTATGCAACCTAGATGCTTTGTTTGGCCCTGATCTGTAATAGGAGCTCCGAGTAGTTGAGCCTCCTTTCGGGAGGTTCAGAGCTGTTTTTTGTGGGTAGGCTAGGTGATTGTGGGTAGTCTTGGATTGTGTGACGGATTCAGTCGTTTCTGTGGCAGATGGGTGCTGTGACTGGGAAGGTTCTGGCAGGTTTTTTGTGGGTGGCGAGTTAGCCTTAATCGCATCCTCGACACCCGTGAGCCTATCCCCTAAGCTGATTACTTTTTCTATCAGGGGTGATATTAACGCTACCAACATACTTTCAATTGAGGCCAATAGAGAAGCCTCAATGGGTGCTGTAGGGGCAGTACTGACAGTGATGGGAGTGTGGGGCAATGAAGAATTGGGTTTTAGTTTCTGTTGCATAGCCTGACTCCCCATTTGTATTACCCCAACTCTCTTCCTTTTGATGGAGGAAATCTGTGGTCGCCCTGTAGGTTTGAGAATTGACTCAGATTGTGCTGAAAGAGGAGTAGCCTGGGAGTTATTAATTAGTTGAGATTGGGATTGGCTACAGGGCTCAGAACTAATGGGTGCTATGGTGCAAGTAGGAGCGTTGATTTGCATGTTAGCTGAATCCACAGGGACGTATGTAGTCTTGCATATTTTATTTAATTCATCAAAAAGGGATAAACTCGGTACTGCATCAGGAGGCGAACATATACTTGGGTGACATTCCATAACGGGGGATCGTTCTATTCTCTCTAGTTCTTTTAAAATGAGGAGAGTTACCCTATTAACGAAATAGTCCATTGTCCCCTTAAGCGAGTGTCTCTGGGACGGAGTGTTTCTGGTCTCCTCCTCCCAACGAGTCATAGCACAAGGATTCTGCCAGTTACAATTGGGACTGAGTTGATCGGCTGCGTAACGATTCAGCTGTGTTTAGGTTCTGCAGAAGCCTGTAAGGAGCCTGGGGATTAGCAGTAAATAACAGTACCTTATGTCTTTCGTGTGATCCTACTCCGAGGTCCGGAGTGATGTAAAGAGGGGTGCCCCGTCCCGTCCTCCTCTGGCCTCTGAGGGCCACAGAGGGCTCGCCCTTTGCCCGGGCTTAGCTTGGCGTCCCGCTCGCGTCCCGCGAGGCGAGGCAGAGCGCTGTTTGTAGGCGCCTCCTGGCGCTTGTGGTGCGTGGAAATGCAGCGCCGCCGCTGAGGCAGCCGGGAGTTGCAGTCCCGGGGCGGCGGCGCTATCTCTGCAATGGAGTGACTCCTGGCGGTGGCGGCGGCTGAAGAGGACTCCCCTCGTCCCCCAGCACCGGTAAGTTTGCCTCCCCCCTGCTCCGCCAAGCAGAGCGCTGTTTGTAGGCGCCTCCTGGTGCTTGTGGTGCGTGGAAATGCAGCGCCGCTGCTGAGGCAGCCGGGAGTTGCAGTCCCGGGGCGGCGGCGCTATCTCTGCAATGGAGTGACTCCTGGCGGTGGCGACGGCTGAAGAGGACTCCCCTCGTCCCCCAGCACCGGTAAGTTTGCCTCCCCCCTGCTCCGCCAAGCAGAGCGCTGTTTGTAGGCGCCTCCTGGCGCTTGTGGTGCGTGGAAATGCAGCGCCGCCGCTGAGGCAGCCGGGAGTTGCAGTCCCGGGGCGGCGGCGCTATCTCTGCAATGGAGTGACTCCTGGTGGTGGCGGCGGCTGAAGAGGACTCCCCTCGTCCCCCAGCACCGGTAAGTTTGCCTCCCCCCTGCTCCGCCAAGCAGAGCGCTGTTTGTAGGCGCCTCCTGGCGCTTGTGGTGCGTGGAAATGCAGCGCCGCCGCTGAGGCAGCCGGGAGTTGCAGTCCCGGGGCGGCAGCGCTATCTCTGCAATGGAGTGACTCCTGGCGGTGGCGGCGGCTGAAGAGGACTCCCCTCGTCCCCCAGCACCGGTAAGTTTGCCTCCCCCCTGCTCCGCCAAGCAGAGCGCTGTTTGTAGGCGCCTCCTGGCGCTTGTGGTGCGTGGAAATGCAGCGCCGCCGCTGAGGCAGCCGGGAGTTGCAGTCCCGGGGCGGCGGCGCTATCTCTGCAATGGAGTGACTCCTGGCGGTGGCGGCGGCTGAAGAGGACTCCCCTCGTCCCCCAGCACCGGTAAGTTTGCCTCCCCCCTGCTCCGCCAAGCAGAGCGCTGTTTGTAGGCGCCTCCTGGCGCTTGTGGTGCGTGGAAATGCAGCGCCGCCGCTGAGGCAGCCGGGAGTTGCAGTCCCGGGGCGGCGGCGCTATCTCTGCAATGGAGTGCCTCCTGGCGGTGGCGGCGGCTGAAGAGGACTCCCCTCGTCACCCAGCACCGGTAAGTTTGCCTCCCCCTGCTCCGCCAAGCAGAGCGCTGTTTGTAGGCGCCTCCTGGCGCTTGTGGTGCGTGGAAATGCAGCGCCGCCGCTGAGGCAGCCGGGAGTTGCAGTCCCGGGGCGGCGGCGCTATCTCTGCAATGGAGTGACTCCTGGCGGTGGCGGCGGCTGAAGAGGACTCCCCTCGTCCCCCAGCACCGGTAAGTTTGCCTCCCCCCTGCTCCGCCAAGCAGAGCGCTGTTTGTAGGCGCCTCCTGGCGCTTGTGGTGCGTGGAAATGCAGCGCCGCCGCTGAGGCAGCCGGGAGTTGCAGTCCCGGGGCGGCGGCGCTATCTCTGCAATGGAGTGCCTCCTGGCGGTGGCGGCGGCTGAAGAGGACTCCCCTCGTCACCCAGCACCGGTAAGTTTGCCTCCCCCTGCTCCGCCAAGCAGAGCGCTGTTTGTAGGCGCCTCCTGGCGCTTGTGGTGCGTGGAAATGCAGCGCCGCCGCTGAGGCAGCCGGGAGTTGCAGTCCCGGGGCGGCGGCGCTATCTCTGCAATGGAGTGACTCCTGGCGGTGGCGGCGGCTGAAGAGGACTCCCCTCGTCCCCCAGCACTGGTAAGTTTGCCTCCCCTACACTAAGTGTTTTCCTACTGTACCTTGCTAGTGAGTTGTAGTCAGGGTGTGTTACTCCCTTTAATCTACAACTACTAAGTTCAGTAGAACTTAAATATGCTAAGCTTTTGATTTATATGTACCTAAGGTACTTGATGTGATCTTTCAATTTGATAAAAAGATTGCAATGGTAAAACAACAGCAAGCTCAAATCCGCACCGCTGCGCACCAATGTGAGAAGTTGGCCTGATATATGATGTTTCCAATTCTGGAACCACCTTGTATCAGTCCAAACTATCCCTTATGGTGTCTGGTTGTAAGTCAACCTTGTAGACAAGCTATCTTAATGGTAGCATAGACTAAGCAGCCTTAAAGGCTAAACTCAAGAGGTCGTGTTTAGCGAGCTGTTTTACCAATCACAGTCCTGTAATATCAAATGAAAGGACACCACACAAGTATATATTATAAAAATATATGTGTTTATTTCTAAAAATAATCCCCAGTACTCTTTATGAACAAAGGGGCACAAGCGTTAAATCAAAAGCACAGTATAACATACAAAGTTGCACAATTATGGATGAGGGCGGGTGGCCACTCAGACCATATACTAAGAAAGTGGTATAAGAGATACCAATCGAACAGTGGTTAGGCCTAGGGCCTAGGGAATCGCTGGGAGCAGTCGGGACAAGCAATGCTGAAGTCGGGAAAAGCCCGCGGGATTCGGGTGCAGTGCTTAAAGCACACGCATGCACCAATGTTAAGTCAATGGTGCGTAAATGTTACACAAATAGAGTTTTAGGATACTTCCGCTGAACCTAGAAGGGCAAAACTTTAGACACAGACCCTAGAGGTGTGTACCAGTGTGGGAACACCGGCGTTGCAATGTTACCTCACCCACAGGAAGCAGGTGCATAGGGTCGAAGTGGCGTCAGGTTTCGTCACGCAGGTTCTGGGTGCTTGAAGCTGAAGATGCTGCAGGCGATGTGAAGGAGAAGTGTCCGGTGTGATCCAAGGGTGGATCAGAGTAGAAAAGTACCTGAAAGCAGAGGGGACAGAGTCTGGGTCACTCAGCAGTGACCAGGGTGGAACCAGGACGGAACCAGGCAATGTCGGGCGCAATCGGGTGGTTGTCGAGGAGCTTCTCTCCGCTGCCACGTGGGCTCTGGGGCATCTGCGACGTCCAGGAGCGGGTCACGAGCTGTCCCACGTAGGCTCTCACCGTCGGCACTGTCGGCTTCAAGAATAGAGCAAACAACACTTGGCACGAGCAATCCACGCGGAACTGGAAGATTGCTTCTCACTCGGACCAGGAGGGTCAGAGTGGGTGCTCCTTTTCAGAGGAGCGGGTGCATGTCTGGATCAACCAGAATCACAAGTCGTATTTAGTTTTTCGCCGGCACAGGGGCCACAAGCTAGCTGTCAAGTGACCGGGCCAACGCGTTGCGCCAAAGAAAGCAGAAGGGCCCCACGCAGCACTCGTTGAGTGTAGAGGGGTGAACATCGGTGCAAGAGTGGCTCAGGGTTGGGGCTTCTCAAACCCCGGTGTACAGCTTCGAGGGTTACTCGTGGGCTGCACGGTCAGCGTCTCGTGGTCTTTTCAAGATGGCGTGCCCCACACTTCCGGTCGCCTCCACGGGTCTCAGCTCTACAGGGACTGTGGATCGGGCTGTAAGAAGGCAGGCAAGCTTGATCTCGTCGATCTCTGTCGCTCGAGTTCCGGCAGGAACTGCAACAAAGCAGATGTCGAGGTGCTGGATGGTGCCAGTTTGCACAGGGTGGTCACTCCTTGACCACAAGGGAGATTCTTCAGTCTTCTACGTTGAGTAGGATGTCAAAGGGTCCAGAGTTTCATTTCTTGTGTTTCATCAGGATAATCTGAAGTGCATTGGCACTGCTCCCATTCTTATACCAATCTAGGGGGCTGGATTACCTGCTAGGTCCCCTCCTATGGGTGGGACCCAGGAAGGGGGTGGATACACCCCTTTCCTTTGATCCAGGCCACGCTGGGACGGGGGCTGGTGTGCCCCAGAACCGGTTTGGCCGGATTATGCAAGGGGCAGCCTTGTGCTCCCCAAGCAGTGTCTGGTTTCTTTCAAACCTCCCTGCTACAATCCACTATCTCCTGTCTGGGGGGGTGTGACACCTCCCTGCGACAGGAAACCCTTTGTCCAGGCCTCCTTGGCTGAGTTTCGGTCAGCTGCAGGAGGTCAGACCCGTGTCTGTGGCAGAAGCATCTATTTTGTGGATCTGAGGCTCTTTTAAAAATCAACCGCATTTTAGTAAAGTAACATGTCTTCTCCCACTAGAGGGGTGGAATGCTATCCCCATCACCAGGACTGGCGAGGGGATAGTATTCCAAATTGTATGACACCTTACACGACATGTTTTGATAAAGCCAAACCAAAGTTGCCATATAACCGCGAGGATTATAATGCACTTAATAGTATATGGTATGGCATTATCCCGGAACAGCTTAGGGACTTGTTCCCGACGGCTGCAGACAGGCTCAGCTCATGCTAGAGCTCCATCTCACATTAAACCACGCACTCTGCCTCCAGGATTGATAAGGCCTTCCATAGGAGTGGCTCACAGGTTTATATGTGTCCAGATATAGGTTTAGATATAGGTATACTATATCTAAGCAAGAGGTGATTACACCATCTTGCCCCAGCTGAGTGATCAGCCTGTTGTGTCAATTTAAGAACCAGCTAGGGTGGCAAAAGATATGCTGCAGCCCCTGGCAGGCCTTGGTGGCACCTATGCCCTGAGCACCTATAGTGCATAGTACAGGGGCTGACAAGGAGTCCATTTCCAATTGTGGTATGTACCTATAGCACATGTGTTACTAATTTAGAGAGAGAACAGCAGGCTGGGGGTCTGATTAGCAGGCCCACAGCCTCAGTAAGTCGAAAACCAGTGAAGCAAAAAGCAAAAATTTGGGGTGACCATAGGATAGCAGACCTTACTCTCCTACACTGAGGACGAGATTTCAAGAATATATTCACTTATCAACGAGGAAGTCACTGAACATACCACCACCAGATCTAAAGAACAACAAATCAAGCAATTGTTATACCTATCCCGCAAAGCCATGAACCAGCGCCTGCATGCAAGCACTATGATACGCTACCATAAAGCACAAAGGATTCCCAGGGGCCTTAGAATTTCCCTTACACCTTCATTGTGCAAAAATTCCAAGAAATTCACTGACAAATGGTTCGCGATTTTAAATAAATGTTCTCTCGACCTGATTTTATTAATCATAGAAGAACTGTCTAATATTCTAGAGAAATTAGATAAGGATATAGCAGTGGTCAAAGAAGAATTAGAAAAAACATTATCAGCAGAAGAACTTAACAGCATTCTAGATGATGTCAAATCTCAACTTGCTAAACATTCGGAAGAAGTCAATGAACGTAAACTAAGGAAGTATCGTAGAGATACCATTGATTATAAACTCGGTGAAGTTTATACATGGGCTGAAGTGTACGCTAGAAAACGGCAGAATCGTCCATATACGACACAAACGGATACATCATCCACTGGTTCAGATGCTTCAGAAACATCGAGAAGAGCAAATACCATCAATAAACAACAACCAAGTACCAGTACAACCACGCAGCCTTTTTTAGGGGCGGGCCCGAACGAAAGAGAAGACCCAGGAGATCGAAGAGAAGAAGCCAACAAAGAGAAAAAAAGGATCCACCACAGACACGCAATGTGACGGCCAAGAAGGACAAAAAGAAAACTCAACATTGAATGATTTAGTTATCAATATCTCTGATGTGAAACTCTCCCGGAACCAAATAGCTACCTTACAAAAGGGGACATCCTTTGTTCCGACAGCTCAAACCAATCATTTAGAGCTTAACATAAGTTTCTACAAACTTATGAGGAAACTTAGACTGAGACATTTTTTGGAGAACATTATAGCGGAACCCAAAATAACAGAGAGTGATCCATTAAAAGGTTTATCTACCACCAGTACCTTCATGGCTCCAGTTAGCCACAAAACACTTGATCTATTTGAACAACTAGTAAAAAAGGACTTGTCTAAAATCAACTATTCTAAAAAGGGAATAAGAAGGAACCTTTAAAACAAGGAATATGGCATATTGAAATCTATTGCCAACAATCCACAAATTAACCGTCAGAAGGCTGATAAGGGAGGAGCTCTGGTAATTTTAAATACTTCCTACTACAGAGAACAAATTCAGATGCATCTTCAGGATGATAGCACCTACATGCGTTTAGGCTTCGATCCCACTGCAGAGATTCAGGACACTTTATATAAAATAGTAGAGAACGCAAAAGACAAAGGTACCATAAATGAGGAAATGAAGAAATTCCTCATCACAACTTTTCCAAAAAAAACGCGTTTCTACATGACGCCAAAAATACATAAGAACCATTTGAAACCACCTTGTTGCCCAATAGTATCCACATGCGGAAGTCTCCACGAACCAGTTGGGAAACTACTGGACAAATATCTACAACCGTTCGTCCAAAACATGGGCTCTTTTGTAAAGGATACTACGGACTTTCTCAATAAATTGGCAGAAATACAAATAAAGGAAGGAGAGAATATACTCATGTGTAGTATTGATGTGCAAGCATTGGATACCTCGATACCTCACCAATTAGGTATAGAGGCTGTGAAAAAGCCCTATTGGACATGCCATATGAGGAACCTAAGAAAATATTTTTACTTGAACTTCTCATTTTTACCTTAATGCATAGCTATTTCAACTGGGAGGATCAATGGTATCTGCAGAAGAGTGGAACATCTATGGGGAATGGTGCGGCACCCACATACGCCAATATCTTCATGCATGAGTATGAGAACCAACACATATTAAGGTGTGAGAGTTGGAAAAATAAGCTGCGTCTATATCTTTGTTATATAGACGATATTTTCATCTTATGGAAAGGCAATGAAGATGAATTGATCAGTAACATCAAGGATCTTAATCAAGTCGATCAGCGAATACAATTCACTTTTGAAATACAAAAACACAAGATCAACTACCTGGATGTAACAATCATAAAGCATGAAATGAGTTTTGAAACAACACTATTCACTAAACCAACAGATCGGAAAAATATGTTAACCTACTAGAGCTTTCACCCACAAGCGTTGAGACAACATTTACCTTTCTCACAACTTTTACGAGTTAAAAGAATAGTCTCAGACCCAGAGGAATCCAAGATACAATCCCAGAACATGATACAACGATTTAAGGATAGAGGTTATCCTGAACATACCCTGAAACAAGCTATGGAGCGAGCAAATTCTAAAGATATGACTCAACTATTGAGATTCAAAAAAATCCCGAAAGAATCTAAAATCACTTGTGTGGGTAAATATTCAACGGCCAGTACCCGTTATAAAAGTATCATCAAGAAGCATTGGTCCTTACTTCAAGTTGAACCAGACTTTAACCACATTTTTCAAGAAATTCCTGTGTTTGCATTTAGCAGAGGCAAAAATCTTGGTGAAATCATCAAACAACCTGCTCCCAAAACATGCACAGTTAACTACAAAGGAACAGTTCCGTGCTGGAACTGTAATAATTGCAATAACATCCTACAAGGTAACAACATCACTCACCCTATGAGGGGTAATAAAATAAGATTACTAGTGAATGCAACATGTGACACTTCGAATATCATTTATATGACTAAATGTCCGTGCGGAAAAGCGTACATTGGTCAGACTGAAAGAAAATTGAAAGTGAGACTAAATGAACATAAAAGTAATATCAGGACTAAAGCCTTAAAGTCAGTAGTAGCTGCTCACTTCATTGAGGCCAACCACCAAGTGAGTCAAATAAAAGCATGTGTGTTGGAAACCATAGTGAAAAGTCAGGATAGAGACAATAAGAAAACGCTTCTGAAACGAGAGAACTTTTGGATATACCACTTACAGACATTGAAACCCAAAGGAATGAATGAATGCACAGAATTTGGATGTTATCTATAAATCAGTTGTCCATGTTAATTTTCGTGATGATCGTAATAATGTATCTATACAGAAGCTGGTAACTAACGGATGTGGGAATGTATTTTTCACAGTAGAACTTCATATTTTACTTTTTGTTTAACCTGATTGTTTTATTTATCGCCACCATTGGAGGTAGATATTGTGCACTTTATTGAGATAGCAGAGAAGGAACATATGTTCCTGTCCCTTTAAGTAAGCTTTACGCGCAAGGAAGACACGATATTTAACCACACCTTTAAATGCGCGTCACACGCTGCGGCTTCACCCTAACAGCGCGTATGATGGCGTCCGGCCGGTTAACTTGTTGATACACTCCGTGTATTTAAACGGTAAGCTCGTATGAGCGTATATAATACATGAGTCAGCTTCAATGTCAGTATTTTTAAGTAAACGCGCGTAACTTTGCCACTCATTTAGATTGTTTTTAATGACTGGAGAGCTAGCGATTTAGCAACCCTACAATGATTGATTTACGCTGAGAGCTCATATAGCATCAACAGCTTACTTGAATTAGTGCACGATATTAGTAGAATGAGTTCCCAATAACGAGCGATTTGCAGTTTCATATCTCAGTTTCTTTACCTTTTTGATATATGTTTTGTTAATGACGATGTGTTTAATATGCATTGAAATGGTGATGGATAAATGTTCAGAGACGGACACAGATTAGTACAACAAAATGTATTATTTTCCAACAGATTACCCCTGATGAAGGCACATGCCGAAATGCATTGGGATTGAATACCGGATGTATGATAGCTAGTGAATACCGCTATCTTGTGAACTATGCTATTGAAGTATTAAGAAATAACGTAACTTCTATTGGATATACCATGATTAAATTTGAATGACAAGTGAACACTCTTTTGTCTTATTGAAAATTATCGAAAAATTTGCTGTTTTCAACAGCCCACTTCCACCAGTGCCCTAGGGGACACCCACACTACAGTGTCTGTGCAACTCCGATGTACAATGGTACTTAAACACACCAGGTTTAAGGCAAACTGAAAGCCCTGATACTACTACTAAATACGAATCACGGATTACCCACTCTCATTGTGTGTGATTCGTATTACTGTGTCCAGACCAGTCTAGTAATAAATACCTTCACTATTAGGACCAGAATGGATTTTGAGGTTCCAAGGGTTGCACAAGCTGCTTTGAGAACAGGTGGCAAAGCTGAAAGAATGCTTGCCACGGGCTCATGTTATCCATACATTGAGTCGCCAACGTGTTGGCGTTCACGTTGAAGAAAAGTCCATGGCTGATGAAGCCTCTAAAGTGACAGTTCACACTGCTGCCATTGCTGCAATCACTTGTTCTAGTACAAGATTAAACATAGACATCACGGTGGCTGTCAATGCTGCTCGTAATGAGGCACACCTGCTGAAAGGCTTTCCACTCAAGTACTTCTACAAGTTAGATGCACAAAACATACCGTATGCTCAGGTTCCTGGGGCATGGGATAGAGTCATACCCAACACAGATCGCAGATTGGGTTTAATATTAGCTGCACATGGGGGTCTGGGTTCAGCACACGCAGGGGTCACTGCTACAATTTCATTATTGAATCAGCACTACTGGTGGCCATGTCTAACAAAACAGACCAATGACTTTGTCCTTAATGTGATATCTGCCAGCAGATGAAGGGTTCCACTAAAGCACGTCCTCCACAGATACCTCTATTGATTTCAGACAAGCTTCTAGCAGTTGTTTTATTTGTTTATTGGAGAAGTGAAGGTTGCACCGGCAAGACCTGGCTAGGTCCCGAAGATTGGGGATCTGTTCAGGGAACAAATTGTGGACAAAATAGAATTTGAGCCATCTTACAGAGTACCTGTACCTGTTCTGGCTGTTGAAGGTACCAGAACTGTGCTTCTTCCGCCTCTTGGCGGCCGCCGAGACAAAAGGTTTGTCTCAATTGATCTGATCAAACCACACTAAGTCACCGATTTTCAGCAGTAGGCCACATGTGCTCTTGGGGAGCAGTCGCACTCTTCTCGCTACCATACAGGAAGTTCAGATGGAAGCTTTCATAGCTAAAAAGAAATCCCCTCTCCAAAGGGAAACTGTGAACAACAAAGAAGTAATTCTTCTTACTGTTGAAACAACTACAACTGGATAGTCATCGAGTATAGAAACACAAATATCAATCAGAAAAGTTGACGATGTCTACATGAATATACCACAGATTGAGTCATCTCCCAGTTCTACAAGCCTTCAGAGTTGCCAAAAATAGACCGGAGGGCATCTGCTTACTTTGTGCATTCTGACGACTTCTCATTGGGTTCAAGTGAACCTGAGATACCACCACCACCACCTCTCCCTTTCAAGCTACAAGTGCGTGCTCTCTATCTTTGGCCGAAAAAGACATACTTTATTATTCCTTGGTTACATCTCTATTACAAGTGGATTGCTGTTGCTGGCCCTCTGGATTGATTTGTCAATTCTCTGTTTTCTGCTTCTAAATGGGCACTATCTCCCAAAATGCTCTGTAGTATAACTTGTGAACTTGGTACTGAAACTGCATGCATAATCGCACCATGAACTGAGGGGCTTGCCCCTGGTGAACATTACAGCATTTCAAGTTTTAGAAGAATAGTGTGGGGCAGGGCATCGTATGATGTCTATGGTCCTAACAAACGTTTACAAATTCCATATTTGTTTAAAATTTCCTTAAACTATATTACCCTCTACTACTTTTTCTGATGATTAGGACATTGCAACAGTGCACAATATGCTTGCAGATCTAAAGCAATTAGTTGAATTGGGCCTCCTCCGGGCACTGCGGCAGCACTTGCGCGACCGTATCCCTCACTGTGTGTGTGTAACGGCCTAAGAGACATGCTGTTTTCACCAACCGCAGTACTAAGCTGGTGGAAGAAAACATCTTCTTCCCAAGATGGTCCACCTTCTTGGATTTCTTATCAGGGGGGCAGTAGGGAATGCACCATTTGAGGATGAGGCTTGGACCACTAAGCTATCTGGGGTAGAGTGTAGGGAGAGGAAAAGTGGGTCACCGGGGCCAGGCGGAGCTGTAGGGCAATCATCCTGGGCTTGGACCAAGTGCACAGAAGAATGTCAGTGAGGGCCTCTTTAAAAAGCAGCAGGAGGCTCAGAGGAGGCTGCTGCTGGCTAAAGCACCTCAGTCAGGAGGTTAGTCCTGACAGCCACCATAGGAAGCTCGAGGTACAAGGCCTCAGCCACCCAATGCAACACTACAGCATAGGAAGCTCCCTCCTCCATAGCCACGGTAGGGTGAGAAAGCATACCAAGGTCTGGGGAGGTATCCAGACCACTGGCATCACCCAACTCCTCTCGCCAGTTCGGTTCCTCTAGTTGGTCTGCTAGAGGGTCAACAGACCCCTCCCAGTCCTCCTCACCCTCCTCTGGCTGCCACTCAGGGCGGTAGGGGATGCCAGGAATGAACAGCGGGACAAAAGTATCCTTCGGCGCCAGTACCAACTTCAGTCGATGTCGGTACTGTGCCGTGTATATATCGAGGTGTGGCTGGGGTCGATGATGGTTGGGGGCACAATCGGCATCGGGGGCATTGTCACTGGAATCGGCGGCAAGGAAGGTACCGTGAGGTTGACCGGCGCCGATCCGGATCCAAGCCTGGATCCATGGGAGCCCTGTGCACCAGAATTGCCAGCATTGAAGGCCTAGGGGCCCCAGCCAATTCCGTGGGGCCAAAAGGCACGCCTGCGGAATCGGGCTGCTTCAAAGATGCTGTGCAGCGCTTCGTAAAACTGACAAAGCTGGACAGGGCACGCTCCGGCTCCGGGAAAGGGAGGGAAGCGTGGTGTTGTGTGTCGATTTAGATAACGTATATAGGTTTTCCGACTTATGCCCTTATAGAGGCACAATTCCCGTAGCCCTTATTTAGGCATAGAAATCCAATCCTTATTTAGGCGTTTTCCATGCTAAACAAATACAGGCATGGCCACCTACATCCGTCACAATGAGTTCTTGGAAAACCATACTCTTAAGTCTTTAGGACTTCCCCTTGCTTGGATTATTGATTTCTCCAAGAACTCATTTATTATGCATGAACATCCATTCCTTAGGGGTTCATTAATGACGTTCCTCTGTCCGACTTTTACGTCAATAGTGGCATTCCTAAACACCTTCAAGGTATAAATATACCCTCACTTGCCATGGCAAGTCACACCTGCATACTTGCATGGCTCGCCAGGGCAAGTTCGGAAGGTAGTTGAGTCCCCGCCTGAGGCACTGACCAGACGCTGTCATCCTCCTCGCAGAGAATCCAGCTCCAGTGTTACTGACTCTCCTTGCGGGATGTTAGAGATCGAGACCCGGAAAGAGATTCCAACCTCTCTCATTCTAAGGTATGGAGCAGACTAGAACCTAGAGGGACTTTTGGCAAATCTTGCCACACCAATCCTAACTATAGCTAAACTAGACAATAGAAAAACAGCACCTACTTCTTACCTCGTACTACACTTAGGTTAGGTACACTGGGGTAGAACTAGCTAGAAGCACCAGATGAGTTTTCACATTTTAGCCTGTTTTATTTATGTATGTATTTTTATGAATATATGTCATAGCTACAAACCATGCTATTGCAGTATTATTTTATCTTACTGCTAACGCTGTACGTATTATACTTCCCATTCTGTCACACGATTGTAGCAGTTCATATCTCTTGCACGAGAAATAAGACTGTTCAATAAACCCTTTCTATTGAAATGCCCGTCTACCTATTTCTGTGTAAACTCTGTAGAAACGAAGCATGCACGATTGACTGAGTGAAACTGTTATCTATTGTTTCCACGATTCTGAGACTGTTCCGATTCTAAAGGGAAACAAAGTTGTCATGTTTATGCGGTTGTCAGAAACGAATCCCTTCTTGTTTATTCAAGTAGTTTCTAGTGACCTCTGAGTTAGCTGGCGCACACAAGTATTTAGTTTAATGTACTCGCTAGAGGCATACTGACCTCAGTCCTATGCTACAACTATAGTGTATATTATTCCAATGCGTAGAGCCTATCAGGGATATAGGAACTACACTACATGGCGCCCAACGGTTTGGTAAGGCACTAATTTAACGCTAGATACTGAAGTAACTCAGTCGTGCTTTTCTCAGGGAACCCTACTCTTAATACTCCATAAGACGTCTGACCTGAGATGGGATAATATCCGCCGCAGCTGAGTAGGACGAAAATCCTATGTATTAGCTGTTTGGTTTGTTCAACGTTGAAGGATACAGTGTTCCAAAATATTGTGCACCTTATCTTTGTTCCCTTGAGACGTGCTCTGCATTTTTCATTAAACAATGTCTAATAACGGGACTAACACTGAAACCGGTGGAGCTGTAACCGACTAAGTCGCAGCAGCTTTTGATTATACAGGTTTAATGGAACCGATGAAAATGCTATAATCACTCCAAATTTAAGGAGAGCCATCACTCCCTGGATGATGTATTGTGGGGCACCCGAGTACAGAGAATTGCAGTAATCAAGCCTGCTTAACACGGTGCTTCTTACCACTAGTGGGCGTGACTCAGTCGGTGATAGAGGAAGTATTTTTCCTAGCATCCGTATCAAGGAGAAACATACATTGGCGGTCTTATTTGTATGAGACTCCATCTGAAGGTTGTCATCAATCAAAACCCCCAGGTTGCGTACCTTCTTAACCAGCGCTATTGGCTCCTCCTCAGAAGTGAATTTAAATTCACATGGTAGGGGTTTAGGTATCCTCACCGAGGAGCAATACAGCACCTCGGTCTTTCTGCTAATAAATTGAAGGGAGTTTCTCCTGAGCCAGCCAGCCGTGCATTGCATGCACTGCTGGAAAGTATCCAGGGAGATCGCATGTTCACCTTCTAAGGAGAACGCCAGCTGAGTAATATCAGCATAATTAACTAAGCTGACTCCAAAGGATTTAATAATAGGAAGCAGGGGCTGCAGATATACATTAAAGAGAATAGGACTGATCGCAGAGCCCTGCGGCACTCCATGTATTACCGGAGATTTGCTGGAGGAAAATGGTGCTAAGGACACTACCTGCTGTCTCCCCATCAGATAGAACTGGAGCCATTGCAATGCTCACCCCTTCGCCCCTAGCCTCCTAAGTCTCTCCACTAGGATGGAATGATTCACCGTATCGAATGCTGCCGACATGTCGAGAAGCACTAGAACAGTAGCATTCCCGTTGTCGGCTCGCATGCGCAGGTTATCCATCATGGTGACAAGCGCCGTTCCGAGGTAGGTCTCCTCAAAAGGAGCCCTCTGAAGGGAGGTATAACCTCAGGAACAGGGATAATTTGAGAAAACCTGATAGGTATCAAGATACTGATACACGTTCCTCTCGTACCTTTCAGATATCGTCACAGACATCCGAAAGAAGAGGACGGTCACAACTAGAAGAAGAACGTGTAAAGTCCAAAGACGATCAACACATTCAGAAAAACAAACCAAATCCTCAATTCTTCAAGAAGAAGGTAGCAGGTCTGAAGATCAATCATGCAGAGAATTCTGAGAACACAATTCAAGAACGGAGAATGGGCTCAGACAATGCTGGACAGTGCAGCAGAAGTAACAATAGCTTGCCAGAACCTGAAGGGACTTCTGGAGACAGTGGACTTGAATGAGGACATTCAAGTTGAGACTGTAAACATCAGGGTTAGCTCTCCACATAGGTTATATGAAATAACACTCCGGATGGAGGGAGACATACCAAGAAAAGTGAAAGCACTCTTTTGGGAGCATCTTTCAAGGGGTTATGATATACTTCTAGCAGAACAGGACTGGCCACCAGAATTTGTCTGGGAGTGCCCACATGGCGAAGACATCATTATGCCAGGCATCTCCAACCATGTGTCATGCCCCGAGGTCCCCATCAAGGCGCCTGGTGTTCCTTTAACTGCTGGTGGCCGTGTTTTCTATTTAAGGCACATCGAAGCACCAGAATGCCGCTTTGCGTTCTAGCGTAGTGCTCATTTCCTGTTCTTCCGTCCTACTAGCGTTTGCCTGACTTCCGTTTGAGTGTGTGTAGTGTTTCCGGTCCCTGAGCGCCCTTGCCTCCGTATTGGCGTTCGGCTCCTCAGCATCCTGTACACCTCTCTTATATATATTCATATCAGTTTTGAGTAATGGATGTATCAAGTTTGTGACACTTTTGGCAGGTACGCTGTGTATAGTACATTGGAATAGGATGAGGTCCAAGTCCAGCTTTCCTTAAAAATTCACGTGGTGAGAAGCACAGAGATACTCATTCACATATTAGCATATGTTGAGGACGAATGTCATAATCAGTGTTGTTGTAATTACACAGAGAATCAACACCAGACTTCTCCACCTTTGATCTTCCAAACGACTTACACTATTACTGTGGTAGGTTCTGCATATGTAATTCAGATATTCACGAGCATATAGTGGAGTATAGTGGTAACCTTATTCTTTCCTTACAGCCTGTTACCCCATCCAGAGTCTTCACGGAGGTGCCACCTTCAGGATCTACTATTGTTTCCCACCCAACCTTTCCTTGTTTCCCTGTTTTCCCCTGGCGTGCTAACCAATACTCTAGACTCCATTAGAGTCGGAAGGCACGTGGGGGACGGCTGAGGACTCTCTCCGGTTCCTGACGCTCCTGCAAAACCAGCCTGAAAACCATTACAGAACGCAAAGCCCAAGTGGTGTGTTTTGCCCGAGCGTCATGGAATTGGGAGCGGTCTCTCTGGCGGATATCGCCGGCATGATAGGCAACTTGCAAGCAGAGACGCAGACCTTAGCCAATAGAGTAGATGCACTCCAGCTCCAACAGACGACAGGAGCTTCGGGTGGGGGATCTAATGTTGCGACGCCAGTAGTACATGTCACTACACCTCCATCCATTCCATTAGCACCCCCTGAGAGGTTTTCGGGGGACGCATCTCGATGTGCGGCCTTCCTTAGTCAATGCCAGCTGCATTTTTCTTGTAAAGCTGCTTGTTTTCCTTCTGACCAGTCTCGAGTAGCTTTTGTAATATCATACCTTAGCGGTTTTGCCGCAGGTTGGGCCATTCCTTTGGTAGACATAGATGACCCACTGTTGCGTAGTTTCCCAGCTTTTAAAAGGTAATTCCGTAAACTATTTGACAGGCATATGTATACCCATTCCTCTGATACTGAGCTATTAGGACTTAAACAGGGTATTCAAGATCTTGTCTCATACATAACATCATTTAGAAGACTGGTTGTAGAATCCCACTGGCCTGAAGAGAAACTTAGTACTCTATTGTACCGGGGACTGAGGGACGATTTAAAAGATGCCTTGTCCCAGATAGTTGATTTACCCGAGTCCTGCACAGATCTCATTGATCTAGTGGTTAAGATAGAACATCGGTTACAAGAAAGAAAGAGAGAGAAGGGGAAGTTCGAACCTAGGTATGTCAGTACCCGGGATAAAGAGAGTGATTCAGAGAAGGCACTTGAGGAAAGTGGGCCTATGCAGATAGGCATAATAAGGGGACCACTGACGCCCGAAGAGAGACAACGAAGACGAACACATAGACTTTGCCTATATTGTGGCAAGGCGGGTCACTTCTTGAGGTCCTGTCCGATCAAACCAAATCAATCAAAGAACTCGGGAAACTAGAAAGCCTGGGGTCCTGTGAGATGAGAATCCCGGGTAGGTCTGGACTTACAGTCTCTTCTTCTGATTTTATGATAAGTCCCACTAATCATTTATATGTTTCGGCATATCTTACACATGGGCAACTCAGGCTGCATGTTTCTGTGATGATAGATTCAGGTGCCTCTGGAAATTACATGGATATGGATTGGGCAAAAGAAAACATGATACCCTGTATAGAGAAGGAGGTAATCTGCAATGTCACCACTATAGATGGCAGCTCTCTTGTCTCTGGGCCTGTAACCCATAGTACAGCACAGCTTCACATGAAGATAGACCCTAATCATCACGAAGAAATAGACTTCGATCTAATCTGTTCTCCGCAATTACCGGTTCTGCTGGGTATCCCTTGGTTGAGAACTCACAATCCCAACATTGATTGGGAGAATTCTACTCTGACATTTCATCAGACTATCTGTCCAAAGCCTTTAGTGGCAGCGGTTGAAATAGTAGCCAACACCGATAAGGATGACAATCTTGTGTCAGTATTACCTTCCTGTTATCAGGATCTACAGTCAGTCTTTGATGCCAAGGAAGCGGAGGTTCTTCCTCCGCATAGGGTCTACGACTGTCGCATTGACCTTGAGATAGGAGCGTGAATCCCATGCAGTAGGGGTTATGCTCTCACTGAGAAAGAGAATGTGCATTTGAGGGAATATTTAGACACTATGCTTGAGAAAGGCTTTATTAGACCTTCGCGCTCCCCAGCTTCTTCTTCTTTGTTTTTTATACCTAAAAGAGAAGGGGGTCTTCGCTGTTGTATTGACTACAGAAGATTGAATGATGTCACCATCAAGAACCGTTATGCTTTGCCTCTCATCGCCTCCCTCCTTGACAGAGTGCGCAGTGCCCAGTTTTTTACCAAACTGGACCTGCGTGGTGCCTACCATCTTGTACGTGTCAGGGAGGGAGACGAGTGGAAGACGGCTTTTTGTACGAAGTACGGTCTTTTTGAGGACCTTGTGATGCCCTTTGGGCTTTGTAATGCCCCTGCGGCTTTTCAGTTTTTTTTTATAAATGAAGTGCTCAAGGATATGCTTGATGTATACGTGATAGTGTACATTGATGATCTGTTGATTTTCTCTTCTACTCTGACAGAACATGTGCAACATGTGCGGAATGTGTTGGAACGCCTACTTGACAATCATCTGTATTGCAAATTGGAAAAGTGCACTTTTCATACACAGGAGGCCCTTTTTTGGGTTTGTTGTCTCTCCTTGGGGCCTCAGCATGGATCCCGCTAAGATTAGGGCTGTTCTTTCATGGCCAGCGCCCCGTACTGTTAAAGAGATTCAAAGTTTCCTTGGCCTAGCCAATTTCTATAGGCGGTTTATTCAGGGATTTTCGGACTTGGTTGCCCCCATTACTGCCTTATTACGGAAGGGTGTTCCTTTTGTATGGTCCTGTGAGGCCGATCGTTCTTTTCAGCTACTGAGGGATGCCTTTACGCATGCTCCTGTGTTGCGTCATCCGAATCCTGCCTTGCCTTTTGTGGTGGAGGTGGACGCCTCCCAAGTGGCAGTGGGAGGCGTTTTATCGCAAGTGGATCCAGTATCAGGAGAATGTCACCCTGTTGCCTACTACTCCCATAAGTTCACCCCGGCTGAATACAACTATGCAGTGGGGGACAAGGAGCTCCTAGCGATAAAAAAGGCATTTGAGGAGTGGAGGCAAAACCTACTAGGCGCTCGATTCCCAGCCTTAGTGTACACGGACCATCGTAACGTCCAGTATATCAAGTCAGCCAAAGCTTTGTCCATGAGACAATTGTGCTGGTCCCAATTCTTCAGCAAGTATGACTTTACCGTCCACTACAGGCCAGGGAGAAGAAATGGTAAGGCGGACGCATTGTCTCGAATGGGATTTGAACATGCGGTGGAATTTGTTGATCCACC
This sequence comes from Lissotriton helveticus, assembly GCF_964261635.1. Classification (NCBI taxonomy): domain Eukaryota; kingdom Metazoa; phylum Chordata; class Amphibia; order Caudata; family Salamandridae; genus Lissotriton; species Lissotriton helveticus. The sequence goes on along the minus strand of NC_136068.1, from coordinate 394,636,566 downwards.
CAATATAATTCCCAGAGAGAATGTCATAGGAGGGATACTCACCGAGGAGGGTTATATGGAACAGGTCAGGACAAGCCAAGCCTCAGTGGACCTGCATGATATAGTGGGTTCTGTTTGCGTGCAGGGTGGAGTGGTGTTGCCTACCCGTGAATTGCAAGAGCAGGTATTAGAGTGGTATCATGCACATCCCGTGGCAGGCCATCCAGGAATAAAAAGGACAATCAAAGCAGTTTGTGAACGATTCTGGTGACCTACTATGCTTAAAGACATAGAATCCTTTGTGAAAACTTGTCATGTGTGTGCACAAAGCAAAGTATCTCACCAAAACCCGGTAGGTTTACTTATGCCCTTAGCTTCTCCACCAGGCCCTTGGCATACAGTATCACTTGATTTTATAGTGGAGTTGCCACTAACCAGGAAGAAAAACAATACCTTGCTAGTTATTGTAGATTTGTTCACGAAAACGTCTCACTTCGTTCCTTTGGGGGGGTTACCCACAGCTGTTGAATTGGCGTCTGTGTTTCTGCAGCAGGTAGTCCGCCTCCATGGGTTACCTTCTGTCTTGATTTCAGATAGGGGGGCCCAATTTGTGTCTCATTTTTGGAGGAATTTATGTTCTTTACTCCAGATAGATGTTAGACTGTCCTCTAGCCACCACCCTCAATCAGATGGGCAGACAGAGAGAGTCAATCAATGTTTCGAACAGTACATCAGGAACCAATTCCTACATTCCCTGGTTGACTGGGATGAGCTAGTCTGGGTGGCTGAAATTTCGTACAACAACAGTCCACATTCCTCCATAGACACCACACCTTTCTTTTGCTCCTACGGTTTTCACCCTAAATTACTACCATCAGGTATCCCAGCGAACAGTCCAACCCCAGCTGCAGCTGATATGATTGAGAGATTACAGGAGGTACATAAAAGGTCCCTAGAAAACCTAGAGATGGCTAAAGTAAGATACACGGAGGGGGCGAATCTACACAGGAGATTGGAACCTATCTATACACCAGGGAATAAGGTTTGGCTGTCCACAAGATACATGTCACTTAGTGGTCCACGCAAGTTCAACCCCAAATTTATAGGTCCTTACAGGGTGATAAAAATGATTAACCCAGTGGCCATGAAGCTGGAGTTACCAGCTTCTTTCCGAATTCACCCTGTATTCCATGTTTCCTTGTTAAAACCAGTTGAACCGGGCAACAAACTGCCAAAGAAACCCGCTCCCATAACCATCCAGGATACTGAAGAATACGAGGTTGAGACTATATTGGATTCACGTAATGTGAAGAGAGACCTTCAGTACTTTATACATTGGAAAGGTTATGGAGTCGAGGAACGCACCTGGGAGCCCGCTAGCAATGTACACGCCCCGCGGTTTGTTTGTTTCACCAGATGCATCCTGACAAACCCAAACCAGGGGGGGTACATTGTGGGGGGAGTGTGCTGTCATGCCCCGAGTTCCCCATCGAGGCGCCTGGTGTTCCTTTAACTGCTGGTGGCCGTGTTTTCTATTTAAGGCACACCGAAGCACCAGAACGCCGCTTTGCATTCTAGCGTAGTGCTCATTTCCTGTTCTTCCGTCCTACTAGCGTTTGCCTGACTTCCGTTTGAGTGTGTGTAGTGTTTCCGGTCCCTGAGCGCCCTTGCCTCTGTATCGGCGTTCGGCTCCTCCGCATCCTGTACACCTCTCTTATATATATTCATATCAGTTTTGAATAATGGATGTATCAAGTTTGTGACACTTTTGGCAGGTACGCTGTGTATAGTACATTGGAATAGGATGAGGTCCAAGTCCAGCGTTCCTTAAAAATTCACGTGGTGAGAAGCACAGAGATACTCATTCACATATTAGCATATGTTGAGGACGAATGTCATAATCAGTGTTGTTGTAATTACACAGAGAATCAACACCAGACTTCTCCACCTTTGATCTTCCGAACGACTTACACTATTACTGTGGTAGGTTCTGCATATGTAATTCAGATATTCACGAGCATATAGTGGAGTATAGTGGTAACCTTATTCTTTCCTTACAGCCTGTTACCCCATCCAGAGTCTACACGGAGGTGCCACCTTCAGGATCTACTATTGTTTCCCCCCCAACCTTTCCTTGTTTTGTTTCCCTGTTTTCCCATGGTGTGCTAACCGATACTCTAGACTCCATTAGAGTCAGAAGGCACGTGGGGGACGGCTGAGGACTCTCTCCGGTTCCTGACGCTCCTGCAAAACCAGCCTGAAAACCATTACACCATGTTCCAGTACATTTAAAATATACTTATGCTAGGAAATGGGCAGTGCAAAAACAACAGTTGATGGAAACGGGCAGTGGCCCAGGCCCTAGCATTATACAAAAATCATGTAGGATGGGATGAGGATTCACCTCATCATAAGATCCAGTTAAAAAAATCAAACAACTGCACAAAGGCAGTACCCGATTAAGCAAGAAGCTAAAAAAACAGGTCAGGGAGTTTTTAGATCAACTTGAATACCAAGGGGTGATTGAAACATGCACCTCATCAATGAACAATCCTTTGTTTCCTGTTTCCAAACCAGACAATACATATTGTCTAGTTTTGGATTACAGACACCTAAACTCTTGTTGTAAAACATTTGCAGTACAAAATGCACACAGTACAGCTTTAATGAATAACATTGTGCGTAAAAAGTATAAAACCCCATTAGATATTTCTAACGGTTTCTTTTGTCAAAACATAGCACCTGAAAGCAGGTATTTGACAGCTTTCTCAATAATGGGGACCCAGGGTCAATTTTGTCGACTCCCACAGGGGTTCAAGAATAACCCAGGGTTATTCTCAGCAATGGTAACAGAGTTACTACAAATATTATGATGATGAGGCATTGCCATATGTCCATGATATCTATCTTGACAGACAATGACCTACACAGGCACCTGAACAGGGTGAACACCATTATACTGGGCTTCACCTCTGAGGGTTATAAATTCAATTTAAAAAAATCAAGAATTGCCCATCTCAATGTCCTTTTCCTAGGATATGAACTATCAAGTGAAGGCAAAAGCCTGGCAGCCAACTTTTTAGAAAAGTGTGCGCTGCTCCAACCTCCAAAAACGCTGACAAACTTACAGTTGATTCTAGGTTTCTTGAATTTTGGAAGAACATACATTCTAAACTACGCAGAAAGGGTTAAACCTCTCTACGAATTAATCAAACCTGATTTTAAAATCACACATTGGACACAGGAACACACAGATATCCTGCGTTCACTTCAAGCAGATATGTTAGTAACAAAACACTTACAAACACTCGTAAACGTACGCAACTTAGTGATCCGAATCATTCCGGGTCACTGCGGATTCACCTACTTAACTTTTAACCAAGGTTAAAAAGTACCAATTGCATACAAATCACATTTGTATACACAAGCAGAAATAAAATTTACATCAACAGAAAAAAATCTGACAGCAGTTCAAACCACTGTAGCAAAAGAAGGAGCCCTAGCACAGGGGAAACGCATTATGGTCATAATTTCTGTACCAGCCTTAGAGGCAGTTACAAAAGCAAGCATTCCGAATGCAATGGGTTAATTCACTTGCTGCAACTGATGTTGAATATGTTTTTGATCCTTATTTGAAAACATAATTGTTCCTGCAATGCAAACACGAATGTCCTCTGCCTACTGAGATTCTCCCTCTTGACCAGTACGAATTTATAATTTATACTGACGGATCTGCACAACCCGCTACGAGGGACAAGCAAGCTTATAGTGCAGCATGTGCAATCGTTAAAGGTTGTATGCGTGATGGCAAACTCAGACAAATGGTCACACAAACACAATCTCTAGGAGATTGTACAGCTCAGCGAGCTGAACTACAAGCATTTAAAATGGCACTTGAAAATACGGATTGCGAATTCCCCACACTCATAGTGTGCGATTCTTTTTACTGTGTTCAATCATATAATGAATATTTACAGAATTGGCTTCAAAATGGTTTCAAAGATGCAAAAGGTGGCACAATCAAGCATAAAATGCTTTGGGAACAAGTAGTTCAGTTGCGAAAAGGACTACAAAACACTCACGTGATACACACACCGAGTCATCAACATGATAGCGTTCACGTTGAAGGGAATTCATTGGCTGATGAAGCCGCGAAGGGGGCTGTGAAAACGGCTTCCGCAGCTGCAATCACTCGTTAAAAAACGAAAATAGACAGTGAATAATACTGGCTGTCTCTGCTTCAAGAAAATGCAGGGGTGCAGCGTTAAAAAGTTTCCACTCAAATACCCTATACAATTGATGCGAACAATGTTCTGTTTGCTCGAATCCCTGGAGAGGGGATAGGGTAATACCAAACATGGAACATATATTAGGACTAATGGTAGCAGCACATGAAGGGATCGCCTCTGCTCATGCAGGTGTTTCCGCCACAGTATCATTATTAAAACAGAGATACTGGTGGCCCAGCATTAGGAAACAGACCAGAAACTATGTTTTGGTCTGCGAAATAAGCCAAAAGATGAAAGTCTCTACAGTGAAACGTCCTACGCAGACGCCCCTGTTAATTTCAGATAAACCATTAGCTTTTGTTTACCTGGACCACTGTGGTCCCTTACAATGGGATGGTAACTATAAATATATCATGGTCGCAGTGGGTTTGTGTTCAAGTTTCCTATGGATGGGGCCTCAGCACTTGGCTGACGCTCGAACTGTTATAAAAGATTTGCGAGTCTTCATCGGCACATACGCAACAGGCACACTACACTCTGACCAGGGCCCTGCGTTTAGCTCTCGAGCTTACAAAGAAGCCATGGCCAGTTTGGGCGTAACATTGCGGTATACTTCTCCATTCCATCCTGAGGGAAATTCTGTTGTGGAAGGAAAAAAAATGGGATATAAAGCAGTCTATAACAGCTAGGGTATTAGGTTTGGGTGATGGGTGGGTCAAACATCTTTATGGGGACCAATGCTCATTAAATAATTTGCCACGGGAGGAGGAGCTACGCTAGCAATCAAGATGGCCGCGTAAGCTCCCGGCTCCGCTGACCTCCGCCAGCAGCTCAAATATCCTGCCTTTCATCCTGTACTCACACCAGATTTCCTTGTTCATGAAGTTTTTCTGCTTCTCATGGCGCAATCCCGAGTTTTCTACCTCATCGGCGGATGAAGATACGCCGTGTTTCCATTCTCGGCCTAACACCGTGTGGAAGCCGGGGCCTCGATTTCTAGCCTATCCGGGTTGGAATTGATCAACATCGGCCGTGGGACCTGGACTGAGCCCGTTCTCCCGAAGTGTGCCGTGGATTGTTGATTTTTGGTGACGATCCTGTGCATGACCTACACCGAGGACACACCAGCGTTTCACGCCGGCTGCCGGGGTGGGGGTCCGGTGCCCCAAGACCTTGCTGCCCTCCCGGGGTCGACGGGCTGGGGCCCTCGCTGTCGGCGAAGGTGTGTTCTGCTAGACGACGAGCGCCCACTGTTCAACATCAGATTTGTGTGGCCTGTTACCCCGGAGTAGCCGGCCTCCGGGGTTCAAGTCCTGCTCTGTCGCCTACTGAGAGGGGATGGAGCGGACGGAAGGCACGCTATCGCTGCAGGCCATTATGGCCGCCATTGGGGCGCTCCATTCCCATACCATCGCTGTGTTCCGGACACTGATTGTGAAAGTGAACGGTATCCTGGAACCGGAGGACGACTCTGCGTTAAGGTTCCAGCTAGCTGTGGTACCAGCGGTGCACCTAACGTTTGAAATCGAGGTCCCCGTGCAGATCCCGGATTTAATGAGCCTTGGCGGTCCCCAGTCAACAACAAGCCAGCCAGTGCTTATCGCCAGCGTCTCCTGCTCGATTCTGCTGCCACCTAACACATCTATGGACGGTCTTCTGTGTGGTAACAAGTTCCTCAGTGACTGTTCGAGATACTCGCTGCTCTTGGACACCTTTCCTCGTTCGATTCGTGAACTTTTATCCGGTATTCGATCCTACTGCCCTGCCATGAACTTTAATGAACGCTTTGCCTTTTCCATCAAGATGGCGGCTCGAGTGAAGAAGACTCTCATGAAAGATCGTACTGGCCTGGGCTGAACTTGATCGTTTAGATCTCATATAATAGTTTTATGTAATGCCGGGGTTGTGCCTATACTGTGACGGGAGTTGGGTGGTTATTGACTATACTCCCCCGACTGGTTCGTATATTTTGCTGACTATTGATTTTGCCACGTCTCGGGGAGGTCGCTGTTGGCGGGGGGTACGGGAGACCGGGAGTGTGTTTGCTTTCTCCTCCTCCACTTTCTCTCTTTTCCCCTTCTTTTAGGGTAGTTCTTGGGCGACAGGCACGCTGTCAGTGGGGTTAGGCTGTAGCCATTGCAGGGGTGCAGGGTGGGGGGTTAGGGGATTTTTTTTTTATTTTGCCTTTGTTTTGTTCTATGGCCCTTTTGTCTTCCTTTTTCCTTTCTATGAGAGGTGGGCAGTTTACTCTCCACGGATCCTTTATTGTCCGGGTGTCTGCACTGGTTTTAATTATCCTGTATCATTGAGGACGGGGTCGCTCGGGTGGGATTGTTTTGGATCGTATACTAGACTGTTTATTTCTCCTTTCTAATGTGCGTAATCGTGATGGGCCACGTGTTCCTTACGATGGTTTTTGTATGAATATTTCCCCCGCCTGTCCCTGTTCTGCATTTTACCGTTTGACACCTGATATCTGTAATGCCTACTCTTGTCTTACTGTTAAAATAAAAAATATATTAAAAAAAATAAATAAATAAATAAATAAATAATTTGCCAAGAAGTTCTCTAGGGGGTGTCACTCCATATGAGGTCCTATTTGCGACTAGAATGTTGGTACCGGACCTTGACATAAAGGGCACAGTGGTGGAAAATAAAGAATCTGATATCAAAGATCGTTTGGCTGCTTTACAGAACTTAAATAAACTAAGATTGAAACAAAGCAACGTGTTCCTGAAGCCAACCCCCAGTGGGGAAAAACCAGCCGTCCCAGCAAGGCCTGTCTGGATCCCAAAGCTTGGTGATCTAGTCAGAGAAAAGATCGCAGACAAGAAGGAATTTGGGCCTTCTTAAAGACAACCAGTACCTGTCCTAGCAATCCACAGATCAAGAACAGTACTTTTGCCGCCCCTTGCTGGTAAAAAGGATAACATATTTGTGTCCATCGACCTGATCAAACCACACTATGTGGCCCATACTAAGCAGTAGGCCAAGTGGACTTCGGCAATGTAGCAGACACACTCCGCAAGCAACAACCCTAGAGGTTCAAACTGAGAGACTCATCACCTTTGAAGATTCTCCAGTAAGAAATGAAGGACTAAGCAACAATGCTATGGAACTCGTTCCTCTTGAGACCCAAATAACAGTTTGTCCTGATACACCTTTCTGCAACAAAGTACCAAGTGATCAACTGGTTCCAGCGATTTCAATGAATCCTGATGCAATTCCAACAATTGACAGAACTGCCTCTGGCTATTTCATTAACTTTGATATGTTTTCTGAGGATCCCAGCGAACCTGAAATGACGCCAGCACAAAGAACTTTCAAAGAACAAGCAACAGATTGTTTTCATCTCCTGAAAAAGACTTATATGGTTTCACCATGGATTTAACTATGGATTGTTTTGGGAATATTCTTCTTTCTACTTTGGTTAGCTCTGGTAATAACTCTGGGTATGCTGATAAATGGAAAATATATTCAAATGGACACAGCAAGTAAAAGAGTGAACTTACTTCTCCATCCACACAAATCATTCCATCGTGAAGCATGAGACTTGTCATTGGTGAACATGACAGCCATTCCTATACCAGATGGTATAGTTTGGGACAAAACCGAATATGACATTTTTGGCCCGTCTGAACTTTTGAAGATTCCACACTTATTTAAAATTTCTTTAAGTGACTTTATTACCTCTAGTACCTTTTCTAATGATTGGGACTTTGAGACTGTTAATGGCATGATGTCTGATCTAGAAATGTCTGCAGTATTCACAAATCATGAATATTTGGAGGGTTCATCAGACTATGGACAAATGTATTGTTATAACCATTATGTCCATCATTTCTTGCATAAGACTGCAACCCCTAGAAACGTATTTATGTATAATCAATGGAACATTGTACTACACCTCCAAACGGTAGCTCAAAAACATTTGCACAGAAATTTCCATATTGTTCAGGGTTCAACTTGTCAAATCCAGAAACGTTTTTCTTTAAAAATGTGAACAAGACAGGAACAAAAAATATGTTAACCAATACAAAACATATTTATTCTGCAGCCTTTATTGCCCAACTGTCTAGACAGGGTTTCGACTTTTGGAAAGACAAAATCTGTCTGGGGTACAAAAGATTGGCAAGTGCAGGGGGTAGAAGCTTTGTTTTAGAGCCTGTATCATCCCTGAGCAAATTATGTTTTTGAATGACACTATCCAACAAAAGTCTTGCCTTGGGAAAGCCAAGATCAACGACATGAACACTCCGTCCATACCTGGACCTGCAAGTAATATCACTACACAGGGGGAGGTCGACGTACATACTATTTTGCATCACAACAGATCAGATCCAGAATGGAAAAAATGGTTGCTCTGGCCCACAGACACAACCAACTGTCAAGATCGATTCCTGAAAATAAAACACGGGGTTTCACTATCAATAGGCCAGACCCACGCTATGTTCAAAGACAGCATCCAGGGGTAATAACAACATACAGTGTAGGGAAACTTTGCCTTGATTGGCTACAGAAACCTACACTAGAGGATGTGAAACAACACTTAACTTTACTTCAAGAAGGCGCAGACCTTAGGGAATTCTTTCTAGGTCCAAGAAGACAGTGTCAAAAACGTTTCATATATGCCGGTATCTATGCTGCTTATAGTGAAATATGGAAGGTTACCTAAGCAGAAACTGCAGAAAGAATACGAGAAATTGATCGTACTAATTTAGAGAAATCTCTCGCTGTAGTAGACAATGGGTTAACGACTCTGTCGTCCAGGATATATTCATTGGACAGCATTGTATCCCCTGCCATAGACATTATGGAACAAGACTTGGTCACGTTGCTACATGATCAGTCTCAACTACGTTCTATCATGTTATTAGGCTGGACGCTACAAAACCTGTGTGCAGGCTATGTGCCTTGGCGTTTAATCAACACTACGTCACTGTTTTCAGAATTCAATCTCACTGATACAGATCAAACTGGCACAAAGGGGAGCAGACTATATGGTGCTGAGCATTGAAAAACTGGAAAATAAAAACATTCACGGTGGCAGAATAACCAGCTACTGAGTAGATCATACATGGTAAAATTACCCTGCCTGTTATACCTTTCCATTTTCGGTATTGCCTCAAACATATACCAGCAGGCAAATATGAAAGGTTGGGTAAAGGATACAGCAAGACATCCTGGGATTTACCTTATACACACAGATGTTGGAGTGGGGGGCGTGCAGTGTTTCTTAGAGGTACAATCTGTGAAAACGCACTAAGTGGTTCTCTCCTATGCCAGGGTATTAATTTACACGGGGCCTGTAATGGTTCCACTACAAACTTATCCTGCCACCTGCAAGGTTCACCATCTGCAGTGATTAATCCAATTTTTGGACAACTTTCAAATGGAAGTTACTTCATGTTGAATGATCACAGCTGTTGTGGCATGCTGCCAGGTATTCCATATCTAGTAACGGTTACATCCAGGGTCACTTGCTGTATGCAAGTCTTGCTCCCCCAACTAGAGACAGCCGGGGAGTCGCCTTTATGGCCTTCACTGAACATCTCTTCTATACGAATTGATACTCTAAGCAGAATGAAAGCCAAACTTTTGCCAGTCAGTCAGTCAGTCAAATTGGCTTTATTTCGATATGAAAAATATCTTAAAAAGCAGTGCATACATATTACAATAATAATAAAAGAATAAAAGCCTAGCCATACAATACATTTAAGCAGAATACAAATAAGATACAATTAAAATGGCGGCAATAAATTATCTAAAACGATCAGACAAAATGACCTAGATTAAACAATGTACGAAAGCCTTTTTGACCTAATTAACCATGCCCAGCTTAAAAACTTTGCTATACCACAAACAAGCAGGGGCCGCATATCAGATTTTAAAATTCGCAAAGCCACACTGTGGTGTCTGGTACCCAACTCTTTACACAATGGTTTAAGCCATCTGTTTGGAGGCGCTTTATAAGCAGGGCATTCGAACAGAAAATGGGGCACTGACTCAATCCTGGAAGGGCAGAAACGACAGAAAGGAACAGTTTGCGTCGGAATCTTCCAGCGTGCCGTCAGTTCTCCCACAGGGAGCACACCTAATCTAAATTAAAAATATAAGGCCCTATCTCTAGATTTGGAAATAATGTCGAGATAGGGTTCCCGGAGGGCTACATCCTTTACCATTAAAAAATCGCTAGAGGATTTACATAGATTAGGGTCATTATTTCTATTATTCATTACCCAGTTCCAGTACACTCTTTTCAAAACCACCTTAGGAGGTGCGGACCTAGAGTGCCACACCTCTCCGAGGCCCAGCTCTTCTAACAAGTTTTTTACGTCCACTAACCACCTTATTTTTGGCCAACCGGACATGGATAATATTTCCTTCAGCCCCTCTGCATAACTACCAAGTTCAGGGGCCCTCCATATGCGAGCCCAAAGGAGAAGGGGTCTTAGACAGGCCAAGTCTTTAATGGGACGACAACCCATATCCAAGAGCAAAGGAAGGGTGGGAGTACTATTGGGGAGGGACATCAAATCCTTCAGGAATTTGTTTTCAGAGCAGGAAAGCTGATCTACATTCTGGGCTCCCCAAAGCTCTGCCCCATATAGCGCCGCACTAACGCCTCTTGCCGTATAAATATCTAGCACCGGGGCAATAGGTTTAAGGGTAGATAGCCTCTGTTCCTTAAGGAGAGCCCCCACCACCCTTTTATGACTTAATAGCATTTTATGGAGGTGACTATTCCACCTCATAGTATCGGAGAGGCGAATACCTAGGTAGTCAAACTCCTTGACTCTATCCAGGGGTACCATATTTAATGCAGGTGGCCGGCCAAGTTATTTGGGAGGATTCAGGACTAAATATTTTGTTTTTTCTGTGTTGATCTTTAGCCCCCTAACCTCACAGAAAGATTGGAAATAGTCAAGTAGGCTCTGTAGACCAACCGGGGATTTGGAAATTAGAAGGGTGTCGTCTGCAAATAATAAAGTGGGTATTCTTCTCCCTGCCAGGGATGGTGCGTCAGCAGGATTTTTTAAAAGATGCTCCACCACTCCGTTCACATATAATGAGAACAGAGTGAGGGCAAGAACGCACCCCTGTCGAACTCCTCTATTTACCATTATCCGAGCAGTCTTTTGGCCGAGATTGCCCCACCGCATCTGAGCAAAATTCCCAGCGTGGAGCTTCATTATTAATGATAATAGATACAGAGGCATTCCCAAATCGAACAATACCCTCCATAGGCGGCCCCGGGGCACAAGGTCAAAGGCAGTTCGCAAATCGATAAATGCAAGATACAGACTGCCTTTGCCCAGTACAACCACCTTCCAATATAACATCAGCAGTCGGAATGACTGCTCAATGGTCCCCGTGCCAGACCTAAAACCCGCTTGGAAGTCGGACAGGATATTATTTTCTTCCGCCCACTGGAGCACCCTCCCAAGGACCACCTTCCCTGCGACTTTCTGAGATGAATCAATTAAGCTTATAGGGCGGTAGTTTGCTGGGTCGTCCCGCCCCCCTTTTTTAAAGATTGGGACGACCTCAGCGCCCATCCAAGATTCAGGGAGAGTGGCACCGTGGTAGGTTGCATTAAGCAAGGCGGCGATAAGAGTCCCCCATTCCGACAAGTTGAGGCGAAGCAGATCCCCTGGTAAGCCATCCGGCCCTGCAGCTTTATTAGGTACAAGAGTTTTGATGGCATTCTCCACCACCTTAGCAGTGAATGCCATACCCTCCCTCAACCCAGGGGGACCCGACGCTAAAAGATCAATGGTGGCTGGCCCATCTTCCACAATGGTAGTGTAAAGGCGAGCAAAATGCTCAAACCATGACCCCTCAGTGATATTACATCTTATAAGCGTGTCGGTCGGCCTATTCTTAGATCTCACTAAATCCCAAAAGCCCCTAGAGTCTCTCCCTGCACTTGCTGCTTTCAAGTCGCACTAAAACTGATTTTCCCACCCCTTCCTAGCTTCACTAATTGCAGCCCTATACCTCTTCCTTGCAATACCAATCAACCCGATTTCCTTGGCTTTAACTGCGTTGATTACATCCCTTTTTGCCTTCCTGCAAGGGATAGAATACCATCCTGGGTTACCTTTAGGGCACCCCTGCTTGCCTGCTCTGCCACCTCGACTATCTATAATAAAAAGATCGCCTAAGGTTTTAGTGGTAAGGGAAAAAAGAGATGATATCTCCTGGGGGTTCATGCTAGTGAGCTGCAACCTGTTTACGGTCTCAGACATAGTTAACCCTATTTCTAGAACCTTCTCCTCATCAATGGCAACCTTTGCCCATTTCAGGCGTCTCCCACACTTCGCTGGGCAGACTTGGCTTGTCGACCTCGAAACGTGAGGTGCCTGATGGGCTTTATTTGCCTTCCATAAGGGAGTTAGGGATAGAATAAGTGGGTTACGGTCACTGTCCACAGATGGTTGAACTACCATATCCAACAGGTAGGCCCAGAGCTTGAAGTCCAGCAAGATGCAATCATTCTGGACGAATGGCCAACGCTGTTGAACGTGTGAGCACCATCAGGGTCAGAGACTGTTCTCCCATTAGTCGCCCTTAGCTCAAATTCCAATGTGAGGGCATTTAATTGCACCACCCGATTGGACCACCTCTTAATTGTTGCTATGGTTAGAGGTGGGATTCCTCTCCTGGTATCCTCGTCTAAAATACCCAGAATGTCATCTGCTGCCAGGGGCTCATAAGAGCAGTTGAAATCACCGGCAAGCAAAAAATAGGCATTAGGGCTGCAAGTTCTAAGTTCTTCCTCGAGGACCACTAGAGTCGGAGATGCCAAGCCCCCATTGGGGCCTCTTACATATATGTTAAAGATTTCTAGAGAGCGCCCACTATGAAGCCCTCTCACAGCAATTCTCTGTAAGTCAGGGGACCTGGTTTCTATATGTCTAATCTGACAGCCCAGTGAGATACTAACCCAAGCAAGTAGGCCACCAGAGGGGCGACCCCTTCCTGAGGAAGAAACAATAGCGGGCACAAAATAGGTTGTATACCCGACCTTATGACATGGCTCCAAACACCAAGTCTCCTGGAAAATACATATCCCAAAGGACTCGATGAAGGTATTCCACTCTGATGACTCTAGGTTACGGGAAAGGCCCGCTATGTTCCAACTGACAATCTTCAACTCACTGTCAGTTACTACATGCTTATCTAGGTGTCGGGGCATAATCGAGTTGGAGTCGGAATCAGGTTCCTTTGTTACGGCCTCTGCCACTACCACTACACTAGAATTAGTCAAGCTTGGGCCACCCAGATCAGTCGCGTGTGGAAGGCCAGGGAAAAAAGGAGTAGAGGGCTCGTGTGGGCCGAAAGAGTCCATGTCCACAAAACGGCTCTTACCCCTACTCATGGCTAGTTTAGTGTAAGCAGGTGGAATTCTAATCAATTTATGGCTAACGGGTCAGCAACCCCACCATGGCCAGTGAGAACTAGGACCTGTATTCTGGCGCATCAGGCTAAAAGGAGCTGGGTCATGGGGGGGTACCTACTTCGCCTTCCCTCCCCATAAAACCAGTCACTTTGCCAAGGGGTTACTGGACGCGGGTTAAAGTAACTGAGGTCACGAGTACTAATACCAGAGGGACAACCACTAGATTCCTGATTACAAATGAATCTCACTACCCTAGGGTCTTTGAAATTAACCAGGATACAGTCCCCTCTTAGCTCTTTAGGCCTAGTGCCTACCCAGCTAACCCTTCTCACATGCACGACCCGACCATCCATGAAGTTAGGGAAGGGTCTATTTTCCCTAAGCCAAAAAAGTGTTTTATTTTTGAGTTCGTTATAAGACTCCTGCTTGCCTGATGCGAGCGGAGGTACCCCCGTTAAGACAACAACAAAAGGCTGGCAGTCAGGTGGTAGGTTGGCGTGTTGAACAGAAAATACAGCCTTCTCACCTTCCTGCTGGCCTTTTGGGGCTGCGATCGAATTACCAGACCCAGTCATTTTGTCTCTTTTACTATGAGCAGGGGTCCTATTCTTGGCTGGGCACCCGACAGTAGTGTGGGCGGGCTCTTTGGCCTTGTTGGCCACTTTGTTGCTTTTCCTAGGGGCTTCAGGATGCACTAAGACATCCGTGGCCTCCATCCCTTTACCTAGCGGAACCCCCAAGGAGACACCCAAATGTGCCATCATTGTGTTTGTGTTTGCCTCAATCGGTCCTTGCACTATCCCTACTGGGTTGTGATGACAGGTAGCATCCGGTGCTGTTGCCCTAGGGGCTGGGTTCCCTGCCATCCCATCCTCCCTTATTTTTGCATGTAATTTAATTAAAGATTTCAGGGGAAAAAAGTTGTCCAGGGAGACCTGTTCAAATCTGTCCAGTCGTTCATTCAGGCCTATTATTCTCTCTAGCACAGGGAGGATGAAGGATCTCATTAATTGCTCGATCTGAGCAATCAATGTGGTTCCTGCTAAGGCGCCTACAATGGGGGCAGTTTGTAAATCTATGTCCGGTTGTTCAAGCGAGGCGCAAGGAGTCTCACCTCCCGGAAAGCCACGCGGTTGTTTGCCTCCGGCCCCCATACCCTTCATGGCTCCACCCCCCCTGCTACAGTTGTTCCTTCGTTTTTTATAGGGTATTGAACAGCTACCCTTGCGGGGACTAACAATGCGTTTCCTTTTGGTAGGTACAACTCCATCACCTACTGGCAGTGCTAGCACAGACTGGGAAGTAGTGACCTCATACCTAATGGGTGAAGACAGATCAACTAAGGGACGAGGGGGCTCAACAAGCCCTGGAGCTGGCAAGGAGGTTCTAGCCCCACCCTGAGCTATAGAATATAATCTATCCAGGCTAGCCCTAACGATACTAGCCCGTTGATCATTAGAGCCAGGACAGTCATTGAGCAAAGGGACAGCAACATGCAGAGGGGAGGGAATCAAAGCCAGGGGCCCCAGGGAGGAACGTTTATGGGCATGCGACTGACGAGAGAGGCAACGTTCCGTCTAAGCAATCTCATTCTCTACAAGCGTGACTGCGCGAGTGAGAAACTGGTCCATAGTTCCACTCACACATCTGCCTCCCCCCCTCAGGCTCTTCCCGGATCGTGTTGACATTGATATATGGGACAGAGACCTACAAGTAGAAGGAAGCATATATGGTGACTCAACTACTAACACTAAACAAGGTTAATAGGGGTGACAGTCCACGTACCCGGAACCACCGGGGAGAAGTTCTTAGGAGGGTGGCCCAGCCCAGCCCTTCTCGTCCCCGGACGGCCACAGACGGCCCATCCTCTGCCCGGGCTCAGCCCGGCGATCGCCCGCGCGCGTCCCGCTCCCCCGGACGAGTGCTGGGTCTTGAAGCGCCTCCTGGCACGGAAGTGCAGCTGGTGGGCGGGGCAATCCCGCACGGTGCTCTGGGCGATGTAGTGCAGTTCCCCCACACTGCGGCCGCTTAGTTGGTAGGTCGCGGCGGCGGGGGGGACAGGCAGGCGAGGACGCGCTCACGGCGCGGGAAGCACCGGGACCAGACGGGCGAGGACGCGCTCACGGGCTTTTCCTGTATTTACGAGCCATTTCATAATGTATACACATGTTCATTCATTTAGCATTCAATGCACATTTATGCTTAGAATGAAACATTGTTTTAATATGTACAATACCACTGCATTTTTTATGCATAGGAACAGTTTTAATGCACTTTTTATAATGTATTTTAGACATGTTTTTAGCAAATTCATGTGTAGCTATATTTTAGATATGTTTAGCATGTTTAGAATTTAGTAATGTCATTCATACGAAACTGGAGTGGGTGTTGTGTGTCGATTTAGATACTGTATATAGGTTTCCCGACTTATGCCCTTATATAGGCACAATTAACGTTGCCCTTATTTAGGCATAGAAATCCAATCCTTATTTAGGCATTATCCATGCTAACTAAATACAGGCATGGCCACCTACATCCGTCCAGCCACGTCACAATGAGTTCTTGGAAAACCAGACTCTTAAGCCTTTAGGACTTCCCCTTGCTTGGATTATTGATTTCTCCAAGAACTCATTTATTATGCATGAACATCTATTCCTTAGGGGTTCATTCATGACGTTCCTCTGGCCGACTTTTACGTCAATACTGGCATTCCTAAACACCTTCAAGGTATAAATATACCCTCACTTTCCATGGCAAGTCACGGTTGCATACTTGCATGGCTTGCTGCGGCAAGTTCGGAAGGAAGTCAAGTCCCCGCCCGACGCACTGACCAGACGCTGTCATCCTCCTCGCAGAGAATCCAGCTCTAGTGTTTCTGACTCCTCTTTCGGGGTGTTAGAGATCAAGACCCAGAAAGAGATTCCAACCTTTCTCATTCTAAGGCAGGGGTCTTCAAACTGTGGGGCGCGACCCCCAGGGGGCCGTGGAGCGATGCAAAGGGGGTCGCGCATTCCCACTGACACTTCTGCTCAGGCCCAAGGGCTTCAGCCCCCCTCTTCCCTCGTCATGTGCCTCAGCCCGGGGCTGCTGCAGTGTAACTCGAGCTGCTGGGGCCTCAGCTGGGCAGTGTCTGGAGACTTATCTCCATCACACCCGTCAGAGTTTTCACAGGTCTTTAAAGGCTATTTACATATTTACATGCCTTTGTAAACTGGTTACAGAGGCTTAGTATTTTTTCCTGATTCCAATACCCACTGGGTCCCACTCTGCCTATTCCTTACATTTGTATTTTACATTTACTGCTTTAGTGTGAGAATGCATTTCATGAAAAGGAATATAAAGTAGGGTTGCCAAAAGTAAAATGCCTGTGTGTGTTGTTTAAAGAGCCTGCAGAGACCTCCTCTTGACACTAAATAGATTTATAAATAAAAAAAAGTGTGCATTCATTCATTATGTGACTTTTCTGTCTTTGTTCTCTTTAATTATCAGTCATCATGGACCATTCAGGCCGCCCTAGAACACAATTAAAAGTGTTTTCTATTTATATTTGCTGTTCGAAGTATGCACATACAAGTGCTTAAAATACAGCTTTAGAGGTGACTGCTTATTTTTGTACCAACTGGACCATCAAAATAATCTTCTGGCAACCCTAACCATAGGACTGGAAGTTTGTTGCAGCACCAGCACATTATTTATTTCCTCCACCCTCGATCTCCGATTAATGCCATAATAGCAATAGTTTCACTTACATCTTAAACCCTACGCCACCGTCAATAACATGCTGAGTTACTTCAAGTGTCTGGGAATGCACCCTGCATTCAGACAACTCACTCCTCATTCTCGCCCTTCACTTTCACGCTCACCCTGCACTCATAGCGATCACAATGCACTCACACTGATCACAATGCACTCACACCATTCACCAGCTCACCCTGCACTCACAGTGATTACTCGGCACTCACAATGCACTTGCACTGTTCATCCTATACCTCACCCTGCAGTCACACAAGCACACTACTCATTCTGCACTCAAGTGACACTTCACTCACCTGTCTCCCTCACTGCTGAATATATAACTCACTCAAACAAGCCCAGCAGTAATCATACATTCATTCGTCCTAATCTGAACTTGCACTTGAGTGAGAGTAAACTATGAGTAGCGCTGTAAAAAAATTGAATGTTTGTCAGAAAGGTGCTATAGAGAGATGAGGTGCATTGTTGGTGAGTGGTAGTGAGGGAATTCATGGAGAAGAAGGAAACAGGGGTGGGGCACCAAAAAAGAGTTTTGCACCGTGTGCAACCAGTGTTAGGGCCGGCCCTGGCTGGGAGTGTTAGCCCCCCCCCCCACCCCCCCCCCCCCAGAAGTTCTTGTCTAGTGGCTTCCCTGCTTCTGCCGATTATTATTATTTACATTTGTAGTGCGCTACTATTACCAAAAGATGTCCTGGGGCTAATAACCATTTGCTGCCTGAAGGCAAATGAGAAACACACAGAAGGACAAGGAGAACCAGCCAAATGGGGTAACCTACAGAGCATAGGGAAAGGTTTTTATATCTTCCTAAAGGACAATAGATTCTTGGTGGAGTGAAGCAAAGAAGGGTGCAAAACCATAACTGCGCGGCCTGTACCAAAACAGCAAAACAGAAAACTCATGCCTTCTTGAATTAGGACACAATAAGCAGAGTGGCACAGGCTGAGAGAAGCATACAGGTCCGACCCGTATGCTTGGTGAGGAGAGATGAGATGATAAGAGAGGACAGCAAGGGAGTGATAGAATTTGATTGAAGAGGTCAGGGATAAGGAGAAATGTAAATTGCAGAAGAGAAGTGTGGACACGCAAGAAGTGAGTGTGAGCCAAAGGTGAGGGCTTCTGTTAGAACAAAGGGGAGATGTGAAAGATGAATGGGGGGACTGGAGAGGTGTAAGATAAAAATAGACAAAAAGTTGAATGGAGAGATGAGGTGAATGAGAAATGCTGAAGGGCACAAGAGGTGGCGGGGCCAGAGAGGCCATGAGATAAATGCGAGAGACTGTTAGAGATGAGGGAAGTGAAAAGACAGAATGGTCAGAGGTGATTAAAGGTGAAGTGAGAGGTTGAATGGGGAAAGTTCACAAGTTGTAAAAAGGGGTGAAAGAAAATGGCCTGCAAAGTGAGAGAGGGATCCAGGGTTGGGAGAGGAGAGAGGGATGGAAGGGAGGGGGTGAGAGGAAAGCGGCATGGGTACATTGCTTAACTCTGCACAAGACCGCCAGGGTTTTAAAGGACCCCTGCTGCTCCCGGCCAGGCCCAGGTGAGCTTCTAATGTGGCAGCACAAATTCCTGCGGAGTGGAAGGCCCTTCACCAAGGTTGACTAGAAATCTTTCTGATGTTAATTGTTGTATTTTGGATATAAACTAGAACTGATGAGGTGAAATCTTTTCTCAGTGTTACTGTGTGTAATAAATTAATTTCAAAATAATGAAGCAATGCTAATCCAAAATACGTGGCATCACATAACCTCATTTACATTTTCTTCCCACACAATGTAGTCAAGCCTGTTGCTTAATTTGGTCCTCAACTGCCTCATAATTCCAGTAGCCCTGCCTACAGGTTTGGAAATGTTTATCAGGAGGGGGTCCTTACACCTCAAAATGTTGACAGGGGGGTCTCGGCATCCAAAAGTTTGAAGACCTCTGTTCTAAGGTATGGAGCAGACTAGAACATAGAGGGACTTTTAGCAAATCTTGGTACACCAATCCTAACTATAGCTAAACTAGACGATAGAAAAACAGCACCTACTTCTTATCTCTTCTTACACTTAGGTTAGGTTCACTGGGGTAGAACTAGCTAGAAGCACCAGATGAGTATTCACATTTTAGCCTGTGTTATTTATATATGTATTTTTATGAATATACTAGCAGCCCGCCCCGGCTTTGCCCAGGGCAGAAGGGGGCTGGGGGCAGCATTTTCGGCTTTTGTGCAGTCCCGGCCAGGCCCCCGCCCGCCCCGACATTGCCTAGACTGCCTCCCGCCCCCCGCCCGCCTGCCTCCCGCCTCCCGTCCGCCTGCCTGCCTCCCGCCCGCCTGCCTCCCGCCTCCCGCCTCTGCCTTACCTGAGCCGCGCTCCGGACTTCACCGCCACTCCCAGGCCCCCGCCCGCCTGACATTGCCCAGACCGCCTCCCGCCTCGCCTTACCTGATGCGCCGCTCCTCCCCGAGCTCCGGACTTCACCGCCACACTTAGCCGCTCGTCACCGCTCCTCCCCGCCTGTCGTCATCATGCACGTCTAGGTCGCGGTCAGCGCTACGTCGCAGCCGGCGCTAGTTTTAGGGGACTACTTTGTTTGTAAATTTTAATTTTTTAATTTACGTTTTATTTTAATTTTATGTCGCCTATGTCCATCTACACACCCTGAGGATTCCAACAATGTATTGGGTGTGTGGATTGGCGCTGTGGTTCCCGAGTTTACCTTGCCAAAAGGTTTCTGTTCTCTCTTTATACTAGTAATATAGATGTGATAGCTACAAACCATGCTATTGCAGTATTATTTTATCTTACTGCTAACGCAGTACGTATTATACTTCGCATTCTGTCTTACGATTGTAGCAGTTCATATCTCTTGTAAGAGAAATAAGACTGTTCAATAAACCTTTTTTATTGAAATGCCCGTCTACCTATTTCTGTGTAAACTCTGTAGAAACAAAGCATGCACGATTGACTGAGTGAAACTGTTATCTATTGTTTCCACGATTCTGAGACTGTTCCGATTCTAAAGGGAAACAAAGTTGTCATGTTTATGCATTTGTCAAAAACAAATCCCTTCTTGTTTATTCGAGAATTTTCTAGTGACCTCTGAGTTAGCTGGCACACACAAGTAATTACGTTTAATGTACTCGATAGAGGTATACTGACCTCAGTCCTATGCCACAACTATAGTGCAGAGCCTTTCAGTGATATAGGAACTACACTACAGCAGAGCCATCCCAGTAGCGGGCTCCGAGGAAAGAGCCAGAGAGCGGCGATGCTCTGGGTCCCGTGCCGCGTAGTCCGATGGATAGGGAGAAGGCGAAGAGCGATGGTGCTTCTTCACCTTCTTCTTGTGCTTCGACTTACCCGAGCAGTGTGAAGACTCTGATGACGAACGGTGATGGCTCCGCGACTGGTCCCATGACCTTCCCCTTGACCAGAAACTCGAGCGATGCGGAGCGGACTGCCGGACCTCCAGTAGCTTACGGGACCGTTCCAGTAAAGATTTCGGGTTCAGGGCCCAGCAAGCGGAGCACGACTTCAGGTTGTGGTCGCACTCCAGACACAAAAGACACACGAGGGGAGGATTGGTGATTGACATCAACTTGTGACAAGAGTCACAAGGTCTGAAACCGGGCCGACGGCTGGACATCCCTCATGCACCAGGAGTCAGAAGACTCAATAGACGTCGGCAAAAAGTAGAAAAAAAGGTTAGTCAAAAAGTAACTAAGGGCAAGCTCTCGCCAGATCTGTGCTGGCTGGCACGAAAAAAGAAAGAACTGACGTCAGCGCCAGAGGCTGCATCTAAGTAGACACCGCAACTTCATCCCGGCGACCACGACGCCAATGCCGGACACAGAGTTTACCAATGCCACCTACTGATGCGCAGGGGTACTGCTACGGAAAAAATTCTCCGGATCCAGTCTGACTCCTGGGGGTAATTCTAAGGTAAGAAATCTAACTAATAGTCTCTTTCAGATATCCAGAATTTATTCACTGGGCAACATAGTATCTTCTGCAATTGGCATGTCTGTAGGTCAAAATACTTTATTCAGTAAACTAAAACCATAAAAGTACACACAATAAAATCTAATAAAAAACACAAACATAAATATATAAAACAAAATCTTACTCCAGATCATCAAGATAAAATAATGTCAGAAAACATTAAGTCATTACTGCTTAGGAATCAAATGTGCACATAGTCAGAGAAGCTGTTTTTTCCTTTTCCTGACAGCCGCAACTACGAAACTAAGGATATTAAAACATTCCCCTGAATTATTCAGCATCTGTAAGTATATTAAGGCAGGTCTTACCTGCAAGAAGCCTTTTTCATTTAGTAACTGTAATATAAAATATTTATGGATACAATGGTAATAGTCACAAAACATTATCAAATGCAAAGAATCTTGAGTTGAGAAATTGTCACAAGAGCAGGGGCCCGGGTCGTTCACCTTACACCACCCTTGAGGTTCCGCCAACACAGAATGTAATAGGTTGAATCTGAACCTTGTTAAAAGGAAGCAGTGATAGGGGTTTGTATATTTAAATTAAATAGGGTTATGTCAGTGGAGTTGTTTTTAGTAATATATAGGCCCGTACCGAAGGTTTCAGGAGCTCTCTGGCTTCTCTCTCTGTCTGCACCACAGACAGGTATCGTTTTTTATCCCAAGACAAGTCGTCTCTGACCAGCTCATTGGGTGAGTCAAATAAGGCAGAACACCCTAATTTCTCAGCTAAACTCCTTATATAGCACAGACAGGGAATATTATTTGCTCTGTCTAAGGATAAACAGTCCAGATCGAGTTTACGGTTCAGCTCCATTTCTGGGTTGCTCGAAATCGTAATCCAGTGCAGAAGTGGCCCATTCCGGTCAGGTCTGAAACCAAACCAAACCCCAATTCCTGATGGATAATGTTAGAGGTAACTGATTGCGGAACTGAGAGCAGGTTTCAAAGGAACTTGTTCTCAAGTGATGGCAATGCTCTTGCCTCTATATATATTTACCATCGCTTGAGTAGGTTTGGCCCCTAACCTCCCTGCGAAGTCGAGGACCACTACAGTAGCTCTCGCCGTGACATTGCTTCTTGCCTTTCTTTGTGGAGCCCATGTGTCCCATTCATCGGACAATATCCCTAAATCGGAAAAAGTAGTCACCCTTGTTATTTCATTACCTTCACAGAAATTAGTTTTTGGTTTTCTAGCTCTGGGACCCAGTATCATTGTATCTAATTTGGAGACATCTATACTTAGTCCAGTGAGGCCATGACCTCAACTAAAGAGTTAGTAAACACTGAAGCTCTGCCGCTGTCCTCGCCATTAATACTGCATCAGCCGCATAAAGGAGCGCAGGAATTAATTAGTTCCCTACACAAGGGATATCTTTACAGGCTATGCACAGAGACAAATCTAGGTTATTGATATATAACGTAAACAGTAAGGGGCTAGAATACACCCCTGTCTGACTTCCCTTGTTATCTGCGTATGCTGTGAGAGATTACCCCTTTGATCGGATCTCAACACAGCAGAAAGGCCCCTACGCAGCTCAGACAAGAAATTGCCAATGTTCTGATCTACTCCTAAATTAATCAGTAATGCCCATAATTTGCATCTATTCACATGGTCAAAAGCTAAGGAAAGATTCATAAAGGCCAAGTGTTGTGACCCCTTTTTGGCAGCAATATATATCCCCGCTATAAAATATATAAATTGAGGCACTGGTCTATCGTTCCCCTACCTACCCTAAACCCATATTGGAAATCGGACATTACCGTAAGCTCATCTAAACAATCCATTAATTTCTTGAGTCTCACTCTTCCCATGACTTTTACTGCGGAGTCTATCAGTAACATTGGCCTGTAACTTCGTGGATCGTCTCTCTGCCCCTTCTTAAAAACTGCGATAATAATAGAAGTGACCACGACCTCAGCAAACCACACAGACAAGCAGCATTAAATACATGTGTCACAACTTTAGACCATAATGTCACATTTAACTTGTAGAGGTCGGCCGGAACACCGACCGGTCTGGGCGCTTTATTGCTTGACATTAATAAAATTGCCTCACTTACTTCTTCTTCATTGAAGACCATAGCGTACTTATCATCAACCATTATCAAGGGAGAAGAAATTCCTGCTTCAGCACATTTATCATATATGTTTTGAAAATTAGTGACTCACTGATCTTTTAGTATGGTACAGTCCATTGGGCTGTTTCCATTGCCCATAAAAAATGGTTTATTAACAATCTCCCAGAAGTTGCCACTGTTTTGATGACATCTGTGGACAATAAATCATTTTTTAATTTCTGCTTTGCTGGTTTTCAGGACTTGCTTATTCAGTTTCCTACATGTAACTATCTGAATTTCATCTTGGTGAACTCACTTCAGAGCGTCTTTCAGAACAGACAATCACAACTACGGTCCATAACATAACATAACGTGTATTTGTAAAGCGCATGTTCACCCTTAGGCATCTTGGTGCTGAATGCAGTGGCGTTATATCAACAGCACAAATCTGTTTTCCGCATACGAACTGACTCAGGGACAGATATTGATGGCATGAAGAGATGCGAAATATACCATGTTGCACATTGAAAAATCAGACCAATTTCCTTTCACTGTGGCTGAGACACCATCCACAGACTGTATAATCCATGTGTACATCACCCTACCGATCACAACTTTCCAATTCCAATATTGTCTCCAATGCCAGAAATAGGCAGAAATGAAGCGCTAGGGGAAGGCTATGTGCATGAATACCGGGAAATACCATTCAGGTTTAGATGCAGGAATGGGGACACAGAAGTTTTTCTTAGTGGTTCAGACTGTGAGAATGCTTTGAGCGGTCCTTAGTATGCAAGGACATTTCACTTTATGCAATGCTTCAGTTGCGAACTTGTCCTGTTATCTGAAGGGTACCCCAGCTGCGGTGATTCATCCTGTCTTCAAGCTGCTCTTGAATGGGAGCTATTTGATGCTGAAAGATCAAGGTTGCTATGGAATGGAACGATGCATCGCTTATCTGGTAATGGTTACTTCCATAGTGACTTGTTGCACACAAGTACTGTTTCCACCTGCCCACACAGTTAGGGAGGCAATGCTATGGCCTTTGATAAATGTTTCCAACAAACTCTTTGATTCTCGGAGAAACTGAAAGTAATGCTTTTTCAAAAAGATGTGGGTTCAGCATCAGCCAGCGAGACATTTGATCCCCAGGTTGCAAGGTCCTTGTATGAGATACAAATGCTACTCTATACTAACTTCCTGTTGCATTTTGGGGAGCTGGTCCACCATATCTTTAACATGTCTGATACAAAGGGAATAGTGCACTTATTTAATATGTATTAGCTCTAGACTGGTGTAGACCTGACTTAGAACGAGACCCTAAAGAAGGCGATATGATAGCATGGTCTGTTCTAAAGAACACAGACGTACCTATGCCATCTTCTCTCCCTATGCAGTCGTGCTAGCCCAATTCTTCCATCAGCCCGGAAGAATTAATAGTCCGTGAACCGGATGAAGACGGTCACGTGACAACCAAAGAACAAATCATGGAGCCGCAGGCCTTCTTAAGGCCGGTCCGCAGGAAACCTAGGTTGTTGTTGAAACCGGAGGAGAAAGAAGAGAAATCAAGTGAGATCCCGGAAGAACATTCAAGTATTCCTCTGACAGAGAGACTGGACCCAAAGCCGACTTGGTTTTTATCACGGAATTGGCAGCGAAGAGGATTCCGAGGCTTTGGCAGTTCGAACACAGCTGCTGGCAGAGGACAGAATGCTTCCAACCTCCATCTACAGAAGAATCCTGGTACCTCTGCTGGTCGGACCAGAATCCAGAGAACCCCGTCCCGTTTTAGGAGAAACGTGGCTGAGTCAGGTACGAGGCCGACTCTGGGGAAAACGGAAGGGAGGGAAGGAAAACGTCATGATTTAACCTTCTCTTCTGCTGTATCTATGTCTGAATGATTCTATGTTTAACGATATTAGATAAAAGGTCATTGAGTACCCTATATCTATCTAAGAATAAGGACTTATAAAGGAAATTCAACGTTATATTCCGAAATATATGTTAGGATATATTTATGTTAATTCAGGATGTCTTTTCTTTTTTTCTCTGAGAGATAAAAATAAAGAAAGACAACAGAGAAACCATATTGACTGAGCAGTCCTCATTACCCGCAGTGACAACTGGTGGAGAATGCGGGCAGTTTGAACTCCATTGAGAAAAATGGAAAACTTTGTGCAACAACTCATACAGGGACAGAGGAAGCTAGAATGGGCCCTGGAGTGACAAATTTCTTCCGCCAAGGTGGATCGCGAGACTGTCAAAGATTCAATGAAACTACAGGTGGCCGGTCTACGTAAAGTGGCTGAAGATCAATTCCAATTTACCTATAACCTTGCGGCCTCCAGGTCTCCCTCACATATCCCTACAGAAGTATGTGCCAGGGGAAGAACCAGATGCCTTCCTTTTAAATTTGAAAAGAGCCACAAAAGCATGTGCTTGGCCTCAGGACAAATGGCCATTCGTCTTGACCCGCTCGTTAGTAGGGGAGGCTCAACCGGCATATCAAATAGCCAACCTCTATGGCACCACCCCTTATGAGGAAATAAAAGCCATTATATTGGATCAATTGGGCTTAGATGCTAAAGCCTATTATTTGAAATTCAGAAGGGAACAGGGCACCTCAGGGGATAACCCCAAAACATTTTTTTTTAACTTAAATTAGCCGCCGATAAATGTCTTAGATAGATGGAAAACACCAAAGAAGATACAATTAACATGATCTATTTAGAACAGTACTTTGAAGCTCTACCTCTTGCCAATCACATATGGCTTAAACAACATACAGGATTAACAGCAGAACAGGCCGTTGACATGGCCTCTACTTTTTCCAGGGCACAACCCCAACCAACTTTAGGAGAAACAGTCCGGGTAGGAAACCCTACCCTAGTCAAGAATGAAAAGAAACCTAATAAAGCCCTCACGGAACCTTCCAAGGTCAGAAACTTTAGAACCATGGCCACAAACTCTTTTAAAAGCCACCAGTGTTTTGACTGTTGAGAAATGGGACATATTTCTCAAGCCTGCCCGAATAAAAAAACAGTGGAGGAACCCATGGATGTTAGGTGCATTCCACAGAGCATTCTATGCACACAGGAATTTGGACACTGTTTTTGTGTAAGTGTATACATTCGGGGTCAACAGATTAAGAGTTTATTAGACTCAGGTTTTTGACAGTCAGTTATTCTCCCTAAATGGATAAAACCCTCACAGATTCTCAATCAGAGTGAGGTAGAAACCCACTGCGTCCATGGGGACATTAGAAAATATCTTA
The DNA here is from genome assembly GCF_964261635.1 of Lissotriton helveticus. NCBI lineage: Eukaryota > Metazoa > Chordata > Amphibia > Caudata > Salamandridae > Lissotriton > Lissotriton helveticus. Next base: position 394,609,885 of record NC_136068.1, on the reverse strand, counting down.
TACCAGTAGTGATCGAGACTACCCAAACAGGAAAATAACTCAAATTGCAAGCAGGGGTAGTATGCCCAACCCTCTGTGAGGGACCAGTGCTCTAAAGATGGATCCACCTCATCCAATAGAACATACCAATCATCTCACAGCTACTCCAGCAGCGAGAGCCGCCACAGCAACAAAAAACGCCAGGGACTACTTCCTGATCCCCCGTTGTACAGCTTCCACGGTCCCCCACTACCAGCGGGTAACCCCATTTAGAACCCAGGTTTTGCAGGACAGCAACCTTATCCACCATTCTTCCAAACCTTATCCCTCAACCTTTTTGGAGCAGAGCAGAGGCAGAGGAAGAAGGCGTGGAAGTAACAAGCAGGTATAATGCAGGAGATGGACAACCAGCGCAAGACGAGCAGCCAAATATCCCAACGGACCTGATCGTTAACCTATCAGGTAGGACATTGAACAACGATGAGACTGAGGCATTACAACTGGGATTGGGTTTTGTCCCAACTCCACGTGAAGATTCCTTTCAACTCTCCAGTGAATTACACCAGTTCTTTCGGAAACTTAGATTGCACTCATTTTTCCAAGATTAACCGAGCGCCATACAAACAGACACAGGCCTGAGACCCAAATCTACCTTCACCACGACAGCAGCTATGACTCCCAGTGAAGTACTCACTTTTGAAAAAGCTGTGCTCAAAGATATGGGCACACTGAAGAAGAACAAAAGCTACAATAACCTCCCCACCAGGATTAATACAGCCCTCGACAATCTTGCTCAGGATGAAACCATTATCATTAAATCAGCTGACAAAGGCAGAGCAATGGTCATCATGAACATAGAAGACTATGACCAAGAATGCCAGTGGCTACTGTCAAACACTGCCTATTATGCAAAAATGGACACCGACCCCATGGGTAATCTCCAGAAAAGGATCCAGAACCTAGTCCATTCAGCTTCAGTGTAGGATTTCGAAGAAAGAGGCAGCCTTCTTAGTTAACAAGACACCAGTGGCACCATATGTTTACATACTACCCAAAATCCACAAAGAGACACGCCCGCCTCCTGGAACACCTATTGTCTTGGGATAGGATCTGTTCTGAAACTGCTGAGTCTGTTCCTTGACCACTGCCTTCAACCTCTGGTCCAGACCATCCCCTAATACCTCAAAGATACTAAGGATGTTTTGAATCTCATTGCCAACATCGAGAACCCAAAAGAGATGACCTTCCTGATGACATTGGATGTTGAGGCGCTATATACCAACATCCCCGAAGACGCCATGCTTGAAGTGATTGATGGACTCTCGAGAACCACCAACCTTCCGACCTCCACTCCAGCAGAATTTATCATTGAGTGAGCCACCATCGCCCTCAAAAACAATTTTTTCACGTATAAAACCCAGATCTATCACCAGGTACAGGGGACTTCTATGGGGAGCACATTTGCCACCAGTTTGGCCTGCCTGTACATGGCTGACTTTAAAATGAAACACATGCTCAGTGCCACCAACCCATTCATGGCCAACATCCTTCTTTGGAAGAGATGCATGGATGATATCCTTGTCTTCTGGAAGGGCGACAGAGACAGTTGTGAATCCTTCACTGGTTGGATCAACACCTTGAACCCCTATCTCAAGTTTACAAGCTCCATTTCTGACTCCGAGATCCCTTTTCTCGACTTACTAATCAGCCTTAGACAAGGTATATAAGAAAAGCACCAACCACAATAGCTGTCTCTCCTTTGAGACCCATCACCCCAAGGCCCTCCGAGAAAATCTCCCTTATTGCCAGTTCTTCCCCCATCGACGCAACTCCAGCAATCTGACCAACTACCGCACCCAAGCCAAGGAAGTCAGCGGTAACTTTCCTCAGAGACAATACCCCCCGAAGGTAGTGAGATTGGTGGAAAAGCAGCCATGCAACAACAAAAGAGAGGCCCTTCTGGAAAATAATACACGCACCAAGGAAAACATCCTGACATGTGTCAACACTTTTACCCCTCTCTCTAACAAGGTTAAATCCGATCATATTTATTAAGACATTGGAGGATCTTGAATTCTGGCAACCTGAACCTGGAAGCCCCCTGTTTGCATTCAGGAGAACATCTAATTTGAGAGCTTAGTTGGTACATACTAGAGCACATGACAAAAAACAAACACACAAACCACCCTTTGGAATCTTCCTCGGGCCACATGACAATTCCCATATGGCAGTGGAACCGTGTGTGCATCTCTACCACCCATTCGACCACCCTCCAGTTGGGTACTTTCCAATGAACATAAAGGTAGCATACCTACTGCAATACGAAGAACTGCATCTACCTGATCACATGTCCCTGCACTATGTACTATGTAGGGATGATGACAAGTCAGGTGAAAATCAGGATAGGGGAACACAAAAGTATCATCAGATGTGGCCGGAGTGCGACCAAAATGAGTAAGCACTTCAAGGAGGCAAACCACTCCACCGAAGACCTGAAATGGACTGTTCTGGAAGCAATCCCATCCTGGAATTCAACTGCCCTCTTCAGATGCAAACACCAATCTGTGTTTCATCTCCAGACCAACCAGAGTGGACGCAATGATGAGATCCCTTGGACTGAGCTATAGGCATATAGTCCTTCCTGTAGACGAGACCTAAACCCCGTGGACATCACCACCTCCATGAGCTGGACAGATATAGTATCACTTCATGTACACCTATCCCCTGGTACATTAATAATGTATACTATTTTTTGTGGTCAACGATTCTTGAACTGCCCTGGTGGATGACGGTCTGCTAAACCAGGGTTTTAATAACCTGTCTTCTTTCTCGATGTTTTTTTCCCATTCTACAGGTTGGACCTTGAACTGCACACACAGTAGGTAGCACACAGGGGCACCAACTTAGTGTGGGGTAGTTTTTTTACCATATTTGTTTTGTCCTGATGAAATGCCATCGAACCTTATAACCAGACCAGGCGTGAAACATGTTGACACACTATCAAGGTAGTGACCTGAGATAGTTCCCCCTCCCATGACTATAGGCTACTTCCCCTATCTAGTCACGACACACTGACTACTAGGGTTTCTTTCAAACCCTCAAGGTAGAACTCGCCTGTCATAGGTTTTTATCTCTGGAAGGGCACCCCCCTCATTAAAGTATAGTGCAGGATCTCCCTTATCAGTTTTAACTTCCAATCATACATCACTATTCCACATTGCTGATCACCTCACATGTATTCCTCATATGGCAGCCTCTTAAAGATCCCTGCCAAAGTGACACTTCAAGGGACCTGTTGGGCATTGCAGCACAGGCCCAATGAAGAGCAATGCCCTTTGATGAAGCATGACATCCTCTAGGGGATGTGTGAGGGCAACATGAGACAGTCTTGTTGACTGTCCCCATGATCCCAGTTCAGGCATTCTCTACTAATTGAGAGAACCTGCCTTCTTTCCTAAGGAACATAACCCCCTTTGTAGAATCTTTGATTAATAATAGGAGCACAGCTTTGGACCTTTAAATCAAGCTCCCAGCCCCCTCTCTCCACTGTCTCTCAAGTAAGCGGTCTCTTTGAAATGTAGTACCAAGATTACCAGAAGACTTGATCCTAGGTAAACGATTCAGAAAAGGGGGTGGTGATGAACAGAGTGTCTGAATTAAGCAGACCACTCTTACCCAGTCCAAAGATCAGGGCTTGATCCATCACCGTTATTTAGCTCACTGCCCCATCCCAGCTCAGAACCTGGCTATATGCAAATTAGTCTGTCCCTGGCCCAGTGCATCATGGGAACAGGGCAGACCAAACTACCAAGCCAATTCTTCACCAGAAAGGAGACAAGCTTCCGGGGACCGGTTTCTGGCATTTCAGCCGTCGTCGGCCTTGCTTGCTTGAATCCTGATGGAGCAGTGAGCAAGGGACTCATGTCTGAGTATACCCTGCCACACCTATAGTGGCCAAAAACGATTCAGAAAAGGGGGTGGTGATGAACAGAGTGTCTAAATTAAGCAGACCACTCTTACCCAGTCCAAAGATCAGGGCTTGATCCATCACCGTTATTTAGCTCACTGCCCCATCCCAGCTCAGAACCTGGCTATATGCAAATTAGTCTGTCCCTGGCCCAGTGCATCATGGGAACAGGGCAGACCAAACTACCAAGCCAATTCTTCACCAGAAAGGAGACAAGCTTCCGGGGACCGGTTTCTGGCATTTCAGCCGTCGTCGGCCCGGCTTGCTTGAATCCTGATGGAGCAGTGAGCAAGGGACTCATGTCTGAGTATACCCTGCCACACCTATAGTGGCCAAAAACGATTCAGAAAAGGGGGTGGTGATGAACAGAGTGTCTGAATTAAGCAGACCACTCTTACCCAGTCCAAAGATCAGGGCTTGATCCATCACCGTTATTTAGCTCACTGCCCCATCCCAGCTCAGAACCTGGCTATATGCAAATTAGTCTGTCCCTGGCCCAGTGCATCATGGGAACTGGGCAGACCAAACTACCAAGCCAATTCTTCACCAGAAAGGAGACAAGCTTCCGGGGACCGGTTTCTGGCATTTCAGCCGTCGTCGTGGAAGGGTATGCTCAGATGTGAGTCCCTTGCTCACTGCACCATCAGGATTCAAGCAAGCCGGGCCGAAATGGCTGTAATGCCAGAAACCGGTCCCCGGAAGCTTGTTTCCTTTCCAGTAAAGAATTGGCTTGGTAGTTTGGTCTGCCCTGTTCCCATGATGCACTGGGCCAGGGTCAGACTAATTTGCATGTAGCCAGGTTCTGAGCTGGGATGGTGCAGTGAGCTAAAAAACGGTGATGGATCAAGCCCTGATATTATGACTGGGTAGGACTGTTCTGCTTAATTCAGATACTCTGTCCATCACCACCCCCTTTATGAATCGTTTTGGCCACCACAAGTGTGGAAGGGTATGCTCAGATGTGAGTCCCTTGCTCACTGCACCATCAGGATTCAAGCAAGCAGGGCCGAAGACGGCTGTAATGCCAGAAACCGGTCCCCGGAAGCTTGTTTCCTTTCCAGTAAAGAATTGGCTTGGTAGTTTGGTCTGCCCTGTTCCCATGATGCACTGGGCCAGGGTCAGACTAATTTGCATGTAGCCAGGTTCTGAGCTGGAATGGTGCAGTGAGCTAAAAAACGGTGATGGATCAAGCCCTGATATTTTGACTGGGTAGGAGTGTTCTGCTTAATTCAGATACTCTGTCCATCACCACCCCCTTCATGAATCGTTTTGGCCACCACAAGTGTGGAAGGGTATGCTCAGATGTGAGTCCCTTGCTCACTGCACCATCAGGATTCAAGCAAGCCGGGCCGAAGACGGCTGTAATGCCAGAAACCGGTCCCCGGAAGCTTGTTTCCTTTCCAGTAAAGAATTGGCTTGGTAGTTTGGTCTGCCCTGTTCCCATGATGCACTGGGCCAGGGTCAGACTAATTTGCATGTAGCCAGGTTCTGAGCTGGGATGGTGCAGTGAGCTAAAAAACGGTGATGGATCAAGCCCTGATATTTTGACTGGGTAGGAGTGTTCTGCTTAATTCAGATACTCTGTCCATCACCACCCCCTTTATGAATCGTTTTGATCCTAGGTAAAGACATTGCCAAATTCCTCCCTATGTTCCGAGCTCAGTTAAACTCCCCCTAGAACCTAGACAATCCCAAACTGCACTACCCTACAGCCGAGCCCTGGCAGATAGGTTTAAATTTTGTGCAAGCTCAGAAACAGGACCCTACATTCCGGAATGCCAGGCATAGGGCTAAGGAAGGGGTAGAAAATCCATAGCTTCCATTTCCCCAGTTTATAAAAAGAGGAGAACTTCTTTATAGAATAGAGAAACCAGGGGCCAAAACACCACTCCTAGGGTCTCATTTATGAGGCCGTGCGTCACTTTTACGCCGCCGGTGCGTCACTTTTTGTGACGCATCGGCAGCGTAAAACATGCCTCCTGTTGCGCACTATTTACAAAGTGACGCATCTAAGCAGATGCGTCACTTTGTAAACCCCTGCGCTACATTATACCTGCGCCAGGTATAATGTATGCAGAGGGGGTGTTCCCCCGCAAAAAGCCTCGTAATAGTGACGCAGTGAAATCTATGAGATTTCACTGCGTCACTTTTAGGACGCTGTTGCGTCAAAATCTTGCGCCTGCCTCATAGCAGGCGTAAGATTGACGCAAGCCCTTTCACATGGGGCTTTCCCCATGTGAAAGGACGCATTGCTGGAGTTGCGTCACTTTTGTGACACACTCCAGCAATGCGTCACTTTTGCGCTTACAGATACGTCAGAAATACTGACGTATCTGTAAGTCCTTGCGCAATGATGCGTCATATTGTAAATATGACGGATCATTGGGGTCGCAAGGAGGGCGCAATGAAAAGTGACGCATCGCTGTTTTCTCGCAGCGATGCGTCACTTTTCATAAATGAGGCCCCTAGTACTTAAAGAGTTCAGGGAGCAAACCCTTTTTTTTCTCACTCACATTTATTAGCTGGTTATACGGGCCAGAAGAAAACGCACAAATGGTCCTATGATATTTTTATTGGCATGGTATTCATGGCAAAATAAAAAAATACTGCAAGGGGTGTGAAATCTGTCAACGAAAAAATCCCTATCGACCACCAGCCAGCCCTCTCCAACCTCTACCCATCATAGGACAACCCTTTTAATGTAAAGGGATGGACCTGATTTGACCCCTTCAAAAAGTAAACAGGGTCATACTTATTGTCTACTCGTAGTCGATTATGCTACATGATACAATGAAGTGATACCACTTAAATCAGCCACTACCAGAAATATTGCTTGAGTTCTTATTGAAACATTTTCTCGAGTTGACTTTCCTAAGGAGATTCTCACTGATCAGGGTACCCCCTTTGTTTCTAAACTAATGAAGGAATTATGCAATCTCTTGAGTGTTAAACATCTCAGAACCTCTGTCTACCATCCCCAGACAGAAGGGTTGGTAGAAAAATCTAATAGAACTTTTAAACTTACTCTAAAGAAAATGATCATGGGGGAAGGAAGGGAGTGGGATTTATTCCTTCCTTTGGCTCTCTATCATTTGTAGCCAAGTACAAAGTAGCCTAGGGTGCTCGTCATTTGAACTTCTCTATGGCAGACAGCCCAGGACTATGTTGGAGATAACCAGAGAAGTTTGGGAAAAGAAAGAAGGATTAGAAGCTCAAGAACTATTAGACAATGTGCAGAAACTTAAATCACGCCTTGGTAAATTACACAATTTAGCCTACACCCAGCTAGAGAAGAGTAAAAAAAAAAGATATTATGATTGAGGAAAAAAGTGGAGAGAGTATCAGATAAATGATTGGGTTCTAATCCTCCTTCCTACCTCCAAGAGAAAAATGACAGCTGAGTGGAAGGGTCCTTACCGAATTACTAAAAGGATAGGACATACTTCCTACAAAGTAAAGATGGGATCTAGGAGAGAACCAGTGTATCATATCAATATATTAAAAAAGTGAGTCGGTCCAACCCCTAATAGGATGTTCTTGGATTAAATGAAACAGGGGACCCTACCTTGAAGGAGTTGGTTATTAACAACCAGTTGGATGAGGATCAAAAGGGGTCTTCGCAGAACCTGTTACGTCCCTACTCTTCTCTTTTTTCAGATCTCCCTGGATGTACTAACCTGGCTGAACATGCTATAGTCACAGAAAAGAGAGTCGTAGTATGTCAAAAGTCCTATAGGTTACCAGCAGCTAGGCAAAAAGCTATTAGTGAAGAAGTCAATAAACTGTTGAAAATGAGAGTTATCCAACCCTCTAAGAGTAACTAGTTTTCCCCTATAGCATAACCAGATGGATTTGGCAGATTTTGTTTAGATTTCAGGGCAGTAAACAGAGTTTCAAAATGCAATGCTTATCTTCTTCCCAGAGTTGATAAACTCATTGAAAAGCTAGGAGAAGCAAAATATATTACCACTATAGATTTAACAAAAGGGCATTAGCAGGTTCCCCTAAAAAAAGAAGATCAAGCGAAAACTGCCTTTTCCACACCCGACAGATTCTTTGAATTTACCCTTCTACCCTTTGGTCTGTATGGGGCCCATGACACTTTTCAGAGGCTGATGAATGAAATTCTAAAAAAAAACAAATTACTTATCAGCATATTTGGATTATATAGTTATCCTTAGTGCCGATTGGGACACCCACCACCAACATTTACAGATAATATTACATGAATTACAGAGAGCCCAGTTACACATGAATGCAAGAAAATCTAAAATAGGCTTTCACAAAGTCAAATACTTAGGTTACTTACTGGGGAACGGGATGATTGAACTCCAGAAAGAAAAGGTTCAGGCTATAGCAGATGCTCCCTTTCCTCAAACTTGATAAGAAGTACGAGCCTTTCTAGACCCCTTAAACCCTCTGGGTATTGTTGTCCCCAGCCTATTCCATTGCTGATGAATTCATTCTTCGAGCCACCCTGGGATGCTTTTGGCTCCTATTGAACTGGATACTGGCTCTACGGTACTGGCCGAGTATCTTTCAATGGGTACAAAAATACTGTAAGGAATGCCCTATTTGGCAAACGTCTAGTGGGTTTATACCTCCTAGAGTTCCCATTATACCCTTACCGATAATAGAGGTACCCTTTACGCAGGTGGGGATGGATATTATAGGTCCTCTATTACCTTCCAGAAGTGGTTGTCAATATGTATTAGTGCTTGTTGGCTATGCCACACATTTTCTTTGAGCCCGAAGTAACCCCAATACCCTGAGTGTAGCCAAGACTATGATAGATGTATTTGCAAGGGTAGGCTTTCCAAAGGACATTTTGATGGATCAAGGCACTCCCTTCCCTTTGTCTCCAATTAAAGCAACAAGTATGTCACATGCTGGGCGTCACCCAAATATGCACTGCCGCATATCACCCGCAAACAGATGGTCTTGTCGAGAGATACAACGCTACTTTGAAAACTACTCTTACAAAGCTATTGGCTCTCGAGACAAGACACCAGGAAGGCATGCTGCCTTGGCCTTGTTGGATATAAGAAGCAAAGTACGGGTTATTCTCCTTTTGAACTCTTGTTTGGATACCAACCTAGACATAGCAAAGGAGAATGATGGGAGAATGAAGCAGATGAAACCAAGCCCTTACCAGAATACGTGGCCAGATTGAAAATGCATCAGAGCCAGATTAGGAGGATAGTTAAGGCCAACCTAAAACAGGCTCAAATAAAACAAAAAGAACAATACAATAAAAAAGGCCAAAGAAAGAGCTTTTAATGTGGGAGACCATGTCTTGATCATGATGCCCTTGTCAGACCATAAATTGTTAGGACAATGGCCTCATAAAGTTCTGGCGAAATTCACCCCTGTTACCTTTCGAATAGAAATTGACTCTTATAGGAAAACATTACAGATATATCATATCAACCTCCTAAAGGTGATGGGGGGTGGGGGGTTCCATTCCAGTATTGATAGGAAGAATCACAGTAGATGCTCCCCTTTTCATACAAAGAATGTATTCCGACTTAACCCCGCTCCTTAGACAGGAGATGATAGGACAGTTACAACCCAGGGCCGGGGTATTTTCCATTCTCCCAGGTAGAACTATAGCTGTGGAACATGTTATACACACTCCTTCAGGGAAAACAGTAAGATTAAAACCGTATCAGATACCTGAAGCCCGTAGAGAGATTATAAACACTGAAATAAAACAAATGCTTCAGATGGGTGTTATTGAGCCCTTCAGCAGTGAGTGGAACTCCCAGATAGTGTTGGTGCTAAAACCAGATGAACCTGTCCAGCTTTACATTGATGTTAGGGAAATAAATAAGATTTCCCAATGTGATGCTTATTCCCTTCCCAGGGTAGATTAGATGGTGGAACCTCTGGGAAAAGCCCAGTTCATTAGTACCCTTGATCTATGTAAAGGATATTGGCAGATGCCCCTCCGAGCCCAAGACAGGTAAAAAATTGCCTTTTCGATCCCAGAAGGACTGTATCATTTTTAAGTTTTACCCTTCAGGTTGCAGTAACGTTACAGTACTTTATGAATGCAATCCTTCAACCCCACACCCAGTATTCTGCAGCCTATATAGACAATATCATAATATATCGCAATACCTGGATTCAGCATCTAGAACAATTACGAGCAGTCCTACATACCTTGGACTCCTGTGGCTTAAAGGTCAACCCAAACAAGAGCCTGTTCGCTGCAAAATCAGTGAAATACCTGGGATATTTTCCAGGAGGAGAACATAATAGACCACAGATGGAAAAGGTTACAGGCATAACCAAGATTCCCATGCCCAAAACAAAGAGGTAGCTGCAAACCTTTTTGGGTGTATTAGGTTTCTATAGGTGCTTCATACCTTGTTTTGCACAGTTAGCCACCCCTCTGACAGACCTCCTTAAGAAAGCCAGTAAAACAGAAGCAGAGCTACGTCATCCCTCACTTGCAATGATTAAGGCCTTCAACTCCCTCAAACAAGCGAGTTTGTCTGAACCAGTTTTGATCAGCCCTAACTATGCTAAACCTTTTATAATCCACACCGATGCTTCAGATACAGGATTGGGGATCATGCTAGCCCAACAGGATAAACAGGGAGAGGAACGCCCCATAACATACATCAGTCGGAAACTGTTCCCTAAAGAAGGTAATATGCAGCGATCGAGAAAGAAGCTCTAGCCATTAACACTTTGCAATACTATCAAGAAAGTCAAGAGCTTACCCTCCTCACTGACCATGCCCCACTGGAATGGATGGCACAGAATAAAAGTAACAATGACCTCATCCTCAGTTGGTTTTTGGCCCTACAGCCTTTTCATTTTCAAACTCTCCATCGAAAAGGAAACCATCAAACCAATGCAGATTACCTGTCCCGATTTACCCATGAGAGCTTTCTTGGTATCAAGAAAGTAAGGGAAGGGAGATTAAGAGATCGTACCCCAGGGATTTCACCCTTACCGGTATCTTGCCAAGTCATCCTCAATTTGGGCTCCCTTTGTGTCACGAGACCTGGAAGAAAAAGGAAAAAAGGGTTAAACTGCCCCATATCATGGTCAAACCGACAGCAAAAGGTGGCTATTTCTTTAAACAGAGAGGCGGGTCCAGGGACGAAAGGAACCAATTCTCTGAAACCTGGCAAAAGGAAAGGGGAAGGAGGAAAACAGTAGGGAGAAGGGAGAAGGAAGGACGAGGAAGATGCTGACAGCCAGAGAGAGGCGTCGGAACTCACCAGAGGAGAGGAAAACGCTGTTCAGGATACTGCGGAGCGGAGGAAGACCATGGACAATCTAGAGCCGAGTTTGAGAATCCCAAAGGACTCGTTCTCAACCAAGAAGACGAGTCTGGTCCAGAGGAGTGGTGGATTTCACAGAGGATGCTGAACAGCCGCAGCAACTCTGGGGAGTTGAGGGGTAGCATGTGCGTACACAGGGCTGGGGATAATTACAGGGAGGGAGGAGGATAGGGTGGAGACGCTATACACAGGAGGTGTTGGTAACGGGTTACAGTGCTAACCTATTTTCTCTTGTTTCATTCTTTTTAGCGCTTAGCCCACAGAGCACTACCTATCCCAAAAGGCACTGGGGTAGACTATATAAAAACCTAGATAACGGATCCTTAAGGGGGGAAAACAGGGGCCAAACTAGTTGAGGAAGCCTTTAAATACTGGGGGCCTTACGAACTGTCCTGACTCTGAAGGATAAAGAGTCTTCATATATACGCTGACTAAAAGAGAAGGGGGGGAGACCAGGAGGTTATCTGTCACTCTCTCACCTCGTTATATATACACCTACCATTATTTATTTTTTTTAGTATAATTCGTCACACTTCATATTCAACCTGAGCACAAAAGGAGATGGTGAAGGGAGATTAATGAATTTCCTTGAAAACATACTTACGGCGACTTTCTTTTTTGAGGTTCCGGGGCCCTTGCACATCTGAAGACCTTGAGGGAAAAAAAGATTCCTTGCACCTATATAGAGACATATGTGTTTTCACAGGCCATAAACTCCAATAAAGGCATCATTGCGAAACAAACCAAGTCTCCTCGTTTATACATCCGCCCTAGTCTCGTACAATACCCAACAGTTAAAAGCCTGTATAAGGAAACTTCAAGAATTGGCACATTGCAACTTAGAGAAAAGCCAGAGAAAACAAAAACACATTTATGATAAGGGGAAGAAATTGAGGATATACCTACCAGGTGACTGGGTTTTAGTATTACTACCTAACTCAACCCAAAGGATGAAATGCAAATGGAGAGGCCCCTTTGAGATTAGTGAGAGGATTGGAAAGGTCTCCTATAAATTAAAGATTGAAACCCATAAAGAACAAACCGTCCATATGAACCTTCTAAAAAAAAAATGGTTAAGACCTCTGAAAAAACCCGTACACACCATTCAACCCAAAAATGAAATTGGTTCGAATCTAGATCAACTACCTAAGAATGAAGAGTTGTCCAAAGAAAAAAAAGAGGAATTAAAAGGAATATTACAACCCTTCTCTGCTATATTCTTTGGCATACCAGGAAAAACTAAAGACAGAACATGCTATTCCCATACCCGAAGGGAAAGTAGTAAAATTAATAACTTACTGACTTCCTGCTGCAAGGCAAAACGCTATTCATATTGAGATAGAACATTTTTTAAAAATGGGTGTTATAGTACCTTCCAGAGTACCTGGTCTTCTCCTATAGTTTTAGTTCCAAAACCAAATGGGAGGATACGGGTCTGTATAGACTTCCGTGCTGTTAATGACATCTCTAATTTGGATGCTTATCCTCTTCCCAGGGTTGACGAACTGATCATGAGATTAGGAGACACCAAATATATAACTACTATAGACCTTACCAAGGACTATTGGCAAGTCAGATTAAAAAAGGGAATAGAGAAAAAACAGCCTTTCCATAGCTTTTGCGCTGTTTCAATTTACAGTACTTTCCTTCAGACTTCACAGAGACCCTGCTACTTTTCAACGTCTGATTAATCTATCACTTAGAAACCATCAAGAGTATTCATCAACATACCTGGATATTATTATTAGATTCAGTCCTACAGGGATGGAGCATTTAGAACACCTAACATAGATTTTAAATGAATTAGCAAAAGCTAACTTACATATAAATGCAAAAAAATCAAGAGTGTGTCATAACAAGATAAAATACCTAGGATACCGCTTTGGAAATGGGGTTTTAAAACACCAATATGTAAACATTAAAGCTGTTACTGAGGTTCATTTTCCTTCAAATAAAAAGGAAAACAGCTTTTTGGGGGTTAGTTGGATATTACTGATGTCATATACCAAGGTACTCTGCCACAGCTGCCCCTTTAACTAATCTTTTAAAGACAGGGACTCCTAACGTGAAATTTTAACACCCATCAGCGAAGCTTTAAAGGCATTCCAAACTCTCAAAAAGGCAATCACCCCTGGTTGCTCCGAGACGAGGCATACAGTGAGATGCTAAGTCAGGCAATTACCGACTATTTCAGTTTTAATGCTGGCACCTGCCAGTCCCCCGTTATTTTATGGGAAGAGTTTAAGCCCACGATTCAGGGTGCGGATATAAGCTACCGCACCGGGGAGAAGCGACGCTGTCAGGCCCTGGTGCAAGACCTAGAGAACAGGCAGGAAGAGCTCCAATCCCTTGTGGTGGGAGGCTCTGACCCCGCTGCCCGCCAGAACCTCCTGAATGTGCAACAACTGCTCAATCAGGCGCACACTGACTGTGCCAAAGATGCCTGGCTGGCCACCCAGTAAAGGATCTACCAATGGGGCGATAAGTCCAGCCAAATGCTTCATAGGCTCTGTCAGGCTAGAGTGGCCCCAACGCAGGTACCCCTTTTGCGGTCCCCCGCGGGAGATGCCTGCGCCTCCCCTGAGGCGGTTGTTCGGGCTTTTGATGATATCTATGCAGCATTATACGATGAACGGGAGATCATTACTGAGACCCTTATAGATGCCTTTGTTGTGGATATCCCTCCCCGATGCCTCTCAGATGAGCAACGGGCTGCCCTGGGGGAGCCCATTTCTTTGGATGAGCTGCGGACTATCCAACATTCACCCAAGTCGGGCGCCGGGTCCGAACGGGTTCCCGTGTGACTTCCTGCGTCCACACTTGGAGAATCTGGGTCCTCACTTGCTCAAAGTGATACGTGACGCCTCAGAGAAACAGATTCTCCCTCTTGACCGGAGACACGCGGAGGTTGTAGTTTTTCTCAAACTGGGCCGCCCACCAGCCGACCCAGGCTCCTGTCGCCCCATCTCATTACTAAATTTTGAGCCCAAATTGCTTGGGAAGATTCTAGTGGACCGCCTCCGCACATGAATACAGGATCTGGTGCATCCGGACCAGTCTGGCTTCCTGCCACAGCGGTCTACCAGACATAATATCAGGCGAGCTCACAATGCTGTGGCAGAGGCCCATCGATTGGGGCACACGGCAGCAGTCCTGCTGACCGATATCGACAAGGCATTTGATTTGTTAAGTTGGACGTATCTCTTTAAGTTCTTGGAGGCAGTCAATTTGGGTCCCCACTTTCGGGCATATGTGAAATTGTTTTCGACTGATCTCACTGCTTCGGTCCGGGTGGCCGGCCACTGTTCGGCCCTGTTTCCCATCTGTAGGGGCACTAGGCAGGAATGTCCATTCTCCCCACTATTGTTTGCACTGGCCATTGAGCCCTTGGCCACTTGGGTCCGCCTGGACTCTGGCCTACGGGGTCTCGACTGGTCTCCGGAGTGCTTTGACAGGATTGCACTTTACGCCGATGATGGCCTGTTTTTTATGTCCGATCCCTGGGTGTCCGGCCCCCGGGTGTTACAGATTCTGCGGGTATTTGGGGAAACATCCGGACTCTACGCTAACTCGTCCAAGTCTATTCTGTTTCCAATTTGCGGGGATCAGCAGTCTCAGGCTTGGGTCTCGCAGCTGATAGTGGCTGAGGCACGATTCCGATACCTTGGGGTGTTTATTGCGCGGTGCCCAACCGAAGCATGGTCACAAAATATCGCTCCATTGCTGCCCACAGTGCGGGATGAGATGACTGTGTGGTCTCAGCTCCCCCTCTCATTATATGGCATATCAGCCATTTTCAAAATGGTGTCCTTGCCTCGCCTGCTTTATAGGCTGCAAAACTATCCCTTTCCAATCCCCCCATAGTGGTTTCATCAAATCAATGCATTACTGTATAGGTTTCTCTGGGGAGGAGGTGCGGTTCGGGTGGCACAGGCGACCTGAATTCAATCTACATACTGTGGTTGGATAGCGGCGGCGGACGTTCAGGCATATTATTGGGCATCACATCTCCTAGTGATAAACGACTGGTGGTATGGTTCAAAGGCTGACCCAGCTTATGGGGTGGACCGACTCTTCCTGGCAGAAACCCTGCTGTTCCACTTCTTGTATAGCTCCTCGTCTCTGATAGAACTCCCCCCAGCATGCAGGACAGTCATTCAGATTTGGAGGCAGGCGGTCCGGCGGATGGGGTGGTGGGGCAAGTTGACTGATGCTTCACCTCTTTGGTGGGGCACATACCTTCGGCCAGTCTCGACCTTGGTGGGATTCCGTTGGTGGGGCGATATTGGGATCTCCATGTTGGGGGACATAATGCGGGGGTCCACACTCAAATCCTTTCAGAAGCTACAGCAAGATTTCCACCTCCATAAAACACAATTTCACAGGTATTTGCAGCTTAGACATGTTGTGTCCCCTTTAATAAGGGACCTCACAAGTCTCCCGGAGTTCCACCCACCGGAAGGCCGGTTGCTCATGGGGGACCTTGGTGCCCACAAGATTCGTCAAATCTACCAAACACTAACTACACACTCCACGACCACTATCCACCTGACCCGGGCGGCGTGGGAAGCAGATGTGCCCACTCTGACAGATGATGACTGGGCGGAGGCACTGGCTAGTCCCTGGTATTCGGCTGTCTCTACCTGATAACGACTGATCCAGTTTAAGTATCTCCACAGGATATACTATACACGCCTACGCCTGTACAAGATGGGGGCGATTAAGTCCCCCATGTGCCTCCACTGCGATTCAGAGGAGTGGTCGTTTCTCCATAAAGTGTGGAGTTGGGTGACATTGCAACACTTCTGGTGGTGCATAAGGTCCTGTTTGGGGTGGGTGTTGGCATGGCATATCCCTTCAGACCCTAGGTTGATTCTACTACACAGTACCGAGGACATTGGGGGGAACAGATATAAGAGACATCTTTTGTTTCCGGGGCATGCACTAGCTACGCGAGACATTGCACAACACTGGAAGGCTTCCTTCCCACCCAGTATAGGTGCCTGGAAGAAAGCAATGGATAGATGCCTGCCTGCCAAAGTCGTGGTATTTCAGGGTCGGGGATGGCCGCAAAAACATAAGAAGATCTGGGCTGGCTGGGCCACATATCGTGGCATAGACCCGTCTCTCCTGGGGCCAGCGGATTCTCGAGATCGGCTAGATAGGCTGGTGGTGAGCGATTCACCGATTTTGGGTCATGGTGTGGTGCAGAGGTGAAATAGCAAAATTGCACTATGTTCGTATAATATTGTAGATGAGGTGTATGGTGCGGGGTTGGGGGTGTGGGGTGGGGCTTGGGTCTGATGTTCTGCAAACCTTATTGGGAACATTATTAGGTGCCTTGCAATTTTTGATTGATGCTCGCCGGGCCTGGCCCCTTTTGGTACCTTGAAAATTAATAAAATTTGTTGTTAAAAAAAAAAAGGCAATTACATCTACACCAATCCTATTCTCCCCTAATTTTTAGACAACCTTTATATTACACCCAGATGCCTTGAATGTGGGTTTGGGGGCTGTCCGCTCCCAAATTGATGATAGTGGTGTAGAGAGGCCCATCCTGTATATCAGCCGAAAATTATTTATCCCGGGAAACTGCATATCTCCCTATAGAAAAGGAATGTTTAGCTATTAAGTGGGCAGTTGATAAACTCTGTTATCTTGAAGGCAAACCATTCATACTGTACACTGATTATGCCCCTTTAACATGGTTAAGTCAGAACAGAGGGAACAACCCTAGGGTCCTTGTATGGTTTCTTTCACTACAATCTTTTCACTTTGAAGTTCAACATAGATCTGGGAAAGATCTAGTGGGCGCAGACTTCATATCTTGATTCCCCATTTTCCTCGATCGAGAAAATCCAGGGATGAGGATATGTCACAAACCTGGGGCTGGGGATGACATACATTATATCCCCAGAGCCGACTGCACCCTTCTTCTTTTGCTGGACCGTTCCATCGAGAGAATACAGGCAGGAAGTCAAGCAACTGGGGACCGATCAGATGCACATCCCTGAAAGGCGGCAGAGACTGCGATCGGAAGAAAAAAGATGGAAGAGCTAGACTGTGCACATCCAAGTGGAGCCGTAATGAGGGACTGTGAAGCTGAATGTCCCCAAACCGGAGAGTAGGAAGTCAGAGGAGCCAATACATCTACGTATAGAGCCTGAGAATTCCAGGCAAGACAAGGAAACCAAGACAACAGGAGAGGAGCTGAAGATGCATACTGTTTGCCGGCCAAGTCTAACTTCCAACCACATTCCAAGAGGGACATGGCTCTGTCAGGTGTGTGGATGGCTCTTAAATTGAGCCAAATAATCGTGAGGAAAAATTGTAAAAGTGAGGTTGGAATATGAACGATCTTTGCTCAAAAAGTGGCAGGGGCTAGGGAATCAGTACAGAATCTGTGTGTGAGCCTACCAAATAAAGCTAATTCCCTAGACTTAGAGCTTAAGAAAGTGGGAAATATTGGCTGGAAATTAATTGCCACTTCTTAGTTTCTCACCCTGAGAGTGGTGTTGACAGGATAGCTGTTATTTTATTATTAGATTGTTTTCTTTAACTATCTCAGCTAACTGTTTATTTCTGATCACCCTTCTCTGTAACATTACAACATAGACAGAACTAATAAGAGAATCACTAAACTAACCTCACACAAAAAAGTAAGGAAATACATATAACAGTAATTTACCTGGCATCTCTTTTCTGTCGTGGTTACTGACTGAAGGGAATTCCAAAGGTTCTAAAGAAAGGAAGAAGAAGGACATTCATTTCAGAAATCAAATCATTACTTCAACAAGAGTTTTAAATGCATTATATTGTTTTAATTTCTTTAAGTAATTGCCTCTGATCTAATAGTCTCATAATCAGTGACAGACTGACTGACAGATAACCTTTAACAGTGCCCAGCGCAGATCCCTGCTAGGCCAGTGAACAAATAAACAGCACAACCTGGGATAAGGGTACATACCAGGGGCCAGCACTCTTGGAGGCACACCATGTCACAAATTTGTCCCAACAGCAGGTGTACATTGTCTTGGTTGAGGGATGCCTGGCTGCCAGAATAATATTGTAGCCTTCCGGGGAGGGCAAAAATTGTTAACTGCCACCACTCAATCTCCAAGCATGAAGGCGAATTGTGCGCAGGTTCGGGTGCAGTACCCTGTCCTACTGTTGCAACAGGAAAGGGAAGCCTGATCAGAAGACCGATGTTCATGCTAAGAAGGTCTGGATGCCAACCTCTCTGCATCCAATCGGTAGCTACAACAATGACTTGAGCCCAGTCAATTCTAGTCTTCTTGAGACCTCTAGGCAGGAAAGGCTCATAGGAGGCCTGAGCTCCACCCAAGATGATAAGCGTCTCCGAGCAAGAGTGCCTTGGAAACTGCAATGCACAGAAGTGCTGACATTGTGCATTCTTGCCAGTGACGAACAAATCTAATCAAGGTGCTCCCCAGTCAAGGAAGAAAGCTTAAACCACCACCAGACAAGGATGCCATTCGTGATCCTCAAGGCATCGCAGGCTGAGTTTGTCCACTCTAGATAACCTGCCTTGTGTTGAACCACCAAGGTAATGCCCTGATATTCCAACAAGGTTCAGAGGAACAGGGCCTCTTGACACAGGTTCCACAACTCCACTCCAACCTGTTCATTGCAGTACCACATGGCGGAAGTCTTGTCTGTATACACCTGCACTAGCCTTCCCTTGACTGAAGGAAGAAAGGCTTTTCATGCTAGTTGGATTGCCCTCAACTTCAACAAGTTGATTTGGAGCTAGGACTCCACCAGAGACCAGAGTCCTCTGATCTAAGCCTCTCCCAGATGGTCACCGCAATCCAGGAGTGAAGCATCTGTCACTACCGTCAGTTCAGGATGGGGAACGTAGAGAGGTCTGTCAATGAGCCAATCACGGTTTGTCAGTCACCACTTCAGGTCTTTTGCATTTCCCTCCGAGATCTCAGCCAGGTCAGAGTGAATCCCGTGAAGCTGTGCCCACTAGAACTTCAGGTCCCACTGCAGAGCCTGCTTATGCCAGAGGGCATGTGTTACCAGCAGGATTGCAGGAGGCCATGAGGCCCAGAAGCCTCAGAGTCAGTCTCATCGAAATCTAGGCTCGAAAGTGCACTGTGTCCAGAACAGATTCGATGAAAAGTTGCGTCTGAGAGGGAGTAAGGTGTGACTTTTTTACACGTTGATAGTGAACCCCAGCGAGTGCAGGAGGTCCTCCATAGTCTGGAGGTGGGAGAGGACTGCCTGCGGCGAGCCTGCCTTTAATAGCCAGTTGTGGAGGTAGGGTGAAGACTGGAACCCATAAACTCCACAGAAGTACTGCATCTTTGCAAACTGAAAATGCTTGTGGCCCTCTGACAACCACAGGTAACACCTGCGTGCAAGTAGAGTGGGGACACGGAAGTAGGTATCCTGCAAGTCCTGGGCTACCATCTAGTCTCCCAGGTCAACGGTAGACAGAACCTGAGCTAATGTGATCATGTTGAGCTTATCCTTTTTCAGGAAAAAGTTGAGAAGGTGCACGTCTAGCATAGGGCACCAGAAAGTAGCAGGAATAACAACCATGTTCTAATTCCGATGACAGCCCCCTCTTGGTGGCTCCTTTGGCTAAAACTATCTGTACTTCCAGCCGGAACAGTGAGAGGTGGTCCTTTGTCATCCAGTCGTAAGAAGGAGGCATGGGTGGAGGGGTTTCCAAAAAGGGAATGGAGTAAGCTCATTGAATGAGGTAGAGTACCCACTTGTCTGATGTTTTAGACTGCCAGTGGGGCAGGTGATGACAGATCCTGCCACCCACTGGATGCCCATGGTGGTATAAGGGAAAACTAAAAGGGTTTGGAGGTTGCAGAGGGAGTGGTGAACTGGGTTGACCTCTGGCTGGTGGTCCCACAGACAGTCTGTGGGAACTCCGTCCGTGGCCATGCAAAGGCTGAGTCGCCTGTTGGCCTTGGTGGTTGGGTGTGACAGGATGCAGTTGGTAGCCTCTACCATAGCCACAGAAGGGGTGAAAGGCCAATGCGAGGCCCAAGGACCTAGCAGTAGCCTGTCTTCCCTTAAAGCACTCCAGCCCTGAGTCTGTCTTTTTGCCCAAAAACCGAGAGCCATCAAAGGGCATATGAGGGAAGGTTTGACATCCCTCAAAAATCCAGTGGTTCTCATCTAAGCGTTGCATCTTAGTGCTACTGATGATGCGATCACTCTACCCAGTGAGTTGGTCATGTCTAGTCCACATCAAATTATGAACTTTGCTGCATTTCTTCAATCTGTAAATCCCATACAGTCTAGGTGTATCAGCCCAAAAGGCACACAGGGTTCACCAAGGCTGGCGAAAGAGAATATCCTCTTGCCAAAGCTATCCAGGCTTTTGGATTTCCTATCCAGTGGTAAGGTAGTGGAGCGCAGCGGGAGCGCCGACTTCGCGCCGAAGTCGCGCATAAGTCAAGCCCGTCTGCGCCCGTCCGCGGCCGACCGAGGCCCGGGCCTACGCATGCTGCCCGTTTCATCACCTACTCTTCACAAGAACTACGCTCTTTTCCTCCCTGTGCTCCCCTTGCTCCTCACATAATTGCCATCACTCAAAAATATGGCATTTTTTCCTCCTTCCCTCCCACCATTCCCCAGGCTCCTTTCCCTGTCACCCCTCCTTTTAATTCTGCCGCCCCTATATCTATCAAGCCCAGCTCCCCTGGTAGTCATCCTATCTCTCTAGTGTATCTCAATACCCGCTCCCTCCCAAAACATCACCTTGATGTATTCCAACTCTTGGACGGTGGCAATATTGACATCTTGCTCCTCGCTGAAACTTGGCTCCACGCTGGCTCTTACCCTGACATCTTGGCTGCCATACCCGCGGGCTACTATATTCTTCATTCTAATAGGACATCTGGTAGACCCGGCGGTGGAGTTGCCGCCATCATTCGTTCTAATCTACAATTCACTAGTTTAATAACTACCCCCATACTAAATTCTGACACTCTTACGTTGAAATTCACTTCTCCCACACACTCTTTTATTTGTGTTCTAGTGTATCGTCCCCCTGTCAATATGCCCTCCTTCCCATCCTTGTTTAGCGATTTAATCTCGCAGCTCACTATCAACTCTGCCAGGATCTTGATCATTGGCGATTTCAATTATTGGCCACTAGACCCCCTTGAATCCTCTCTCTCACTTGAATTTACCGATCTGCTACTTGGTTTAAATTTTTCCCAACATATCTCTGTCGCTACCCATAACAAAGGCCATACTTTGGACCAGGTTTGGACCACCAATTTGGATATCTCTTCTCCTGTGGTCTACCCCTGTACCTGGTCCGATCACTTTTTTATTTCTTTCTCCCTAAAA
The DNA here is from genome assembly GCF_964261635.1 of Lissotriton helveticus. NCBI lineage: Eukaryota > Metazoa > Chordata > Amphibia > Caudata > Salamandridae > Lissotriton > Lissotriton helveticus. The sequence continues at coordinate 394,588,291 of NC_136068.1, read as the reverse complement.
TTATTAGTTCCTAGCCGCTCCCCACCAGCCTCTAACTTTTCGGCACGCAACTGGAAGCATGCCGATATTTCCCTTTTTCATTCGACCCTTACTTCTACACTCCCTCTTGACCTCCCTGATTTGAACTCTCAAGCTGCCACCTTGGACCAATGGCTGTCTCTAGCTAGTGACGTGGTCGCTCCCGTTAAAATTATCAACGCTAAACGTCCTCATGACGCTCAGCGCTGGTTTACCGATCAACTGAAGGCTGATAAACTCCTTCTTAGACAGGCTGAGCGCCGCTGGAGGCGCAACTATGATCCTCCATCAAAACTTATCTATATTGACTTACTAAAATCCTATAAAAAGTCTATTATTTTGGCCAAATCTTCCCACTATTCTCAGAAAGTTATTAACTCTGTATCCAGAACAAAAGAAATCTTCTCTATTGTAGCTGAACTCTCCCTACCTGACCGTGTCACTCCCCAGCCTCAACCCTCGCAAGCTCTGTGTGACTCCCTTAATGCTTTTTTTTCTGATAAAATCTCCATGATCAAACATAATATCCCCCCTACTACCATGTCTCAGGCCAGTGCTCTCCCTTCCCCGAATCCTCACTCCTTGCATGAATTCCCCCCTATCTCCCTGGATACTTTTCGTTCTCTACTCCAGGCTGTTGGCTCCGGTTCCCCTAATGACTGTTGCCCTCCTCAAATCCTAAGAGATGCTTTTATGGCCTGTCCCGGCCCTCCCCTTGACCTTTTAAATCGCTCACTCTCCACAGGCTCTGTCCCCGCCGCTTTTAAAAGCGCTGTGGTGGTACCTATCTTAAAAAAACCCGGCTCTGACCCTGCGGTCCTGGGCAACTACCGTCCTATCTCCCTCCTCCCTTATCTGGGGAAGGTCTTGGAAACCTATGTCACCCGATGCCTGAGCACTTTCATCGAGGAAACTCATTTCCTCGATGACCAACAGGCTGGTTTCAGACCGTTCCATTCTACGGAGGCAGTGGTGGTGGCGGTTATGGACACGCTGAGACAGGGGGCTGACAAGAACATGGCCCAGGCCCTAGTGTTACTCGATCTCTCGGCCGCTTTTGACACGGTCGACCATGACATCTTGGTCGACCGTGTCAGAAATGCTGGCATCTCTGGCCTGGCCCTGTCTTGGATTGTATCCTTTCTCCAACTACGCTCCCAATCGGTACATCTGTCTTCCTTTTCTGCTCCTCGTATTTCACTTTCCTGTGGTGTTCCCCAGGGTTCTGCCTTGTCCCCTCTCTTGTTTAATCTTTATATGCAGCCCCTCCTTGTCTCTCTTCGTCATTCTTCTGTTACCACTTTTAACTATGCAGATGATCTGCAACTTATCTTTCCTATCGACCCCTCTCCTCTTTCTTGCTCTAATTTTCAAACCACAATGCTTAACATCTATGAGTGGATGAACTTCAGCCAGCTGAAGCTCAATCCGAGCAAGACAGAGTTGGTCCTGATAGGCGGGCCCCCTCACCCTTGGACTTCCAATTTCTGGCCCCCTGCCCTTGGTCCCCCTCCCTGCCCAGTCAACTCTGTGAAGAGCCTTGGTGTTACCATCTCTAGCGACCTTTCGATGCGGCCGCACATCAACGCTGTTACCTCGGCCTGCTTTTACCATCTCCGCAGAATCGGGAAGATCCGAAGGTTCCTATCACCAGAGGCTCTCACCCTTGTTATCATGGCCCTGGTCACCTCACGTTTAGACTATGCCAACTGTCTATACGTGGGGATCCCGGCATACCATCTCCAACGCCTTCAATTGGTGCAAAACCAGGCAGCCAGATTAATTTTTCAGCAGCCCAGACACCAACATGTCACTCCGCTGTTGAAAACTCTACACTGGCTCCCTGTTGCGCAACGCTGCATCTTTAAACTGGGATGTACTATTTTCAAATCTCTTTTTGCCTCTGCTCCTGTCTTTATTTCCCTCCGCTTGCACTCCTATGTTCCCTCTCGACACCTCAGATCCTCTGCTTACAATCTTTTGATCACTCCTAGGTTTAAACGCAAGAAACACGGTGGTGCCTGTTTCTCCTTTCTTGCCCCGTTCACTTGGAATTCCCTCCCTCTCTCCATCCGGCTCAGCTCCGATTACTCCTCCTTTCGCAAATCCCTGAAAACACATCTGTTCCGCCTTGCCCATGGCTAGCTGCACCCACCCCCTTGTGCCCTTATCCACTGGTCTTTGAGCGCCAAGAAACCAATTGGTGTATGTGCGCGGTATCAAATTTTTTTAACATAACATAACATAAGGAATGTGCAACGGTTGACTGTGGAGGTGGAGGCTTAGACCACCAAGCTGTCTGGGATGGGGTGCTGGGTGAGAATCTGGGATCCCCAGGAGTGGGGCAATGATAGTGGAGCACTTGTGCAGGGCTTGGACCAGGCCACAAGAAGGACTTCTGTAAGGGCTTTAGTAAATGGGTTGAGAGGTTTAGAAGGGGCAACTCCTGGCTGAAGCACCTCTGTCAAGACATTCATGTTGACGGCCATTGAGGGCAGCTGAAAGTCCAGGACCTCAGCCACTGATGCATGTATACAGTGCAAGACGAAACGCGTGTTGGCTGCAAAGAGAATTCCTCTAAAGACATTAATTAAACTGCTTCTGGATGAAGAATTGGATACTTGCGCTCTGATGTTTTACTAGGTAGGGAGACAAAATATCGAAATTAAAATATTGATATACATTAATATCGATGTTTTAATTTCGATGGTATAGAATACCGATGTGCAATAATATCGATGGACAGAATATCGATTTTAAGGTATGTATGTTACTAATATCGAAATTTTGTTTAGTGTTATGTATTTTATTATGTATTTTATATGTTTGTTAAACATGTTTTTAATGTATGTTTAGAAATTAGTAATTTTGTTTACATTTTGCGTTTTATTATCAGAGCGGTTTGTGGGTTTATAGGGGAATAGGGCGGGAAGTAATTTAATTATAATTAATTAATTATTATGTGTTTTTATTATTTTTGATTAATAATTAATTGTTCATTAATAATTAAGTGGTAAATATTTATTATTATTAATTAGTTAATTAAATTAATTAGAGTTAATGTAGTCATATTTTTTATGTTTTATTATTGTTAATTAATAATTAATTGGTAGTTAATTATTATTAAGTAATTGAATGATAATTACATTTTCATGTGATTTATTTATGTGTAGTGGGTTGTGTGTTTATAGGGGAATAGGGTGTGAAATAGATAAATTAAATTAATGAAAGAGGTTATATTTATTTATTGGTATTTATTATTAATTAATTGTTAATTAATTAATTGGTAATTAGTTTTTTTAATTATTTTATAATATTAATTATAAATAATTCATTATTAAATGTTGTTTATTCTTGTAAATATCTTGTTAATTAATTATGAATTGGCAATTAATTATGAATTGGTAATTAATATTTGTCAATTAGTTAATTTATAATTACATCAATTTAATAATATTAATTGTTATTAATTGATTAATTGATATTTATATTAATTGTGTTTTTTTGTATGTGTAGTGTGTTGTGTGTTAAAGGGGGAGTAGCGTGGGAAGTAATTTTTTGTTATTTAAGTAAATATTAATTATAAATATTTGGTATTTAGTAATATATTTTTGTAACTAAAATATTATATCTTTTTTTGTTAAAAAAATTATCTAATTGATAAGTATGTTAATATAACGCTTATGCTATTCTGCGCTTTTGCTACTATTGCACCCTCTGGAGTGGGAATAGTAATTTTTACCACTACGCTATCCAACGCTTTCCCTACTGTTGCACCCTCTGGAGTGGGAATAGTAATTTTTACCCTTACACTATCCAACGCTTTCCCTACTGTTGCACCCTTTGGAGTGGGAATAGTAATTTTTACCCCTACGCTATCCAACGCTTTCCCTACTGTTGCACCCTCTGGAGTGGGAATAGTAATTTTTACCCCTACGCTATCCAACGCTTTCCCTACTGTTGCACCCTTTGGAGTGGGAATAGTAATTTTTACCCCTACGCTATCCAACGCTTTCCCTACTGTTGCACGCTCTGGAGTGGGAATAGTAATTGTTACCCCTATGCTATCCAACGCTTTCCCCACGGTGGCACCCGTTGGAGGGGGAATAGTATTTTTTTCCCCTACGCTATCCAACGCTTTCCCTTCTGTTGCACCCTCTGGAGTGGGAATAGTAATTGTTACCCCTACGCTATTCAGCGCTTTCCCTACTGTTGCACCCTCTGGAGTGGGAATAGTAATTTTTACCCCTACGCTATCCAACGCGTTCACTACTGATGCAATATGTAGAGTAAGTATATATATTAATTTATATGTAGAGTTTTTAATTTATTTTAAATGTATATGTATTAGTTATTAATTTTCAAATATTTTTTAATGTTTATATCTATAATTTGTTAAATTCTATGTATTTTTAAATTATTTTTACATTATTATTAATATATTTATAAAAATGATATTTTTGACTTCTATATTTTTGTACTACGAAATTTCCCCCCCAATATTTTTGTACTTACCTTTATGTAGATAGAACTTCGATATTTTTGAGGTCGATATTTTTGCTTCGATATTTTTGTATGTCTATATTATGTCTGTCAATATTATGCCATAGATTCGTTTTACGAGTGTTACCTTACGAAAATAAGTTGTTTTTGAGAAAAGAAAGAACATTGGACTGCCTGGCACTTATATTTTGAACTTTATGTTACATGTAGATGTACTCATATCATAGAATCAATTGATGTGCTCAGGGGTAATTTCATTGTGATTATAGATACACCCAGAATTCATTTTGGGTTTTGTGGGATAAAGTGGTAACCGATCCCTCTCCCTTGGGAGCACTCATCTATTATGCTGATTTTCCTTTGAAACTTTGCCTATATATTTAGTTGTGCGCCCGATTCTTTACCTGGTTACCATTGTTTACAATATTTCAGCCACCCTTCACACAACCACTGCAAAAAAAGGCCCTTTTCCCTGTAGCCACGGTGGGAGGAGAGACCAAGATAGTGTCTGGTGAGGTGTCCAAACCACTGGTATTCTCCAGTTCCTCGTACCAGTTGTCCTCTAGTTCTTAGAGGGGGTTATGGTATTCATAAGGGTCCTAAGAACCCTCTCAGTCATCCTCCTCTCCAGGCCTATCAAAGGAAACAGGCACTGGCTCTGATTTGGAAGGCATGTTTCTGGTCAGCTCCCAAAACAGAGTCAAACGATGCTGATCTGGCTATGTATCAGATTCTGGGATGACGAGGGTGGTTGGCGTTGCTATGGGGCATCAGCTGCACTGGAGTGCTCCATGTAAGGTTGCAGAGTCACTCCAAAAACACCACCGGATCCATGGGGCCCGACTGGCACCAAGAGAGGACCAGCTGGCAGAAATTCAGTGGGGGCCCCTCATGAAACATGCAGCCCAAAGACACTCCAGGGGCTCGCGCCAGCTAAATATGAGGTGCATAGCATCATAAAACTTCTTGAGGTGGGTGGGTGTCACTCTGTGAAACTGGGAGGCATGGAGTGAACTCTAACGCAGGCTCCCCAGTGGAAATGTGGGTACAGGGCCTCAAACAGTGTTGTCATTCCTATGCCTTATTCAAAGACTTGGACCGGGGCGGTGAAGTTGAACATCACTTTAATTTCTTAGAATTCTTTTTATGGGGCTTACTTGACGAATTGTATTGCAACAACGATAGTCGCGAGCGGTCCTGGATTTTCCGCACGACTGGGAATTTGTACGTCAATGGATGCCCGATGTCGGTCGGCGAGGAACTTCATAAAGTGTTCCCACAGAGCCTTGGGATTCATGGCGTGGTAGTCCATGCAGGTCTTGGAGTTGTGGTTCTGCTCCACGCACCAAAGGCAAACCAAGTGTGGTTCTGTCACAGACATCTGCCTGTGACAGGCCCCACATGTTTTGAAATTTGCTGTTTTTAGGAGCCATCCCTAGCACATCAAGAGACAATAGCCTCAAAAAAGGTTCAATAAAATGTAGATAAAAAAAATCAGTCAAAAAGTAACTGGAAGTAACTCTCTCTAGATCTGTACTGACTGACGCGAAAAGAACGAATATCAGCGCGCTGGGATGTCGCCTACAAAGGCACCGTACACTTCACTTCCAGTGCAGATGATGCCGATGTAGAGCCGAATGACGCCAACTACCGGAGCACAGAGGTACTGCTCAAAAGGTTTCCAGTTCCAGTCTGATTCAGTGGGATAATTATTAATTTTTTATTATATGTTTATTGTTATTCGTACATAAAGAAAATCAACCAGATCACCTTTACATTGACACATCTTACACAACATTTCCAGCTTCGATCCCACCAGTCCTCCCTAATCCAAAACCCAGTAAACTTTTAGCGGAATGCATACAGCCTAGGTGCCATTCAACTACTGATCTCCAGCCTAAGGGACTCATCTCTACCCCCTCCCAGGACTGCAAGTGTATAGGCATGTTTCACCCCATCTCGCTTTGCAAATATAATTCTGCTGTCTTGTTTCACCACATCATATCCCATTCACTTTTAGGGACACCTTTACCTGTCACATTCAGACTCCCATCGCCCCCAGATCTTCTCAAATTTGCAGGAACAGCCTCTGCCTTTATACATCTCTCTCTCAATCTGCATACATTTATCCATCTCCATTACCCAGGTCTGCACACCTGGGGATAATTCTAAGGTAAGGAATCTGTGACTAGAAGTCTCTATCTGATAGCCCCACTTCTGGACAATGGGGCCTGCTGTACGAACGTTTAATGAATCACAACAATTTGCATAATGGTTTGTGACTGTTAAATAGGCTGTTGTGTACAATGTGTCTTTCTTAATAGGTTTGCTAAAAATAGTATAGCAAACCGAAAAATGACTGATTTCCTATTTAGGAATGCTTTTTGCAATTTTTAAGTAGGAAGTCACAAACACAGATATGCAAATTGAATTCACAAAGCCTCTGCAAATAGTCATAAAAAAAATCAAACAGCATTAGCAAATAACACCAAACTTGAACCAGGGGTTAACTACGCACAAAGTATAAAAGGTCACTCCTTCACAATGGCAGCACTGTATGCTATGTGCTTTCACCTGCTTGAGTCTGGGAGTTATCAGCAAACAGCAGTAGTTGTTAGGAGAATATCACAGAGTGCTCTTTCTACAATATTATGACACTTCGTAAGTGCTATGACAGAAAAATTACATGACCATATAAATTTTCCTCATACTCCAGCTGATTTACAAGCCACAAAGTTAGCATTTTATTCTATTGCCTATTTTCCAAATGTATGTGTGAGGGAACACACTCTTATTTGTCTACCTACTAACATTACTTTTAAAGGAATCACAAAAGTCATCAGTCTACAGGTGATTTGTAATAACTAATGCTCATCATGGAAATTGTAGCACAGCTTCAAGGAAGTACCCATCATTCCTACATTTTTAGAAATTATGTTTTATATAACCAGCGAGCTACAGTAAAGCCTGTAGATGGGTAGTTGCTTGGCAAGGATGTATGTTTAAATAAATTAATAATTCAACTAACTAGCATAATGAATCTATATATTTCTAAAGAACAAACTACTTACCGTCGCTAATACTCTTCCTGGTGGATACTCTAACTAACTGCAGATTTCTCACCATAGAAAATTCAAGAAGTCAGACTGGATCTGGAGATTTTTCATACAACACACCCATGTGTTTATATGTGGTGCCATGAGGCTGAAGGTGGTCTCTATACCACCCCCAAAGTAACAAAGCGAAGCTGCAAATAAGCACCACTCCCTTGAGGTAACATCGGGTTCTTGTCTTTTCTCTTTCTGCGTTCTCGGATGCTTAGCGTGACCAATTGTTGGTTTCCACCAGAAAGAGTGTTACTGAAGGTAACTTTTTCTTCTGAAGATACTTGTAAATTCAGAAAACTCACCTAAGAATAGATACCAAAGCAGTACCACCCCCAAGGTGGAGGGTCTGTGGCATGGACTCGGACCAAAATGTCTTGTAGAACCTTGGTGGCAAAGCATACTTCCCACTGAACCTGGTTGACAAGGCTGTAGTGCTTTGCGAATGTAAGTGCCGATGTTCATGTTGCAGCCTGGTAGATACCAAGAAAAGGCACTCCTTGTGCCAACACAGTGGTTGTAGCCCTGGTGGAATGAGCTCTCAGACCTTCAAGAGGTTGCTTCAGGGCCAGTGCATAGCAGATCCTAATGTAAAGCACTATCCACTTCGACAAGGTCCTCTTCTGCACAGCCTTTCCTTTCTTTGTTCCAAAGAATTTCATAAAAAGCTGATTGTCTACTTGATGATCCTTGCTATGAATAATTAAACTCAGAGGGTTTTTGGGGTCCAACCGATGGCACATGTCCTGCTTCTTCATGGTTAGAGGGGGACAAAGAACACTGTTAGAGTAATAGATTACCTAAACATGGAAGAGAATATGGTCTTTCGGTATGGAGGCATCCAAGACCTCAGCACCAATTTGTCTAGGAAAAGGGTGGTGTAAGGTGGTTGCACAGAAAATGGTTCGCTCACATGACAATCTGACGTAATAGCAACGATTAAGACAGTCTTCAAAGTCAGGAGGCACGGGGACCAGCTATGCATTGGCTTGATGGGCATACACATCAGAATTGTCAAGACGACGTTAAGGTCCTACTGTGGCATCACAAACGGCATGGGAGGAAACATGCATCAAACCTTTGATGAACCTCATCACAACAGATGATTTGAACAAAGAAGGTTGGCCAGCAAATGGAGAAAGGCTGACAGGGCTGACAATAAACATTTTGTTGGACCCACTGCAAAGACTTGCTGGGCTAAGGAAAAAACGAACAAAAGAACATCCAGAAAGCTTTGTCTGTAAGGGACGGCCTGCATTTCAGGCACTGCACCAGGTCAAGCATTTGTCGATGCGCCCAGCATCAATGGATTTTATGGCTGGGTGTCCAGCGGCAAGGCTGATATTCACAACTTCAGGTGGCAAATCAAAAATAGTCAATTACCTTTGCTCAATCTCCACACACTGAGGTGTAGATTGTGTAGGTTTGGGTATAGGACTCTACCTGATGCTGAGACAGGTGGTCCTCCCAGAGTGGTATGCTGATCAGAGGACAGATGCTCAGGAGTGCAGGGTAACATCTCCTGGCCCAATCTGGAGTCACAAGGATGGCCTGGGCTCAGTCATTCCAGATTTTCTTCAGAACTCGTGTCAGGAGAGGAAGTGGAGGAAAGGCACACAGGAGTCCCTCATTCTATTGCAGCCACAATGCAGCTCCTACTGAGCATATTTGCGGAGAAACAAATGGGCAAAATGCATGACATGCACGGTAGACAATAGTGAAACAATCCAACCAGGGTTTTCCCCACTTTTTGAAGATGACCTACTTCACAGAAGAATGTAGCCACTACTCATGATCTGCCAGATTACATCTGCTTGCCTTGTCTGCCCTGGTATTCATGAGCTTGCGAGCTGATTGGCGACCAGGTAGACGTTGTGGCACTCCAACCATCTCCAGAGATGCAAGGGCTCCTTGCACAGGACCCAAGACACCACCCTGCCCTGCTTATTGCAGTACCATATGGCAGTGGTGATGTCCATGAGAACCTGCACCAATCTCCCTTCGATGGGTGGCAAGAAGGCTTTCTGAGGCAGACAAATGGCCTGCAGCTCCATAAGTCTAATGGAAGGAAAAGGAGATGGCCCTCTACTGGAGACAAGAGTTCTCAAATCTCCTCTTCTCCTATGTGATCTTGAGCTGCCTCCTCAGAGATCTGGATAGTGGTAGATTGGAGGCCTTGGTGCTCGGTCCACTGGGACATCATGTTCCACTGTAACCTTACATATGCCACCTGGTGTAGTTGGCAAAGTAATGTACAAGGCTAAGAGGCCAAAAAGCCTCAAACACCCTCACCTGGATCCAGGAATGAGCCTTAAAAATTGGAATTCTAGTCTGAATGTCCTGGACCTGTTGCTGCAGAGGAAAAGTCCTGCACTCCACCATATCCAGGATTGTGCCAGTGAAGGGAAGCCTCTGAGGGGGAATCCGGTGGGACTTCGGATCATCTGTGAGAGAACCTAACAATGTCAGAAGTTCTGCTGTTCTGCTGTCAGCTGCCAGTCATTGAGGTATGGGAATACAGCAATTTCTCACCTCTGAAGATAGGAAGCAACAAGCGCCTTCACTCCTGGAAACACCCGAAGGGCGTTGGGGAGGCTGAAGGCTGGACTGTAGCAAACTGAAAATGCTCCTGGCCCATCATAGCCAATGTGTGGAACTTCAGAACATATATATGAAAAAATACATCTTGCAAGTCCAGGGACACCACTCTGTCATCCAAGTCCAAAGTAGAAAGGATCTGAGGAAATGTGAGCATCATGAATCTGTCCTGTAGGAGGACATGGAGAGGACATAGGTGCGCTCTGTATGTGGAAGACCTGCACTCTTCTTGTGTATCTATGTAATCTCTAGAATTTAAACAAGTTTTCTATGTTAGGATGCAACCCTGCTGTGGGTTGTGCCCACGACCCGTCTGTCAATACTGCACTGTATAGACCTAGGGGAAACTAGGCCTGCAGGGTGCTCAACCAATGTCCCTAAGGCTTCAAATCTATAATCAACTGTTATTCATTCAGTATGAAACGTAAACCATACAGTAATCAATAAATCATTGCAAATAGGTTTCTTTTTTCACATGTTTTTCTATATTGAACTGAATCAGTGGTTCTCAAAAGAAAATTATTTTAGCATCTCCAGATCATACATTTCCAAAATGCTTTTGTATCATAAAATCAATACACAAATTGTGATTACTAAAACACCCAATGCATTTCGGGTTACGTAGAACCCTTCTTCAGGGGTTACAATTTTTACAAATTATTCTGTTGTGCTTCTTCTTTGATTCTCTTTCATTCCACAGATGGGCACTACAACATAAATGATATGTATTACAAATTAATATTTTGTTATGTTCTGCATTATTCTAATAGGATAGCAAATAGTCTAGATAAAATGAGCCGAAAAGTGTAAAACATAAATAAAGGAAAGGAAAGAAGTGATACCATGGTGTGAGAGCTATGGGGATCATTTGTATTAGTGTGCTCCTTTGGTGCTACTAATGTCCTCATCTCTGCTAGGTGTCTCACAAGCCCATTCTACCCTCTAAATTCAGGCATTCCTACTTACGTTTAACCCTCGCGTTCTTTGGAATTTCGATATTCTCTGTACTGGGTCCTGACCTGAGGTTGTCGAGTGACCAGTTTTAACTGAAAAAGTAAGATTCCCCTGTTTTTTAACTGATTAGACTCACGCTGTGTTAGCTGTATAATATACAAACTACACGTCTTTGATAAACGCTTACCCCTCTGTATGCTTGGTCACTCCCTTCCGTCTCTAACGTTCCGCAGGTGACCTCGACCTCAATACTTGTTTCTCACTCCACACTGTCCTAATGGCGAACAAAAATGACGCCCTTAATCACGACATCCTCACTCCGAGTGGGGCTCTGATAACTTAAAGTCATTCAGTTTCCAAACCTTCAAACACTCGGTAGCAGTGTAGTCTGCTGATCCTGCCGAATCTACTTCCGGTTCTTTCACATGATAGTCGCGCTTCGTATTCTTAAAGTGAAAATGCACTATTGTAACTTTATTGAGATTGTCCCGTGTACACGCAGACAATCCTATCCTGAACCTTCTGTTCCCCACGTTCATTCTATATGCCCTATTCTCTGCTCAGCCTTCGCAGGTTTAGTGAGATCTGACTTAATACTGACCGCGGAATTTATCATCGTCGTTGGTCCCAAAATACTGGGAGCGACATATTACGTGTAAACTATGTGTATTCAATAAGTGGGCATGGCGCTCTCTTGGTATTTATCCTATAGGAATAGAAGAGAAAAAGAAACTTAAAAATGAAAAGAAATTAGATCCAAAATTAAAAAAGAATATAAAGAGCAAAAAGAAAAAATTAAAACAGTAAAAATTAAAAGAAAAAATGAAAGTGTGTATGCCAGTCCCTTGTGATCTCTGACATATTATATCTGACTTGCTCGTATGACACTGTTTATACATTGAAGAAAGTTTATGCATTAAAGATAGCAAAGTAATTCATATTGATCATTGAGACCCTCGAGGTTCATTGTTTCAAGGTATTTAATCCAAAATGTTTCCCTTCATGATAGAAATGTGTGATGGTCTCTCCCTGTATGACTTTCCACTACTTCCAACACTGTGTATCTAAGTTGTGAAATGGTATGTGCTTCCTTTATCCAATGGAAGTGGAAAGTCATACAGGGAGAGACCATCACACATTTCTATCACAAAGGGAAACATTTTGGATTAAATACCTTGAAACAATGAACCCAGAGGGTCTCAATGATCAATATGAATTACTTTGCTATCTTTAATGCATAAACTTTCTTCAATGTATAAACAGTGTCATACGAGTCAAGTCAGATATAACTATTGCACCTACAAATACACCACACATTTGACCAACACCGAGGATGTCTGCAGGCCATTCCGGACCATAATCCCCTAGGCTAGAGGCACACATCACAATATCTCAGACAGGGAGAAAGGGGATCTTCAAATTATTACACATTCGTACACAATACCACAGACCTGTTAGCAGAATTGAGGGAGCGCAGGGAGGAGGATGTGGACGCACTTGAGAAGGAGAACTGGGTGGAGGCACTAGTTCAATATAACTAGCTGCATAGGGTGTATTATAGCCCCACGAGACTGAGCAAAATGCTGCAAACAACAAATGGGCACCGTTTTCAATCATATATGGGAACATCCAGTGTTACAAAGGTGCTGACACACTGTCTGTGATGCCTTATTCCTGGTGGTGGGATGGGTGGTGGTACCTGAACCCAAAATGGTGTTATTGGGACTGATGGACGAATGGGGTTGCAGCAGATGCACTAGGCCAGCGTTTCCCAAACTGTGGTCCGCGGACCCGTGAGACATTCCCAGGGGGTCCGCAGGGCTAGAGTGCCTGTCATCGTAGTGAAAAATTAAACGCCCATGCGTCCTCACAGCACACAAGAGCTGTGAATGTCGCCGCTGGGGCGGCGAGACCACAACAATACAATCAGGAGGCGGGGGCAGCAAATGGGCAGTCAGGGGGGTGAGGCCGCAGGGGGGCACAGCGGCTGGGGAAACAAGTGGAACAGAAGGCAAAAGGGGCACAAAAACAAGGAAAAACGAGTAGCACAGAAGGCAGAAGGGCACAAAAAACAAGTGGAACAGAGGGCAGAAGGGCACAAAAAACAAGGGGAAAACAAGTGGAACAGAGGAGAAAGGCACACAAAACGAGTGGAACAGAGTGCAGAAGGGCACAAAAAATGAAGGAACAACGAGTGGAACAGAGTGCAGAAAGGCAAAAAAAACAAGTGGCACAGAGGGCAGAAAGGCACAAAAAACGAGGGGAAAACGAGTGGAACAGAGGGTAGAAAGGCACAAAAAACGAGGGGAAAACGAGTGGAACAGAGGACAGAAAGGCACAAAAAAACTAGGGAAAAAAGAGTGGAACAGAGGCTCGTTACTTGGCAGGCAGGTAAAAATAGATGCAGCCAAGATCAGCAGTAGGATTTTCGTGCTGCTGTCTGATTGCTCAATTTCCACAAGCCCTTGGGTGAATTATGTGTGCTGTCAAGCTTTCATATTCAGACATATCAAGCTCTTATTTTGTGTAGCCTTTGCAGTTTGTTGTTGGCAAGGGACGGGGCAGTGGGCATCCTAACAGGGGAGGGTCCTGTCAGGTGCCATGCGAGGCCTCCCTGAAATATGCCTTAACTGCACTGCTAACCCCTTGGTGTAAAATGTTGTTCTGCTGTCTGTGACTAAAGATTATGTCTAACAGGGGTTTATGGTAATTGGCATAGCATTGTTCCATGATCTCGCTGAAACAATATGCCTCCTGTGCAGATACCTTCCTGCCATCTCTTGCACTTCCATGATGAACTCCTAATATAGACCTTGAATTTGCTCTGTACACTGGACTCATCGCTTTGTGCATCTTGTTAGAATTTTTACAATATTCGTTGCTCCTTGGGGCATGTCTTTATTATAAAATGCTTCATAATTGTATAATATTTTAGACCTTAAACTGTGAATAGGTAAAAATGCTAATAATTCACAATCATTCAACCTGTTGCAGTAAGGAAGGGACACCACTCCAAGGCTCTGGAATGAGAATGTAGAGGTGCTGCTATGGCTGAGAGCAGGAGACTTGTACCACTAAATAATACAATGCTGTATGCATAAATGTCCATGCCAATAGACCCAATTCAGGCTGTCTCCCTCTTGAAATTGCCTCTGCTTCAAAAGGCGTTTTTAAAAAGAAATGTAAATTGTACAAATTGCCTGGGGGTCCCCGGCTTCCAGTAGTGATTCAGTGGGGGTCCTCAGGAGTCAAAAGTTTGGGAACCACTGCACTAGACTGCTGGTGGTAGTGGCCCTCCTCCTTGCAAAAATGGACATTGCCAAACATTGAAGAGAAGAAAGACCCTCCCCTCCCATGGTGGAATAGACCTTTGTGCTACTGTCAAACGATATGTGTATAAATACAGGGTGCTGCCCTGAAAAGCTCCAAAAAATCTGGGGGGGGGTGGGCTCTGGATTGCTCAACGAGTACTCAATTGAAACTGTTTTGAGAAAGATAGTCACTTTGTAGTGTACAGGGTGGCATGGGGAGATGCTGTACACAATATGACTTTAATGTGACGCGTGAACATATATATATCTTGCAAAATCAAATAAAGAGTTGGAACAAAATGTTTTACATTTCTTTAGGTGACATTGAATATTCCTTCCAAACCTGGAGTCTTACACCCTTCTTTGAACCAAGAAAGGCTATGGAGAAGAGAGTACATTCATGCACACAAGCAAACCTGATCTGCTATTAGAAGGATATTTGCTTTACCCAAAGGGAGTTTTCGTGGTCTTCATAAGTTTGGTGGTGAAAATATAAACCACTTATCTTGCAAAAATATTGCCATGTGCAATGTTACACAATATAGAAGTTAGGAAAGGCATGCCTTCTGAAATAGTATCAGATGATTCAGGTGATGCGAATGTAAATCTGATTAGACCTTCACCCCTAAACAGGATGGTTGAAGAGCTGGCGAAGGTAGAGAATGCAGAATTGATGTGACAAACAGTTATGTTGGAGATAAATAAAAAACAAATGCACTATGTTTTTGTGAAGTTTTATTTTTCATATATTAGATTACAACGAAATGGTTACTCATGCTTTTGTACACAATAACACAGAACATTTTGTTTTGTTTTCTGTGGCTAAATATTCAGATATTGCAAAGAAAGTGTGACTGTTCCATAGTATGTTATTATACAAAGAAATACATATATATTTACAAACAGAAAGTCAAGAAATGTTTTTTTTCTAATCCACCTAAAATGAATGAAATGAAAGAAAACTTGTATAGTGGTTTACTACTCAAAAGCATGTTGGCGCTGCATGTTAGTAGGCAAGGATCCACTCAGTGAGCAATGGGATTAACTCAGAGAGTAAACAACCACGTCTTGATGCATTTCCTGAAAATTATATGACACTCAATGGACTTAATATCTACCAGCAGGGAGTTCCACAGTAAGGTAAGAGAAAAATGTACCCACCACCCCACCTACTAGGTCTAACTCTAGGAACCACCACTTCTCTCTCAGTACTGGATCTCAGAAGACGTACATGGATACAGCACTGAAATCTTGTGGCAATGAAACTGGGACCGACATTAATAAGCGCTCTGTGTGCCAAACACAGCGCTTAAAATTTGGATCTTTGGCGGACTGGAAGCCAGTGGAGCTCATGAAGTTCCATGGCTACGGCTGACACCGACCTAGATGAAGAATGAAGCGTGCTGCCACATTCTGTGCCACTTTAAACTCTGGATCACAGCATCTGATTTATTCCCAAATACAGCGCATTGTATTAAAATAAATAAATAAATAAAGCTGGAGGCAAATAAGGCCTGAATTAATTGTCTTGCATGACGCAATGGGGATAAAAGAAAAGATCGTCTACAGGACATGCAATATGGCAAATCGCTTAAGACAGTTGGATTTCATTCAACTGCCTACTGCACATGTGCAGGCTCTAAAATTAGCAGCGACTGATTGAATATCACCCAAGTTGGTTGCAATAATCTGAGTGTCGTCCGCATAAGAAAGTACAGAAACCCGAAAGATCAAGTAAGGCTGCAAGCGGGAAACATACAGATTAAAGAGGGTGGGACTCAAGGAGGAGCTCTTTGGTACACCACATTGAAGCGAGAAAGTTTAGATATGAAATAGTCACAAGTGAGAGTCTGAGTTGTGACTGTCAAAAACAGTGAAGAAGTTTGAGGATCTTGCCATTAATTCTAAGCTGAAGCAAATGGGCCACTAGCAAGGAGTCGGGACAATGTATCAAATGCCGCCGAGAGGTCCGACAAGATCAAGGTGGCAAAATCACCTTAATTAAGAACCTTTCTGATGTTGTTGGCTAGGGAGAAATCCATGCTCTGGCCACTCCTGAAACCAGATTGGGACAAATCCAGAAGATTATGTTGATCAATGATTCTGCATGGTTCCAGGTTCCAGGTTCTTTTTAATATTTTGGCCGGAAGCTGCAGCAATGATATCAGTGTCTAGTTTTTAAGTACCTTCGGATCTAACAATGTTTTTTTGAGGAGCGGAACCACAGTAATTTCCTTACAGGCTTTAGAGAAAAATGCCCACCTCTATAACAATACTCCATAAATCAGGCAGATAAGTAGAAATGTCTGGACTTAACTGCAAAATGTGCAGTGGGCTGGGGTCAGTAAGCACCCCAAATTTAGAAATGGGAAATAACTCCCTGGCTTGCAATTCAGTGAAAGCTGAGAATTTCTGAAGGACCATAGCTTGACAATTATTGTAATCATCTATTAGGTAAGGTTGGAATTCAGGAATATTCCCTGGAAGGAACTCCAAATAAATATTTTACATTATTTTACTGAAAAAGTTGGCCAGCTGATTGCAAAAGGCCTGACACATAATCACTGTAAAACCCAAGGGGAGATTAGACGCATTCTTACAATTGCAAAAAGTTGTTTTACTAGGTGTTGGGTATTTCCTAGTTTGTGTGTGAAATGCCTGGACCTTCACTGAAGATAGCCGGTTTATATTTTTGCATCACTTCACTGTAGAATAATGTATCTTTGGGGTGATAGGCTTTTCTCCATTTCTGCTCTAAACATCAACATTTCTGTTTAAGAATTTTAAGATAGACTAAAAACCATGGAGCACAGGTGGGAGTCCTTCTCTGACTGGCCTTCTGGAAAGGGGTTAACAAGTCAAATGACACTGTGACCCATTCTGTAAAATCAGAGGCCTCCTGAACTACATTAGATAGGTGAGGGGGAAACATTTGCTATTAGAGCCTCTGTAAATGTTGGCTCAAGCATGTGAGTGCCATTTTGAGCAAGCTAAAATGTGTCTCCTCACAGAGGCAGGAACCATATTACTAAAAGCTATCACCAGGTTGTCTGACAACAGCGCAGGAAGGGTAAATCAAAAATGTAAGCCCTGATTGTTGCAAAAATAGCATCCAACATGTGCCTTTAGTATTAGGCCAGCGACCAGCTGGGTGAAATCAAACGCAAGTCATTGCCTCGATTACTTGAATAGTATCTTTCTTGGATATATTTTCAAAATGGATCCTGATGAACCTCAAGTAAGCCCGATGTTAAATCAGATTCTCCCTATGCACGTTGACTTCTAGTTGTTCATAGTAAGGCACAGTTTGGGTGTAACAGACAACCGTCTAATACGAGATCCTTCTTTACTTTCTACAGAAAGAGCTGAGTGTTATATTGTCTAAGGTTTGCGGTGGTGTCCTACTCCGACGACACCCAGCTTGTGTTCTCCTTTTCCAACAACCCAACTTTGGATCAGTTCAATTTCCAAAAAGGTATGCTGGCGGTCGCAGATTGGATGGCTGCCAATTGCCTGCAACTGAAAATGAATACATTTGAAATTCTCCTTCTAGGTAATGACTCCCATTCCTGGGGTGACAACTGGTGTCCTCCTTCCCTTGGGCTTCCTCCGCGTCTAAAGTTGGTGGTTAAAAATCAAGGTGTCGGGTGGACAGTGCCTTAACTTTTGAAGCTCAGGTGAAAGCTGTGGTAGACAGTTGCTTTGGGCTTATATGTAGGCTCAAACCCTTCCTCATTTTTTTTCACCCTCCATTCGACAAGTCATTGTTCAGGAGGTAATTCTTTCCAGGTTGGACAATTGCAACATCCCATACTGGGATCTAATAAGGCTGTGATCAGAAGACTCCAGATGGTCTAAAACGCCATGGCAAGGTTGCTGTTTTCTCTCCCGAAGTATCGCCCAGCAGATGCCTTATTTGTAGATTGCATTAGCTCCCTGTGGACAAGCGTTTTCACTTTAAGGCTTTGAGCACGGTTCATAAGATCTTTTTCTCCCAAGGAGACCCCATTTTGTTCAATTTCCTGTCTCCATACCTACCCCTACAGCCTCTCCACGCAGCCGATCTTAATCTGACCTGTGTGCCGCGTGTTAAATGAGTAAGAGCAGGTGGCTGTCCCTTCTGTGCTAAAGCTCCTGCCCTCTGGAATGCACTCCCCTTACCTCTTAAGAGTTTTAAGAACCACTGGTCTTCCAGGGAATCCCCGAAGACCTGGTTGTTTTTCATCTAAGAGCCCCTTGGGGTATCTTTCCATTTGGTCAGCATCTGCAGTTGGTCTTATTGAGATCAGCAATGGGACGCCCTGTTCCTGGGGCAGTGATGCGCTCTACAAACCCTATAACATAGGGTGAAATTAGGATCACTAGTTAACCCAGCATAGCTCATAATCTTGCAACATGGGATGAAGGCTATTCTAGCTGGACTGTGTGACCTGCTGAACCATTCCTTTGCACTAGGTCAAATTCCCTCGAAGTGAAAACATGCTACCATTGTGCCACTTTTGAAAAAAAACGACACTGGACCCAGCTAAGCCGGAAAAGTTAAGGCTGATCTCTTTGCTCCCGTTTTTCTCCAAAGTGTCAGAGAAGCACATAAATAATCAACTGTTGAGGATTATCTGAGACTGAAGACCTACTGTACGAGACCCAATCGGGTTTATGCTCACAGTACAGCACGGAATTAGTGCTGCTGCTAACCTCTGAGTCTCTAAGACTCATTGTTGATGGGGGCAAAACTGCTGCGCTGATGATGCTGGACTTAAGTGCAGAGTTCAACACAGTTTCCCATGGCCTTCTGTTTGAACGGCTCTGGAAATGCGGTGTCGGGGTCATGGCTCTTAGATGGCTGGCTTTTTTCCGACAGAACTGCACCTTTTAGGTGATTCAACAACCTTTCTCATCTGAGGTTTTCTTGCTGTGGCAGGGACTGCCACAGGGCTCGGCATTGATCCCTACGTTATTTAATCGTTATATGCACCCCCCAGCAGATGTCATTGAGCGTCACGGCTTTAGCATCGTGTTGTATGCCGATGACACATAGCTCATTATCACTCTGTCTCAGGATGAGGACATTTCCACGGCTGGCTAGCAGAGTGGATTACAGTTGTCTCAAGCTTAATGCTGGAAAAACAGAGGTTCTCATCTTAGGAAAGCAACCATTTATCTGGTCCAGTGCATGGTGGCCAGACACACTTGGACCAGTACCGGTTCCCAAGCTAAAAGTGAAGAACCTAGGCATTTGGTTTCACACTAATCTAACATTTGACGAGATAGCCAGCCTTGTGGGGAAATGTTTTGGTATCCTAATAACACTGAACAAGATCATGGGCCTTCTCTCTGAATCTGCCAGGAAAGCAGTAGTCCAGGCACTGGTCATCTTCAGACTGAACTATTGTAATATGTTATATCTCGGAGCCACACAGGGGCGGTTGAGGAAGCTCCCGAGGGTGCAGAACGGTTCAGCACGTTTGCTGCTGAACATCCTTCCATCCATGGGGTCTGCCCTTGTCAAATTTACATTGGCTCCCACTGAACAAGAAGCTATGTGCTTCTGCCATATGAATTATTAAGGACCTTGTTTCCTGCATTCAATGGTGAAGTCTTATCGACCAAGAAGTCATCTTAGGTCTGTAGGAACCACACTCACCGTGATTCCCATTGTGAAAAAAGCACATGTGAGAGGATACTCCTTTAGTTTCCTGGCTAGCAAAATGTGGAACACCCTTCCTGTGGATCTCATACCGGAATACTCCGAATTAGTCTTTCGTAAGAAACTTAAGACTTGGCTTGTTAAACAAATTTAGGACAGGTAGACTGTGCATTGTTGATCTTTACTGGAGGATGAATTCGTAGCGCGGGACACTCCAAATGGAGTAGCCAGGCCCTTTATACATGTCATAATATTATTATTATTATATATACAATGATGGATGTATTTGACACATTAGATGTATGTAATTCTTCTAAGGTGTATTTCATTTCTGCTAGACTTCTGGCTACATCACTACTCAGACATACCATTTCAACTTGCTTATTGGAGATAAATCCGCACATTGTGCTTGCTGCAGCTGTAGATGGTCACTTTTCAAAAGCCTGGCCTAAAGCCTGTAGGGATAGATCACTATGTCGTTGTTTATGCCCATTGGCCTGTGACTGCTGTTATTGGTTGACAAAGGTACTTCATAGCCTATGTTCTGTTCAATTCAAGAAAACTTTATGCGGATGCACTATGGCATCCATAAAAGTATCACAGACGTAAACAACAAGACAGAATGATAAAAAATAAGTTTCCTAAAAAGAGAAAAAGATTAAGACCATAAAAACAATCAACAATATAATCATATTTGCTGCCAAACTTTAACACAACAAAGACCTACGAGCTTGCATGACAGATTTTAACCCTTTCGGTGCTCATGACGAGCTCGAGCTGAGCTCGTCATGACCACACCCATTTCTATTATGGTCCAGAACAGCAGTGGAATATCTCAATCAGCCAAGGTGTTAAAAAGCCCCAATGTACAGAACAGCTTCAGCATTAAATAATTGAAGTAGACATCTAAAAGCAGGCCTACATTGTCTAATATTATAACAATACTATTTTTTCAAGTTTAAAAGCTTTATTTAGAACACATTTTCATTACAAATCAGTAAGCCATATAACATATCTTGGAGTATATAACAACAAATATGAAGAGCATACTGAGAGAAATAAAAATCTGTTTACAGTTTTACATTATGAGAGGAAAGAAAGGGATAAGGGATATAATATAATTCAATAACTGAAGATCGAATTACAATGCATATTAGTAATCAATGAAGAAGTAATTAACATACCAATAAATAGTAATAAGGATTGATATACAGTAAAAGGTAGAGAAATAACATGTTATGGAGGTCTAAAATTTCGGAACGTTTGAAGGATATAACTTCTTTTTTTGCATCTTTATTTAAATAAGTGGTTAATGGTAACCAATATATATCTCTATTAACAAGTGGATTATGAGAAGAGGCAAAAGCAGTATCTAATCTATGATAGTGGCAAAGGTTATTCCACCATGCCTTAACTGAGAGTTTAGTTGAGCAATTCCAGTGTAATGTAATTTGTTGAAAGTCTAAGGCTAACATAAGATCAAGTAACCTTTTTTCACGTGAAGATAGAGCCAAAGACTCTATTAAACTACCTGCAAAAATGATATCATTGGTCAGGGGTAAGCATAAGTGAAACATTTTAGAAATAAGAGATCCAATATCCGCCCATAAGGAGGCTACAGTGGGACATAAGAATAAAAGATGTAACAAGTCAGCAGAAGGAGAGTTGCATGTCCAGCAACAGTCATTGTTTGTGGGAGAAAATGTAGCTATTGATTGGGAGTAAAGTAGAGTCGGTGATAAAGAAAGAACATAGATTGAGTGGTAGAAGCAGACCTAGAGACTTTTAATGATCTTGTCCAAAACCTATTCCAGAAATCAACGCTCCAAGTACAGCCCAAATCAGTTTCCCAACCAAGCTCCAGATTTATTTTAGAGCGAGTAGGGTCGGAAGAGGAATGATATTTATAGATCAAAGAAGCCCTTGGAAACAGCAACAATATTTTAAAAAAAGGATCAGTTAAAGGTGTGGAGTCTTCAGAGGGGAGGGAGTAGAAGATATCCAGAATAATTCCCATAAGAGTTGAGAATTTCTGCCAGAAGGAGCGTGGACAGTTGAAAGAAGCTTGAAATTGAAGGAAAGAACAAGGATTCCAGCCATCAAACACCCATACAATACCCCGAGTTCTCCAAGATTTCCAGTATAAAGATCTATTGTTAATAGTAATAAGACGATTGTACCATAAGGGAGATTGTAAGAAAGATTCTCTAGTAGAGAGTGAAGGTTGGTAATAAGGTCTTAGTAAGAAACAGGTGTAATGAAATAATGGGACAGACGCAATACTAGTCTTTGCAGTAAAGGAAAGTACTTCCTTTATGGAGAAAGGAGTGAGCAGTGTTCTTTCCATTTTAACCCACAAGGGAGTATAAGGTGTATCAACTGTAAGAAGCCATTTGGAGGCATGTTTCAAGCAAAAAGCTGGATGATAAAGTCGAAAGTCAGGAAACTTAACACCACCATCAGCTTTTTATTTCTTGGGAGATTTCAAGGGGATTCTAGATTTCTTATTATGCCATAAAAATTTAGATAGAAGAGAGTCATATTTTTTGAAGTACGTAGAAGGGATACGGATTGGAATCATTGAGAGAACGTATAATAAAATAGGGGTAATCATCCTTTTGATAGAATCAAGACTACCCCACCATGAGAGGAAAAGAGGATTCCAGGATGAAAGAAGGCTAGAAACACAGTTTAAGGTCTCTTTCATATTGAGTTTAACCGAGTTTAAGATGGAGTTATTAAACCAGATTCCTAGGTATTTAATTTTAGAGTTGTTCCAACGAAAATCAGTTAAGATCAAATTGGTGTTAGACAGAATTTGGGTATGGGCATGATTTCCGTCTTATCGGGAAATCAAGGAAAAATCTTAAAATTCTTGTAATAGAGATACGGGAATAAAATGCAAAATATAATCTGCGTAGGCTGACAATTTCAAATGAGAGTCTCCGAAAGAAAAAACTGAAAAAGAAGAATTTTGATGAATACTAGACAAGTAGGGTTCAATAGATAGGACAAATAAAAGAGGGTATTAGAAACATCCTTGACGAACACCTTGTTGGAATGGAATATATTGTGAGATAAGGCCATCAACTAAAACAGAGGCAGTAGGTGATGAATAAAGTAAAGAAATAAGGGAAATACATTTGGGGCCAAAACCATGCCAGGTTAGAGTTTTGAATAAAAATGACCAATCAACTCTGTCGAAAGCCTTCTCTGCATCAACAGTAATTGCAGCGAGAGAATAAGAGAGGGTGGATGATTGATTCAGGACATTGAAAAACATTCGAGAATGATCAGAGGTTAATCTGCCTTTCACGAAACCGCATTGTTCTGGATTGATTAGGGTAGGCAGAAAAGGTTTGAGACGCACGGCAAGCAATTTAGCGAAAATTTTATAATCCACGTTTACAAGGGAAATTGGGTCGTAATTCTTACAAAACTTTGGATCACAACCTTCCTTATGGATTAAACTAATTGTAGCCTCTAAAAATGTATTCTCTGCTTTGCCAGTAATGCAAAAATATTGGAAAAGGTGAAGTAGTTTGGGTAGTAAAAAATTGGAGAAGTGTAAATACAATTCTACCTAAATCCATCTGGGCCCGGAGTAATCTGTTTTTTTAAGCAAATTTAAGGATTTAGCTATTTCTATAATGGAAAGATCAGATTCAAGAGCATCAAAATCAAGATTTCCACGGGGAGAAGGGGTAACTTGGGCAAGATAGGTATCAATCAAAGAAGAAGAAACAGAGGATTCTAAATGTATAAGGACTTATAAAATCTCACAAATTCTCCCAATATATCCGGCTCTTTAAAAAGGTGTTTTCCCTCTGGAGTTTGAATAGAATCTATTAACATACGTTCCTTTCGAACTTTAAGGTAGTTAGCCAAAAGCTTTCCAGATTTATTACGTCCGTCATAATAACGGGCACTACTATGTAAGAGAATAGATGAAGAATTATCAATGGTTAATTTGTTGAAATCCAATTTTGCACAGATAACTTCTTGTAGGTTAGGGTCAGAAGTGGAAGAATAGAATTGATGTTCTAATTGTTTAATATTAGCTAGTAGGGATTTATGTTGAGCAAGGGATTTTTTCTTTTTCTTGGAGACAAAATTGATAATGAAACCACGAGCACTAGCCTTAAACAAGTCCCACATCAATGAAGGAGAAGAATTGGGATCTTGATTCAAGAGAAAAAATTCCTCAGCAAAAGAAGTGAAGTAAGAGGAAAAATTAGGATCCTGTAAGAGGAAATTATTGAATCTCCATCGAGAAGATCTGGGCTGCGGTTAGAGCAAATCAAAGTCAGTAATCACCGGGGCATGATCAGAAATCACAATAGGTTCTATTGAGGACTAAATAAGATTTTGAGATAAATGTTTAGAGAGGAAAATGTAGTCTAATCGTGTAAGAGAGCCATGAAGGGGGGAGAAAATAGAGAATTCTGTTACATCTGGGTTGCATAGAAGGCAAGCATCAATAAGGTGTGACTGAGAAAAGGTGTTGTGGAGTTGTTTTCGAGTTTTATGGGGAATAAAACGAACATGAGATTAACGGTCTATAAATGGATCTACAATTTGGTTACAATCACCTCTTAAAATAAAAAAATTATCTTTACATTGGATACATTTTTTCGCAATGTTAGGCCAAAAGGAATAGTACGGTTGAGTCGGGCCATAAACATTAAAAAGTCAATTAAATATTATTAAGAAGTAGCTTAAATGATAACCATCTACCTTCTGAATCTATCTCTTGAGAAACAACAGAACAATGTAACTTTTTATGACAGAGGATAATCACACCATTTTTCTTGTTAGAGGTAGGAGAAACAAGAGCTAAACCCACCCAATTCTCTTTGAGCTTTAAAGCCTCTACTTCCGTCAAGTGAGTCTCCTGTAAAAGGACTAAGTCCGGATCATAGGAGGCTAGATGAGAAAGTATTCTCTGCCTTTTAATGGGGTTAATAAAACCTTTCACATTCCAGGAAATAACCCTGAATGAAGATTAATGGAACAATATATAAAACAATGTGATCAACAGTAATAAACAAGACAAGATAAAAAAATCGAAACAGGGAAGGAAAGTAGAAAAAAGGAAGATAGTAAAGAGGAGAAAGTGGAAAGAAGTAGGAATAATAGAAAAGATAATAGGAAAAGACAGTACATGTCCACCATCGAAGAGAAAGAAATATATAATAACAATGAGGGTAGAGAAAAGGGAATAACAACTGTAATACATACCTTTAGGGGGAACTAGAAGAAAATTACAAGGAGTGGTGACACACAAGTTAAGACGGCATACCCAAACAGGAGGAATGAACCACAACAGGGAGGTGTATAAAACGAGTAGGAAACGGATACATAAGGAAATTCCAAAGACAAATTCTGGGAGAAGATAAAAACGGAGGAGAAAAAATAAGAATGTCATATTATAAAACATATATCAACAAACAGATATCAGCAAACAAAAGACAACCTGCAAGAGAAAAAATAGCAAATTAAGTTAAGTAGAACAACCATGGTACAGTAAAAAAAAAAAAGGTAAGACAAGGTATCAAAGCTGCAGAAGAAGGACCAGCGATTTCCATCGACGTTAAGGAATGAGATTGAATGAAATTTCTCAAATCTATTGGGTCTTCAAAGATGAAAGTTTTGTTTTGAAAAGTGACCTTAAATAAGCATGGATGAAATAACCCATATCTTGCGCCCATTGCACACAGAGCAGGACGAAGATAAAAAAAATCCTTCCTACGTTTGGCAGTTGTTAAAGAATCGTCTTGTGAGATGAAAAATTTAGAACCAGACCATGTAAGTAGTTTTTAGGCTTTAGCAGTGTTTAAAACATGTAGGAAGTCAGTTAATTTCAAAAAGAGGAAAATTACACCCCTTGATTTCAAAGGAGCTGACGTAGAAAGTCAAACGAGGACCCAATCTATGAGCCCGCTGGATACTTAGGTTTATAGATGGAGGGAGGTCCAGAAGCTTTGTGAGGAAGGTGGTGAAGAAATTAACAGGATCGTCACCCTCCAAGCCTTCCGGAAGACCATATAATCAAAGATTATTTTGTCTGTTTCTATTCTCAAGATCTTCAGCAGATTTCTTCAACAGGAGGACCTCCTTCTCTAAGGTAACAACCTTGACAGACATGTCATGTAACTCTCCAACATGTTGTTCCACAGTATAAATACGAGAATCCATAGAAGTCCATATAGCGTCTAAGGTTTGCAGACGAGAATGTGTTTCCTCAATAAATAGACGTAAGGCATGTATTTCATCCAGCACAGTGTCCAAGGATATAGGAGAGACAGACTTCGGCGGAGAAGGAGGGTCCTGTTTAAGACGTTTGGTGGCAGAGGAAGGAGTCTGCATTTTAATCCAAAAAGTTGGCGAAGCCACTGGTCTCGGAGAATTAGATTGTGCCATCTTGTCGGTACTTTGTATTGAGAAAGCAGTATGAGAAGTGCAGGATTCAGGAGCGCTAACAGTATACTTTTTCTTGATAAACAGTAATTTCTTACTCCTTCCCATAAGTAATGGGCTGATGAAGAACCAGAAAAATGTAGGGAATCAGGAGTATAACGTTTCAGTATATAGAAACAATGCTGTTCATTGTGTTAAAAAAAAAAAGGCAGAAGATAAGAGTTGAAAATACAACTTGCGTAGAAACTCCCACATTAGACTACCTCAGAAGTCAGCTGGTCGAAAAAATTAGATGAAATGCAAAACAAACCATACCTTATATAAGAAAAAACATGGTAGGCATATTTATGATGAGGTTTTCTTCAGGCGTAATGCATTTGAAGTGAAAAACACCATTGCAGGGAATACAAAATGGCGGCCGAAAATGAGGAGATATGTTTCTTTAGAATATCTCCAAGCAAGAGCAGAAAAAGCCATGCTAGTATCCACAGGATGTGCAGGGGGTCTTCCAACATCTGTAGAGCACCAATTCGGGTGTCAATGAAGGCTGGAACCGCAGGAATCCCTGCAGCATCTCCAGTCGCAGGACGGAGCTGCACGTTAGGTTGCCATCTTGTTTTGCACCGCGCCCGCTCACAATACATTTTTTAAACGGAATTAAATAGAGTCTTGTATACCTTGCAAAAAATTACAGAAAAACAGTAAAATGTAACATCGATTGGCCTGATACGTCATCGCAAGGGCTTGGCCTTTCATCAAGATTCAGCACAAAAAACAGGGGGAAACATAATGGATATTTTACTGTATCTTATCTGAACCGAAACGGAAGAGAACATTCCCATTGACCCCGTGCTCACTAAATGTAGTCAGCGGGACTATCAAATTCAATCAGTAAATAAGCAGTAACATTTATTTGTCCTTCCATTTCTCTTAAGAACTGGGAATCTTCGGAATTGAAAAGTGCTGTGCAATAGTCTTTTCACTTAGGGAGGTACAAGTTAAAGGATTATTAAAATCAGACCACATACCAATCTTGCAGTATTCAACCTTAACATAGGCCAGCCAAGGAATGTGAAGACCTCTGTCAAGCAAAAGATAGTCGATAATTCGGCCTCTGGATACTTCCAAATTGAAAAACTACAATAGAGCAGGCAAGGCCCTGATCTGACTGCTAAGTAAGGAAATCCAAGATGTTTTTACAAATAAGATGCAAAGACGATATGTATGGCCTTGCAGTGCGAAATACCTCAAACCTATCCCCCATACACAGTAATAGGTATACATTTCGACTTGTATATTTCTAGCAACCGTATAAGGGAACCTCCCCCGCTGGCTATGGGAGACTACATAAGGAACTGATAGCCATGTACAATTTACTCAGGCGATGCACAATTGAATTTGCATATTGGAGATACCTCTGCACATTGTAGTTGCTGTAGATGCCAACCTTTCAAAAGCCCAGCCTAAAGCCTGTAGGGATAGATCACTATGTCGTTATTTTTGCCCATTTGTCTATGACTGCTGTTATTGCTTGACATAGATGCTTTACTGCCTAAGTTATATCTGATACACCAGACCTTATTATGTTATGGCACTCAGACATAGCTTTTTGCATTTCATTAGTCCTCAATGGTAGCCCTATGCTGTTTTCGTTGAATTCTTACAATCAATGTTTCTTTTACATATACTTGAGATGTAGCTAGTGTCCCTACTAGTATGTTTCGTACTTATTTGGTGCTTGCCTGCCTAGAAGCCCTGCCCCGTTTGACAATATATAGCTATCTAGATCTAAATGTATAATGGATTCAGTGACGACAGTAGGTATAACAAAAGAAGCAGCAACAGGTTCATTATCCGTAAACAAAAAGTTCCTGACTTTCATCATCTCTTGTGGCAGGAAAAGGTTTTCTGTTCCCCTGTTCAGTAACATCAAGATCTTTTACGTCAGATATTTCTTCTAATGTTTGCCTCTGTCTGATCTGTGAAGGTGGACTGTTTGGGAACATATGACTATTTTAAACGTTTTGTTTATAAATATATGGTCATATGTGTAGGAGAGTAGGATCTGCTTATCATGGTTACCCCCACTTTTTGCTGGTATTTCACAGTTTTTCGACTTTAGTCTGGCTGGGGCCCTGCTAACCAGGACCCCAGCCTAGTTGATTCCTCTCTAAATTGATTGCATATACATTAGGTACACTCCAGATTGGTTACTGGGTTGCCCTTGTGAGTCCCTAGTATATGGTACCTTAGATACTAAGGTCATAAGTACCACAGAGGCCTACCAGGGGCTGAAGCATGTATTATGCCACCCCTGGGAAGCCTTCCAAAATGGCACCACAGGTCTGCTATTGCAGCCTGGGTAAGGTAGTACATGCACCTCTTATTAAGATATAGGTTACCTATATCTACCTTTAATCACTGACACATATAAACCCATTAAGTCACTCCTATGGCAGGCCTTATCAATCCTGAAGGCAGAGTGCTTGGTTTTGTGTGAGAGGGTGCCCATGCATGAGCAGGACCCCTCTGCAGCTTTCGCAATCCATTCTCTGTAGCTGTTCTGTGATGCAGCCAGACCATATACTCTTAAGTGCATTATAACCTTGCGGTTAATGCTAACTTTGGAATGGCTGCATGGAACCATGTCATGTTTGGTGTCAAACGCTTTGGAACCCTACCCCCCCCCCCCCGCCAGTCCTGGCAGCGGGGGTAGAATTCCACCCTTCTAAAGGAAGAGCCATGTGCACACTAACCTAACCGGTAATAGTTTAAAAGAGCCCCAGCATCACAAAATGGATGCTGCAGCCACAGAGACGAGTCTGGCCTCCTGCTGCTGGATGAAACTCCGGCAGAGGAGGCCTGGACAATAGGCTTCCTGTCACAGGGAGGTGTAACCACCTCACAGACAGACTTTAGTGTATTGGGGCTGGATGGGTGCATTCATAGAATGCTTTTTAGACAGTTCTGGGGGCACACTTGGTGTCCCTGTTCATATTCCAGTTCAAACCGATTGCAGGGGCACTCATCCCCTGCTCTGGCGCACTCATCCCCTGCTCTGGCGCAAAACTGGACAAAGGGGAAGGGGGTAGCCACCCCCTCCCTGGATTCTCACATAGGTGGGTCCCCAGAGTATGTCCAACCCCCTATCTTAGTATAAGGATAGGAACCCAGTCCTTAGGACTTCAGATTACACCTGGACGAAACTCTGCAACATATATCCTGGAACTTCGACATTCTGTATAGACTAGAAGACGGAAGAATCTCCATTGGGGTCATGGAGTGACTCCCTTGTTCAAATAGGCACCAAAGAAGCATCTTGCCAGTCTGCATTTCCAAGGCTCCTGCCAGATCCTGACAGATTTGCGACTCAGGACACAGACTTCTAGACTTCTCAGAGGCCGACACGAGATCCCAGCAAAGCTGAGATCCACTGCCCTCATGACTCACGTGGGACTGGAACTCCTGGACACCGTGTACATTTGCAAGTGCATCGACTTCCCGAGCTTTCCCGAAATTGTGCATTGGGCTACTTATAGTCCAAGCCCCGAGCACCATTTGCACCGAAGATTGTGGGCATACACTCCACGAGTGTTCTGTGGGCCCACTTCTAGAATTTCTGCTAGAGGCTCCTTCGCGATCCCTGGTTCGTTGACTGGTGTGTCCCCATGAAGGTAACTCTTCTGTTTCTTGGGCTTTCCTAGTTGCTCCAGATGGCCCTGACTCCCCTTCAAAGGGTGAGTCCCTCAGACCTTACTGGTCTGCACCGAAGCCAATCTTTGCTTTCTGCGTGGGTTACTGTTGCCAAGGCTTGTTGGGTAAAATCCGGAAACCGACACCGCAGTACTCGACATCCTTCATGGGACAGCTCAAATCCAGCTCTTGGTTGTTCCAGACTCTGTCCCCTCTGCTTTCAGGTTCTTCAGATCGCCGATCCACCCGGACACTTTCCACTTGGTCACCTGCAGCACTTTTCAGCAGCTCGCCATTGAAATCGACGACGAAACCCGACACAAAAAGACACCTATGCACCCGGCTTCCCTGGGTGAGGTAACTTGAGTACTCCGGTGCTCCCATGGGTGTTGACTCTAGAACCTCCTAGTTCTAAAGGGGTTTGCTCCAAGTCCTCTTCTAAGTGTCCTTAATCTGTAATTTTCCAACCGTGACTTTCCCCCATAGAACTTAATGGTGATTCGTGGCTGTGTTTAGATACTGCACGCGTCCCCCGTGGGTCCCCTGTGTCACTACCTTGGGTGGTTCCTGGTGGCCCCAGCGGTTCTAAAGGCTCTAGGCCTTGTATCTATGTCAGTCGTGGTTCTCATACCACTTTCTTAGTATATGGTTTGGTATGCCCCTAGGGCTCAACATATATTGTGCTAATGTACTGTGTGCTAAATAAGTTTACTGAACGTACTTTTTCCTCTAGCCTCATAAAGAGACTAGAGGGATGTGTTTAGAATAAATACATATATTTTATATATATACCTGGTGTGGTTCCCCTTCCATTCGGTCATCTATGAGATTATAGACTGGTAAAACAAGCTGCTTTACGTTACTTCAAGACTTAGCCTGAAGGCTGCTCTCCACAGCTACCACTAGGATAGCTTTCTATATAGGTTGTCTTTAAACCTACCATCAATACGGGTCGTTTGGGCTAGTGCACGATGCCCACTAGAATAGTGGACAGCATATGCCAGGGCAACTTGTCACATTAGTGTGCAGCATGTAGGATTCCAGCTTGCCATTGTTTTACCAGATAATCTCAAGAGATTGCTCATTTGAAAACCACTAATGGTACCAGAGGTACATATAATACAAGCTTAAATACAGTAAGTTCTACTGAACTTAAAGTTGTGTGTGAACGGCTTAAGCACACCCTTTCTACAACTTGAGAGTCTAGTAGGTAAACAGCTAGAGTAGGTAGTGCATACACCACACCTCACTAGTTATGTCTTTAGGGCCAGGAACCAGTGTGTCCCTGCCAGATGTCAGTATATTACAGACATCCAAGAATGAACCATTCCCTTTTTTAGAATGAAGGGCTCTGTGGACTATGAGGAAACTGAAGACACCAAAGAATGCTACCACCCAACATCTCAGAGAGGTGTTAATGCTTGATGACCAGAGAAAGGCTTCAGAGCCTGAAAGGGTAGGCAGTGGGGTGGAAGCAACAGAAGGGGAAGAGGCCAGTGGTACCAATCCACAGGGCTCAGACTCTGATGTTGACCTGGCAGGTGACAATGACCTAGACCAGCTGAGGTTTAAAGAAGGCCCACTGGAGATAAGGAAACAAAGAGTAGCCTTAGAAAGGGAGTCCCTAGAGCTTGAAAGAGCAAGAAAAAAGATGGGATCAGAGTCCCAGGGTGGCAGCAATGTCCCTAGAGGTAGGGATAGGTCTTATGACCATGAAAACTTGAGCAAGATTGTCCCTCCCTACAAGAGTGGGGATGACATCCACAAATGGATAACTGCACTGGAGAGGGCCTGCAAAGTACAGAAGGTACCCCAGGAGCTATGGGCAGCAATCTTGTGGCTCTCCTTTGCAGGCAAAGGTAGAGACAAGCTCATCACTGTCAGAGAAGAGGATGCTGATAATTACAAAGTCCTGAAGAGAGCTCTAATAGATGGGTTTGGCCTAACCACTGAGCAGTATAGAATACAGTTCAGAGATACCCAAAAAGCACAGACTCAGGACTGGGTTGACTTTGTAGATTGTGCTACTAAGGCTCTGGAGGGCTGGTTACTGGGCAGTAAAGTGTGTGATTTTACAGGATTGTATAAATGATCATGAGGGAGCAGATTCTTAATAACTGTCAGAATCAGCTGTTGCATCAGCACTGATCTGACCTCTCCCCAAAAATTGGGAAAGAAGGCAGACAAATGGGTTAGAACCAGGGTGAAGCAGAAGGTACAGAACCAAGGTGGTGACCAGAAGAAGCAAGATCCTAATAAGGGTGGGGAGAAGGGTTAAAACCAGAAGTCTTCACAAGGCCCCCAAAAACCTTCTAATGGTGGGGATTCCCAATCTTCCAAAAAGAAAGGCCAAAAGAAACCATGGTGTAAAATCTGTAAACAGAATAGCCATTGGACTAGTGACTGTAACAAGTCAAAAGAATCAACTCCAGCCACCAGTGCCCCTAAGGCAACTGTTCCCCCTAGTTCAGCTCCAAGTGGTGGTACTAAGCAGAAGGGTGTAGTAGGGTTAACTCAGGGTACTGAGATGGACTCTGGCCTAGTCAGAGTACCAACTCAGGCTGTCCTGATCTGTGATGGAGGCATGGATATGCCCTCCTCTGTGAGTCCCAGTAACTTGGGCAAGTACAGACAGCAGCCTTTGATCAATGGAAAAGAGGTTTTGGCCTACATGGACACTGGGGCAAGTATCACTATGGTAACACAACACACTGTGGACCCTGGACAAATCATACTTGGTGAACTTTACCAAGTGACCAATGCTAGCAATGTCAGGACCAACCATGCCCTGGCAGTTGTTAATTTCTCCTGGGGAGGGGTAACTGGCCTTACGAAAGTTGTGGTGAGTGCAGACCTCCCTGTTGAATGCTTGCTTGGCAATGATCTAGAGACTTCAGCCTGGTCTGAAGTGGAGTTAAGGACCCATGCAGAAATGTTAGCAATCTCTGCACATGTGTTTGCTGTGACTAGGTCACTGGCCAAAATGTCTAAAACTGAACAGGCCCTGGATTCTGGAATAATGGACCAGGTGCCTTCCAAAAAAGGAGCAGTGGGGTTAAGGCAGTGCCTTCCCATTTGACTCAGAGTGATGATCAGTCTATTGAGGGAGATTATTGTTCTCCTGAAGCAGGAACTGTCCCAGAGGAGCTTGAGCCTTATCAGGTTGAGTTCTTGGGGACAGGGAGCCCTTCCAGGGCAGAGTTGAGTCAGGAGCAGCCGAGCTGCCCTTCACTTGAACCCCTCAGACAGCAAGCTGCTGCGGAGGCTGCTGGGAATGCTAGTGGCACCCATAAGATTTATTGGGATGATGGACTCCTGTATTCAGAGAGTAGAGACCCAAGCCTGGTGCAGCCAGGAGGTTGGTTATACTTTTGAAATTCAGGGGCTTCCTATTGACACTAGCCCATGATATTCCTTTAGCAGGACACCTGGGCCAAAACAAGACTTGGGACAGAATTGTCCCTCATTTTCATGTGCCCCACATGTCTGAAGACACAAAGGAGTTTTGTCGCTCCTGTGTCACCTGTCAAGCCAGTGGTATGGCAGGTGGCACCACAAAGCCCCCCCCCCTGATACCACTACCTGTGGTGGGGGTTCCCTTTGAGAGCGTGGGGATTGACATTGTTGGACCAATGTATCCTCAGACAGCATCTGGGCACATGTTTATCCTAGTGGTGGTGGACCATGCCACTAGGTACCCAGAAACTATACCCCTTAGGGCCACTACAGCACCTGTGGTGGCAAGAGCCCTCTTGGGAGTGTTCTCAAGAGTGGGTTTCCCTACGGAGGTAGTATCTGACAGAGATGCAAACTTTATGTCTAGCTACTTGACTGCAATGTGGAAGGAGTGTGGAGTGAATTACAAATTCACCACACCCTGTCACCCACAATGCAATGGTTTAGTTGAAAGATTCAACAAAACCTTAAAGGGTATGATCAAGGGTCTCCCAGAAAAGCTTAGGCAGAGATGGGACATCCCACTACCCTGCCTTTTATTTGCATACAGGGAGGTTCCTGAGAAAGGGGTTGGCTACAGCCCTTTTGAACTTCTGTTTGGACATCCTGTAAGAGGCCCATTGTGTCCGGTGAAGGAGGGATGGGAGTTACCTCTCAAACCCCCTAAACAGGACATAGTAGACTATGTACTTGGTCTCCCCTCTAGGATGGCTGAGTATATGAAAAAGGCAACAAAAAACCTAGAGGCTAGCCAGGAATTACAGAAAGCCTGGCATGACCAAAAGGCTGTACTGACTGTTTACCAGCCAGGACAGAAAGTGTGGGTGTTGGGGCCTGTGGCCCCAGCAGCTCTCCAAGACACTTGGAGTGGACCCCACACTATTGTTGAATAGAACGGAGAGGTTACCTATTTGGTAGACTTAGGAACTCCCAGGAGCCCCCACATGGTGCTTCATGTCAACAAACTGAAACCATGTGTTGACAGGGCAGACATGGGCTTGCTCATGGCTACTGATGAGGGACAGGAGGAGAGTGACCCTCTCTCCGACCTCCAATCACAGAACCCTGCTGATGGGTCAGTGGATGATGTAGCCTTGGCAGGCAGCCTCACTGCTCAGCAGCAAACTGATTGCAGACAAGTGCTCAGTCAGTTCAGACATATGTTCTCTCTGACTCCAAGTCAGACCACCTGGTGCACTCATGAGGTTGACACTGGGACAGTCTGCCTGTTAAAAATAAGATTTACAGGCAACCTGATCATGTCAGGGACTGTATAAGGACTGGAAGTCCAGAAAATGTTGGATATGGAAGTTATTGAACCCTCAGATAGCCCTTGGGCTAGTCCAGTGGTCTTGGTACCAAAGCCTCACACCCAGGGTGGTAAGAGAGAGATGAGGATTTGTGTTGACTACAGAGGTCTCAATGCAGTCACTAGGAGTGATGCCCATCCAATCCCAAGAGCAGATGAGCGTATAGATATTTTGGCCTCAGTCAAGTTTCTGAGCACATTTGATCTTACAGCTGGCTACTGGCAGATCACATTAGCTGATGATGCAAAGCCAAAGACAGCATTTTCAACCCCTAGTGGGCACTATCAATCTGTGGTAATGCCCTTTGGTCTGAAGAATGCACCTGCCACTTTTCAAAGGTTGGTGAACAGAGTCCTAACAGGCCTGGAAGACTACTGTGCAGCATATCTAGATGATATTGCTGTCTTTATATCCACCTGGGAGGATCACCTGGTCCCCCTGAGAAATGTTTTGGAAGCCCTGCAGAGGGCAGGCCTAATTATCAAGCTACTAAGTGCCAGATAGGGCAGAGTCAGGTTGTGTACCTGGGCCACCTTGTAGGTGGAGGTCAGGTTCAACCATTGCAGAGTAAAATCCAGACCATCATGGACTGGGTTGCTCCAACTACCCAGACTCAAGAAAGAGCTTTCTTGGGCCTGACTGGGTACTACAGAAGATTTGTCAAGGGGTATGGTTCCATTGTGACACCCCTGAATGACTTAACTTCTAAAAGGATGCCTACGAAAGTTCAGTGGACAGTTCGCTGCCAAAAGGCATTTGATGACCTGGAGCAGGCCATGTGCACTGCACCAATTCTGCAAAGTCCTAACTACTCCAGAGAATTCATCGTCCAAACAGATGCATCTGAGTTGGTGGTAGGGGCTATGCTATCACAATTGAATGATGAAGGTCAGGACCAGCCAGTACTTTTATTAGCAGAAGGCTGACCCCTAGAGAGAAATGTTGGTCAGCTATTGAGAGGGAGGCCTCTGCTGTGGTTTGGGCTTTGAAGAAGCTGAGGCCATACTTGTGTGGCACTCACTTCACTGTTCAGTGTGACCGTAAGCCCATCTTATGGCTAGAACAAATGAAGGGTGAAACCCCCAAACTTTTGAGGTAGTCCATTTCCCTACAGGGGATGGACTATACAGTGGAACACAGACCTGGGAGTAACCATGCCAATGCAGATGGACTCTCCAGGTATTTCCACTTAGAACATGAAGACTCAACTGGTCAAGGTTAGTTTAATGTCCCTGCATTTGGGAGGGGAGTTGTGTAGGAGAGTAGGATCTGCTTACTATGGTTACCCCCACTTTTTGCGTGTATTTCACTGTTTTTCGACTTTAGTCTGGCTGGGGCCCTGCTAACCAGGACCCCAGCCGAGCTGTTTCCTCTCTATATTGATTGCATGTACATTAGGTACACTCCAGATTGGTTACTGGGTTACCCTTGTGAGTCCCTAGTTTATGGTACCTTAGGTACCATTTCGGAATCTATTCTCTGCAGCTGTTCTGTGATGCAGCCAGACCATATACTCTTAAGTGTGTTATAACCTCGCGGTTAATGCAAACTTTGGAATGGCTGCATGGAAACATGTCGTGTTTAGTGTCAAACACTTTGGAATCCTACCCCCTCCGCCAGTCCTGGCAGCGAGGGTAGAATTCCTCCCTTCTAGAGGGAGAGACATGTACACACTAACCTAACCGGTAATAGTTTAAAAGAGCCCCAGCATCACAAAATGGATGCTGCAGCCACAGACACGAGTCTGACCTCCTGCTGCTGGACGGAACTCCAGCAGGGGAGGCCTGGACAATAGGCTTCCTGTCACAGGGAGGTGTAAGCACCTCCCAGACAGGCTTTGGTGTATTGGGACTGGGTGGGTGCAGTCATAGAATGCTTTTCAGACAGTGCTGGGGGCACACTTGGTGTTCCTGTGCATATCCTAGTTCAAACCAGTTGCAGGGGCAATCAGCCCCTACTCTGGCGCGAAACTGGACAAAGGGAAAGGGGTGTAGCCACCCCCTCCCTGGATCCTCCCATAGGTGGGTCCCCAGAATATGTCCAACCCCCTATCTTAGTATAAGTATAGGAACCCAGTCCTTAGGACTTCAGATTACACCTGAACGAAATTCTGCAACATATATCCTGGATCTTCAACATTCTACATCGACTAGAAGACGAAATAATCTCCCTTGGGATCAAGAAGTGACTCCCCTCTTCAAACAGGCACCAAAGAAGCATCTTGCAGGTCTGCATTTCCAAGGCCCCCACCAGATCCCGCCGGATTTGCGACTCAGGACACGGACTTCCAGACTTCTGAGAGACCGACACGAGATCCCAGCAAAGCTGAGACCCGCTGCCCTCACGAGTGACGTGGGACCGGAACTCCTGGACACCGTGCACATATGCAAGTGCATCGACTTCCCGAGCTTTCCCGAAGTTGTGCATTGGGCTACTTATAGAGCAAGCCCCAAGCTCCATTTGCACCGAAGATTGTGTGCCTACACTCCACGAGTGTTCCGTGGGCCCGCTTCTAGCATTTACGCTCGAGGCTCCTTCGCGATCCCTGGTCCGATGACTGGTGGGTCCCCAGACGTTCCCAGACTCCCCTCCAAAGGGTGAGTCCCTCAGACCTTGCTGGTCTGCACCAAAGCCAATCTTTGCTTTCTGCGTGGGTTGCTGTTGCCAAGGCTTGTTGGGTCCAATCCGGAAACCGACATGGCAGCAATCAACATCCTTCATGGAACAGCTCAAATCCGGCTCCTGTTTGTTCTCGACGCCTCCTGGTCCTCGTGGCTTAAGAGTCAAGCTTCACCATCGTCACCTGAAATCCCCCGACATCAGTTGCCATCTTCTCATCACCTTCGTGGTCACTGGCAAGTGACACAGACTCTGTCCCCTTTGCTTTCAGGTTCTTCAGATCTCCGATCCACCTTTGGATCCACCCGGACACTTTCCACTTGGTCGCCTGCAGCACTTTTCAGCAGCTCACCATTGAAATCGACAATGAAACCCGACATGAAAAGACACCTATGCACCCGGCTTCCCTAGGTGAGGTAACTCGAGTACTCCGGTGCTCCCATGGGTATTGACTCTAGAACCTCCTAGTTCTAAAGGGGTTTGCTCCAAGTCCTCTTCTAAGAGTCCTTAATCTGTAATTTTCCAACCGCGACTTTCCCCATAGAAGTTAATGGTGATTCGCAGCTGTGTTTAGACACTGCACGCGTCCCCCGTGGGTCCCCTGTGTCACTACCTTGGGTGGTTCCTGGTGGCCCCAGCGGTTCTAAAGGCTCTAGGCCTTATATCTATGTCAGTCGTGGTTCTTATACCACTTTCTTAGTATATGGTTTGGTACGCCCCTAGGGCTCAACATATATTGTGCTAATTTACTGTGTGCTAAATAAGTTTACTGAATGTACTTTTGCCTCTAGCCTCATAAAGAGACTAGAGGGATGTGTTTAGAATAAATACATATATTTTATATATATTTACCTGGTGTGGTTCTCCTTTCATTTGGTCATTCATGAGATTATAGACTGGTAAAACAAGCTGCTTTACATTTCTTCAAGACTTAGCCTGAAGGCTGCTCTCCACAGCTACCACTAGGATAGCTTTCTATATAGGTTGTCTTTAAACCTACCATCAAGAAGGGCCGTTTGGACTGGTGCAAGGTGCCCACTAGAATAGTGGACAGCAAATGCCAGGCCAACTTCTCACAATATATAAAAAACATGTCAATCATTTTTTACTATTCTATTTGAAAATGTAAAAAGTTGAGCACTGTATATATAATTTCTTTCTTTTTTCTCAAATATCTGCAAATAGTTTTTGGAAGTGTGTGCAAAACAACATAAATGGAGTACATTAGTTATAACTCTTACTTAACGGTTTTTGTAAACAAACTGAGATAGATTTTTGTATGGCTATTGTTAGAAAACAAATGTTTAAAGTCATGTAACTGTTATACTATTATATTATATTTAGAAAATTAATAAAGTTTGAAAAAGGTACATACTTGTAGTCAGTGCTTAATTTCAGCCGGTGGTTTCCAGTGCTCAACACGGGCACTTACTCATCAACACGGAGCATTTCTTAAGCGCCAGTTAAGGACGCATTCATTAATGGTAGGCACCCCGAATCACAGAATGCTGACACGACCCGAGACTCGAACCTAGTTCCCTAGCACCAAGGTCAGCAGCTCTGGATGTTACGCCACATTCTCTCCTCACTTTCATGGTCAGTAGCTTGTTCTGTTTTAAGCATTATAAAATAATGGGGTAGCCCAATAAGCGTCGCAGGACCTGGGTAGGGTAAAGTATGAAAAGATTGGTCCTTGACCGACTTTAAGGAAGTATCTGAATAGAAATAGTTAATGATATAGGGGTTGCCGGGAGGGTCAACCAAAGGTACTGAATACAATGCACATCTGGATGTACACCCTAGAAAAATAATAAATTCCTCTGATAATGCAAAAGTGTATATACAAATTACACCAACACTGATTTCAATTGTGTAAGTTCATTATTTTATATAATTTTTCATAGCTAAATACAAACATTAATCAGTAGGTAACATTATTACCACTTGGAATTGATAAAAGGTTGCACACGTGAAAGGAAATAGAGGTGCTCGTGAAAGAAGAGTGAAAATCAGGAAGTTTGAAAATACACACTGTTCCTTATTACAAGGGGTCACTGGTCTATAAGAGAACCAGTATGATCAGACCTGTCCACGATCTTTATTTACATCTATTTACACTATTTATGAGTGCATTTAATGCAACATCCGGTTTGTAGGGGGTGAATAGTGGTAAAGGCACTTGATGGGGAGCTGCGTCGACGTTTCGACCCGTCTTATGCGAAGAGGTCGACTTAAAACCTCTGCGTGCGGGTCTTCTTCAGGACAAGGGGGTGGCAACCTAGGATATGAATAGGATGAGTTAGTGGGTGTAACCTCCAATTCAATTAGAATTATGGGAAGGGGCAAATCTGTATACTGACCTAATGTAGATACCATACTTGGCGTCAGTCTTACAGTCCAAGGCAACCAGGAGCCAATGTGGGGCGAGCCCAGTGTCTAATCACATGAGTTGAAGGTCTGAGGAAGGAGGCAGGGACTAGTTAATGCTAGAAGCGCTTGATTGATTCAGTTTGGGAGTATGCAAAGACATTGTGAGAGACTTACCTGCACCGCGCGGTGTAGCAGCGCTGGGGAGAAAACCAGTCACGAGTAGCTGGGACCAAGCGTGGTATCCAAACTCTTGAATGGAAGGTCTGAGATGGGAAACAGAGACTTATCAGAACTAGCATCCCTTAATTAGATCTGGTGCAGGGTTTACAAAGTGCTGAAGGCAACTTACCCGCAATTGAGGTGTAACCGCGCTGGGAAGTCCTTAGTTATAAGCTTAAACCCGATTCATTAGGGTAGGGGATCAAATCCTAAAAAACAGAGTAAAGACATACTAAAAAACAAAGCTCAAGTCGTGCTATATGGGTGAAAGCATCGCTAAATTAAATCTGATGTATGGTGTACAAAGCGCGGAAGGCAATTTACCCGCAATTGCAGTGTGACCGAGCTGCGAAGACAACCAGTAGTGAAGTCTTCAAAAATGCGATTAGTCCGAATTAATTAAGGTAGGGGATCCAATCCTAAAAAACAGAGTGAAGGCATACAGAAAACCAAGCTCAAACCATGCTATATAGTTAGTTGAGCAGGAACAGACTAGGAAACATACCTCAAAGAATTGCTGCGCCACAGAGAAGTTGCTCTGTCAGATATCCGAAGGGACTGACAGGCGCGCGCGCTCTGTTTTAAGAGGCTGGTTCCAGCTGATACAGCGTGCATATTGCGCGTTCCCTATGCAAGGTGTACGTCTTTGTTAACGTAACCTAGGAAACCGGGGGAGCCCAGAACAGAGCCGCATAATTTGCACACTCTGAAATGCCTTATTATGGTTTATTATTTATTTTTATTAACTAAACAATAAAGTATTACTTACTGAGAGAAGCTGATGAGTCCATATTTAAAACTCTTCCAACTGCCTGAGGCTGGACAGCAGACTTGATGAAGAAGTTACTTACCTTTGGTAATGCATTATCTTGTGGAGACATAGTCTAGCCGCAGATTCTTTAACTTTAGAATTCTCCCCAGGTGCCAGACTGGATCTTGACATTTTTCAAAAGTACCTCTGCGCACCAGGGGATGGCGTAGTAGGACTCTGTGATGATGTCAGCTCCAGTTGTGACGTCAGTCGAGCCATATAAGTACCCTCCGACGCATGTGAAATCTTTCTCGCCACTACACGGAGCAGTAGAGAAACTGGTTTTGAAAACAGTGTTCCAAAAAAGATCAATGTATCTTTGAAACAAAAACTAGATAAACTGAAACGAATGGTGTGGAAATACCAAGTCATGATCCATAAGGTAAGACAAAATGGTTCGTTGAATCACACAACTACATAAAACAGTGATCACTGGTGTATAAAACCAGTGCTTAAAAAGGGTATCACCCTTACACTACAGGTCGTTCACAGAGCTAGGAGGATGGGTAGGGTGTTAAGGAATCTGCTGCTGGACTATGTCTCCACAAGATTATGTGTTACTGGTCTTTCTTTACACTCCAAAATAAAATAAATTCAGCATTACCAAGAGGCATTCGATAAAACAAGAAAAAATACCTGTCAAGGAGGCTCAGTACTCATAAAATGAGGCAAATCAAAAGGCAGTTTAAAAATAAAGTGTGGGGTTTTAATAATGCAACACTCTCCAACAGAAAGACTTTTCCAGATGTCAAATAAAACAGGTAAAACAACATGCAAATCTATATATAAATATTTGTGCAGAAGCAAGTAATAATAAAACACTCACAAGTATTCAAATGCATGAGATAAAACACAAGCAGATAATAATGGAACATTCACAAATCAAATAATACGAAAGCAAAACATGAGCAGATAATAATAATGGTCGTCCAATGCAAGAAACAAGCACTGTCAATGTCAGAAATAAACAATATCAAATGAGAAAGAGCACAACATGAAAACATCACAGAGCAATGAAACTCATAGCTCATACATCACCTTTGAGTACAGCACAACATTCTGGTCAGCTCAACTGGGAAACCCTT
Source organism: Lissotriton helveticus (assembly GCF_964261635.1). NCBI lineage: Eukaryota > Metazoa > Chordata > Amphibia > Caudata > Salamandridae > Lissotriton > Lissotriton helveticus. The sequence continues at coordinate 394,546,173 of NC_136068.1, read as the reverse complement.
TCAGTCATTCAGAACTCTCAATGGGACAGCAAAAATATTGTCGTGATTGTGCGTCCACCTCATGAGTGAGCTTCTGTATGAGCACCAAACTTCCTGTCTTTAATACTTTTTACTAACACAGAGAGAGAATTCTAGAGATTCTCCTTCCCTTCATCTATTGCAAAACCAAAGCTGACCGTGCCGGTCTGTTCCAAGGTCAAGACAGAAGCTGTCCAGCCCTCCGTGTTTTGGCTCCAAAACAGAAGTACATTCCTACCAAAGCACTTTCAAACTCAAATCCCACACGTTCTGTTCCAACAAGGCTGTTTTGCTCTGTGATGAGAAGAAAGTAAACATCAGGAAAAGAAATCATGCAAGAGCACAAAAATGATGTTCATTCAAAATGGAGTAATTAAAAACACCTTGTCAAAGGTCACCACAATCCCACTATGTAGCACTACAGTTTCCAAAGGCAAGTAACTTGTTCATCTGATAGAGACATCTAGCAACAGATTCCTTAACTTTTATAATTAAATACCATAGCTATACCTACCCGGAGGAGAGTCTGCAAACTAATCCTACAAAAGTTCTCAAAAAGAACAAGCAGGTCAAAATTAACAATAGACCAGACATACGTAGGAATTAGATGAAAAAGAGCATGAACTCGTAAAAACTGTAGCAAGGCCCACAGTCAATGAAGATAAAAGCAACCCTACAGGCACGGAAAAACCATGCCCCAAAGGCAGCTGAATAACACTATGTCAGAAGGCAACAGTCAACGGTAGAACAGAAGTATGTGACCCTTAAATGGCGAAATAAGACTATTGACTAGAAGGCCCTAAGGCAATAATGAATGCCCTGTAAACTACAGTTCCCTACACAGTAAGGAAGTATTCAAAATAATCTGTCCCAAGAAATCCAGAAAAGATTGCTTACAGGACTCATCCACATTAGAGCCTAGATGAATAAACGTATTCATCGTAAACTCGGAAAGACCAAACCAAGTGCATAAACTGATGCAAACCCAAGTCTATCCTGGAAGAAAACATTATTAGATAAAATGATCACTAGAAGGGTCCCTTCAAGCATAGAACTTGTAGAGATGGAAATATGACAATTATACAGATCTGAATCTGCCATAAAAAATGATACAAAATGCCCAAATCTATATAGTCCATGCTCTATGTACATATATGGATCCATACTCATAATACATATATATAAGCAAATATATATGTATATATATATATATTATTCACCAAACTGCCCAGCTTTGAAAGGGCACACAACCGCATCCCTTGCCCTTCGGCATTTTCCTTTGCCTCGCTGCAGCCTGTCTCTCCTCTGCCTTATGGTATCCTCATGCCAACGCGTTTTGGATCCATATATGTACATAGAGCATGTACTCTGTAGGTTTGGGCATTTTGTATCATATATACACACACACAAACAGTACTGAGAAGTTATCAACATCAAACAATAGAGATTCTTGAAAGGATTTCTGATATTTTTCTTTATTTCCTTATTCCGAGCCATATAATGCGCAAACATGGCCCATGGGTATCAGAGTACTTTACAATGAAATGTCATCAATCATTTAGAACACAACAGAAAGATGAAATAGTAACAAAACACAGTAACAATGAGAACATTTCGTACCTTGGTACGACAATAACAACAGTAGGGCCAATTGAGTATAGTAATGTACAGCCTAAGTGCATTCATAGCGATCTAGAAAGTTTAACATTATATATGTTACTGTCCTGTTGAGGCAAACTCCTCTGCCAGATCCAATTGACACTAACTCCCTGATCAGTGGGGAGGTCTGTTATGGCACCTCTGGGATCCTTCTGGATCAAGTGAATCCATACCTGAAAAGTACTAGGCAACACCTAGCAACTGACGGCGATATAGATGATCAGTAGTTGGTTAAGAAAGGAATTTGCTCATTAGGAAGATCTTCGCGTCCCTCTTGAAGATGGACGTGTTTGGGATTCTTCTAATGTTTGGAGGAAACAAGTTCCAGATTCTGGGGGCAGCTCTGGAGAAAGCTCTGTAGTAAGTTTTCTTCCTCTGAAAGATGGGAGGTTTCAGCATCAGGTCTCTGGCACTAAGGGATGGTCTGCCTCCTGCAGATATCTGAATTTTCTGGGCTAGGTACATTGGTGTTTTGTAGTGGAGCGCTTTGTGGGTAATACATGACAGTTTAAGCTGAATTCTGGCTTCATATGGCAGCCAGTTTAGGGCCTTCGAGTGTGGGGAAATGTGATAGTATTTTCTAGAACCTGTAATGAGTCTCGCAGCCGCATTGAGACAAGCTTTTAGTAGTGCTGTGGATATATTGGGTAGTCCTCTTAATGTCGTACAACCGTATTTAGTCCTTGAGATGACTAAGGACTGAAGTGCCAATTTGAGGTCTGATTTAGAAAAGATTGGTTTACATTTTCTAAGGTAGTTCAAGTGAAAACAGGCACTTTTCGCCATTGATTTGATGTGGGCTTGCATGTTTAGATTCTTATTGAGTGTGATTCCTAGCAATTTGGTCAAGTCAACTAGGACCGGGGTGCAATTTAGAGCTGTGATCAGTTTGGTCCATTCCTTCACATCCGATAAGCTTTTTCGGAGGGGATAGTAATAGGAATTCCATTTTTGTGAGTTTAGTTTAAGATGACTGCTAGTTAACCAATGTAATGTCACCTTTCAGGCATTATTCATTTTCTTGATCTCCTCCAGCGAAGAGGTTTTGATTTAAATCTGGGTGTTGTCTGCATAAATGTGATAGGAGATGGTGTGCTGGAGAATTTCTGTAAGAGGTTCAACATATAGGCCCATGCCCATGCAGAATCACTTGAGACATTCCACACCTGCATGCTGGAAATGGCAACTTGGCTAAAAAGTAACTCACTACAGTTTAACAGCGGTAAGACTGAGATAATGCAATGCAAAGTGGGAAGAATCGCCAGAAACCTGCCTGTTGACTTTTGGCCTTTAGCTTCAGATGAGCCACTGACACCAGTAAAATTGGTGCGGAATTTGGGGGTCAGCTTTAATGACAACCTAAATCTGGAGACCAACGTCAACAAACAGGTGAGCAGCTGCTTCGCCCTAATGCGGGGCCTCCGAAAGCTGCTGCCTCTCCTTCCAGCACAGACTAGAGCAACCGTAGTCAGGAGCACTATTCTTAGCCGCCTGGATTACTGTAACGCTCTGCTACTGGAATCTCCTGCATATTTAATTTCCAGACTCCAGAGCATCCAGGCTGGCAGCAGCGAAAATGGCACTCTCTCGAGGACGACGATCCTCCACCACTCTAGCACTGGCCGAGCTACACTGGCTGCCCGTGCATCAGAGGATCCTTTTTAAATCTCTATGCACTGTCTTCAAGGCAGCACATGGCCTGGGTCCTAAACCTTCACAGAACAAATTCAAATGGTATGAGCCCACACGGACCCTCCGTTCCTCATCCACTAACCTCATTAGCATACCTAGGATCAGGAAAGCTACTCACGGTGGCAGAGCCTTTAGCATAGCAGCAGCCCATCTCTGGAATAGCCTCCCTATTGCAATTAGGAAAACAAGCAAACTGATGCCTTTCCGCAAAAAGGTAAAGACATGGCTCTTCCCCAAAGTCTAACTGCCCCAAGAGTAATCTGCTCACTTTCCCCATCCTGCCCCATGATGCTCAGTTCTTAGTCGCACTTTTCACAGCGCCAGGATGCCCGCAGGGTTGCAGCGCACTTTAAAAATGGCATAAATAAATAAAAATAAAATAAATAATAGTGATGGAGATAATGTTGACCCTTGCAGAACTCCAATCGAATTAGGGGATGCTGGTGACCGAGCCTGGCTGACCATAAATCTTTGCGTTCTGTTCAGAAGGAAGAATTTAAACCATTTCAGCACATTTCCCAATAATCCCATCCTGTCTTCAAGACGAGCTAGCAATTTTTCATGATTTACCATGTCAAAAGCAGAAAACAGGTCAAGAAGAACTAATAGACATTCTTTATTGTGATCCAGTGCCCGTGTGGCATCATCCAACATATGTAGTATTGCTGTTTCCGTACTGTGGCCTGGTCAGAATCCATATTGGCAGTCGTTAAGCAGACTGAATTTAGCAATGTGTTGGCTCAGTTGTTGTTGTAAACATTTTTCTAGTAGTTTAGGTAATAATGGAATATTGGTTACTGGACGAAAATTGTTTGGATTGGACGGGAGTACTTGTCCTGTTTTTAGGCTGTCTGGTAAGGAACCTTGACACAGCAAGGCATTGATTGTCGTTGTCAAAAGAGTTGGCTTTGGATGTTAAGAAGACTGAGAATTCCTCACAGCTCAGTTGGGATTTTATTGATTCTTGAGCGGATTTGGCCAATTTATTAGATTGTTGTTTTAACATATCGAAGAGTTTACGAGGTCTGTTTTTGCATTATCCAGTTCAGATCTAAAGAATTCCTTTTTCTATCTGCGAATGCTTCTGTTGTATTCATTTCTAGTTTTCCTGAGAGTTTTTAGCTGGTGGGATGATGAGTGCTGTCCCCATTTCCTTTCAGCTAGTCTCAGCTTCCGCCTTTCTTCATTTAGTGTCCCATTTAAACAAGGGATTTTTATCTTTCTCTGGAATTTTTTTCAGTCTTAAAGGCACAGAGGAGTTGATTATATTCATCATCATTGAGTTATAGTGATCCGTGAGTTCGATAACGTGTTATGTTACAATATCATGTTGTTAGGCGGGTTTAAATCCTTCTCACAGTGTGCCGCTAATTACTCATCATTTAAGTTAAGTCTCTAGTTTCCCAAACCCATTGTTTGACAGGTTGCGTGGTATTTTTCTTTTTTATGGTAGACATGAACAAGTTACTTACCTTCGGTAACAATATATCTGTAAGAGACATAGATTAGTTATGGATTCCTCACCTTAGAATTGACCCCAGGCGTCAGACTGGATCCCGAGTATTTTTTCATCAGCAGTACCCTTGCACGTCGATAGGTGGCATTGGTTGTCTCTGCGTTCGTCGTTGGCGTTGTGGTCACCAGGATGATGTTGCGGTATCTACTTAGACATCGCCCCCATGCGCTGACATCAGTTCTTTACACTACATTCCACACCAGAAGCGCAAAACCATGTAAGACACTGACCACTGGTGCACAAAACTAGGGCACTGAAATGGAATCCTTAACCCTAGAAGTCAGTTTCCAGAATGGGGAGGATGGGTGGGGCGGTGAGGAATCCATAACAAATCTATTTCTCTTACAGCTATATCATTACAGAAAGTAAGTAACTTGTTCATCTGAAGGAGACAATTAGTAACGGATTACTCACCTTAGACTATTTACCCCAGCAATACCAACCCTGTAGGTTAGTCTGCGAACTAAGTTCACACTATAAGTCCTGGAGAACTGAACGGCCAAAGAAGCTGTCTCTCCGGACTTGGCTATCCAGGCAGTAGTGTTTGGTAAACGTGTGCAGTGAAGCCCACGTAGCTGCCTGGCAGATGTCATGAAGGGGGACTCCACATCCAAAAGCAGTAGTGGCTGCCATCACCCTGGTGGAATGGGTGCGCAGTCCCACTGGAGGTTCCTTTTTCGCTAAGGAGTAGCAGATTTTGATGCAAAGAACGACCCATCGGGAGATGGTCCATGTTTGCATGGACCGAATTTTCTTAGCACCCACATAGCCAACAAAGAGCTGATCATCCACCCAGAATTGTTTTGTGCGATCCAGATAGAATGAAAGTGCACGTTTTGGATCCAGATGGTGGAGCCTCTCCTCCTCTTTAGAAGGAAGCAGGGTCTGGAAAAAGGTGGGCAAAGGGATGGTTTGTCCTATGTGGAAAGAGGTAGCCACTTTGGGAAGGAAAGAAGGCCTCGTGCGAAGGACAACTTTGTCTGAATGAACAGCCAGGAAAGGAGCCTTAGAAGAAAGGGTTTGAAGCACACTCACCCTGCGAACAGAGGTGATGGCAACCAGAAAGGCAGTCTTAAGAGTCAGAAGCCTGAGAGGACAGCTATGTAACGGCGCAAAGGGAGTGCACATAAGATACGTGAGAACCAGGTTCAAGTTCCACTGGGGCATCACAAAAGGAGTTGGATGAAACAAGTGAGTGATGCCCTTAAAGAAACTAATAGGGGACTTGAAAAGAGAAGGCCGGTCAGGCAGCCGAAGGAAGGTCTAAATGGCCGAGAGATAGCCTTTTAGAGTGCCCAGAGCAGAGCCCTGCTGGGCCAAAGAAAGAATGGAGAGGTGAATCTCTGAAAGGGGTGCAGAAAGGGAATCCACAGCATTTGCTGCGCATCATGCCACAAATTTGTTCCATCTACAGGCCTATACCGTTTTTGGTGGAGGGATGCCTGACTGCCAAGATAACATTACAGACTTCGGGAGGAAGGTCGAAAGCTGTCAACTGTCGCCGCTCAATCTCCACGCAAGGAGGTGCGACTGGACAGGTTCGGGTGGAGGACCGTCCCCTGCTGCTGCGACAGGAGATCCTCCCGAAGAGGCAGTCTGGTCGGAGGATCGATGGCCATTTGTAATAGCTCAGGATACCAGAATCTTCATGCCCAATCCAGAGCCACAAGAATGACTTGAGCCTGGTTGCGCTTGTTCTTCTTCAACCCTCTGGGCAGAAGTGGTATAGGCGGAAAGGGGTAAAAAGACCGCAACTCCACTTGCGACAAAAAGCGTTGCTGAGCGAGTGCCGCCTTGGAAATTCCAACACGCAGAGCTGCTGACATTGTGCGTTCTCTTCGGTGGCGAACAGATCTAACCAAGGCTCTCCCCACTGCTGAAGGATACCTTGCACCACCTCCGAGTGAAGACGCCATTCGTGATCCATCATGCACCTGCGGCTGAGTTCGTCACTCCTGGTGTTCAGTGAACCTGCCAGTTGTTGAACCACCAGGAATATGCCCTGATGTTCCAGCCATGTCCAGAGGCACAAGGCCTCCTGACATAGGGTACACGACCCCACCCTGCCCTGTTTGTTGCAGTACCATATGGCGTGGTGTTGTCTGTGAACACACCTACACCTACACTACTCTGCCCCAGACAGAGGGAAGAAATGCCTTTAGTGCAAGACGGATCGCCCGAAGCTCCAGAAGGTTGATGTGGAGTCAGGAGTCCGCCAGAGACCAGAGGTCTCTGATCTCCGCCTCTCCCATGTGGCCACCCCATCCCAGAAGGGATGCGTCTGTCATCACTGTGCGTTCTGGTTGGGGAAGGGAGCGGGATCTGCGGTTGACCCAATCCTGGTTCGTGAGCCACCACTGCAATTGTCGTGCAGTGCCCTCTGAGGTCTGGAGGCAATCGGACAGATTCCCCTGATACTGCGCCAACTGGAACTTCAGGTCCCACTGCAGAGCCCGCATATTCCACCTGGCATGATCGACTAGTAGGATGCAGGATGCAGGAGGCCATGAGGCCCAGCAGCCCCAGGGTCATCCTGACTGAAACTGAAAGATCGCTGTTCGGGAGGATAAACCAGAAACTGTGTTGTGTCCATAACCGCTCCGATGAAAAGGAGCTTCTGAGAGGGAATCAGGTGCGACTTCGGCATGTTGATGGACATTCCCAGAAAATGCAGGTGGTCCGTCATAGTCTGGAGGTGGGAGACGACTGCCTGGGGCGAGCCCGCCTGCAACAACCAGTCGTCAGGATAGGGGAAGACTGGAACCCCTGATCTGTGCAGATGAGCTGCGACCACCGCCATCACTTTCGTGAACACCCGTGGGGTGCTGGTAAGGCCAAAGGGGAGCACGGTAAACAAAGTGGTTGTGGCCTACCATGAACCGCAGGTAACGCTGATAGGCCGGCAGGACGGGGATGTGAAAATAAGCGTCCTGCAAGTCCAACGTTACCAACCAGTCTCCAGGGTCAAGGGCAGACCAGACCTGAGCGAGCGTCAACATTTTGAACATCTCTTTCCGGAGAAAGCGGTTGACGTTCCTCAGATCCAAGATAGGACGCAGGCCTTTATCCTTCTTGGGCCCCAGAAAGTAGTGGCAATAGCAACCGCGACCTACTTCTGAGGCAGGGGCGCGCTTGATGCCCCCCTTGGCTAAGACGGTTGAAACTTCCTGTTGGAGAAGGGCCGACATGCGATTGTACTGAGGTGGCATGGAGGGAGGGGTAGTCTTGAAGGGGAGGGAGTAGCCTCATCGGACTATCTGCAGAACCCACCTGTCTGAGGTGATGGTGCGCCAGTGGGGGAGGTGATGGCGGATCCTGCCGCCCACTAGCGATTGGTGGCCCTGGAAGGTCGGACTAGGATGGTTTGGAGGCTGATGCAGAGGGGGCTGTGGTGGACTGGCCCGCCCGCTGGACCCCAGAACCACGCCAGTGGTTCCCACGTAGCTGGCCGCGCTGTGGCTGAACAGACTGCGCCGGCCTTTGGCTCTGGGCTGGAAGTAGTGGGGCACTCCTTCCGTAGCCATGTAAGGGGCGAAAGGCACACTGCGCAGGGAGGGAGGTGGAGAGGCCAAAGGACCTGGCTGTAGCCGGAGAGTCCTTAAAGATCTCTAGCGCGTTGTCTGCCTTGTCGACAAAAAGGGGACAGCCATCAAAGGTCATGTCCATAAGTGTGGATTGGACACCCCCAGACAAACCAGTCGAACGCAACCAGGCGTAGCGCCGAAGGGCTACTAACGTGGCAATCGTCCTGCCAAGTGCGTCAGCGGTATCCAGCCCACAGCGGATGGTAAACTTTGCTGCGTCTCTCTCCTCAACGGATGCATGGGAGAGCACAGCCCGTGCCTTCTCCAGGCACTGAGACAACACTTGCACCACTGTATCTCACACAGAGTGGGAATAACGGGCCAAAAGACATGCAGTGTTTACCGACCACAGTCCCAAGCTGAAGGAAGAAAATATCTTCTTTCCAAGTTGGACGTAGAGGTTTGGACCACCAAGGTCTCAGGGGTACGGTGTTGGGAGAGGAAAGTGGGGTCGCCCGGGACCGGGCGGTGGCGTCGGGCAACCATGCTATCCACAGGGGCCCCTGTGTTGGGCTTGGACCAGGTGCCCAAAAGGATGTCCGTGAGGGCCTCATTAAACGGCAGCAGAGGCTCTGAAGAGGCCTCTGCCGGCTGAAGCACCTTGGACAGGAGGTTTGTCCTGACTGCCACCATAGGAAGCTCGAGGTTTAGGGCCTCGGCCGCACTACGCAACATCACTGCATAAGATGCACCCTCCTCCATAGCAACGGTAGGGGGAGAAAGCATGCCAAGGTCTGGGGACATATCCAGACCACTGCCTCTCCCAACTACTCTCTCCAGTCCGGTACTTCCAAATGGTCTGTTAGAGGGTTCACAGACCCCTCACCCTCCTCTGGTAGCAACTCAGGGTAATAGGGAACAGCAGGGGAGAACAATGGCACAAAAGTACCGGTCGGCGACGGTCCCGACATCGGTCTGGCTCCGCGCCTACATCGAGGGGGAGGCTGGGGACACAGTCGGCGTAAGAGGCGGTGGAGGTATTCGCACTGGATTCGGCGCCGGAGGAGGTGTCACGAGGTTGACCAGTGCCAATCCGGATCCAGGCCTGGATCCTTGGGGGCCATGCGGTGCCAGAGCCAAAGCCGCCAGCGTCAAAAGCCTAGAGCCCCCAACTGTGTCCGCGGAGCCCGAGGGCACGCAAGCGGAGTCGGGCTGCCTGAAGCTGGAATACAAGGCTTCGTAAAAGTTGTGAAGCTGGGCAGGGGTCGCTCCGGCTCCCGGAAAGGGAGGGAAGGCCAGAGTCAACCCACCAGACTCCGTGGGCGGAGCCGGACGACTACCTTCTGCTTCCCGCATCGGCCGACGGACGTGGAGAACGCTAGGAGCGATGGTGCTTCATCGCCTTCTTTTTGTGCTACGACTTACCCAAATACTTGGATGAAGAATGGTGTTGACGACCCTGCAACTGGTCCCGAGACCTCCCTCTGGACCGGTACCTCAAACTGCGTGGAGCTGACTGACCGCCCTCGAGAAGCTTTCGGGACCACTCCCGCAAAGACTTGAGGTTCATGGCCCGGCAGTCGGAGCACGACTTTGGGTCGTGGTTGCGCTCCATGCACCAAAGGCACACAAGGTGCGGGTCCGTAACCAACATCAGTTTGTGACAGGAGTCACAAACTTTGAAGCCGGTTTGAGGAGGGGACATCCCTGCGTGCACCAGGAGTCAAAGGACTCGAAAAGATGTCGACAAAAGTCGCAAAAAGAGAGTCAAAAAGTGACTCGAGGTACCGCTCTCTCCGGATCGGTGCTGGCCAGTGCGGAAAAAGAAAGAACTGACGTCAGCGCACGAGAACGGCATCTAAGTAGATACCGCAATGTCATCCCGGCGACCACCACGGCAACGAAGAATGCGGAGTCAACCAACGCCACCTATCGATGCACAGGGGTACTGCTGACGAAAAAATTCTCCAGATCTAGTTTGACGCCTGGGGGTAATTCTAAGGTGAAGAATCCATAACTAATTGTCTCTTTCAGATATTGAAGGGTATGGCATGGTGATCCGGAAAATAGCATGGATCAACTGAGTGTATTGTAACAGCCTTATTTCTAGAAATAACCCAGTCTAATGTTGACCCTTTCGAGTGTGTCAGCAGTGTGCAGGATTGAGTAAGACTTAGGTCTGCAAGGAAATCTTTGAGTATGTTGACCTGTTTGTCATTACTATCGTCCCAATGTAAATTAAAGTTGCCTAGGAATGTATCAATGGTGTGAACGTTAGAGTTAGCAGTGATGATCCCCATTAACTGGTCTATGAAAGGGGCATTGCTACCTGGTAGATGGTAGAATGCATGCAATTTGCACATTTGATTATTTACAGTTCTTATAGGAAGACCGAGGTATCTACAAGCTTCAAGGGGTTCAGAATGTAGTTGAGTTACAGAGACATCAGAGCGATGTATGCAAGCGATACCACCCCCTGCGTTTTTAGTCTGTCCAGCCTCACAATGTTATAGTTGGGAGGCACCAGTAGATCCATGTAAGGGGACTAAGTGAGCCATGATTTGGTCAAGATTGTCACGTCTGGAGGAGGAGCTAAGTGCCCGTGTAAAATGGCCACGTAGTTGAAATAAAGTAATAATCCAGATTGCAGTAAAACTCAGTGAGCTTTATTCAAGATCCTAATGACAGCATCAACCAGAGAAAGCAGCCTAGCAGATCCACAGTTCTCTCTGTAATCCTTGCTCCAGCTGTATCATTCTATGATGTCATCACTTCTAGTATTAACATTCCTAGCATAACTAAATAGGCCAAATAAGCATTGATAAATTACAACACACATCATCCTTCCTAAAGGAAAAGAAAACAAAACAAGAAACGTAAAGAGAAACTTAGAAAAAATATAATCGTCTACAAACTATAAAATTGTATTCATGAATTTCTGAGAAAAACAATAAACTATAAAATTTTACTCATAAATTTCTGAGATCCACTATAAAACATTTGAAACTAACTCAGATTATAATCCTTGAATTTTAAAGGCACAGTCCGAGACCTTTGAGAAGATCTTAAGGGAAACTTCTCAAAAGTCTTCATAGGATTCATATCTTCAAAATTTTGCTTCTGCTGATCTTTACATTTTACTAATCTTGACATATTCCAAGTATTTCCATTATCTACTGTCACAACATTTTTCTTAATAGAAACAATCTTGTATGGACCAATAAAAGTGCTCATTCCCTTTAATGTGTGTCTAGGATTCTTTACCAAAACACTATCCCCAACATTCCACTTCCTATACCCAACATGCATTTTGGTATCATACCCAACTTTATACTTTTGTTGATAATCAGCAATCCTGGAACGTCGCTCTTCCAATGTCAAACCCTGATCTTCACAATGTGGTAACCAGTTGGGATTCAATTTAGAAATTGCTTTCCTTCCTCTCAATGCCTCAAAAGGAGACCTGAGAGTGATAGCATTGGGAGTGGTACGATGTGCCCACCACTTCTCTCTCAAAATGTTGGTAAAAGATGACCTCGTGCTAAGAGCACGCTGAGCACAATCTTTGACTAGTCTATTCATCCGCTCCGTCAAACCATTGGCTTGCGGAGAATATAATGCAGTTTTTTGATGAATTATATTGTTCTCCCTGAGAAAATCACTCATCTCTTGAGAAGTAAATTGCAGACCGTTGTCGGTTACTAGGAATTTGGGTAAACCTTCAGTGGCAAAAACATCCTTAAGAAACTCCACTACAGACCTCGTGTTGACAGAAGGAAGACACTTTGTGACGACCCATTTTGATGTATAATCAACTAACAGAAGAATAAAACGTTCATAGGAAGGTAATAACTCAAATGGTCCCATGATATCAAGACCCAATTTGGACCAAACAATGTCAGGTACCTCCACAGGAGACAAAGGTGCATGTTTGACTACATGAGATTTGTCACTTGCCGCACAAGTAACACAATCCTTTACTACCTCCTCAATCATGTGGTCCATGCCAGGCCACCAATGTCTTTCCCTTACTCGACTCTTGGTAAGACTCCTCCCTAGGTGCCCATCATGAGCGGAGTTTATAATCTTGTTCCAAAATTTACTTGGAGGAACAATCCTGTCGCCCCTCATTATGTTCCCTCCAACAAAAGACAACTCATCTCTCACAGTCCAGTAGGACCTTAAATCTTGGTCTAAAACCTTGTAATCAGGCCAACCTTGACTAATCCATAACTTTAACCTCACAAGAACATCATCCTCACCAACACCACGCTCCCACTCTTCCTTGGTCAGAGAAGATTCAGCTGTCCACAAAACACTAACTTCACCCACGCAATCACCCACACAACAGACACTCTCCTCCTCATTCATATCGTCATCCATAGTTATAGGCAACCGTGAAAGGCAATCTGCAGACTTATTATTGACTCCAGGCAAGTACTGCACCTTGAAATTATATTCTTGCAATCCCTCACTCCACCTTTTTATCCTGGGAGTAATGTTGTCACTGTGTTTACAAGAGAAGATTTGAACTAAAGGACGATGGTCTGATCGCACAAGAAAAGGAATACCCCATAAGTAGAACTTAAAATGTTGTACAGCCCAGAAAACCGCTAAGGCTTCTCTTTCTATACAGGAGTAATTCCTCTCAGTCACTTTTAATGCACGCGAAGCGAAAGCAACAGTCTTGTCTTCACCATTAACACACTGAGAGAGTACAGCTCCCAGACCTCTCAAACTTGCATCAGTAGACAAAACAGTCTTTAACTTAGTATCAAAATGTCCTAAAGTAGGCATATTACCAATTTCCCTTTTGATAACATCAAACGCCTCTTGGCAACCACCAGACCAAAGGAAATGTGATCCCTTCTTTAACAATAACCTGATAGGCTCGGTCACACTTGAAAAACCATGCACAAACTTCGAATAAAACTCAGCAAGTCCAAGGAAAGACCTCACCTGATCCTTGTCACTTGGTATAGGAGCATTTAAAATACTCTGTGCCAATTCTAACTTCGGTTGTATTCCCTTACCTGAGATCACATGACCAAGATACGTCACACTTTCCAGACCAACTCGATACTTTTCACGTTTAACTGTCAAATCATTATCTCTCAACCTCTCTAGTACTTTAACCAAGATATTGCCATGCTGTTCACTATCACCGGCATAAATCAAGATGTAATCTTGGAAAAACATTATGCCCTCAATGCCGTCCAAAACTTTCTTCATCACTCTCTGGAAGCATGCTGCTGCAGACGCCAACCCGAAGGGCATTCTCTTGAAACAGTATGCTGCCAGAGGAGTGACGAAAGAAGTAAGGTGCCTAGAATCCCTGTGTAAAGGCACCTGATGATAAGCGGATGACAAATCCAAGACACTGAAAATCCGTGCTCCTTTGAGGATACTAAGAGACTCCGAGATGTTAGGTAGAGGTTGCCTGTCTACCCAGATCCACTCATTTAAGCTTTTCAAATCCACACACATCATGACGTTGGCCCTTCCATCCTTTGGGGCCAAAACAATCGGTGCCAGCCATTCCGACGCTTCATTTTCTTTAATGACGTCCAATTTCAACAACCTCTCTAACTCTAACTTAAGGGGACCCATCATCATATTAGGCACCTTCCTTACTTTATGCACCGTCGGTATGGCATTTGTTTTTAAAATAATACGATGCTCAAAACCCCTGAGGCATCCCAGGTCATCAGAAAATACCTCAGGAAATGTATTGAAGTATTCTTCTCCTAAACCCTTTGAAATATTCTGAACACTCCCACAATTGATCAACATAACTTGATCTTTTGGGTTTTTGGCTCTGGGATTCAACATAATCCCCAAGTCTCTTTGATGTCTCCATCCAAGTAGATTATCTCCTCTTTCTGCAACGTAAATTTTCCCAACTGTCTCTCTGTCCTTGAATTTGATGCACCCTTCAATATATCCAAAAACATTAATCTTGGTTTTGTTATAACCCACAGGATTAATGTCAGGTTTAGATAACACCATATTCTCCATACCCACAACCTCATCCCATTGTTTATTACCTATCATGGTAAAAGGAGACCCAGAATCTGCCAAAACAACAAACTTAAAATTGTTAACCATAATATCACATTCAGGCAATGGAATTTCATCCACATCCACAAGACCATCCTCAACACGTACACTATTAACCATACTGCCATCCATTGCTACACCTTCAGAAAAGGAAACTTCCTTTTTGTCATTTTGACTACAATCAAGACTGATGCAGATGATGACAGTACGTACAATATCAGTATTCTTGCTCACACCCTGAGTTGATCCATTTTGAAATGACCTGCATACACGCGCGTAATGTCCTTTTATTCCACACTTCATGCAAATAGAGTCTTTTGCAAAACATTGAGGATAATTAGAGAGATGCAAAAAACTTCCACACCTGAAACACTTCAGCTTAGGAGCTTCCTTAACATTCTTCTCTCTGCCATAGTTCCCACTAAAACTTGTTGTTGTTGTTCCTAATGATTCACGTTCAGATTTAACAGTTGGAGATTTCAGATTAGGTGTGCGTGAAACTTTCTCAACCTTCTTATGCTTTTGGAAAGATGAGACCTTAGATACTACTTCCTCCGAGTTCTCATCTATAGTAAGGGCATTAGAACTGAATGATACAGCTTGTTTTCTAAACGCTGAAAATTTTTCACCACCAATCGCTACAATATAAGAATCAAACAAATTTTTGCAGCGTTTCCAAGGTAAAATCGGTTTCGCCTTTCTCTGAAAGAAAAGCAGGTGGTTGTGACATACTAGTAGCAGAAGCCATAATAATTATGTTAAAGTCAATTGTAACTAACTAAAATTGAAAATGTCACAACAGTCCAAGAAAAATAAATAATTAAAACAAATAAAGTAGTCACCGTTGTCAAGGTTAACTTAAAAATAAAGAATTAAAATAAGTAAAGTTGTCACCGCCGTCTCTCCGTCTCATAGGGTTAATTGTGACTGGAACAGTTGCCGTGAGTTCATTATTTATTCTCACCTGAAAGTTGCACTCTCGTAAAAATCTCTGAGTCCAAACACTTTAAAGAAATAAAGGAAGAGAAAGTGCAATACCAAAACATTTAAGCGTTCGCTAAAAAGGGAAACTTCCGACCTCCGTGGTGGTTCATTTAAGCGCTCGCTAAAAAGGGAAACTTCCGACCTCCGTGGTGGTTGCTAAGCGATACTTGACGCGAAGAAAACAAAATGGCCACTGCATCGGTGTGCGTTACGCAATGACGTCGTAGGCTACCCAGAATGCAGTAGGTATTACCCAGAATGCAAAGCGACACTTCAATGACGGTGTTTGTGATCACCGGCTCATACAGATGATTCTGTCCACGCTCTGCGCTCACGCTCGGTAAGTTTGAAAAATGCTGATGCTCTGCGCTATGACAATTTGAAAGATGCAAACTTGAAACGTTTCCGTAGTTCACTGTAATGTTGAAATCCTCGATACAGTGAGAGAACAAAATACTTCACAAAACGTAGTCAGTCCAAATCCATGTTTCATCGGTAAAACACAATATCAAGAATGTCATTAAAAGAAAATAAGCAATGTTCAACAGCGAAAGTACTCACAATGCTTCTGGAAAGGAACTAAGGTGAGAATCCAATAGAAATGATCCAGAAAAATGAGTTTAAAAATCCGTTTTCCTCAGTTGAAGATCCATTTGGAAAATTCGTTTTCCAATCCAATGAAAGTGATAGGGGAAATTGATGCTGAAAACCTGTCCCCAATCAGGTAAGTCCCTCGTCGCCAGTGAAATAAAGTAATAATCCAGATTGCAGTAAAACTCAGTGAGCTTTATTCAAGATCCTAATGACAGCATCAACCAGAGAAAGCAGCCTAGCAGATCCACAGTTCTCTCTGTAATCCTTGCTCCAGCTGTATCATTCTATGATGTCATCACTTCTAGTATTAACATTCCTAACATAACTAAATAGGCCAAACAAGCATTGATAAATTACAACAGTAGTCTCTCGGCTCTGCCGGGTCCACTCGCCGGCCCCATCATCCTGCTAGATATCCTGCCAACCGGAGGTTGCCGGGGATGTCTGGGCTTACTCCTGTGAGCCAGTGAGGCTCCGATCGTGAGTTGTGCCGTTTCCGTTTTGGGGCCTGGCCGCAGCTGAGACCGGGGGCTGGAGTAGAGCCACCAGCCGCCCTAGAGTGTCACAACATCGGGGACCCAAAACCGGAAGTGGCAGATCGGGCCCCCGAGAAAGGAATAATTGACCGGTGGTGGTGGTGGCGGAAAGCTGATCGAGTGCAGCTAATAGTTGCCCCCCCCACCCCCCTCCTGGACGGAGTGTCTGCTGCGGTCTGGAGGCTTCTGGACCGGCTTCATTGGAGGAATCTGCTGGAGGGGGAGATCGGCACTGGCACATCAGCGGGGGATATGGGCAGTGGCACTGTTGAGGCCCACCCTCCCTCCGATTGACTTCTTTGGCCCCGGTGCAGCAGATGGGTGTAATCGGAGCACGAGTGTAGATTGCTCCAGTTGGTCCTCGTTTGCAGCCAGCCTCCACGTCATTGGGGCACAATCGAGTAGCGCTGTGGATCCCTGTTTTGGCGTGGCGGGCCTGGAGGGAGAGGACTGGATGATCGGCTCTCTCAGCACCAACACGTGGGGGGCACCCGGTACTGTGAGGGAGTGCTTTGACCTAAAAGATTGCCGCCAGGAACTAATTTGGTGTCGGAGTGAATGTGTCCCCCTGGATGCCTGCCCTGATTCATCGTCGAACTAGTCTATGCGCTTGGTCCCTTGGGCAAAGAAATACGGAGTGTGGAACCATCGTAGGGTAACCAGGACTGAGCTTTACGCAAAGTACAACATGGCATCCAAGCAAGACGGGGCGAAACACTCCTCTAGAACACAGAGAGCCCCAAAGCTGGTGCAGACCAATAAACTGGATCGCTATACCCAACCTAGAGGCTCGCCATCTCCGGCTGTGGTTTCCGGAGCGCCCTTGGACAAAGAGGGAGAGGTCACGCTGAAAGACATCATGGGTGCTATTGATGGTGTTAAGACTTCCCTGGGGCAACAAATAGAGAATATGGATACTAAGTTGGATACTGTATCTATAGAGGGGAATCTTATACGGGCGGACCTGACTAAGGTTAATGAAAAGGTTAAGTCCTTAGATATTAAGACTTCCAGTTTGGTTGACGATGTTGCCCAGCTCCAGCAGGACGTCCGGGTGCTTAAATCTTCTCACGAGCAAGCGGAACGTAAACTGGATGAGTATGAAAGCAGGGTACGAAGAAATAACATACGTATCCTGGGTGTTCCGGAAAGATCAGAGGGACCAGCTCCTGACCTATATGTGGAGGATCTCGTCCTTAAGCATTTGCAGCCTAAGGGCCTCAGCAAGCTATTCACTGTGGAGCGTGCACACAGAGTGCCTGGGGGAGGCCAAGAACCGGGGCCCAGCCTCGCCCGCTGATCGCTAGAATATTGAATTTCCGCGACAGAGACCTTATCCTGCAGTCAGCAAGAGTTGGAGGCCCTGTTCGTATTGATAATGCAACCCTCTCCTTTTTCCCAGACTTCACATAGTCAGTACAGAAACAGCGTCGGAACTTTCTGGCAGTCAAAAAGTAACTGCGAGATAGAGGCCTGAAATACACCATGATGTTTCCTGCGCGCTTGAGAGTGGAGGCACGCGGAAAGGCTTGGTTTTTTGACAATCCTGAGACTGTCTCTGACTGGTTGGACACTCTTCCTCGGGACGGAGCGGAGTCGCCGAGCCGGACGGAAGAAGGAGCTGTACAGGAACAGGAGTGAGATGCCTCCAGCTCATTTTGCGGAATTGTCGTAGAACGCTGTGACTGGGATTGAATGCAACCAGATTGCAGTGTGGCCCACTGTAACTTTGAGTGTTTGTTTGATTTGGAGCTCGGGGGGAATATGTGACTGTGAGGGGGTCGGGGGTGGGTGGGGTGGAGCGGAATCCTCCTCCGTTGTTTTTTCTTTCTTTTGTTGAAGTGTTAGGGGCAACAGGCACTCTGCAGTTTTTAGTGGGCAGTTTTGGGCCCTATGGGCAGGGCAGCGGAGAGAGGGGGATTTTGGGAGTAAGGTTAATGGTTCATGTTGTTAGTGTTGTAGGTTTCATCAGCATTAAGTATTGGTCTAATAATCAGCATGTGGGGGGAGGAAAACGGGGTTGGGTAGGCGATGGGGGGTAGTGAAATAAAAGTCCTGAGTTGGAACGTTAACGGGCTGGGGGATAAGATTAAACGTAGTGTAGTTCTGCAGTATCTTAAGAGACAGGCACCAGACGTGGTGCTACTTCAGGAAACTCAACTGTTTGGCAACTCATGTAAAGCATTACATAGAATGGGATATAAATTGATCGCGCATTCAGGGTTCACCTCTGGTTCGAGGTGGGTGGGAGTGTTGATCCGAAATGCATTTCCGCTGTCTGTTGCCTCCACTTTGGAAGATGGGAGGGGTAGGTATGTAGGCGAATCAGGTCTGTGGGAGGGACACCACATCACCTTTCTTTCCATGTATATTTCCCCTGGGCTTCAGAGTACGACGTTTGCGGACTTGGGGTCGGTCCTCCTGTCACTCCCGGAGGGGTTTTTATTTTTGGGAGGCGACTTTAATGCAGTAGTTTCTAGAGAAATGGACAGACATCCCCCTCGAGAGCTGGGGCGGGCGACAAGATGGCTATCTGAATTTGTAGGGCGATGGGTCTTGTGGATTGATGGAGACTGCTGCATCCAAATCAGAAGCAATACACATTTCATTCTGGGGTGCATAATAGCCTCTCACGACTGGACTATTGCCTTGTCCCAGCAGTACAAGCTTCATATGTTACGGAGGTTAGCCACTTGGCTAGAGGGATTTTGGACCACTCTCCGCTATGGGTCCATGTAGTTGTACACCGAGGCTCTGCATGGCGAGTGGCCCCCATAAACCCATGGTATTTGCGTAGTCCCAAAGTTTGAAAGGACCTTCTTGTTAAACTGGAAGAATATTTTGTCGTTAATGAGGGGTTTGTATCCTCTTTGGTATCCTTATGGGAGGCGTTAAAACGGTCATTAGGGGTCAGGCGTTGTCACTGATAGCGGGCGCCAAGAGAGAGAAGCAGAAAGAGGTGGTGGACTTAGAGTCTGAAATTGGGGGCTTAGAAAGAGAGCTGGAACTAGGAGTGACGCAGTGTAAGCTTCATCATCTAAGCCTTAAACAACATGACTATAAAGCGCTAGTTATGGACAGGGCAAAAATTCTTGGCAGGGAAAAACAGGGAAAATTATATAATTTGGGAGACAAGGCAGGAAAACATATCGCCTGGCTGGATAAGAAGGAATGGGCTAGCCGATTGGTCATTGAACTTATTACGGAGGAGGGGGAAAGTCTTAATGACCCTCAGGTTATAGTTGATGAGTTTGCCAGACATTTTCAGACTGTTTATGCCTCGGTCTGGTCTTGCCCGGAGACTGACTCCCATCTTTTACTCCGTGATATACAGCTTCCTCATCTTTCTGTTGAAGATAAAACCTTTATGGATAGTGAACGGACGGCGGAAGAGATTGACTCGGCTATCCGTTCTTTAAACTCTGGTAAGGCGCTTGGCCCAACTGTCTCCCTATAGAACTTTACAAGCTTAGGCCGGATCGCTTGGCGCCTTATTTAAAAAGTCTGTTTTTGGAGTCTAGAGAGAGGGGGACTCTTCCGAAAGACCAGAGGGTTGCATCAATAGAGGCGATACACAAAGAGGGAAAGGTTAGGACTAACTGTGCCTCTTATAGGCCTATTTCTCTACTTAATGCCGAGCCAAAGATTTTGGCCAAATTATTGGCAAATAGGCTTATCAAGGTCATTACAGAGTTGGTTCATCCTGACCAATCGGGCTTTATGCCACACAGAAATACGTCTTTGAATCTGCGTAGACTTCATGGAGTTTTGGCTAGGGCTCATACGCTGCAAGAACCGGCTATAATGCATCACTAGACGCCACAATGGCTTTTGATACGATCGAATGGCCATATTTTTGGGCGGTGTTGGCCAAATTTGGGTTTGACCCTGACTTCATTGGCTGGGTACGCTTGTTGTACTCGGAGCCCCTGGCACAAGTTGTCGTGAATAATAAAGTCTCGTCCTCCTTTTTGTTGGGGCGCAGTACCTGGCAAGGTTGCCCGCTGTCTCCCCTTCTTTTTGCACTGGCTATAGAGCCTCTGGCCGCTTGGATACGCTGGGAGCCCTCGATCAAGGGGCTGCGGTGGTCCCCTGACTGGGAGGATCGCATATCTTTATATGCGGATGACATTTTGTTGTATCTGGCCTCCCCGCGTAAGTCTCTCATTGTGGTTTGTGATGTCCTTGCCTCTTTCGGGTGAAATTCTGGTCTCTCTATCAATTGCAGTAAATTTGTCTTATTTGTTTTAAAGAGTGATCCACCTGTACCCCCTAAGAATTGTCCTGTACAGTTGAGTGTAGAGGGATTCAAATATTTGGGGATTATTGTGGCTTTGGATCCATTAGATTTTCTCGCAATCTTCTTCCCCCTCTTCATCGACTCAGGAGTGATATAAACAATTGGAAGAGGCTCCCTCTCTCATTATTGGGCAGGGCTGCATTGTTTAAGATGATGGCCCTCCCACGTTTTATAAACGCTTTACAAAATTCTTTGATGTGGTGCCTTCGAGCTATTTTCTTGAAATTGAGAGTCTACAGCGGGTCTGCTTCGAGAGGGGAGGCCTCGTATTGCACTGCATAAACTGACCCTTTCCTGGTATGATGGAAGCATTGCCCTCCCAGATGTTAAACGGTATTATTGAGCAGCCCATTTGGCTGCAATTAATCACTGTACGTATGGCCGTATCGATGATCCGGGCTATGCAATGGACAATAGGCTGCTTCCCGGTAATAATTATAATAGAGCCTTATATTCTCGACTTAACAGGGTTAAGTTGACAGGGCCTACTAAACATTCCGTACACATGTGGCATGGGGCCACAAATGCATTGGGCTGAAATAATAGATTGACTATGGGCACTCCGCTTTGGGAATCTGAGAGACTTGGTAAGCTATGGAAGACGAAAGGCTTTGATAGGTGGGAACTCATTGGTATCTCATTGGTTAAAGATATTTGGGGGAAAGGGGAGATTAAATCATTTGTGAAAATGCAGGAATAATTTAAACTTGCACCCTCTGAATACTTTCGGTATGGACAGGTTCGACACTCTCTTCTTTCACTATTGCCAGGTGGCGCCGAACCCTCGGAGCCCTCCCCCTTGGGAGATAGACTATTGGATGAACATTTGCCATACAAGACAATTTCTCTTATATATAAAAAAAATTATCAGAGGACTGACTCTTTAGGGGGGCTTAGAGACAAATGGCTACAAGACGGAGTCAAATTAGATGACGAAGACTGGCAGGTAGCGGTGTCCTCTCCTCAAGAGGTCGCGATTTCGGCTCGCCTCCGACTGGTTCAACTAAACATTTTACACCGAATATATTTAACGGGTCCTAGGCTGGTGCATATGGGTCTTTCGGAATTGGGGCTTTGTAAGCGGAATTGTGGCCTAGTTGGTACCTTTATGCATATCATCTGGGAGTGTGAGTTTGTCAGTGCATATTGGCGTAGTATCCATAACACGATTGGGGCGGTGCTCGGAGTCTCCCTTATCCCGGAGGCGAGGAGATGCCTACTTAACATATGGGAGCCCACTGACTTAAATAGCTCTCAGACGCAATGGGTCACTTTAGGCTATATGATTGCTAAACGTAATATAGCTCAGTTGTGGGGAGCTGAACAGACCCCCATTCTTGAGGGTTGGAAGAAAATTTAGATTGGTGTATGTTCAGGGAAAAGACTACATATATTGCTAGGGGACGCCCTCGGAAGTGGTCACAGATCTGGGTACCTTTGAATAGCTACAGAGGTGAAATCTGTACGCCGCCCTTTGATGTTGTAACTGACGATTCCCCTTCTCCGTGAAGTTCTGACATCTTTCTTGCATTGTTTTTATCATGCCATCCCAGGTTGCCAGCTCTGCTACCGTGATTTACCCACTGTAATGTTTATTATATGCTGATGTTTGTTTCAATAAAAAGAAATATATAAAAAAATATTGTCACCACTACTGCATGACTAATGATGAGGGCGGCAATGTCTGAGGCATGTTTCACTGCTGATCGACAGTTGAGTAGTAGGTATAATAGTGGTTTCCCTGAATTTCCAGAATTTCTCTCTTAATTGCAGTCACTTAAAGGTACTTTTTTTCAGATTATTAAGTATGAGTTTTCTGTTATTGGGCAAGATAGTTCTATTTGCCTAGATCGGGACTGATCTAATTTCCTCACCTCTAATGATGGGAGATTGGATGCAGACTCATAGGAAAGGAGTATGACATGGGTTTCATCATCCGATAGATATGTTTGTGTGGTCGATTTTGTCTATTTGATAGTGGCATGGCATGGCTATCCATTTACGCTTTTCTTGAAGTTCATGCACTGATTCTTGAATAGGCTTGACTTTGGAGTGACTACTTGCTGTGAGTTGTAAAATGTTCTTCATTTTGTGTAACACATTTAGAATTCTCTGTCAGCTTGTACTTTAAGGATTTTGATTTCCCTTTGTGGAGAAGGAGATAAACTAGAGGTGGACACATGACTTGTGCATGGTTTGCTTGAGGACCTTGAGTATAGGAGATTCAGACAGACGTATTTTCCAACGTTCATTTTTATCTCATTAAGTAGGGTGCCTGAGCCTCCCTTGAGAATAATATGCGTTAAGCTCCGTTTGTCCTGGTACCTTATTTTTTTAATTGGAGGATACGATTTTTGTATGGATGCAGATGATATTGGTACTGTCGTAGTGTGGGGTTTGGATGGTGGGTTAATCTCCCTACCGTTATTTCCTGGAAGGGGGTTCCGACTATGTGGCCTATGTGTGTAAGTAACCATATCCTGGAGAAGAGGTACAGACCTTTCTAGAAGGAATAGCGTGGGGGCGAGATTAGCGTATTGTAGCAATTCATCTTCTAGACCATTTGAGCTAATGTCTTGGGAGTCAATGGACATTGATGTAGGGTTTGGCTGTTGGGAGTCTTCTGACAATAAGAAGTCTATACTAGTTGAGTTGGTGGTAAACTGGGTGTCTGCTTGTATAACCAAGTGTTGTTGTGGACTTGTGATACCTACACAACCTTTTGGGGTTGCAAAAAAGTCATCAAATGTCTTCATATCATTATTGGTTGCTTGTATAAGCACAATACCATTCTTGAAGGTAGTAATACATAGTTCAGCTCTTAATCTTAGTGACGGAACAATCGATAACTTAGTTACATGTAGGATATTACTCATTTTTTGTATGTTGAGCATCTCCGTCAAGGCAGTGTGCCATTTGGCAATTTTTCTCGTGAAAAAAAATCAGGTCATTTACAATAATGCCTTTTTTAAATTGAAGGATGAGTCAGAGATCAGCGTATCTGGTTTTTTTTTGTATTTAATTTGTGTTTGAAGTTTTTGGCCATGTTCCTGGATAGGTTAGATGGGTATATTATGGTGTAGGAATTACTACCTGCTGATTTCAAATTGATTCCGGCCATATTTAAAGACAGAGATATACAACCCTCAGGGGGTGGTCTTGCAAAAGTGTCACCCAATGTGAGGGATCCTGTAATTCAATGTATTTTTCCATCAGCCCTGGCACAAACTACAAGCCTTTATGGAGTCCCCTGTGAACGTCTTTACTATCTTCAATTTCCTGCATCCTCAGAGGAAAAACTCACCAAAGAATTGTCTAGAGAATAAAGCTAATAAATTGCCTGTACTTATTACCAAGCCATCAATTATTTCAGTGAGAACGATAGTTGGTCAAAGTCATTCCAAGATGGCCACCTCTTGGCAGAGAAGAGCTCAGCTTGAGAATTTAGTCCACTGTTTATTTCATGTGTGCTAATAATCTAGTCCTCTTTCCATTGTCTATGTTTAACCGGGTGATCAGACATCTGCCATTTTGTACAGAGTGGCAGAGAAATAATGTGCTCAAGATGGCTGTGGCAATAAAGCTGAGTCAATCACAACACAGCCTGCTTCGATAAACTCCAGGCAGAGGGCATGTTCTTTCGATGGGTCATTAAATACAGCACTAAAGTCACCATGTGTTTTGCGCACACACACACTTCTTCAGGGCTTTGTGGTTTCTGTTCACTGAACTGTATCTTTCCAATTGAGTCAAAGCCTCAGTTTGCTGTCACCTTCATATCAATGAGGTGATTATTCTAAACTTCTAGATTAGGACCTATCATTATAGCACAACTGCAACTTCCACATATTTTTCATACAAGTAGTAAGTATGTAGTAGCTGTGGCAAATCTTTAGAAGTCAAATTCAGTGCATGTCTAATATGGTTGGTTTGGCTGTAACGTCAGTCCCCCTGATAAGGGATACACAGTTAGCTCACACCACAATTGTCCTACTTTCCGGTTTGAGCTGTGATTGGTCTGAGTGCTGTGGTTCGGTGCTCAGACAGGGACAAGGAGCCTGGGCATGTTCCCCACCCAGGCTGTAATGCAGCCTCGGTGAAGAACATGCAAAATGCCCAAGACGGCCGCAAAAAAACGTCATGTGCACTTAAAAGAATGCATACCACTCTCCCCCAGCTCCTCTGTGAGAGCCCAGCCCCGCCCCAACCCAGCTGAGCAAAAATGGAAAAATAAAATGGTAAAACCAAAGAGTTATTATAATTTTATTTTTTCATTTTTGTCCTGCTCAGCGGAGCAACACTCCTCCGCCTTAGCAGTGGAGCTGCCCACCTTAGAACCTATTATGTTAAAACTATGCTGGACCTTCTTTTTGGAACATACAGACAAATTTGCATTACTCCATTTTGGTTTCCTAGTCTACATTTAGCACACATTACATAGTACATACTAGGTATTCTTAATCTTAAACCTGTAACTTCAAACACATATCTACATAATATATAAAATACAAATTGTCTCATACTTCATATACATAATGAATGCAGAAAAATAAAGCCCTTACATTTACAATAACTTCTAGCCATGAACAGAAATTATAATCAATAGCATAACAATACAATACAT
Source organism: Lissotriton helveticus (assembly GCF_964261635.1). Lineage (NCBI taxonomy): Eukaryota > Metazoa > Chordata > Amphibia > Caudata > Salamandridae > Lissotriton > Lissotriton helveticus. The sequence goes on along the minus strand of NC_136068.1, from coordinate 394,520,666 downwards.
ATCATAGTTCATAATTGTTCATCTAAAGTTCTACACAATGTACCCAAAATGCAACACTTATAAAAGCACAGAAAATACATATCTGTATTGATCCATTGTTTCCTCCTTCATTTATCAAATGCATAAAACAGTCCAGCCCACATTCAACATACTGTAGACTTCACAAAGGTATCTACTCAGTACAGGTCCTGAAAAAGAAATGGTTGGTTTCATGCAGTTGAATGAAGGAATTTGTACCACACTCAAATTAGCACACTTCTGGAAACCAGAAACAAAGGAGAGTTCACCTCTTGCACCTCCCCACCAGCCAGAGTAAATTCGAGATGGGAACTTTATGCATGGAGTGTATAGATCTCTAACCTTGAACCGGTCACCCAATCACAAAGCAACATTTTATAAAAATGTTAGTGGGAATAGTTGCTATTGGTTGAACATAATGTAACTTCTCTTTACATGTTGAGCAGGATTCGCAGATCCACCACAAATTCACAACATGCAAGCTTCATATGTAACACTTATGTATTGGGATCCACGGATCCATCGCATTGCTCATGCCGATCCAGTGAACATCCTTAGAAAGAGTACAACACTAAGGTAAAGGGAGAGATAGGTATTTTCATGTTGCTATTTTCTCACTTTTATTTCAAAACTGACCACCATACCGTGTCAAGCCATTTACTTGCATCATTTCCAATATAAATGAACAGTCTCCATTACACCATTCCTCCATACACCTTTCCACTGCAACTAGTTTGAAAATCCTTACAACGAAGCTCCAGGTCAAAAGTTCATAAAGCTTTGACTGTGCTGCAGGTCTGGTTAAGAAGGCCAGTGGAAGTCACCCTGTAGAGTTAAAAAATATACAACTACTACAATCACCATAACAAACAAGTTACTTACCTTCGGTGACACATTATCTGGTAAAGACTATCTAGCTGCAGATTCCTAACCTTTGAATTTCCTAGGAGTCAGGCTGGATCTGGAAAATGTTGCTCGAGCAATACAACTTGCACGCCGCTGGGTTGCTCCATTCGGCTCTGCATGATGTAATTGGCGTAGTTAGCGTTGGTTACGACGTTGCGGTTACCTATATAGGCGCCCCCCGGGCGCTCGGACGTCAGTACTTTTAATTTTTTTCACGCCAGAAGCACAGTGCCACGAAGTAGCTGATGTAATCGTGTGCAAAACTAGGGCCTTGAAAAGGGGGGTAAGCTTAGCACTTACACAATCAGTTCACAAAGAAGGGAGGCATAGATGGGCCTGTAAGGGATCTGCAGCTAGATAGAATCTCTACCAGGTGATATTTCCCCAATGCTGTGCCCACTGGAACTTCAGGTCTCACTGCAGAGCCCACATACGACACCTGGAATGCTTTACCAACAGCATACAGGAGGCCATGAGGCCCAGCATCCTCAATCAGTCTCACCGAAATCCAGGATAGAGGCTGAAACATCAGAATCCTAACCTGAATATCCTGGACTCACTGGTCGGGTGGATAGGCCCGAAACTACACTGTGTCCAGAACAGCCCAGATGAAAGGGAGCATCTGAGAAGGAGTCAGGTGTGATGGAGAACCTCAGCAAATGCAAGAGGTTCAAAGTAGTCTGAAGGTGAAAGACAACAGCCTGGGGGAGGATGCCTTCAACAGCCAGTTGTTGAGGTAGGGGAAGACTGACACTCCTAACCTGCGCAGATGAGCTGCGACCACCGCCATCAAATGGTGAACACCCGAGGGGACTGTTAAGGCCAAAGGGGAGCATGGTAAACTGAAAGTGCTCGTAGCCTACCTAGAAACCGCAGCTAACGCCTGAGGCCTTGCAGGATAGTGATGTGAAAATATGCATCCTCCAGATCCAACGCTACCATCCAGTCTTCTTGGTCGAGGGCAGACCAGACCTGAGCTAAAGTAAGCATCTTGCAGTTCTCCTTCTTGAGGAAGAGATTGACGGTCCGAAGATCAAAAATGGGCCGCAACACTCGGTTCTTTATTGGAATCAGAAAGTAGCAGGAATACCAGCCACTATCTATTTCTGAATCCGGGACCCTCTCTGTAGCTCCTTTGGCCAGGAAAGCTGTAACTTCCTCTTGGAGCAATTTTTAATGATCCTCTGCAGCTGTTCTTGATTTGGCAGAATGGGAGGAGGAAAAGAAAGAAAAGGCAGAGAATGGCCCTCCAAAATGATCTGCATGACCCACTTGTCCGATGTTATGGACCTCCAGTGGGGGAGATAATGCTGGATTCTCCCACCAACCTGAGTGGTGTCGTCTTGCAGAGTCAGACTAGGAGTGCTTGGAGGCTGTAGCTGCCGAGGGCAGGGTTACTGAAGACTTCTGGCTTCCACTCCTTGTTCGGAATGAACCTCGTCCACGTCCCCACACAACTTGAGAAGTCTGCACAGGATGGTGGTTGGGATAGGGCTGACGTGGTTGGAAACCCCTTCCATTCCCATGAAAGGAGTGAATGCTAGACTAGCTAGAAGGAGTAGAAGAGAGGTCAAAGGATCTGGCCATAACTTGAGTCCTTGAACCTCACTAGGGCCGAGCCTGCCTTCACCCCAAAAAGACGGGATCCATCAAACAGCATGTCCATCAAGTTTGCCTGGACATCGCCGAGGACCTCGCCTCCTCTCTTGACCACCATGGCATAAGATGCCCCCTCTTCTGTAGCCACTGTTGGTGGAGAGAGCAAGCCAGTATCTGGGGAAACCCCACTGGCCTCTCCTAGTTTCCCATACCAGTCCATCTGCTCTGCAGAAATATCCTGGTGTTCTAAAGGGTCCATAGACCCCTCCCAATCCTCTCCCAAGCTAGAAACATCATCAAAATGTTCAGGCGACAACAAAGAACCCTGAGTTCAATCGACTGTGCCGATGGGGATAAGGATGGGGCTGGTACCGGTGGCACTAAAGGTACCGAGTTCAGGTCCGACGCCTGGGAAGGAGCGATGGCACGACTGGTGTTGTCCCGGATCCGGATCCCTGAGCCCCCATCAGCGACATGGCCAGAGCCACCAGCATCAAGAGGGGTCGGCCAGCTCAAATACGTGCGCATGGCCTCATAAAACTCTTATTTGAGCGGGTGTCGCTCCGACTCCGGGAAAGGGAGGGAGGTGCAAAGTCGACCTGGCTCCGACCCCGCAAAACCGTGCCTAGAGAGTCAGTGCTCCTTACCTTGTTTGTTGACAGATGACAGTGGGGGCGATGATGAAGTCCACTTGAACTTCTTCTTGTGCCCCTTCCCCGACTGTCCAGATGACCTCGAGTTTACGAAGAGGACTTGGGACTCTGGGAGTTGTCCTGCGACCTCCTCTTCTTCGATGATCGTAGTCTCGCTGGATGGTGTCGACTGCCGGGACACAAGGAGCTTCATAGCCCGCTCCTGCAAGGCCTTCGGAGCCATAGCCCGAGAGTCCGAGAACGACTGAGTCGTGGTCGCGCTCTATAAACCAGAGACAGACGAGGTGGAGTTCGGTAAGCGACATCATGCGGTGACAGGCTCCACATGGTTTAAACCCTGTCTTCCTCAAAGACATCCTCGAATACAATGGAAAAAATTCCAAAGTCGAAGAAATGACCTGTCCAGAAGCGATAGAGGGGTAGCTCTTCTGGGATCAGCGTTCAACTGGCGCAGAAAGAAAATAACTGACTTCCGCGCGCCTGGGTGGCGCCAATATAGACGACTGCGATGTCATAACCAACACTAACGATGCCGCTGACATCACGCGGAGCCGAATGGAGCCACACAACGGCACAGGTATTTAACTAGCAAAAGTTCCTGGATCCAGCCTGATGGCTCGGAAATTTAAAGGTAAGGAATCTGCAGCTAGAAGTCTCTATCAGCAAGTAACTTTATTTTCTCTCAATCACAATTCAGGTTGTAGTTATTCACTAACTAACCTAGCATTCAGAACTCATAGGCCAACCATAACCTTTACACTGCTTTTTTTTCTAATTCGATTTGATTTTGCATGCTGTTTGTGAAAAGTATTCATTCTGCTGCTGACTTCTCCTGTATCCAGCTCCTGCATACCAGCATCATGGTTTGAGTGTGGATTGCGGGCAACATCTTTGTCTTATGGGTCTGAGAGTATGCCAAAAATTGTGGCATTGAAAGAGATCTCTGCTTTCCCAAAGTGGACATTACTTGGATTGGTCACAAAGTATGAAGTGGCATCAATTGTCCCCTACGATTGAGAGCATTGCAGATTGTGACCACCCAGAACTCATGACTGTGCACTGTGGTGGCAACAATCTGGGCACAATCACAGGGGTTGGACTTGAAATCCAAACATCGGAGACATTGGCCCAACTGTTAACTCGTTCCTCACACTGCCTTTGTATAGTCCAACATATGTCAAAGGCAGAAGTGGCAGTGGTCATCTTAGGTTTGTCCAAAGATTGAGAAAGCAAAGAGACACGTCAATAAAACAATTCCAGCATTTTTCCATGTCCATAGGATGGGCTCCATTTATGACAAAAATATCCACTTTGACATGCCAGGAGAGTACGGAAAGTATGATGTCCATTTCACAGCAGAAGGGATTGTGTGGGTGTGTGCGTCACTGTGTGTAGGGTTTTGTATTTTTCAGTGTTTGAGTATGGTGATTTGGCTGTGTGAGGTTGTGTGTGATTGTGTGTTTCAGGGGTGTTTGTGTGATTATGTGTGTGTGTGGGTGTGTGTGATTCTGTGGGTCTCAGTTGGTGTGGGTATGTTAGTCTGTGTGTATGGGATTATGTAGATGTGTGTGAGCTTGTGAGTGTTGGGTTTTGTGATTGTGTGTGGGGGGGTTTGTGATTGTGTGTGAAGGAATGGCTCTTTGGATGGTGGGTGTGTGCATGAGTGTGTGTGAGATTGTATCACTGTTTGGGGTTGTGTGGGTTTCTGTGTGTGGTGTGAGTCTCTTTGCATGTCAGGTTTTGTTGGTGTGTGTAGAGTGTAGATGTGTGTCAGTATGTGTGTGGTATTGCATAGGTGTGGGCGAGTGTGTATAGGGTATTGTGGGTATGAGCATGTAAGATTGAATGGGTGTGTATGAGTGTGTGGCTATGTGGAGGTTGTGTGTGTATGTGAAAATGCATCTGTGGGGTGGCGTGGGTGTGTGTCTATGTAGGTTAGTGTGGGTGTCAGTGTACGTGTGTGGGGTTGTGCAGATCTGTCTGAGAGTGTGCATGAGGTTAAGTGTGTGTGACTGCATATGCGGTTGTGTGTTGCGTTGAGTGTGTGTGTGTGTGTGTGTGTGTGTGTCAGTTTCTGTACTTAAGGCTGTTAGGGTAGGTGTATATTTGTGTGTGTAGTTTTTTTTTTTAAATGGTTTGACAAATCCATCCCAAATCCTCAAGGGGCTGCGCTTAGTCCCCTGATGGATCTGCAGATCCACCAAACACCCCAAAAACATTTCTCAAAACTGAATCAACCACAGGGGTTATCCTACTGCCACACCCCCAACCCATCCAGGGGTTCTGGTACCTCTACCCTGCCTAAATGCACCATTGTTATTTTATTTTTTGAGGACACAGGGACGGAGTTCCCAAGCCCTAAGATGGCGCCCGCATTGCAGTTCAAGTAGTGGCCAGCCAATCAGTCTCCACAGTTTGGCTCATGGATTCACAGATCCACTGCACAGGATGCGCGGAGTGAAATATAAAAAGTGTTTGAACCTAAATTGCTCAAACACTACTGAATGGATTAACACTAAATCATAAAAAAAGCATGCTTTCTGTACCAAGATACGTCTCTTTGCTAAATTTGATGCAATTCTGCTTAGCAGTTTTGGTTGTAGCTGGGTCTAATATTCCTGTGGAAAAATAAATGGGGAGACAAGTTTTGAACCCCCCCCCCCTCTTAACTCAGCCCTCACATGATGGAATCACCCCAAAACTTTCCAGTTAGGAGCTGATGTGGAAGAACACTTTTTTCTGAGTTTTGTAAAGATTCGTCAAAAGGTGCCAAAGTTATTTAAAAAAAATGCTTTTCCAATGGAAACTTGGTTCTAACTATAATTACTCGTGCCCCCAAGCGCAGTACTGTCATTTTAGATGTTGCAGTGAGGTTATCAATGATGTCATAGAACAGGTCACAAGTGTTGTAATATGTGAGGTAATAAGCAGTGCATGGAGAGGGAGCGCATTATTAATTTAGGGCGAGGCTTACAATTAATTGAGATAACTACACCCAGTGAGTTTTAGTGATTTTGTTAAAATGTTATGCTTTAATTTAATAATACGGTCCCTTTAACCTTTGTTTTTTTCAGTGAATTTATAAGGTTTTTTATAATGCAAAGTAAGATATTATTCTCCAGTATTGTATCTTCTATAGATTCACATGCTTGAACGTGCCCTGTCATCATGCTGGAAGTCCCACAGTAACAGCAAAATAGTAGAACTAAAGTTTTAAACTTAATTCCCATTGAAAAACAATAGCATTTAGCAACCTATTGTCATTGTTTTAAAACATCCACATTTCAGCCAATCAGAGCATAGACCATAGAGTATTCATCCCCTGCAGGGCCACCATACCTCAGACTTCTTAATTCATGTAGTGTGTAGGGACTCTCCCTGAGCTTTGCTCAGTCACAGTATTTCTACAGTTACCCTTTTGAACTTCCAGCTTGCAGATCATCTCTTCACCTCATATCTTTATCTGAGGTACAGTTCGGAAATGTGTGTGCCTGTTTTTCTACAAAATGTCTGAGTCTTAAAAAGGGTTGTTTAGGCCCTACAAGACTTAGGAAAAGTACAGACTTTATTTTGAGGACCCACATAAAAAGTGTCTTTATTTCCTAGCATCCAGACAGAGAATGCAAGTACTGCAATGCTTTTTCTACAAAAACTCTCAAAGACTGTGAGGGTAGGCTTTAACCAGACCTTTTTTTTAAGCCATTTAAGGGTTGAGGAACAGATAGCAGTGACCTTAGTTATCTGTGGTTTCAGTGAGAGTTCATCAAATGTTAGCCGTAGTGGACAGTGTGGGCAAAGGCCCTAAGGAGTCTGGCCTGTGTCTGGGGCCCTGGAGGGCAGCATTGTTACCCAGGACCAAAACCTCTGTTTTATCACCGCTGAGCCTAAGCGCGTTCTTATTCATCCATAATTAAATGTTCCTCAGACCCAGGTTCAGCAAGGATGAAACATGAAGCTGAGCCGATTATAGAGAAAAGATGATCTGTGTCTCATCGGAGTATGAGAAAAAGGTAAGTCCGCATTTCTCTATTAAGTCCGCTAATGGTTGGATGTAGATGTTGAAGAGCACAGGGCTCAATATAGTACCCTGTGGAACATCAGAGGTGATGCCTCGTGGCTTGGATCTTGCGTGGGCAGAGGAGACCTGAAAGGAGCGGGCACTCAGGAAAGAAACAAGCCAACTCAAGATCGAGCCTTTGAGGCCCAAGGACTCAAGTCTATCGGTCAAGATGGCATAAGAAACATTGTGGAAGGCTGCGCTAAGATCAAGCAGATTGAGCGCAGCTGTTCCTCCTGAATCCAAATGCTGTCTGAGACAATCTGTTACGCCAAGATAAGTGGACTCTGTGCTGTGCGCCTCCCTAAAGCCAGACTGTGATGGGTGTAGAAGTGAGTGGGTCTCAATGAATGACGAGAGTTGGACATTAAAGTGTTTTTGTCCAGACATTTGGAAAAGATTGGGAGATAGGTTCATAGTTTGACCAACTGGGGTACAGTCCCATCCCTCAGAGAAGTGTTAAGGATCTCTACAAACACAGTTAGTACAGAGGCATCCAATAATCTGAGTTTAGCAGGGGGAGAGGACCAAGTGGAGATCCAGACTTGATGGAATCCAAGACCGACTGGAGGGATGGGAGATCCATAGGCAACCGTGCACTAATTTTAGTGGCAGCATTGACCTACAACTAAGAGTGGTTTAAATTGACCTCCAGCTAAGAACGGTTTAAAAAAAAAAATATATGATAAAAAATGATATATGTAGGGCACCTACAAACCAGCTTTCTTGGGGGCCACGTGGTGAGCCCCGGTGGCCTTCTGGCAGGAGCCATCCATTTAAAAAAAAACATTTTGGAGGGTGCCCCCTCAGGGAACCCTCCAATTTCTTGGGGGACGCATGGGGAGCCCAAGGCCATCTCAGCCCCAGGTAGCACTATACAGGGTGCTGGCGGGAGCAGGCATCATTCCTTAACTCCCGCGAGCGGAAGCAGTATTTTTTACAATGCAGCCATATCAGGCCCAGAGGGAAGGGGTCCATGGGAGCGAATTATCGGCTCGGGAGGGGGTCCCTAACATCCACCCCATCCCATTTTGTAATTTATTGGCCCTGGGGATGGGGTCTCCGGGTCCTGTTCAAGGAGGGGACTGTTTTACATAATACATACAATTTGGATTCGGTATTTGGTAGCAAACGCAAATTGTGATTCGGTAACATGTTGCCGAATTCAAATTTGCCTTTTGTACATTGTAAGAAGCTATTTTGCAGTTGCAAACAGCCTGTTTGTCCACAAAACAGCTTTGTACATCTGGCCCTTGGTTCTTTGAAGGAAAACCTCAGGGCCAGGAAGAATTCAAATATTGTCTGCAGGTATTCTGTGACTGACTCCTATGGGCCTGCATTGAACAGCCAGACAATTAGGTATGGAAATACATGTATACCTGACCTCTGAAGATGAGCCTTTACCACCGCCTGGGGACACCACAGATCAAGGTATGACCCAAGGGCAGGTCAATAAATTGGAAATGTTCACACCACTGAACTGCATATAATATCTGTAGACTGCAGAACACTATATGAAAATACAAATCCTGGAAGTCTAGGGACACCATCCAGTCCCCATAATCCAGAGCAAAGAGAATTTTTCCAAGATAGATATGAGGCCTCCATCATTCTGCCGGATGAGAAAATAGCCTAAATAACACCGCCTCTTTCTAAATCCAGAACTGGTCAATGGCACCTTTAGCCAGCAAGAGATTGGCTTTCTGCACCAAGATAATGCGTTTCACTGAAAATCATTGTGATGGGAGGGGGTACAAGAAGAGTAGCTGAAATGAAAGGTAGGGCATGGCCTTTTTGAACAATTTGTAGCTTTCCCCACACTGGCTGGTTGTGGGCTTAGGATGGCACATCAAGGAGGCTGAAGAGTCACTGTAGCAGGTGAAAAGGAATCGGAGGGTAACTGTCCCTGCTGGTGTGAAAGGCCTCAGCTGCCACTAATCCCTCTACCTCAAAAAAGGTGCATTAGCTGCTGTACTGACTGAGACGTTGGTTAATGCTGATAACCTGGGTCTCTGGAATAGCCCCTTTTCTTCTTGTACAACTGGTAGTATTGCCCATCTGGGTACAATAGCCTCAAGATTGAACTGTGGTACAATTATCTTTGAATCACCTCAGGGCTGAGTCAAAGCATTTAAGGGCATGTCCATAAGATACACTGGACAACCACTGAAAAAGTAGTTGAACACATCAAGGAGTCCCTTCTAAGTGCTACACTGAAACTGAAGGATACAGCATAGCCTGCGTATTAGCTAGTATCCAGGGCCTACACATAACACATACTTTATTGCATCCTATCTGTCTTGGATCATTTGGGCCAGTGAGTTTCCGAGGTTCTCCAAATTACCAGAAACTATCTTCTGGCCAAGTGCCATAAGGCTTGGGTGTAACAGCAAAGAGGGCACACTGCATTCACAGAGCATAACGCCAGGCTAGCTGATGACAACCTATTCTTTCCAAAGGCATCAGTATGTTTTAACTCCCTGTCCAGACGTTTGAAGGACTGATTTTACTTCTGGATGGTTGTTCCACAAGACTCTCAGGCATTGGGTGTGTTGCAAATAAATCAGTGTCACCAGCGGTATGTGTTGTCTGGCTATAGGTTGGCTGTCCAGAAGGGCTGAGCATGGCTTCGACCACATGACCTTAAGTGCTCAAAAGAGCCGTAGTGAATGATTACAGTGCCTCCAATGAGATTGGACCTGGTTGAAGAATTTCAGTCAATAAATTGCAGCATATGGAAAATTTGCAGCATTGCCTTACTGAATACAATCATCTGCTTGTTGGTCGATGATGGCCCAGGGAACTTGGGGCAGACTGTAAACAAATGCCAAACCAACTTGAAGCCAGAAGACACCGGACGATTCAAGTTATGCCCTTGCAGTTTCTCACTGGACTTTGAGCAATGGGATGGAGTGGAGTCCCGCTTGGGTCTTGTGCTTACAGTGCATTTTCAACTTCGACTTCAATCAAAAGATTTCAAACGGGAACATGACTGCATGGGACCGATCTTGTGACTAGGCTAGAGAACAGCCTAAGGACTTGGAATGGGATTTCTCTTTCGAACACAATCTCTTCTTATAGTTGGCGAGGTAAAGCTTTGCTCATCTCTTCATAATTGCTTCAGGTGCATGAGAGTACACCCATCTTATGACTAAGTTGTGACTGGAGCTCTGCACCATAGGCACACATCACGTGGGTCTGTAAACATCTTCGGTTTCTTGCAGTCACACCAGTTTCAATCCTGATGGTTTTGGGGGAAGAGGGAGGCATCTTCCCTGGCACACTAATTTTGAGACAAAGATTGGAGTTCTCAGAAAACCAACAAAATTGAGAGCAGAGCTCCGAAACCAAGAAGAATGCAAAACGAAAGGCTCAAATGTCCACACCCAAGGTTGGCATTTATATGTGGTTCGACTCCATCACTTCGGGAACAGAAGGATGTCACTGCTGAGCCATATGGTGCCACAGATCAGCACTTGGGAACAGTGCTGAAAAAAATCTCCGGATCCAGTCTGGGATGTGGGAATATTCTAAAGGTGAGGAATCTGCAGTTAGAAGTATCCATCTGAATAGATGGCTAAACCTATTGTCCATTGGAGATAGTTGCACAGGGTTCATGACCTCCTGTCCCATTTACCTATGCCACCTTGTTACAAAATCCTGGACTGAGAAAGGATCACTTGCTTTCAAATGTCATGCATAACCTGCACTCCTTATCATATCAGTTAAGGCCCCTCGTTTAAGTTATGAATAGTTCTTGCACACGTATGTCATTTACTTGAGAAGACTAGAGGTGCGTGTTTCAGAATGGAGATAAAATAACACTACTGTTCAAATAAATCATGCCGGGGAGCAGCCAAAGAATCTTCTGAAAGGGATTTATTGGAAAGAAAAAAGCTAGAGACAGATGGTGTGTTTGCAACTATTCGTCTTAGTCAAGACCTAGCAACAGAAGTTGACCGTTTATTTGATACTCACAATTAAATAATGGATCAAAGAGCCCCTGTTAAGGATTTTAATGGTGAACAAATCTGAAGGGAAAGGGAAATGTTCATCAGTTTCCTAATGTCAAAGATCATATAAAAATACAGCTTATTGCTCCCACTGGTCTTCACAATTGGAGATGCTGAGGTAAGCACAGGTGCAACCCTCCAAACCTTATGTGGGGCATCAAAATCAGGATCTTCAGTAGATAACGCTCTATGCGAAACATTCAGGTTTCCCACTATCAATATTTGGTCATTCTCATTCTCTGCTCTCTCCGCCATACACATACTTTAGTACCCTTTCATACACCTGACTTTCAGAGAGAGACATGGTCCCTGCTTGCCTGCAATGAAGTCTTGTCTCTCTTTATTCCAAGTTTCCCCAAACACCTTGCACTAGTGATAAAGTAGTCAAACAAGTCCTTTCATGGCAGAAAGGACTTGTTTGACTACTCTATCACTAGTGCAAGGTATTGGGGGAAACTTGGAATAAATAGAGACAAGACTTCTCTAGCAAGGCAAAAGTAGGTTTGATCACAACGGCCGGGAGACCAGTCACCTCCGTAGAGCTGAAAAGCTGATCTCAAAATACTGTTCACATGCATCCTTTTATATACTCACAAATATGCTGATTATCTTTAAAAGCAATAACAAGTAAGAAAAAAAATACAAGTTAATAATATAATATCACATAAACATTACATCACCTGTGCCCTTAAACTAGTGTCCTCTCCTCTTGGTTCCAGTTATCGTAATCCTAACAGAGGTTTGATGAACATTTACCTTCTCTCCCAGAGTGTGTAAGTTTTATTGCTCTGTTCCCATGACTTATCTGACTCTGTGTACTCTTGAATAAATTTAACTTTGAGCACATATTTCCTAAGACACATCTACTTTCTCTAATCCTGGATCTGCACTCAGTATCAAATGATATGTATTACCCTGAGCATTTATTACCGGTGTACATTGCTCCCACCTTTGGGCTCAGCTCCTTGTAGCAAGCTATAGCTAATTGAAAAACACAACATATCAAAAGCAATAACATGATAAATGGTAATAAAGCTTTAAATAGTCCCGACAATAAAGGATGGTAGCCAATCGAAACAAACCTCAAACTATTCATCTAAGATACCTCCTTCATCCACCATTTTCTTTTGTGAGTTGTGTAAAGTTTGTATGGCCTTCGACAATGTTTCACTGTCCGCATCGTTTGCAGGGACTTCAGTACAACAAGCACTTCCTATTTTGGCACATACTCCTTTTTCCATGACCGTCAAAAGAGCAAGAACATAATGGTGCTGCATGATCATCATTCTCATGGCATGCAGCTCTCAACTGCCAAACTCAGGAGAAGGAGTTTTTTGCTTTCATTAGATTGGTCATCCTTTGCCACTTACTCTGAAGAAGCTATAGGCAAAATACTTAGTGCCCTGAACCCTGCCAATCACTTCACCGATCCTCTCCCCGCAAACGCTGTTAAAGACTTAACCCCACTGCTTCTGCCTCTCTGGAGCAAGATCATAAACAGCTCACTTCAACAAGGTTGCATCCCGGACACCCTTAAAGTTGGACAGCCTTCACCCATTCTAAAGAAACCCACGGCCGACCCTATGGACCTAAACAACTATCATAACTATTTCCAATATTCCTAACTTGGCCAAACTATTGGAAAAATGTGTGCACCTCCATCTGACAAGACATATTGATTACTTTGACCTTCTTAACAAACACCAAACAGGCTTCCGAGCAGGTCACAGCACTGAATTAGCCATGACACACATAATTGACGACACGCTACAAATCCTTGATCAGAATGGAACCTGCCTACTCATCCTGCTAGACCTCTCTTCAGCCTTTGATACGGTCAAACATGAGAACTTGATAGATCTTCTGAAACGTAGAATGGGATTATCAGGGTCACTGCTAAACTGGTTTACCTCATTTCTCCAAAATCGGACACAACAATTCAAGGTCAATAACTCCCTGTCCAAACCCGTCCCAGTAACTTTGGGAATCCCGCAAGGGTCCTCACTATCCCCGACATTGTTTAATCTTTTCATGGAACCACTCACCAAAATTCTACATGTGTCTAACGTGCAATATCACATGTATGCTGACGACACACAACTATACCTTAAGATCCACACCTTAGAAGACATCAAATTGCTTAATACATCGCTTAAGAATACCCAAACATGGCTGGCAGAAAAACATCTCAAATTGAATGCCCTAAAAACCGAATTCCTTCTAATAGCTCCATCCGCCCAAGTCCCTATAATGCAAGACTGGATCAAACATCTTACGGCACTCAACGTTCAACTGATCATCGTGGACTCAGCGAAATCGCTGGGAATAACTCTTGATAGTAACCTCAATATGCAAAAACACACCAACAACGCTACAAAGGGAGCAAACTTCCAGATAAATACACTGAGGAAGCTGAAACCCTTCCTGCCAATCAATGACTGCAAGCAGTCAGTACAACCTCTAGTTATCCCTAGAGTGGACTACGGGAATGTCTCTCTTCGTGACCTACCCAAAGCAACAATGGCACTGCTAAGAAATTCAATCAATGCTGCAGCTAGACTCATAACTGGTTCAAAAAGAAGCACCCACATCTCCCCGGACCTAAAATCCTTGAATTGGCTACCTCTGGAAGCCGGAATTCATTTGAAAATAGCGTGTATGACGCATAAAGCCATGCATTACACAGCACCCAGCTATCTGGCACAGAAACTGACTTTCTTGGGTGGGATCAGATCTTCAAGAAGCGCTGAAAACCTACTACTGAAACCACCAAGATTCAACAAGAAGAAAACATATAACCGAACCTTCTCGGGGATGGCGCCCAGAATCTGGAATGCCTTACCACCAGAAACCAGACTCAACTCCTCTACTGCTTCTTTCAAAAAGAAACCAAAATCGATTCTCATGGCCAAATTCACCTGAGTATGATCTAAAGAACTTTCGAGACCAAATGTATCCTCGCTACCAACCCTTATTATGACAAGGGACCCTCGAGGCAACCTAGTCTTTATATCTTCCCTTTACTTGACGCAACAGGTTATTTTTATGTTGTACCTTATTACTCTGCTTTTACAAGATGTTATGTATACGTGCTTTGTGGAAAAGTAAATTTTGCCATGTTCTGTGTCCCTACGTGTCATCCATCATATGTTATGTGTGCATGACCAATATGCATATGTTATTCCCCATGTCCGATTAATGACGCAATTACAGTTGTGTCCACCTCTAGTATGTCATTTTCCAGTCCTCGTGAATACTACGAATACCAGGCCTATGTAAAGCTATGTTGCCACGTTTCTCAGTGTGCACGTTATTCCATTATAAAGTCCCCGTTTCCAGGCCTCAAAAGGGCCTGGACATCAGATTCAGCTCCTGTCTCCTGAAGCCTCGCTGAGGAGCGATACAGCCCCCACCTGTATCCTCGACCTTTCACTTACTTCCTGCCTCGCAGTGCCCGGTGCAGCTTGGCTCTGCCTCTGAGTCTGCCAAGAGTATGTTATGATTCCAGCTATCAGTTTAGTCCTCCTTCTCTGCATTCCTAAGCTACTGAACTGCATCAATAGTTTCCGTCATTGTCTAGCCTATGCGGCTCCACGTTAGAGAAATACTGCATTTAATGGTCATTTAATATTCTTCATCACGCACTACATGTAGAATAAATGCATGGCCCAGTCTTAGAATCAAGTTAGCCTTTCCCCTCATGACTTCTAGTTTATATCAACATGTTCCCTAAACATCAGATACTAGATAGGGTTTAGGTACATGTCGCTCCGACCCTCCAGACTTTAGTCTCTGCTCCTAGCACAGAGTTCATAGCCCCCAGCTTCTCCTCGTAACACGTCATTGCCAGTTTGCGCGCACCACCAGGTTAAAGGTCCCGGCTCCTTAGGTAGCCCCCTCCAATGTTTCCGCCCCATTCATGACATATTCTGTTACGTCTGCACCACATGTCTATGCATACGCCCAGTTACACCTACTTTTACTGTTATCTTTCGCGACTGCTACGCGTCACGCCTTCTGTTCCACCCACTGCTACGCCTACTGCAATGTAATGCTATGTGTTTGCGTTTTGTATATATGCTCGTGTATTGTTATCAAAAGTTAGCGCGCTCATCCCAGACCCAGCCCCAGCAGCTGCTGGGCCCCTGTCACCCTGCTGGGCCCCTGTTCCTATGCAGGTTGTCCTGTTCCTGTCCTTATGCTGTATTAAACCTGCAAAACTCCTACTACCTCGAATCTTGACTCTTATTTATTGAGCTATCTGTTATGATATATGACTAGTCAAAAATAGGGTATTATTTATTTATTTACCACATAATGGCGCCCGAACAGGGACTTGCCCTTTCCCCACGCGTCGGTGAAGCCACGCCGACCCCCTGACCCTCTGCAGCCGTGACGGAACCATACCGGCCACGTGCAGATATTTCTGCTTCAAGTATCCCTCAGGCCCACGGAGGAGACGGAGGAGGCGGTCCAGCATCCAAACGAGACGGTGGAGGAACGCGGCGAGTCCCGACCAGAGCCCAAGCCAAGAGTCCAAGGTCCGAGGTATCCGGAGGCCCACCCGTAACTGAAGTCCGAAGTTCGTCGTCCGTCGTCGTAGCAGTCCAGTCCAGTCCAAGGCCTTTCCGTTCTTGCTGCCCGGTGAGTACCATTGCTGGGGTAGTATCTAGACAGGGTCAATCTAAATTGACTCTGGTCCGTGGGTTGGTGGTACCCAGGCCCACTAACGAAGTGTTCACCTAGGTGGATACGGGTCTTGATGCGTCCCTTTATGGGACCGGTATGTTCCGTACTGTTTCAGCAGTGCATCCAGTAACTCTAGTCTGTTCCGTTCTCGAGAAATTCTTGTGTTTCTGTTCTCAGTATTCCAGGTAATATTCTGTCCGAACTGTAATGTTATGATGTTGTTCAATGTATTTCCAATGTCGTGGTATGCCTGAATTGTTTTCCCAATTGTTATTGTTCCTCGTCTATTGTATTGTGTTCCGATTCAAGTTTACAATGTCTCTCTTTTCGAGACTACGTCAGTTAAAAACTAGAAAGGGTTTGTTAGAAGAAGCAGTTCCTGTTCCGCCCAGGGACAGTCCAGGTCACTTTATGTATCAGAAACATGGCATAAGCGCCATATTGTATCTAGATTTATGGGTAGAGTATACCAAACAGTTAGAAGAAAAGTATAGATGGCCCGTATCGGGTACATGGGATGCCGAATGTATCATGCGAGTAGAAGAAGCATTATGGAAAAAGAAAGCCAGACAGTCACAGAAAGATGCCATCGAGTTATGGCGCAAAGAAGCTCATAAGAGAACCGAAAAAGAAATCAGAAAGACAGAACTAAGTAGAGAATCCCAAGAACGAGCCCAAGAAAGAGAATTAATCGAGATAGGTGAACGAGTCAAAGCCGAACAGTCAGACAGACAGAGGCATGCCCTCATTAAGGGTATGTATCCTCTTCTTGCTGAGGGCTTGCCAAAAGCGACCCCAGAGGCATCCAGTAACTTTCCGCCACCATTAGTTCCGACCAAGCTATGTCACAAACCGACCGCAGCTGATATTTTTATTTCGTCCTATCTGGACGACACAGTCCCCGAATATGCAAATCCTGTTCGCACTCCGCCAGTCCCCGTAAATCAGGTAATTCCTGCTCCTCCAGACACCGGGGTGCCCTTAACAGCCCCCCCGGGTCAGCCCGCCATACAAGTCCAGCCCACGTTACAATTACCCACCCTGCCAGGACGAAAAGCATCAGTTGATGATTCTAGTTTAGGGGCCGCAGGGGGAGGTCTTCCTCAAACCCCGCCGCCATACAAGCGTTTATCAGCACTCGAATTACATGCTCAAGCATCACAGCGTACTCCTAAAAGTAATAAGTCTGTTGCAGAAATCAGGCAAACCCTTGGCGAATGTGTCTATGACCCAGTTCCAGGCGAATTTAATATGGTTTTATATTCCGTACGCATAAGGAGAGTGACCGAGTATCTAGTCACCCTGCCGAATATGAAAGAAGATCTAGACAGAATATATCGTTTCATCCGTACAGGGGATGATCCAGAAAGTATTAGTGATGCCATGTCTCAAAGGAAAGCCGAGATTCAGCGTATGATATTAAAGTTCTTAATTAACTGTCTAATAAGAGAACAAGATTACCCGTCTAAAGATCCAGCGGAAATGAAAATCCTGACAAAGTGGAGTGATAATATAGCCGAAGGAAAGCACAATACCATTAGTGCCATGGAAAGTATGTACAAGAAAATCCGTAGAGAAATAATAAAGATACACGAACAGCGTAAAGCAGCACAAGTAAGCGAGAAAGAAAGTACCTCTGATCCTGAAGAGGAAGATGACGAGAATACTGCCAGAATAGCGTATGTAGGGAAACCTAGATTTCCAGATCGCCATTTACGTCTAGAACCCAAGTCTATTTTCCATCATCCAGCACCAGAACAAGGTTCCCTGGAACAAGTATTTCAAGCTACCGATCACATTCTGAAATCACGAATCGGTTACAGTGAGTTAAGTACTATGCATGAACAAGAACTAGTCCGATCAGCAGTCCGATGGATTACTGATTCTACCACTTTTCCAGACGAAATAGTGGCACAAATGTTTCTGAAATTGCCCCCAGCCGAGCAGCGACTGGTGGGTATGTATATGATTCAGTACCTCATTACTTTGTATGAGGGTCAGCACTCTGATCCAGGTCCGTTACATGATATCCTGAACGAGTTACTCCAGTATAAATGGAGAGGTCTAGGTACCGATTTAATTAGTGTCATTCTAGAACAGCGTCACAAATATAGAACATTCTTGAACCCGCATTTTGTTCATGTCTCACCCCCAGAAAATAAATCATTCTACATAGACAGACAGAATCCGTTACGAGAAGTCCACCCAGTTAAAGGAACGGGTGGCGAAATGCAACGAGTGTTTGTATACACTCCGATCACAAAAATGGAACTTCTTGAAATGAAGAAATTAATTCCCTGTCATGACAAAGATCCAGCAGGGTTCCATCGAGAATTAAAGGACATGCTCCGTATGGGAGAATACACTTACCCAGATATCATTAAAATGTTAAAAGTTCTGTTGCCCGCAGGGGTGTATGAAAAGCTCAAGGAAAAAGAATGGGAGGTGGGAGAGAAAAAGATCGATTGGACAGTTCTAGAAGCTGAAGACAAGGCACGAGTACCAGGTACCGGTCTTGGAGATAAATGTAAAGAATTACCAGAATTATTGATTCAAGTTTTACCCAGATTATTGACAACTAGAAAAGAAGACTGGGATGCAATCTCAGCCTGTAAACAGAAACAAGATGAAGATATTAGTGATTTTTATTCTAGGTTTGAAAAGTGTTTCAGTATCAACAGTGGTCTCAAGACAAGTAGTGAGTCATACCCTCACCTTTTCGTTACTAAATTAGTCGAGAATTCAAGTCCACAAATTAAAAATCGAGTTTTGAAAGTCGAAAGCACCTGGCAAGCTAATACTCCGTCCCAGATGCTCCAGATGCTCCAGTACCACCAGAATAGAATCAGGGAAGAGCAAGAACACGAGAGAAAACGTATGAAAGACACGAAAATGAAAGTGCTAGTTGCACAATCTGTTCCTCAAGACAGTCAGAAGAGGGGTCCGAATCAAGCCAGTCATCCTGCAGCTCCCGTTAAAGGGAACTGCAATTATTGTAAACAGCCAGGTCATTTTATAAATGAGTGTGCAGTTCTGAAACACAACATAGCTACTGGTAAGACAAAAGAAAGACCACGTCCGCCTAGACAAGAACAAGTTTCACAGACTTCTCAACCCCAGAATGCACCGCAGACAGTTACCGTACCGCAGCCTATTGCTGCAACACAGCATGTTACATCGCAGATGTACCAGTATGCACAGTCTGAGTATCCAGAGTACCAGCCATATTCATGAAACAGCCTAGAGAGGGAGGTAGGCTTGCCTCTCATCGAGATACCTGTAGATCAAGAAGGTCCCTATGTTCACAGTCAAGTATTAGGGAAAGACAGAAAATTTTTGATCGATACAGGGGCAAGTAGGACCACAATTAGTCATGCCGAAGTTCCAGGGGCTCCGCTCTCAGGCTCAAGAAATGTTTCCCTTGGATTTTCAGGAAAGCCTATCGTAAATGAGATTTCAAAGCCAGTCACTCTAGAAGTAGGTCCATTGTCCCGCACTACTGATCTGTTACTTACTAAGTCATGTCCAGAAAACCTATTAGGCATTAAAACACTGAAAGAATTAGGTGCAGTTATATGCTGTTCCCCGGAGGGAATACGTCTGTTCCTACGTGACTTTAAGGGTCACTATGTATTACGAGATTTTGATTCAAGACTGTCTAATGTTCCGCAGCATTTATGGGCGCAAGGTCCAACTGATGTAGGTTACATGCAAATCACACCCTATCGTGTGACTCTCAAGCCAGGTGTAGTGTTACCACGAATCAGACAGTACAGATTGCCACCCGAGGCTGTAGCAGCCTTATCCAAAATTATAGACGAGCTCATCGCTCAAGGAGTAGTTGTAGAAACTGACTCCAATGTATGCAACTCTCCGATCATTCCAGTCATGAAACGTACTGATCCAAATGCACCCCCAGTATATCGATTAGTGATTGATTTACGAGAACTTAACAAATGTATTATTCCTCAGTACCCAGTTGTCCCAGACATCTCTTCCCTATTGACAGCCATTGATTCCGAAGCCACGTTCTTTACAGTAATAGACCTCAAGAATGCATTTTTTAGTGTTCCTATTCATCCAGACAGCCAGTTTCTTTTCGGATTTTGTTTAAATGGAAGGAGCTATATGTTCACACGAGCTCCTCAAGGTTTCACAGAAAGCCCTAGTATTTACAGTCAAGCACTTAAGAGACAACTAGATAATATTCACATGCCAACTGACACTGCCCTGCTCCAGTATGTCGATGATCTACTGATCACAGCCCGTTCTGAACGTGACTGCGAGCGAGCGTCACTCACGGTTTTGTATTTCCTAGCCGAGATGGGGCACAAGGTGTCACCTTCGAAGCTTCAATTCTGTGTCCAGCAAGTGGTATACTTAGGACACTTGCTGTCCAAGAGGGGTAGGCAGTTGACACCAGACCGTATCCAGTTGATAGCGAGTCTTCCCCAGCCCAGAACCCAGAAGGAGGTACGTGCCTTTATCGGCCTTACTTCTTATTGCAGACAATGGATTCCTCAGTATGCATTTCTAGCCAAGCCACTGATACAGTTAACGACACAGGAGGCAGCCGTATCGACTGTTCTCCCTTGGACATCTGAACATACACTTAGTTTCAACGAGTTAAAGAAAGCCCTATGCCAAGCTCCAGTTCTAGCTACACCGAACTACAGTAAGCCTTTTACACTTTTCGTTACTGAACGTGAAGGTACAGCATTATCTGTTCTCACACAAGATCAAGCAGGACAACACAAGCCCTGTGCTTATTTTTCGAGCACACTAGATCCAGTCGCCCAGGCGTTGCCTGCGTGCCTCAAGTCAGTTGCAGCCACAGCCCTAGCTATCAGACAAAGTGATTCCATAGTTTTAGGACATACCTTGACAGTACAAGTCCCACACTCCGTGGAAGTTCTTTTAAACCGAACACAAACTCAGCACTTGACAATTGCACGTTTAACAGGTTATGAATTGACACTGTTTCAGCCACACATAGAAATTAGACGCTGCAACATCCTGAATCCTGCTACACTGTTACCATCAGTTAATTCAAATCCTGACCCACATGACTGTGTGGAAGTAGTCAACATTACGACAAAGCCGAGACAAGACCTGACAGACATTCCGTTACCAGATCCTGACCTGACACTTTATGTGGATGGTTCATGTATGAGAACTAGTACAGGAGAACTAGTCGCCGCGTACGCAGTGACTACTGACACCGAAGTTATTGAAACACACCGTATTGATACCCTGTCCGCTCAAGCAGCAGAGCTAGTTGCTCTGACACAAGCCTGTATACACGCCAAGAACTTGAAAGTTAATGTTTACACAGATTCACGTTACGCATTTGGAGTTGTACACGACTTTGGAGTGCTCTGGCAGGAGAGAGGTTTCATGACTTCTCATGGAACCAAGATTCAGCATGGTCTCCTTATTCAAGCTCTGTTAGATGCCATACATTTACCGACATCCATTGCTATCATGAAATGCAAAGCACATACGAAAGTTACTGACATTATTTCTCAAGGTAACGATCTAGCAGATCGCACAGCCAAGCTTACAGCACAGACTCTAGACATTCCAGTTAAACTGACACACACTCCAGATCCGATTACATGTATGACAGTTAAGGACCCTACTCAAGATGTCATAGATATCCAGTTACATGCTACTCCCGATGAAATCAAGAAATGGTCCGAACAAGGAGGGGTCCAGACAGATCAAGGATGGTTAACGAAGGGTAGAGCCACATGGTTTCTCCCCGACTCTATGGTTCAAGTCATTATTAATACCGCACATAGTCCAGCACATTTAGGAGAAAAAGCTATGTTAGACAGTATCCAGAACATTTGGTTCAACAAACATTTACGAGCTGCAGCCAAGCAGAAAGTCCGTACCTGTATGATATGTTGTCAGTTTAATCCAGGTAAAAGTGTCCCGGTGGAACAAGGTGGTTTCCAGCCTCCTGACCACCCTTTTGAGGTCCTCCAGATGGATTATATTCAGATGGAGCGATGTCGAGGTTTCAAGTATGTCCTTGTAGTTGTATGCGCTTTGTCCAGATGGACAGAAGCATATCCAGTCCCAGATTACACAGCCGCGACCACTGCTAAGCAGTTGGTTCGTGAGTTTTTCCCTCGATATGGACTCCCTAGAGTCGTATATTCTGATAACGGTCAGCCATTCTCATCTGAACTGATGAAGCACGTTTCCCTGTTGTTAGGGTACCAGTGGAAGTTTCATTGTGTACGCCATCCTGAAGCAGCCGGTCTAGTCGAGAGACATAATCAGACTCTGAAAATCCGAATTGCAAAAATATGTAAAGATAAGGGTGTGGACTGGCTAGTAGCTCTGCCAGTCGCTTTGTTTTATATGCGCATGGTCGCACATTCCAGATCAGGTCTGTCCCCGTATGAGGTCGTCTTCGGCCGCCCCCCTAACATGTGGGGTACTCCTAGACCCCGAAGTATTACTGATGTTTCATGTAATATGCTGACAGATTACCTAGCTTCCTTGATGTCTGCCCTCAACTCATGTCGTTCACAGGTTGCTGCCGCATTTCCAGATAATACCGAGGTGGCACCGCATGAAATCGTTCCAGGTTCCATGGTGATGGTCCGTAACTTTGACAGATCAAGTCCGCTGGAGCCTCGATGGAAAGAGCCCCGTCAGGTCCTCCTCACCACCCGTACAGCCGTGAAGTTGGAAGGCCGAAAAGGATGGATACACCTTTCTCACGTTAAACTTTTTAAAGGACTGAAACCCGTCTTTGAAAACATTTCCCAGGATATCAAGACTTGTCAAAATATTGCTCTTAAGGACTGTCCCGCAAAAGACATTGATACAACCCCTCCCTTGGTAGAGAAAACTCCGCAGCAGGAGTATAAGCAAAAACTACGGTCTAGTAAAATAAGTCAGTCAGTTTGATTGTCTAAGTCCTCCCCTAGGTGAAACGGTTAGACTGTTTCTGACATGTATAAAATAGACCCCCATAGTGAGAGAGTTAGTAAAAACTCAATTCAATGTATCGTTTTTCTAAGTTTCATATTATTCATCAGCATTATGATTTCCTGCACTAGTTATGCCTTTTTCCTATATTTCCCAGTTCATGTAAATAAGCCTGCTAATGCTACAGTAGAGCACACGTTTAGTGATCTGCCCCCTCACGAATATTCCTATCGCCTCGCTATGCGTAATAACTCTTTTATCCGTATGTTACATTATTCACACCAGACCAGCAATGCCACTAATTGTTGGGTGTGTGGTCGACTCCCCCCTTTCCAGACACCGAAGGGAGTTCTGCCACTCTTTCCTTATCCTTTTTCACATAATGGTTCGTGTGGAGCATGGTCCACGTTAACGTCATCCTCAACAGATATGTCTTTTCTTAACAGCACATGTTTCCCAGACAAGCAAGGTCTCCCCCACCGAACAGGTTTAGATCTAGAAAATGAAGTGTATAATTTAGGTAACTATTCGTCGAATTTCATGGTCCTGAATGTTCAGTCTGATACTACTCCAGACTCACCTGCTATTTCAGTACTACCAGTCAAAGGTGAATTATGTGTCCGAAATAAGGGTTCCGTACACGTAGGACATAGTGATTGTACTACTATTGTCAAGTATAGTGACAGTGGGAAATCTATTTTTAAAGCTTCACGTCATTCTTATTTTGTTTGTGGTCAAACTGCATATGTTCGTCTGCCCCTCGATTGGGAGGGAACCTGTTACATTGCTTTCCTACTGCCACCTGTTTTCCTAGCCCCACCTGACTACCATAGGAATTCCTTCCTAGTACATACTAGACACAAGAGAAATCTCCCGATTGTCGATTATACTGAAACTGCTGCAGAACAATTCATTGATATTGATAAAGGTGTGTTCCCTTATTTAGGTACAGTTGTAAACAGTAAGCTAATCCGTAGGTTAACAAGAACCCTTGAAGCAGTAGTAGATGAGACTGCCTCTGCTCTAGGTAACTTAACCGAAGAGCAATCCTTTATGAGAATTGTCGTTTTACAGAATCGTCTCGTCCTTGACGTCATACTGGCCGATAGGGGCGGGGCCTGTAGAGTCCTCGGATCTAGTTGTTGCATTTTCATTCCAAATAACGCGCCGTCTGTTTATTCAGCTATAACCAGACTCCATAAAATTGCCCATCTGTTACACCAAGATCCAGGCACCTGGACATGGTCCGGTTGGTTCTGGAATATAATTTCCGCCTGGGGATGGAAAGTCCTGTCCTTTCTAGGTATCGCAGTAGCGATCATATTCAGCTGCTGCCTCTGTATACAATGTGGCCCTGCGATTTGTGGCATGTGTGCTACCTCTTGTATTCCTAGTCCCAAGCCTCGTTCTAAATCCCGTTCCAGGATAATTCGAGATGAACAAATGGTACTGTATGAAATGATAGATGGTATCATGAAAATTGATGTTTCCTGATGGAAACGTAGTGACAAGGAGGGAATGTGGAAAAGTAAATTTTGCCATGTTCTGTGTCCCTACGTGTCATCCATCATATGTTATGTGTGCATGACCAATATGCATATGTTATTCCCCATGTCCGATTAATGACGCAATTACAGTTGTGTCCACCTCTAGTATGTCATTTTCCAGTCCTCGTGAATACTACGAATACCAGGCCTATGTAAAGCTATGTTGCCACGTTTCTCAGTGTGCACGTTATTCCATTATAAAGTCCCCGTTTCCAGGCCTCAAAAGGGCCTGGACATCAGATTCAGCTCCTGTCTCCTGAAGCCTCGCTGAGGAGCGATACAGCCCCCACCTGTATCCTCGACCTTTCACTTACTTCCTGCCTCGCAGTGCCCGGTGCAGCTTGGCTCTGCCTCTGAGTCTGCCAAGAGTATGTTATGATTCCAGCTATCAGTTTAGTCCTCCTTCTCTGCATTCCTAAGCTACTGAACTGCATCAATAGTTTCCGTCATTGTCTAGCCTATGCGGCTCCACGTTAGAGAAATACTGCATTTAATGGTCATTTAATATTCTTCATCACGCACTACATGTAGAATAAATGCATGGTCCAGTCTTAGAATCAAGTTAGCCTTTCCCCTCATGACTTCTAGTTTATATCAACATGTTCCCTAAACATCAGATACTAGATAGGGTTTAGGTACATGTCGCTCCGACCCTCCAGACTTTAGTCTCTGCTCCTAGCACAGAGTTCATAGCCCCCAGCTTCTCCTCGTAACACGTCATTGCCAGTTTGCGCGCACCACCAGGTTAAAGGTCCCGGCTCCTTAGGTAGCCCCCTCCAATGTTTCCGCCCCATTCATGACATATTCTGTTACGTCTGCACCACATGTCTATGCATACGCCCAGTTACACCTACTTTTACTGTTATCTTTCGCGACTGCTACGCGTCACGCCTTCTGTTCCACCCACTGCTACGCCTACTGCAATGTAATGCTATGTGTTTGCGTTTTGTATATATGCTCGTGTATTGTTATCAAAAGTTAGCGCGCTCATCCCAGACCCAGCCCCAGCAGCTGCTGGGCCCCTGTCACCCTGCTGGGCCCCTGTTCCTATGCAGGTTGTCCTGTTCCTGTCCTTATGCTGTATTAAACCTGCAAAACTCCTACTACCTCGAATCTTGACTCTTATTTATTGAGCTATCTGTTATGATATATGACTAGTCAAAAATAGGGTATTATTTATTTATTTACCACAGCTTAGACTTGCTTTTAATTGATGTATAAAGAACTTTATTTACTGTAACGCGCTCTGATATATGCAAGGGTCTTGTTCGCGCTCTATAAAACTTTCAAAATAAAACTAAATAAATGGTAGAATTATGAATGGACGCATCAGTTGCAGGCCAGTGGCTTCTGCCTACACACCCCAGCCCGACCCCCAGTAAGGAGGGCTGTCACCTTAACCACTGCACCTGGAGGTGTTTTAAAGGACAATCTTTCCCCAGCAGCATGGGACGCATTACCTGCAGGCCGGGGGCTTCTGTACACACGCCACGGTCTGACCCAGCAGGGACGCCACCATCATGACCGAAGCCTGGAGGCGCTTTAAAGGACACTCTTTCCCATGCAGCGTGGGACACATCAGTTGCAGGCCGGGAGCTTCTGTCTGCATACCCCAAACTGACCTGCAGCATGGAGGGTCACTACCATCCCCACCGCGCCCAGAGGTGCTTTAAATGAAGCTCTTTCCCCCAAAGCGAGGGAGGCATGCGGGACGTGCCCGGGCAAAGACCAGGCCAAGAGCGGGCCCGTATGCACCCATCTGCATCTGGAGGAGGCCGAGATGGGCCTGCTCTCTTGGCCCTGGGATAGGATACAGGATTGAAAGGGTCGCCTCAGCATTTATTCCAATCAAGATCCCTTTACATCACTTACAGTCTAAAGGTGGCATCACAAACACTAATCAACTGGGGAAGCCTCTGACTCAATCCATCCAAAAAAGAGGTATTTGATTCTCCTCTTGTTCTGTACTTCAGCATTTAAATCTTGTGCGTGTACCTGTTATACACCCCAGACTGCAGTCCACAATGGGGAAACGCAACACTCAAGTCCGTGGTCCAAATTTTACTGCCATCAACTCTATGGCTGTTTTTCTGACACATGCAGAAGATAATACGGGTAAAGAAACAGAGCTGGCAGAGCGTGGCCTTCCTCTCCTCTTCACCTCTACCCCACCTAGTTTTGCCAAAAAAGAGCTCCCCAGTCCAAAAAATCTAGATGTAGAACCAGGACACTTAACCGATTTGAATGATGGGTGAGAAAACTGTGAACAGGCCTACTGCACATCATAGATTATTGCTCTGCCTCAGCCACATTCGTTTGATTCCTCTGGATCTAGAACTAATGGTGGTCACCCCCACAGAACAGGGAGTGGCAGGGAAAAGAAACAAGCATTGGAAATGCAATAGGTCTCGCATTAGAAAAGTTGGAGCTATTGGTCTTGTAAATGTAATAATTTTTTAAGTTATGTTTATGTTTTTATAATAGCAAATATATTAATTTTGTTATTGTAAATGCCAATATTTATAGAATTTGCAAATGTGACACCTATAGCATTATTAAAGCTACATGTTTAGTATTCCCCTGTCTTACATGTATTGATATGACAAATCTTAATGGCTTATACATTTTATATGTAATTATTAATTACATAATAATTTTTGTAATGTATAATGGCACTACGTTTAAAAAACAAATTTGTGGGAAGATTGTGTGTTGCGTATGTTATATTTAAAAAAATCAAGATTAAAAGTGTAATATTAATTTTTTTTGTACTTTTGTAATAAAGCTTTAAACATTGATACATTGCATTTTTGCTGAGAACTGGGTAGAGTGAGGGTGTGAGGGTGGTAGAGTGAGGGAGGTAGAGTGAGGGTGGTAGAGTGGTATAGTGAGGGCGGTAGATAGAGTGAGGGCAATAGATAGATAGAGTGAGGGTGATAGAAAGATAGTGTAATTATGTGGTGTGTAGTTATGAGGCACTGAGTGGTATTAGGAGTGTATGTTGCGTTGAGCGCAGTGTAAATATGTAGCATATAAATATGTGGCACAGAGTGGTATTTGGAGTGTATGTTGCATTGAGTGTAGGGTAATTATGTGGCATGTAATTATGTGACACTGACTGGTATTTGGAGTGTATGTTGCATTGAGTGCAGTGTAATTATGTGGTGTGTAACTATGTGGTAGTGACTGGTATTTTGAGTGTATGTTGCGTTGAGCGCAGTGTAAATACGTAGCATAAAATGTTGTTGCACTGAGTGGGTGTTGTAGTGTATGTTGCATTGAGTGCAGTGTAATTATGTGGCGTGTAATTATGTGGCACTGAGTGCTATTTGGAGGGTATTTTGCGTTGAGCGCAGTGTAATTATGTAGCATTTAATTATGTGGCACTGAGTGGTATTATGAGGAGTGTATGTTGTATTCAGTAGAGTGTAATTGTGGGGCGTCTAACTATGTGGCACTGAGTGTTATTGTTTGGAGTGTATGTTGCATTGTAATTATGTAGCATATAATTATGTGGTATTGTGTGGGGTGTGTGTTGTATTCAGTAGAGTGTAATTGTGTGGCATGTAATTATGTGGCTCTGAGTGGTATTGTTTGGAGTGTATGTTGCATTAAGTGCAGTGTAATTATGTAGCATATAATTATGTGGCACTGAGTGTGTGAGGGTGCAGTGTGTGTGAGGGTGTAGTATGTGTGAGGGTGCAAGGTGTGTGAGGGTGCAGAGTGTGGGCACAGTGTGTGAGAGCGCAGTGTGTGTGGCCTAAAGTAGTGTGAGGGTGCAGTGTGTGTGGGCTAAAGTAGTGAGAGGGCGCAGTGTGTGTGTGGCCTAAAGTAGTGTGAGGGCGCAGTGTGTGTGGCCTAAAGTAGTGTGTGGGCTCAGTGTGTGTGTCATAAAGTAGTGTGAGTACGAGTGAGGATGAGTTCCAAGCCTGGTAGAGGAATGTTGGCTCGGTCATATTCCACAGCAGCCGCCCCAGCCAGGCTGGTGGTATGACACCAGCAGATGCAATATTTAGCAATCAGACAGTGTCAGAGTGGAAACAGACAGTCTGGCTGCAAGCAGAAGGCGGCAGAGGCATGGAGTGGGAAATCAACACTGGAGGAGACAGAAGCCCGTGAAGAAAGCACACATGAGATGGAGGAGCAGAAATCCGGATTAAGAAAGCTTGAGAAAGTTGAAGGATGGAAGGATAGGGAGAAAGATGCAGATAAAGTCAGTGAGGAAGGAAACGATGGGGAGAACGGAATGGACCTAGAGCAAGAAATATGGAGTTAAAAGCAGAGAGGAGGCTAAGAGCGCGTGGCTAACTGAGAACATCTAAGCGGCCGAAAGAGGATAAAGGAGGTGTGAGTGCACGCCGAGGTGAAGGACTGTGCGAGAAGGGAGGGGGAAATGCCAGCAGCAGAGGAGCCTGCAGGCTGTTTAAGGCAGATGGTGTCTGCGCGCAAAGGACTGGGCGAGAAGGGAGGGGGAAATGCCAGCAGCAGAGGAGCCTGCAAAAGCGTCAATTACAACCAGTCCCTAAGCCAGTTACAATAAAATAGCTTTTATACACGCTGTGTCTTCTTTAGCAAACAGCCTGCAGTTAAAATATACACGCATCAAAAGGCAAACATACGCATAGGAGGGACATAACAAGATAGTGCATAAACATGTAGGAAGTATAAGTAAGCGGGTGCGGAAACGCGAATTATAAGCAGTTAACCCAAAAAATGTGGGCACATTCAACAGCTACAGGGAAGCTGACTTTAACTGTCACGCTTCACAGGGAGAATAACGGTTTTGTAGAAATTAACAGTATAATAAGCAGACGCCGTGAGTCGAACATGGTTCAACAGATGTGTTCATTACGCCACATCATAGATAAAAACTCTAAAAAAAAATGTTTTAAACATACATCAAATATTGTTCTTCACGGTGTCTGCATTTTAAGAATCTCTCTAGATTTTGAAGCTATGTATGCTTAGAAGTGTCTCAGTGAGCTCTGCACCAGTCACGACAGTCGCAAGTTGCACTATATGTACAAAAAACACGTCAACCAGCAGTCGAAATATAGAAGACGCTATATAATGAAACTTTAAGTTACCAGCATTTGTAGATAGCTATTTTTAAGTATTTCAGAAGTCGGAATTGAAGCATTTTAGGCACTTTACTCACCCATTCGACGGGACCTTCACCCCCCTTACCACAGTGCTCTGTTAACACCACTGAGTCAAGTGCTCTTAAGTAACCAGAAGTGCACACGCAGCGCTTTGTAAAGCTCCTTTATGATGAGTAAATAACGGACGCACTTTCCGTTCAGTTGTGCGAATCGCACAGACGGGAGCCACGGTGGTTTGATATCTCTGTGTTGGTTAATGAAAAATTAGTTTGTCCTGTTGCCACCTGGATGACTAACGGCTCTTAAAGGGCTTCCGCCGCCCACAAGCATTGGCAAAGCCAACAGCGCTTAGTTTAATGTGCTAATAATACACGCCAATAGAAGCACGCACACATTTTATGTATATGTATAAACACATTGAAGCCGTGCAGAGGCAGAGGAGAGACGGAGAATGAAGGGTAGAAAGAGAAGGGAGGGGAGAGACAGCGAGAGAGAATGGAGGAGAGAGAGAGAGACAGAAAGAATGGAGGAGAGAGAGACAGAAAGAATGGAGGAGAGAGAGACAGAAAGAAGGGTTTAAAAGACTGGAGGGAGAGAGATTTGAGGAGAGAGTGAAAGAGAATGTAGGGGAAGTGAAAGAACGAGAATGGAGTGCAGAGGGAGGATATCAAGGGTACAACAAGCATCTAGGTTTCTGCAGCTGAGGGGGCGGAGCGGGGAGAGCGGCGAGGAGGGAGGGACGTGAAGCAGCAGGGGCCTTTGAAGTGAAGCTAAGCTTCACTTCAAAGGTGTGGGAGGTGTGAGGGGTTGTAAAAAAATGCGGCTGAGGCAGAGCGCACGCTGGGGGAAGCTTGTGGGGCGGTTGATATCTATGTGTTTGGTTAATGAAAAATTAGTTTGTCCTGTTGCCACCTGGATGACTAACGGCTCTTAAAGGGCTTCCGCCGCCCACAAGCATTGGCAAAGCCAACAGCGCTTAGTTTAATGTGCTAATAATACACGCCAATAGAAGCACGCACACATTTTATGTATATGTATGAACACATTGAAGTAGTGCAGAGGAGAGACGGAGAATGAAGGGTAGAAAGAGAAGGGAGGGGAGAGACAGCGAGAGAGAATGGAGGAGAGAGAGAGAAAGAATGGAGGAGAGAGAGAGACAGAAAGAAGGGTTTAAAAGACTGGAGGGAGAGAGATTTGAGGAGAGAGTGAAAGAGAATGTAGGGGAAGTGAAAGAACGAGAATGGAGTGCAGAGGGAGGATATCAAGGGTACAACAAGCATCTAGGTTTCTGCAGCTTAGGGGGCGGAGCGGGGAGAGCAGCGATGAGGGAGAGACGTGAAGCAGCAGGGGCCTTTGAAGTGAAGCTAAGCTTCACTTCAAAGGTGTGGGAGGTGTGAGGAGTTGTAAAAAAAAATGCGGCTGAGGCAGAGCGCACGCTGGGGGAAGCTTGTGGGGCGGAGCGGGAAGAGCTGCTGGGGAACAGATGGCTGGCGATTTGATGCTGTGCACGCGCATTTTAGGTCACAATGCGCTTGCGCATTGACCTAAAAGCGCACGGGCACAGCATCAAATCGCCAGTGTAGTTAAAAGTCTGTTTAAGCCCCTATGGTCTCGCTCCGCTCAATGCGCATGCGCATTGACAGGCGAGACCTAAAAGGCATGAAGCTGCAACCAAACCCAAATGCCTAAGGGCCACCATTAGTCAATCACCTAAGAAGAAAGACACCGTAGGGAGGGGAAAGGAAAAGATAGACCCTATGCATGACCCTCTTCACAAAACATGAATTGTTGCTTGGACATGAGGTTAAAACCTTTTTTGGAGCGATTAGCAGCCATAGAGCTGGAGGTTAACTGAAGTGGGGCACCAAAAGGGTGACAGCACCCTCCACCATACTTTGACTGCCCCCGCTATATCCATATCGACATCAGGGCCAGTGATAGGGGAGATGGTGTGCACTGAAGACAAATTTCGATTTATTCCAGCCCCACCCACTTACGGAATCACTTGCAGTCCAATTCTGCAAGTGGCGTACCTGTACCTAATAATCCTCCCACGCATTCTGGTGGCTGTAATAATTCAAATTCCCAGTTGTCTGGTTCCCAGAAGCCAAGAGGGCCACCCTTCCCTGAGAGGCAAACATGGCAGGGAAGTAGGAACTTTGAATGAGGGATGCAGGAACGAACTAAATGATATTTGCCCTCACATTCCGATGGCATGCACACCGTACATCATTCTGTTGGAAAATGTCCCTAAAGTTGAATACACAGCCGGAATCATATGCCTCCTTGATAAACAAGGTATCACATAGGATGCCAAAATATTCAGGATGGTCCTGTGAGCTCTCAAAAGAGATTATTACTACAAGCAAGTCTCCTGGGTTGGCCCACTGCCCAACACTTCACAAAGTGACTGTGTGATCATTGATTTCAGAAGACCTAGCCTAGTTCAGGCTCGTTTACACTCTCTCAACCATACCGCTATCTATCAGGAAGGCATTAGAGCCCTTCCGTTGGGCTTTTTTTTTTTATCCCCAGAGTCTAAAGTTTTCTGGACAATGGTGGTAATGAGTCCCAGCCAGGTGTTGCAAGGAGCAAACCAGCATTTCATTACCCTCACCATAATTCTTCCTTGCCGCTCTCCAATAGTTTGACTTTTTGTACCCCCAGGAGCAACTGGAATGACTACCTGATAGGAAAATCCCACTAGAGAAAGTGTCTAACCACAAACACCACAGTAATCCCGAATGATCTTTCCCTGCAAGCTGGATCTTTGGGCCTAATCCCATGGAACGTGGCCGGCCTACATATGAAACCGGAGGCCCCAGAATGGTTGAATGTAGTTGAACGCTACCAAATAATTTGTTGCCAAGAGACATGGTTATTAGATCCGCCGCATATACACAGGTTTGTCACTTATGTATCAGCTACCCCTTCCACTCATGGCCGGGCCAAAGGGAGTCTGGCTCCTTGGTGAATTGCACTGTATTTGAAATGGTTATTACATCTTTTTATTCTGTACTTTTGATTACCCCACAAAAACCTTTTAATTTAGCATCTATGTCTTTTGTAATGAAATGTGGTCCTAAACTATCTAAGACTTGAACATTTTTACTTAGTGGTGAAGAAATTATGAAAGCTCCTCATTTTACATACCTGGGAATTCCGACTGCTGTTGATTTTAATTAGACATTTTTATTGAATATGAGAGTTATGTAATTCCAGCAGGCAATTGATGCAGTTTTTGGATTCTCTAAAAGGTTGGGACACAAGCCAGCAACAGAAATGCTCTGTGTTTTTAAAAGCAAATGTGTGTCTGTTGCTACATTTGGTGAGGGAGAATGGGGGCACATAAATTGTAAAGCCTTGCAAAATGTGGAAAACAAGTTCTTAAGAAGGCTGCTGGCAGTCCCACACTCCACTTCAGTGATCTTCTGTCATGAAGAGGCTGAGCACCATAACAGAATATTATGTTAAGTTACATCCATTATTATAATGGCACAGAATATGGAAAAACCCTGAAGCCCAGTTATGTAGAACTATTTTAATGGATTGTATGAATTTGGATAACTATTTTGATATCCCATTTCTTAAATATAATAAAAAAGAGCTTTGAAAGGTTCGGTACCACAGAATTCTTTCACAATCCAGCTAGCTTAGCTACTATCTATCCCTTTAAGGCAAACCATAGCGTTTCTCAACCAACATGCTCAAAAAGAGCAGCTAAGGGGCGTGGCTACGAGCCGACCGAGATGGCGGCGTAGTACTGGAGCTCTGAGATCGTAGCGGCTCCTTTGTCATTAATCCGTTTGCCCAGCCGTTGCTTTGTACCCTCGGAAGCCGGGCCGGAGTGCCGAAATTGAGGGGAACGGTCCGATCCTACTCCGGGCGACATCGAGGTCCGCCGACTGGAGTTACACCGAAGTGCTGAGGCGGGCCCCGAGACATCCGCCAGACACCGTCCTGCCGTGAATTCGCTGGCCAGCCGGAAGTGCCCTGAGGTCGGGGAGCCCCGCCGGAAGTTGCCACTGGCCAACTGCGGTCCTTCCTGCCGGCTGTCGGGAGCGGAATTGGAGGTGGGTCAGCCTTGCGACACCCTTCGCCCAACGGCGCTGCCACCCAGGAGTGAGGATAGCGGCAGCTCGGAGATAGCGTGTCCCGGTGCCGGGAGGTCTGCCGCGTTACTGTGCGGGTGGTGCGCGACGACGGCGCCGGCCCCAACCCGCTCCCGGAATCGGAGCCTCCTGCCTGCCTGAGCTGGGGGCTGACTTACAGAGCGAACTGCACGGCGCTCCCCCTGGGGTCCGCGTTGCCGTGCCTGGTGTGACGCTGCGGGCGCTGGAGAGGCCCCGCATTCATCACGGTGCCACACACAATTGGTACCTTACATCGAGGCTCGGCAGGGGCTTGCGGTGGGCAGAGTGCCCGAGAGACATTGCTACCTGGGGGGCAGGCAGGGGAAGTTGGTGACAGGCCAGCGGTGTGTGGGCCAGAGTACTCCTCACGTGCATTCCTGACACTGATGACCCTTACGGCGGAATAGTGACTCTGGAGGCGACGCCATTTTGCTTCCGCCATACTTCCTACAACTTCCCCACAACCTAGCCTGATATACCTACGGCCACACTCTGCGATTGGAGCAAGGGTATATCCACGAGCCAAAATACAAGCATTATGGCGGGACGGGGGCCCAGGCAAACTGCGGCGCAATCTAAGCTTGAGAAGTACGCCTTTGAGAAGAACGCCGTGAAACACCCGGAGGGTCGCCCATCTACGGACAAGAGTACAGAAGCAGAAGGCTCCAAAAAGGTAACATTAGAGGATCTAATGCGGATGCTCTCCAGCGTCCAGACGACTGTGGGGTCTATCTCGACGGACGTTGGCCTACTGAGGGCAGACCTCCACAAAATGACGGAACGTGTGGCGCAGGTGGAAGTAGTCACCAAATCATTAGTGGAAGACACTTCGGAGCTGCAACTTGCAACAGAACGCATGGAGGCGGTCACCAGAAAACTACAGGAGCGACTGGACGATCAGGAAGGGCGCTCCCGAAGAAATAACGTCCGAATTTTAGGCATTCCAGAGTCGGAGGGCAAGCAATCCATGGATCTATATGTGGAGGACTTAAGCAGGACGAAGCTCCAACCTAAGGGCCTCTCCCATTTCTTTTCTGTCGAAAGAGCGCACAGGGTTCCCGGGGGGAAGCCTAAACAAGGGCACACCCGCGACCAGTGCTGGCTAGACTCTTTAATTTCCGTGATAGGGACGCCATACTACAAACGGCCAGGGTCTCTGCACCTGTTAAAGTACTTAACTCCACTCTTGCCTTCTTCCCAGACTATACGGCCGAGGTGGCCCGGCGACGGAAGACCTGCATCGACATCAAGAAAGCCCTGCGGGCCAAAGAGATACCCTATTCCATGCTTTTCCCGGCAAGACTGCGAATCGTGGATAATCATAAGGCGTGGTTCTTCGACACCCCGGAGGCTGCAAGAGACTTGCTGGATGGTTGGAGGCGAGTGGAGGCCCCGCGGCGCAATGACAGAGGTCAACGTGGCCAGAGATCGGACACTCAAACGGATCACCAGACAACTCAGGGTCACAGCCAAGATCTATTTGCGGAGTCAGGCCTGGAGGAAGGAGAGCACACAGAAGAGTAGACTCCTACGATCACAGTCCTTGATCGACTTCCCTTTGGAACATTGACAATGTAACCCTTGCAGTCGCTCCGTGCTCGGCGGAGGAGGTCACTTGGAGCTGCTTGTGAGGTCCCAGAGCTACTTACCCCTTGCAAGCAAGTACTTTGGGTCGGGTTGGGACTAAGCGCTCTGCTAAGTTGGGGTGGCGGGCGGTTTCAGGCCCGTGCAGCAGGGAGGCAGGGAGGGGGGAGGGGGGGTTTGTTTCGATGTTCTAGTTTTTGTTACTCGCACCAAAACACGGCATGTTCTACACCACACGGGGGTGGCAGATCTCTCGATAAAGGTACACAGCGGGGCCCGTCCCCTACTGACTTTTTCGAAAACACGCACATATTTAACTGGCGGCACAAGGGATGGACACACCTGAGGACCTTACACCACATTCTTCTTGCACATTGACCTTCACAGCCCTAACATGGAACGTTAGGGGATTGGGCGACAGGGTAAAGAGGGGCCTAGTGCTACAATACTTGAAGCGCTGCAAGCCGGCGATAGTCCTATTACAGGAAACTCACCTAGTTGGCTCGGCCTCGAAGGCAATGGATAGATGGGGGTATAGGTTCCTTGCACATGCTGACTTCTCCTCCGGCTCTAGGGGGACAGGGATACTCATTCGGAAAAACTTTCCAATGGTATGTCAACAGACAAAAACTGATGATCAGGGGCGTTTTGCAGCTGCGACGATACAGTGGGAAGGCCAATTGTATAACTTTGTGTCTGTGTATATCCCTCCCGGCCTGCATGCTACAACACACTCGGCCCTTGCTGCCTTCCTCTTATCTTTACCATCAGCGACCTTAATGATGTCCTAGACCATGAGATGGATAGACACCCACACAACGCAACGGTGCGGGAAGGCGGGCGACTCGCTGCACTACTGGACGCCCTGGGACTAACAGACTGCTGGCGCTACAAACACCCCTACGATAAGCAATACACTTACTACTCAGCGACGCACCACTGTCTCTCACGTATAGATTACATTTTAGTGTCAGGGGATGGACTACATGGCGTTGGGGAAGTTGACATCCGCCCCAGGGGAATATCGGACCACTCTCCGCTCCAACTCACGTACACAAATCACCGCTCCCATAGAAATCCCATCTTTCCCATTCACGCGGGCTACCTGCAGAGCGGCCCTTTGAGGAAAACCCTTTCTAAAACTACGAAACACTACTTTCAGGAGAACTCAGGCTCCGTGCGCTCCCATGGTGCCCTATGGGAGGCGTATAAAACGGTCATACGCGGGCAGGCGATTGCATCCATTGTCGCTCACAGACGGACCCGGAATCAAGAAATTAGCACCCTTGAAAGGGGTCTAGAGGAGGCCATTGCTGACCAGGAGGTCCGCCCAT
Source organism: Lissotriton helveticus (assembly GCF_964261635.1). Classification (NCBI taxonomy): domain Eukaryota; kingdom Metazoa; phylum Chordata; class Amphibia; order Caudata; family Salamandridae; genus Lissotriton; species Lissotriton helveticus. Next base: position 394,484,080 of record NC_136068.1, on the reverse strand, counting down.
CCCCGGGAGCCGCACAGACAGTCCGGCTGCGACGGGTTGAGTGGATGTCCTACCAGAGGGAAATGGTGCAGACTACATTTCAGGCCACCTGTCACAGGATATACGAATTAGGCGATAAGGCTGGAAAGATGTTGGCCTGGCTCGATAAAAAGGATAGGGCGGGCAGGGTCATTGCACAACTGACTTCGCCCGGGGGCCGTCTGACTTCGGACCCGGGAGCCATAGCCGACTTGCTAGCTGATCATTTTGAGGCAATATATACCCCCCAAGCGGCTTACTCGACCGAGGATGCTTACGACTATATTAAAGATTTAACAATTCCGCGCCTCTCACCAGAGGCGGCACTCCTGCTGGATGCAGACATTACGGCGGAGGAGGTACGGGAGGCGACTAACGCACTGGCGTCCGGCAAGGCACTGGGCCCCAACGGTCTCCCGGTAGAACTGTACAAGCAAACTGATTCCGTAACTGCCCCCCATCTGCTTAAAATGTTCGAGGATAGCCTACACATAGGTCTGCTACCTAAAGATCAACGCCTTGCCACGATCGTCCCGATCCATAAACCTGGTAAAGCCCTGGAAGCATGTAGCTCCTATCGTCCCATTTCCTTGCTAAATGCCGAACCTAAGATCCTTGCCAAATTACTCTCACAGCGCTTGGCTCCCCACCTTGCTACTTTGGTACACCCGGACCAATCGGGCTTTATGCCGACACGTAACACCTCTCATAACTTGCGCCGTCTGCAGGCCGTGCTGGCCCACCGGGAGTACATACAGGAGCCGGCAGTACTTCTCTCCCTGGACGCCACTATGGCGTTTCACACCGTAGAATGGCCTTATCTATTTGCCGTGCTCCGTCACATGGGCTTCGGCCCCAAATTCTGTGCGTGGGTCAGCCTGCTCTATGCCGGGCCCCTGGCCCAGGTTGCAGTAAATGGCCACGTCTCCAGGGATTTCCCGCTTGGCCGTGGGACGCGGCAGGGCTGCCCATTATCCCCCTTGCTGTTCACGCTGATCCTTGAGCCACTGGCAATCTGGATTCGGTGGGAACCATCCATCAAAGGTATCAGGTGGTCGCCGTCCTGGGAAGATAGGATATCTCTCTATGCGGACGATGTCCTTCTCTACCTCACCTCCCCTAAAAAGTCAATCCTAGAAATTCTAAATGTTTGTGAAAAGTTTGGGAGGGTTTGGGGATATAGAATTAATTGGACCAAATCAGTCCTGTACGTTCTCACCGGTAGCCCGCCTTCCCTCCCTGCGGACTGTCCGCTGCGTTACACTGACACCCCTTTTAAATATTTGGGAATCCAGGTCTCATCCAAACTGGACGAATTCCACGCCCTGAACTTGAGACCCCCACTGGAACGGTTTACCCGGGATGTACAGGTGTGGCGTTCCCTCCCTCTCACCCTCCTTGGCAAAGCCGCACTGTTTAAAATGAAGGCATTGCCTCGTTTTCTCTACCTGCTCGAGAACACACCATTTCCGGTCTCCTCTTCCTACTTCAGAGCCATCGCAGCTGCGGTTTCTACTTTGTTGTGGGATGGGAAACCGGCACGGATTGCACAATGCAAACTGGTAAAGGACTGGTATGATGGGGGCATATCGCTCCCTGATATCGAATTATATTACTGGGCTGCCCACCTTAAGCAAATTAATTACTGGTTGCACGCCCCGCAGACTGAGCCCGCCTTTATGGCTGACAGGCAGACTATCGAGTCCAGAGGGCTGTTAAGAACTCTTTATAGTCGTGGCGTTCCGTCCGACCTCATCGGTCCGACCCGTCACACGGTCCAACTCTGGTATAAGGCACATAGACACCTTCAGTGCGCAGACACTGTCACGCAAATGACACCCCTGTGGGACTCATACAAACTAGGCTTCATGGGAAATTGCAAGGGGTTCCGGGCTTGGGACGCCATAGGCATTTCAGTGGTGGGAGATCTCTGGAGGAAAAATAACATAGTGGACTTCACTTATTTACAAACCAAACACGAAATGGCCCAGTCTGAGTATTATAGATACATGCAGATCCGACATTCCCTTCTGTCGGTCATCCCGGTGGGTACGGCACTACAAGAATCCACTCCGTTGGAAGATAGGCTGCTGACAGAACACATGTCCCACAAAGCGACGTCCTACACATATAGGAAGCTGATCAACAACCTCCCTGACATGCTATCCAAATTGCGCCTGACTTGGGTGGGCGAAATTGGCGACCTTGATGACTCGGAATGGCAAGAGGCTCTCTCGTCGCCCCGAGAATCAGCGATCCCATCCAGACTTAAACTAGTTCAGTTAAAAATACTACACCGCACGTACTACACCAGAACGGTCCTTCACAAAATAGGGAGGGCCCCCCACGAATTTTGCCTCCGCGGATGTGGAGAGGGGGACATTCTTCCATACCATTTGGGACTGTACCCGGGTGGCCACGTATTGGGCAGGGGTGATGCGAACCATTTCTCAATCCACGACTATTTCATTAATGCCCACCCCACGTCGCTGCCTGTTAAACATCTGGGATGCGGAGGATCTGACCCACCGTCAACAAGATTGGCCTATACTGGGGATGTTAGTGGCAAAACGGAACATTGCTAAACTATGGGGATCTAGCGTACTGCCTACATTGCGAGACTGGTGTAAAGACATGGAGGAAGCCATGGTGGCTGAAAAGGCGGTATTTGTCCACCCGGGATGCCCCGACAAATGGGGACAAATCTGGGGGGCCTGGAACAAGTTTCGGGGAGACATATGTGAGCCACCGCGGGCTGACCCGGATGAGTGTCTTTCTGACTCACAGGTTTGAACTAAGGTTTACATAAGCTAACGTGGTACTCCTTTGGTTGTGATAGACCCCGTCCAATTGTTTATCTTGTTTCATACTGTTAGGTTGTTTTTGGTCACAATGGCAATGTTGATACAGCTGCAGTCCAGACAGTTGATTTGTCGCCTTTGAGAAACTGAACATGTTTACCGTGACTTCTTTTGATGTGGGGTTTTTTTTGTTTTGAAAAAGAGAAAAATCTTAGACCTAAGTCATGTCGTATATTTTCACTCTTACCATCATGCTGCCAGTTATTATTTATCCGCCGCCGGACCCCATGGGTTGTCGGCTCTAAGGCCGTGTGCTCAGTAGCCTGCCATAAAGATTGAACTACCGTTGCGGCCAGCCCTGGGGGTTGTAGGCCCTACATTGTGTATTCTTATTCATGTACAATAAAGGTCTTCCAAAAAAAAAAAAAAAAAGAGCAGCTAAAGACTAGACATGATGGGATGGAAAGTATTTCCTGAGAATCCATCCGCATGTCTGGCACTTTATTTACAGATCATCTCAAATGAGAGAAACAAGCTTCTGCTGACAGGGCTTTGTCTCAAAACCATATATGTTCTGTTGGACTTTCCTGTCAAAGGCACATGGTTTTCATCCCTCCCTCCTTGACATTGTGAAGCGTTGTCGGAACAAAGCACCATGCATTTTTCTGCTATTTTTGCACATTTTACATTGCACACAGAAGGCTGTTCCTTCCGCCAGTATTATGAGCACTAGAAATTAGATCTGATGTAGCTGATTTTGCCCATTTGCATCGGTTGGGAAATTTAATTGTTATTTATGCCAGTTTAAATGATATTTTAAGTGCTTTGAAGTCACAATCTAAATAGCGAGTATTATTCCCAAAAACTAAGGATGTTTGTTTATACTTAGTTATAGTGCGTTTAATAAAGATGATCTTTTTTATGTATTACACTGTATCAGTCTTTTGTTTGCTGAAACTTTTATGGCTCAGTAGAGTCATATAAAGTATTCTTGATGATGAGATGAATGTACATAGTAAGCAAATCATGCAGGATGGGAACAAACCAATCGTGCTGTACCTGCATAAACAAGGGATCTTTTGAGATGTGAGCCGGTAAGTGAAATTGATCAAAGGGCCATTAGGAGTAAAGCCCAAGTCATCATTGGTTTTTCTGTGGATATTTGTCTATAGATCAAATCGTCCCCTGACTGGGAGCACCCTCTACCCTACCATAATTGTTTTGCATGCAGTGGAACAGCTTCTTCTAATTCTCGAAGATGTAAATGTGCTGTTTCAGCATAATGATGTGTAATAATATCTGTGGTAGTATTCGACTTGGGCTCATGTGGTGGGGCGGCCTGGGCCACTAAGACTGGGATATATTGTAAACCTGAAGGTACAGAAAGGGGTGGGCACCTAGTTGCCTATTTAGCTGCCCATCTGCTGATGCATTTCCCAGTGACACAAAGTCCTGTCCATTTGTGCGTGCTGCACACTTCACAACTGCCACTGCTTGTGGTAAGTAAAGTGCCTCTATTAAGGCACTAAGAGATTCCTATCCATGACAGGACTCTCTTCTGATCTGAGAAAGCCCCTTCTGCTCCATCTCATGATGCCTGAATGTACTTTTGGAGAAGTGTGGCTCAATGGTTAGAGCGGCAGACCCTGATGCAGAGGTCTGGCCCAGGACCAGGGTTCAATTCCCGCCTCAGCGGGTCTTGGGCTCAATTTCCTCAGACCTGATAATTCTCGCCTTGGTGCCTATTCTAATCATGGGTCCCACTCTGCAACTCTGGGCAATAGCTTGCTTAATCTCCACAACGGCCCCAACAGCGCTGAGATGCCTGGCTTCACCCTGGGGGTGCGCAGGAGTGGACATTTCACAGGGAAAAGCCAGGAAGGGTTCCACAGCGGTATGAGTACAGCGCCAGGACGCCCCTTTGCTGGGGCAGCAGTGCGCTTTACAAGTACAGTCATTTCATTTGTCATTTCATTACTGTAGTAGTTACATATATGCCAAATCCAAATAGATTTGTGATAACTTTTCCTATTCCGTGCTTAAGAGCCTATCTCTGGACTATCGGTTCTGCTGCTTGTACAGAATAATGTGCAGGCAGTTTTAGCTGCTCAACTATGTAAAGTGTGGCTGGGGAACTGTGCTGCTGTGCTCTAACCACCGCAGCATCTGTGTGTCTTACTCATGTGTCCCGATCGATGATAGAGGATTAGTCAACAAAATCTACAATACTGCTGGGAATGGGATCCTCTGTTGCTTGACTGGATTCATTGGAGACATATGTTGCACAGCCGTGTGCATCATCCATAGAATCCAATATAGGGTGAGCAAAATATGTTGTGGGCTTCACAGTATGACATTTACAACTTTCTAAGATAGGAGTAACAGTTTTCCTTGTATGTTGATATTCTTTGTGTGGTTAGGGTAGTTTTAGTTGCATGTCTCGTATAGAGCATCAGAGGTGCCCCATGATGATGGGGGTGCTTTTCTGTACCACAAAGGGTGCAGCGGCAAGAGTTTGTTCACAGGGCCAATGTCCCTTTATTACTGAATCCAACAGACCACTGAAGTATGCAATGGGTTTATGTCCCAGAGGATATTTTTGGGAGAGGACAGCGGTCCTCACTTGACCATTGCAGTGGCAAAAGAGGTAAACCTCTTTAGTATAGTCAGGGGTCCCAAAAACTGGGGCGCTGGTTATCGGTTATCAATCTTTGGAAATGTTCCATTATTTCTGGTGTCCATGTTATTTTATTGTATCTGTCTTTTGCTTGTTTATGGGAGGTCAGCAGGGGTGCTATTGCAGTGCTGTGGTCAAAAACCCACTGTCTCACATAGTTGCAGAGGCCAAGAAACTTCTGCATTCCCTTAACAGTCTCAGGTTCGGTCATTTGACATATAGATGCTGCCCTCTCAGGGGTCACTCGCCGACCAGAAGCGGACAGTTGCCCTAGATATTAGACCCCCTCCTGACAGCACTGAACTTTGTCTTTCTCCAGTTTATATCCTCTCTGTGAGCGAGTGACCAGAAGGGTCACAGTATCTTTCCTACACTGTTGTTCTGTGAGGCTGCAGACTAGTATACCATCAACATATTGAAACAGACTACGGTCACACTGAAAATTTAACAGATCATTTTTTACCACCCAGTTGAAAATACTAGAGGATTCCTTTACCCTTGAGGCAAATGAGAATACAAATACTGAGAAAAATGTTAAATGAGGAGTCTGGATGAAGAGGGATGCTGAAAAAAAGTGTTCTTAAGATCTATGACAAAGATTTGGCATCCCAAGGGATGTTTTTCAAATTAATGGATGGGTCGGGGACAAATGGAAATTCTGGTACCACTACACAGTTCAGGGGGGGCAGGTCTTGAACCATACGCCAAGTATTACCCTTAGATTTCATAACTGGTTAAATCAGGGTATTACAAGGGAACACTCCATGGGAAGTTACTCCTTGCTTTAGTAAAGTCTATAGGGGGAGAGGGGGGGGCAATGCCCTCATCTGTTTCTTTGGAGCGCAGACACAGACTTACCCTAGGTAGGATAGCACCCTCCTTTAATGTTAATCTGAATCGGGCGGTGGTGAGGATATGGGCTGCATCAGGGTGTCCCTTGGTCCACAGAGTATGTATACTTGGGAAAGATCTTCATCCCTGATAGAATCAAAGACTAACTGGTGTGGGCGTCCTACTTTTACTACTTTCCTTACTGGTATGCCATTCTGAAAAACTATATTCGTTTTCTTAGGATCATCATCAAACAGCTGGTCATCCAATATTTCCTTGACCGTTTTACCTGCCTCAATGAATATAATGCATGCCCATAGGGCATGGTTATGATCACAGGCTGTCAGAGGGCCATAGGTTGGTGTTATTTCGAAGGCCTCTATTTGTAATATCAATTGGCTGTCAGGTATCCAAGAATCATGTCACTGCCGACTGAAAAGAAACTCCTTGAGGAGCTGGATCTCAATAACTCTAGTGTTTCTGCTATTAATGTGTAAATCGCTGTGGTAAATGCTTTTATGTCAGTGGTTTAAGTTCTACTTTGGGCTCTAGTGGAACAATGTATAGTTAGAGCCATAATCCTGGAAGAAGGGACTCCAAGGCTAGAACAAATCATAGTACCTTCAGGCTCAAAATAGATAGTCATATTTAATTTAGCCATAAGATCTCTCCCTAATAAATTGGCTGGGGTGGCCGGAATAGTAAGCGGCCATTAATATACTTCCCTCCTAACTCCATCTCCACCGAACCCTCATTACTGCCCCAGAGAATCCTGGGGGACCACTGATCTGTTAGAAATTGGGAGATCTCTCTTGGATGCAAGATCGAGTCGCTCCAGTATCAATGAGGAATGCACATCTCTTATTGATAGCTACCGTTACAGCAGGTTCCTCATTTGGCCTGTGTGTCACTTACAATACTGGGCACATAGGACTACTGTGTAGGCATCTTCATTGTGTGTACCCTCCCATGTAATTTGTTTGGAAGGTATTTCCTCCTCTCACAACCACACCTCCTTGCCCACCTTGGGGTGGAGTTGCCATTGGGGGTGCTTGGTAGTTTTGCTATGGCGACATTTGTTGCATTACTGGGTGCTGTGTATTTTGTTCTGGTGGTTGGGGTACATATATTATTTGTGGGGTTGCCTGTGGTAAGATTACTGCATTCCCTGGCTGGCTGTAAACTCCTGTCCTTCCACCTGGTTCATCCCGTATCTTGGTCCTGCATTCTTTCATAAGATGTCCATATTAGCAACAATGACGACATGTCCGAACCATCCTCTGGGGGCCTATCCTGCCACTCCCTAGATCACCTCGTCCCCCTCTGCTACTTCCTTGTGCCCTTGCATTATTTTATTATTGTTGGGTGGTCTCTGGGACTGGTCCAACAGATATCGCAGTCATCTCAGTGGTGGCTGCTACTACAGTCCCTTCCGTCGCTCTCTTGTCAGTTTTGCTGCACTAACTTGGCTGCTGCTTGCGCTTTCTCTTTCATTCTGCTGAGGAACTGGGTGAGGTCCTCATTGAGCTGCACTGATTGAGCCATAAAAGACCCAATGTCTGTCCTTCTCCCTCTGCGTCCCACACATCTTTTCTTCTTCACTTTGTAACAACGATTCCTGAACGCTCTCTCGTGAAACTATATTGCTTCCCTTCTCCCTCTGCCAAGGTGGCAATCCTCAGTCTTTTTAGAGCCCTCATCTTTTCCTATAGGTACTGGCCATCGGGCCATACTAACGGCCCTATTTGCATACTCATTACACCTTGCATCGTCTGCATATCTCTGTTGTGAGGTGTGCTCCTGCTCCTCGACAATCCTCCCTGTTCTGTCTCTTTTTTCTATTAAGCGTGACATTGCTGATGAGATGTGACTGCTCATCATTGTACCCTGGACCCTGCCGTTCTTCTCAGACCTCCTGGGGAGCGACCCAATTTAAATGTAAGGTGAACTGTGCTTCCAAGTGTCCTGAGAACTGTGGGTATCCCACCCTAGTTTGTTTGGGAGTATTTATGTGTTTGGCCTTTGTAGCTGTCGGGCAACACTAGGTGGTCCCTTCGAAGATGATGGAGAGCCAAAAAGGAATGGGAGCAGGTATAATACGGAAGGCCCTCCTAGATGCTGCCTAACAGAAAGATTACTGTTCCTTCTGGAACTTGGTAGCAACGGGTAGCAGGGATGGGTTCAGCACCATTGAAAATAACATTACAGCAAGAGATTGGGTGGCACACTTCTCCAGTTTGTATATGCAGAAGGGAGATCAGCAAGATAATACAGGGAGACAGTTGGTCCTGGGGAAATTTGCCAGCCGCATATTGCTCTAGGTGAAATGGTCAAGAGTGCTAAGATTGTCTCCCCAGGGTCCATCATCTATGCACAAGAAGAGGCATCCAAGAAAATCTCTGTGGAAGAAATGATTTTGGCAATCAGGAGAATGGTCCCCAATAAAACCCCAGGGCTAGACAAAATCTCCAGTGACTTATTCCTGAGTGAGAAAAGTCTCTGTAGTGCTTACTTTGCTGTTTGCCGCAATTCTGAAGGGGGCACCTATTCCACACACTTGGGTGGGGGCCGAAATAATCCCCATTGTTATAAAGGGCTCACGCCACTTGCTTGTGAACTATCGACCAATGTATAGATAGTACGCAAAAGCTTTTTAGCAAGGTGATCCTGGGTAGATTACAGTATTGGCTAGCTGACAATGAGATTCGGACACCCCTCCAAGAGGGTTTTAGAGAGTCCACAAATACAATTTCTCAAGGGTTCCGTTTACAAATGTTGTACTGGAAGACAGTTACAATGGAAGCGGGGCGACTCTACGTCGTGTACATAGACTTGCGGTCTGCCCTTGATTTGATACCAAGCTCAGCGCTTTGGCAGGTCCTTTCTGAGATGGGGGTCCCAGGTTATTTGTTAGACACCATTTATTAGTCTCCAAAACTCCAATGGGACTCCAGAAGCTATTGGACCAGTTTGTTTATGCCAAATTATGGGGCTGGAGATCAACGTGGGCAAAACTAAATACAAGGTCTTGAATCCTGGGTTTTTGACCAGGACTCATCTCACTCTAGCAGGGCTCCACTGGAACGCGTGAGTATACTTGTCTATTTAGGCTTCACTCTGCCTGAATACCTGCGGCGACAAGCTCAGCTCACATAATGCAGGGAGGATTACCACCTCAAGATCAAAAACCTCTACGACAACTTCATCAACCTTCTACCTGACGCCAGAGCAGGCTGTCCCCTAGACGCACCGACCAGCCCACCATCTCCACCTGGACGCCGGACACAGTTGAAGACACAACCTCAACCATAAAATTCATCCACTCATGGGCCCCCACCGACCCTTGCCCCCCACACATCTACCACAGAGCCGCCACCACCATCGCACCCGAACTACAATGCACCATTAACACCACCCTCAAAACAGGCACCTTCCCAGACAACTGGAAATGCGCAGAAGTCAGGCCCTGCTCAAGAAGCCGACAGCTGACCCCACCGACCCATCTCGTTCCTCCCCTACGCGGCCAAAGTCACAGAGAAAACAGTCAATAATAAACTGACACGATTCATCGAAGACAATGCCTTCCTAGACCCGTCCCAATCCGGATTTCGAAGCTACCACAGCACCGAAACTGCCCTACTCGCAGCCACAGATGACATCTGCACCCTCCTGGACCAAGGCCACTCCGCAGCCCTCATCCTACTCGACCTATCAGCAGCCTTCAACACAGTCTCCCACCGCACACTCGTCGCAAGACTACATGGCGCTGGCATACAAGGAACAGCCCTAGACGGGATCTGATCATTCTTCACCAGAAGAAGCCAAAGAATTAGACTGCCGCCCTTCCTCTCCGATCCCACGGAAATCACCTGCGGAGTACCACAGGGATCACCGCTGAGCCCGACCCTCTTCAACATCTACATGGCCCCCCTCGCCGCCATTAGCCTCAACATCATCTCCTATGCCGACACTCAGCTCATCCTCTCCTTCACCAAAGACCCCGCCACTGCCAGACTCAACTTCCAGAACGGAATGCAGGAAGTCGCCGCCTTGATGACCAAAAGTTGCTGAAAAGACAGAAGTCGTAATACTCAGAACCAACCCTTCAGCATGGGACAACACCTGATGGCAGACAGCTCTCGGAAGCCCATCGACCCCCTCGGACCATGGCAAAAACCTCAGCATCATACTCGGCTCATCCCTTACCATGAACCAACAGATCAACGCCGTCACCTCCAACTGCTTCAACACCCTCCACAAGACCTTCAAATGAATCCCCCCGGAGTCAAGGAAGACAGTCACCCACGCACTCATCAACAGCAGACTGGGCTATGGAAACGCACTATATGCCGGCATGAACAAGTCCCTACTCCAAAAACTCCAGACGATACAGAATACCGTAGCCCGACTCGCCCTCGGCATCCCCTGGCACGAACACACCAGCCAGCACCTCCGGCGCTCCACTGGCTCCCCGTGGAGAAAAGAGTCACCTTCAAGATCCTCACCCACACCTACAAATACCTGCACAACACCGGACCCAAATACCTCAACGACAGAATCAACTTACACGTATCCAAAAGAAACCTCAGATCTTCCAACCTCGCATAGGCCGAAACCCCATGTATCCGCAGAGCCAGGGCAGTTGGAAGATCCTTCTCTCACATTGCGGCCAAAACCTGGAACGAGCTCCCGGTAGACATCAGACTCGCCCCCTCCCTGAACTCCTTCAGGAAGGCCCTTAAGACCTGGCTCTTCGGCTAACGGAGCTGCAAACCAGCGCCTTGAGACCCTCACAGGTGGGTAGCGTGCTTAATAAACCCCTGATTTATCGATTGATTAAAAAAGGCGCAAGTAGTGGGTCGTATTTTAAAGATGTTGTGCAGCTCACAGTAGCGACCCATCTTGAAAGGGATACAGATCTATAAACTTAATGCCTTGGGTCAGCCGCATATGGTGCTGAGTTGTGGGGGATATGGGTGCGACATCATTGGCAACGGTGGAAAATTGCTTCATGTACCAGTTGGTGGGTGTACCTGTTAGCACTCCTCTGCTTCCACTTAGGCTGGACTTTAGGGTCAGAGACCTATCTGAGAGACTTGCATTACGCCCCTTAATTTATTGGATGAAGATCTGGTTTACTCTGGAGTTATCAGATTATAAACAAGGGCTTTTGTAGAATTCCATGGCTAAAGCATGTGACAGGTACACTGTCAGAGATTGGTCTTTACGGTCTCTGGAGTGCCCGGAGCAGGCAGAAGCGATTTCCAAATGAGCCATGGATCTTTAACAAATGTCTTTCTTACAGTTAAGGACTCCTTTAAACAGGAGGATTTTCTGGATGAAATAGAATCCCCTCCGTCTAGGCGACTATATTTGCAATTCCGGTATGGAACCTTGCCTCTCCAGGCCTTCACTGCTGAGTGGGATTGCATTCAATGAGTCGCAGTGCCCGCCCGGTGGGGACCCAAAAGAAACTATTGAGCACATTAATATTCCCACTCTGTCGAAATTTGGGAATTTGGGAACACAAAAAAGCACTCAGGATTTTGAGACGCGATACAAGTAGATTGTTAGTTTTTGCTCTCTCTCGTTTTCTGATAGGTGTGTGGAAAGTAAGGCACAAGATGGGCACTTCCATCAGAAATTTGTGTCGTGGCGATCTGTAAAATGGCAATTGAAATAACTGTTGGAATATAAGATGTGCAATACTTATTTATAGAATATAGCAACCTTCTTAGAGTATTTATATACTTTAACCTTTAGTGGCTGGCCAATCCATTTTCTTGTGTACTAACGTATGTATAGCTTGATGTGCAGTTATAAGACCACCAGCTGGCTATGCAATTATGTTAATGAACATCAGTCAGGAAGATATCAGGTACTTCATGATGTATTGCATACAACTACCCTGTTGCAGGAGTCTATTAGTAAGGAGTCATTGGCTGTCCTAATGTTTACAACATTGCACATTTAATATCATATTTCTTAATCTGTTTTTATTGTGTTTTTCTTTGATCTCATGTGCTTTTATGGCTTACAGCCGAAATAAAGTTTTATTGATTGATTGAGGGAATCGCAACCTCGTGATTCTCAAATCCCACAGAAGCTTCCTCTAACTGTGCTAGTGGATAAATGCTGGGTACCTTGGGAGAGTTACTTGTATGGTCATATGGAGGTGAGAGAGTATACGGAGTAAAAGATGTGCCGTTACTTGAAGAGTCTTAAGACTTCTCACAAAAGACTTGCCACAAGACTAACGTGGCCTCACACTTCTGGAACTTAACTCCTGTATATCTGCTTTTAAGGTCAGTGGCAATATGGTGTAGTATCTTATCATCAAATGTCCCTTCCTGTGGCCAGGGACATGTGTATCTTTGGGTAGCCCTAAACCATTGTTGACAGTGTTTCTGCAACCTTTTCTGATCACCAGGAAATGTCTTTTGCATATGTTCTTGAGTAGTCTCCCTAGTCCCCCGTGTTTCTAGCAACTTTTGAAATTTGGCTTTTTATCTGTTCACTTGATGTTTGACATATTTAAACCTTCCCTTTTTGAATGTTTACACTATCCTCCATAAGATAAGGAATCTGTTGTACCTTCATATAGTGATAATGTCAATGTATTCCTTAGTTATATGTTGTGTATAAAATCATATATTGACATTACCCTGTGGTCATATTTCCATTTACATGTGTGTACATATATTATCACCAACATATTTTTCCTTTAGATGTAGGCGCTTATCTAACTATTCCTAAATCGGTTTCAATCCCTTGCCATAAACAACACACTAGTTCTGTAGTTTTAATCGCTTCCTTCCGTACTCTGGAGAGGATTACTTCATTCCATGGACCTCATAGGCCAAAGATTTACTTCCATATGTGAGGTCGGGATCTGTTGATTTGAGTGTTCCGTTATTTCTCAGGGGTAGAGTTTAACGACATCTGCCTTTCGGCCATCCTTTGTGACAAAATGTAGGAACACACAATGAATCACCTATTCTGCCATGACCACTTCCGACGCTGCAGTGGGATAAAATGTCTACCGACTATACAATGTGCTTAACTAATATTGTGCAATATTACGTACACAATCTTGCATGCGATTACACATTGCAATTCATCCATGTTTACCTTCCCCTCAAAAAAAGTCATATGCAATACAAAGATGGAAACGAGTCAGCTTTGGCCTCACCTTAAAGACAGCAACTCCGGATCCTTCCCGCCCCTGTGAATTGACAGAACCTTAGGTAACACAGAGTCTGCTTATCTTGTCATAAATGTGCAATAGTCTATGCAGTGGGGCAGGCAGTATTCTGTTGGCAGCAGTCTGTTGAGGACAATCGGGACTCCTGACTGGCTCACCAAATGTTGGATGGGAATACTGGAATCAAGCGCGAGAAGACTTCTCCGGCAAGGCAAAAGCAGGTTTAATTACAATGGATGGGGGGGGTCCAGTCACTTCTGTAGAGCTGAAAAGCTGATCTCAAAATACTGCTTGCAGACAGCCCTTTTATATACTCACAAAAATGCTGATTATCTTACAAAGCAATAACAAATCAGGAAAAACACAAGTTAATAATATACTTTCACATAAACATCGCATCACCTGTGTCCTTAAACTTGTGTTCTCAGCTCTTGGTTCCCCTTATCTTAATCCTAACAGAGCTTTGATTAAACATTAACCTTCTTTACCCGAGTGTGTGACTGTTTATTGCTCTGTTCCCAAGATTTATCTGACTTTGTATACTCAACTAAAGTTATTTTTTTCTTTAAAATATTTATATTAATACATTTTTAGAAATATATAGATTTGCAATACCAACAAGAGACATAGTGGAGTAACCAGTACACAGAGTCAATTCAGGAGCCCCACAGTTACAGATTAATGTTTGCATAGCCCACATCAGACAGTTCAAATTTGTTTTGTGTGTACTCATCATAGGTTCAAGGAAGTAGGTGCACTATTTCCCTTATAATTACTCTGTTAATGATGGTTGAGTTTCTCCTGACTTCTCATCCGCAGTAACGTAGCCACAGGCCCCAAATCTTTGAGAATTCTTTGGGCACCCCCTTGCTTTATAGACTAAAGTTATCTTTGACCACCTATTTCCCGAGTCACATCTCCATTGACAAGGGGAACAGAATGCGTGCTGTGATTGTAAACTCTTCAAGGCTTGTTAAACAGATTTTCCCATTTAAATAAAACTTGCTGATCTTGTGTGCTGCTTCCTAGTGAACTCTCACCTACTTTGCGTCATTGTGAAGGTTAAGCTTGTAGTGCTCTTTAACTATGTATAGTTTTGCACCGCTCTGTACTGATGTCTGTGGTGTTGAGCTTTCTTTGGATTTTATACTTTCCTTAACAGAGGGATGTATTTGCCTATATGCCAGCCCTTTGGAGTACCATTTAAATTGATCAAAACGATGCAGGTATTGTTCCGCAGGGGCCATCAGCCCCAAAGAGCGCACTCTAACTCTATTATCCTTAAAGCATTCAAAAGCGTAGTCTGCCATCTCACCAAAGCGGCAGGACCCGTCAAACGACATGTCCATCAGAGGATGTCCGACCACGTGCATATATACAAATGGGCAAGAACATGGTTTCGACCAGGCAGCCATCAAAGCATCTCTGAGGGCACGGCTACAGAGAAGTAAGGACTCGAATATCGCTGGTCCAGGCTGCAAAATGTCTGTCAAATCAGCAGCTGTAACTCTAGCACATTGTCTGGCCTCAGAAGCACCATTACAAATAAGACATTACGAGACAGTCTCCTTTGTTGGTGGCTCATGTGATGAGTCAAGCTCCATCTAAGGAGGAGAGTCAAGCCTGCTAGCACTTTGTAAGTCACAGTATAAGGCATCATCAGTGTAACGAAGGGGAAGCAGGTCATCACACTCCCTATCATAAGCATCATTCTGAGGGTCACCCTGTTTTGGCACACGGTCAGAATCAGAACCAAAAAGATAATAAAGCCTCTGCAGAATGTTAGATTCAGGCTGCAGGATGACCGGCTGTGCTTTTGCAATTTCGTAGCACAACATTTGTGAATGGTTCAGGGACCAACAAAAGTGTCAGCACCAGAACATCCACCAGCATCAGTACCGTCTGCTCCGGAGTAGGGGTGACATGACTGGCACAGATCATGGGGACTGGTTGGAAGTCTTAACCAGAGTCCATACTGACCGAGTAATGCAAGGTGACACATGGTGCCTGGGAGAGTTCTACCAGCGGAAATCCAAATGGAGGCCCCTGTGATTCCTTGAGGCCCTAAGGTGCACCAGAGGGAGCAGGAAGAGCACTGAATATTTGCAGCATGGTCTCAATGATTGTCTCATCTGCTGTGGGGTTGACAACAGCCTGGGAAACTAAGGGCACGTCTGAAACAGCTGAAGAATCAGCTCAGAGATTTGCGTCTTTGACAGGTTATGACTTGCTTCTCGACACCGTCACTTCATCTTCGAGTGGAAGGATGGAGTCATACCCCACTTGGCTTTTTTGGGTTTGGGCTTACACTTTGACCTACCAGAAGACTTTGGGCGAGAAATACAATGATTGCTGGTAAAGTCCTTGATCGGAAAATAGTCTGGGTTGCGACTTGGCGCCGGACCTATACAAACGCTGTGAAATACGGCTTCATCTCAAGCCACCTACTGCAACATGATGGCACACTTATCACACAACTTAAGAGTCATGTTTCAAGCCCAGGGACTAAAGACACCCCATATGTAGTTGGAAGACTGAAATCTGCTTCCAGAATTCAAGACAGTTTTAATCCGGTTGTTTTCATCGGGGATATCATTGTCTAGCACACTGAAAAGTTTAGAAGTCGTGGGAGAACTAAAAAAGTTTGAAACAGAGTTTTGTATCCGGATCCGAGTCGCAAACAGAAAAGAACTGACATTGCTGCATGGGGTGGTACTTATATGCTCTGTCACTTAAGAGAGGTATGGACCCTGGGTGTTGCCACACAGTGCCACCTAGAGGGTTGCAGGAGTACTGCTATGGAAAAACCTCTGGATCCAGTCTAATGCCTGGGGAATATTGTAATGTGAGAAATCGAAGGTTAGAAGTTTGTTTGTTTGTATAAGCTTTATTCGAGACAATTCTCATAAAAGCACATAAAACCAAGATAATACACAATAATACATAGTTACAGAATAAAAAATTCATTAAACATGACGTACAGCTCATACTACATTTACGTTATAAAAACCATTTATACCAGTGATATTACATAAAACATTATTAAAAGGAATACCTGATTACCTGCTACCCCCCAAGGACCGTCGTCTAATTGCCCAAGCCCAACCCAGGTATTTGGCTACCCCTATGACTATCGAATCCTGGTTTGTTGTACATAGGATTCTTAGAGCCACAGCACTGTCACGTGTCCCCAGGTTTTTGCATACCGGCGAGAGCCATTTTCTCCTTGGGTTTACGTAAGCTTGGCATACGAAGAGGAAATGACCTACACTCTCCTCGGCATTTTCACATGCTGGGCATAAATTATTAGTGGGTCTGTGCCAACCAGATGTCAATTTATTTAGGGGGATAGAACCTGATCTAAGCTGGAAGACAAGTTTCCTGTCCATAGGTACCGTAATATTATCCCAGTAATTTTCTAGGACTGGAAGGATTTTTGTCTCCAGGTAGCGGCCAGACATAGAGTCAGCCCTAGTGTCTTTCAGCATCTTTCCACCCACCCAGTCCCAATATTGTTCTTTGAGGGCTTCTTTACTAGGGAAGATTTCTCCCTCGGGATTATTCCAAAGATTTGAAAATCCTAGATTTACTAACATGGTCTTTAGATGTTTTAACCATTTTATCTTATGGAAGATATCTTCCTTGATAATCCACAGAAAACCCTCTGCATATTGTCTTATTTCTGGAGTCGTCCAGAGGCGTCTCCAGTAGAGGACTGGGCGCAATCGGGCTCTGTCTACAATGGTACGTCTACCCAGCTCCAAAAACAATGGGATTAGAGGGGTGCTCTGTGGGAGTCCTGTTATCCCTCGCATGAACTTATTCTCGGAAGTCTGGAGAGCCACTAGGCTATCCCAGGCCCATAGCTCCGCGCCATATAAAGTGGCACCCAAGACCTTTGCATCATACACTGTTGTTACTGGCTTTATAGGCTTTGTTTTGGATTTGTGGTGTTCTCCCCTTAGAACACCTGAAAGCTGCTTGTGCTTTAGGACCACTTTATCCACATGGTGCGTCCAGCCAGTACCCTCTGCGATCTGTACACCCAAATCAGTAAATTCAGTAACGGTATCTAGCCTACTGCTATTTAAGGTTACCTTGGGGTAACTCCTGCGTCCTGTGGAAAAGGCCATTAATTTTGGTTTTCCCACATTTGCCT
This sequence comes from Lissotriton helveticus, assembly GCF_964261635.1. Lineage (NCBI taxonomy): Eukaryota > Metazoa > Chordata > Amphibia > Caudata > Salamandridae > Lissotriton > Lissotriton helveticus. Next base: position 394,466,390 of record NC_136068.1, on the reverse strand, counting down.
CTAGCCCATGCTCCAGGCAAAAAACCTCGAAAATGTTTAGTGCACGTTGGAGCCCCATGGGGGTCTTAGACAAAATAAGAGTGTCGTCAGCGAACATCAGGATCGGGACCCTGATGTCCGCTAACGATGGGGCATCCACACTAGCCTTCAACATTCTCTCGACGATACCGTTAATAAATAACGAAAAAAGTAGAGGGGCCATGGAACAGCCTTGTCGGACTCCCCTTTCCACAGGGAAATCCGCTGTTGTCTCCCCACTTCCGCCCCACTGGACTCTGGCGAAGTTGGATTCGTGCAGTCGCATGATCAATGTTAGCAGATCAGCAGGAATCCCCAGCTTTTGGAGAACCGACCATAGCTTGTACCGGGGGACTAGATCGAACGCCGCCCGCAGGTCGACAAACGCGACGTACAGGCAGCCCCTTCCCAGTACAACGGTCTTCCACCGCAATATGGTGAAGCGGAAGACCTGATCGATGGTACTGGTAGATCGCCTGAATCCCGCTTGGTATGGAGAGAGGGCGTTGTTGTCTTCTACCCAGTCCATAAGCTGATTTGTTACCATTCTCCCAACTACTTTCTGCATGGTGGCTATTAGGCTTATAGGCCTATAATTAGCAGGCAGTGAGCGATCGCCCTTTTTGTGGATTGGGATAATGGTTGCACCCTTCCAGATGTCTGGGACCACTGCCCCCTTCGCTAGGGCATTTGCTACAAGGAGGGTATATCGCGACCATCTAGTTAAGTCGTGCTTGAAAATATCGGGGGGAATACCATCTGGACCTGGTGCCCTCCCACTTTTTGTGGAACAAATGGCACTTTCCGCTTCACTAAGAGAGAATAGATTATCGGTTGCATAAACCGATATTATACTGTCAGCTGCCACGAGATAATTACCTTTCGCGTACTGTGGTCTAAAATAATCAACCCAAGCTTCCTCTGCTATGTTATTATCTGGCTTCGCAGGACCTGCTCCACTACCCCACTTTATGATTTTCCAGAATAGCGTTGAGTCTTTGTTATCAGAGGCCTCTTTTAATTCTGCCCAATGGGCTTCGTCCCATTTCTTTTTGGCACGATAAATGGCTAGTTTGTACAGTTTCCTATTCTTTATCACTGCAGCGCGGTCCCTATTCCTTATGGCTTGTCCCAGTTCTAATCGTGCTGTTCTACAGTGATTATCAAACCACCTGCCCACTTCCTTAGCTTTCTTCCCTTTCCTTTTTTTAATATAAAAACATGGTCTCAGGAGGGAGAATAACTTATTGTGGATTTCGGTGATGCAACTGTTCCCTGGAACCACTGGAACCGCAGCTTCCATCGCGGAAATTGCACTATCAACCTCGTTGCTAATGTAGGTCAAAGTGGCCTCATTTGCCAATACCTTGGGCCATCTTAACCTACGCTCATCGTTACTCATTACAGGGGTTTCGTCGTATGTCTCTATAGTATTTCCTGTACAGATTTTCCACCACCTATGGGTCACACATAGGGGGTTGTGATCACTTTCAACCCGGGGCTTGACAGCCATATCAACAACCCCGTTCCACAACTGGAGACTACACAAAATGTAGTCAATTTGGCTCCTATTGATACCATTGTCAAAGGTGTAGCTGCCCTCCTTGTCCCCCGGTGTCCTCCCATTCAGTGCTCTTAAACCGTGTTCCATACAAATTCCATTTAATAATAAGATCTCTTTTGTCCATCGCTTCACAGGTTTTAAACATAGAGATGGTACTCCCCAGAGATTGTCCTCTTCACTCTCCAGGAGGTCATTTGTACAGTCCAAAGGTTCAAATGTCCTGTTTAGGTCCCCGACAATTATCATTGCACTTTCCCGGGAGTTCGCCTCTATGGCAGCAGACAACAGCTCAATAGTTGGTGAATTGGTCACATTGTTGCCTCTCGCATAGACATTATACAAATCTATCGGTTGGCCCTTAACTACGGGGATTCTTAGTGCTTGCAGATCACTATCTCCCAGGTCCAGCATTTTGATGTTGATATGCAGGTCCTGTCTAACCCAGACAGTTAAGCCTCCCTTGGGCCGCCCTCTTCCCCCTTTTGAAGCTGGTATACAAAAATTCAGGTAACCTAGGCAAAAAAGCGGATCACAAGCCCAGGTTTCTTGGAAACAACAAATGTCAAAACCACTTATAAAATTCACCCAGGATTGGGAATCCAACTTGCTAGCCAACCCGGCGACATTCCAAGATAGAAGCGTACCAATGCCAACATTTGTCCCATCTCGAGCATTAATGGATGGAAATACTCGGGCTAACATTGGGCTATCCATAGAACTAGTCAGCCCTTCTGGGTCATTTATTGGATCGACAGACAAGTCTACTATTGCTGGGTGTGTTATCATAACATTTGGACTTAAGCTTCCCAGTCTAAGACCACCTTCTTCAGGCAATCCCCCCGTCTCGATATTATTGACCGATAGGTTTGTGACAATTGTGTTACCATATACATCAAATGACCCTTTTAGCTCATTAATAATCCCACCCACACTATCTGTACCGGTTTGTCAATATCCCCATCCCGGGTCCTGCCATCCTACATGGGGGTTGTAATATGTGTTTGAGGTGTAATGATGACCAACAGGACGAGGTGGTAAAGGGTTGACTGGCCATGATACGGTAGGGGGGATTATGGGTTCATTGAGTAGACTAGTCGTTACACTTGTGGGTCGGGGGTAAAAAAAGGTGAGGTCCACAATACCGATACCACCCTTGTTTGTTCCCCATCCCTGCCTTGTTATCCATCCCACCACCCTTGGGTCTTGAAAATTGGGCACAATACAATCCCCCCCCAGGGTTTTTGGTGTATATCCCATCCAATCTATTCTCCTTGCCCCTATTATTAGCCCATCGACATCACCAGGCAGAGGACGATTTTCCTTTAACCAGTGCATGGTCTTGTTTTTAAGCATCTGGAATGTTTCTCTCTGTCCTGGGGATAGTGGTGGTACGTTGATGAGAACTGCCACATATGGGAAGGAGTCTGGGGTGAGATTAATTGGGGGTTTTCTATGGGGTGGCTTTGCCAAGGGCGGTGGGATAGATTTGGGAACTTGGGGGACATGTTGGGGGGCAGGCTTCTGCGCCTGTTGTTTGTTGTTTGGTTGGGACGACACTAAAGTTTTACTTACCAACGGGCATATGTTAGCCCTATTTCCTCCCCCCGTGATGTTTGGAGCTATCTGTATGTTATTAGTTACATTTACAGGTGTTGGTACTTTACCCACTTGGTGACACAATATAGCCTCAGCATTCACAGTAACCGATGGATTTTGTGTCTGGGGTATTGTGGGCTGTGTAGGATGTATTATGGTCGACTGAGATGGTTCAAGACCAGCGGTCGCTCTCTCTACTCTATCAAGAGTTTTTGCAATAGCTTTTGTTGTAGATTTACTTTGCTTTGTATTTAAAGGAGAGCTATTTCTGGGGTTTCTTCCCTTATCCTGGATAACAGGGTTATTAACGACCTGAAGATTTGTATTAGCTTCCACCCTATTTGCTTTAATCAAAGATTTAGTAGAATAGAAATTGTCTAATGTTATCTGTTCAAAATGATTTAGCCTATCAACAAGCTTGGCAATTCTATCCTCTATAGGGGTAAGTAGTAATCTAAACAATTTTTCCAAATCTGGCAGTACATTTGCAAGGGATAAAGCATTATCCTTACAGGGTACATTAGAGACAGAACAGGAATTATCCACTTTGTCTTGGCAGTCCAGGGATACAAGAATCATGGGTGAGACACTTACTGGACTTTGAACTTCTTTTGTAAGAACCTTTCCAATGTTCGCAGGTTTGTGTATCTTCCTGAATTTTTGTGGGGGTTTAACCGCCTTTTTACATTTTTTTACCGAAGATGTCCATTTCCTTTTGGACCCAGTTTTAGGATGGGCCGATATGACCTGGGGGCCGGAGTCGGAGTGCAGAGTTAGTTGCGATTTACTACCACATGGTTTATTTGAATCTATCGCAACACACTTATTTACTTCTCCAACCTGGACCTCAGAGTGTTCGGTTGTAACTGGGAGGTTTACTGATGATAAGGGGGTTACCAGGGTGGGATAAGCTAGATTAGGAAACTTATCCGTTGTGTTCTTAAGTATCTCAATTGATAATCTGCGCTCCGCGCGCTTCTCTGCCAGGGTTAGCTCTTTATCTATTGACATTGAACGATTAAAAAAGAATTTATCTAAGGGGCCAATTGCCAGTGGACCAGACTCTACAGTCGAAGTTACCAAGTGGCTGTTGGCAGAGTTTGTAATTATAGACAATGCCATATTGATCTCAAACAAACTGGGGTTTTCAATGTCACTTACTGGTGATAGTAGATGTGAGACGCTGGTAAGAGGGGTGGCCCAGCCCGGCCTCCAGCGGCCCCGGACGGCCACAGACGGTCCCGCCCTTGTCCCGGGCTTCTCCCGGCGCGCTCCCGCGCGCTCCCGCGACGCGGGTATCTCAGTCCGTTTTATTCCCTATCAGTAATTGGTTAGTGGACAGGGGGGTGTGGCCAGCGGGGAGAGCAGCCCAGGTGTGAGCAATGGGCGCGCAGGGGCTCCTGGATACTGGAGTCCCTGCCTGTGCTCGCAGCCCCGCCGGCTCCTCTGCCTGCCCGCTCCTCAGCCGTGTACCTCTACAACCAGCAGCCCCAGATGGCCAGGCGCTGCGGGACCCGCGAAGCGGGTCCGGCGAGGTGCAGGCACAAAGCGTCAAACGTCCTGGAGAAAAGCGCTAGGGATCCTACGGTGAGGCACACCCACAGTCAGCAGCACGAGCGACAGCAGAACAGGTATTGCAGGGATTCCACAGGTCGTTGGATTCAGCCCGGTTTTCAGCTCCAAGCGGGGGGCGTGGCCAGCGGGGAGAGCAGCCCAGGTGTGAGCAATGGGCGCGCAGGGGCTCCTGGATACTGGAGTCCCTGCCTGTGCTCGCAGCCCCGCCGGCTCCTCTGCCTGCCCGCTCCTCAGCCGTGTACCTCTACAACCAGCAGCCCCAGATGGCCAGGCGCTGCGGGTCCGGCGAGGTGCAGGCACAAAGCGTCAAACGTCCTGGAGAAAAGCGCTAGGGATCCTACGGTGAGGCACACCCACAGTCAGCAGCACGAGCGACAGCAGAACAGGTATTGCAGGGATTAGAAGTATCAGTCAGAAATGTTCAGTTTGCAGCATGTTCAGCTGTAGATCACATGCTTTGTACCGAATGGAAAAGCAGTGGCTTCCTCTAAAGTGATGGCTTATGAGCAGTATTAATTTATGTTTAGAACAGAGATTTGAAGACCGTTTCTCCCACGTGTGCCTCTTGGCGGGCATGAATGTCCACACAATAATGTTTTGTGAAAATCTGAATTGCCTACTATGTTGCAGCTTTACAAATGTCTGCAATTAGTATGCTGCTCAAGAAAGACACAGTGGCTCCTTTGTTGTGACTAGAATGTGCCTTTGGTATAGTATGCAGTGTGCACTTAGCCTTTGCATAAGACACCTCTATGCACTTAACTATCTATCTTTGAATGCCCAACTTGGAAATTAGATTCCCTATGTGGGGCTTAGCAAAAACTACTAAAAGTTGGTTTGTTTCTCTAATTGTTTTCATACAGTAAGTGTAATAAATAAGTGCTCTCTTTAAATTTAAAGAACGTAACACTCTTTCTGAAATGCGTTGTGGTTGTGGAAATCAAATAGGCGAGCCAATAGCTTAACATGGAATGTAGAAATGGGCAGAGATAAAACAACTGTTTGTTCTGAGGATGACCAAATCTTTGTGAACTTGGATGAAGGGCTTCTCTATTAATAGGGCTGACTCGTGATAAGGTAGTAATTGTAAAGAATAAAAGCATTTTCCGGGAAAAGAACTGGGCTTTCATCTCCCATGCGTTTCTTTGTTGATGCATCCTGTTTAGAAGGACCACAGTCACTGTCCACTCGTGGGAGATGTTCCACCAAGAGAAAGGCCAAATGATAAATAGCCAGGACTGACAGTTCGGAAGAATGTGCGTCCTCCCCCTTCTGGATGTAACACATAGAAGCCACATTTTCTGTTCGTATGAGCACTGCCTTCCAGTCATAATGCAAGCTGTACTGCCATAAGCTCGAGCAGGCTGACATGCAATGTTTATTTGTTGTTGAGACTACTGTCCCTGAATCGTTAGAAGGCCCAAACGTGCTCCCCACTCTTAAGAGGGAGGCATTTGTAGTAATGGTCACTTGCAGCAAGGGCTGGAGAAAGGACCTGCCCAGCAAAAAGTATTTTGATACCATTTTAATTTATGCTGAACAATGAGCTCCACTAACACAAGATCCTTCCACTAACCAGTCACCTGTGACCCCAGCCAGCCACACTCCTTTAGTGAGCAGATATGTAAATATACATATGAAAAGTATTATAGTGAACTGTGGGAAAGCCTTATCTGGTAGAGACAATTTTGCAGCATATTTCTTACCTTAGAATATTCACCAGGGATAAGACTGGATCCGTAAAATCTTGAGCAATACCTCTGCGTGCCGGTAGGTGGCGATGATCGGCTCCATGTCAGCCACGCCAGAAGTAACGTTCACGGTTCCTATTTACCCCAGAACACTGGCAGTTTCTTCTTCTGACATTTACACACCAGAAGCACGAAGCCACGTTATGAGACTGATCAACCAGTGTGCAAATACTAAGTGCCTACATGGACCTTCTCGGCAAAAAAAAAACGGTTCTCAGAAGGAGGAGGTTGGGAGGTTTGTAAGGAATCTGCAGCTAGATACAGTCTCTAACAGATAAGGCGCTACTGAAAGTAAGTAACTTATTTATATGAAAGAGACTTCTAGCTGCAGATTCCTTACCTTAGAAAAGATACAAAAGCTATAACCCCCCAGAGGTGAGTCTAAGAACTGGTTCAGACCAAGAAGTTAAAAACGGACAGAGTGCCTGTAACGACAGACCTGTCTGTCAAGGCAGGAGCGTTGTGTAAACATGTGCAAGGAAGCACACATAGCAGTCTGACAGATGATCAAGACAGTAACTCTGTGAGCTAATGCAGTGGTTGCAGCCTTGGCTCTGGTGGAATGAGCCTGGAAGCGTTCAGGGTTTGCTTCTTGGCCAGAGCGTAGCAGATCTTAATGCAGAACACAATCAATCTGGAGAAGGTTGAAGTCTGCACAGCGCTTCCTTCCTGTGCTCCGCCGCAATAAAAAAGAATTGATCATCCACCACATGTTTGTCAGGAACCGCCCATGATTTGCGACTACCAAAACTACAACTCCCAGAAGGCCATGGGAGGACATACGAGTGTTTTTAATTGCAGACTTTGTTTCTCTCTGGAGGTTACCGTGCAGTGAGGCTGTTTGTGTTCCGGACCCAAGGCTTTGGTGAGTCCAATGCAGATTAAGGCGGCGGTTGAATGGATTCACCGCGGATGCCCTTAACTTTTTTTGTTTTGACTGTTTTTTGTATCGCTAGACGGAAGCGATATTACTTTGTAGCGCGGCTGTGCTTTTTCTGGGATCTATGCAGAAAGGGCGGCGGTGACGTAACCGCGGAAGCCCGAGTCTCAGCAATATTTAAAGTCTGAGAGTACTAGGTTGTCTGTCACTGAATTCAAGGCGGCGGTTACGTAACCGTGGGTTGCCCAACTATTTCTATTCGAATCTTCTCTGTTGGCAGTAGGGCTCGAGGCGGCGGTATGTACACCATGGAAGCCCAGCCCTTGTTTATCATTAATTTTGTCTAAAGCCTAAAACGGGATGTATTAACATTACTCGGATTTGTACTCTGCAACAAGACATTACATCCTGGCATTTTCCTTTATTTTATTTATTTTGAGAAAACCTTTCCCCCATAGAACCGGTGAGCCAGTGTGTATATTACAAGAGATATAGAAGAGTGGAAGTCTGTATGAGTGTTTTCACTACAACGAATAGTTTCTTACCTGTCGGTGTAGTTTTGCAGCTTGATGATCTTTCTGGATTCACTATGCTGTGCATTATTCCGCCGTCTTGTGGATGGGTCCGGATTCGTAGTCTTTTCTTTCTTTTTTTTTTCGTAGCCCAGGTGGGCGTCGACGTCCCACCTTTGGTGTATTTCCGGTGACGTCGGCACGCTTCCTGCGGAAGCTCCCACTCCTGTGCGCCATCTTCGATTCTTTTTTCTCGTGTTCGTTTTGTTACCGAAGTTATGGCAATGTTCAACTAAAGTCTTTTCACCGCTTTAACCTTTTAGGCTTCTTTTTCAAGTATTGTATTTGTTTCAACCACCTTTTTTCTCCAGCCTCATCTTTCTGGCAGAGGTGGGTGGGTTCGCTAGTGAGCCAAGAAAGGTCATCAAGCTGCAAAACTACACCGACAGGTAAGAAACTATTCGTTTTGCAGCGGGAATCTTTCTGGATTCACTATGCTGTACATAGACTTTGTAGCGGTTTCTCATGTTTGTGGCGGCTGGGTGGAAGATGAGCGTTGGTTATTGAATATGTGTTGAAGCACCCTTTGTCCGACTTGTGCTTCCTTGTTCATCTGTATATCCACACAGTAGTGCTTCGTGAACGTGTGCACTGAAGCCCATGTTGCCGCCAGGCATATGTCCTGAATTGGAGTGTTATCTAGGAAAGCTATTGTAGCTCCTTTTATCCTGGTAGAGTGGGCACGTGTCCCCTCTGCTAGTTCCTGCCCTGCCTGCTTGTGGCAAAACTGTATTGTTTGAGCGATCCATCGCGCAATTGTTCCTTTAGTTACTGGTTTCCCCATGAAACTGTTAGCGAAGGACATAAAGAACTGCTTTGTTTTCCTGTGCTCTTTCGTTCTCTCAATGTAGTGCATGACTGCCCTTCTGGCGTCCAGAGTGTGCAGTGCCCTTTCAGCTCTTGTTGCCGTTTTTTGGAAGAAACTCGGTATCTGTATAGTCTGGTCCAAGTGGAACCTTGACACCACCTTTGGCATGAAGTGTGGGTCCGTTCTCATCACCACCCTATCGCTATGTATCTGTATGTAGGGTTCCTGTAGTGTTAGTGCCTGCAGCTCGCTCACTCTGCGCAGTGAAGTGATTGCTACCAGGAAAGCTGTTTTCATGGTCAGCATTTCTAGGGAGGCCTTGAGAATTGGTTCGAAAGGTTCCTTCATGAGTTCCGTTAGGACTAGGTTAAGGTTCCATGCAGGTGGTGGCACCCTCTTTGGCGGTGCGATCCTCTTTGCTCCCTCCAGGAATCTCTTAACGACCTGTGATGTGAAGAAACTCTTGCACGTTTCTCCTCTCGTGTAAGCGACTATCGCTGCCAACTGAACCCTCAGTGAGGATGAGCTCAGATTTTTGTCGAGCAGGTGCGTGAGGTACTTTAGCACTGTTGAGTCCGTTTCATCTTATTGTGTAGTTTTTCCCTCCTGCACCACAGTGTAAATCTCTTCGTGCCTCCCGAAGTACCCTTAGGGTGCTTTCTGGCAGTTTCAAATGTGCAAACTCTATGTCCTCAGGAGGCACGCTACGAGGCTCAGGCTCTCTGGCTCCGGTGCAGCACTTCTCCGTTTTGCATGGAGAGTAGGTCTTTCCTTCTCCCGAATCTGTGGGGTGCACTCTGTGTCATCTCCATGATCTGCAAGTACCATGTCTGTCTGGCCCACTGCGGTGCGACCAGTATCAGGGTCATGTTGCTCGCTCTGCACTTGCTGAGTACCTTGTGCATCAGCGGTATCGGGGGAAAAGCGTAAGCAAATGTCCTGGACCAGTCTATCCATAGGGCATTCCCAAGGGAGCCCTCCCCGGGCTGCCTGGATGCGAAGTTTTGGCATTTTGCATTGTGGCGTGTTGCAAATAGGTCTACCGACGGTGTCCCCCACCTGTCGAAGAGCCTTCTCGTCTCTTGTGCATAGAGTTCCCACTCGTGGGATGCTGATGTCTGTCTGCTGAGCCAGTCTGCTACTACATTGTCCTTTCCTGGTAGATGTATGGCTAGCAGGTCTATCTTGAGTGGGATGGCCCATCTCCATATCTCCTGCGCTAGTTTCGAAAGCGGGGCTGATTGTGTCCCCCCCCTGCTTGTTGATGTAAAACATCGCTGTTGTGTTGTCTGTCTGGATCAACACTCTCTGGTTGTACAGTTTTGTTTGGAAGGCCTTTATGGCTAGAAAAACAGTCTTCAACTCCAGGTAATTGATGTGTCTGACCGCATCTCCTGGTGTCCACAGGCCTCTTACTTTGAGTTCCTCCATATGAGCGCCCCATCCCTTCTGGGACGCGTCTGTGGTAATGGTCGCTGTTGGCGTTGGTGGCGTCAGAGGCTTCCCTGTTGTTATGTTCCCCATGTTCCACCATGCCATCTCTTTCTGCACTGCGTGCGTTACAACCATTAGATCCTCCCAACGACCTGTAGCTTGTGACCATTGCTCCTGTAGCCATTCCTGTAAAGGTCTCATGTGGAGCCGTACGTTTGGCATTAGGTGTATGCATGATGCCATCATGCCCATGATTTTGCTCGCTGTTCTCACCGTCCGAGCTTGCCCCTTCTGGTAGAGCTTCGTCTCCCTCAGGAGCGCTATCGTTCTCTTCTCGCTGGGGAACACCTTGCTCTGTAAGGTGTCGATCTGTGCTCCCAGGAAGATTTTTATTTGTTCTGGTTCCAAGGAGGATTTTCCCCAGTGGATGGGGAATCCTAGGTTCATCAGTGTGCTGGTCACTGTGCGTGCTGCTTGCACGTTTTGTATGAGCTTTCTTTGATCAGCCAGTCGTCCAGGTAAGGGTACACGTGTATCCCCTCCCTTCGTAGGTGTGCTGCGACTGTTGCGAGGCACTTTGTGAAGACCCTTGGTGCCGATTTGAGTCCGAACGCCAGGGTTGTGAACTGGTAGTGGTCTTCTCCGATGATGAATCTGAGGAGGTGCTTGTGGCCTCTGTTCATTGGGAAGTGCAGGTAGGCATCTTTTAGGTCTATGGTGACCATGAAGTCCCCGCCTTGGAATTGGGGAAGTATCTCTTGTAGGGAGGTCATCTTGAACTTTTGCGCTCTTACGAACTTGTTTAAGAATCTTAGGTCCAGGATGGGTCTCATAGTTTCGTCCACCTTTGGTACCAGGAAGTATGTGGAGTATATGCCCTTGTTCCTTTCCCTGGAAGGTACTGGTTCTATGGCTTGTTTTTGCAGGAGCTTCTTTGCTTCCTCCCGAAGGAGCTCTAGTTCTTTCCTTGCTAGTGGCCTTCTTTTTGGCTTTCTGTCCGTTGGCTTTCCTTCCAACTCTATGCAGTACCCGTACTGTATGATGTTGAGTACCCATTTGTCTGATATTATACTCTTCCACTCCCTGAAGAAGTGTTTCAGTCTTCCTCCCACTGGTCTTACATGTACAGAGGTGTTTAATTTGCGTAACTCCTGTCCGATGTGTTTGTGCTCCACCCTGGGAGTTTTTGCTCGGGTGGGCACATGCGGGCACATGCATCATTGTCAAATGCATTCGCAAACGGTGCGAATCGCAATTTTCGTCCGTTTGCGAATGCAATTGACAAAATTGGGATGCATCATGTTTTTCGCAATTTTAGAAATCGCAATCATGTTGCGATTTCTAAAATTTCGATTGCATTTAAGAAATCGCAATTTGCGATTTCTTAAATGCAATGCATGAACATTTTAAATTTGCGAATTCGCAAATAGGGAGAGGTAAATTACCATGAAGTTAACTTAACCTCCATGGTAATTTGCGAAATTTTTTAAAAGTACACAAAAGTGCTTTTTTGAAAGTTTCATTTTACACACACACATGCCCTTGGGGCATGTGTGTGTGTGAAAAATGCACTTAAAGTTATATTTCAGGGGTGCAGGGGGGGGCCTTTGGACCCCCCCTGCAAATGGCATTCTCAATTTGCGATTCGCAAATTGCTAATCGCAAATTGAGAATGACTTCCCATTCATTCCTATGTGCCTCTAGGCCCATAGGAATCAATGGGAAGGGATTCCTTAATTGCGATTCACAAATTGTGAATCGCAATTAAGGAATTTTAAGAAATCGCAAAAAAAATTGCGATTTCTTAATGCATAGCCTTTTGCAATTACTTAATTACGATTCCTTAATTTTCGCAATTAAGAAATTGCAAACGGCAACAATGATGCATGTGGCCGATGGAGTTTTATTGAGTCACTTAGAGGCGGGTTGCTGTCCCCCTCTCTTATTCTGTCCACGTCCATTCCCTCTCCCGCGAAAGGACTGGCCTCTTGATTGGTACTGCCAAGACTGTTTTTGCTGCCCCTGCTGTGTCTGGGTGTCTGCTTGGTGGGCTTGTTGGAACGCCTGGTGTGATGTTCCTGGCTGGTTTCCTCCCCTCCCGTTAGGTCTTCGTGACGGGGTGCCCATTTTAGTACCTCTGAACTGCAATGCCCCCATGGATCTTGCAGTCTCGTTATCCTTCTTCAATTGGCTGAGTTTCTCGTCAACTGGGGCCCCGAACAACGTTTCTCCGTTGAACGGTGTGTTGAGGATGCTTTGCTGCACTTCTGGCTTGAAGCCCGAAATTCGGAGCCAGGCTTGTCTTCTTTCCGTGATGCCCATCAACATTAGCCTGCTGGAGTGGTCTGCTCCGTCCAGGGCAGTCTTGAGGCAAGAATTGGCTACATTCTTCCCCTCTTCTACAAGATTTTCAGCTCTTTGCTTGAACTCCTGTGGCATGTTCTTTATTAACTGGCCCAGCTCTTCCAGGATCTGGTATTGGTGCCTGTTGAGCAGTGCAGTGGAATTCGCCATGCACCAGTGCATTGCGGCATTCCGTTCAATTCTTCTCCCCACAAGGTCCACCCTCTTGCTTTCTTTGTCTGGAGGTGGCCCAGAAGTAGTAGGCACATTGGCCCTCTTTCTTGCCGTGGCTGTGATGTTAGACTCTGCTGAAACCGTTCCCTGAATGTAGGGTGGGTCCTTGGAGGAATGTTTATACTTTTTCTCCGTCCTAGGAGTGACGGCTTTGCATGTAGCTGGTTCTCTGAAAGCCTCTTTTCCCTGTGCCATGACACTGTCGAGCATGGGCAGGAACTGGCTCCATTGTGTAGGGAGCAGTGTCTCGAGAAGGAAGTCTGCTTTCTGCTTCTCTTCGCCGAGTTTTACTTTGAAAACTGCAGCTGCATTCCTGATGACTGTGTTGTAGACTCCGATGTCATCCGGCGGCGAGGGCCTCGAGGGATACGTGTCGACGGCTTCCTCTGGGCTCTGTGTCGACGTCCTGCCAATCTATTTCCTGAGTCTCCGGGGATGCAGACCCGAGGAGTGTCCTGCGGTCGCCGTCTCCTTCATCCTCGCAGTAGGAGGCCTCCTCCTCTTCTTGGTCGTCAAAGGTCTTGAAGCCCACCGACTGTCCTTCGACGTCGTAGTCCTCCTCCTCCGTATCCTCGACCACCTGTAGCCTAGGTTTCGTCGGGATTGTGTATTCCTTCATTATGGCGTCGAAATCTTTTTTCCGCTGCAGGATGTTTTCCATCTCGGCCTCGAGACATCTTTTCTTTTTCTCCATTTCGGCCGCGTGGTCTTGCTCCGAATGGATCGGCCGCTCTTTTCGGCGCCGAGCCGACTTTCGTCGTCGAAGGTTTCGGTGCCGAGCTGGCTCTCTGGTCCTTCGTTGGCGCTGAAGCACCCTTCGGGTCCTTTTCCCTCGGCGTCGAACGCTCCTTTTCGGGGGCGATTTTCGACGTCTTCTGCTGTTCTCCAGCTCTCGGCGCCTGGGAGTCCTTCACAGAGGATCCGCTGTGCCTTGGTGTAGTCGCGGACGCCGAAGTTTTCGGCGTCGGCGCTTTCGAGGTTTTGCCCTCAATTTTTCGAGACTCGGGGTCTCTCGGTGCCTTAGGGGCCGTAGAGTCTCCTACCTTCTTTGGAGTCTTCGTAATATCGGTTTCTACGACCGTGTAGCCGTCGTGTTCGGCGGCGGCGTTGTCCTCCTCGTCTGATGATAGCCCCAGGTCTCGAAGGGACGTGGCTGTCCCTTGCCCTGCATGGTGGCATTGGCTATCCTCTGTCTCTCTCTCACTCGAAGAGTCTTCGGCGTGAAGGCGGAGCAGGCGTTGCAGTCCTCGCTCCCGTGGTCGACCGGTAGGCAAAGGTTGCAGACCGGGTGCTGGTCCTTCTGCGCGTACTTGTGGTGGCAGTTACGGCAGAATTTGAAAGAAGTTTTGTCCATCTCATGCGTCCAAGGGGGCCCCCTGAGCATGCATTGTCCGATGGACGTCGAAGTTCTTGAAGTTCTTCTTTTCCTTCGTCGTCCTCTTCGATTATGTAGTCTCCTGTAGTCTTCTCAATGTCTTTTCTTGCAAAAGGTGCGTATTTTTCTTCTTCTTTCTCCAAAAATGTCTGGAGCCCTTTCGGGAACGATCCAGACCCAACCGCGGAAAAAAGAATCTGAAGATGGCGCCCAGGAGTGGGAGCTTCCGCAGGAAGCGTGTCGACGTCACCGGAAATACACCAAAGGTGGGACGTCGACGCCCACCTGGGCTACGAAAAAAAAAAAAGAACGAAAAAACTACGAATCCCGACCCAACCATAAGACCGCGGAATAATGCACAGCATAGTGAATCCAGAAAGATTCATGCTGCAAAACTCCAGTTCTTTCGTGCATTAGGTCTTATCAGTTGGAGTGCTCTGCTATGATGGAAGATCTAAATAGAGTATGCTGATCCAGTTGATAGACAAGGTATGCAACGTTCAGTAGCGAGATCATTTGAGAGTAGATTGTATATGCTCTATGTTTCTGATCTTGTTGCTTTCTTGTTCCAGGTTCTCATCCCCGCTGTCCCTACCCTTTACTATCCCTCGCCTGATCACCCTAACACTCTGTACATTATTAGTCAGAGTTTCGGGATGTCGGGAGGTGGACCTAATTTTGCACCATCCAGATCCTGAGGAGTGCCGATTCTGACAATGTTCTCTGGTGCAGTCGATGTAGAACGACTTTTTGGATTCAGGTGATATAGTCTTTCCTCCTCTTTAGAATGGTGAGATGGGGAGAAGCAGTCTGGCAGCGTGATGTTATGGCCAACATGGAAAATTGTCACCACCTCTGCATAAAAGAGACATAGTTGTGAAGAATTAGTCTGCCTGGGAGGAAGCTGGTGTATGGAGGATGTACAGAGTGCCTGTAGCTCGCCAACCCTTCCAGCCGAAATAATGGCCACCAAGAAAACGGTTTTGATCGTTAAGAGGCACAGAGGGCGACTATGCATGGGCTTGAAGGACAAAAACATCAAAGCTAACAAGCAAATTAAGGTCCCATTGGAGCATAATGAAGGTTTAGGTGAAAATGTTTTGGAGTGCTTTCAGGAAGCAAGTCACAACGGGTGACTTTAACAGAGAGGGTTGATCCAACAACCGCAAGAAAGCTGAAATAGCTGAAAGGTACCCTTTAATGTGTCTCAGACAAGGCCTTGCCGGGTAAGTGATAAAGCAAACAACAGGATTTTAGAAAAAGGATCAATGGACTTGGCAGGACACCAACCCAAAAATGTGTCCCAAAAGGGTGTATACCGTTTTCATTGAGGGATGCTTGGCAGTCAGAATTACATCACACACTTCTGTAAGGAGGTCATAGACTCTCCACTGTCACCGCTCAATCTCCATGCATGTAGATGAAGTGTGCAGGTTTGAGCGCAGAACCCCGCCTGTTGCTGGGACTGGAGATCCTCCTGAAAAGGCAGCCTGACCGGAGGACAGACGATCATGCTCAGGTGCTTGAGGTACTATAATCTCCATGCCCAATCCAGAGCCACATGGACGCAGGCTGTCCCGATCTTCTTGAGAACTCTAGGCAGGAGTGGTATCGGAGGAAAGGAATAAAGGAGTCCCGAGCTCCACTAGAGGTGAAATGTGTTTCCGAGTTAGAGTCACTTTGGAAACTCCAGAGCACATTAGTGCCAACATTGCACCTGGTCAGCTATGGTGAATAGATCAAGCCAAGGTTCTTCCCAATCGTGGAAGGGTCAGGTGTGCCTTTGGTATGCTTATTGTAAACCTGAAGAGCAAACCCTGCCGCTTTTCAAGAGGCCCTATAAAGGGTCCTTAATATATATACACACCCTAGTAGACCAGTGTTCACAGTCTAATAGAAAATCACACCATAGTTGTTATATATATATATATATATATATATATATATATATATATATATATATATTTTTTTAATTTTTATTTATTCATCTTTATCTTTTTCTTAGGTATACATTTTAAAACAAGTACAAATGGTGCTTTCTTTTCTTCAAGACAATTAGATATAAATTATTTCATATAAAACTGTATTTCTTATTCAGAGTCATACTTCACTATAGTAAGGTCCCACGCATAACCCACACATTCCTCAAACACTCTCAGTCACATTCTATTCATTTATCGGCATATATACTTCTCTTACACACATATAAATACAATGACACCAGGGTACAAAAACAGCCCAAAAAGAAGACAGGATGGAGATTGCTTCTTTCAACGGATAGGGGGAGATCAGATGGCAAATGATGATCCTAAATGGTGGAGGGAGGATCGCTGTCTCCAATGTTAGTAACGCCTACGCGCGTTTCGGTGGGAAGGCCAGGTCAGGCCACACCTTCATCAGGGCGAAGAGGTACCGTGGGGTGAGGGACAACACTACCGAATGACGTTTTCCTCTGGGCCTGTTCTCAGAGGAACACAGGTATATTCTAAATAGAGCAGGCTGGGCTCGCCGGGCTTCACTGCTTCGCCAGGATTTTCTTTAGGTATCGAGCTTTCGGTCAGCAACTAGATGACTTTATCGAAATCCTTTGTAACTGGCTGGAGAAGGGATCTCAAGGATCATGAGTCCGGAGGTCGCGGGTTCTGTTTAGGATGCACAGCGGGGAAGAATTCTCGGAGGTGCAAGGGCCGTTAGTCCAAAATACTTCTTCTCTAGTTTTCCTCCCAAGCACCATTTGTACTTATTTTAAAATTTATACCCAAGAAAAAGATAAAGATGAATAAAGAAAAATTAAAAAAAAAAATATAAATATATAACAACTATGGTGTGATTTTCTATTAGACTGTGAACACTGGTCTACTAGGGTGTGTATATATATTAAGGACCCTTTATAGGGCCTCTTGAAAAGCGGCAGGGTTTGTTTTTCTTTTTGCTGTTCTAACCCCCTCTCTCCTGCCTTTATCCTAGTGTCCCTCGGGGAACCCCCTTCTATTTTGTTGTATTGTAAACCTGAGCAAATGCAGGAGGTCCACCGCAGTCTGAAGGTGCGGGACGACTGCCTGGGGCAAATCAGCCATCAAAAGCTGGCCGTCGAGGTGGAAAAGACTGGAACCCTTGACCTTCACAGATGGGCTGCAACCACCTCCATCACCTTTGAAAACAACCGAGGGGAACTGGTAAGGCAAGAATGAAGCATAGCAAACTTCAAGTGCTTGTGGCCCACTGTGTACTGTAGGTAACACCTGTGGGCTGGCAGGAGCGGTATATAGAAATATGCGTCCTGCAAGTCCAGCGCTACCATCAAGTCTCCGAAGTACACAAGAGCTGAGCCAATGTGAGCATTTCGAATTTCTCCTTATTCAGGAAGTAGTTCAGATGGCGTAAGTCCTGTATAGGGCGGAGCCTCCGTCCTTCAGCACCAGAATGTAGCAGGAATATCATCCAAAACATATTTCTGATATCGGCATCCTTTTGATAGCTCCGCTGGCCAGAAGAGCCCTTTCTCCTTACACAACAAGGAGAGCAGCAAGGTTTCTGTGAGAATGGCGTAACCCTGATTAACAATTTCGAGCACCTAGTTGTCCAAGGTGGTAGATAGCCATTGGGGCAGATGGTGCTGGATCCTGCCGCCAAGTTGCCCATGATGGTCAGAGGGCATATTAACAGAGTTTGTAGGCTGCGGCTGCCTTGGTGGACTGGCCAGATCTCTGGCCTTGTACCCCATTCGGTTTGTGGGAGCTGCATCTGCAAAAGGACTGGGAAGCCTACTGGTCGTGGTGGCTGGGCGGTAGTAGATGTAGCTGGTAGCCTCTACCGTAGACGCAGAAGAGATGAAAGGCAGTTGGAGTGGGGCCAGGGGGAGTCTCAACGACCGGGCGGTGGCCCTGCTGTACTTTAAGCGCTATGGCTCCAAATCTGCTTTATCGCCAAACAGGCAAGTGCCATCTAAGGGCATGTCCATAAGGGATACCTGGATATCTCCTTAGAAGCCAGTTGAACTCAGCCAGACGTGGCGCCAAAGCAATCACTCTACCTAGAGATTTTGCTGTGTTTCATCTGCATCGTATTGTGATCTTTTTTGTGTCCCTGCTATCGGCAATAGCCTGCGAAAGGATGGCTCTGGCCTCCTCCAAAACCATGGAAAACAATTGTGCAACAGAGTCCCAAACTGTGTGGGGATACCAGCCAAAGAAGCATGCAGTGTTCATGGACTGCAGTGCAAGGCTGGTGGTAGAGAATATCCTCTTGCTTATCAGAGTCGGGTATAACAATGGGGTCAGGACATCAGAGGCATCAGAAATGACAACATAGGAACAGACTCTGGGGAAGGTCGTGGACTAGGAACTAAAGCTGTTCCTGATCCCGGGACAGATCCAAAGGGCTCAAAGTGCAAACCTACTAGCAGAAATCCAGTTGGGGCACCTGCCGAACCCATGGGGCCCAAGGGCTCCCTAGTGGGGTGGCCCACCCAAATATAAGGCTTTATAAAATTCCAATGCTGGAAGGGGGTCGTGCCCGATCCAGAAAATTCTGGAAGGCAAAGAGTGGACCCAGACCTTGGCCCTGAGGCTGATGTGCTGGAGCGAGGTCTAGATTTGAGGCATCATTCATGTGCCTCGTCTGATGATTTGGACTGGCGAGGTTAAGTTGAAGAACACTGCAACTTTTTTTTTTTTTCTTATTGGACTTAACCGAGGATGATTTATAGCGCAACAACCAACAGTGGGAATGCCTCAGAGTGGGCATGGGACTTCCCATTTAGGAGTCGTCCGGTGACAGGTGACAAGGAGCTTCAGGACATATTCCTGGGCTGCTTTGAGATTCATCACTTGACAGTCTGAGAAGGCCTTGGAGTCGTGGCCCAGCTCCAGGCACCACAAGCAAAGGAAGTGGGGGGGGGGGGTCTGTCATAGACATCTGACTGTGACAGGATCCAAAACTTTAAACCTCACAGGTTTAAGAGACATTTCTAATACACACTGGGAACTAAGCTTGAAAGGAATTTGGACAAACGATTAAAAAAGGTAATTAAAAAAAAACTGATGTGACTCTCTCTGGATCTGCGCTGATGGCGCGGAAAGAAAAGGACATGATCGTTCTCAAGCTGGTAAATGTGGTTGCCTCGGAAACACCATGGAATTGAAGCACAGTCCACAACTCCCCCTCACCGGTTCACTCTGCACCAAGATATATAAATACTGCTAACGAGAAGTGATGCCAGTGTGGGGAAAGCAGGGAAACAAAACAAGGTAAGGCGGGGAAACACAGGGTCTTCGTACACAGTAGGTAAGGTAGTCTGCTCAGGGGACAGGGAGGCTTCTGTTAACCTTTTCCTAAAAGACAAAGAATAGAGGTTAATACCAATCCTTACAGATCTGATGATTATATGAAGGAGAATGGTGTATGAGACTACCTGTTCGTTATGCTGGATGTATGTATATTCTTGGATATCACCAATGTCCTGTTCCCTCCACAGAATAGAGGTAAATAGGGAAAAGAATGCTGGGGACACCCTGTAAGGTAAGTATATAATATTAACCCTAGTGAATACTCTATGTAAGGGTTATTAGAGCTGGAGGGACCTGTGGTTACCTGAGTGAGGAAATGCTTAATGTTGTTAATATTCTCCTGTTATCTCCACAAGAGAAAATAGAGGGCAATAATGCTGTGTACAACCTACAAAACAATATGTAAATGAATCACCGATGTTAAACCACTCTAGCCATAGCTCTCTATATGTATATGTATACAGCCCTATATTACCTGTGTGGGGGTATTCAGGGACGTATACGAAATCTTGGGTCTTCAATATACAATGAGCCCATGAAAATAAAAAGAGAGCTAATCGCTCATAACTAGAAACGATCCTGCTTTGTAATAAACCATATAAACGGCCAGACACTAGTACCAATAATAAGGTCGAGAGGAAAATAAACGGAAACAAAGGCAAACTGTTTATAGCTTCAAACAAAGAACGTAAAGCGGCACCAAGAATCCAGGGCAGGAATACCTGAACTAGCCAGAGGAAAGAGATCTGCGAGGGACTGGAATCGCCGATAGCTGTTCCCGACGAGACCCGCAAACGCCACCACCGTGACCCGGAAGCAATGCTGAAACTCCGAAACCGGAAGGGATGCGAGGCGTTCTCTAAACAGTGAGAAAGGACTTTATACTTGTTTCACGCATGCGCTAACCTCCGCGCATGCGTGTTGATTGTTCTCGATGTTTTGCCAACCATTCCTGCCGCAAGAAGTGCCAACCACGATCTGCTTTTGGTACAGGCATGACAATCGTGCTCTGGGGTGCGCCTATATAGGCCCAGTGCATGCCCTTCAGCGCAGAAGATCAATGCCATGTAATGGCATGCAGAGGTATTGCTCAAGATTTTCCAGATCTAGTCTGCAAAATTCCATCTTTTCATGCATGTCTTCAATGTAAGACACTTTTATTTGTCTCCTGTGAGGCTGTGTTGGCAGCACCTTCTTGCACAATCATCTTAGCTCTCTTCTGGTAGGCCCCTGGAAGGTGCTTAATGAGCTCCTCCAATTGATAGTGATCGTATATGTAGAGCAAGCATATGGAAAATAGTGATCCACGATTGGGTTGTGGCTTTTCCACCATCAGTTTTCCAGTAGCATCTTGTTCACCTAGTCTGGTGGAAGGGTGTCACCTGAAGCCGGACATTCATTTTTCTTGCTGTACAGACAACAACAGAGTCTGGAAGCTTATAATCACGTATATATAATGGGCAGTGAGGCTGCCTTGTAGTTCTTCTTTGAGGTGTGTCGACTAACATCTATATCAGATCTTTACAATTCACATCAGCACAGTTTAGCCTACTCTTCAATATTAATAAATACAGTACAGAACATTCAGTCTTTTAAAGGGTCGCAATGAGGAAACAGTCTTCCTCAACATGCAACCTTACCTTATGATGTTCTGCTGCAGTTAGTATAACAGCACGATATGCAACTGTATAGACAAGTGAAAATAGCATTACAAGATCTGGCTCGCCTGCAGGGTCCACTTTATAATTGTGCCATGGGTTATACCCATTTTCAGTAGGTGTGGGGTGGTCATATGCGTCTGGCTGATCTAATGGCTCCTGATCATAATTTAAGTGTAAATATTGTGGAGGTAGTGAGTGCAGGGGGATGATGGTTGAGGTGGTGCGGGTTCCCTTACCTTAGGTGTTGTAAAATGTTGGAGAAAATCAGAAATCGCCTCTTCAAATGTTGAGGTGTCTTTGTATGGCAAGTGGTTGGTCTGGAGCTGCTGGACATACTATGATGTGGACAGTGGCAGGGTGAATCAAAATTCTTTTAAAATCTGGATGTATTATTTAACCAGCTGGATACAGGGGTCACTGTGGAGACAGGTGGAGACAGGTGGAGACAGGCGGAGACAGGGGTCACTGTGGGCTTCAAGAGTATCTTTAGAGCCGACTTTGGATCCGAACGTGGGTGATATGGCTCTCCGTGCAGATGTCGAGGTTCTGGCTAGAGAGGCTCGATGTCGAGACTAATGTTCTCAGCTTCTAGGTACAAGCCTGCAGGTCAAGGTACTACGGGAACAATGAGTTGGAGCGACTATCTTGGTCTTTTGTATGGTGTTTTGGGTCTCACAGCAGGACTGTCTTTATGCTGCTCCTTGACCTGGAGCTGAGGCTTCACCTCATCCCTGGAGGAAATATCTTCTGCATGTTGCTGATGTGCAACACTTGGCGTCATCTTAGTCCTGGGTTTGACTTTCACTTTGGGCCCTGGAGTTGTACGAGCACACACATTCAGAAATCCACTCGCCATTGAGCTCTGGAGTACCAGAGGCCCACTCTTTTCTCCTTCTGTACATGTAGCCTAGAATGTTTTGATGTCCTTGTTGGCCGGTGGCTAAGGTGAGTTTTGGCACTGCATTCATTCTGTAGGGTGTCCACTAGCTAGCTCATTTGTGCTATTTGGTTTTCTTGCATCAGAAAGCTCCCTAAGCTGAGCAAGTGTTCTTGTTATGTTCTCTTGGCAAATAAGCCTGCAGACCTCGAGCAGGTCCGACCAGGGACATTTCTGATTCCAATCTTGAGAAAGCTTAAATAACGTATTCAAGATAAACTTCAACCCACAAAAGTTACTCTTATATGATTTGGCCCCGAGCTGTTTCTTCCAATCTGATGTCAAGGAGATCATCTACAATGGCCGGAGCGTCCAGGATTTCTATTCGATGGCATGTGTGGGAACTCGTGATAGAGGTAAAAATCAGAAGATCAACAGCAAAACACATGGTTTGAGAGCACCTTGAAAAACATCCTAACCCCATGGCATTAAAAAAAAAACCTTAAGGTGGAGTGTTTGCCCTGGTGCATTATGGGTTCAAACCTGAGCCTTTACTTTGAAGAAAAACATCTTGCAACGCCCACACCCATGAAGAGATGGCAGGGGAGTGTGTGTGCAAAGCATATGATCTATGGCAAAACATGCTGCAGATGTAAAGTTTACTAGTCGATACATTTCTAAATTACTTTTTTTAAATATAATTTTAAGATTAAAAATAAAGGCTTTCATTTAAAATTATGGCATGACAACCGGATCAGACATGAGGTAGTTTGCCTAGACACATTTAATTAGAAGCATCTGTTTATTTTTTGATGTACATACATTACAGTTAGGAATATTTCAAGATACACAAATTAAACTTGAGGGAAAGAGAAAACTAAAGCAAGAAAAAGGAGGGAAGCATATGAAGAACAGAGAACTATAGTTGGTTTAGCAACCTTGGGGAGGGTGCCATAAAATTAATTATTTCTAGTGTAAGAACCCCAATGGAACCAACTTTCAAGGTGAAACCACTAGAAGTAACACAGAAAATATTGCCTATTAGTAGACACTGCAACAAGCTCTGCTGTCATACATGAACACAGCAGACTAAAGTAAGCAGAAAATGACAAAGCATAATATTTAATGCATATATTCATTTTTAAGTAAAACATGGCTATGGCTCAGGAACGTGACTCATACAGAGTGCAAAATGTTTCCATCAGGCAGGCAGTCTAAGAACCCCACTGAAGTTGCTCCTCTCAAGCCAGTCAGCCATATGGTTTCTTTAATTAGATGAGCTCATGCCACATTCCAAAAAGGTTTAGGACCAAGTTCTAATAGTTTTAAAGCTATCCACCTTAAGAGAAGCACTGCAGATAAAAACCTGCATCAACTGAGTAAAGTTGGCATATTATGAAATGTTCAAAAAGGAGAAGCTCCAACGCTTAAATATTAAGCAAAAATGAAACCACTGCCCACAAATCTATTTAGGACAAAACCTCAACATATATTTGGACAGGCTCTAGATTTAGGCTGTCAGCCACCTGAAAACACTTCACATCCAAATGTGTAAACTGAAGTATTAAGATCGGCAAACAATGCATACATGTAAACCTGAAACCAAGTACCAAAGAACTGTACATGCAATTGAGACTTTCTCCTAATTCATACCCTGCTGCTAGATAAGTTCTAAGGTGCGGAGTAGTGGAATGTTAGTAGAAGCAGCCTCAGCAATAAAGCCAAATGCTTATAAATGTAATACTCATTTCTTACATTTATGCCTACCACTGTATAAAGAGGCAAACTGTGAGCACAACAGTCAGTTTGAGAGTAGAAATACATTTTAGTTTTACATGTATATAGCATTTACATATGTAATATCACAATGTGAGCTAATAATGTGCAGCCAGATTACCAAAAAATACCTCAAAAGTTGTATACTACTTCCTTTACAGTTACTGTTTTTTTTGGATCTGTGCAAGGCTCTGCAAAGGCCTAAGTATTAAAAGAAATGTTCTTTTTGTATCTCAGTTTGCCTCACCTACCAAACATTTAGTTGTTTGCAGATCACTGCTGTTTTACACTTACTGATGAGAAAACATGTCAAAACACTGCAAGTACAGTGTATTAAAATTGTCTGGATCAATTCCTATGCATATTATACGGAGAAAAGAATGGTAGGCTGCTCAGTCAGGATATAAATTCATACTCAATTGTTGCATACATAAATATTTCCAGGTTATTCTTTCTCAACACTCGTAATTTCTTTGCAAAATAATGCGCAAGACTGAGCATTATGTTATAGTTACAGTACAATATACAGGATTAAGGCTCAAAACTAAAAGAACACTATAGAACATGGCATATGGAACTCCATCTGCATGATATTGAAATTCAGCATTAAATTGTAAAAGGCAGAGAGCGTATGTTAACAAAAGTGGAAATATAAAGCAATTGGTTACTGCCTGGAAATATTTCAAAATACTGACACTAATTAAACTTGCAAATGTCCAGTTTTTGACCTAAAACAACTTAACATCACTGTTCTTCACAGCAGAGACCTGAAGGAATGAAAGGTGCCAAATGAAAAGTGGAGAACTGACTCTCAAGGTAAAATATTAAAGTTACCTATGAAAAAAGCAGTACCAAGCAAATAAAATAAAAACAACAGTTGAAACTTTAACAAAACAAACAATTTAAAAGCACACACAATTTCAACTAGAGTTCTTCCCTTCACTTCTCAGCCCAGTCGCTCTCAATCACAACATTTCAGACAAAAACAGCCCTTTGAAAAGTGTGGCATGTTTGCCTCATGCCCAGCTTAACAGGGTGCCCTTGAAGAGTTTGGGGGAGAAAGGGGATTGACTTGATCCTGTGATGTTAAAATTCTTAAGGTTATTGCAGGTGGCCTTGACAAAAGAGACCTCTGATGTTGTGGTTGATGCAAAGTCCATATCTCTGCCTTTCATTTGAGGAGTGGATAAAAAATATATTTATTTATATTTATATATAGATAAATATATACGTGTGCAAACATATTGCAGTATTTGTATTTCACTCTCAAAAAGGTGTCCTGAACACAATGCTCAGAGTGGGTTTTGAAAGGAATGGTCCGTAGAATATTGAAGAGGGGAATCAGAGTATTTAATGATGCAGTAACATTCCATGGTTCCAAGAGTAAATGCACTCACACTACACGGTATATCCATGAATATCCACGGGTTGTGAGATACCATCCATCACACTGTCCAACAGAAGTCTATGTTAAAATAATTACTCCTCAGTAAGTTCTCTGTCTATGTCCATGTATGCTTCATCAATGTAGCTGATAATGGCACAGGGTGATGTCCGGTCAGGAATGAGCAGCACAGAAACAGTTTCTTTCCAATAGCTAAAACTAATACATGAACTCTGTTGAAAAAGTAGAAGAAAAAACATTTAATTAGCTGAAAAAATTCCCACTGACAGCTCTTTCCATTTTTAATGCAGCACAAAAATATACAAAACCAATCACTCCTTTAGCGTCACAGCCATCCTCAAACTGTAAAACAATGAATCTGGAAAAGGTCTGAAGACTTACACTTCGTCATCTTAACGCCTGTGAAACTGTGACAAAGGGCTGTGTTACCGTCTCAGAGAGGCTCCTTTTTAACTGTTAAAATTTAATAAATCCTGGTCTCTTGAGTTTGATACAAACTACTTCAGCTTCATTAAAGCTTGTGGATTAATTTGCAGGAATGAATCATTAACTTGAAATGACTTGCTCAACAGAGATATTTTCGGGCAGCTCAGACTGTTGAATTCAATTACCAAACTGACCAGAGTCGCGAAGCAGCAAGAAAGACTCTAAGAACTTTAGATTTCACTGGGACTATGTGATCATTAAAGAAGTGCTTTACAATAGTTCTAAGTTTTTTCTTTGTAAAAAAAAAAAAGCATCAAAAGTTTACATGTGAAAGAAAGTAATTTCGTCATCACATTTAACATTTGTCAGATGGAGGGTATAAGCTTCTACAATTTTTAAAGTATGTTGACTCATAAAGGTCTCATTACAACAGGCATTGTTTCGTTTGTGTGACTTGCGGGTCAGTATTTGAGGCATAGAGAAAAAACAATATCATCTACATTGATATTTGTATCAAAAACCTGCGAGCTGACTTAATACGACCAATCAAGTACATCCGTCACCAAAAACATTGAGGAAAGCCTCCTTGCCCAATATAAATACCTTCTGGTACTGGATGTGCACACGCATGGCTGAGGCCTGTTTTAACGTAAGTGTGAAAGAGCATTCACACCTTCTGGAACAAGACTACAGGCCTATGGTAACTGCTATTAATTTATACATTTGCAAAAAAACAAGGGTAAGGCTGATATGCTAAACCAGGAACCTGGGGCAATAAATTAAGCTAAAGCAAGAATGTTTCACTGTAGACTTATTCAAATGACCAATCTTTGATTACTTTTGTGGATACAGCCGCTATCCACAAAAGATACATAAAACAAAAAGATATACAATCTTAAACATTTAGTGACCTGAATAAAGACTTTGTAACCCAACTATAATAAGTGAAAATCCGAACTATTTACACAATTTCGCAGGTAGAAACTTCAAACATTTTAAGTGATAAAGTGCTCACAAACGCACAATTGTCAATAAGAATCAAAAGTGAAAAGTGCATCAAATATAAATAGACATGATTCTGGAGACCTTGATGATTTCAAGGCTGGGGGGGGCAAAGGGTAAGCCTAGATAACATCGGGAGTCAGCGATGTTTTAACCTCTGGGTAACAGGAGGTCATTATTAGAACAACAGGATGAGAAATGAGCACTAATTATCTAACGTAGTAATTAATACATAATTACAAATCTGGTTGGGCAACAACAACCAATGGGTGGAATACAAAAATTACTTGATTTATACGCTTCTGAAGAGAAGAGGGATGGAGCCAATCCAGGGAAAACAAGGAACTTGTTATAAGTAGAATAAATTCTGTTGAAAAGTGAACAAACAATGAATGTAGGCAAAATAAGGGGGGGTGCTTTGAGGAAGGAATTAATGGCAGTCCCGGAACATGAAGGACCTACCTATGGAGCATTCCAAGGAGAAGGGATCGTTGTTACAGGCCGACTGGATCAGGGTTAACCAATAAGGTGAATCATCTAGGCTGAGATTGAATCTGAAACTGGAGCCTGCTAGTGTACAGAGCATATTTCCTTGGACCACCATTAACTCCTTCCTCTAAAGACCCTTCCCTTTTTCCATTAGCACTTTTTTCATGTTTGTGAGCACTTTATCACTTAGAATTATTGCAGTTTCTACCTGTGAAATTGTGTAAAAAATTGTCCTGGTTTTCATTTATTATGGTTGGGTTATGAACACTTTATTCAAGTCACAATGTTCAAGATTGTATATCTTTTTGAATTATGTATCTTCTGTGGATAGTGGTTGCATCCGCAAAAGTAAACGAAATATGGTCATTTAAATAAGTCTACGGTTCATTTCTATATGGCACATAAGTGTCTAACGCAGTCCCATTATAGCCCCATACACAGGGGATCTGGGGTTTTAATGTCTCAGCTAACGATAATTTAACTGTTAGTAGCAAGTGAGAAATCAATTTTCTGATTGGGGAAAACAGTAAACACAAGCCCTCCTAATCTACATCCCGCAATAGCTTCTAAGCTTTTCTGATATACTGTAACAAATTAAAAAGAGACAATTGAAAGTCAAATGTGCTTTTTTATTTAAACATTTGATTATGGTCTATTTGGTACCCACAGAGGTGGATTTTCTTGGACTCTGGACTCATAAGAAAATAGAATTTATTGTAATTTATGAAAAAGCAAGTGTTTTTCTGCACAGTAAAAAAAGGAAATTGTAAAAAACAAACTTCTGAGTTAATTTAGCATGCCAACTTAGAGAAAAGATTTGTAAAGGAATAAGGCAACATAAAAAGGCATTTCAAAACAGTACTTAAACTTTTCAAGTAACTCTGTGCATTCATTACACATAATAAGAAATACTGAATGTTTTCTTATTTATCACTAGGAAAAACTGATAGCCTAGCCTGAAATGTTTAGTTCTGTTATTGTAGAAGCCAAGCAATTGTTAGATAAGTATCTGAGTACCCCTCCTCACCTTAGATTAGATGTGGACGGGGGAAAAGTGAAATAAGTAAGATTGGGCAAGATGAAACAATGATACCACTCCAGAAAGAATATGGGCAAGTCATCAAGGTCAAAACCAACTTGTCACGAAGAAACGAAGTATAAGATAAGAAAAAGATACATACCTGTGACTACAATCCTCTAGCATTTGTAGCCTTCACATATTCACATGCGTGAATTATTCCCAGACACTAGGCTGGGAACTCACTGTAATCATTATCATAGCATTGTTTCAATGCAGCAAATGGCTTTGAAAACAAAAGAACAAATCTTCACAGGTATTAAATAGCCCATCCACCTCAGTATATGACCAAAAGTCCAATCAGGTGGAGGGGCTCAGGGCTTCAACTGACTAGATTTTCCTAGGTTGTTACAGTGTACTTAGTAGCCTTATGAACGGGGATCTTCCAGAGATTCATGTGCTTGAATATATATATATATATATATATATATATATATATATATATATATATATATATATACACACACATATACATATATACATATAAATCATGTTTAGTTCTGTTATTGTAGAAGCCAAGCAATTGTTAGATAATTATCTGAGTACCCCTCCTCACCTTAGATTAGATGTGGACGGGGGAAAAGTGAAATAAGTAAGATTGGGCAAGATGAAACAATGATACCACTTCAGAAAGAATATGGGCAAGTCATCAAGGTCAAAACCAGCTTGTCACGAAGAAACGAAGTATAAGATAAGAAAAAGATACATACCTGTGACTACAGTCCTCTAGCATTTGTAGCCTTCACATATTCACATGCTTGAATTATTCCCAGACACTAGGCTGGGCACTCACTGTAGTCATTATCATAGCATTGTTTCAATGCAGCAAATGGCTTTGAAAACAAAAGAAAAAATCTTCACAGGTATTAAATAGCCCATCCACCTCAGTATATGACCAAAAGTCCAATCAGGTGGAGGGGCTCAGGGCTTCAACTGACTAGATTTTCCTAGGTTGTTACAGTGTACTTAGTAGCCTTATGAACGGGGATCTTCCATAGATTCATATGCTTGATTATATATATATATATATATATATATATATATATATATATATATATATATATATATATATATATATATATATATATACACACGCTGACGCTCCCTCAGCGCACCGCACAAGCCAGCACTCCCCAGGAAGAAGAACGGACAAATCCGGTAATCTGTGCAGCAGAGTTTTTTAAATATTTATTTCATTGCAGTGTCAAGGGTGCCGCGATCCGACGCGTTTCGGCGATCCTGTCGCCTTGCTCACCAGATACAGATATAGATATAGATACACACACACATCACAGCTCACTTGTTGCACCAAGTACGAGATCACTCGTGTATGGGTGCACAGATGTGGCGGTGCCTGCCACAATATCTCCGCTCCAATCTCCTTTGTGAAAGAAGAAAAAACGGCACTCATGAGAGACGTTTCAGTATTATTTTACTTCAATCCAAACAGACGCGTTTCGGCGATGCCTTCCTCGGTGTTTACAGACGCACCGGGTGGCCGCCATTTTATATACTTACAATTCATGTTATTTCATGGTTTCAAAGAAAGAGGACTTTTTCTGCGGTTCTAATATCGTTGCCATTTTGACATAATGTTCCAAACAGAGATACAGCGCCTCACAAGCTTTCATTGCACTGTTAACCCATTATTCAACCGCATTATACCACTGCGGCATATTTATACCCATATTATACATTCATTATTCTTTTTCAGGCATGTTAGAATTTCGCATACATTTTTTCAAAATATTGCGTACTAGCTAGATTAATATACCTTTAACGGGTCGTTTTTTGCCGCGTATCGGCTTATGGTCCTTTCTCTGTATCCAGTATCCGACTACTGCAAAGCCTTACAGTGAACTTGAATACATGATTTAACC
This sequence comes from Lissotriton helveticus, assembly GCF_964261635.1. Classification (NCBI taxonomy): domain Eukaryota; kingdom Metazoa; phylum Chordata; class Amphibia; order Caudata; family Salamandridae; genus Lissotriton; species Lissotriton helveticus. The sequence goes on along the minus strand of NC_136068.1, from coordinate 394,436,358 downwards.
AAATTACAAAATTAACCACATTGATTATGGAACCGCTTTGAGACGTTTTGCGGTGGATCGGCTTAGGTCCCCTTTTCTTCTATTCATTTAAAACTCATCTTATATTCAACTAACATTTACAACTATACACCAGATATTTATACCCCATCATTCATCCTATACTTTATGATACTATGGTATGCAACCTGATAAGTTCATGTCAAACAATGATCTCATGTCATACACATCTCACATTTTTCACTATATAATCACTCAAAATTGCTATATTGTAATCAGAAAAATTTGCATTCCTACTTCTCATCGAGACCCCAAGCCAAAGTTAGACCAAAGATCTTGGGTTCTCTCAGGTTCCTAAGTGTGACGCCAGTTCCTCCCCACTATTGAAACCCTTGGGGTACTTTGTCTGACAGTCCACAATGTAGCGTGACTCTAATCTCCGTAGTTTTTTTAGGCTATCCCCCCTCTTATATTCTCAGGAACATGATCGAAGCCATAGAATCTCAATAGATTTCTATTGCTTGCGTGCTTCTCTGCGAAATGCCTCGCCACGGGATACGCTGCATCTTTATTCGCAATTGCCCTCTGATGTTCTAAAATGCAAATTTTCAGTGGATGTACAGTACTGCCTATGTAGCATAGATCACATGGGCATATTAGACAGTATACTACATATGATGTTGTACATGTCAAAAACTTTTGAATCGTTTTTTGCAGTTTCACCCCTGGAATGCTGTATTGTAGGACACTTCTACTGTTCGCACAGGCCTTGCATCTCCCACACGGGTAAAACCCTTTCATTTCTCTAAGTCCACCCATCTTTTATGTATCCTTTTCAAAGTAACTCCCTACCAACTTATCTTTCAATGAACTGGCTTTTCTGAAGGTCACTAGCGTATATTTAGGAACGTCTTCACCAATGACGGTGTCTGTACCCAAAATATGCCAATTTTTCTTCAACATTTGTTTTACATGATTCGCCTCTGTAGAATAGGAAGTTATCATCCTGAACTTATTTGCATTAGGACTTCCCTTTGCCTTTTTCTGTTATGATTTAGGGAGGAGAAGATGTTTTCTAGGAATAGCCCTTACCTTTTTCAAAGTATTCTCCAGTAACTCATGATTCTAGCCTCTTTGTAAAAATCTGTTTATACATTCATTGGCTGCTTGCTCTAAATCACAAGGGAGTGTGCTGTTACGTATTAAGCGCAAAAGCTCACCATAAGGGATGCTTTGCACCAGTTTTGGAGGATGGTTACTTGTGGCATAAAGAATGGAGTTCCCCGCAGTGCTTTTTCGATATAATGATGTATTGATTTGCCCCTCCATCACAAACACCTTCAGGTCCAGGTAGTCCACTGCCACTGGACTCACTGTCCCTGAAAAGTGTATATTCACCTCATTGTTATTCAGGTCACTGATGAAACCCTGAGCTGTATCTGAGTTGCCTTGCCATATTATGAATAGATCATCAATATAACTATACCATTCCACAAACCTGCCAGTCTCATCTCCAATAGTGTGGGTCCTGGGCACCTGCTCCTCCCACCAGCCAACGAACAAGTTCGCATAGCTGGGGGCGAAGCAGGTGCCCATTGCCGTCCCTGAGGTCTGTCTGAAGTATTTGTCTTCGAATAAGAAAATATTACTAGTGAGGCAGAACCTAATAAAACCGAACAGCATTGCATTATGTTCTGCAAAACGCAGTTGTCTTTTATTTAAGTAGTACTGCACTGCTTTTAGTCCATCTTCATGTTCGATACAAGTATAAAGACTTGTTATGTCCTAAACCATTAGTTGATAAGTCTGATCCCAAGTGATTTCAGAGATCTTGCCCAAAAAATCCTTAGTGTCTTTCACATAAGATTTCAAATCCGCCACAAATGGGAAGAGGAAATGATCTATAAATCTAGACATGTGTTCCGTTAAACAACCTTGCAAAGAAACTATCGGCCTACTTGGTGGGTGCACATCGTCCTTGTAGAGAAATGTGGCTCAATGGTTAGAGCGGCAGACCCTGATGCAGTAGTCTGGCCAGGACCAGGGTTCAATTCCCACCTCGGCGGGTCTTGGGCTCAATTTCCTCGGACCTGACAATTCTCGCCTCGGTGCCTATTCTAATCATGAGTCCCACTCTGCACCTCTGGGCAATAGCTTGCTTAATCTCTACAACGGCCCCAACAGCGCTGAGGATGCCTGACTTCACATTGGGGGTGCCCAGGAGTGGGCTCCTCACAGGGAAAGGCCAGGAAGGGTTCCTCGGCGGTATTCATACAAGCGCCGAGATGCCTACGGGTAGTCGTGCGCTATTCAAGTGCGTAATCATTTCATTTCATTTCATTTCGGAATGTGATAAAAGGTAGCAACAATGGGGTTGGGACATCTCAGATACAAATGTTCTTCCGGTCCCAGCATCATTCTTCCATTCCAAAAAGTCCTCTTTCTTTGAAACCATGAAATAACATGAATTGTAAGGATCTAAAATGGCGGCCTCCCGGTGTGTCTGTAAACACCGAGGAAGGCATCGCCAGAACGCGTCTGTTTGGATTGAAGTAAAATAATACTGAAACATCTCTCTTGAGTGCCGGTTTTCTTCTTTCACAAAGGAGATTGGAGCGGAGATAGATATATATATATATATATACATACATATACATGTTATGTTATGTTATACAGTTTATTAAGCGCTCAGCTGCCCCAGCAAAGGGGCGTCCCGGCGCTAGTCCCAAGTAAAGAATCATAGCTTGGGTAGAAAAAAACAAACAAAAAAAAAACGGAGAGACACTATTTCTCCGGAAATAGATATGTTTTAATGGCTTTTCTAAATTGCAGCGCATCCTTTATCTCTCGAATCTGGGCAGGGAGTGAGTTCCATAGCTTAGCCGCCAGGAACAGACCTCCTGCTCTAATGCGCTTAAACCGGGGGACTACCACCAGATTTTGTCCTGCCGACCGCAGAGACCGCGAAGGCATGTACAGATTGAGCAGTGGTCTCAGCAATTTAGGAGTGGATAGTCTAATAATTTTAAAAGCAATACACAAAGTTTTAAACTGTATCCGCTGAGCTACTGGAAGCCAATGAAGTTTCCGGATAGTGGCCGATGTAGGACTAAAACGTGGCAACCCTATTAGTGCTCTAGCAGCAGAATTTTGGATATGTTGAAGGCGGGTAATTTCCGCCTTATTGGCACCAATAAATAGAGAGCTGGCATAGTCCAGCCTGGAAAGTACAGTCGACTGAACAATTAATTGTCTGGTGGCGTGGTCGAAGAATTTCAAAACTGGCTTAAGGCTGCGTAAAATGCCAAAACACGTGGCAGCAACCTTTTTCGTTTGGGCACAGAAACTGAGCTCTGAATCTAACCAGACTCCCAGATTCTCCACTTCATTCTTCGGTATCTGGGCTGTCCCCAAAGAGGATGGCCACCAATGGTCGCCCCACAGGCCCACGTTTCTACCAACCAACAACACTTCCGTCTTAGCAGCATTTAATTGGAGACAGTTAGCTGTCAACCAATTAGCAACGGCTGCCAGACCTGCTCTGAACCTGTTATAGTCCATGGTGAGACCTTCCGTTAGGGCAACCACTAGCTGCGTATCGTCAACATAGGAAACGATGTTAAGACCCCATGTTTTAGCGACCGCAGCCAGTGGTTGAACATAAAGATTGGAAAGGGTGGGGCTTAAGGCTGAGCCCTGGGGGACACCCTGCTCAATAGGACGCGCCCTAGAAAGGAAGGGGGGAGTGGAAACACAGAATGTTCTATCGGTCAGGAAAGAACGGAACCAGGCAAGAGCCCTATCCTTGATCCCAGCCTCTTCTAGACGGTGGAGAAGGATCTGGTGAGAGACAGTGTCAAAGGCGGCACTAAGATCCAACAGGACCAGTGCCGCCATTTGACCATTTTCCATAGTGGAGCGAAGGTGCTCTGTCACAGCCAGGAGCGATGTCTCCGTGCTGTGACCAGCCCGAAACCCATGTTGGGTGTCATCCAGAATGTCACCTGCACTCAAAACGCTGGTAAGAACCGAGTTCACATGAGACTCCGCAATCTTCGCCGCCCAGGGTAGCAAAGATATGGGCCTGAAGTTTTCTGGATTTAGTGGGTCTAATGTGTGTTTTTTAAGAATAGGTGACACCCAAGCCTGCTTCCACCTGGCTGGGACAGTAGCCGTAGAAAATTAGTTGTTGATAAGGTTCAGTAGGGGAGGCAGGCAGTGGAGGGAAAACTCTCTAAATTGGGCAGGTTTTAAAGGGTCTGCTGGGGAGCCAGATTTAATCTGTCTAGTAAGCTTATCGAACTCTTCTCTAGATAGTTCGGGAATAGGTGACATCTTAGAAATTAAACCCGGTAGAAGACCAGGAACAGGGTTATCTTGTGGCATATATACATATATATATATATATATATATATATACACACACATATATATATATATATATATACACATATATATATATATACATACATATACATACACACATATACATACACATACATACACATACATACACATATATATATATAAATATATATATTCCTGTACAGAGCTTCTCTCAACTGGCAGTTTCTACGGTATGGATGTTGGGGCAAAAAAATGTTACTACTTAGATCCAGGTACATTATAGATCCATTTATTATAATATTACATTCATCAAATTATCTTACACTTGTGTCAGTCAATAACACCATGCATATAGCTATTCCTAGGGATTTCTATATCTTCAACTGGTCATACCATTTAAAATCTGCCTCCTATCATTGCTGTTTTGCAAATGTTTTCTAACTTTTCTTCAAAGACTGTTCTTTTGTTGCTGTGACATTCATGTCTATGGGGAGAACCAAGTTTGTTGGAGGTGCAGCGTCCAATACTATTCTGCGCTCTAAATCCCCTCATTGGCAATTTCAAACCCTTTTTCTGTCCTACACAACAACATGGTAGACCCAGAGCAGGTTATATACCCCCCTCTGATGGGGGCGTCGACACCTACACCTATATCTACTTCTGCTTCACAGTCCTCACTGTCAAATGGAAAAAATGCATCTAAGCTAACATCTTCCTCATTGCGGTCTTCTACTAAGCGGGCTAAAAACAACCCTCTTTCGCCAGCTAATTCTCCACCACCAATATCTATAGAGTCACTCTTAGATGAGATACAGGCTCTTAAGCCCTATATGGAGAAAACAAACATACGTTTGCAAAGCTTAGATGATAAGTGGTCTACTCTTGACAGCAAAATCAATTGAATGGAATGACAAGTGGAATCTCTACAAACATCCTCTCAGCAGATTCATCCTATGAAGGCAGAGATCTCTCAACTTCAAAAACAAGTGGAGAACCTTGAAAATCGCAGCAGACGTAACAATCTGCGAATGTATGGTTGAGCTGAGAGATATGAAGGTTCCAATCCTATTTCTTTCTTTCAGACTTTTCTTCCATAGATCCTTGATTTTCCTGAATCCCCATAATTAAATATACAAAAAGCACATATACTTGGTCATTTCCCTCTTGCTCCATCTTCCTCGTGCAAACCAAGAGGTGTAATATTATACTTTCTAGAATACACTGACATGTTGAAAGTTTTTCAGGCAGTAAAATTCAAACGTCGTATTTCTTGGCAAGGTTCCCAGTTATTTTTCTCACAAGATTATGCTAAAGTCACGGCAGACAGAAGGAAAACTTTCTTAGCCATGCGATCAGCATTACAAGACTTAAATGCAAGATTTGTTTTAATCCATTCTTGCCTTTTTAAAGTGACTTATAGAAATAAAACAACCATTTATGAAGATACAATTTTGCTTCAGTGATTCCTCAACAGCTGTAAAGAGGCCATGAAGTTTGCAAGATCGTCTTCTACTTGATAATAATTTTATTATGCTAAACGTTGTTTATGCTGTTTTTACTAGTTTCTAAGACCTCCCTTAAATAATTGTCATTCTTCCCTTATGTTTCTTATCAGGTGCTGTTTCTCTGTTCCACCCATTGTTGTATAGTCGTCTGGATTGTTTCTCTCCTCGTTGCTTGTCCCGGAAGCTTTGAATGATTGGCCCGTCTTATCTTTGTGGCCTCAGCACCCTCCACTCATGTTTCAGTCTTTGGTATGTTTCATTATTTATTTTATCTATCATTTCTATCCACATTTTTACCTTTTCATCTATCTTTCTTTCCTGCCTTCGTCTTTCTCTCTTTTATCGCATCTTCTTTCATTTCTTATCTCACTGTTTCTGTTTGAGAGATTTACTTTCTGTTATCCCATCTATTTCAAGTTTTCTAATGACTATGCTGTAGTTTCTTCTATTTCTCTCTTACCTTTTGGTAAATGGCGTTACGTGTTGTTTCCTGGAATGTTAAAGGATTGTGGAACATCTATTAGAGACAGAGTACTTACCCATGTATCTAATCTTAAATCAGATATCATGTTCTTACAAGAATCTCGGAAGTTTTAAAGCTTAAACGTCAATGGGTAGGGAATGTTTTTTCCTCTCCAGGTACGGGCAAAAGAAACAGGTGATGGTACTTTGTCATAAAAAGCTTAATGTTTCCCTTCTTTCTCAAGATCCCGTTGATGAAGGTCGTTGGCTGATTGTCCTTCTTAAAGTTAATAATAAACCTATTTATTTGTTTAATGTGTATGCACCTACTAAACCTGACCATTTCTGGATGACCATATCTACTCTATTGTTGTCTATTTCTACACAATATATTAATTTTGGTGGCGATTGTAACTTAGTCGTTGACCCTTATATAGATCGTACATCCTAAGCACCTTTTATCCCTTCTCTAATGCACCAACACTTTACCACGTTAATTACTCACAGATCTCTTGTTGATTCCTGGAGATGATGTAATCCGCAATTATGTGAATATACTTTCTTCTCACCTACTCACCTTTCTCAGTCTCATATAGATTAATTATTTGTCTCTAAATCTTTAACACAATACATATTACAGGCAGATATTGGTTCTATATTAATTTCTGACCATGCTCCGCTAATTTTAAATTTAGAATTGCTCCCTATTACTATGACCAATAAAATATGGCTTCATTAATTGATCAGACTGTTACCTCTACTTTCGAAGCTTTCATTACTGAATTCTTTAATCGTAACACTGCCCCAGTTCTATTGTTCCCTGTTGTATGGGATGTTTTTAAAGCTTCAGCTAGAGACTTTATATCTTATGTTGCTGAAAAGAAGAGATGTAATTCCCAAAAGGCACTTGAAATTCTTAAACACATCAAACTTCTAGAAACACTCTATACTACCACTAATTTTAAATCCGACCTTAATAATCTTATTATACAAAAATGTAAATATAATAAGTTATCTACAGAAAATTCTAACTCCTACCTTCTTAGAGGTAATGCCCGCTATTATGGAGGCCAAAATAAAGCAGGCAAACTTCTTGCTTCGTACCTTAAAATCAGGAAAGAATGTACGAATATTGATTATGTTTTAAATTCGGACTCGTCTTCAGTGATCAAACATTCAGATATTCTAGAAGAATTAAAAAATATACTACTCTCTATACCCCTGATATCATTCCGGACCCTGATATACAGAATTATCTTTCTTCACTACAAAAACGGTTTACTATTGATCTTGACTTTTCATCACTGGAGAGAGATAGTTCTGTAAAAGACATCTCTCATGCATTAAAACTCATCAGACTAGGGAAGGCTCCCGGTCCAGATGGATTCCCTGTTAAATTTTACTCCCACTTTTCTAAATCTCTTCTTCCACAACGTCATTATTTACACATTTCATCATAAAGTTTCAAGTGGGACTTTCCAGGAGGCTCTTGCCTGTCTAATCCCTAAAGGAAGTGACCCTCATTTTTGTAAAACTTATAGGCCAATCTCTAGTCAATTCGGACTATAAATTATTTGCTAAAATCCTTGCACTTCGACTAGATCCATTTTTACCTTCTATTATTTGCAAAGAACAATTCGGTTTTATTAAGGGTAGAAATATCTTTGACAATACTAGAGTTTTCTTTAACATTTCACAAATCCAACAAATGCTCCAATTCACTTGCGGCTATTTCTCTTGATGCGGAAAAAGCTTTTAACCGTACGGATTGGTCTTTCATTTTTCATACACTTTCCTGGTTTGGTTTCAGCCAAAAGTTTATTTCTTATATAACTTCATTATACACATTGCCAAAAGCTTTTATCTTTGCTAATGGTTCTATTGCCACTTCCTTCCCCTTGAAAAGAGGAGTTTGTCAAGGTTGTCCTTTCTCTCAGCTTCTTTTCATTCTTGCATGGGAACCTTTTCTTGCTAAACTTAAACAAAATAAAAAAATATTTGTTTTTCAAAATGGTAAAACTCATATCAAACTGAGTGTCTATGCAGATGATATATTATTATACTTATCTAATCTACAGTCTTCTCTTCCAGCATTTCATGTGGAAGTTAATGCTTTTTCCTTTCTTTGTGGTTACAAATTGAATCATAAGTGTGAAATCCTTCTGTTAGATTTGAAATGTTATTTGCATAATGCACAGAATCGTAATGCTCCCTTTGCTAGACTCAAACTCTATTCCGTGTTAAGTTAGCATTCATGGTGCCATCTTTATTGGAGCCATCTTGTTCTGTAACTAAGATCGAGCTTCTGTCTCATAATGCTCGCCTCCGCAGAAAGGCTGCCCCTTCGCCTCCAGCTTGTACTTCTCAAGGTTGAAGATTCGGTGCACTAATGAATGAACTATCAATTTTTGCATACCTTTTCTGTTAGATAGACATGTCCCCACATCTGAGAATGGTAGACACTGGCTGAACAGCCTTGGGGTCGAGATAGCTTGTACCCAGCCCTGTGCCATGGCTCATCCTTGTTTGCTTTCTTTGTTCACCATGGCCTGAGCTGGAAAATTCCAGTTTGGACGGGACTTTAGAGGTGTTGGAAATGTATATTTTGTGTTACCGTGTGGACAGGGGTCAGTCCCTCTGCAGTCATCTCAGGAGACTGGTCAGACTGGGCTCCACTGCAGCGTATTAGTAATAAACTAATTGGTTTGTATTCTCTACTGTCTGACCGACTCTTCCTTTATTGGGAAGGAAGAGGTGGTCGTGAGTAACCGGGGTGACCCTAATCGGGCCACTTCCTTCATTTCCTTTAAATGTTTCTGTTTTAAACATGACTTTATTTCTACGAATTTTACATGGAGCTCCCAAAAAATTAAATATTTGGGTCTTTGGTTTGCTCCTTCTATACAACATACTTTAGCTTTAAATATGACTCAAGTTCTCTCCACATTATCTAACTCCATTTCTAGATGGCATCCTCTGCATCTATCTTGGTGGGGTAGACTTGACACTATTAAAATGACGCTTGCCCATGTTGTCTTTTATACTATTTCTGCTATTCCTATCACTATTCCTTCATATTTTCAAAAAATGTATTCTATCTTATCTTCCATTTTATGGAATAAAAAGAACCACGTGTCCCTTGTCATGCTTCAACGCAATAAATCTTATGGTGGTATAAATTCTCCAGATTTTTAATCTAATCATAATGTGTTCCTCCTTAAACAACTTTCTAAATGTTTATATCTTTCAGTTTCGGATCTATCTCCACTGTGGAAGGACATTGAACTCTCCTTTCTTTCTTCTTTTTCACTCCAAGATTCTCTTTCATTTACTCATAAGACACATTACCTATCCTCACCTATACATAAAACTACTCAAACTTTTTCAATCCATGCTTATCTTGCACCTTTCAGACAGTGACCGATTTCTAAATTCTTTAACTTTTGCATACCATCTTGTAATAATCAACAATAAACCAATTTTTGGGAAAACTTGGCGGGATAAAGGTTTACTTTGGGTTTATCCACTTTACTCAAATGGTACTTTTCTTACCATTCCTGAAGCACAATTATTTTGTAATTTACCAAAATAATACTCTAATAAATTTAATATTTTGATTCAAATCATATCCTCTTCCTTGTCTTCATTATCTTCGATTTCTCCCCCTTTACTGTCTCAAAGCAATATTCTTCCAGTATTAAGTGCCCAATCAAGTGCCTCATATATTTACAAGTTCCTCGGTAAAATTCCAGGTCATAGAAATAAGACTAACATTGAATTACAATGGGAACAGGACTTTCACACCCCATGGTCTATTGCGTTTTTTGGGATAAGTTATGGTTAAAAATTCGGAAGACTTCAAGATCAGCTGGTACAACTCTCTTTTCTTTCTATACAACCGTCTTAGGATCACTCCAACTACTTTACATAAATTTAAATCTACAGTTGCCCCAAATTGTTGGTCATGTAATGCTTTGACGCCCTTTGTTGGAAGAAGTCCTCAAACCGCCATGAATTCTCTTTTTTCTACTTTTCTTTTCTAATCCTATATTACAGCTATTATTTCTCACATTGTTGATATGTTTTAATATGCATTATGCTCTCATGCTCCTTTTTTATTATAAATGAATGTACACTAGTGACTGTCGTCATTAGACCCTTTCCGCACTACCTTTAGCAGAAATCCATCTGCTTTTGTAATCTGAATTAAGAACCATGTGCTTTGAGTTTTCAACAAGTTTATTGGTATGACTTTTTTCAAAAATACATGATAAATGTTTTTCTTGTTTCGAAAGCAATCTTGGTTGCTTCTTTAGTATTCAAATTGCTCAATTTGCTGAGTTAAGTAAACTGAACTCCATTACTTAAAAAGGAAAATTCTCCTGTCCCAATGCATTTCGGGATACAATCCCTTCATCAGGGGCACTGCAAAACAATATAATAAACATGTTTAGCCTAAGGCCCTCGGCACACTGCGTGATTGATTAATTAATTAACAAAATCAAATTTACATTTTACGATATTCATCAACTGATATCATTTGCTACATGAAAAGACCCAGGGAGGAACCTCTTTTCGATGTAATGTTGTATACACATATAAACATTCCTGTGCTTATGAATACCTAAATTGCCTATATACCCAACTATGGAACAATGTTACCAGAAACTTTGGAGAAACATGAAATACCGTATGGTTCCTGATAGGAAAAGAAGGTGAGTTACTGAACTGCCCCAAGTTAGACGATGTTAGACAACAGTGGTTGGCACAAGAATAGTGACGAAAATAAGACAAAAATGAAACAAAAAAAGAAAAAAACTCACCAATAACGCTCACTGTCATATGGTGCTTAGAGAGAGTTCAAGACCTGAGGATCAACGAATATTCCACTTTACGCCTATGAAATTAATAATTGCACTGTGATTATAAAACGATCCTATAGAATGCGTGGAGGCAGAGTAAACTAAATAACTGGTTGTCATACCGTGACAACCACGAGGGATCGTCCCAAAATTCTTTTTTCCACACGCCTGCAATTAATCAGGTAACACAGAACCTTAGCTAACAGTGAGATCATTATTTTCCATTTATTTTCAAGCGATTGTTTCATTCGCGATTGTTTATTCAACAGCAATCCCATCGACTTAAATCGAAGATCACCCAACTAGATTGATCCTAAAATCAGGTCTTGAACTCTCTCTAAGCACCATATGACAGTGAGCGTTATTGGTGAGTTTTTTTCTTTTTTTGTTTCATTTTTGTCTTATTTTCGTCACTATTCTTGTGCCAACCACTGTTGTCTAACATCGTCTAACTTGGGACAGTTCATTAACTCCCCTTCTTTTCCTATCAGGAACCATACGGTATTTCATGTTTCTCCAAAGTTTCTGGTAACATTGTTCCATAGTTGGGTATATAGGCGATTTAGGTATTCATAAGCACAGGAATGTTTATATGTGTATACAACATTACATCGAAAAGAGGTTCCTCCCTAGGTCTTTTCATGTAGCAAATGATATCAGTTGATGAATATCGTAAAATGTAAATTTGATTTTGTTAATTAATTAATCAATCACGCAGTGTGCCGAGGGCCTTAGGCTAAACATGTTTATTATATTGTTTTGCAGTGCCCCTGATGAAGGGATTGTATCCCGAAATGCATTGGGACAGGAGAATTTTCCTTTTTAAGTAATGGAGTTCAGTTTACTTAACTCAGCAAATTGAGCAATTTGAATACTAAAGAAGCAACCAAGATTGCTTTCGAAACAAGAAAAACATTTATCATGTATTTTTGAAAAAAGTCATACCAATAAACTTGTTGAAAACTCAAAGCACATGGTTCTTAATTCAGATTACAAAAGCAGATGGATTTCTGCTAAAGGTAGTGCGGAAAGGGTCTAATGACGACAGTCACTAGTGTACATTCATTCATTCATTGTGGAGATTGGCCGCTCCTCCCCTCCCAGCACACCCTTGGATAAGTATAACAAGAAATTTCTTAAAAGCATAAAACTAATAAGCAAAAAGGAGTGCGTTTCACATCCCCAAATCTACAACCTTTTTTATTATAGCCATGTTGTTATATCATTACTTCCCTTTGACTTTTCTTTCTTTAGATTTGTTGTAACCTTTCTCATATATGCAACTATTTTGTTTTTCCTGATTTTTATTGTATTACTAGTTGATCTATAGTTAATAATTGCATTTAAGCCTTAACTGATTATATACGTTCTGTTGCATTCTTTCTTCAATGAAGGTTTCCTTTCAAACAAACAAAAAAAAGAGGGGAGGGAGGAGTGTGATCACCCCCTTCCCCAAGACCACTATTGGCCCCAGCGTCTCCACACCTGGGCCGTTTTCTGTTTTTTTTTTTTAGAGGGGAGGAGGCACGCAGCCCCTCTCCCGAAGCCACTACTGGCCCCACAGAACCACTCCCCAGGGCCAAAAATATATTAGGCGGAGGGGCCCATATGGGCCATGGGGATTCATCCCCAGGGGCCATACTTTAGTTATATGGGAGGGGGAGTGCATGGTTCCCCTCCGGAGTCTTAAGAGGACCCCGGGACCCTGTCTCCCATGGATCAATATGTTAACATTAGGGGAGAAATGGTGTGTGGCAACTCTCCCCCAGCCCAAATGGACAACGGAGATCCCATTCTCAGGGGCCATTCTTAAATTATAGGGGAGGGGTGCTTGGTCTCCGTCTCCAAGCCCAAATGACCCTGGGTATTCCATGCCCTGGGGCTAAATACATTGATATTAGGGTAGGGGGCACGTCCCCCCCTCCCCAAGCCCAAATGACCCTGAGGACCCCATCCCCAGGGGCCATATATTAAAGAGGAAGGGGGTGCATGGTCCCCGCCAAGCCTAAATTGGCCATGGGGACCCCATCCCCTCGGGCCAAACATAACATTGGTAGGCAAATGTGGGAGAGCAGGCAGGGTAACATAAGTGTGCTCCCACCTGGCGGGTGCATTTTTAAATCTAAGGCCAGATGGAAGTACACTTTTTTTCCTGCCTGGGGTCCTACGGGCAGGGAGAACCACTGTGTCTGGGGTGGGTTCCTCAGGACACAGTTAAAGAGCCAACGCAGGGGATGGGGTCCCCGGGACCTTGGAATGCTCAAGGAGGGTGTCCTTGTGCCCCCATCCCCTCTACTTAATGATTGGCCACAAGAGAGATGGGGTCCCCGGGGTCCATTTAGGTTTGTGGAGAGAGCCAAGCGCCCTCCCTCCCCTAAAAATAAAGTGCTTGGCCACAGAGGATGGGTTCTCTTGGGCCGATATCGGTTTAGGGAGGTGGGTCATACACCCCCCTCACCTAAAAATAAAATGTTTGGCCCTGGGGTCCCAATATGGTCGGGAGGAGGGCCGTGCACCCCTCCCTATATTTTTAAAGTCGGCCCAGGGGGAAGGAATGACTCAGACCTAAATTGGCTTGGTGGATTGGAGGGGGTGGGGGGGAGGTAGGTGAGTGGGGTCACTGAATCACCCTTGTCCAAATATGACAAAATAAATGGTGGGCCACCATTTTTGTTTTCTGTCTTGGTCCTGTGTGATTGCTGCAAAAAAGTGAGATATTTTTTCTATTTTGGGTGCAGGGACCCCCTAAACACGAACTGGGGGGGCAGGGTATCCCTACCCTGAAATATATATATTTTTTTATTGCCCATCAGGAGTTTAAGTCCCAGAATCCTATAATGGCTGCTGACAAAATCTTTTCTTCATGTTGCTGGCAGCTAACCAGAACTTTGCGCCAGCTGGAGAAAGATGGCTCATGGGTAAAAAAAAAACCCTGGGCCAATCAGAAGGTTCTATTTTTAAAAAAATTGGGCCTGAGAGTCCCTCAACCTGAACGGGTCAGATAAACAAATATTTTTGTAGCCTTAATTTTCAAAAACTGCTGAAAGGTTTTATACCAAATCACAACAACACACTTTATGGACGAAGATCGAGCTTCCTGATAAATTTGGTGTAATTCCGTTCAGTAGGTTTTGTGTTACTCTAACAAAAAAAGCAACTGTTGCCACCATGCCTCATGCTGAATGGGCCCAACTCTATGCTTTAAAGGTCTGCCTGCCTTAATATGGCTGAAAGAGATACAGGATGTTGTTATCCATTAGGCCACGTACTGTTTTGATAGCTGATCACCTTTGTTTGTGTTTCCCTAAGATATAACTGGTTGATCTTTTTAATATCCTTTGTTCTATCAATATAAAATTCTAAATATCTTTTAAAGTCTAAGGAATGTGGTGACCGTTCAGCTATTGAAGAGCCTAAATGCTCAATACACTCTTTAATGAGTTGTCCAAGGAATGCATTTAACTCCCACACTGTTGGATTTTCCTCAGCGGAAAATATATACCAAAAATCGACACATGAATTTTCACCACTCTTGCTGAAAATAAAGAAGATGCCATTGAGATTCCCAAGAACCTTGATACGGCTTCTAGATGCTTATGTAAGAACTGACTCAGCCAGGCCTAGCAGATAAGGTAGTACATAATGTGGATGCATGTAGTGTGGATTTATGTTGTGTCTTATAGCCCAAATACAGAAGGTTTTCCACTTCTAGGAGTAGGTTTTTATTTTGAAAATGGCACCTGCTGCTTACAGAAGCTTTCTGCTGGTTGGGGGGATATTCAAGCAACCAAAGAAGAAGTTACTTCAATCGGTAATGGCTAATGTGGTAGAGACTATGCAGCTGTAGATTCCTTACCTCTGAATTATCTCCAGGCATTAAACTAGATCCGGCAATGCTTTCTTGAGCATGCTAATATCGGTGAATGCGATAATAATATACGCCATAATATATGTACACATAATGTCAATACTGGTAAGCACAATGTCAATGTAAGCCATATATATACGTTTACATAACAAGCTCAAAACTGGTAAATATGACGTTGATATACGCCATGACAAATGTAACCATAATAATATTAATATTGGTGAACATGATAGCTATGACAGCCATGTTATATGTACACGTAATATCAAACAAGTATCACTGCTGTCAAATCCACCCATGATGACTTCCTAATAGAATAGAATAGAATAGAAAGACTATTTATATAGCGCGGTAGTTACCCTAAGGCGTCCTAGCGCTGTCATCACCCTCGAGCCAGAGATACGTGGCCAGACAGGCCATGTGACCCAAACACGATTGATACACTTAGCCTGAAGAAATATGCACAAACAGGGAAAACCCAGATCAATCCCACAGATAGGCAGCTACACCACAAAAGATCTGAGGAGATTGCTCCCAATAAAACACGTTTGCCTAAAGGCGCGCATACCCAAAATACCACAAAGTCAGATGCCACATGTTGATAGGAACATTCAGCCAATCAAAACATAGCATGTACACTACACGCAGTGATCACATGCTCCCCATGCCAGATATCTGGACACACACACTGGCCCTCAATGGGTCTCCACAAAGTCGAGAGCCACCTGTGCCCCCTTTTCAGATGATTGAATTTATGGTTCATAACTAGGCCTGGGTTTACGTGCTCTACAAGCATGTGTAGCCAAAAACTATGTGCATCGAGACAGTCTTCATACATGACTCTGTTGATGCTCTCCCAGGCCCTGCATTTAATGAAACCAACTTGTTGCTGTTTTGACAAATGCCTCTTGTCATTTCATTTTTTCAAGGAAAATTCATATCCGAGCAACATTTTGGCAAGCCAGCAAGGAGAGATTGGTTTATCGTGCCAGACTGTGGGTGAAGGACAAGGACCCCTGCCCGAACTGATTCACATCTGCGCAACAAGACTGATTAGCAGACTCCTTAATTGATTCTGATGAATCCACAGGGCGGAGGTCCGTTCGGAGGCTGCTGGCACAATGACTACATCTGATCATTAGTACCAGCATATGGTGTTTGGCAAACTAGGACAAGCGCGTAGATCACATTTACCCTAGTCAGCGCGCTAGGGAAGGGGAAGGTAGATTAGTTCGCTTGGATCGCTGGGTGTTACATAGATGATAAGAATAGGCCTTGGGTGTGATATAGGTCCACATTTTTATTTTCTTTGCTTGGTGTGACACAGATGGTACGTATAGGCCCTGGGTGTGATATAGGGTCACCACCTTGATCTTATTTTTTAGTACACAGGAGTTTCCTTAGGAACTGTTGGTTTCTAAACATTGACAGTGTCTGAAAGAGGTGAAAAGGTGTTTTTTTACTTGTCCCACTGGGCGTCACACAGATAGTACGCATGACCCCCTGGGTGTGAAATAGGGTGTAATTTAGACCTTAGGGACACATTTGGACCTTGGTGAATAAGTTGCAGCTCATGTTTGGCCATCGAGGCCCAACAATTGTCAGGTTGTTCCTTTTTTTCAATGCAAATTGTTGCTATTTTTGTACTGACACACTATCGGGCTCACTTAGATCCGAGTACAGCGCAGAATATTCCCTCTTCCTCAGGCAGTAGGCATTTTTTGCTGTAAATTGTTTTTGTTTTTATTTTCACTACTTTTTTTTTGGGTAACTTTTTATTTGCAACAAAAGTGTGTCGGTGCATAGCATTTTCATAATCATATTGGTGTACCCAAAACAAGAAACTAGCATAATCACATTCCATACAATATTGAACAGAGATTACATCACTTCGCTGCCCCATGTCAGCGCCCAATCCTCTATGTAATACAGCACTAAACCAAGAAAGTACATACAGTGATAAGATGAAATGATAGGGCCAAGCGGACACATGTTTTCTAGCTTGCCAGTGGGGAGGACTCAACTTCATCTGCTAGCCTGGCCATCAGTGTTTGCCTTTCACGCCGCAGCTCTACAGTAGGGGAGATCCAGATGTCACCTCTGTATTTATTCCACTTTCCCCATTTGTAATCCCATTTCCTGGGGCATCCTCATCCCTTAAATACTGCCTTCTCTGCTATCATTGCGCTGCCATGTCCTTGGCCCAATCGCTTAAAGATGGGATTGTGGCAACCCCCCATTACTGTGCGATTTTTACGTTTTGCGATGATCAACCCATCGAGGCCCACGCCTGCTCCGCCTGGGAGAGGTCAGTAGCCTCTCATACATTCAGGAGGCAGAGTTTGGGAGAGGGCCTCAGGGGTTTGTCACATGTCCTAGCAATTTGGCGAGTCACCTTTTCCAAATAATGTTGAATGTGTGGGCATTCCCATAGTATGTGTACAAAGGTGCCGATTTGGTTGCATTGTCAGAGACAGAGCGGATCAGGTCGCCTACCCAGTCTAAACAGTAGTTTAGCATCAAAGTAAACCCGGTGAAGGATTTTCAGCTGGATGAGTCGGAGTTTCATGGGAATGGCTACCTCTCTGGGAAGGCCAGTGTGTCTCACCAGTCTTCGTCATCTATACTTCCCAAGTCCGCCTCCCAGGCCATACGTAGTTTCTGCATCGGAAGAACACGATTATTCACCAATTTCTTCTATGTGAGGGAGATGGCTTTGTGGTTCATGGGATGTAATATCAGCTGGTCTTCTAGGGGGGGAAGAGTCGGGGAAAGGTATTCCCTTTGGTAGGGCAGTTGAAATAGCGTGACTTATCTGGAGATATCTAAAGGTCTCCGAAGGTGCAAGTTGGTACTTTGTCTGAAGGTCAGCAAATATGGCCAATTTCCCTTTCACCCTCATGTCCCCCACTGTGGTAATCCCAATAGTGTCCCATTTATCAAAACCGGGGCATTTGCTGAGTTGACCCAGTATATCAGGTTTCCAGAGAGGAGTTGCTTTAGTTAGACGGTTGTGCCAACCCAGCTTTCTCGTGACTCCATGCCAAACCTCAACCGTAAGGGCCGTGATACCAGTTAAGTTTACGGGGATTGCCATACAATGCCCTATTATAATCACCCTGCCCCATGAGGCAGTGATCTGTGCGGAAATTATGATTGCCGTGTGGGCCAAACACCCATCTATTCATTGCTGTCAGTTGGGAACCTTGATAATAGAGCCGTATGTCAGGCAACCCTATGCCCCCGTCGTACCATCCCATGGTGAGTTTGCTCATAGCAATTTGTGGTGGACGGTCCTCCCACAATAATCCCCGTACAACGCCCTCAATTTGGGAATAATAGGAGTCTGAGATAGGGTTAGGAGCATTCTGTAGCCCGTAAAGAAAACGCAGAAGCGCGAGCATCTTAAAACAGGGATGCACATCCCAGGAGAGTGAGAGGGAGAAATCTCCAGTGTTGGACGTCTGAATTAACTCCCAGACTACCTCCAGTATACCACATTAGAAGAAGCATCGTCCAAAAGCATAGGTAAACGCCCGATGAAACCCACACAAAGAAGCCCAAAAGTAGCCCAGAAAACCCAAACTGCCCAAAAAAAGGGTGTAAGCTAATCACCAAACTCCATTAATGACAACCTCATTACACACCACGTGCAGAGACCAGAGGGACATGCACGTGACAACGGAAACATCAGCATTACCGAAAAAGTCCCTAAAAATTGTTATACATCCACTTCTCTTCACATTGCACAACAGGTCAAAAGGAGACCCCCGCACCGATGAAATGACTTACATGCATACATTTGAAGGAAGCAGCCGGCAAAGTAAAGTACTCTCCCCTGCCATAGCGAGGGGAGGCACCAAAGTATCCACAAAATAACCCTAAACCGACCTAAACCTCACTATTTCCTAAAGTACTGCCACCTCCTTTCAGTACCCCCACTAAAAATGTACACGCATAGTGAAGCTGTAGAAAATTCCCCATAAAGAAGGCACAGGAATTTTCTGAAAACTGTCTAACAATATGTGTTTTTTTCAAGCTAACCTACAACCAACAGGTCTGCACTTGAGCCGCATTTGCACCATCGTTACAGCAGCGTGCCACCCCTTCAGCCCAAGCTTCCAACAGGACATCAACGAGGCCCAATTGCTCAACAACACGGACTGCAAACTGCCTTTACCCACACTTTTTTTACATACGGACTCTTTTTTGTACTGCACCAAACAAGACGCAACTGGTCGCCCAGGCGACAGACATCTCCCCTGGAGACCATCCCAAGGCCTACAAATGTTTTCAAAGTTATGTATTTATGTATTTTTGTAACCTCTATGTCTAGCACAGGTGCTCTTGTGCCCTTCCGAAGCCAGAAATATGTCTAATTTCATGGAGACTACCTCGACATTCTGGCAGCACTTGCGTAGGGATCTCTCCCACCTCACTTACATGTAACCGAACGCTAGCATTCCACACGCACTACACAGCACACTCCTCACAGCACACTCCTACACAACACATGGTATCAGCACATGACCACCGTGGGCACCCAAACCACAAACAGGTTGTGTTACATATGTTTACTGATACCCCATGCCGACAGGCTTTACTTATCCCAAGAGATAGCCCCTGAAAAAGCAAAATGTATCATCCATCTGTACCTATGTACGATTAGGGCCTATAAACAACCCAATAGAGAAGAACCTCATAGAGCAGTAGTAAACATCACCCAGTATGAGACCAACCCCACAGCACTATACCTTTTTACCGAAACTTAAAACATTCAAATCAAGCTAGACAGGATGTGCAGAAGGGGTACTACAGGGGAGGAAGTAGAAAAGAAGTCCTTAGAGGTAGCAAAAACACCGTACCAGTGCACAAATACGTCCGCTCCCACTGCCATTTGTGGGCCAAGGGGGGCCCTTAACATATTTAAGGTAGCCTTTCTTAATGTCAAATGGACCTCTGATATGAAATTCCAGTGCAGGGCCATTTACCTCAATGAATCTAGGGGAAAAGAGTTCCATAGGAAGGGGTCGAACACCAGCATAGATACTCCATGCCAGGAAATCTGGGATACCGAGATAAATAGGCACAAATTGTTGAAAGGGAAGGGGCAACCCCTAATTGTACGGGTACATACACTGTATTCTTTGTGTTTCGGAGGCAAAGGAACAATACCGCTTGGTACAAATAAACCCCGAAGCAATACTGCACCTGTAATGGGGCACCTCCACGTTGATGGATTACAACTGACAATGTGGCAAGTTTGCCTATGCACAGCTTGTCCCCGGAAGGCAGGGCTTCTGCACCCTCGTGAACCTACACACCCCAACTCTGGTCATCCCTGGAGAAAATCTGTCCGAGTTGTTCCAACATCTGCTACAAAGGAAAACAACTTGGTTGCATCCGATTAGAAGAACTGTAGACTATTTTGGCTAGGCTCAGTAGAAGGACATTCCGGAAAAAATAATACTTTTCAGACACTCAGGTGAGCGCAGGAGGGTCCAT